>NC_051089.1:6073475-7310975 GCF_901709675.1 Syngnathus acus
TTCCTCACCCCCCCCCGAGCGCCTCTCGCCAATCAACGCTCTCGCCGTCGCTCCCCTTATGGCTGCTTAGGAGCGTCGTTATCCACCTGTCGGAATGAAATTAGAACTAAAGTTTGATTCTTTGTTTTAATTAACTCCCTTGAACTGGCTCCACGAGTATGTTCTTGACGTTCATTACTTTTCACTGACTGAGTTTTGCTGATTGTGCAGATGGTTGTGTTTGTGCGACTCACTAAAAAGTTTTCATTCTGATTAGGAAAGAAATCAGTCAGTCAGTCAGTCAATCTGGGCTTCACAATTAAAAATCTGTGCTTGTCCTCAACCTCAACCATCTTGGATATGGATATCCAATAAAATCAATAGAGATCTTGCTGCACTACAAAGCAGTGATGCCTAAAGCTTTGGAGACGATTGCTTGAAAATTGTGGTCGTCAATTAACTACCTATTCAACCGTTGAAAGGCAAACAACTTTGTTAGATAACGTTTAGAAATTAATCGAGTTCTCTGTCTTCATCCACTTTAAATATCGTGAGTTGGACATATTATAAAATAACAATAATCTCAGAAACTGGTGTTAGTTGAAAATAGTGGCCTGAAATTACCCACCAAGATGAATTTGACCCCATACTTTGTCACAACAAAATATAAATATCGAAAAATTTGAAAAAATCCCAAGAATTAGGAAATGTCTCCCAGTCAGACTTAAAACATCGGAGAAGCAATCACGTCTTCACAAAACCAAATCTCAGAAAGAAGAGTCAGTTGAAACCTATCAATCTGACTTTGACCTGATCTACTCCAAGCCTCTTGGGTCAGACATATTTCAAAATCAATATGTTTCCTGTTCTGAAATAGAACAACAATCCCTCAGAAGATCAGAGTCTTGCTACATCTACTTCAACTTTTTCAAAAAGGGTTCCAGCTCTCACCTCGACCAATAATCACCGACACATGACAGCGGCCATTGCTAACTGTTAAAATCATCATGGTTCTTGCTTGGGCATGTCCCCAAACGTTTGCAATTGCAAACTGAGTCTACCAACCTGTGTCATAGTCTTAAAAATCGATAGTCCCTTAAGCTTAGCTTAAAGTCTGAGTGTGTTTGTGTCCGGTGGACTTAGAAGCCAGTGGGCAACATCGGTGACCTTTAGGGGAAGAAAGCCCCTATTCCTGTCGTGGCGGACCCACGCTGCTTTGCTGCATGGAAAGGGCACAGCGTGTCGATACAGGAGTGGTCTTCTGGCCGGACCCCCGCCGGCTCACCGGCGATGTACACACTCCACGTCTGGAGGTCTTTGTGTTGTCACTATTGTGGGTCCTGCGTGCGTCCTGAGGAGTTTGTGTGGACAAAACAAAAACCAAAGCAGGAAGGTACACCGAGTGTTGCCATTGTTGTAAAGGCTACTAAGATTATTCAAACTGACATCAAGCAATGACAATTAAAATAAATATAATATAATAAAATGTAAATAAAAAGTCATTTAAGTCTAAAGAAATCAAATTTAATAAAATGCTAATTCTGTCAATACATACATTGATACAAAATAAAATAACATTAAACATACAGTGTTTAATATTATCAAAATCAGTGGCATAAAAAAATACAGTAATTAATAAAAGCGCTCCGGTGGAAATCAAGATAAATTACTCAGAAAATATCCAACATCCCAAAAGCATCACAATCTTAGATTTATTTTATTTTTATTTTTCCAAAGGCATGTCTAGACGTGTTTTGCCGTCTCTGAATCAAAGTGTAAATTGCCACATCGTTCCTCCCCGTTGAGTGCAGTATACCAGCAATATTAATTCCCAAGAAAATATATTTCTGTCTTCCGATGTGATATTTTTCACTGGCTGCCTGTGATGTCCTCGGTCCTTAGGATGGTGTCGTAAGGACATTGATTGCGTAAGGTCATCCTCTCCTCTTCTCTCCTCTTCTCTCCCACCCAAGAGACTCTTTCATGTTCCCAGCAGCAGGCCAACATCTGATCTAGATTGCGCCCGAGTCCATCCATACATTTCTCCACCTCTGTGATTATCTGCACCGGGATAGCAATATTGACACCAACAATCTTTACAATTTGCCCACAACACCCCACTTGACTCTGAGCACATGGAGGATATTTTTTATGGGATAGACTCTGAACGATGATAATCTGTAACAATGTCATAAAAACACCACATCGAATGTGGAGAGGCCGACGGGGTGAGTGTATGTGTGTGTGTTTGTGACATTTATTTGGCTTCATCTTTGCTCAGTGCTTTGCAATATTTGGTGGTAATCACTCACACAATCACAGTTATTCTAACAGCCTTTGGAGAATTTCAGAAAAAAGTAAAGCCCACATTTTGTGCGTTTTGTCTTTTATTAATTCCACCGATAGTAAAATGACGCTCCATGTGCATGAAACTTCTTGAAAGTGTGTGACTTGGCCGATTGTGTAATCTCTTGAGATTAATGGCTAATTAAGCTACGCAACTTTTTTTTTTAGAAATTAGGGCTAATGTCTGTTTATATTTGTACGTGTGCATTTGCAAGATAGTGTGCCCTTTTTTTGTTGTGGTTTTGAATTTTTTTAAATATTTTTTTTCCCTTGTGCAAATGGATCAAAATGACTCAGTTTAAGTCTATTTTTTTAATAATTAAATATCTTTTTAATCAAAAATAAGTCAGACTCTACTTTTTTTTGCTGAGTGTTCATGGAGGTTTACTGAAGTACTCATTGTGAAGAGTCATTTTTGTTTTTACTTACTTTACAACTTCCATCTCTGGTTGCTCCCGGGCTCAGTGATGCTTGTGTTTTCGAGCTTGTTTTTGTACTTTTGTTTGTGACACTTGTGTCAGGAGTGCGCATGCATCAGTGACTCCATTAGAGGAGAAAAACACCTCAAAGCGTCTCGGAGAACGACGACTCCACCTGACTGGTGTCTTATTGTGTGCTAATGATGTCTTTAAGCACACTTTTCCGGTGGCGAACGGCTCCATATATAAAGTACCTTGTTAAGCAAAGGTGGTCGATAGCGTCGACGGCGTTTGTGTGTCCTCATTATCTGCAGGATGTCCCTCAGTAGGAGAGGGGAGCCGAGGAGGCCCTCATCGATGATGAGCCCACGCCTTTTGTGTGCGGGAGCCATCACACTCATCGATCCCACTCATAATCTCTCCATGACCCCCTAAGCAGCATGAATTACACCAGTGGGCAGTGTCTTCCATGTGTGTGTGTATTTAGGGGGGGTATCCATAATTACAGCTGATGGAGATGGTATCGCAGGGACCCTCACACGTAGAGTGAGCGAAAGTGGATTAAGTGGAGAGCATGAAGAAGTGTGAAGAACGCTGAAGTTTCCTCATGGCTAGGTCAGATAATTCTGCAGTCTCATGAAGGTGCTCTTTACTCAATGCTGTTTGTCAAATTTGGATATTTATCTTTATCTGCGATGTTTTTTCTGGGCTTTTGTGACACTGTGCAGTTGTAGAGATGATTTTTCATTAATTTAATTATTTATTTATTGCAAGCCTGGATGTTTCAGAGACATCCAAGAGTCAGACCTTTGCTGACTTTTATAGCAAAAGAGGAAAAAAATGCTCCAATTTTTCCCTGTGTGTATCCTGCTTTTGAAGAAAAAAACTGCTTTCCCAACCTATCAAGTGTCCAGCTTGAAATCTAAAGTGCCAATTCCAACTGCTGGACAGTAATTCTCACGGCAAAACAGCCACAAATGATTGTCAGCTTCACGGAATATAATAAGCTTTATCGCTCTTTTATTTTTACGACACAATTTCAAGAATAGCCTCTCCTCGACTCTTTCTGGTTATTTTCCCGGGGAGACGGAAAAAGGTAAAAAGGCTCGTGTGTCATATGAAGGTTGTCATTCGAGTGGGCTCGTACATCAAACCAGACGACCTCAGCCTCTCTGACAGTCACCGCAGTGATTGTGAGTGTGCGTCCTTGCACATTACAGAAAAGCTTGTACGGCTGCAGGCGCCGACGTACATTACAAACGGGGATCGTCTTTTGTCTCCTGTCCGCGTCCTCACCTCGAAGACAAAATAATGCTAAGCGCGCCGTTGAGGTGTCAGCGAGGCAACTCCTCAAGTATCGGCTTACACAGGTGGAAGATTATCATTGATTCACTCACGCGGCTGTCAGTCGGCGCTCCGCCACCAGAAGCCGGCTGAGTGACAGGTGAGCGCGGGGATGGGTGGCCCGCAGCCAACCACTGGGAAGCATTTTGCTTAGATGGGCCTGGGAGGATGGAGGGAGATTGAAGGAGGGATAAAGCACAGGGATGGAGGGTAATTGATGAGCGTTTGGGTTGGGGAGGGGGGGCGGAGTGAGATGGACTGAGATGTCCAGAAAAGAGAGATAGGGGGGGAAATGAGGGTTGAGAGCCGAGAAAATGCAAGTGATGAGACACACTGACTGGGGGTATAATCCTCTGTGGACTGCCACGCAATAAATATGTTTATTTCACTTGATGTGGAGACAAAAGCTGTTTTACAGTTGCAAGAAATAAAGTATATATCCAATTTGGAATGATCTGGATTTATGCATGGTGAAAAAATGCAATTTGATCTTTATCTAAGTCACAATAGTTCATTCATTCATTCATTCATTCGCTCATTCATTTCATTTTTGAACCAAACTAAAAAATACCAATAGTGGATCTTACTAGTTGTCAGAGTCTCCATTGTTTTTGTTGTATTTGTCATTTTGTTGCAATGGCACGCTTTTTGTTGCTTAAAGCTGAGATCACATTTTTTTTGACCAATTTATGCAAATTCCCAGTTAAAGGCTTGACATACTTTTTGTTGCCCTCAACTCGTATTTATTTCAATGGATTTCCTCCATGAATGCACTCAGACAGTAAAACTAATAAGCCAATAATTATAAAAGTAACCGAGACATCTCACTCACCCTGCAACTTTTTTTCAATGTTTAACTGCTTACCGTAGACTCAGTCCTCACCCTAATCGAATTTCCGTGCACTAAAGTGTCTCCTTTTCTACCGTATCAGAACGTACGACATTTACATGTCAGGCATTCGGCTAATGCGCTCGCCACGGAGGGAGCGGAAGGTATGATGAATGTGGAGGAGTGACACCTCGTCTTCATCGTGCAGCGTCTTTGAGTGTGTGTAAATCTTGTTTGCAGGATGCCGTCAGTGTCTCTGCACACGTGTGCTGTATATAGAGCACTTTAATCAACCGGTTGCAACACACACACATACGAGAAATTCTCTTTTTGCTCTGTCTCGTGCACTTTCCACACACAGCAGAGATGGCCTGAAAGACTCGCCCCCATATTGTTAAATGTCAATGATTCATGATTTTATGTGCGAACCATTAACCAATCAAGTGTGATTGCTTGGCTTCCCCGTTGCGTCCTGAAGTGCAGGACAAGATGGAAGCAAATAAATGACACAGTGACTTACGCCGCACATCAGGTCACAAGTTCTGTATTCATTTTTGAAGACGCAGCAGAAAAAAAAAGTGTTTTATTGTCTGTTTGTGATCAGCGCCTTGCAGCAATCTTGTGATTGTGATGGGAGCAAGTGTGTTTTATTTTCATGAAATATTATTGAAAACTACAAAACCTTTCTTGAACATCTTGTGCTTGGCTAAAATTCAAAGTTTTGTCATAATTGCGGATATTTTGACATTGAACTGTATGTTGCAGTGCAGTCTGTATAATTTATGAAGTAAAAAAAAAAAATTATTATTACAACTTTATGATTGTTTACGTGGTTGCACGGCTAGTTATTAGCTTCTAAACCAAAGTTCCAAATTGTACAACTTCACGATTATTCAAATGCAGAGTCAAAGTCAAAGCGATGCCTGTGTCGTAAAAAGTTCAACCACGGCTGAAGCAAGCTCGCGTCAGGCCGTTAGCATGATGTCACTGCGACCATTAAGTGCAAAAATGACCTCCATAAGAGTTTCATTGTTTTTGCAAGTGCGGCCACATTATTTACAGGCGGCCGCCGGCTGTCTCTGCAGCACCTCAAGGTATTTGTGTCACACTCACACGCCCCGCCCACACCCAGGAAAACATCAGCGCCACTAACACACACAACAGGCTGCTAGTCCCAATCCTCTTGTCACACAACCCCTGCCCCCACCTCCTTCCGTCCCTTTAGCCTGACACTTTTCTACTACCACCTCGCTCTCTGTCTGTACCTACATGTGTGTGCGTGTGTGTGTGTGTGTATGTGTGCATGACACATGTTGAAATATGGAAGTGTCTGTCCATCCCGACACTCGGAAAGCGAAAACCTTGATAGCGACTGATGGAGGAAGCCCATCCGGGACAAAGAGACCGAGCGGTCCGTACAGGTCAAACTTGGAATGGAAGAGGCCAGGCAGTCACGCACTGTCGATCACTTACTCACAGAGGGAAGAGTGCACATTCGCCGCAAAAGGTCGCGTTTGTCACGAGAAGAGTCGGGAAAATGTAAGCACCAGATCAAGGCCTCCTTCAGGGATGATAGCACACGTTTAGGAAGTGTACGTTAAAGGACAGCATTTGGATGGTTCGAGTGACTCTACAGCAATTTATGGGGGGAAAACAAAGTTAAGCATAATAAAAATGTAATTAATAAACAGGTCATGTGAGGGGCGTGGCCTAATGATGGAATCGGGTTGGCCCACTTTGACTGGTTAGTCTGCATGTGAGCATTTTCTATTTGGGTTTGACCGGTTTTTGTCCAAACATTTTGGATCATACATGAAAAATAAATATACAAAATTTTAATTATTTGACATATAATCGTCTTGCTTCCATGCATCGGACTGATTCGTGAACCTGTACTGAACTTGAATTGTGCTGAGCTCGTGTGAGCCGAAAGTAACTATTGATCCGCGTAAAGGACAAAACCACAGACGTTGTCATGTAGCTTTTCAGCCCACAAAGGTCTCGTAATATAAAAAAGATTCCTCTTGTGGATTTTCATTTTATATACTTTCTTGTTGGGTTAGGTCATGTGTCTTGCCTTCTATGTTGATGTACTCTTTGCCTAAATAGAATTATGGAAAATGGATTCCAGATTGTAATACATTGAGTGCCTTTTGTTGGTTGGAGTGCACCATTCACAGACATGTCATGTTGTGTCACTGTGCTTGCGCTTTAAAAATCCACTTGAGAACAGAACAGGCACTGTTTAGTTAAATTCATAAAAATATGGCATTTGTTGGTTTATTTACATAACCAGTGATTTGATATACAAAGAAATTGAGTTATAATCTTGCTCACAGAACAAGTTTAACTCCTAAGAGAAGGAAACGCTAAAATTCTCTGTGTCGGAAAACGACTCATTAGTATCCGTGTGCGTTGCGTTCAAGAGCACTTGACAGGCCGGCCGAGTGTTAACAAGCTACGGGAGTGTTACTCTGTAATCTGCCGCGAACTCCGACGATGTCTGGGAGATGATGGAGGTGGATTATGTTGAGAATGGAGCCACTCAGGTGAAATCCCCCTTTCCAATCTCTCACTTCTGGCCCGTCGCCATGCTGCAGGAAGAAATCAATTATCACTCCCCCCCCCCCCCCCCTCGGTTGCAAATGGCCACACCGCACAAGAGCCTGGGAAGATTCCACAGCAACATAAATGAAGGAATAATGAATTATTCCATTTTGGAAGGTAAAGGGAGGGCTGGTAGTGACAGATGTAGGATGCGTTTAATGAAATGCAACTGGGCTGTCAAGCTATCCAAGCAGAAAGGATGCGGATACCTCCTACGGATGCTCCGCAAACAGGATGCTGGAAGTCAGCCTCGGGCCATTCTCTTGTCTGTGCCTCGGCCTGTCATTTGGTTTATTTGAAATTGTCTTATATTTGCACCTTATTAAGGGATATGCTGGACTTTCATAAGCAATGTGTGTATATACATTTAGGATGTCTAATTTCTTTGAATGGTAAACCGGCCCCTTGCAGTTGCATCTTTCTGAAGCTAGAGGGAGCTCATCCTTCTCCACAAAGCCTCCAGGGCAGCTACAAGGGGCCCACCGGGCCAAGGCCAGTCCAGCAGCCCTCGGGGAGAGTCAGAGGGGGTACCTCAGCCAAATGCAAAATACACACACATCAGAGAATCGAAGCTGGAAGTACAATAGAGAAAACATTGATGGAGGTCCTGGCAGGGGGTTTTGAGAGTCTGCCAGGAGGGGAAAAAAAAATCCAACTATTTTGGTATTTAAAAAAAAAAAGTCACCACTTTATAGACGGCTTGTTTGGTGGGTTTAAAAAAAAAATCCAAGGTCTAAAGCTAGTCTGCAGTCTGAGCGCTAAACATCCATTCTGTGAATTCTGTTCTTTAAATGGGGAGAAATATTGATCTGGCTCAGCTGGCCTTGTAATGCCTTCTCTCACTATTTGTGCGTGTGTGCGTGCGCGCGCGCTTTGTCTTTTAGGGCCCAGTGGGGGTGGCGGCGATAGGGTGTTACCATGGATACGGCCTCAAACTCCCCCCCCCCCCCCCGCCCCACCTCACTTACCCCTCAACCAAACACCAGCACCATCACCTTCCCACACATGCACATGCATACAGTCACTAGGTCAACTAGGTGTAAAAAGTGCACACATTTAAACGCACAAACACGGATGGAGTCAAAAGATGTTAAACATTTCTAAAGGCGTTTCCAGACATGTCACTCTCATGGGCCGGCAGATAAGGATAAAAACAAAAGTGTAGCCTCGGGCGACTGGTAACACACACACATTCTACAAGGAAACAGACAATGATGGTGGAAGGGGAAAAAAAAAAAAAAACGCAGAACACTAATGGGCGACACAGACTCATCGCTCATCATTTCCTTTCAATTTAGCCTCTTTGTCTTCACACACACACACACCTAGTGCTTATTGGGAGGTATGCGCGATATGTATTGATCCCTTGATGCTTTACTCACATGAAATCTGTAGTTTTGTGCACATCCAAAATACCGCCTCACACACACCTGTCTTTAGGAATGAGACATGAGGATGACTGCTGGGTAAAGCAAAATAAATGTCGCTCATTAGAACGGTGAGAAAGGTCTTTTGTCTCAGAATGGCATCATTAGACACACACAAACACATACTCGCTGAACTTGTAAACAAACAATACACACGCGAATAATTGGAAAACCGCACCCTATGAGATAGAGGCTGCCCATGAGAGCATTTCATTCAACATTTCCAATAAATTAAAGCCCCAAGCAACAATGAATGAATTTCATGGGGAGTCCTCAAGATGATTGGCAGGTTTTGACGCTACCGTCCGTCCATGTTAGGTGGAATTGAGCCTTATTAGAAAAACGTCCCAACAGCAAGAAAAGCTCAATCAGATGATTTCCAAATAAGTAGTTTGTCAAAAACAATGAAATCATGTCAATGAAATCGGTGTTGGTAGATAATTTGTTTTTAACTTCATCAAACTTGGACGCCTGATATAGGCTGACGTAGGTTAAAAAAAAGTCTGAGAATTTAACATTGACCATCTTGATGCATTGAAACCATTGAAAAAATAATAATGAACAGCAATTCCAAGAAGACCAAAATGCTCATAATGTAAAAGAATCCGAATCAATCTGATTTTTTCATGAATTTAATCCGGGTGGACTGGAACAGGCCCTGATCGGAAACTGAAAAACGCAATTCAAAAATACAAAAAAAAATAATAAAAGCTCTGCTGCTTCTATAGGATGATGTCGATGATGAACGATTGGAGAGGATTTCATTGCGAGGCAGGATGTGGCCGCCGCTGGGGAGGGGCACGGGAGGGGGGGATCGATACGCCCGGGGTCAGTTACAATATTTAGGGTCACATGATTCCAGGGCCAAAATAAATCAGGATGTGGAACAAAAGAAGAAGGGAAAAAAGGTGTGGTGTGAATGTTGGGATGGGCCCAAATGGAAGACTGATGGCTTGGAATGAAAGGCGGAAGCCTCGTGGATGCATTTCTCATAGGAGGCTGCAAAAAGCATCAGGCTCTGTTCGATCTGCTGGAATCGTGTGACCGTGCAGCTGCGGTATGTTGATTATTGATTAGAGAGCGAGCGTTGATTTTCTGACACCGTGTTAAACTGTGAGCTAACAGCTTTGTTGAATGCAAATGCATTTACAAGAGACTGGTCAACCTCAAAACAATTTTTCCCAAAGGAAATACGGAATCTATACCAGGGTCAATCTGTGGACGTACCATTTTTTTAGACTGATACGAGCCTGAGTTCTCGATTCTTGAGTAGTCACTGATATCAAAGACCGATACCACTTGTACTTTTGATACATAAAGTTTTCCTTGAAATTAAGTTAATGCCAATTTTCTACTCTTCTAATTTATATTTCCTGATCATAAAAGTAAATCCGAAAATCCAAGACTGAAGAAAGTTGACTGATATCCCCTCACTTTTTTCTGCCATTTCACAATGGCTTCAATATGAACATGTGTGAGCTTCTCACAGGCATCTCCTCTTTGTGCTTTTGCAAGTTTCAGTTTGTGTTATTAATTGGAGGCTTTTGTGGCTCTCTTGAAGACAGCCTGACCTCTGAACTCCTTAACAAGCCTCCTCCACCCCCCTCCGGGCATTAAGTCTCTCAATCTCACACTGCTTTAAAAAAAATTAGTCACACGCTTAACCACGCGCACGCCGCCTATTGTTGAGTGAGTCCGAAAGTGTGTCAAAGAGGTTTCATGGTTGCCTTAAACAGCTCCACAGTAGCACACGAGTCCTCGACCTTGGAACGTGACCCTTGAAAAACAAAGACTGCCCTCACACACACACACACACACACAAACGCACATCAGCGATGGCTGGGATGTTGAAGCTTCTATTGGCTCCATTTTATAAGCACAATAGGAATCCGAGCGTGACGCCTGAATGCAGCCGCTTAAAAGTGCTTTAATACACAGCTCGGCCACAACGTTGCTTGTCTGTTCAGCTCATTTTCTCCAGATTTCCCCAAAGGTGATGTTCCATGTGTTTGTGATACAGTTCTCATAAACCGAACATTCATTGTAAAAATGAAATTTTTATGGACACATGGATTGAGATATTTCATTAGGCAGGGGACATTTTTGAATTTGTATTTATTTTTGGGGGGGATTATACTGAATTTGTGCTATGACAAAGAATTGATCACAAAACTTTGAATTCAGAGGTGGACATTGAATTGATGCCCGTGCATGTGCGCAATTGTTACATTGTGCGACTTTGCATCAGGTGATTGAAAGTGTGTACCGGTTATTGATTTCCCGCGGAGAAGTTGCTAAAAGTCTGGCAGCTAATCCAGACGGGCAGTAGATAATGACGCGTAATGAGCTAATGACTCGCTGAAATATTTAGTAGCGCCTCAATAAGGTTGCCCTATTAGAGATTGGCCGGGTCGTTAAGAGAGAGCGTCTGACGAATGGCACCTTCGATTAGTAACGCCCGGAGCTGTCAGGCAGGTACACACACACACACACACACACACACCTAAGAATACTCGCATGTAGAATAGACGCAGCCTCATGGTCAAACATGTGAAAGGAAAAAACATGGCCGCCCGCAGTATCAGTAGTTGGACCATTGATCGGTCAGCTTTTAAGAGAGTGACCTTTTGCAGAGGGCTCCTCTGGCCTTGATAAATCTGATCCGGGGGGCCATCTGTGTCTGGGTGGGAGCGGCCTATCTGGGATGGGACCCCAGAGAGGAGAGCAAGGGAGGAAAGTGGTGGACGGAGGAGGGGAAAAAAGATGGGGGGAGAGGGAAGAGTAAAATAAGGAAAGGTCAAGGGAGGAAGATGAAGGAAGAAAAAGATTGCGTTGGATGGTGGACATGTGATTTTTACTTGGACTTAACACTGTCACAACTAAACACAAAATCAGGTTGTTGTTCCTTAAGGTGCATTCCACACCAACGTACCCCTCGGGGGGCTATTATTGGACTCCGATGCAACCATCGTAGTTTTTGCAGCAGCTAAAAGTTACACGCTCGTTCCCACAGTGTAAAAGTCAAGTGTCAAGACGATGAAACTCGCAGGACAAGTCATAGTACCCTGTAAAAGTCCAATGATTTATTTGTGTTTATGACTTTCTAAGAGTACAGTACTACGACTGGACTGTCAATATAATCAACTGAATCCCACATTGGACTCCTGACAACTTTAAGTATCCCAGAGTTGGCTTTAGGAGTTAGTAAAGGTTACATGCCCTTATGAAATTGCCTTCATATATGGGTTGGGAAATTACAACAATAAACCAAAAGGATGAACTTGTCAACGTGTCAAAATATTTTTACATGCATGAATATTAACTTGAACACGGCATTTGCGACAGTCCAAATTTGTACACAAGTCACTTAACACATCAGTCAATCTGTTTGGTTGTGTATGAAAACAACTTCTAGAACCTAAATATATAAACAATCAAAAGGAAGAATGGTGGCAATTGATTTGGTATTGTCTACAGTTTGTGCAGTGTAATATATTGTCTCTGGAGACTATAAATGGCTAATATTGACCAGAAGGGTTAAAAAAAAAAATAAAACTAGTTGTCTGCTCAACTAGACTTCCACAGTGAAGACAAATGGTGCAGCAATTATAATCACTTTTAGAGGACATTTGGCTACTCTACAGTAGTTGTCAGTTCAAGCCTATTAAGATTATTATTGTTGTTATTTTTGGAAGACATGTTGGGAAGTGGTTTGTCAAACTCTGCTTAATTGTGACACAGTGGCTATCAGGAGGAGAAACTTTCCGGCACCACAGAAGTAAATGGAGTGTGTGAGCTGCCTTGCTCATCTCATCTCAGCCTTCTGTGCCTCAGCTGGCCAGGGAAATCAAACTTGTGGCCTTTTGCTCACAGGCTGCATTTTAAACCACTCAGCCATGATTTCCTCTCAGCGTGCCTTATTTACACAAGTAGGGGCTGGAGACCAGAATGTCAATTTGAGAGGAGGCCAAAATACAGGTTAGCACCTTACCCATTTATGATACGATTATCTTTTGGAATTGACCTTCGACATTTGTGGAACATTCACACTTTTCTTTTGTACGTTACAGTGAATTTTGGTCTCTTTGCATTCACACAATGACACATTTTGCCACACTGTAAAAAGACATAACATGTATAACGGTTGGAAAAACTTTCAAATATAAACCCTTATTTCTATGTTGCAAAAAATTAGGAAAGCAAATTTTCAAAACTGCAACATTTAAAACATGTAGTTGGAGTGCCCAGCATTTGTTGCCTTGTAATTTTGAATTTAACCCGGGTCCGTATTGCTCACCTTTGCTCAACAGTAAAGGAATTCTGTTCGGAGAGACATCATAATCCCCCTTTTTATGGCCCTCTCAGTTTATATTTTTGTTCCGCTATCTGTGACAGCGATATACAGTGACAGACAAAAGGATCAATCGCTCTTCCACACGACGACCAGAGGTACTTTGAACCTGTGTATCCATTTGTTGCTGTTCATACAACAGAACAGCTTTGCGTTCATCCAAACAGAGCCAGAAGTCAATTTATGAGTAAATTGACATGGGGTCATGATTGTCTAAATTTTTTCAAGTGGTGTTTTGAATTTTTTTTCTTGTGTGAAATACGTGCCTTTGTCAAATTTGGAAAAGAATCGTGAATGTCGTGTTTGAGCGCGAATGCTCATCTCCCAGCATTCTGAAAACTGATGTGGGCTAATAACAGACCCAGGTTGTTTCCCCGCAAACACATGTGAATTCTCAACTCTACTTTTAGCACACACACACAGATGCGCTCACACAGACCATTACTCTTTCTTTCTCTCTATCTCGTACGTTTAATTCCCTTTGGAAAAGACAGGTGCAAGCCTTGATTGAGCCTGAGCCAGATTTAGCCTCGGCTCTCAGTGTGCGTCCAGCTGCACTCCTCGGCCCACTGAGATCGATGTCCAAGCAGCCAGCAGGCAGGCAGCCAGTCAAGCGGGCTGCACCCAGCGGGCAGAGGGGCCTACGGCTCTCCCCCGGCCCCGCATACGGCCGCGCTTCACTGGGCTCATTGGTCAGACCGCAGCGGGGCACCAGCGCCGTGCCAAGCCCAATCACTGCAGCCCCGATGCAAGCGCTGCGGGCCGGGGAAAAGGGAGGCCACCACTCCCCCCTCAAAAATAAAAGCATGGACCTCCACCTTTGGAGTGTTTCCCTCCCAACTCCTCCTGCAAGCTTCTTCATGCAAGCCTCCACTCCCGGCTCCATCCATCTCGGAGCTGCTTTGATTCCGGGCTCTCTCTTCCAGCTTCAGCCCTTCTCCAGCCAACCACAGTTTCCTATTGATTTATTGATTGCTGTCTGCCTGTGGGAGAGCGGCCGCAGTCTCCCTCCGCTTCCCCCGCACCCCCACTGCATGGATTTGTCTTCCGCCTTCCCCTCCTTTTTTCTCCCCCTCTCCATCTCCCGGTCGACGCGGGAGCTCTGAAACATGAATTAGAGAAAGCAGGAGAGTCCAATTTACTGGGAGAAATCAGATTCACCTTCTCGTGCACTCATTTCTCCTCGCCGCTGCCTCTCACGTCCCACCTGTCTTTCCCTTTTCTCCTTTTTTTTTTTTTTTAGACCCTTAACTGGGATATGTTTAAACTATGTTGCTCATTGAAATTCTACATTTCGACCGTGAAAGAGAACCTGAAAGAACCGTGTTCCTATTTGTTATCACAATTACGATTTAAGCAGAAAACTGTCATGAATCCTCAGGCAAAGATTGGAGGTGGGCAGGATGAGTTTGAAGGGAGGCACTTTTTTCATCAATGAATCTATAGATGCAATGCTAACTGCTTGTGATTAGCGGTTCTGACATTTGGGGTTCATATCTCAATACTGGCATTCATGTGCGGGATTTACACATTTTTGGATGAACATCTTAGAACTGTTTTGTTTAGGGAAGATCATTTTACGAAACTTAACATGAACACAGGCATTCAGTCAAGCAGATACTCACATGCTAATTTTTGTAGCCTAGTCAAACTCTTTTCACGTTCAATCTGTTTTGGGTTTGGATTTGGGGGGGTTCTCCGAATGTTTTGAACGCTTGATTCCATGACGGTACTGGACTGAGCGGAATGGTCAAACTGGAAGAAGGTGTGTCATAATGGATGTCTGCAAAGATGTAGCTAAACCTGTTAGCTAACGCATCATGTTTTTCAAAAACTCAATGGTATTTTGTTAATAATTTTCTGGAAGTCTGTTCTTCACAATTCACGCAGACTATTATTTTTCTCCACACCGTACGTGTTCTAGTTTTACATTCTGTATCCCGATTGTGTCGACACCAGCATGTGTTGTGTTGTTTCACGGAATGCTGACTGTAAGTCGATTTAACTTTTCTGCATCGCAGCATCCCTTTGTGAAACATCCAGCTTGTCCCTCTCAAGGCAGAAGAGCTACGGGTTGTTACAGGTCACGGAGGAGAGCATCTGACGATGTGACCCACTGGGTCAACCTGCAGCCCTCGTGCAGGCTTGCAACAATAGTGTCAGCACTAATGGACAGGGGGACTGAGTGGACATGGGAGAAAGCAGGGCATAACCGTAAGTCGATATAATTAGCTTTGTAATCGCATCGTGTACAATTTTTGACCACATAAAAATATAATGTCATAAAACGTTGAGTGAGGTGGATCCAAATGGTGCAGGAGATTTTAATCAACCAGCTTGAAGATGAATTCCGTAGGATGGAAAGTGTTTGCGGAGAAAATTACTCTTCTGTATTGTCGGTCTTTTGTGAACTGAAAAGTTGGATGAGATGCTTTGCGGTCGCAGATCAATAGTTGAATTGGGCTGATGATGATGGATAGATTTTAGTGCTTTTATATGGAAATGGCTACATGGACCTAAAAAGATGAAATTGTATAACAGACTAACACGACTCTAACTTGTCCTTTTCTGATTAAGTGGGATGTTACACAAAAGAAAATGTACTATTTAGTAGATGTTAAGTGACAATTTTAGAAATCAATGAATATATGAAAATAACCTTCTCCAAGTGGATTTCCACTAACGTCCTAGAATCGGTAATTGCATCCTACAAACTACTACATTTATGGCCTAGAAGTCTTTGTCTAACAGATAATTAATTAATTAATTAATTAAAGCACATTACCGCAGGATAGTAGATGATAGCATTCTAATTTCAGTATACCTGGAGAAATGACAATCCATTCCAAACCAAAGACTGAAAGAAAAAAAGCCAAGAACTTTTTTCACCACATTACGTTCTGCTGGATGCATTGCAAAATGCAAACCGGATAGCCTCAGACTTCCACCACTATAGCTGCCCACAGACAATCAACAATTTCTCATCTGTGGAAGAAATGTTATAGGAGTGACCAAATCCCAGATGGCAGGCATCATGCTTGAGTTTTCAGGAAACTGTATCAGCAACAGCAGTTGTGCCTCAGAGCAATGAGGCTTGCTGTATCAATATCTTGACCAAAAACTCCTGAGATGTGTCTGTGTCGACCAGATGAGTTTCTCGACTGGAGCCTAGTTGAGTCCACTGAGGAGAGGATGCTCCACACCTGAGGCCCCCAGAAGACAGGGCAGTCACAGGTCGGGTTCAATGGCAACACACATCCACAGAGGCACCACTGTCCTTTGGTCTGACGCCAGCCCGGTCAGAGCACCAGGGCGCGGGTTAGGTATCTGCGGGCCACAGAGTGGCAGCACCGGGACAGACGTCTGCCTGGCTGCCGACAGGTCCGATCGATCAATAGGCCGAGTCTTCCCTCCTCCATCTTGCTTCCTGTCGTCTCTCCCTCCCGTCTGACAGCTGCTTTTCTCTCTGTCTCGACACCAGTTTTCCAGTCTCATTTCTTCCATGCGCTGGACTCTCCATTCAACTGCTGACTCAAAGTTGTCTCCTTTCCGCTTCTTATCCTCCTTATGAATTCACGGCTAATATCCACTTCAGACAAGGAGGAGCACGTATTTAACACACTTAAGGCATTGTGGCGCCTGAGCCCTAAAAGCAAACTCACCAGTCGTTTTAAATAGTGTATTAAGGTTGATGTAGTCATGAAATTCAAAAACGTTTTTCATGTGGCTAGAACAGATTAATTAAATTTCCATTCAGTTTAATTTGGAAAGTGGATTTGAAAGATGAGTGTGTTGACGAGGTAACTGATCTTTAAATACCAATAATGTTTTTACTGCTGTGGTATGTAATTTATGACATTTGTAATTTGTCATGTACTGAAGCGTCAAACCATTTTGTGTATGCGCGTATGCGTGTGCTGATTTGTTTTTTTTGGCATGACCTCACCCAGCGAGGAGCACACGTCCCTAATCATTTTTCCGTGGGATGCCTCACCTTCCCATCAAGTGCTTCTTCTCCTGTTGGCCCCTGGGTAATAAAGATAATGGTGTGAACTTCAACTCCATCTCAGAGCAATTTCTCCTTTTTAAAAAGTAAATATCCGCCGGCTTTATCCATTTGAACAGGGTTACGTTGGGTGAGAAAGGAATGATATCTGGAGAAAATGTACGCATGGCCTTTGATTTTTGTCTACTTTCGGGCAGTATGTGCTCCTTTTTAGTGTAATAAAAATTGATCTTTGGCTCTTGGCACATTAGTGTTGAGCTTTGAAATTGCATTTGCAGATCGTGTATGTGATCTGGATCTGAAAATCAGGATTCAGAGATGTTTTGGATTATTGCGCTGTACACTACACTCACTATTAAAATCTAACAAAATAGAAATAAAAATGAAATAAAGTTGTATTTGTTCCTCTTATTTTGTCTAGATCGGGTAGTTAGCTGTTGCTTGCTAACCAGAATTCTAACTTGCTTTTAGCATAGCGAGCTAAGTTATGGATGGATGATGTGAAGTGTATGCTGCAAACACCAAAGTTGTTTTTCAAGCGAGCACGCTGGATGTTTATGCCTCCAGCTAAGGTAAAATATAGCAAAATAGTAATAATATAGCCAGCAAACAAGAAAAGAGGTCGGGATTTTACTCGTTAGCTTTACTGTTAAAAGACTGCCTAGCTGTCTTCCCATCATTGATCGTTTCCCTTTTTTCCTTTTATTTACTGGCTTCAGACTCTACTACTTTAGCCTTAAGGAGCTAAAGAGATAAAAGCAATGAGTCCATTTCCTTTCTTGTTCTTCATCATCTTCTCTGAATTACTCCTCTTCATCATCAACATCTTGGTGGTGTGCCTCTTTATTTCAGTGAAAGCTTGTTTTAAATGAATGGCGTCTGACGCCAGGCCTGTTTTGCTCTAACTTCACAGCAGCTTCCTTGAAGACCAGCAAGTGTCCTCACACACACACTCTAGACCGTCCATTGTGTTTATGGGAAGCCTTGAAGTAGTAGAGAAGCTTCTTAACAGCATGACGCGAGTTCTAAGAAGGACACACACACAAACAAACACACTAATGGCTTTGTATTATCCATCAGCAGCGGCACACAGACGCGCACACACACACACTCACAACTAAATATACATTTAACCGATTTCTTTTTGGAAAGTCTACAAGGGGAAATAACCTCCAAATACTTCCAAAAAGACATTTGACGACAATGTTGAAGATTTTATTAAACTGTTACTAACCAAAACAGCAGCACCCATCAAGGGATATAAACAGCTACTCAGAGGAATGTGAAGTCTTACTGCATTTTGTAAACGAGTTAACAAAACTCTTCAAAGGTCACAGTGTATTTATTTTACATGGACGTTTCCATAAAACTTTATTTCATTTTGTTATAATAAAAGTTGCTGTATTGCAGAATTCTCCCTTGAAGTAATGATGTAGCACAACATGACAGAAATATCTATAAATTGTGGCCAAGTGGGGCAATGGCCCAATAGATCGGGCTGGAGTGAATAAAAGCTTGTGTTTGACAGTTGCAATCTTCTGTGATGCTCATTACCGCCACCTACAGGATTTCTCAATCAGACTTTGGCAATGCAAACCTTTACACACATGCATCGCAATGGACTCTGACCTCAGCTTCACGCCAGCACTCAAGGACAAACCCGGTAGACCTCCATCGGTGGCCCGCAAGCGCAGATCGTTGTCAGAATATTTAGCTAGTGCATCTTGTTGTCGAGTGGACTTTAATGAAACTGGCCTGCTGGGAGACATGAGGCCGGTGAGAGTAAATTACGCCTCCCACTCTCGTCGCTCTCAGCAGGTCTGCTTGCTTACAACAAGCAACCTACTCTGGATTGTTGTGATTTCCAATGCCGATGTGCTGTTGTGGACTTGCAAGTCCCAGTGTGTGTGTATGTGTGTGTGTGTGTGTGTGTGTGTGTGTGTGTGTGTGTGTGTGTGTGTGTGTGTGTGTGTGTGTGTGTGTGTGTGTGTGTGTGTGTGTGTGTGTGTGTGTGTGTGTGTGTGTGTGTGTGTGTGTGTGTGTGTGTGTGTGTGTGTGTGTGTGTACGTGTACGTGCGTGTGTGCGTGTGTTTTAATTATTGTTTGTTTTTTAATTATTGTTTTCCCCAACACACACACAAACACACACACACTACACACACATGGCGAATGGATGGCGGTTGAAACTACTGCTGCCTCTGCTGACAGGGGGGGGCATTGATTTTTTTTTTTACTCCCCCCTCTGTTTTCTCTGGGATTTTGACAGAATCATAGCACCATGGAAACAAAGAAACTGCTTTGTGATAGAGAAAAACCTTTCATTTTGGTGCAGGCCTGAATGGCGGCTTGCCGCTGATAACAGCATGGACAATCACACAACACAATACACACATAGGTATACACACACATATACACACAACACAGCACATATACGGTTAAGGTATGATTGCGAACGCAAACAACAAAGTCTTTTCGAGTCAACTATAAGCCTCAGCTCAGACTCCCAATCACAGTCACAATCAACTCGAGCTTGAAAAGCTGTTTTTTATTGCTGCACCGACAAACATGCACATCTTCAGATGTTAAACAATCAAATATCTGTTGATTTTTAATCCAATTTTTGTCGATTAATCGATGGACCTGGTATTTAAAAATTGCGTTTTAAGTCCATCTCAAAAACAAGCCAATATTTCAAATTGAAAGTGCAGGAAATGCCCAAGCATGAATTAATTATGATTCTGTTACTGGTTTGGACATGACAGGAATTGTCGCTGATTGATTTCTAAAATAAAAGCAGATGTTTGCAGTTGCCCTATTTTGATTAAGCACGAAGATAATCAGTCTGCTTTCATTGAAGGCTCCAGAAATCAGATCATATTTAGTGTCCAGAATTTCCGATATTTAAATAATTTTAAATGAAACAAGCTCTCAAAAGGATTAATTGATTATCAAACAAATTATTCACTAAACTGATAATCGATTGCCGATTAATTGATTCATCATTCTACTGTGTGTGAGTTGATTATAAACACAGTGCGGTGTGCAAAACGTAAACAATATTTAAGTGTCTGTAATAGCTCAAGCAGCGACCTGAACCCCCTTGCCCCAAAAAGTGCATGTTTATTGGGTTATTGAGACAATTTCCAAAGGTGTGATCATCCTGTGGTGAGAAAAAAACAAGAACGGCCGGCAACAACATGCTGACAGACAGCGTTGCGGCACTAAACAGTGAACATGCACAACCAGATTGCTCTTCATTAAGCGATTTGACCCGCGGATATTAGATTTCCGCAGATTCTATTGCATTTCGCATCTTTTTTATCATTATTGAGATGACGAGGGATCAAATCGATTCTGTGTCAAATTAACGTGAGGAACACCAGACTGCCTGGCTTTTCTCTTTGTGTGTGTACGATTTTCTGTTTGTGTGTATGTAGCGCTGGATGTGTGCGTGCGTGTTTGGTCGCTGCAGTATGTCGAGTTTGTCTCCATTGAACTGTTGGTGTAATATGAACTAATGTGAACTAAGACAGACGTTTGAAGAAACAATCTGCTCTAAATATGATCCAGTGTAGATAACAGAAACAGGATTTTGCTTCGTTTTCCTGTGAGCATCGAGAGAAACAATTCTGGCCAATGTGGATGTTTTTGTCTATTTTATTTTGTTTTGTTTTATTTCATTTTATTTTGTTTTATTTTATTTAGTTTTATTTAGTTATATTTTGTTTTATTTTGTTTTATTTTGTTTTGTTTTGTTTTATTTTGTTTTTTTGTTTGCTTTTTCATGCCCATAAAGATAGCATGAATTATATTTTCACTAGCGGAGGCAGCACTTCATCACCAACACACCAAACATTGATCGTATTTACTAAAGGGTTCATATTGCTGGCCCTGGATTATTTCTTTTGACATTCTTACCATATAGTAAAAAATGTCTTCATCACAAAATGAATGAAAGCCAGATTTTAAAGACGTCGCAATTTTTAGCTTACATTTGCAGCATCTCGGCGTCGTGGCTTTTCCACGATGACTCATCTCATCGGCAGCCTTTCACCTCACAACAAAATGTCCCATCTGCTAACATTTCCACGTTTCTCCGCCTTCAATCAATAGCAATAACACACACACATAGGTCCTCTTCTCTTTGTTAAATGTGATTGCCATCGCCACGCTTCGAAACAAAACATGTTGACACGCGCCACCTATGCTTTTCTGAATTGCCATCCCATCATTGCATTGATTGTTTCCTCTCATTCTATTACCTTTTTAAAAAAAACATACACACACACTCTCACGAGCCCACCTCCATTTCAACTTAACGTGATTGTTGACACGTGCATAGATTGATCGGATTTTTGGATGCCTTGTCATTAAAGTGTCCGGATGAGATAATGACTCCGCGCTCCTTCTTAGTTAGTTAAACACGCGTCAGGGATTATGATGTCAACTAGATTAAATGATCAATTAGACACACATTCAAGGCGGAGCGCGTAACCCCTCCCGTTCAAAACACACACACACACACACACACATTGAGGGATGAGGCCCATATGTGTATGTTGGTCAGTTGGTCGGGGTTGTGGAGAAGTGGGGGGGGCATGGCTTTTTGACCTTGAGCTCAGGGGTCAGGCAGCAGACGGACGGCCAGCTGGACATTTCCATCTCAAAGACCCCTTAGGACCTCTCACACACACACACACACACTTTACACGGAACCTCAGCCACCTCCTCTCACTGTGGATGCTGGGATGCTTTATGAGTGCAGAGGAGCGGCAGCCATTCATTTCTTCCTAACTCGGGGTCTAATGGAGAGGCCTAAACTGGAAACCTGAGCTCTTATTGAGTAATGAGCCGCCCCTTTACTGTCATGCGTGTGTGTGTGTGCGCGTGTTTTCCAGTGCGGCCAGCATCTGACCCTGTAAATGATGGCTCCCTCCCCTCATCCACGGTGGCTCTTTACTGCTAATAACCTCTGATCAGATCTCAGATGGCCGAGCCCTCGGCCGGCCGGGTCTGGACTACCTCCAGCTTAATGCGCCACGATCAAGCGTGGGCATCTCTAGCAAGATCCGCCTTCAACGCAGCCGCCGATGCCGACTACTTGTTCTAATATCTCCGTGAGGAGGGAGGCGCTTTTCTGCGGGCTAAGTTGATCAGTCATCCCCGACCAATACTAACCATGTCGCCGGGCTCCTCTCCTCCCATCTCCTCCACCACACAGGAGACGGCGGAGAGCGACCGTGATGTACATTTACCTGCAATTAGATTTGCAGCGGCCAATGATGAACGCTTCTCAGAGCTGCATATGGCAACAGCTTGATCTGCTTGCATGCGTGCGTGCGTGTGTGTGTGTTATTTCATTTCACAGTCTCTTCATTTGGTACAATTGTCATTTCAAGAGCTGCTCAAAAGACAACATTTTGCATACAGCTCTTGTATCGACATACCAATGTTGTGGCTCAACTTGGATTGCGTGGGCTCTTTTATCTCTGGGTCACACGTTGAGGCCCGGTGCCGTTCGGTGACAGCCCGGTAGTGTTTACGTGTCCCTTTTGCAGAGGCCAGTGCATGGATAATGATTCAACCATTGGAGATTAGTGATGGGATGAATACAATGGAGGCGCTGATAGCTGCCTCTGTCTGTTTGCACTGGCATTGCTGGGAACGGCGCAGATAACACACACACACAGTAAGTCAGTCCGTGTACACGTGTTCTCAACGGAAAGCACTTTAACAAGAGGCTCATGTCTACGTGCGTGTGGACAGGGCTGTGTAAGCACATCAGTTTCGGGCAGAGACACACACACACACACATTTTAGATTTCGTCGTCCCTGAACCTCCCATCTAATCGCTCCTTTCTTTACCTCCACACACAGCTCCCACCACCACATCCCCACCTCGGCCTCCCTGCTGTGATTTACCGGCCCCTCCCCACACCTCAGCGGCACATTAGGAGCATTTAAAGTGTGGCCGTTACTAAACAGGGCTTTTTATGGAAGCCAGCGCGCACCTCTGAAGCCCATTATGTCTGCATCAAAGTGGCATAACGGTGACTAATGAGCGATGGATATCATGAGAGACTGTTAAATCTCTATTGGCTATTGTCCCGAGTGTGTACGTGTGTGCGTGTTGCCGATTGGGAGCTTTCAGTTCAGTGCAAGACAGTGCATTTGCTCATATACTGGCAGCCGGGGGGGAGTCTATTTACTTAACTGCAAAGAGTACAGAGTACAAATACTTGACTGAGGGTGGATTTGGATACGCTACTGATGTCCGTTTTTATCAACAAATAACTTTCCAAATGTTTATTGACGAAAGTTCACATGGGAAATAATGGAAATCGAATAATACGTTTTGGAGTCAAACTGCTGCCACGTTAAAATATTCAATGACCGTATGGGCAATGTTTTAAGAGAGTTTTCTTTTATGCTTTTATTGATCCAGGGTATATATTTATAATAAATAATTATAATTTTCAAACCAATTTTAGTCATCTGAAAGTTACAGTCACTGATTTAAGCAAAGCTGGTACGTACTTACAATTTTTTAAGTTATGGTAATAAAGTGGAGTACGTCAATAAGTCCGTCTTAATGGCTTGTATACCAAATATGTTGTTGTGCGAAGTGCCTCATGAATGTCTCATTTCTGAAAATGTGTCTGTGAGCGAGCTATTGCTCACTTTCAGCCCACTGTTAAGTAACTCTTATTAAATTAGCCCGTCGTGTCTTCGCACGAGTGTCATTCATTTGTTGTCTGGAAGCCAAAGGTGATACTATGAGTCATGTTTTTGTTTTGTTTTGCATTGTTTTGATTCAATTTAGTTTCGTGTCATCTTAAATCTTCCCCATACCGGAGCAATCTTCTTAGCAAAATGTCACTCAAGTATGTTTTCCCAGTGGAGCAGCTGTGCATAATTTTCTATGAGGTTTCTGCCCCATGAAAAAAATGCATCTCGAATATACTAAAAATGAATCTATTTAATCTAATTAATTAAATAATTAATCAAATTAATTACTTTATGTCACGCTCTTATTTTTCGATTTTCTGCAGTATGCAGTTGACCCCCCCCAAAAAAATAAAAAAGCACTGGCGGAGCTAGAAGGGGGCCTCGGGGGCCTTGCCCCCCCTGAATTATGCTTAACATTTGTAATTAGTTACTATTTACTCTAAGAAACATTACTGTAATAAAAAAAAGTTAAAATAATGTAACATTTCCTGTCACATCTGTAGTGTAATAGTTTACCTGCCTGTGCAAGAATTCACCTGTGTGTTCATTCCAAGTGAGTGTGACTCATAGTCCTTTGCTGCAATGCTGATGAGACAAGATGGAAGTTCTTGCCGTAATCCCATAACGGCCGCTATTCAATGACAGGGGAAGCCATGTAATCCTCTTTTAAATGCAGCGTTTGTTGTCCTTATGCCACACACTTTCCCTATTAATCCCACGCGGGCCTGCCCCCACGCAACCCCTTTCCGAGATGCATCCAATACAATTTGTATGGATGCATTTTACCTTTTCAACACTAAGAGTCACGCACCCAAACAAATATGCTTTTGTTATAGGGAATAATGTTCATTCTTGCTTTGTTTGTCATTAGAGTCACAGAGAGCATCTTCACCCCTGACGAAAAGTGGTACGTTCTCATCGGTTTATCTTCTGGGAGCCATCAAGGAGTCTGATAACTCACAAGCAAACAGACACAAGTATGGCATTTTGTCTTTTGCTTTGAGAAATAATTGTTCTCTTGTTGCTACATGAATCGCAATCAATGATCATTTCTCCGTCTAAATGGGACAGTCTTGTCATCCTCGGTGATCCAGGAAATGTCTAAGTGGACAAGCAAACCCAAATCTCTTTAGCGACCAGTTTTTATAAAGTTCTTATAGCCAGTGTCATTTGATTTACGATGACGCAACATTTCTTTTAGTATGAAATTCTACTGAACTCGAACAAATGAACAATTTGTCACCATCTAGACAAACTGCGCACAGTCGTAAGCCGCTCACACACACACACACACACACACACACCTGAAGAGACAGAGGACATAATACATCTGCTTTCTTCATTATGGATTTTCAAAGACTAGTAAAAGACGCCAATGCTTGACATAACCACTGAGCGCCTTGTTAAACCCGCACACGCTGCGCTCCTGACTGCCCGTCCAGCCTGCCTATTAAACGTGCCACTTTCCTCGTGTAAGTGGCTGAGAGGGTCTTAACCGATGGTGAGGGACAAACCGGTTCCTGCGGCATTATTAAAGAGATCGCCGCCGCTGAGCTTGTTAGTTTCTCGGGGCATGCTGCTGTTCATTGAACAAACTGGACATTAACTTTTGACTCAGCTCCTGTTTATCATATTTTCAGATCCTATCAGGTATGAGAAATTGGCCCACAGGGGGTTCCCAATTTTTTGCTGCGGCGAACAAGTCACGTAAGTGAACCAACACTAGTCACCTAACACTAACCCCAAATCTAAAATCAGGAGAGAACAGTCATGCATGAAGCAACGTTGTAAAGTCGTGCGCAAACAAGTGAAAGAACAACAAAGCCATGAACTCGTTTTTTACGGGAGCGTTACGCAAACGTTTGCTAAAAGGGGCTACTGTTACTCATCAAACCGCATCTGAACAGAGGTGGACTGGATCTGTTTCAGGGTCGTGCTGAGTCCATCGTCAAACATTATGTGACTAGATAGCATTCTTTGTGTCAGACAAGCGCAGGTTAACCAAAACAAACGAAAAAAATGATGTATCGTTTTAGTGTGAATGCTGCTGATACATAACACAAAAATACTGAACATATTATTTCTCCTTAAGTATTGGGCCACTTAAAATCGTTGATGTGACATCCCTGCATCAATGAAAGTTCTTGATGTTTTAAAACAAAATGAAAATATCATGCAATCGAGAGAAACATTTAAAAACAAAGCTATTGACACCCCACCTAAAAATAAAAAAAATTTCAGCCAAAAAATACATATTGTAGTAATAATAGAAGATATTCCTTTATTTGTCCCACATGGGGAAATTCCAATTGACATATTACATAAGATTTATGACACTGTCATACAGAGTGACAAAAACAGATGAGAAGTCCTGTAATTGGCGAGAAAGAAAATGACTTGCATCTCAAATAAGAGAAGTGAGCAAAGCCTCTAAATGATGAGCCAGTGGCCCCATTCAATCATGACGCTGACAGCGCTGACAAATGACTGATCAATGCTTGGATTTTTATTCATACTCTACGGTATACTAACAGCACAACATTCTGAATTTTAAGTATACTAGGTGCTATTCTACCCAATTGCAGCTCAAACTCGATTAGAGGGCGGCCACTAGTTGAGAAAATCCAAATCAGGAAACCTCAGCAGGTGCTGCTGTTTTGGTTAGCAATTGAGTTCAAATGGTCTGATTAATCAAGAACCTGGAATCCAGAGAGAAAGAGAGAGAGAGAAATTGGGTGAGTGTTGTAGTGCACTGACCATGCAGACCTTCCTCAGGACAGCGCAAGGGGTTGTGTGACCCCCATTCACCTCTGACCCTTTTCTACCCTCAGCTGGTCAAACTCTAACCCTAAGACAGATGGATAACGCACCGGCCGCTTTATCTCCTGACCACACGCTCGGCCGTAGCCTTTGCTTTCACCTCTCCTTGCCCCCTTGATTGCATAGCCCCGTCCTCAATATGGACCACAACATTAGGTACACCTGCCAGAAGATGCGCCTGTCAAACAAAGGGGTTGAGATTTTAGAAACAGCTTTTGGGATGATTCAGTGTTAACCACAATTCAATAAGAAAAACATATTGTTACATTTTTCTTGGGAAAGGAACTAGTATCGGAAATGGAAACCACACACACTATAAGTCAGTATAGAGTCATGTGACATCTCCAAGCCAATCACTGGTGTGTCTTTGAGCATTATAATGGGAAAATATGGAAGTGTGATCTCAAAAGAATCATGATAAATCAGTTTCAATACATATTTTCACATTTTTAATGTGATCATTTTCAGATATGTGCAAACTGTAACTTTTGGGTGAATAATGGCAGCAATATACTTGTTTGTATTTTTCATTTTATTTTAGAAAGTGAACTATTTGCTTCATTCAATGATGTTATTATTAATATTATTATGTTTGTGTGTTGTGGGGGTGACTTGTTTTCATGCATTTGGTCCACAGGCCTGCATGTAAATTTTGATATTTGAATAATTCTCATGTTAAAGTCATCAAATTGAGGTTAATTGTGCTTGCATCAGCTGTATATATAATATTATTATAGTCTAAAAAAAATAATCGTTTGTTTACTTTGTCATGCACCACGGCAAGCTATACCATAACCTCACTTTTAAAGACAAGGTTTCGACTCTTTTGAACGTTTTATGTTTTGATAGGAGCATCATTAGTTTTTACACGTGCATAGTCGTGTTGCAGCAGCCTCTCTATATCCAAAAGGGAGGCTGACGCTGCAAGGCGGATCGAACCTTTCGATTGATACTGAAAAATTTGCATATAGTGATTCTCTTTGAGCGCGGCGCGGATCTATAACGAGAGCGGCCGGCTATTCAAATGCAAGCTCGCCCGGAGAGAAGCACCGGACGCCGGGACAGGAAAACCTCAAGCTATTTGCCTTTTTTTCCTGCTTTTTCTGGATCTTTTTTCAACGACTACCACGCCATGGATGCTGATTGTTTTATCCCGCGATAGGATGGCTGCAACGTGGACAAAAATGCCGGAATGGAGAAACACGCAGGACGTGAAATGAGCAGAGGGTGGTGGGAAAATGAGGATTTTCTTTTCTGAATGATGACATGCCGCACGGAGAGCTGCGTGACACATTCTGGCTATGCGGTAAATTCTGAGTTGTCTGTGTGTGCGTGAGAGTTGTTGAATGTGAGTGTGTGTGGGCTCGGGTGGTGCGTTTACGTGTCATAGCGAGACCACTTGAAAGCAAGAAGACAAGACCTCACTGCCTTGTATCCATCCGCACGTGAACTTGAACGCACCACAGCCCGATGAGTTAGTGCGGCACTGGTCATCCATCCCCGCCCGTTAAACATATTTGTTTTCATTTTCGCTTCATTCAATGCCCTAATTATTCGTATTATTATGTTCCGGTGAGCGCTAGTCTAGCGAAACACTTATTGATTTTTCCTCCGTTTAAGGCAGCCAATATGGAGAATAAAAGTGTTCATACAGGACGAAGACGAAATATTAGGTACACTTACAATGCAATACGTCTAAATAAAATACAACTATTTTTTTTACTATGATTATTTACCATAGGTAATGTGGCCATGCATATATTTTTAAACATTGAAAGCCACTTCATTTGGTACACGCTGCAAGATCCAGTAATGTATCAACATGATTTTGCATTTGACTCAATTATTGATTGATTGTCTGCAAGGGAGAACACGTGATGACGACCAGTGGTCGATGCTAAAAACCGTGAAGATGATGTTTATTCGTTTTAGCTTTACATTTCTTCCTGCAATTTACCTTTTGATCTATTTTATTTTTACATTTAATCTATAATCGGTTCATTGTACCATGAAATGTACACCAAACGGGAGATTATTTTTTTTATTAGGATATTCACAAATTTAGGCAGTTAAATACAATTCATGCAATAAATGCCACGTGTTTAATCCCGCTCCCGTATTTCATATTTTACAGTAGCATTTGCTATCAAAATATTAGGGACAGCTCCCTGTATGATCCTGTTTAGATATACAAGGCACGATTAAGCATCGAGTTAAATTAATGCTTCAGAATTGAACACAGGGGAGACTTTTGTGTGTCGGTTAAAAGTGTGCCTAATCTGGTGTCCGGTGGGTGTACAAATCGTTGAATGTTGTCAGTTTTTGATAAATAATTCAAACCCCATTTTGTAACGTATTTAAATCATTTGATTTGCAGTTTTTAAAAAAGAAATGCCCGAATGAACGCAATTAAAACCGTGATAAATGAAGCGTGTTTTGCGCTCATTAATAAATTTGCGTTGATCGTTGATAATCGTTAACAAGGTTTGTCGCCTCAAGTGTGTGGCCTAATAGTTGGAGTCAGTGACAGCATGCAGCGGCATATGGAGCCCCTTAATGTCAAACGAAGCCATGTTAATTGCACATGAGAGTGCACGAATGCAAGCAAGTGACGCGGAATAACGTCGCACACGCCTGCATGCAAGCAGGAGGCAATTACTTGACTTTCCCGTGAGCAAGGCAGCACTCGGTCATCTAATTGTTGAAGGATTGAGAACTAATTATTTGCGATTAAATACACATTTTCGTTCATTATACTGTATAGCAAAAATATATGTAACAAGTGTATTCCTTATTTTTATTTGAATTATTTATTACCATTTGGACAGTTAGTCATTTCGAGATTTTGATGGGAGTTTAATCAATATCCTCCGTCTCTGTTGTTGTTTTTTTAAGCCGCAAAGGTGCTGGGAATACATTTTTATTTCGTTTTATTTGAGTTTTTTAATAGATTAGTTTTTACTCTGATTTGTTTACATTTTGATGTTTTATACTTTGAATAAAATATACATTTTAAATTTGTATATGTGTGTAAAACACACAATATTATTTTTACAAATAAGCTATATTTTATATTGTGTTTCATTGCACCATGAGAAGAAAGTATTTTTCCTCAAATGGGATATTTTCTGACTTTGGTTAGTCACCATTTTTACTAGTTCATATTTATCTATACTATAATAGAGTAAATACTTTTAAAAATGCAATCACTACAGATCATATTTAATAACGGATTCCCGAGATCGGCTGTGAATCATTCTTACTATAAACCTTGAAGTTTTTATTATTATTGAAATGCAACACGTGGTTCTATAAATAAAAAGAGGAATATTTGTTTTAGCTTTGTTTATTTATTCCACCAATTCAAAGGCCTCAGCTTGAGCCCCCCTTCAGGAATTCTAAATGTATTCCGTATCGATTATGCTGTGTTATCAAGGCCTGTGCACTTCAAATACGCAGTGAAGGCCACGCAGCCCTCGCGCAATGCACTTTTCCCCCCTTAAACTCGAAAAATCGGGGCTTTCCAGCATTTTCTAAACATATTTGCTTAAGGCTTTAAACGTGAAGGATTTGATCCTAAATCGTATTTAAAAGGCAGCTTTACCTTGATGGACGTTTAAAGGTAAAGTGGTATTTTGTTTATGGGTTCTTAAAAAGGATCATAACGAAAGGAATGACATTTCTTTTGCAAAGGCTAATTCTGTTTCCTTTCAAACGAGCACATATGGGTTCATTTGTTAAATTTTACACTGGCAAATGTCATTTATTGCCCGCCCCCTCCCTCATTTTCAACGTGTGCGTGCGTGTGTGTGTGTGTGTGTGTGTGTTCGTGTGTGTAGGTCTGTGTGCAGTACGTGTGACTCACTATTGATCTGCGCTCCTCATATTGGTCCACCTGCACGGGAATGGTGAATAATCAGCGTGGAAGTCATCATACAAATCACTCACGCTGCCTTCACGGTGTTTTTATTTTAAGGATCACAATTGCGCATGCGCTTAACTAATGTGCGCACTGCTAATCGCTTGCTAATTGATGTAAGTTCATGCTGGGCGGTGCGTGTTTTTCTGCAAGAAATAGTGTCTGTATGAAGAAAATGTCACGCGCACACGCACACCCGAGGTCCTGGAAGGATGCATATCGATCCGTATGAGAATGTGTAGATGGCTTGTAAGGCCAGCCTTTTAGTATTTTGTTTTATCCATCCAGAGAGGGAGAGAGAGAGCGAGAGAGAGAGACTTTTAATAATGAAATGTGCAGATGTTGAAAAGGTGCAGCAATACAGTTACAACGGCAGCATGTTGTGTTCACAAGTATATGGTCAAGTTATCATTATTATTATTATTATTGTTAAAATATTTCCAAAAGTGTGCTTCAATAGCTTTCTATTGTTTAATGTTTGCAGGATGGGTAAGACTATTTTTAAATGTTTTCAATATGATATTTCTGTCTCACCCACTTTCTTTTTTTGAGTCTGGATAGTTACCTTCACAAAAAATGGGGTCACCATCAATTGCAGTCAGTGATGTCCTAAGGCTAAATACACAAGAGCAGAGCCTTGGTTTAAGATGTCCGTAGATATTTGTATGAAAACACCTCTAAGCCAGACTTTTTTTTTAAAAAAAAGAGTGTGGCAATAACTGAAAATAGCAGAAAACCTCATATATCCAGGGACTTTCTATGTACGACGAGTGTATCAACTTTTAGTACATTGATGTGTATCTATCTGTGCAGCATGTGAACGGTAGGAAACCTATGGCCAGTGGGCCATAGTCAGCCCATGTAAACGTTTATTCTGGCCCGGTAAGTCTAAAAATAAATCTACTTCAGCCATGAATGTTCATAGTATATATCACTATTGTAATTGTTATGTCATGTTTTCTATTATTTATTCATTTATAAAAACTAAAATGGCCATTTGTATGTAAAAGATTCCCAAGCTGTCTCCCTAAAAGCTATAAAGGAAAACAGTCATATTGTAAAATTGCTGATAAGCTTTGTGTACATTTACCTCAAAAGTCGCAATACGTTCCCTGACAGCGTGTCGGCATTTCCAGTTCATTTGCATTTGTGTGTGTGCTCATGTCCATTCGGTGCACGCTTGGCCAGACGCTCTTTTTCAGGAAGGAATTGAGTCTCCTTCTGTCCGGACACACGTTACACACACGCCGTTGGCATTGACTTCACATCAGAGACGGTTTAACTTCTTTAACTCCTTTTTTTTTCTTTGGCATCTTCTTTTCTTTTGTTTGACTCGTTTCAAGCGAGCGCCACGTCCATTGTCGGGACCTCCTGACAGATGCGGGGGGGCCCCTTAGCAGGTCCGGGACAGGGAAAAGTCTGAAAGGTTAATCTGTTGCCCACCCAGCGGCCCCCGCTCTCCTACACACTCGCAGATGTTGGCTTTAGGAGTCTTGAAGCGTCACCTTTGACACGTCCCCCCATTCAATATCGAGGGGGGGTCCAGCAGGACACTGACCGCTGCAAGCTGTCACCTCGCCTGCCGCCATTTTAGACTAAACGGCTCCTGACGTCACTTTAAAGGGGGACACATTACCAAAAATTGACTTTTTAATGGGTTGTACACAAATAGTTGGCTTTTGGAGATCCCTGTCCACACATGATGCATGAAATGAAGAATTCATTGAGAAAACAAATTTAAAAATCAATTTTCTTGACTTCGTGTATTTGAGAGGTCCTCTGTTTTATTTATTTTTCAATAAAACTATAATACACACCCCAAGCCTATATCAGAAACTTGTGCAAACGTTTTGGAAAATTATATTCTAACCTATAAAATGTAAAATTTTCCTATCAGTTGTGAACGTCTCATGACCAAAGACAGAAAGCAGGTGAACTCTGAGTGGTCATTACGTGAGCTTGAGGTCTCTAGTTTTGTTGCTACTCTCATTTTGGGAAAAGAATTGTGGACTATGAAAAGTTACATTTCTCCTTTTATTTTTTGTTGTAAATGTAAAGTATATTTTCTTCCATGGCTTTGGGCTGTGTTTTTGTACAATGGAAGCTTCTGGAAACATTAGAGAGCTGTTCTTTCTTGTCCAAATATTTTTCCATGTGGGGTACGTGAGGACGTTTGGTATTCTGTCTGATCTATTTGTTTCTTAGTTGTGTCGTTGAGTACCAATATCGTCTTGTTGTGTTGAATGACCAATCTGATGATCGGGACAGACTGTTGTGTGGTCAGGCAATTTAGATGCTGTTCCAAATCTGTTGCAGTTCAATTACTTACAACCAGTTTACAGAAAACTGATTTCTTCCAAGCTATGGTCATGTTGTGAGTTTTTCCCTTAAGCAGATTAAAATCCTCCAGGAATGCAATTTTACATCCTCATCTATTATAGACTTGTTTAACTTCAACTGTGCATTTTGTATGAACCATGACGATGAAACTGATATAAACGTGCAAAAATTATTATTTTATTGATTATAATTACTCCTTTATTTATTGTTAAAATGTGCAGTTGCTGCAACTTTTCTATGCCCCTACTTTTGGCACAAACGAGGTGTTATTGTGCTAAAACAGCATTTAAATATTAAAAGTATTTTTTTAACTTGTAGGGTTCAGTGTGACATACAAACACACACACACATACAGTGCTCGGCTTGGTTCGTTAAGCCTTGTACTTCAACAATAGACACATCTGCTCATCGTTTTCTATCAAAGGCAACGGTACCGCAAACTAGTGTCCCTTCGTTTGGTTTAAACTGTCACATTCTAAGCAAACAGGCGTTAGGAGTGAGGTGGGGGTCATCCAGGAGGGGGGCTGCAATACTAATGAACAAGTGCCAGTGAACTTCAGAGGCGACCATGAATCCAATCAATGACATGTTTTGGTTGTTTGCGTGTGCCAAGGGGTTAAAAAGTATTTGAAGGGGGCGGCGGAGGACTGGAAATGAACCCGGAAGTTGATTGGACCTTAATTGCGTGATTTAAAGTGGATTGAAAATGAAAGGCTGTTATAATGGCGACTATTTAAAAAAAAACAAATCTTCCAAATGAGAGAGGACGAATTAACTTTAAATTATGTGTTCAATTACTTATTTTCCTTTCAAATATCCCCGACAATAATTGAAACTGCGTCCAAACCAAAATGCTACCTATCTTCCTTAAATAAGGCGTGTGACGTCACGCTAGGGGCGCGCCTCTGCTGGAGAGAGAGAGCGAGAGAGGGAGCTGCGTCGTGCGCATGTGCATGGGCTGCGGTGGTGGACCCAGACAAACACCGAGAGAGAGAGATGGCGCGGCACCCGACCGGAGCGCAAGGACAGCTGGCTGGTGGTGGGGGGGCTTTATACAAAGGAAGGAAATAATACAAGAAATTTTAAAAGATATATATCGATCTATCAATGACGAAAACGTGGATTTAGACGCCGGAACCGATGTAGTGTGAGTTTTCAAACGATAAGAAAAAGATCAAAACAACTTTGAGGACTTTCGGGGCGGGGGGGCGCAAGCTAAGCAGGTCACATAGATGATTGGTCCACAGAACCGCCTGGACCATGAATGCCCAGCTGTCGATGGAAAATATAGGCGACCTGCACGGCCATGACTCCGTGAGCAGCCACGGGGAGCTGCTGAGCGGCCAGAGTCCGCACTCTCGTCCGAGCCCGCGGGGGCTGAGCCACCGCGCCATGGGCATGGCGACACTCTTGGACGGCGGAGACTATCATCACCACCACCCGGGACACCTCCACCCGGCCATCAGCATGTGTGAAGCCCCCGGCATGAGCGCGAGCAGCACCTACACAACCCTGACCCCGCTGCAGCCTTTGCCCCCTATCTCCACCGTGTCCGACAAGTTTCCCCCGCCCCATCATCACCACCACCACCACGCGCACCCGCATCCCCATCACCCGCATCCGCACCAGAGAATCCCGGGCAACGTCAGCGGCAGCTTCACGCTCATGCGGGAGGACCGCAGCCTGGCTCCAATGAACACTCTCTACCCCGCCTACCACCACAAGGACCCCTGCATGGGCCAGAGTCTCTCCCCGCTGTCCGGCTCCGGTCTGGCGGGCATCCATACGAGCCAAGCCGGTCTGCCGCCTTATGCCCACCCTGGCGCCGCCATGCCGGGGGAGAAGATGCTGACGCCCAGCGGCTTCGAGGCGCACCATCCAGCCATGCTTGGCCGTCACCCGGAACAGCACATGAGCTCCACGGCGGGGATGGTGCAGCTGAACGGCCTGCACCACCATCCGCACGCCCACCTCGGAGCGCAGGGCCACGGCCAGGCACTGGGAGGCGGCCGGGAGCAGGCCTCGGCGCTCGGCCAGCAAGGAGCCATCAACGGCGGTGGAGGAGGAGGCGGCGGCGGCGGCGGACAGATGGAGGAGGTGAATACCAAAGAGGTGGCGCAGAGAATCACCACGGAGCTCAAGCGCTACAGCATCCCCCAAGCCATCTTTGCCCAGCGGGTTCTGTGCCGGTCCCAAGGGACCCTGTCCGACCTGCTGAGGAACCCCAAACCGTGGTCTAAGCTCAAGTCCGGCAGGGAGACCTTCCGCCGCATGTGGAAGTGGCTGCAGGAGCCTGAGTTCCAGCGCATGAGTGCGCTCAGGCTCGCAGGTGAGCGAAGCCTCGGTAAATCCACATTCTATTCTATTTTCAGTGTTTGCATGCAGCTATTCGCATTGACTCTCGAGGCTACTCTGTTATTAAGCAATAATCAATAATAATCAATAAGCAGGTCAAGTGGGCTGGGAATTTTCAACTCAGTGTTATTTTGTCGTAATCACGGTATGGGCCACATAGATAACGTGCTTTACTTTGTCATATTTAAATATTCGACTTTGTTCGTTGTGTTGTTTTGCGTCCATTTTAATTCACCTAGTAATTATTCATAGTATTTTCGGCTCGTTGGTGATTTATTTTCCGTGCCCCAATTCTAGTATATTTGACTTTAATCGAAATCGAACTACATGCTTGTTGTATTTTTGCATGCATTTGCATTGGGATTTTAAAATGCTGTTTTTTTTTTCACACGATCAAATGCCAGCGAGTAGCCTCCAGTGTCAATATTATTTCGTGATTTTTATTTTGAAATATTTTAGTATTTGACTGCTAAGATGAATTCAAGCGCATGTTTGTGTATTCCAATTCAAATGGCCTGCTGATATATAGATTTATCTATGGCGGGTGTTTGTGTGCATGTCGTTTTTGGTATCGTTTTACCTCTAAATATCGACCCGTGATCTTGTAAAGTAAATCGATCCTAACACGAGGAATCGTGAGTGTTTATTTTGGTATACATGCAACCGAGCAGCCTCATTTTCTGGCCTTGTTCAGAGTGTAAATTCGCGTCTGGAGGCCTTTGTGTACGTGGTGATTTGTATCCCCTCCTAAATGGGACTTTATTGTCCTACAATGCACTGCAGTTCATTGGTAGTTATGTTTATTTATTCCAGATTGAGAAGGGGGGGGGCGGGGGGGGGGGGTGTTTTCCCCGTCTAATTAACTGATAGACCTCTGTATTAATTTGTCCCTGTGGTAGTCAGGAGTCAATTAAGGCACGCACGCACGCTGCACATTCACAGAGCAACAAATTGATTTTTTTTCTTCCTAAAGTTTATGAGGCTAATCGATGGGTTGCACATGTGTGGTTTTGGGGGTTTACAATGAGGAGAGGGCTGCCGACTGGATTGAAAGTGCGTGCGTGCACGCGCGCTTGCGCGTGTGTATGCTTGTGTATGTAATCGCAATTGATTAGTTCTCCGGGCTTCTGCCCTTGTGTGTCTCTGAGAACTTTATTCACAATTAACTGGAAAAAAAAAAAAACACAAAACGCATTTAAACGTGTGTATGCAGGGAAATGATTCTGTCTATTAGTAATATGTCGTTGTTTTATTTCTGATTTAATCTTGTTACAAAATGTCCACTTATAGGGCTCTTGAGTCATTATTACATTCAGCTATCTTCAAATAAGATTTCATTATTATCATTCACACTATTGAAGAAATGTTCTTGTTTATTTTTAATGGCTCCCAAATCACAGTTATGAATAGGCATAGGTAGAAATAAAAACTCATTAAACATTTAACAAATTTTGTACACACACCAAGATGTTAACAGTATTCTGGAAAATTGGACAATTTCAAAATTATAATTAAAAAGAAAATAATTAGTACTGGGTATTTGTGTGTGTGTGTGTGCGTGTGCGTGTGTGTGTGTGTGTGCGCGTGTGTGTACTATGTATATATAATAAATGCATTGTTACTTCTAGTCTCCCCATCGAACCACAGTGTCTAGAGTTATCTTTGTTGCTTTTAATGATTAGCAACCACAGTGTGCGTCTGTGTGTGTAGGTGCGTACATGTGTGCGTGTGTGTTGCGAGACGAGGTCCAGGCTTTGCCAGGTCTTTCCCGCTGTCTGCATGGCCTTCACTCCAATTGATTTATTATAGCAGCTTTTGCACTAGCAGTTAATATTTAGCAGTCTTGGGTGCAAGTATTGCTAATTTTAGTAATTGTTGTTGTTGTTGTTGCTGTTGTTGTTGTTGTTGTTGTGCCCCTCTTTTGGTTTGCTGAGATATATGAAAAAGCCAAATGTGATCTTGAAGATAAGCTGGTGGAAATGACTGGATTGTGCTTTGACACATCGTCAGAGATGTTTATTTAGCAGCATGTTTATTATTGTGCTTGTATTTTAGATGATCTGTTTATCTACATATCAAGCAAAACTAAGCATTATAGCATTATGTTGGAATTTACTTGAATCGGCTCCTATCAGATGCAACTAATGTTGTAGCCTTCGATGTGCTTAAGAGCAACCCAAGTCTGCCCCCTCCTGGTCGGTTACAAGTCACGCTGAGTGGGAAAAGTAAGTCTTTAGAAAGCAGCACGTGATAAAAATGGCAGCCACATCAGCTGCATCGTTGAATTTCTAGTGTTAATAGAGGCTCTGTGTGATGTTTTACCACAACCGCCACACGGTCAAGTGCTTCTGCCCGGGTTCAACTCTCGAACTTCCTGTTTGGAGTTTCCCTATTGCAATTTTTGAAGTATTCACATTTCGACAATTTGAATATTATAAGTGCATGGATGGCTCTCACCTGTGCATAGATGTAGCGTGATAGCATTCATCTTGTCTTCTTTTTAAAATAGGTTTAAAGTTTTGTTTTTTTAGACCAAACTTTTGTCTGGGCATAAAAAAGAAATTCCGAATAGATGTGAATGTGTTTACGAGCACAGGGTGTATCCTGCTCACTTGCGAGTTTTTGTGTCTTCAGAGTTGCAATTGAGTGTTTCCAGCACCATGGACAGCGTCCGCCGTTGTCTCACTGTCACCGCTGTCTGCGCTGTAGCGTATAACCGCGCCCTCCCCCCCAAAAAACGTCATTGCCATTTTTCTAGACATGAATGACAGTATCATATGCAATTGAACCCACACAGGAAGGCTCACTAAGATTCGAACCCAGAACCTCTCAACTGTGAAGCTCTAACGTTACCTGTGTTAGCTTTTTATTCTTATATTCCATATTTTCAATAGTAATCCCTTTTTCTATTCAACTTAATTTTAATCCCAAAGAGTCAGCATAAGGCAGCAAATTTCCCACAGGGATCAATAAATCAATGATGTTGCAGTGAATTTTCAATAATTACGCGAGTGAATTGTGTAAGAGGCTTTTTCCCTGCCTTGTGGCTCCATTTATGTTCAAAGTGTATTGACGTTCAAGTAGCCTTTAAGGTCAAAAGACTCACTCACGTTTGTTGTTGTCAGTCTTGCAGTGCTATAGGAGTAACTTACATCGTACTGAGAGATGTTTAAAATATTTCAATCTGACTGATCAATGAATGAATGGATGAAGGAATGAATGAATGAACACGGTGCAAAGATTTTTGTGGGGGTTATTGTATCATTAGCTCAATAGATGTTTTTGATTTTAATTTAGGTATCTAATTACCTAATTAATTACCTATTTGAATAATTCGATCGTCATCTTTTGTAATATTTGAGTAACCCTGAAAGCTTTCTATGACAACTCACATTCCTGCTTCCTCTTGTTTTTACTGGCCTCTCCTCAGCGTGCAAGCGCAAGGAACAGGACCACGGCCGCAGCGAGCGGGGCAACCCGGCGGCCAAGAAGCCCCGCCTGGTGTTCACGGACGTGCAGCGGCGAACCCTCCACGCCATCTTCAAGGAGAACAAGCGTCCGTCCAAAGAGCTGCAGATAACCATCGCGCAGCAGCTGGGCCTGGAGCTGGCGACGGTCAGCAACTTCTTCATGAACGCGCGCCGCCGCAGCCTGGACAAGTGGGTCGACGACGGCTCCGGCCACCCGCCCGGCATCGGCCTCAGCGCCTGCACCAAAGCCTGAAGAAGGAGCGGGAAGGCACTTTTGGCCCTTACTCATGGACTCGACTCGGTGGAAAAGCTTTAAAACTTAAAAGAACCTTACAAAAGACCTCCCGTTTTTGCCCTTAAATCTGTACTATATTAATATTTATAGTATCCAAAGATGAGAAAAAAACAAACCAAAGACGACTTCTTTCTTGTTTGACCTGCTTTGACATGTTTGTGTTACTGCAAAAAGACTACCACACCCCCCATCCCTTTTTTTCCTGTACTCACTTACCCGCACCGGTCTCTAGCTTTACGACAACCCCCTTCCCGCTGTCACGATCTGACTCCCAAAATGGAGGTTCTAATCAGTCTGCTCTACGGAGCTCCAGTGGGATTTGGCCAATCAGCGTTCAAAGAAACGTAAATCTCACAGGAGCGACTGGATTGTTGCTTTTTGTTTTGTTTCATCCCGGCTCTCTTTTCTTGAATCTGTGGACAATTTCAGGGGCGGGCAGCCCATCCCATAGCGTAGACTGCTAGCCCAAAATTCCCACCCCGGATCGCGATGTAGTGCTTTCCTTCCGACATGCTGAAACATCGTTTTTAAACAAGAGAAACCAAAGCCTCACTTGTGCACACACTACACTTCAAACGCTAGCAGTGCTATTGACCAAAGATGATAGTTTGTAGTTGCAACATTCCTAGTCATGCATCCTTACATGTTCTGTGCTCTCTGTTCAGGGTTATGGCAGATGCTGATTTAGGGCTAAAGTCAGCTATGTGAACCACTACATTATCCATATTGTTAAGTCACCTGTTTGTCCATTTTCTTTTGAGGTTTATTATGTACGGGGTTCTGCTGTGTGATGTTATGTTGCAATATTTCTAACCACTTATCCGTCCATTTTTTTACCATATTCATAGTCATGGTAGAAACATAAGATTGTCTAGTTTATTTGTATGGGGGGGGATTCCATGACAGTCAACTAGGTAAACTGTTACAGTAATGCCTGTGCAACATTTGTAATCTTTCCATTTTATTTTTTATTTTTGTTAGCATCATGTTAGAAGCTGTTGTTAATCGCAGCAGTCATATTCAAATCATCTTTATACTATTAATGGTGCAACATTCTGAGTGTCCCTTCATTCATCCATCCATCCATTTTCTGGAGAGTTTACCCTGTTTGGGGTCTTATTGGGTATTATATTGGTACCAGAGTTCACTATGTGAACCACTACATTGTCCATGTTGCAATATTCTTAGTCTATCCATTTATTTATTTTTTTGCATTAATTCTGTTCAGGGTCAAGACAGGAACAGGAGCTGATCCCAGCTCACATTTAACCAAAGAGAAAAATGTATGTGAACTAGCAGTGACTTTACACCCGTAATCATTTTTGACTAATTTAACATGACAGGAGCGTCAAGCTTTTTGCCTTACAGATGCCTTTTTAATCAGTTGTATCTTCGCCGCGAGCGGCGTGAATGTTACTGTTAACGCTCGCTGCGAAGGCCAATCAAAGCGTGTTGTCACTGTGAGCCAAATTTAGTGTTTTGCTTTTATTTATCGTATTGATTTGTGTGTCCATCAAAGGCGTCAGGTGGAGAAGATCAATGGTCCAATCACCTTCCTTTCCCTTCCCCCAACAATCCAAAGCCTGGAAAGCTATGCATTTCAGCACAAGGAGGAAAGCACTACACAGGGGGAAGAAGCGTAGCCTGTTTGATAAATAAGCCAGCCGGGCCCCTTGTCATCTTGCACCTCCTCTTTTTCCTCAAGGCCATGGTTAGCAGCTCTACATTTATCAGAAGGAGCAGAGGGGGGGGGGGAGGGGGAGATAGAGACGCTTCCTCAACACCCACCAAAACAACGTGTCACCTGCTGATGTTTTCTAGTGTGAAACCAAAGATGCTACCTCACTCAAGTTCCATATGTGATTTCTATCACTTTGATGATACCAAAGATAACCAAAGATGTTGTTGTTGCTTTTTTTTTCAATGCACGGCCTCTGTGAGTGGTGATAAAAATATTATTGTACAACCCCCCGCCCCCTCCCCACACACACACACACACCCTATCCTTGCCTAATGCGCTCCTGCTCTCGATTCCAGCTTTACAGATAGTCACACTCATGTAGTCAAAAATATTATCGTTATACAACAAAAGCATTTATTTTTCAAATTTTGTGACCGGGAAAAAAAAAAAATTGCTTGCTTTTTTGTAAAGATGAGTAGATTATGCTGATGGACCTAAAGACATATTTCACATATGCAGTGGTTAACCAAAATTTAAAGAGGAAATTAGGTAAAAAATTGTATTTACGTGTTCTATGCGCCCCCACTCGTCTAAACACGGAATGTGTCGGAATGAGGCCGAAGGATCCATGTGTAGCTTACAAACGTCACATGACCAAATCAAGAAAACGTGAGGCGTGATCGAAAGGTCGTTACCTGAGCCCTTCGGCACTGTAAAATCTGAATATCGTGTTTAGACTAGTGGGGGCGTATTATTGCAAAGAAAATATTGGGTTGATTTCCCCTTTAAATCTCCAAATTTGGCACAGAACATGTTAAAGCTGTCAAGAAAATTAGTAAACGTGGTTCTTTGCTAGTAGCCATACACAGTGGAACCTCTAAGTCAAACCAAACTCTTTAAAATAAGTCACGTCAAAAGTTGTCTTGTCCTTTTTTTAATCCATTATCGGAACCGTTTCCATTCATTACGTTCATTCTTTGAGGTTGTTTGCCACATTTTTAGAGCAATAGTTCTTAAACCTTTTGGACCAACCACCAGCTAACAGAATGCTTAGCTCTGAATGTTCATTTGATTCCTAAAAACTCTTTAATATTGCTGTAATCCCATTGTAACATTCGGTTTGAATTTTGATACTGTTCTTGAATATAGGTAAATTTGAAAACTATTTTCCCCACAGATTTACTTGAAATGTACTAGCCTGCACAGAAAGGTTCAATACCATTTAAAGATTAAATGTAAATGAACTTGAAAGTTAAATACAACTGAATTGTACTTCGATGTTTGTGTACCACTAGAGGGAGCCTGTGTACCACTTGGTATACTCATGCAACACTGGCAGAATCAGTTTTTGTTTTGCGCTAAATGTTACTCCAATTCCAACTTTCATATTTAGAGGTTCCACTGAGCGTCCTCCTAACGTCTGCCTCCTGGTTGCTGTTTGCTTCAGCAGACCCACATCAACCCCATCGCAATCCCCCTCCTTCACATTCCCAGGACGAGTGCCTTGCTTGAACCAAAGTGTTGAACCGCTCTTGACCTCGTTTCTCTCCTTTGACTTACCTCAAGCCTGTCGAAGGGCCGCCACTCCCCAAGGAAACCCCGCCCCCTGTTTTTTCTTTTGTTTCAAATCACACTATGGTGCTTTTTTATCGCCAACGCATGCAATGAAAACATACCAAAGCGACTCTCCCCAAAATCTCCCTTCCTCTATCTCTCACCTTTTCTCTCTCTCACCCTGGCCGTGCATGTTATTTCCACTATGTCTCTGAATACCTCATGGTGACAATTCCTTTGCGTACTTTCTGCGACCGTGTTTTTCCATTTTTGTATTTTCTTTTTCTTTTAAGAAGTGTTTCAGGGTTGATGTATATTGTATGGCGGGAGAAGCATATTTTTGATCATTTTTGAGTCATTGAGAACTACAGTTAGCTAACTCTTTTTTATCTCTTTAATGGTTTTGGGTTACCACCCTATGGTTGCAAGTAAAGATTTGGTACAACAGTTGTCTACAAAAGGCAAATATATCAATATTTCATGTACGAGCATGGATAACATTCTTATTCAAACATGCAGCTACAGAAAAAATGCTCAGAACAAAAATTGACTGCCCCCATATGTCAAAATTGGAAATAAACCACTATATTCCTACTCTATTCATTTCTGCACTTAAATTATAAAAAGTAAAAATTGAGTTAGCCCATTCTGGTTCTCAGTGGTTCATCTGTGATAGTAGATTATTGCTTTTTAACAGGGTAAAACCAACTGCTGTGATGTTGTGTTCCGCCACCCCACACTATTTTTTCTCTACTACTGTGTTGTGGTTGCTTAAGTTAAATATTTTTTTCCCCTTAACTACTGGGTTAATTTAATTTATGTATTTGTAGAAATTCTAGATTTGTATATAGCAGGGGGGAGAAAGTAAAGACAAAAAAAGTTTTGTTACAGCGTGACGCTTGTGAGGCATTTCCATGTGTTTTAAACACTGCCGCCACCCCCTCTCAAAAAAAGCAAAACTTTGTTGACCAGTGTTTGTATGTATATGTGTTTTTCTATTGTTTTTAAATGGGTATTACAGTACGGCACATCCAAAGATTTTTAAAAGAAAACCAAAAAAATGGCGAAAACATGTATAATGTTGAAAAGCACTGGCATTCGTGAAGTAGACTTTTATTTTTATTTTGTATTTGATTTGCCATTCCCACGGGTATAGAATGTAGAAGGCGTAGTCTTGAAGGGGAATCTCCTGTCCAAAATGTACAATCTGCTGAAAAATTAGAGGGCTGCAAGTCCTGCCCACTTTGCTGCCTTCATGTACACACACGAGTGGCGGGAGTGGAGGCCGGGCAGCCGGTCTGCCAAGAGGGGGCTCTGTGCCACGGAGATATTGTTTATTGCCTTCATTATTATTTTGTAACTTTTTTTGTTTCCAATAGCCGTGGCCCCGCTGCCTTGCCTCATCGAGTATCTGTTTTTTAGGTACGTACGTACTTGTGTCATGAATATGAGCAAAGTCTAATAAAAGTGCAAAAAAAAAAAAAAAAAAAGCTTATCCGAGAAATAAGTTTGCAAGTGTGTGGATTTGATGTATTTTTCTGTATTATTTATATTATTTTTGTAAGTGTTTACTGCATACTGTTGTAGGAACGATGTCCTCTCTGAATTGTCATGCCAAAGACTTCAAAAGATCACTAGAGTTACAAGTTGTAAACTTTCCATGGGAATAAACTGGAAACTTTGATATTATGATTTGAAGCGTAATCTTTAGTTTATGCAAATTCTGTACTTTTGTAGTACAAGTGTTTTTATTTATTGATTAACAATGACATTCCTTTAATGTTTAAATTGTTATTTATTTATCAGAAAATGGATGGATGGATAAATTACTTTGATGATTACTTTAGTATTTAATTGACTTCAACTTACGTTTTTATTCAACGTCATGAATTTGTATAGCTTTAAAATAATGAATTATGTACTTAATATAGCTTTGATGATCTGATGTCAGTTTAATATAATTAAAATATCATTCTTTGAAATATTTTTTTAATTTTTGCCTTTTCAAAATGGTGTAAATCTTTTTTTAATTTTTTGATTTAAGTATTTGTGGTGATGAATGATTTTTAATAATGATTTGGTCGTCTTGTATAATCTCTCCGTTGACTGATTCCCATGGAAAGTTTCAGGACATATACAACCCATGTCATCACCAAAATGCCACTAAATAAAATAATTAAAAAAACATAGCCTATCATATTTCCAACCAATTTGTGATATTTTTCCCTCCACAAAAATAGTTGACTTTAATGCAATCTAATAACGTGAAATGGTTGAAAAGAAAATGTCAGACATATGTTTTAATTTAGTTGTTGAATTCAATAATGTGGAATCGAATCACTTCAAACGATGAAGTATCTTCAACGTTTTTTTAATGACACTACCGTCACAAAATAGAATGCAGGTTGCATTGTTATGTAAAAGAACAGTTGATAGCAAGTGGACCTATTTTCCTGGACCATGCCTCTCATTTTGTCCAATTAAGGAGTTCCTGTGATGGCAACTTGAGGCCACAAGTCTCACAACAAACATGGCGCCTACGACAATCATAGGGATCTCTCAACGCTGCGGGACGTTTCTCACTCATGATGGAGGACTTTCCACCTGGTAATTCACAAAGATGTTGTTTTTTGTTGTTGTCGTCGACGTTGTTCTTGTTCTTTTAAATAAACAACTCTTCTTTGGTCATAAATTTAGAGTCATAAATCTTTGTTGTACATCAGGGTTGGGCAATCGACTCTACTAAAAATAATAATAATAAAGGTTATGGGTGTAGGACACTTTTAGGTAAAATTTCCACATGACCCTAAAAAAGTTTTTGTAACCAAATGTATGTTGGTCATATACGGCCCATCGCAGAATTTCATCGCAATGAAGTGTGAAACTCAATTAAACAAACAAGACAACAAACACGAATATGCATGATGAATTTTTCTGACTTGGCTGGCCCAGTTGGCTGCCTGTGTATGTTCTGGTGGAGAGGAGCGGGTTGCATTATTTGCATTTATCCACAGAGCGGCGCTACTATCTTAAGTTTGCAAAGACATCGCCATCTCTTTGTTCTAACAATGTTTGTTCAGTCCGTCGACTGCCGTCAAGATCTGCAGTCAGTCTTCATGTTGATATTATTCATGCAGGATTATTAACTTAAGGATACAATTCACTAGTTTCAACCAGTTCAAAATGACTTGTTTAGTTTTTGCATCAAAGGATCAAGTCTTAAGTGTATTCCTTGCGGCTATGATTTATTTGATCAACATCAGATGATTCATTTAATCTTAATTAGTGTACATAAATGATTTTTAAGCAAGAGACGTAAAAAAAAGATTATTAAATGGGTGTCATTTAACCAATTTTGAGTTAATTAAACATCGACGAACAATAAAGGGGCTCACTTATGGTCTTAAATCAGACCGTCATTTTGGCAGAAAACATTGTGAACATTGTAAACTTTGGTCCTTTGTTGGAAAAAGGCCCATTATCTACTGCCTGTTGTTTGGAGTTGTCCTGTAAACTTTGACCCTATTTCTTTCCCTCCTTTGTCTGTGGTACCAAGTTAAACAGTGATGAGGACCTTTTTCTTATCAGGGGGCATTTTAGTTTGGAGAATGTTTAAGCATTTAAAAAGGTACTACTTCTGATGACAGCTGAGTGTGTCAGGATCTAAAACAAAGAACAACACAAAGTGAAATCAAAGAGAGCATGACAATAAAGAGTTCCCACTCTCCTTTTTTAAATACAATGCACTTCTTCTTGGAAATAAACAGATTATTTCATTGTAACGTTATGCTGTTACTATTTTTGTATCAAACGTTAATACTTGGTCACAAGAGAGTCTTTTGGGGGGGATCATTTGTGTGCAAATGAAACTAAGTTGTTGTATGAACCCTGCGATGGGGAAATTCCTTGTTAGGTTTATCACCAAAATCGAGATTAAAAAAACATCAGTAGTGTAAATTTGCAACACCCTTGATAATTTGCTGGCACTAAGTGGGGCGTATCCATTTTTTGGGGAAGATGGTTAGTGTGACTCACTTTTCTGGGCATAGGAGTGACTCATTATATCACACACATTCATTCAATTGTACTATATTAGAACATTATTTTTTTTATTCTTCAAATGCCCTCAAACAAAAAAAAGCAGAAAGAAGAGTCAATAGCATGGTATGTTACAAAACTATGCGTGCATGACATTATTACTTATGTATTTTGATCATCGCCCAATTACCTGAGAGGCCCCACTTGGTGCCAGCAAAGTGTCAAGCAAAATCAAGCAGCACATTGTCTTAATTACCATAGACGATCTTTGTGCTCATACTATCCAACCACACGCCAGAACAAAATGTTCATCGCACGTGCGCACGTGAACGCGCTCCCAAATCCCCGCCCAACCAATCAGCTGGCAGATTGGAACGCCGACCCGCCCCCTTTTCGCTTTGTTGTGATCGTCAACATGACACCAACGACGTACGATGTACGCCATGCATGTTGGTTGTTCATGAAAGTTTTCACTTTTAAATGCTTGACAGTTGCCATGGTTGCAAGCTCACGTGGAGGAAAAAGAGGGAAGTGACGACCAGCGGGGCTGTTGTTGGGACACGTGACGAGAGCTGCATGTGTTTTGACTCTAGATGGGCATTCGGGCTCGCTTGTAGTGATCTCGATCATTTGACTCGCTGCAGTTCGACTCTTTTGGCTCCCTCAACATGTAGTTTGGCTGCCCAACATGTCGTTTGATAATTTTGTCCAATTAAAACTGTTTTTGATTCTGGTCGAATGAATCTCGTCTAATATTTGTTGTAACTGAAATAAATATCACAGATTCCAGAGTTTTCAATATAGAACCTGATATTTAACACGTGTGCTGTTTGTATCAAAGTGTGCTGTTTTACGTTACCGTTAAAACATTGCTCTTAAGATGGGCCGGACAGGTCATTTATATGTTTATTTATTTTACCTTTTCGTTATTTGATAAACAAACACTTATTTAAAAATAAAAATCATTGCACAAATGATCGTTCCTTTGTGCCAGCTCGTTCGCGATGACCCATCACTAGTTTTGACAAGAATGGGGAGGGAAGAACCCATGGAGGAGTGTGTGTGTTGAGGAGAAGGAGGAGGAGGAGGAGGAGGAAGAAGAAGAAGAGAGGTCAGACTGTAATAAGCATCACGACGAGGAAGGCTGACTGTGTTCCTTTCATCCGTATTTGCTTTGATCAAATCGTCCGTTTCGCGTTCAGTCGACTGGCTCGCCAGCTTTTCGTCGCGAATGAAACGTTAGCTTTAGCCCGAGCGTAGTCGTGCCATTTTTGTTGTTGTTTTTGTGGAGGAGAAAAGTTTTGAGATGAGGAGTCAACAGCAGCTAAGTCGATGGCGACCAACGAAGAAGACGCGCTGATCACGTACGAGTCGTAGTTGAAGTTAGCTAGCTGTGTTACGACTAAATGATGCCCGGGTTGGTGGAATCTAAAAGGGGGCTGTCACTCTAGCCAGCTCGCCTGTTTGTTTAACGAGAGAGGCTGCCGCTTCAACAAAGCTACTTGGCGACCACAGTCTCCATTATTACCCCGAGCGAGGCACGGCTGTTAGTCGCGGGGCGCGCAGGTGTCTTTCGAACAAAATGGCAGGGTACAGTAGCATGCTACCAAAGCGACGCTTTGTAGCGGGATAGGGCCAAGCCATCCCCAGCCAGGCTGCACCGCAAAGGGGGTCGTTCACGCCGAGCTTAACGCGGCTTCGTGTCTACTGTTTGCTGTCGAAAGAAGCCAGAGGGGGGGAGACGACCCAGCAAGCCTGATGACACTGGACAACATGAAGCCCGAGAGAGGTAGGTTGAACACCTCTCGAAAGAACATGATGTCACCGTGTTACCTTATATGTGTTTAGAATAGTTTCCAAGAGACGTGATGATGATGTCACTGTGTTGCTTGGCTGTTTTCATGGACACCCATTTCTGCTGATCCATGTCAGCTTATTTGTTTTTTCTTTGCCTTTTTTGTGTGTGTGTGTGTGCAAGCCCTTCTGCTGGGCAACCTGTTTCCATGTCTGCAGCAGTGGTTAGGGTGAAACCGGGACAAGTGAGGGGACACCCTGTTTGTGATTATGTGAATTCCACCCAAGCGCTCATTTGGTGACAGCGTCTGCATTCTTGATCATGAAAACTCTGCATTTAGTGATTGATTGTACTCCAGTGACAGTGCCGTGATGAGATTAGCTGCAGTCAATCACTTGGCGGCCCTGTGTGTTTTGATGAGGTTATAAAAGGCACACGGTTTGTGTTGGTGACATGCAGCTCTGCTGTCACACTGACTTGTAATCCCGTTTGAGGGCTTCTTTTGTACGGAAGGAGATGATGTGACAAAGAAAATAAATAGAAAGGGTTCTAGGTTAATTATAGCCTCCTATATAATGCAGCTTTGCATGCTGGGTCAACTGTGATGAACAGTAAGATGGCGATAGCGGCTGTTATTTGCCACCGTGATGACCACGAATGATTGAATGATAGTGAGATGCATTTTACTAGTAAGATGAAACTGCACTAGTTTACTGAATTGGGCAGGACCGAAACTAGGGATGAGTCAGTAATGATAGCAGCCTTTTTTAAAGATTTCAGGTACTTTTAAAATCTCCCGATACCAGGTGCGGATACTCATGGCCTAAAAGAAGTCTGGCATCGAGTAAGTTCTCTTTTTGCAGCAGTTTGACACATCAGTGCATCATCATCATCCGCATCAGAAAGAAAGGTCTTTGTTTGTAATTTTTGTCATTGTGTCAAATGAAATGTTGTGTACAAAACTCAATAACGGTGTGTACTCGGTGTGAATCATACTGGTTGGTATCCATCTGAAAAAATGATGTAGAACATCCCTAGCCGAAACAACGAATCCAATAACTTAAGCAATTCAATCAGAACATTTTTACACATAGCTTGTTCAATTCAATGCAAGGCTCAATTTTACCTCCAACAAATAATTGGGAAAAAAATAATGCTTCTGACTTGCTGTGAAAAAAACCAACACACACTTCTGACTTGCTGAGCCAGCACCATGACCTTTTTTACAATTGAATAGAATATTAATGAGGGAGTCACCACATGCAGAAACCCCACCCGCATGGATTCTCCAAGGAGGAGATACCAAAGGTATCGGTCTTTTGGGATGCACAACGGCCATCGTTGAGACGCCTTTGTTGGCCAACAAGTCATTAAGCGGAAACTCCCTCATTAATATTCCCTTCAGTTGCAAAAAGGTAGTGGGTTCACCCCTGTGGTCAAGGGGAACTGTTTGTTCTTTGCTGTGGGCCAAATTGAGTTCCGATGGAATGGGTCTGTGAAGGGAGATACGTGGTGTCGGGTTTAGAGAAGGTCTTTCTACCTTCACCTAGATAGCTTCTTTCACTCCTTCAAGCCATCTGATGTTTACTTCATCATCAGTGTAGACATCCGAGTGTTGAGGTAGCCCGTGTGTGTTGTTCCATTTGCCTGCTGAGTGGTTATTTCCGTTCCCCTATTTATGTATTTGCGCATTACTCACTGCACCTGTGATTGATTCAACGCCCCGTGAACGTTCATTAGAAAGTATTGTCCTGTCCCGACAGGTGGTCAAGGATCGACGCAGCCCGCGGCGCACCTTCTATTGCTTTGCTGAACAAACAGTCATAAAAGAAACGTGTAATTAAGGCTGTCGTAAATACATTTTTGGCCAATCGATGATCCTATCGGTTATTCCGTTGATTGCTTGGGGAATCGTCAGGCCTTCTTTTAAAGTTTCAAGCTCTCAAAAGTCACAGATACTACAGTGTAGTTTTTTTTTTTTTGCTTGGTGAGCGTTCAGACTTAAATCCGGGTTTATTTCCGGTTCATTCTCATCATCTGGGCATGAAACATGAAAATGTAATCATTGTCATGTAAATCAATATGCCTTAAGGCCTGTTTGCAAATGTTGCCCTTTTAAGGGCTCCAAAATGCTGTTGTCATGTAAACTAATGGGCATGTTTTCAGTTTCGAATGTTGGCCTTTGAACGGCTCCAAACTGCCGTTTTCATGCAAACAAGCGGCAATGTTTTGCCTTTCAAATGTTGGCAGTTTAAGGCTCGAAAGAGCTGTTGTCGTGTATATACATGTCCATGTTTTCAGTCAAAACTGTAGCAGTACAAACGGGCTCCCTCAGGGCTGCGCTTCGCCCGTCCGTCGTGGACGATCACCGTGTCATCTTGGCACGTCGCTGGCTGCCGTGTTCCAATTAGGACAGCCTGTGCCAGTAGATGCCGGCCCACGGTGGTAAGTCTACGCCACGGCTAGCAGTCAGCTGTTGTTAATTTAGAACATGCCGTACTCTTCCCATGCGGGTGAACTCGGTCGTGATGCTCAGACGCCCTTCTCTTGTCTGTACCCCTTGACCGGCCGCCGTTGCTCACAAAAAAAGCACTGCGTTGTTTGATTAGCATGAAGGAGGAGTGCAGAGTAGGACCTCTCACTCTGGGGCACTGATTTGAGCCACCCTAGGCAGTGTTAGGATGGAGGGGGACGTGTCTGGACTTGTCCAGAAGTGTGCCTCACCATTTGTTGTTAAAAAGGAAGATTGTTGCTATATTTAGAAAATAGCTGCTAACCTGTCTGTATTCATTTGAATTTCAACTCATTGTTTTTTTTAAAAGGCTACTAAAATCCCTAATTTGTACCGCGAGACTCTTCAGTGAGCATTTAAAGGTGTGTTGTGCTGTTCTTTGGATTTTTGGGGGATGCAATTCTAACAAATGACAACGACCTAAATGGATGGACCTGGCTGCTTCTGCACATCTGCAGACTTGTGTAAAATACTACTCGGTCCTCTTCTGTCAGATATTAAGGTTATTGCTATTACATGGAGATATAGTTCAGCTGATCTTGCAGGATATTCCCTGCGGTTGACCTCCCTTGGAGCAAAAGCTTGGTCCACAAAAAAGCAAGCAGTGTCACGCATTAGCAGGCGCACTTTTGGGAAAGGTATTTGAGATTGTTCCAAAGTAAGCAAGCTAGAAAAGAAGAACATGTGTGTAAGTTGCTTTACATAAACAAAATACATTTCACCATGGTCAAAGTTCATTTTCAAATACATGCATGTCTATCTCCTTAAAGGCATGTGGGGAAATGAGTTGCATGAAAACAGGATAGAACCATTTGGTCTCAATTCCCCAAAGTATTCATGGAACAGAAACAACACTGCATATTACCAAGAATGACATCCTGAATGCTTTGAGACTGTTTTTCTAAAAAGAGGAACTGAACTGGTCAAGGTAAAGGGAATCATTGAATCTCCCATCTGCCAACAAGTGCTGAGCCACAAACTGTAAAAGATGAAGATTTTATATTTCAACATGAATAGATCCAGATCTAATGTCCATGAAAATGGGAGCAAAGTCAAACCAATCCAAAATGTGAACAAACAATCTCAATTTGTTCCAAGATTTTGCAGCAGGTCTCTGCATGTTGCGGGCCTCGCTTAAGTTACTCAGGGCACAACATGAGCTCTTATGCCGTGCTAACTGGAGTCATCTGACCCTCCTGTTTTGCTGCGGGTTGAGCGATGAGTCAGGTCAGTGTGGGAGTGTGCCTTCAACAGTTTGCTCCTAAGAACCACTGCAGCTCGACCGGCCGCTGTTTACACGGCGCATAAAGAAAACCCCAGACTGCTTGAATCACTTACTGGAGAAGAGGCTTTGGCCTGCTAGATCTCAAAACCTCCTCAGCCAAAGTACCAGTAGGCTTGACACTGTGTACAAGCCCCGTCTGACACAGTTGGAACTGTCACTGCATTTTTCTTTTTTTTTTAACTTGGTGCGACACAAGTATACTAGGCTGTGTCCATCATTGTAAGGCAGACCAGCAGAACAACATCAATCTGTGTCAAAAATACTTAAAGCAAGTCACAGAACCTTCTCTTTTCAACTCTGCCATTCTTGTGAGTATGTTGACATCACACAAGCTTCTTATTCTTATGTTTTGGAACTCAAGAAGCCTTACTTGGGTGTGAAGCCAAACGCTAAGACAGAACCAGCCTGGTTTTGATTGATTTAATATTCTGAGAGCGTTTTGATGACATCTCGTGACGGCAGTTTTCGCTTTTTTTTTGTGCAGACACATTTCTTGGAACATGTTTAGGGGACACATCTTGAAAAGTAAAACGATCTAGATCAGTTCTGTGTGAATGTGGTCCAGCTGGTCAGATGGCACTCATCTCTGTTTGTTGTGTTTGTATGGCGATGCCTTCTGCTTTGGACCGTTAGACAGCCCACCCCCCACCCGCACCCGACTCCACTCCTTTGCCTACCTTCTGTCCTCCCCTCGGCCAGATTACAGCTGCCCTGAGATGTCCCAGACTCATGCAAGCGGATCAGCGACTCTGCACTCTCGCTGACAAAGAGCCCCAGATAACACAGAGTGACGTGCACAGCACCTGTCTCGTCCCGTATTGTTTGGGCCGGCTCCTCCGGTGGTGATTTATCCCGCAACAGGAGGCAACTACAACAGGTGTTGAAGGCGTCTTTTCCTGCAAAGATTTCCGCTTTGCTATTGATGAACAGCAGGAGCTTCAGGCAACACAGGCCGTTTGACCGCTATTCCCGAATGTAGCTTCACCTAACGAAAACATTTTGCACTGTGAAATTCACATAAGACCATTTTAACTGAAACGCTGCCATCGATGTGCAATTTTATGGTCTCGCTCATCTCAAAGGCGGAAAAATGCTTTTACGGGCACTGCAAGAGCCTAATGAAGGTCAATCCTGGGCCAGCGTTTATCCCTGACGCTGTTGTGACAAGTTCGATGTTAAGTCGCCGAGCCGTGCGTCGTCGCCACCGCAAGGGATTGGACCTCCCAGTCTTCCCAGTGCGCTAATCGCTTGCGGAATAATGGGACATCTTATGCTTCGTGACGATGTGCACAAGCTAAGTGCTCAATGTTAGCGGTGGACTGGTTAAGGCTGAAAGTACCAGCATGGGTCATCTTTCTGCTGCCAGCTTGCCAACGCTTGTCTTGTGATGTCATCGCTATACAGCAGGATGAGCCATCTGGACTTTGCGGTTTATTTTCAAGGTGTGGAGCGGCTGTTGCCTAATGATTTTAAGGTTTTGGTGTTTTTAGGTTTGTCTTTGGAATGGTTTTTATGTGTTTGTCAAGTTTGCTAGCTGGGAAAAAAATGTAAATAGACATTTCTGTTGAGTAGAACAAGGTTACATTATTTCAAATTGACAAATTAATTATGATTCAGTGACTGGTTTGGGTCATTTCAGAAAAAAGGCAACAATGTTGATCATTGTTTTCCAAATTAAAAGCAGATTTTTAATTGTATTTTCCAGCACAGACCTGATTAGAAAACAGAAAACATTTGTATTTAAAAAGAATTCACCCGCTACTGAGAAAGAACATGTAACCATTTATGTCTTACTTTTATCTTAGGAGGATATCGTGGCATACTAAGTTTATAAACAAGGCCAGACTTGTGCAACACTGCCCTTATTAGTTTCTTGGAATGTCCCTTTCCGCCTCTATCATTTTGTCCTACTGCTTATTTTTTGTTTTTGCACATGGTAGTTTGAACTTTGAAGGGATAGGGTCGGAAAGGCGATTGGAGGTTTTTTTTGGGGGGGGGGGGTCTTGTTCTCACGAAAGAGCAAACATCTCTTTGGTGACCAAAAATGCAGCAGCACAGGAAGGGCACTTACTTATCCTTGTCCTAATTATAATTAATAAGGCAAAATCTAAAACTGGCAGTTCATTATCTGTTTTTGTTGTCTCCCAGTGTGACCATGTAGCTCTTCTCACAGCAGAATCATGGTTACACGGTTAACAGAGGGCACCTCGGGGACTCGTTTTGGAAGCCTTGAGCGCATTGTTTATTAACAACAGTACATTTGAAACCGCCATCCCCTTAACACTTGTTCATTCACACCAATCTCGTCAAGTCAGGCAAACCGATCGGCCGGGGCATTTTTTGGGAGACACCGACGCTGTAGATCTTCATCTTCGCACCAGTTTAGCTGACAGTAAGTCTATCCTGTTCTACGAGGTTAATGTTCTTTTTTTTTTTCCCCCTGTACTCAGCTGATTTTTATTGGTCAGTTTTTTCCTTTTATCCTTTGATAGCACTTTAGTAATAGGTGCTCTAAATTGTTCAATAAATTTTGTAGTTGCCAGGAGAAGGCTAGCTCAGTGGTACCTTAACTTGCGAGTTTATTTTGTTGCGTGGCGGAGCTCGTGTCTAAGGTAGCCGGCAACCGCTATCGCATGTGTCGATTCCACCAGTGACACACTTTCCTTACAGCCTCCTGAGCGACGTTGCTCGGATTGCTTCGCTCTCCCCTTTCCAGAAGTTGGCATGAGAAGCGGCGGCGAGGTCATAGGCCCATGCGTTCACGCTTGAGGTTGGCTCTGGTTACAAGCCCGTGTGTCCCACTGCCCCAGTGTTTTGAACACACCATCAAACCTGCTGCTGCTGCCTCCACCAGGGACGCAAACAGCATAGAAAACTCTTCCACGTTTTCATCCTAATAATACTTGGATGTGATTTTCATGGAATATTTGTTTGAGATAATTCTGCATGATGGGGACAAGTAATCCTTCTGTGCTCTTTATCTTTCTTCGCTTGCTTCTTATTCACGTTGCATAATATAACTTGGGACTCTCACCCCATTAAGTGCTTTTGAGACTCTGAGTAATGCGTCTTGCAAGGACTTCAAGGTCATAATGTCAGATTCACACCACAATGATGGTCACAGTTAATGAGAGGATGTGGAAAAAGTGAATGTCATAATCATTGTGCATACAGGCCATTTGTAAGTAACGTTTTACCATTCTTAAATTTATACAAGATTACTTCTAAGCATCAAGTCTAAAAATGTTTAAAATAGTTTGTCAGTCAGCGACAATTGCTTTCAATTTGCGTGTTAAATCTTTGCACAAAATTGGAAATACCTTTACACCGTCACCATCACATCTCGGTTTTGACACAACGGCTCACGGTGGAAAATTATTTTGTTGACGTAATTTTCCAATTCAGCGTCGGTGCCGTTAATACAGAACTGTGACGTGCAGAGAGTTGGAAAATGTTACTGACAGTTTAAGTGTGTCATCCTGGTTACTGAGCAGCAGCTCTTTTGAATAATTGGTGCCTTCAAGTCTCTTAAGCAGTTGCCATGCCGGTTGACAACCAAAAAGGGCCGACATGGCAATGACATCCGTGTAGACTCTGCAGCCACTCATGCCTACTGTGTGTTTGGCCACTGCCTAAATAGGCTAAATTCCTTCGATTCCCACCGGGATTACAAAAATATTAACTGGAAACATTCAGGCTTTTGTTTTGAGGTCACTCTGGGAGAGTGCGGAACTCCACGACAAGTTGATCCTGTTGGGTGAAATGTGGAAACCTAACACACTTGCTTAACCTTAAAAAGGCAGCCTTTGTTTGGACTTTTGTCTTCATGTCATTCTCAACTGTTGATTCTGGACACGTTTAAGTGGATATATTTGAACGTCCTCAGAAAAGATCCTCTGAGTTAAATTACAGGTTTTAACTGTTTAATTATGAGTGTAGCTTTTTTGGTCGCCCTTGACCTAAACCAGATTAGCACTGTCTGGTTTGAACAGGAGACGACAGCCGACTTTTTCCACATCAGCCGAGTTTTGTCTGTTCTCTCGTGAAAACTTGTATTTTTCTCCCCTGCGAGTGACTTATGGTTCATTTGTCATGTGACCTCAGTAGCGTGTGTTTTATTGCTCAGCTGACAAACAACTGCTGATTGTGCCTAACAATTGCAGGCGGGTGTGAGAGAGGACAAAGTGTGTGTGTGTGTGCACAGAGAACAATGGCAGCTGAGTTGACAAAACAGAGGAAGGGTTCTCCTCAGCTGGAACTGTACTCGGAGCTCCTAAACCAATCAGAGCTTGTTGCTATGAGTGCTCCAAATCTGCCCCTTTGTATTGCAGCGTGGGAGCGAGGTAAACGCACTCGTGTCCCGAGTTAATGGTTTTGAAGTGGCATTTGTGCAAATGAAACAGCAGCCGCTGCCAAACTTGACAGACTTTGAGCCTTCTGCTACCAACTCGTAGTTGACAAAGTGAATTTGTTGAGATTTTGCTGGATGACGTTTGAATCCACTTTATTCCTTAGGGATCTCATATAGGAACTATTATGGAAGCGACTTCTTGTAATATAATGGAATTTGCGGTGAGAAATATTATGTTTGTTTCTTGGAGCAGTTTATTTGACCATTTTTTTGTTTTTCTTTTCTAAATGAAGCATTTAAAAATGTCTTGTATAGCTTGATAACGTATTGGCGGTTGTACTAACAACCAGACGTTTGACAATTCACCCGGGTCGACTGTAACGACAAGTCTCGGGCTGGGCATGTCACTTTGCTTGTAGGCCGCACTTCCACTTCCATTGTTTTAATTGCTTCGGCACTAAGCGGACGAAAACAGGAAAGGTGAGCTCGAAGATGACGTCTTGTTATGCAACGTTGAACAGGGTGGAGGGCAGCTCCTGCAGTCAAACCGCACAAAGGAGAAGATGCACTCTGACCGATGAGGACATTTTTTGACGAGCCGCCCAAACTAATCGACGTGCTGTAATCACTTCAGTACAATTGTTTGTGGAGCGCAGCCTTTAGCCACAACACAACCCGGGCCTCGGCCGCCCTTAAACGCTCAATCCGCCGCTGTCAGTTACACAGATTCAAACATGCGCTTTTCATTTCCACTCCTTTAATCACCGTGATGGGAGTGTTTAACGCAACGTCCCTGTTGCCGTGGTAACATCCATTTTTGCCCTCAGGTTATTAATCGTGTGACCGCTGATGACTGCCCCCCGCTTGTGTTCAAGTCAGTTAGTATTCGCGAGCTCCTCTTTTATGTCAAGACGAGAAAAGGAAAAGCGCTGTCGAGCATCGCCACAGGGGAAACTCTGATAATTGTTTAAAGTAAAATATATTCAGCAGTATTTAAAACTTCTTTTACTTCATAAAAAGCACATTTCTGACCAGATGTACTTTGTCAGTTGTAAGGCTCCAAAGAAGCCTTTTTTCCACAACTTTTAAGTGGGTTCCATGTGACTTATATGTATGACGTGCTTTCATCTCAGAGGGTCAAGAATTATAGCACACTTTGCAGACTCTATTTTTTTGTCTGGCTGACCTCTTTTTAAATTGGGTATCCCTGTTTTATGCAAATTCATAAGTATTTTGTATCCCCTTGAATGTGGCTTTGACATTCAGATTGCAAGTTTTAGCCAGCTAGCCGCTAGTAATAAATGGTTTATTGTTGTTCCGCATAAATGAATTTAATTTGGAGAGGAAGGGCGGAGCCTGCACGCATCCCAGACAGTTATCAGAGCAGCGTGCTTTGAAATCAAGAGTTAGAAGGGGGGGAAATCGTGAGAGCTACAAAGTTGTCTATATTTATCACACCAGGGGCTGCAGTAAGAAGATTTGGCATGGAAGCACTGTCAGGGTAATCTCCCACTCTGCTTCTCTATGTTCTTTAAGAGATATGATATGGATGCATCTATGATTATGTCACACTAGACGAATGATGGTCAAGCTTTGTTTGGGTTTCGACCACTAAAGATGCTTCGAATTCTGATTCCGATTGTGTTGTTTGTAGTGTTGCTTTGGTGATGGTGCACGACTACCCGGACAATCAACGTCTGAGCTCCTTCTTTGTATGCAAAGCTAGATAAATGTCCCGATGCAGCACCTGGAGGAATTAGAATTGCAAAAAGATAAGATTGATTGCATGCGAAAAGCCAATATTGTAAGAATCATTTGACCCTGCCTGTAAAAGCCAGCAGGAAACGACGGTTTTCGAGTTTGCTGTTTTGTATGATCGACACAGAAAGGAGGCATCAAGTCACCCAGCCAATTCTCCCCTCTTCGTATCAGATTTCTTGACTTGCAATTTTTAGTTGACATGAAAGTTGGTAGACCGATGGATGGCACTAAATTGTGAAGAATTTTGCCGATACCATCAAATGTGGGTGGAGCATGATGTCAAAGTTTGATGAAGTCCCGGTTTGTACCATTTTGCGCTTCCTTTTGTATCAACACTGGCCGAAGAAGCTTTGTTATTCGCCACCACTTTATTTGAATGAACCACGTGTCAGCAACCAGATTGATTGTCTATCGGTCAACATCCGGTCAGTGATCACAGCCGTTGATTGTTTTTGTTCACGCAAATTGCCATTTTCCTTTCTTTTCGAAATGTCCAAAATAGGCAATGATTTCTCCCCCAGCATCAGCTCAGAGCTTTCTTCTTCTTCTTCTCTCTCTTTGCGATCATCGCTCCCCGACCGCACGTTATTATCAGTACTGTGCAGCCCTTTGATTCGAGCAGATGCAGTGCAGTTAAGCCCCGACAGTGCTTTTGACTTTGATCGTGTGCTGGCGAGACTTGGAGCTGCTGCTGCTCTCGGTGTCATTTGAATGAAACGTGCTCATGAACAAAAAAGAGATCTCAACCGAGCGGAATGGGAGTCTTCTCTAAGCAAGATTCAAATTAGCTGGGAGTGTAGAGTGAGCAGTATTGTGTGCAGCAGCTTACCCAATAAAGAACAGGACAATTGTTTGTCCTCCCTGCTTGGATTAATGAGCCAGTTTGTATCAAAGCGTGCGAGTGCTTGCGTGTCTTCTATCGTCCCATCTGTTTCTGTTAAAATAGAAACGCCGTTGTGTTCAAAATTTTTGGATTATTTGCCTGGTTTTGTAACAAAGCATCACGTTTGCCTTCTTCAGCGATGACAAATTGCCCGACAGTGTGCACCGCTGCCGTGTTGGCTCTAAATAACGTGTTAGCTACCAAAGCTGACCCCCGCTCACCATCCTGGAGGACATTTTCCATCCCACATAGTAACTGCACTGATCTGCTGCTGGCCAGCCCGGCCGGTGACACGAAGACAGCGGAGAGGTGCGTGTTTGCGTCGTGGCCAAAGAGGCCCATTTACAGGCAGGACTCCAGCTCACACTTGGTGGCAGGCGGTCACAGCCTCTAATAATAAGAAGCCCTAATCTAAATCTGACCTGTTACGCAATTCGTATTTGCCTCGTGGAAACAAACGGCGGAGAGGTCGCGGGCACGTGGGAATGGCAAGGCTCAAGTGTTGCTGTGTGCCGTTGTATAATCCGCATCTGTAGCAGGATGCGTTTATCCAAGCCTCTTACCATCAGTTCGCAATGGTACAATTGGGAACAATAAAGACCCAGCGTTAGCTTGATGTGAAGCTAGCATGACGCATTAGCCGCATTCACATCAGAGTCTTAGAAGAAAGTCCCGGATTAAACCGGCTTGATTTTTTACACATAACCTAGCGAGGATATTGTCTATGAAGTCCTACAATCACGTTGAAGCCATAAAGCAAGCAAACTGATACTTCCCCCTATGACATAAGAAATGTGGAGAAATAGGGCTTTGTGACTGGTTATTGAGTTGAGACGTTACTCTTTAGTCTGTTTTGACTATACAGACATGCTGCTGACGGACATCAATGCAACTGCTAAATGCGAACATGATAAACCAAAGACGTGGCCATAAAGTTCAGTTGCCGTGTCCAATTGATCAAGGGTCCAAATTAACGGGATCAATTCAAACTCATTGAAATGTGCTCGTATGAAAGCACCATGGTACCCTTCAAAATGTTGGTAATCGAATCAAACTGTGCCGTCTAGTGGAAATCTACTTTGAGGAGTGTGATCTAGATTAGACCACACTCACATGGACAAAGACCAAAAAAAGAGAAAACTGACTTAATGATACTCAAAGTAGTTCCACACCTCGAGTATAGGCCGGTTACACATTATAGAGATAATAACACTGTTTTGGGTCATGGGCCATTGGGTACAAGAGGCCTACTGCTGAACATTGAACCCTGCAAAGGCTTAATCATTCATAAATAATGTGGATTATTTCATCAATCTGCCAATGCCGAGTTACACAAACCGCATAACAAAGAGAGGTGCCTTTTTCAACTGTAAATATCTCCGTATAGCGTTGAGCACAGCTCTCTCTTTATGTCTAACGGGAGCTTTCCCGCCAATCTGTCTCTTTGTGCTGTCCTGCATCCCGATCACCTCCCATCCAGCCTCCCTTCAAGATGTGTGTGCCTTTGTTTGTGTGTGTGTACGCGTGTAGGCTTCAACAGAATGCTCTATTCAAGCATGACGCCCCCTAAAGAATGACAGCGCTCATGTATGCGCACGCTGGGCCTCTTTTCCCCCAAACCTTCCATCACTAACAATTTGCCCAGCTCCGTGTGAGTATGAACGCCTGCCTCAAAGAGTGTGTTTGTGTGTCACTGTGCCCGTATTTGTTAGTATTCATGGGTGTTTTTGTAACACGCACGCCTTCGGGGTAGCAATGTGCATGCACCCAAGAATGTGTCCTCCTGAAAAGCCGCAATCCGACACCAACTGGTGCCCTGTGCGTGTGTTTACGTGGTTATTGTTCTTTTTCTTTTTTATCGCCATTGATCATATCAGCCGCCATCATTGATATTCCGATGCGTCATTTGTCGCTTGCATCATGGAGCGGTACCTTTAGCCCGAATACCCATAGTAGGATGGATGGTAACGGCCCACTCGTGTGGCTGCAGTCAGCGTAAATGTAGAGGAGTTGATGGACTGTCACCTCCAGCTCTGACCTATGTCGTACATTACCGCAGCTTCCGTCTTTGTTTTATACCCTCATCATTGGGCTCTCATTAAAGGCGTTTCGATTCAAGCGAACCATCGAAGCGCTCTAGCAGCTGCTGAAAAGAACAACCCCCCCTCCCCTCCAGAGCGACCCACCGCCATCCCCTCCTTCGTATGTTTTGTGTTGGACTGCGCCTTGTTCCATGTGCAGCAGCAGCCGCTCAGAAGCGTGGAGGAGGAGTTCCCCCCACAGGAATGTGTGTGTGACACACACACACACAGAATGCTTAGGACATTGTGAGAGTCTCTCTCAGCTTGCAAAATGATCCTGTGGGTGTATCGTATATATATGGGTAAATAATTCCATACTCAAGAAATGAAAAATATGTACTTAATTTTTCTTAATCGGCCAAAGCAACACTGGTGTTAATTTGCCTCGTCTACAGATTTGACTATAGCAAGAGGGCTGTCTTATCATGAGTAGTGGGGCAATGATGAATCGATTAATCGACGACCAATTCAATTTTTTTTTAAAATGAATTTAGCATTAATTTTACCCATAGTTACTTAAATGAAATCAAGAGTCAATTCTTTTCTAACAACTACATCAAGATATATGATATGTTTATTTATGGTGGCTTCCATGCTATAGAAAGAGAACATAAATTGAAACAACATAGCATAATATGGCACCATCTGTGAATAGTCATTAGAATTTTAAAGAAAAAAAAAGATTAACGTAAATAAAATTAAATTTTTTTAAAAATCTTAGCTCATTCATCAGATCATGCAGTTCGGGAGCAAAATGTACAAAACAAATGCCTGCATTGTTTGACAGGTGACAAATGTTCAAACCTTGGCAGCGATCTGCACTTCCTGAGTGCTCTTGTTCAAATTGAGGCTGCGGTCCAGCCAGATCTGAAAGTATGTCTTCTACGCCTTTCCATATCGTAATGAGAGACACCGGATGTTGGTTGTTTGCCTCTTTACAAATGTTACATTGATAACAGCGCTGAAGACAGTAACAGTGGTGCATTGACTGGCGTGTAAATGGGACAGCTGGAAGGATGGAGCAGCTCATTCAAAATGCAGATGCTGCCGACCCCCTTCATCGCTGGGCGCCAGATTTCTTCATAAGCCTCAGAGGCGGACCTTGCGTGTGGTAGATATCCGACCATTTTATAGACAATCTCCACGTGAAGGAGGAAGCTGCGGCTTGTCAGCTGGCCTCATGTGGGACTCATGAGCTTCCTCCCCGAGCTCCTCAACTTCTAAAAATACATCAGACTCATCTTGGTTTGACTGGTTGACATGCTAACAAAAAAGAGCTGCTTGCTGTCAATTAGCGGTATGACAATATCTATCCATAGATTTTCTGAACCGCTCATCCTCACAAAGGTCACTGGCATGCTGGAGCCTATCCCAGCGATCTTGGGGCAGTAGGCGGGGTACAACCTGAACCGGTCACCAGCCAATCACAGGGCACAAACAGCCATTCATTTGATAACAAAGTCATTGTTAGACTCGTAGTTGTTTCCTAACGGTTCAGAACTGACAGCACAACCCAGCTGGACGTTATTTGGTGAAAGGATGCTTATTTTGCGGTTTTGTGTCTGTGTCTGTGAGGGAGGCAGCAGACGGTGGTGACATCAGCCCTGACACTCAGCTGACATGGAAGGTCTAAATATATTCCCTTTTGAAGCCACCAAAGTGGAAATGTTGTGTCACGCCACACTGTAGGAACAAGAAGTGGTTTAGTTAAACATAAAAGAGTCACAAGAATGAGACTTGCCAACCAAATCCAAACACATTAGCAATGGGATATTTTTGTCAATATCTTCCAAATGCGCAATCCATGTTAGGTCTGGTTTGAGTGCTGCACACAAAGGGGCTCTTGGGCTGGAAGGGATCGGACATACATTTCAAGGCTATAAATTGTGCTCTAGCCACCTTTGCAGCTGGAAGGATACGATTCAATCAAGAAATGTGACAATGCTGACCCGGCCGCTTCCTGTGCTCCATCTAGATGCGACAGAGGAGTTCTTCGAGTATGACGCGGAGGAGTTCCTGGTGTTCCTGACCCTGCTCATCACAGAGGGGCGGACGCCGGAATATTCGGTGAAGGGCAGGACCGAGGGGCTGCACTGTCCGCCCGCCCAGTCGGCCATGCCGCCTCTTCTCAAGCACGAATGCAACGATAAACTGCCGCAGGTAGAACAACTGCATTCCTGCCATGAATTGTCTTTTTTATTTGAAATCTCATAAATGTCCCTCGCTGCATCTTAGTGGAGTTTTGAGAACAATCGCAATTAATCAAGACCACCAAGCGGGCCTCCGAGTCTCTCTTTCTGGAGCCCCATCTGCTTTGCCCCCCCCCCCCCCCCCCCCCATACACACTGTCATGTGACCTCGTGTTGACACTTACTAATGATTACCCACTCTCCACCTTTGTCCATGTCAAAAGTGTCAGCAGGCGCGGCGGACCCGCTCGGAGGTGATCCTGCTTTGGAGGAACAGTATCCCCATCATGATCGAGGTCATGCTCCTGCCCGACTGTTGCTATGGCGACGAGTGCCCACCGAGCGACCCCATCAGTGACCCGGTCATCAAACAAGATGCACTGCTATTGGAGAGATGGACTTTGCAGCCAGTTCCAAGGCAGTAAGAGCAAACTTGCATTTTGTCATATAGTGGCTGGGTGCATTCATCTCATTTTGCTTACACCTATATAAAACATTTACTGTTAAAAGTGATGACAGGAATTTAAATGAATAAAGACAACCGCATTCTTTCTCAATAAATACTTTGGTACCCACCGGGTTAATTAGCCTGGAAAGCTGACCCACTTTTGTGCGTAGTTTGGTTGGAAGAAGTCGTGAACACGCATCCCTGAAGAGTTTTTCATTAACCCAACACAATGACACATTTCCACCATTTTAATTTGTCCCCCCCTTCCTCTTTAAATAGAAGCGGGGACCGTTTCATTGAGGAGAAGACTTTGCTGTTGGCCGTGCGCTCGTACGTTTTCTTCTCGCAGCTCAGCGCCTGGCTCAGTGCCTCCCATGGAATCGTGCCCAGAAACATCTTGTACAGGTTAGATTCCACACGATGCAATATGTTGACACCGGCGGGCATGGAATGTCTTGGCATAAGTGTATTTTCTAATTTGAGACTAACACTTGATTTCTTTTGAAACAGAATCAGTGCTGCCGATGAGGACATGGTGTGGCAGTTCTCCCAGCCGCCATCCGAACACATTTTCCCCGTCCCTAACGTGTCTCAGAGCGTCGCGCTGCAAGTCCGCGTCCAGTCGCTGCCCCGCCAGCCCACCTATCCCACCTTGGCCTGCAGCATCCACACCGGCCTTCCCCCGCTCTACAGCAAGACCCACAGCCTCAACCCGAATCTCAACAGCCATGGTGGCCTGCCCACCCTCCGAAAAAGCCAGGAGCCCAGCAAAGAGAACCTCCACCACAGCTCCAACATGTACAACAAGAGCTCCAGCTCCATGTCGGGCCTCCTTCCCAACGGAATGCCCATCCCCAATCTTCCCATCAACAATATTCCCATTAACAGCCTTCCGCACACGACGACAGCACCACCTTACGTCAAAAAGAACCAGGACCCTGGTGAAAACCACGCGTATCAGAACGGAGAGCTTCCCCAGGTCAACGTCGCCCAAAGTCAGGACTCGCCGCTGTTCCGCCGATCCTCCCGCTCGCCCACACCATCGCGCTCCCATTCTCCTTCCCCGCTCCCAGGGAAGTGGTTTTACTCCTCCCTCAACGGTTCATCGGAGCCGTCGCCGTTGGAAGATTACGGGTGCAGCACCAACAGCGGCGACAGGTCAAAAGCTCCTCTCCCCGAGCCGCTCCGAGCCTTGAAGAGTTTCTCTTTGGCCGAGCCCGCCCGCTGTCCCTCACCGCGGCCCGCGGCGAACGAAACCAATCCCCTCATCGGCTCTCTGTTACAGGAGAGACAGGAAGTTATAGCCCGCATCGCACAGCGGCTCAACTTCTGCGACCCCACGGCACCGCCGCTCCCCCCGGCCCTTTTTGCCACAGACAACCCCCCCAAAGCCACGTGGGGCAGTAGCCATGACGACATAGCCGCCAGTAAGACCAAAGAGCCAGAGGTACCACCCTACGAGTGTGTGGGACATGCTTGGCCTTCCCCTTTCCACACACCCTCCACCAGCACATCTTTCCAGAAGCGGGAGACGTCCTCCCCGAAACCTGCGGCCTGCAGGAAGCTGAGGCTGACCGAGACGAGAGATGAGCGCGCTGAGAAGGAGCGAGACCGGGAGAGAGAGAAACGCGGCGAGAAAGAGCCAGAGGGCTCCCTCATCGCTCAGGCAGTGCACGACATTACTCGACTCATCCAGGAAAGACTGTCCGTCCCCTCGCTGTCGCCTACCCACAGCAGGTGTGGCAGCCCTCTGCGCCATACGCACACAACAACGGTCACGCACACCATCCGCACGTACACGCAGCCCGCACACGTCCCAGACACCTCGCCTGATTGCTACACCAATGGCCACAACCACGAACCTTGCAGGGGCCAACACGCCGCCGCCCCACACACGCCTCTTTGCACAAGCAAACCCCGGCCTGACCCGGGGACCGATTGCCATTCTCCTCGGGCCCGAAATGGCGCCCGTTTTACACTTGAAGAACCTTCACTCAGAGGCCAGCTGCACGCTGGTCCGCGTTTACAAACTCCCACCCAGGAAAAGCTCACTGTCCACACAGCCAGCAGTCATGTTTTCCCTCCCTCGCTCGAGAACGGGCTTAGAAGTGCCCCGCCCCCCAGTCAGACCTGCAAAGGAACCACCTTCAGCTGTAACGCAATCAAAAACAACAGCAAGCCTCAGTCGCCCACACGGGCGACCGCGTCGGCCCAGGATGAGAACCAAACTCCTAGACAGTCTCCAGACCTGACTCCCCCTCCTACTGTCCTGGTAAGAATTGTCATGCTGTAAACTCAGTTGCAAGACTGTCAATCATACTAGTGATCCCATTCGTAATGCATGTGACACGTGAAAATTGGGAACATGCAAGAAAATATGGCTTGAGAGTACCGGTACCATTCTTTGTGAGTGTTTATGACCGTGACCAGGCAGGACAAATGTGGACATAAAAAATGATGCGTGGTGCTCGAGGGCATGTTTTCAAAGACGATGCAGCTTTACTCTACCAGGTGCTTTAACCTCTGCTTCTTTCACTCTCCAGCGAACTCACGGACCTTCTCCCCTGGGGCCCTGCAACGGCTGGAGGAAGCAGAATCGCCACTCGTTAGATACCACGGCGACCAAAGCCTTCCACCCATGCACGGGCCTACCCTTGCTCTCCAGCCCTGTACGAAATCACACACATACTCACACCGCACTGGCAAAAGTTTTAATGACTCAACACACGGAGACTTTTTAGCCACGGATGAAGCACCAGCAGTTGCAGTGCGTGCGCATGTGTCTTAACACCGCTCTCAGTAGCCATCTGTGATGTTGGTTACTCACAATGCAATCATCATGAAGGAGCCTTTGAAGTATCTTGCGAGGCAACTGTGTAGTTAGCTGATGGATGAGCACGCACTCGAACAGTAAGGCAGCATGATTCACTCAAACGGCAGTAGCCGTGAGACACATTACAGCGATGCCCCTTCTCATTCAGACCTCATCACTAAAATGTACACACAGAGGGAACGCAGCTATATTTGCATTAAATCATCGTTATGGCAGCGTACTTATGTATCGTGTCCTGTGTGTCTCCGGCAGGTTCCTCAGAGGAGAAACCAATCTGGCTACTTTGACGTGGACACCGCTCTAGTTGGCTGTAAGGGTTTACCCTGGGCCGCTGGGAAAAGGTACCCCTCAGATTTTCAAACCTCTTCACTTTTGTGCACATCAAAATGGCAGCCAGAACAAAACTCTGCGAGCTCAGCAGCAGCAGCAACTGCCTACTCGCTGCGCGTGTGGGCGGTGTGCTCCGTGCCACTTTCTATGCAGCAGCTACTTGCAAAGTTTATTCTCCCAAGCTTGAAATCAGTCAACACTAATGATTTGTGTAGCTTTCGTTATTTTTCCATTATCTGGAGAGCATGTATATCGATGTATGGGTTTCTTTCACCTCAGCAGTTTTGCCTCAGAATGCGTGTTTCGAGATCACCTTAAAATTCCTTCATGGAGTGAACAGGTCAATCAAGTGTACGTGCGTACGTGTGTGTGTGAAACCCTCAGGGTGTGCCCTAAGAGAGACGAGGACGCAGATGACGCTCAGCAGCTGTTCAGTGCAAGTGCTCCACTTGCCAGTCTCAGTCTACTCGGAAACTTTGAGGTACAGTACCAACAGCACTCGGTGTATGCTCTTGCAATAACTCCCAATAATTCATTCAAGAAGATATCGTGCATTTATAGTCACAATTTCCCAACCGTATATTTTTGGAGATTTCACACTTGATTCGTTGATCGTGGGTTTGTGCGAGGCAGGCAAGTGGCGAGCATATGGATACAAAATCATTGTTGGGCGTCGCAATCTGTGGTGTAAAATATGTGTTTGATGTGACAATTAATGGTGTCCTCAAAATGGACTCTTGCAGGAATGTGTGTTAAACTACCGCCTGGAGCCTTTAGGGACTGTGGAAGGTTTCACGGCCGAAGTAGGTGCCAGCGGGTCTTTCTGCCCCAGTCACCTGACCTTACCCGTGGACGTGTCATTCTACAGCGTCTCCGATGACAACGCCCCCTCACCTTATATGGTAAACAATAGAATAGAATAGATCTTTATTGTCATTGTCACACATGTACAACGAAATTTAAAAAGTGCCAACCGATCAGTGCATAAAATAAATAGAATAAAAAGATAAAAAAATACAAGCTAAAAACCCACAGAAGAACATACACAGACATAATAATTTTTTTTAAAGCGGCATTTAATGTGACTACCGCTGTAGGGTAAAAACTGTTGGCGAGTCTGCTAGCAGTGTTGATTTATATTGGTGGAGTATACTGCAGCGTCACTATTTTATATTTATGACTTTGTTGTGCTCTGAACATGATATATTATACCTTGACAATAAAGCTTTTCCTTAGGAAGTCATAAAATATGCCTATTCTAAAGGAATCTTGTGTGTTTCGTGCACAGGGTGTGATCAACCTGGAGTCGCTGGGGAAAAGGGGCTACCGAGTACCTCCATCAGGAACCATTCAAGTGGTAATAATGTCGTTTAAGTACTGTACTGGGTGATGGTGGGGGGGGGTCATAATACATCAGCATAATGTTTTCAAAGTGATTACAAAGCAATGTCGAGACTAAGGCAAGTCAGGTCGTTGGAGACCCCTAGTGGCAGTGTCTCAAGCTAAGCTTTGTCTTTCATCATATTAGTTGGACAAATTTAATAATTTACTTCCACACCAGAAAAAAATGTTTTCACGAAAACCCATAAATAATGTAACATTGTTTGCAAACTTTATGTGCAACTTTTTTATGTAGGACTCCCCAATGATCTGAACTGGTAATAATTGCTTCGTTTTGTTTCGCGGGAGCCAATTAAGTCTTTTTTTTAAATATAACATATGACCTTGTTGTCTGAAATAGTTCTTCTGATTTGGCAACCATACGCTTTTGTAAATTAGCAGCTTTTCAAACTTATGAGTGAATTATTTAGAGCCCTTTTTGCTCCCCTGGGTTCTTCCTATGGACAATTTTACAGCTTTGTGGTAACGGGTTTTGAGTCAATTTTCTGCTCCCAGTGCACAAGTAAGTTCCAGAAATTCTGATGAATTTGGTGTAGAAAAGCCCATCAAACACCTTTGGGATGAACTAGAACGGAGATTGTGAGCCAGCAGATTCTCTCTCAGGTCCACAAAATCCCTGCAGAGACACTCCAACATTTGAAAGGCTTCTTATGAGTGGGACACTTCTAACTTCAAAAGGCAGAGAACCAACCTCATTTTTCTTCCATATTCCCTTTGTGTCAGCACAGTGGCTACTAGGCGTTCTGATTCTTTTGTCCACATAGTGTGACTTTTTAGTCCTGAAATAATATTTCAGCACGCTGTGTAATTTACTGTATGTCTCACACAATGTTCTGCGCTTACCTCAGACCTTATTCAACCCGAACAAGACGGTGGTGAAGATGTTTGTAGTGATGTACGACCTACGAGCCATGCCAGCGGGACACCAGACCTTTCTACGCCAGAGGACGTTCTCCGTCCCCGTCAGGCGGGACTCCAACCATCAGATCAACAGGAAGCCTCTCAGTTTGGGCCAGGCACGCACTCTGCGCTACCTCGTTCATCTGAGGTCAGGAGCCTTTGACATTGCCTGACAATGATTGTTATCGGTATGTGGCTAATCTTCGCTTTTTTTGCCAACTAGGTTCCAGAGCTCAAAGTCTGGGAAGATCTACCTCCACAGGGACATCCGTCTGCTGTTTTCCAGGAAGTCCATGGAGGTGGACAGCGGTGCTGCCTACGAGCTGCAGTCGTTCACCGAATCCCCCATCGACCCGCCGTTCTCGCCCCGCTGCTGACGCTCCACTAACTCCCCAATCCAATCGCCGCCCTCCCTTCTCCACCTGGCAGGCCATAGCCGCACCTCCATGCCAGCCATGAGTCATTCATTGTGTCAGCCTGTGACTTGTATTGGAAGAGAGATTGAAGGACAGCAGATGATGGAGTGCAGCCCCTTGTGGGACACTTGCCAGAATGGAATTCTTTGTCGACTTGCATGAACTTTGTTGAGACTCACAGCTGGAGTGTGCAAGGTTTTGAGATCCTGCTAGAAAATGCCTTATAATATTTAAAAGGAATTCTTGATGTTTGTGTATCCCCCCCAACCTCCTGCGTCTGGCGGGAGAGTCGAGACCAATGATTGTCCCCAGGACCAGTTGGACTCGATAATTCAGCACAGTTTGTGCACCAGTTCCTAAACAGGATTGTTGATTTGGACCTCATTGTGACATGGCAAATACATGTTGAACCTCAGTTACTTGACAAATGCAATACATGGCCTTTTGAAAGAGGAAAAAAACTTTGCTTGTTTTCACGCAGCTTTTTTAAAGGTAAAGTAAGCCTAATTTGGACTCACTAGCCTCTTTCACACCGACCGCTTGGTTATAAAGGCAAAGTTATGTTATGACAATTTTGCGGCGTCTGTGTAAAAGAGGCTAATGATTCCCGAGCTTGAAGAAGCAGCAGCTGTGTCGGGTAGTGGAGAAGAAGTGGGCAGTGGCAAACCGCTTTCCCATTATCCCCCCCCATCCCACCCCCACCAAAAACAAACCCCACAAAAGGACCACCATTGACCATGCAATCGCACTGAATTAAAGTGAACTGATCATTACAGAAATCATCAAGAAATGCACTGTGGATTAGTTTTTTTCCCATGTCCAAACTGGAAAAGAAAGTGAAAAATAATCGTCATATTTCTTTTTGTACTGTTACAAAAACCACTTTGTTGGAAGTGTTGCAATAGAGAAAGAGTAAAATTAGTTTTTAAGTGTTTACTTTCAGTTTCCCTAACCATCCTGTTTATTTAATATTTAAATTAATATTTCAGTTTCTATTTGTGATGTCTGTCATGCCAAGATGATTTAGTGTAAACTGTATATCATAGTATTTTTGACATTAATATTCAAATCTAAAAAATATATCTATCTTCTAAAGCAATCTTTATATTGGCTCTGTCTGTCATTTTTTGCAAAGAGATTTATAAGTCTGATAGAAGCCATCATAACGATCTTGACATTTTCATCATTTTCTTTATACTGATTTAAGAATATGCATTATTAATTTCACCCTCATAAATCCAATACTTAAAATGAGCTTGTAGGAGAATAAAGCTAAAGTCAACTTACCAATTCATGCAAAATATATATTTTTATAAAATATATGAAATGACACGGTCGTATCACATTATTAAGCTATACAAAAACCAGCCAAGGTGTACTTTGGTGTCATGCAGGTTTTTAAACAAAGACCAATGAAGAGACAAAACATAAATTTGTAGAGGAATTTGTATTTTATTTAAGTTAATTTATTTATGACAACGGGTGTCAAAAAAGCTCCAGGATTTGTAAAGTCGATGACATCAGAGTATGATGATGACGAAGCTGCAGAGGATCTGGGAAGAATCATCCCAGGAGCATATGAAGACGTGACAGAGATAGCTAGGAAAGGTTATTAGTTTCCAGAGGGAGCACTTAAAAGGGGAAAGCGTGTACATTTGGACGTGATGTATGTCTTGTGACAACAGTCTTGAAATTTCTCTGACAAACTTAGTATACACCATCACTAAACATTTACCAAGATGGGTTGCCGCGCGCTATAGACTTTGGATACTGGTCAATGAGATAAACAGCAACGTAAAACTAATGTATTAATTTTGTTCCGCCAAATTTAGTACACAAATATGTCAAAAATAAATTACATAATGTTTTATAGTTTTATTTTTTAATTGACAGACTCTGAAGATTGTCCTTGGTTACAAGCAGCGTATGCGCCTAACAGCTGATGCGCACGTTACGCATGTTTTTTTATTTTGTTTTTTTTAAGCCCGTCCTACGCGAATTCACGAGAACGACGTGAACGCGCACGGTGTCTCCGTCAGTGACGTAGAACCAGCTGCGGGAGCGCGCGGCAGTGCTACCACCAGACAGAGCAGCGGGATCCCGGCGGCCGCTCACTCATTCACACCGTTAGGAGGACCATTTAGCCACACTTGAGCGGCCCCTTTCTTGAAAGCAACTCGAACATTGGCCAATGTCGGACGGAACCGAAGACATTCCGGCGTCCGAAGAGACGCTGGTCGAAGAGCAGGTGTGTAACGTGGCCGTTTATGACGACCCGTTGATATAGAAGGGAAATAGGCGGGAGCGCGGTTGACTTTGTTACGAGTGTTAGCTTCAAGCTAAGGGTAGCCCTTTCCTCCCTGTCACGTTTATTAATAACATTCCGTCGCAGTTCATTTTGACAATAAGTTTATTACACTATATGTCTTGATATCTACTGACTCGTTGTTCTGGTGAGATGAATATATGTTCGATGTAGTTTATGGAGCACTAACGTGAGCTAATGGTAGCAATGCTAACCCACTGTCATGACATTCTGGAGGAAAAAACGATTAGCTTCAGAGCTAACACGGTCCCGCCCGTGCTGACAGCCATGGCCTACAGAAATATATGCATTTTTCACGCAAAGCTCTGTTAACTTGTATTCTCAGAGACTTCTTACAGTCTAACCGGCCCTGACACTTTAAACCCACACCCGAGGGGCGTTTGACAGCACCTTCAGCGGTCTGATCCAAGCTCGGTAGCCTCCCGCATGCTAGCTTGACTGATTTTTGACGCGTGTGAAGGCATTGTCGAGCATAGGTCTTGCATCTTCGTGTTGGTCTTTTGCTATCAACGGCACAACTTCAAATAGCAGTCACTTTTTTCCCGTGGTGGTTAGGGACCAAGACAGACGTGAAATTCGACCTTTGCCTAATTTCGGCTTGTCTATATGTATTCATAATTTGATTCCAAAATGTAGGTCATACTCTGCATCGTGTGGGAGATGACCAGTTTGATGATGATTGTGATATCTCGAACGATGAGAAAAAGGCAACCATTCTTTATTTGTGTTGACATTTTTAAATAGTTATGGAGGCTTTGTGCACTTAGTTAACACAAGGGCTGAACAATTAATCAAATCAAATCGCATTGCAATACAATTTTTAATCTGCGACCCCTATTTGCCACCCACCGATACTTTAGTGGCTTGAATTTTCCATTCCGTGACATCCGGTTGATTTGTGTACAGTGGCACTTTATTGTCAAAATATAACGTCTTTGAGGCTCTGTAGGTTAATGACATTTTGGTTTGGTCTCTGGGTGGCCTGGTGCCAAATAGCTCATGAGCCTGTACCTTATGGTGGCCCAGTGGCTGGAGCCTATTCGGTACTCTTCACCTTTTTGAACACATGTTCATTTTACCATCTTCTGGAGTGTCATAACCTTCCTCTGGCACTTAAAATGTTTGCCGGAAGCCTCAGGAAGAGCATAAGAATGTGAATAGCTGTTTTTCACCAAGGAGTTATCGTTCAGTTTTACAGAAAAGTGTGAGTGTGTGAGTTCTCAAGAGAGAGCTCTCGGTGTCAAAAAAGGTTAATGACCACTGCTTGAACGTTTCTTGGGTTATAATCTTTTGCTTGGTTGATTTTGATTTGTGTGTGTGTGTTGTGTTTCAGGAGGTTCAGGACAAAATGATCAATCCAGAAAAAGCAGAGGAGGCCAAACTGAAGGCCAGATACCCAAACTTGGGCAATAAACCTGGCGGTTCCGATCTGCTTCGTAAACGCCTTCAGAAGGGGGTAAGAAACAATGTTGGGTGGGTTTTTTCATGTATTTTATTTTAATTTTGAAAAAAGTCAACAAATATACAACTACCAAAAACAATTTTGTTCTCAATTTTTTTTCTCAATTATCTGGGAATTATAAACCCTCCTTTTTGTCTCCCAGTGTCTATATATTACGTTTGAATTGCTGCTTTTGCTGATTCTCGTCTCTCATGTTTTCCAGCAAAAGTACTTTGACTCAGGTGACTACAACATGGCCAAAGCCAAGATAAAGAACAAGCAGCTGCCGACGGCAGCGGCACCCGAGAAGACAGAGATCACGGGGGACCACATCCCCACCCCCCAGGACCTGCCCCAGAGGAAACCCTCCCTGGTTGCCAGTAAATTGGCAGGGTGATGGCGCCGTCCTGCACCCCTCCACCCCCATCTAGTCCAGAGCTTGTAACTTTACCTCTTCCAGCCCCCTCCCAGGACCACCTGTTTAGCCACTCAGCAGGAAATGCCTTGCTACCTTTCAAATTGTCTTTACCTTCCCCAACCGCCATTGGCTGCTTACCATGCTCTTGTCTCCTCCCACCCTTATTGCCTCTCTCTTCCTTGCCATGTATATTTCCATTTGTCTCTCATTCTTCTCATGTAATATACACTGAAAGACAGCACGTCAACGTGGGCTAAGTGCCCCAAGGCGTGAAAGTGTGTGTTTGTGTATATAGTACATTTCATTTTCTTAGGCACGGGGGCAGACATCAGCCTTTTAGCATTTCACATTTGTATTATTGTTTTCTGTATTTTCCCCTTAATTAATGCAGCCCCCCCCCCCCCTCAACTTCGAAATCAATTTCCTCTCCAGATCCCAAACTTTGTAAAATATATCATATAATGAAACCTCGATTTAAGAGTAAGTCAGTTCACAAACATTTCTTTTTCAAAGGAATGTTGCATAAGTTTACACACTGTATTGGTTGATGAACATCAACGCGCAACACTATTTGTTGGCGGAACAAGCGCAGGTCTGATGAGTCACAACAAATAACATTCAGCATAATAATGCGTCGTATATATTTAATCATTTGTTTTTATTTCTATGCTGGGCTGTCAAATTATGTCAATGTGGTCCATGGCACAAAGGAAGTTGAGCGAATGCTAGTGTTGGATCCCAGAAAACACATTCTCACTAGGATACACACACACAACAGTTTTTAGAATTGTTTGAGGACCCCCTGAAAAGAATAAGGAAGTGATTACAAGAAGGTCAAATAATCCAGCGGCAAAGATCATAGCTAAGGATACCAGGGGCGCACAGGGTACCGAAAACGGAGTGCCGGTGTGCACACTAGATGCTCTGACCGGGGACATAGTGCGCGAGTGCGTCAAGTAGCACAAAGGAAAACATTTCAAGCACAGGCTGCTGATTGGTTTGGAACATGGGCTGTGTTAAGAAATGAACTCTCTCCGAACACATGCTCAGAGTCAGAGTGAATTTCTTAATGCGCCCTAGATACTGCATTCAAAGGCCCCCCTGGAGCAGGAACTTTGCCTTCAGCGTGAAGATTAAGAGGTGTTTTGCAACACAGTTGCTTGTAGCTCAGAGATTCTCCTTCCCACTTGCCAGATTGGAGGAAGTAGCTTTGCGCTAGTATGACGCACTCTCCCACACTGATCTCTCTTTACCAAGGTCCTTGTAGATGAAGTTTACCATCAGATTGTGCTACATCTCAGTGAGCAACTCATCTGTCTGAGCTGTGCATGTATATGGCTGCCCTCCGGTTAATTTGTGCCATTTTGTTATGTAAATAAAATAGTTTTGCACAAATTGGCAGTTTGTTTTTTTTCTCTCCCATTTTCTTGGGGGGGTTAACAAGTATGTGTTTATCACAGATGGATTATACTGACATCTGGTGGCCAAGTTGTAAACACTACAAAGAGCAGAATGACGGATGTTATAGTAAATCACAATGCACAACCATTCATTTTGTACATTCTGTTATCGTAACTATTCTTTAAAGTATTGTATGTAGTGAGCAGTGGAACGGATCATGATTTCATTTACTTCATTGGGAAGATGATTTGAGACACGATTCTTGAGTGAGTCGGGTGTGCTCGGAACGGATTGTCAACGCCCCACTGCAGCTCGCGTTTCTGCTTGTAGTTTAATTCGCCACCACGTTGTGTCGCTGTTTCCCCATGGGACATCTCCTGTTTTTTTTTTGGACGGGCTGATTCATTTCATCCATCATACCCAGAATGCAAAGTGAGATAGCCGACCCTCGGTAGGTAGCCTTGCTCCTGGCTTCTTTTCAGTTTTATCATGACCAGGAGGGAGACATTCACTTTTTGAGACACACCAGTGTGCAAACACACACACCAAACGGCGACGTGGTCCGCCTCATGAGAAGACACGACGAGTCCCATGCAGCGAGGACAGGCAGCCGACTTTTAGCCCTGATTGGCGTGAGCTCGTAGCGGCTGTCATGGCAGCGTCGGAGCTGTACACAAAGGTAAGCACAGACGAGCAAAAGCTAACCGGGCTGGGTTGACGTTGCATGCAGACTTCCCCCAAAACGTGTCTTGCTGTGCTCAAATGAATGAAAATGTCACTTCCATACGAAACCGTTGCAAGGAAGGCGGTGGTAATGTAGTCTTGATATTGATCGGTTGCTAAGATGCATCAAAGGCATTGCTAATGTAAAGCAATCACAAACTTTTATTTTATTTTTCATTCTGAGCATCATTTAAGCCGCAAATCCTTCGTGAATCATACCTCCACAATGGGTGTCACCTTGATTGTTTACCTCGAATATGACATTCATCGCTGGCCTTGTAGCGGCATCATGGGCTGGGTGATGCAAAGGCGGTGCCTGCCGTCACGGACACGCATTTCTTCCCTTAATACTTAAGTATCTTCAAAATAACTCGTTTACTTCATTATTGCTTACGCAATGTCGTATAAAAGGAGTGTGGTGAGGTATGAAAAGCGGTGGGACGTGATGATGCTCTAAAACGCTACATCTGCACACCGCATTCTTGTTGTTGATCGAGGAAGGAGAATGAGCGGCCTTGACACATTCGAGCACTGAAATTTTGCGTGTGTTGTCATTTTCTAACCTTGTGCAACGCAAGATAACTAGCATGAGACATTCCCCCCCAATATACCCCCCCCCCCCCATATTCCTGTTCTTCTATTTTGTTTTTTCTGTTGCATTCTTTATGGCTATTTTTCATCCAGCATTCTTAGTGCTCCCAATATTTGTTCCCTAAAGTTTGTAGATATTTTTACTTAAGATTTTCACCTAATTGTGAATATTTCATCCAATATATTTTGTAATTTAGTATTTTTCCTATAAGATTTTTTGTCAAATATTTTTGTACTGTATTCTGTTTTTGTATTTTTTGTTTGCTTTTAGTATATATATATGTAATTTACTTTTACTAAGTCCCTATTGTTTTTTCCTAGTATTTTTCTTTTATAATATAATCTAGATGTAATGTATGTATAAATATTAGTGTATTTTCCTTCCAGTTTTGTAGTATTTGTCTTTCTGAATATCTTTGTTTTTGTTAAATTTTGTGTTTAAAAAAATAGTGGGGTATGTACGCATGTGCATGTGTGCCTGCGCGTGCCTGCGCATGTGCGCCTAGCTCCCCCATCCTGCTTTGACAGCTGTCGTCATTGTTGTGTTGTGGCAGAGGGAAGCTGTGTTTGTCTTTGAGCAATTTGTGCTTGAAATCTGTATCGCATTATACCACGGAATGCCTGAGGTCTAAATTATCTCATACAGAGGGATATGATGAGGTTTTGTCAGCATTGTGTCCTGTATGTGCAGCAGTTTGTGTCCCGGGGAGATGCTGCGATCAAGCGTCACAGCCGGACACTGGAGCATCCTTGTCATGTTAGCACTGCTTGTTTTTGTCTTGGACTGAGTAGAGAGAGAGAGAGAGAGAGAGAGAGAGAGAGAGAGAGAGAGAGAGAGAGAGAGAGAGAGACAGATATGACGCCTAAAGGAGGAGGCATATTATAGTCAAGCTACGCAAGGTCACGTGCGCGTGTGTGTGCGTTGGGCTGAGTTGCCCATCCCCCTGCTTTGTTCGGTCGTCGTCATGTTTTGGTACGGAAAACCGTACTCGTCATTGGCCAAGCAATATATGCGGCGGAATGAGGGCTGGCTGACTCCATGAGACTGAGCTGAATGCTCAAAACAGCAAGACAAGAAACCTCATGTGTTAAGTTAAGTGTGATGTACAGATAATTCTTGACCCTCGTTGTATTTTGAAGAAAACGTAATATTAGGGACACATGGGCAGAGTTACAAAATTTCAAAAAGCCTAGGTATGTGGACCACACATGCCGTCATTTGCTTTTGAATTGTGACTTGGCATTGCTCATGAATAGCTAGAGAAAATTAGCCAGAAGAAGCATGAATAATAGAAAGGGTCCTAGAACATAACCTTGTGGGATGCCCTAACCACTCAAACATATACGTAAATCCTCTGATTAGCGCGGGTTTTTGTTAGCTATGTCTTGTTATGGCTACGTTTTACTATTTAGCTATAATTCAGAACAAATTTTAGTATTTGAATCCCGCCCTCCCACCAAATTAAACGTAACGTCTTGTTGAATCTTTTTAAGATCCACTAAATGACGGCATTAGCATGGCCGCAAACACAGCGCTCAGTGTTTGTGGCACCTTTAATAGCGGTGTGTGTCTCTGATGCCAAACACCGCTCTGTCGTTTACTTTTACCAACACGGGGCGGAATACACTCCGCTCATTGTTTGTGAGTCTGCCTTATAGAGAGGCTCATTTAGTCCAATCTGCTGTGTGGTTAGCATGCGCACGCTGAACAAGTCTGCTTCCATTCATGTGTTTGATGTGACGCTGTGAAGAACACCAGAATCCACTCCACACTTCATTAGACACACCTAATCAAACAAGAGATAGGAAAATGCCGTATGACAATCGTAAGATAACTTTTATTAGTACCACAATGGAGAAGTTAGCATAGTTACAGCTATAATACTGGATATGGGAATCTTATTTTTCTATTGTCTGTTCCCAAGAAAAAACATTTTTGTGAAAGAAGCAAGTCTTCTCATTCTTTGGATCAGTGCTCATATTGACCCAGAACTGAATGTTCTGTGGGTTTTGGCTTTAAAATGGCAGGCAATTGGGGTTAAACTCAGCTTTGAAAACGGCCTGCAGTAAATGAAGTTGATCACTGTATAACTTGCATGTCGGCCATCGGTTCATTTTGTTTTGACCAGTGCCTAATTAGATTAGTCTGAAAACTCAGTTAAGCATTTGCGCAGCCATGTCCTATCTGGCATGTTGACATCGCTGTTCTGACACAGCAAAGGCATGTTTCTGAGGAACAACCGCGTGGTAGTAATTTTATGGCATGTATTTGAAACAATCTTGTTATCTCACAAAAAAGAATGATGTCACAGAAGTCAGCCATCGTGAGTCCAACCTTCCGGAAGCGGGCTCAGACTACGTCTTGCCTGAAGGCAGCGGTGGTGGTGGTGCGTATGTGGGAAAGCCTTGTTTTCTCCCTCGCTGAAGTCTCATGTGATCCAGGAAGGAGGATGGCAAGTGTGATGGGCAGCCGCGAGGACCACTTAGCACGTCACAGGACTAGAAAATCTTCCGGAGCATCTACGGAGTGTCTCATGTTTGCCGATCCGATGGGGAGCTTCCATCCCGTAGAGTGTTCTTGAGTTGGACTTGAATTGTTGGAGGCATCCTGAGAAGAAGCATGAGCTAGAAGCTCACCCGACAAACATGAACCGGGAATTGGCGTATATGTTCGTTGATGTAAGTTTCTGCTTAGTGTCTTAACAGATGAGATTGAGTCTAATGGTTATCAAGAAGCTATTTTTATTTGTTTATTTGTGTGTTTGTAATCAGAATCGTGGTTCTTAACTGATCCGAGCTGTCAAGTCTCATGGTGGAGAATGTGAAGCCTTCATGGGGGCACACCCTTAATGTGGTGGTGCAGAATGGTCTTTGAAGACAATATTTATTTTAAGTATTCCTTCTGTCTTAAGTATGTGCTCATTGATTGAAACTTCAGGTGTCCTGTTACTTATTTTAGGTCTTAGAGTTACAAATGGTCACCGATTGTGACTTGTGCTCTGGTGGTCAGATACTTGTGTGTACTCAATGACTGTCAGTGGATGTGAAGCAATGCCGACAAGCATGAATCACGAAGTTGATTTCCTTGTTGACGAAATTCTCACAGACTTAGTTTGTTATGCCTTGGCGAGAAGTTGTCACCACTGATCCACACAACGAGACCATGCACAGTCGTAATCCAAGATCAGAGGGTCTTGTCATTAGGTTCAGCTGCACCTTTGGGTGGTAGCGGACTTTCCCGATACCGCTCTCTGGCCGCTAATGCTGAGATTTCCGGCCCCACATCGTCAGGCTGAGCAGAAAAACAGCAGCTTCTCACATGAGTGGCATCATGTGACGACGCCCCAGCAGTCAGCCACTCCGTTCGTTGACTTGGCTTTTGTGAACTAGCTGCATATCACATTCCATTCTGCACGTTGGTCAAAATGGGATTATCTTGATTTTTTCTTTTTTTTTTTTTTTTTTGTAGGAGTCATTGACTCAATGAATTAGCAGTTCAAAAATGCAAAGTTCAGGATGGGCATTCTTTCAACTGGACAGTGATGAAGTCGTATTTGTCAAGACAGTTTTAGTGTGGTGGTTTCACACAGAGTTTGTGAAAAATAGCTTTAGCTGCCTTTCACACAGAGCACAGCACAGGAGGGATAGCACACAACTTCCTGCTAGACTATGCTTGTATTTTTTATGATAGTAAAGTCAAAGGAAGTGTCATTTTAACAAAAGAACGTATCAAATGCATCTGTGTTTTCAAAAATTTGCACCTATTAAAATACACATTTTTGTTCTAAATAAGAAAGAAAATGCTGAATTGCTGTGATAAAGTTCCTTCAACAAAAAAATAGTCGAGTCAGGTTTTGGGCCTAATGCAACACAGTTCCTCTCCAGTCGTGTAGGGGACGGTGTTGCATTTCCCAAGTGACTTGATCAACGGAAACAAAGTAAGCTGTTTCCATAGCCGATGTATGTGGCCCGTAAGAGAGAGGGTGGGAGAAAAAAAAATCCTCAGTCACGGATTTATACTGATATTAAATGTATTTCCTGTGTCCAACTAAATTTACCAATCAAGATATAGTGATCAGAATCTTGCCTAATTAGGTGGAAGATGAGGTAATTAACTGTGTACGGGTGCAAAGCAGCCACAGCAGGTCAGCCTGATGAAGAGTGAAAGGCTCAAAGATCAGCTTTAGCAAGGTGAAGTCCTTTAATCTGCCAATGACACGTAAATTAAATGCCACGCCCAGCTTCAAGCCTTCCCTTCTGCGTAGTCACCACTCTTGTGATGCATGTGACTTCCAAACCTCAGTCTGAAATGAGGACATTTATTGACTTTGCTTGAAATTCATGTCGGCGCCATGCTTCAACTCCAGAGAGGTTTGCGGGAGCATTCCAGGAAGAAGAAAGTCAGGGCGGCGTCAGAAATGGTCTCGACTCGGCAGGTGTCTGGCAACGCATCCGTACTTGCGATCTTCAAGGTGATTTGATGAGATTTTAACGTTGCTTGGATTGGAATAAGTTTCTTCTTTCACAGACTTTTTAACTGGATGGTTAAATGGATATCTACCTCTCTGAGAGTTTCAATCAAAATTAACTTCTCTTCACAATTCTCAGCTGTACCAGATGAAGTGGTGGTAATGATATTGTTCCCTTCCAAAAATGTCCAGGTTTTTGTCTCCATTTATGGACCAAGGTTAAAATTCCTTCTAAAATATCATCACCTGTCTCCACGCAGAAGCAAAAGTAATGGTAATTAAAAGGTAGCGTTGGGTGAAATAAGATTAGTTCGGTGCAAATCCTTTGGTGAACTGATCAGCTCTGGATCCTCCGTCTCAGTTAAATCGGGATTAGCGTCATGCTATCCTGTCCTCCTCCCAGCCTTGGCGGACATCGCATGGACGCTTCTGTCTTGTACTTGGCATCTTACTCGTCTCTCTTTTATTCTTGGGGTCTCTTGTTCAGTTGCAGCCTTGTTTCGGCCAAGTTCAGTTTAGTTGCACATGGCACGCGTTTTGTGATCGCAATTGATCAGAGCCACCATGTCTTTGTTTTACAAGACACGCGCTCAAAAGAAATGTTGTGACAAGCTTGCGTGTGTGTTCAATGACGTCCGAGTATCAGTAGCCAGTGATTTGTGATGTCACTAACGTCTGCCACCCGATACACACCAGCGACAAACCACAGCATTCTCTCTCCTTTCATTTTTGAAACATGTTAACTAGTGTTCCAACCTTCACCTCGTTTTTTTTTTTTTTTCTTTCATTCCCGTTGCATCGCGTCAGCGTGTGGTGATTTGCAGCATATTTCCGCAAGGCCTAATTCCACTTGATTGGGCTTGACGTCTCGCCTAAATTGCAAATGTGCGAGGGTGATAACGAGGATGGACTCGTGTGCTCACTGGTGCAGCCGTGATGTCTCCACGAGGTGTGATGTTGCTCAAAACTTGCTGCTGCTATTTTTAGCCCTCTCCCTCCCCTCCTCCTAACCTCTCCATTTATCATTGCTTCCCAACCCAACCCCTCTTGGTTGCTAGGCTGGCTGCTTTGGCACTCCTTGCGGGGAAATGAGAAAATGAAGCATAGCGGGGACCAAAATGCACCGAGGATACTTTGTTTGCCCTCAGTGATGACATTAGCAATCGAATTGTTTGAAAAATGAACCATTTTAAATGGCGCTTCCACAAGCTCACTCTTAAAGTTTTACATTCAGTTCACCATGGCAACGTTCGGAACAGTACACAATGTTTTGGCATGGCTAGAATTGGCTTTTAGTGTGTGTGCATGCGTGCGTGCATGTGTGTGTATTTATGTGACTTCTGGATGTTTGCCTGATGGTGAGCAAAAATGTGCCATTCTTGTCTCATTATTGCACGCTAGTGACAACTGGACTGTATCCATCCTTCGTACCATTGCCAGAAAGTAGTCGTGGTTACTTTTGTTATCTACTTTAACAATGCATACCTAGTTAAAAAGAACTACGCTGCTCGGTGTGGTTGTAAAAGTCTCACGGTTAAAAGCACGACAATGTTGTATTTTTATGACCCAATAGAAATTTTCATCTCGGGCTGGATTATTACTGCCGGTATATTTTTTTTTCCTTTTGTGGCACAACTGGGATATGCGTCATGTCAGCGTAAATGGTGGAGGAAAAAAATGCATGGAATCAGATATTCTCAGATCTGAATTGGACCAGATGTGAATACGAGTGTGAATGGTTGTTGTTGGGTTCGGCCAAGTAGGCTGCGATCCTATTGTATTGGAACTCAGTAAATTCTCATTTTGTTTTGCTTGCTGATTTGTCATGTGACACGTATGCAGCATCCTACTACTAAAACCAGTCACGCAGATAACACTCAGGAAGTTGGCGTGACCATGATGTCACGATTCAGTTGACTGGTAGTGAACCAGCAGATCCAATTAAAAGTCACCCTCTTGTCGTGCGCGTCCACAATAAATCCTCTCTGTCTCTCCAGCGTGGGATTTAAATTGTCATTTTATGTAACTAAACTGGAGACGCAGTCAAATCGACAGACTATCAACTAAACAAGTGATTCCACACGTTATAAAATCCAGATTAAGTGGATGCAACTTGCTCAAATTTGTTTTGCTAAACCTCATTTAAGTCCTCATTCCTTTTCGCCTCGCTTATGTAATGTCACATGAACACAGTTGTTAAGGTCACAATGTGGCGCTGGTGGCTTTGTAGCATTACAAGGAAGACCTCCATGAAGTGCGTGTGTGTGTGTGTGTGTGTGTGTGTGTGTGTGCACGCAATTTCATGTACAGTACGATTCGGATTCTACCGCCATGTGACTGGCTGGATTCACCGCTGTTTTTCCACGCTCTGTGATCAGCTGAGGCAATCCTGAGGCCTTTTTTTAATACTCAAGTGGGCACACATCTGTCTATCTGTCTGTCTGTGTGTGGTAAAGAGACAATTGTGCGGCGGCACACAATCCACAAGTACTCAGTCTGGCTTGCCGTTTGCCTTCGCAGTGAGTTCCCACAAACATCTGATTGTTGTGACTTCCGCTTCATCTGAGGCCAACAGTGCGACTTTCATTTGGGCAAAACAACATGTCCTCTTGGGATGAATTCTATTTGGACCACAATATTCCCCTGCCGTCCACGGGGCATGTGTGTAAACCCATCATCTGACTTTTCTCATTCATGTCTTTCACAGTGCGCTCGGGTGTGGATCCCCGACGTTGAGGACGTGTGGAAGTCGGCCGAGCTGAGCAAAGACTACAAAAATGGCGACGCCTCCCTGCAGCTTATGCTGGAAGATGGAACGGTTAGTAGTGTGTTGTCTTCCTCCTACGACTCTTCAGCTCTTTTGTTCGTCTTTGCACCGCTAACTAACGTCAGAGTAGCCTTATTAGTTTTGCTAATAGCTCGCTACAAATTTCATTCCTCAAAACCTCCACCACCATTTTTTTTTTTTTATAAAATTATTGAAATCATATATTTCTTAGTCAGGTAGATGAACATTCAAAGCAGTGGAGTGCTTCCTCAATCGCTGTTTTTTTTTTTTTTTTTTAAATCACACCACGGTCTGTCATGTGTTTAGTTTCCTAGACCTTGGAAGACTGGCTCAATTTTCTTTTTGTGTCAGGCAGGTTTGCAGAATCTCAGTGCTGTAATTAGACAATCACTGTCACTATAAACTGTATTTAGCGAGACCGAGGTATGATTTCGTCTTCCAAAAAGCTGTTGTTACAAAACAAAACACCGCTCTTAATGGGGCTGGTTTCCTGTGGCCCGATTAGACGAGCATCAGACACCAATCCATGTATAATTGATTTTCTTTTCTCCAAATGTCTGAAGATGAAACACGCCAGCCAAAAAGCCATTTGCGGCCGCACCACTCGTAAACAACAACGTGAGCGGGGTACTTTTATCAACGTCACGAGGATCACATCCCATGACATATTTCTGATACGATACACGTGTGTGTGTAAAATGCATTTGGAATACATTCAGTGGGCGGAGACCTCTTAATCATTATTTCAGCAAAAGCAGTCCGCATGTCCAGCCAGACATGTTGACCGAGCCTCGAGCTGTCCCTTCCAGCGAATCCTCAAAATGGATTCTACCTGTTACTCCACTCGATGTGGTTTTTGAGGAAATCTGTATTGAAAATGTTTCTTCCAATGAAGGCACGGGTAAGTACATCAGACGGATGCGCTTATAGATAGCTCAAAGTTGAAGACTGAAGAAGGAAAGAACTTGAATAATATTTACCACCGTCAGTCATTTGGTATGTTTCTGAGTACCAGTCCTGGTTTCTTTCATTTCCCCACCCTCAGAATCTTGAGCACAAGCTGGACCCCAAGACCAAGAACCTGCCCTACCTGCGAAACCCTGACATCCTGGTGGGTGAGAATGACCTCACGGCGCTCAGCTACCTCCACGAGCCGGCGGTGCTGCACAACCTCAAAGTCCGCTTCATCGACTCCAAGCTCATCTACACTTATTGCGGTAAGACGGCTAAATGTTATCGGAATCATAAGTGTTTAATTCTTAAACTCAGAACGTAACTTATTTGTTCATCAAGTTTTATTTGAATGAATGTCAGGTTTGTCAATGACTTGATACAAATAAGTGTTTGACATTTTCTACCCCCAATCATATGTTTGGCGTTCCCTGTGTGCTGCAGGGATTGTTCTGGTGGCCATCAACCCGTACGAGACGCTGCCCATTTACGGGACGGACATCATCAATGCGTACAGCGGTCAGAACATGGGAGACATGGACCCGCACATCTTTGCTGTAGCAGAAGAAGCTTACAAGCAGATGGCGAGGTTTGTACAATCCTCGACTTGATTCTTGCTTCTCTTCGGCAGGAACTAATTTGAAATGATTTGCTTGACCCGCCCTTTAAATTTAGATAAGTAAATACCTGACTTGCAAAAAAAACAACGCTTAACCTGCATATTACCTCATTGACATTTCCAAATAACAGTGCAGCGAGTGTGTTCCAGCAGCATTTGGAGTCAAGTAAAGAAACATTCGCCCCCCCGCCCCTGCCTAAAGGGTAGTCTGACTGAGAGTTCATGAAAGAGAGCATTCTCAGGAATATCCTGTCTCCTCAGAGAAGGGGAGCTTGAGATGAAAAATGTCAAGCTTCTCAGAGCTGGCCCAGTTTCTTCTAAAGTGAGGGCGTTTGGTATTAAAGCATAAAAAAAGGGAGCTTAGAAGCCAACTGCAGCTGACTCCTCACTCCATGTGACGCATGACCAGTAAATGATCCAATTCAAGCAATCAGCAGCCCGCATTGCTTCCTCATTGTATAATCAAATAGAAATATTTAAAGCAATAACCAAAGTTTTATGAGCAATAAGGAAAATTCCACTTTCCAAATACAGATTCAGTTTAATGTCTCGTTGCAGGGATGAGCGGAACCAGTCCATCATTGTGAGCGGCGAGTCTGGGGCCGGGAAGACCGTTTCAGCCAAATACGCCATGAGATACTTTGCCACGGTCAGTGGCTCGGCCAGCGAGGCCAACGTGGAGGAGAAGGTGTTGGCTTCCAACCCCATCATGGAGGTGACTCTCTTATTCCTTCTGCTCTCTCACGCTCGCTCCACTTGGTCTCCTCTTGTCCACATTGGCTGTGACCAATCAGATTGGAGCTTACGGAATGAATAGAAAGCTTTCTTGCGTCGCAGTGATGTCACTGCGACATCGAGAACTGCCTCAGCCTTTTCCCATATTATCGAACCTGCCCAGGGATGTTTGTGTGAGGCATTTAAATTGCTTTGGCTGATGCAGGCAGATTATGAGAGACTGGATTGTTGGTCTCGGCAACAACACATATTAAAGTACAACAACCTTTCTAGGGGTTGTTGATTTACAATCATACGGAATTGAATCAAGCTGCTTTGACAATTTAAAATTTGTGGTTATCAATATTTTTTTCCCTCTTGCGTATATAGATATTGCAGTCCCAAAACTGTGTTTCAAAATGACATGTTTTCCCCGCGCCAGGCTATCGGGAACGCTAAGACAACTCGTAACGACAACAGCAGTCGCTTTGGGAAGTATATCGAGATCGGCTTCGACAACCGCTACCGGATTATCGGCGCCAACATGAGGACATATCTGCTGGAAAAGTCCAGAGTGGTATTCCAGGTGAGGCAAAGATTGGTTTATTTCTCAGATTGAATGCCGTGAATGAAAAGCATTTGTTTTGTGTTGATGATGATGATATTGTCTTCCAGGCGGACGAAGAGAGGAATTATCATATCTTTTATCAACTCTGCGCATCATCGCATTTGCCGGAGTTCAAAAACCTCAAACTAAGTAAGGAAGGCAGAAAACACACTTGATGTACTTGGAGCCAGCGTTACATCTTAATGTGTACCCCCCCGCCCCACCTCCGACATTTCCAAAAGTATTAACCATAGAAGCGGAGGTGTTTTGAATCACTTGTTACATTTCATGTCCTGTTGTCTGATGATGTCAACGCTCGAGTAGAAACACATAAGGGTCTGTTGTCCAAGCAGCTTTCATGCAGTGCACTCCCACTGTGAACTTGCACCTGCTCATCTTAGACACGGAACACACGCAGGCACACACACATGCACATACACACAAACACACACACACACACACACGCAGCTGCCGTTTTCCTCTCTTGCTGACTTGCTGGCTTGGTAAATCAAGGAGTTGTCACAGAGTCATGGCTGTGCCACTGTTGCCAGGCAACACTTCATTCCTTGATTTAAAGTGTTGGTATGTGAAGAATTACTTCCGTTGAGAGTGAAAGAGTAAATCTGTCTCAAATCAGCGTCTGTCCCTTTCAGGTAACGCCAACGACTTCCTGTACACCCGGCAGGGATGCAGCCCCGTTATTGACGGGGTGGATGACAGCAAGGAGCTCGGCACCACCCGCCACGCCTTCTCCTTGCTCGGTAACTCATCATTTAAATCCGTGTAGGATTCGAGGTGGCTTTTCATGAAACCAGGAAATACTGGTACCATGCTAACTAACAAAAAAATGCAATATATATTTTTTTGCAACTCAGCATTTGAACTCGTTTACAGCAATTACTTGTTTTGTTTTTACAGTGAGTGATCCATTATAAATTCAGCGCCAGCCCAAATTACTTCCGTAGAAAAACAAAATGTTTTCCCCCCGCAGGTATCAACGAATCTTATCAGATGGGATTATTTCAAGTTCTGGCTGCTATCCTTCATCTGGGAAATGTGCAGATCAAAGACAAAGATTCAGATAGCAGCATCATTCCCGTAAGGCTACCAGTTATTCATTCATCCTATTCTTTTTTTATTCTCTTCATGATTGGATTTAGCCAAGATTAGACATTAGACAAGCACATAAAAAGAAATGATTATATTTGCTTTGGCTTTTACAGTCCCAAAAATAAAAAAGGCAAATTAAGGCTAAATCGCATTAGTGGATGAGAGCCCGACAAGGGCATCACGGGGCTAATATATGATCTTCTCTTTCTCGTAGACCAACAATCATCACCTGACCAAGTTCTGCGAGCTGGTCGGCGTCACCTACGAGGACATGGCTCAGTGGCTGTGCCACAGGAAGTTGAAGACGGCCTCCGAAACCTACATCAAGACCCTCCCTCGCCTGCAGGCCACCAACGCCCGCGACGCCCTCTCCAAGCATATCTACGCCAAGCTCTTCAACTGGATCGTGGAGCACGTCAACAAAGCGCTCATCACCAATATCAAACAGCACTCCTTCATCGGCGTCCTCGACATTTACGGGTACGGGATTTCAAGTTGTGTGCTTTTTGCCACTACTATGGAAATGAAATACACGGTGCACAAGAATTTTCATTTTTAAATTTTTTTTTTTTTTTCTGTTGGTTTGCAAGGTTTGAGACGTTTGAAATCAACAGCTTCGAGCAGTTCTGTATCAACTACGCCAATGAGAAGCTCCAGCAGCAATTCAATATGGTACGCAGAATTATTTTTATTATTTTCTTATGTAAGCACGTTGGCATCTAAATGCCTATCGTTGGTGTGAGTGCAGCACGTATTCAAGCTGGAGCAGGAGGAGTACATGAAGGAGCAGATCCCTTGGACTCTCATTGACTTCTACGACAATCAGCCCTGTATCAACCTCATCGAAGCCAAGATGGGCGTCCTGGACCTGCTGGATGAAGAGTGCCGGGTACATTTGATATTTGATGATTTATAATCTCAAACAAATGTCCAAAACTGAGGCATTTAGGTTGATTCATTCATGCCTCGTCTTTCCTCAGATGCCAAAAGGCTCGGATGATTCATGGGCTCAGAAGTTGTACAACACCCACTTGAAGACGTGCTCGCTCTTCGAGAAACCGCGCATGTCCAACCGCGCCTTCATCATCCAACATTTTGCTGATAAGGTGGGCCGGACACGTATTTGCATGGTGCTCGCGTGTTTCAACTCACTAGTTTATCTTACCATTTTAGGTGATTTGTCTCTTTTTAGTAAAGATTTAGGAAAAGATTGGCTGCAGCAAGCGCTGTTGTCAGTTATTTTTAGAATAGCTGGAGGATTTTTATTTTCTTATCTCTGTTCTCACCCACAAAAAAGATGAGAGGTTTAGAGCGGCGCTTGAAATTCACTTTTGGTGCAACGCAGCGTTATCGTGTCCGGTTTTAGCCACTGCGCTATTAGATTACATCTAAACGGGTCAAGGACTAACACAGGCTTTCCAATGAGGTTACCTGATATGAAAATGGAGTCTCGCATATACATATGTGATCTGAAATTAGTCTTTTTATCTATTAATATAACAAATATTTAAAGCCTCAAAATAAAACTGTCTGCAAATTGAAGCAGGAATAGAAACATACATATATGTATAAAGATGGAAAATACAAATAAAATAAAAAAATATTTATTTATTTCGCTATTTATTATTTAATTATTATTTAATTTGATATCTGTGATGATCACCACACCTTTAATGTTAATAAATAAATAAAACACCGGTGTGGACTGACCAAAAGTATAGAGTTGTAAAAAAATAGTACATTTACCAAATTGTGATCTTAGCGATTCCGGCCCGACGACAGCAATATTTATGGTGTGCGTCTGTGTGTGCGCGCATGCATGCAGTGATATTTTTACACAAACTTCACTCTCGTGTACTCGCACAGGTTGAATATCAATGCGATGGTTTCCTGGAGAAGAACAAGGACACGGTGAATGAAGAACAGATCAAGGTGCTCAAGGCCAGCAAGGTACGACATATACGCATCATCATAACATTGACGTCTCTTGGGATTGGAGTGGTAGCGACCTCTAGTGGCTATATGAACAACTACATTATAGGCCGTGCAGACTGGGCGGAACTCTTCAGTCACATAGCTGACGTGTTGGGTGCTTTGTAGGCGCTACTGTTTTGGTTAGCAAATGAGTTTAAATGGACTCAGATCAGTTTCTGATCAACTTGCTGGACTGAAATGCTTTCAATCCTGACCGCTCATACGCACACACTGTGATGCGATGTGCTTCCCTTCAGACGTCAACAGAAGAGGCCAAAAGGATTGGTTTGCACCCACAGAGGCACATGCAAACACGTGCATGTTGTCTGCATCAATGAGATTTAAACAACTGGGATTAAACCTTAACGAGGTCTGAATGAGATTTGGTTTAATTAGGATTTAAGATTTTCGGCCAAGATGATCCCGTCGATCTCACTGTGCGTGTGTGTGCGTGCGTGTGACATGATGATTGAATTCATCAATTGAAAATTCAATCATCTTCATCACCAGTTTGCTTGTTTTTATTTCCCGTTTGTTGCCATGACAAACATGTGGCATGCAAATGATGACGTCATTGTGTTCTGCTGTCATTTTGTCTTCATGTGTTGTCCCATGTGTGTGGTTTTGTCTTCATCGTGACAACCCTCCTCCCTCCCCACCCGTCGGCAGAAGGTAAACGGAGTCGTTCACGCAATGCCGATCTGCCTCTGGCGCTTTCTTTATCTTCTCTTTCACTCGCCGACTTAATCGCTCTAACAGCACTGGGTCGCAGAATTTCGTTCTGTGCCGTTGTTTGCTGCATGGTGAGCACTAGAGGCACTTTGAGTTTAAAAATAAAGCATGATCGGGCATAAAAGACATTTGGAAGTGGTATTGCGTTGAAAGGTTTGTTTTGGGTTTCCTGCTTTTCCAATACAGCACTGAGAAGGACATCTCAGTTCATTTCTGCATGCCGTACTAAAAGCATTTACAGGTGCATCCCAATTTATTTGAATAAATCGATTTCAGTACTGTTTCATTTAGTCTATGGAAGACTCAAGATAGCGGCAAATCACTTGAAACGGATCATAAAGCATCAACATCTATATAGAATGTGCGCAAACATTCAGTAGTTAAATTATCCAACACAAAAATTGCACTGCCACATGACTCTTAGCAATATTAGCTAGCATGCTAATCCAAATAATACACATGGACAAAGATAGTGCTTTACACAAATGGCTAACATTTATATACATGAGTGTCAGTTATTAAAATTATTTATGTATAGTGTAGAAAATAAGTAGGAATTGACTTTCTGAAAAATAATCTGTATTTTTAATTACTGAATTGTGATTACTAATATGCGATAACCTTTTGAATTACGGTAACTAAAAGTAATGATTTATTTTGTACGGTATTCTTATTTATTGAGATGCACCTGTACATTACAGTATACACAAAGCTGTTCGTGTCATAATACCATAACTTTTCCATGATGGTCTTTGGCTAATTTAATTTTTTTAACAAAACTAATCTACAAATCAAGAGGCACCGAGGATGCTTTGTTTGCCCTCAGTGATGACATTAGCAATCGAATTGTTTGGAAAAAAATGAATAAATAAATATAAATAAATAAAAGGGAGTAGAAAGTAAACGTTGTAAAATGGTCCGGAATGTACTGTCAAGTTTTCAAGGTTCCACAGTACATTGCATCCCGGCATTAAATCCTCCTAACCCAAAGTCTCGATATCGTTATGACCGTAATTTGGACTGCTCTACCCAGTTCGACCTGCTGGTGGAGCTGTTCCAGGATGAGGGCAAAGCCACCACCCCTACGGGTCAGCCCCCCGGGATGGGAGGCAGGACCCGTCTCAGCGTCAAACCTGACAAGAGCCGCGACACCAGCAGCAAGGAGCACAAGAAGACCGTCGGCTGCCAGGTTTGATACTTTGCATCCCTTACCTTACGCACACTCCAGACTTGGCTCACGAGGAGTGTAAGAGGGATGCTTCTCTCTTGTAGTTCCGTAACTCCCTTCAAATGCTCATGGAAACCTTGAACGCCACCACGCCACACTACGTCCGCTGTATCAAACCCAACGACTTCAAGCAGGCCTTCTCGTGAGTCTCTGCCGCTACAGCAATGGAATATCATAAAGCAAACTTTTTTTTTTTTTTAATAATCTGTGAATTTTGTCGATTAACAGGTTTGACCCGAAACGTGCAGTGCAGCAGCTAAGAGCTTGTGGCGTCCTGGAGACAATTCGGATCTCTGCTGCAGGTTTCCCGTCAAGGTACCGATTGGATCTCGGCAATCCAAAAAAAAAAAAAAAAAAAGAATCACAACTACAAATGTTAAACATCACTGTTCTACATCTTGTCTAATGATTCCATGTGTGTGCACACTTCAGATGGACATACCAGGAGTTCTTCAGCCGGTACAGAGTGCTGATGAAGCAGAAAGATGTTCTCTCTGACAAGAAGCTGACATGCAGGAACGTTCTGGAGAAGCTCGTGGAGGTCCGCCTAGCAAACGTTCCCTCTGCTCAGAGCTTCCATCTTTTTGTGATTTCTAAATGCTCCCTTCTTCTGGCAGGATCAGGATAAATACCAGTTTGGTAAGACCAAGATTTTCTTCAGGGCCGGCCAGGTGGCCTACCTGGAGAAACTGCGAGCCGACAAGCTGCGCGCCGCCTGCATCCGTATCCAGAAAACCATTCGCTGCTGGCTGGCGCGTAAGAAGTACTTGCGCAAGCGCGACGCGGCCATCACCATCCAGAGGTTCACCAGAGGTTACCAGGCTCGCTGGTGGGTCACTCACACCGGATCTTAGAGTCCCCCCAGAACTTTAACTATTTAAGTAATTTCCTAATCTTCTCTCATCGTCAGCTTGGCAAAGTTCATGCGTCGCACGCAGGCCGCCACCATCATCCAGAAGTACCAGAAGATGTACGTGGCCAGGAAACGCTACAGGCAGAAGCAGGCGGCTGCGCTGGCCATACAGACTATCCTCAGATCTTACATGGCCCGCCAGAAGTACCAAGCGGTAATGCGCACAAATACAACAACATGATCGGGCTTCTATAGTGCTGTCAAAAAAAGTTCAAAATTGAGATTGTTCAGTGTTTGATATTTGTCTCTTCCTTGCCATCTGTAGCTTCTGCGCGAGCACAAGGCGGTGATCATCCAGAAGCACGCCCGAGGCTGGCTGGCTCGCTGCTGGTACAAGCGCTGCCTCAGCTCCATCGTGTACCTGCAGTGCTGCACTCGCAGGATGATAGCCAGGCGCGAGCTGAAGAAACTGAAGATCGAAGCCCGCTCGGTGGAGCACTTCAAGAAGCTCAACAAGGGCATGGAGAACAAGATCATGCAGCTCCAGAGGAAGATCGACGAGCAGGTCGGCGCCATCGTTTGTCTTCTTGGTGGAGTTTTGTTTTGTTCTTCGGTCTGACCGTTTTCCGGCCCGCCAGACCAAAGAGAACAAGTCTGTCAATGAGAAGCTGACGGGCTTGGAGAACACCTACACGACAGAAAGCGAGCGGCTGCGCGGGGAGCTGGGTCGCCTTCGAGGCGTGGAGGAGGAGGCCAAGAGCAAAGGCAACCAGGTCAAATGTCTCCTGGAGGAGCTGGAGAAGCTCAAGAAGGAGCTGCGCACCACAAAGCAGGAGAAGAAGACCATCGAGGACTGGTCACAATCCTACAAGGGCGAAATGGAGAAAGTACGTTCTCTTTTGGTTGCGTTCTATCACCCAAGTTCCCTCTTCAGTTCAAAATTCAGTTGTTCAACTTACTGAACTGAAGCAGGATGTTTTTCTTAATCATCGCTTGTCTATTTTGCAAAGGAATAGTTTTTGCACCGCAAACAATTTTTTAAATGCCTAACACCGAATGCCACCAGAAAATAAAAATAAAGCAATAATGCAACATTCAGGGGAAGCGTGAACAAATTAAGCAAACACGTGAGGCAAATTTGAATAGAATTCCAATGTAACTTTCACTTTTTTACTATGAGCTGACCCTTATCAGAATCTAACAACCTTGGTTCTGTATTGGTTCATCGCTAATAATTGCTTCCTTCAATAGTGCTATTATTTCACAATATTGATTTTTGACTACATTTTAGTAATTACTCCTCTACATATCATTAAAAAGTGATCCCACTTAGACCAAATTATTTCATCCAAGACAAACATTTTTTCCGTTAATGTAGCCGGCTCAGAGAGGCAGGGGACATTGGGCACGCAGTTGCCCCCATGCAGGTGAGCACCTAGTATAGTGCTCGTTCGTCTTTTAGCATCCTCATATTTGTAGCCCAGTCAAGTAGAAATAGTGGGACTTGTTTGTAGCAGTCTTTTGTGGTCTTTAGGGCCCATATTTAGCTCTTTCAGAGCAAGAAGTGGACTGATTATATATGTTAATATGTTCAATTAATAAAAAATTTTACAGGTATGTTTTAGCACATTATATATTTTCTCAGTACAGAATATTAGGGGTTTTATTTCAAATACTTTAATTCAACATTTTAAATGATTTTTCTCATGATTGTTGTAAATTGAAATAACATTTTTTTTTTACCTCTGAATAGAATAGAACAAACAATAGGGAAACTTTTGCCTCGCCCTGTGTGCTTGTCCTCGACCCCCGCCACCCTTTTTTTTTCTCTCATGACTTTTCTTCACTAATTGGTTTTGACAAATCAAATTATAGCAAAGATGTCATTTTGGGATCTTTTGTGTATTAGTTGGTGTCAGAACTGAAGGACCAGAACGGCTTGCTGAAGACAGAGAAAGACGACTTGAACAGGTTGATTCAGGAACAGAATCAGCAGATGACAGGTGAATTTTGACATATGGGCCACAAAAGGGCCTCAAATGTGAGGTTTAATTTGGCAAACGTCATGCAATATTCAAAAGAAATACAGTAAAACTTCAACATATTATTTCACCCACAAATGCTCATAATATTTAATAATTGAAGGTTGCCCATTAAGTTTTGGTACAATATCAGAAGTTATTTGGATTTCTAATAACTTTGTGTTTGGCTTCTTGCAGAGAAAATGGCTCGTGCGATTGCAGCGGAGACTCAGCAGCTGGAGACAGATCTGAACGAGGAGCGCTCTCGTTACCAGAATCTCCTGACAGAACACCTTCGCCTCGAGGAGAAATTCGACGACCTCAAAGAAGTATGTGACACATTTTATTCTTTTTTTTTTTTTTTTTTTTGCCCCCCCACTCACTTTGCTTTGTTTTTTTTTTAGCACATTTCCAAGCCTGGCCACAGGAGAACAGATTCCACCCACAGCAGCAACGAGTCCGAATACACCTTCAACTCAGAGTTCGCCGAATCGGAAGACGCTTCCCATGCCGCAGAAGTACTGGACTTGTTTTCAGACGAGCCTTCTTGATTTAGTTTCTGCATTTCCGGATTCTTGTGTCAGCGGGAGTTGACATTGAATGGCTTTTCTTGCAGGATTTGACTCGAGGAATGGATACCTCGCTCACGCTCAAGCTGCAGAAGCGACTCAAAGAGCTGGAGCAAGAAAAGCAGTCACTGCGCAATGAGTTGGAAAATAAGGAGGAGCAGTTTCAGAGGGCCCGAGCCAGGGTGCGCGCAAATACACAGTCGCACCGATTTCTTGATTAGCATTGTATTTTTATTCCACATAATGAATGGAACTCAATCAATTTCTAAAGGTTGTTCTTTGCTCCTTATTTTAGGATGAATCGGAGTTCAAAAAGGCTCGTGGGGCAGAGTTGGAGTACGAGTCCCTCAAAGTGAGCTGCTAAAATGCGTACATCATTTTTCTGTGTCCGGATTTTATTTTCATTAGAACCTAACATTCTCAATCCTCAGCGTCAAGAACTGGAGTCTGAAAACAAGAAGCTGAAGCACAACCTGGCCGACATGAGGAAGAGCCTGCTGGGCAGCGCGGCATCGAGCGCCGGCGCACCGGGCTCTCCGGCCTACAAGGTGCTCCTGGATCAGCTGAACTCCTCCTGTGAGGAGCTGGAGGTACGCAAGGAGGAGGTGCTGATCCTGCGTTCGCAGCTGGTCAGCCAAAAGGAAGCCATGCAGCACAAGGTACACGTCACGTTCCCTTGACCTGCCGCTTAACATTTCTATGTTCCATACTAATGCACCCATGTTAGCTGATCATTTCGTAATTTCTTGCTGCCACTTTATGTGCAATTGCCAACTCCAACAATCTCATTCGATTGTCAAGGTGTACTTAATGAACTGTATTTTTGGCTGAAGTGTCACTTGTGATGCCATTGTGCTACTAATACGACATTGAATGTTTTCCTCGTGTCCGTGAACATGCTCATGAGTCTGTTCTCATTTGTTTTGAATGTGTTTGGTTGCGCCCTCAGTTTCTAATGCTTCTGTCTCTACCTTCTCTCCTCCATCCACGCTTTCCCACAGGATGAGAAGGTATTGTTAAACCACCGCTTGCCCTGCATCAATGTTACGTAACTTACGTCGTATATAAACACCTTCTTTTAGAAAAGGACGTCAATCTGCTAAATCAATAAAACATCTCTAATAGCCTCCCCAATATTCTTCCTCTCGTCTGTTTTAGGAGACCATGACAGAAGTGGCCGTCCACGTGGAGGACGTTTCCAAACTGAAGGACGCTGATGAGCTCAAACAAGCCTACATCGGTCTCAAAGATACAAACAGGTACCCGGTTTTGCCCGCTCTTCTTTCAGCATTGGATTCTTCCCACCTTCCATACCGTTGGTGTTCCGTCGCTGACGAGCGAACGCCAACTTGTCCCGTGCTGATCTCCCAGGTTTGCGTGTAAGCGGCTAGAAGTCAGACATCTGCTGAGTAGGCTCAGGTAACAGATGAGGTGGTCCATGCATCGTGCATGACCACGCGGGAAGAGTGAGCCGTTCTCACTGGTTCCACACCAAGAAGACTTAACAGCATGTCCACGTAGAGTTTAGTGAGGTTGCTGTTTCCCAGCTTCCAAAGAGCTTTATTAAGCAGTCCAAGAAGGCAGTGAAGAATCTGGGACTAACGTTGAAGCAGATTGAACGTTGCAGAGTCATCAGCCTCACTGTCATGGAATGCGTTTTGCATGAAACCCTTCTTGTTTCTGTTTGACATAAAAGGTGGACAGCACAATTTGATTCATAAAAGCCAAATAATGGCACTATTGTTTTTAGAACTGCACTCGCTGGCAAACATGAAATACACCCGCACTGTCTCATAAAATCTGTATGGAAAAAAAGTCTAAAGGTATTTGTAGAATGGTATTGTTATTAGCTTGGTTAGCTAGGATGGAACTTCATTAAAGTCCTAAGATAATAGACAATATTTTTGGTGCAGATTTTGGAATTGGACCTCATTTGATTGTGCAGGTGTACCTAATCTAGTGTCCAATGAGTGTTTTGAATCAACATGTTGTCCCCTTCTTAGTTGTCATTCAGCATCTGTCACTCATGTGTTTGTGTTGAGCATATTTTTACACAGTGGCCCTGTGTTAAAATATGCAACAGTGTGCTTTCTCCTTTTCTTTCATGCAAGTTGTTTTTTTCTCTGTTTTTTTGTGTGCAGATTTTCACCTTTAGTCGCATTCCACCTAACAAGTCCAATAGGAACTAACGGCATCATGTGGATGGTCATACTAAAATAACATTTGTATGAATTTCCTCAAATAAGCATCTTCTACTGTAATAGTATAATGATGCAATATTATATTTGAATAAGAGATAAATATAAAATATGAAATGAATTCAATAGAAATTGAACAAGTTAATATCTTAAAATATTGATGTATTCTTTTATTATATATATAGCATTTTTACGTCCATTTGTCACGAACCACATCGTTGCTAAATGTTCTAGATTCAATGATTTACTTTTTTTCAATAATGTAATGAAAAACAAGTTTAAAATGTTGGATTTTGTATGAAATTCCTGATATACAGTAGATTATAGATATTGGTTTACATTATACAGGGACACTGATCTAATACAAAGTTACAAAATATGTTAAACAGTAATAAATTATTTTCATTATTTTCACTTTCAAATAAAGTAATTGCAACGTATTCACACCATGTAAGACTCATACCCCCATTAACCCCAACATCCCCTTCCTTCCCTGCATTTTTCATATGTTCATTGTGCTTTTCATGTTCCTTTGTGGTTCCTTTTGTATTGTGTGTCGGTCAGATCGGCTGCTCCAGACTTCCAAAAGCTGAATGAGGACGGGGAGCTGTGGCTGGTTAATCAGGGCTTAAAGGAGACTGTCAGGTGTTAATGTGTGATCTTTCTGCATTCTACTGAAGATTCAGGGAGAGCGTAGCTATTAATCTCCATCACACTTTCAAATTTTTGTTTCTGCTACCGTTCCTATTATGGATAAAGAATGGATCCAATTCAAGTGCAATTAAGCAAAGGCTGCTTGGCTAGCAATTGATTTGTGCTGAGTATCGGGATAACTAAAAAGTGCCTCTAAAGTCATCTTGAACTCCTTTGCTTGTTTCATCACACTCATTTGTTTTCTCTCATCCCTGTTGTGTTGTTTCCCCACTTAAACGCCCCACGTTTCCATCTTCCGCATCTTCCTCTCTATCTCCCGTTCCCGATTCCTGCCCGCCAGGCTCCTGGAGCACCAGCTGCAGACCCAGCGGCGCAGCTACGACAGCGAGGTGGAATCTCTGCGCGGCGAGCTGCAGAACGTCAAGGAGGAAAACAACCGGCAGCAGCAGCTCCTGGCACAGAACCTCCAGCTGCCTCCGGAGGCCCGCATCGAAGCTAGTCTGCAGCATGAGATCACCCGGCTCACCAACGAGAACCTGGTACGCTGTCAAGCCCATTTATTTATCGCATGCCAATTCATAGTAGAAGTTATTTCAAGGGTCTTTCAACACTGACTTAAAATAAGCTCCCACACACAAACGCACACACACTCGTGTGACGTGTGGATGGTGTTACCTGACAGGAGCTGGTGGCTGACGACCCCGCAGCATCCCGAGAGGCGCGAGTCATCATTTTACGCCGGATGGTTGTATGTACAGACTGTCTGCGTGTGTGTTCTGCACAAGAGTTTCGACTAACAGCAGTTTGTTTCCAAAGGCTGACGGCATCTAACTCTTATTACCGCAGTTGCTAATTCACACCGGAGCAGCTATGCATATATTTCTTCTCTTTTAACTGGCACCAATTCCTGCGAAACTGTTTTTTTCTTCCAAATTAGTTCAGCGGCTCTCATTTTGACCCGAGAGCAAACTACCTTTTGCTTTGTCTTTGTTTGTTTGTCTATAAATGTTTGGATTCTGCTCACTCTGAGTTTATTGTTGCAGCATGATAACTTTTTAAACAACTTTTTATTTTTATTCTTGAAATATACATGGTAGTTATGTTTACATGGTGTTTGGATTATGAGTGGGTGCTTGGAAAAATTGCCCCTCATAAGGTTAGTAATTGTAAAAAAAAAAAAAAAGGTCATTGATTGACAGTGTGGCACTTGACCAATAGAGGGCGACAGTGAAAAGCTGTTTCAAGGTGAAGGCCTTTCCAATTTGTCTTCGCCTCCTTTACGTCTGCTTCTCCCTTGTATCCACATTACAGGATCTCATGGAGCAGCTGGAAAAACAAGACCGAACCATTCGCAAGCTCAAGAAGCAGCTGAAGGTTTACTCCAAGAGGATTGGAGAGATGGGAGGTAAGATGCAACATCATCAACTGTCTCTAATATTATTGCCTGTGTTTGTTAAATCACAATCATAAATCATTTGCGTTGCAGCCGGTCAAGCGGAGGGTCAGACGTCACCGGGGCAGATGGTGGACGAGCCCATCCGCCCGGTCAACATTCCTCGCCGGGAGAAAGACTTCCAGGGTATGCTGGAGTACAAGAAGGAGGACGAGATGAAACTGGTCAAGAACTTGATCCTCGGTAAGTTTGACAGTGTTTATGATGGATAAAGTTGAGCTACCACAAACACCTTGTACTTTGTACAAATCTACCGTTACACTTTTGTTTCTTCTGTGTTTGTGCAGAGCTAAAGCCTCGCGGCGTGGCCGTCAACCTGATCCCGGGTCTGCCCGCCTACATTCTGTTCATGTGTGTAAGGCATGCCGACTACCTCAACGATGACCAGAAGGTCCGCACGCTGCTCACCTCCACCATCAACAGCATCAAGAAGATCCTCAAGGTTTGTTTATCTCCATATGGAGATAAAGTGAGCTTGCATGGATTTTTTTGTAATCACAGTGTTTTATGACTATCTCGATTTATCACTAGGAGTGACACAATGAATTAAAACGTTTAAGATTTTTACATTATGTTTTTATTCAGTCCAATAGTATGCAGTGCTTGTTTTCTTATTGAGAAAAAAAAAGGTGTGAAAAATAATATATATTTTTTGGGATGCTATAAGGGATGAGTGGCATTTCATTCATTTTACTGAAATTAAATAAAAATACAAGCGATTGAACTCGTAAGTCAAGCTCTTGTGTGTTTCACCTCTTCATTTCAGAAACGAGGAGATGACTTTGAGACTGTCTCCTTCTGGCTAGCCAACACCTGCCGCTTCCTGCACTGTCTCAAGCAGTACAGTGGAGATGATGTAAAAAGTCTTCCTAAACTCTCTCTGGAAAAAAAAAAATGTTTTGCAAAAATACTCCAGATAATAGATGAAGGCAGGACAATTTTCCTCATTATTATTCTGTGATGAAAAATGTTTCCCGCCAGGTGTTCATGAAGCACAACACATCCCGGCAGAACGAGCACTGTCTGTCCAACTTTGACCTGACCGAGTACAGATCGGTGATCAGTGACCTGGCCATCCAGATCTACCAGCAGCTCATCAAATGCATGGAGAACACACTTCAGCCCATGATTGGTGCGCACCTGCTTACTGGCAGATATCCAAGTCCAAAGATACATATGATTGAGACTTTTTTTTTTTCCCCCCATCAGTGTCGGGCATGCTGGAGCACGAGACCATCCAAGGCGTGTCGGGCGTAAAGCCGACGGGCCTGCGCAAGCGGACGTCCAGCATCGCCGACGAGGGCACCTACACGCTGGACTCCATCCTGCGCCAGCTCAACGCCTTCCACTCCACCATGTGCCAGCACGGCACCGACCCTGAGCTCATCAAGCAGGTGGTCAAACAGCAGTTCTACGTCATCGGCGCCGTCACCCTCAACAACCTGCTGCTGCGCAAGGATATGTGCTCGTGGAGCAAAGGCATGCAGATCAGGTAGGGAAAAAAAGGGCGGAGCTTTCTAGTGAAGATGAAAATTTCATGTGTTAATGCTGTAGGACAAGTTTTCACAGTAATTTAAAAATTAAATTAGTGTTACATTAAATACAAATTGTACTTAAAATGTGTTCATCTACTGACAGATTTATTCGGTTACGTTAGCATTCACGTGCATAGAATTATGCGTAAATGTTGAGAGCCATTTCTTTTATTCTCTTTTGACAAGCAACAGTTCTCAACATTTTCACACAATGTCGAGGTAGTTGACGTAGCGCACGTGTTCCAGGTACAACGTGAGCCAGCTGGAGGAGTGGCTGCGGGACAAAAACCTGATGAATTGCGGGGCCAAGGAGACTCTTGAGCCTCTCATCCAGGCCGCCCAACTGCTCCAGGTTAAGAAGAAGACGGACGAGGACGCCAAAGCCATCTGTTCCATGTGCCTGGCCCTCACCACCGCACAGGTACACAACCAAGATCGACCCATGCTCTGATTTGATTACTCCAACTTATCAATCAGAAGTCACTCCTTTGCCTTCAGCTGGTCTAGTTTTGTTTTATTTTGTTCTTTGTCAACAAATACTTGAAAAGTGCTTCATGACTTCTCTCAATGTTTTTCCATTTCCTTCAGATCGTGAAGGTTCTGAACCTCTACACTCCGGTCAACGAGTTTGAGGAGAGGGTGTCGGTTTCATTCATCCGAAATATACAGGTGAGTAACAACTCCGAATTTTACGTCATAATAAATTACAAACCCACACATTTACTGCAACAGGGACCGAACTCTATGGTAATGGTTGCCCCAGCTAAAATTGTCTGTAGATACCACAAGATGGCAGAAAAGCACTTAAGACACATTTTTTTGCTTGTATTTTGAAATTTCTGTGTGATGGCTGAAGAAAGAAAAAAAAAATTCTTCATATGCAATTTAGTCATTCTTTTGCTAACCAAAACAGGAGTCGCCATCAAATCCATGTCCAGCAGTGCGTACTTTCTACTAACCGTTTTTGCCTTCTCCAGACTCGTTTGCGGGACCGCTGCGAGAGTCCACAGCTACTGATGGACACCAAAATGATCTACCCGATCACTTTCCCGTTCAACCCATCTTCCCTCGCCCTGGAGAGTATTCAAATCCCCAGCTCACTCAACCTGTCCTTCCTTACCCGCGTCTGAGCTGGGGAGAGGATAGTGGCCATCTACTGTATCTTTCTCTCTCTCTCTCTCACACAAACCGTGAGCATCACAAAACACACCGTGCATGCTCCACGTGCTGTTTTCTTCACATCTCTTTAGCAACGTTTCCCAATCTTACCATCGGACAAAAATGCTACCAAAAACAGTGAATCCGGCGAGTAATTGACCCAAAAATGGCTGGCAATTGTACCACAAATGGGCAAAGCACTCATTTTACTGCAGTTGAATACACCAAAGTAATATTTTCATATTAAACACGACATGAATTTGCAAACGTGTGGATTCACTGCATACTGAAATAATGGCAAAAACTCACTCACACATTTACTTACACCGTGTCATCAAGGGAAGAGCATGTCATTTTTTTGCCTGTCCGTATACGTTGCTAGTATTGATAGTTGCGCAAACGTACGTTATTAGTAGTAAATCAGTTATTTTAGAACAAATTAAAGCTCCACTCCACGGGATATTGAGTTTCTAAGCGCTAGTGCCACCTGTGGCTGAAAAATGAAATTGGACACTCCTGCCAACTGAGAAATGGTGGGTATCTAATAAGTCTTGTAAGCAGAATCCATCCATCCATTATCTGTAACGCTTGTCCGCACGGGGGTCGTGGGCATGCTGGAGCCTATCCCAGCAGTCATCGGGCAGTAGGTGGGAGACACCCTGAACTATTTGCCAGCCAATCGCAGGGCACACTGAGACAAACAACCATTCGCACTCACACCTAGGGACAATTTGGAGTGCTCAATTGGCCTACCAAGCATGTTTTTGGGATGTGGGAGGAAACCGGAGTGCTCAAAGAAAACCCGCGCAGGCCCGGGGAGAACATGCAAACTCCACACAAGGAGGGCCGGAGGTGGAATCAAACCCGCACCCTCCTAACTGTGAAGCGGACGTGCTAACCAGTGCTCCAGCTGCCCTAAGTAGAATCCATTACAGTGAAATAATAGCTTCCTGTCGCGACTCAGACATTTGAACCCGATTCCTGTCCCAAAATTATTTTCTAGAGGCTAGCAGGAAAACCCACAACTAAAAATGTTAGTCCACTATTTGTTTTGTGATTTGTGTTTGTCATCAATGCTCAAATGAAAAGGATATTGTAATGATATTTTATGGAGAAATTCCGCGGAGTGCAGCTTGATTGATTAACTTGCCCAGACTCACTGTAATTAAATCCCTCCTACCCCTTTTTGGTCGCTTGGTTAGTTCTTTGAGGTCAGGCGTTTAAATAACAAGCCTTTTCATGCTCAGTCAAGCCATGACGGCCGATCACACGTCGTCTGCGCCATGTTATTTATGCACATATAGATGAATATATATAAATATGATCAATGCGTGTATTTATTGCATTCTCTACCCGCTTTGCCACGAGGCGTTTTGATTTGCTTTCTTTCACGCCGGGCTCATCTTGCTCATTGGACCAAGCGTATGTAGCACAGGTTGTCGCTTAACAGGCGACGCTATTGCTCTGCTATTATTTATTGATCTTTATTTGTTCTTATCATTGAGCAGCATTGTGAGGTTGTTTCTCAGTGCCTCAAACAGCTTCATGTCATATCTCTCTCTGCCTTTACCATTTCGAAATGTACATTGTTTTTATGACCAAAAAAACAGCAGAAGATGTCGGATGTTTATTTTCTTGTGTGTTTGGCGGGACCTACCTGACAACATATGCTTACAACAGATTTTAGACTGCACAGGCTGCAAAAAAAAAAAGAAGCATAGTAGAGTGATTTTTATGATTTATGTTATCTGAAAGAGATGTACTGGTACCATTGCCCTGCTGCCCCGTGTCATTTGCCAACAGTGTTAACCTCCGTCCACCTAAGCTTATTTAGCCTCAGAACCTAAGAGAGTATTTATTTTCTGTTTATTTTTGACTTGACTCTACTTGTATCATTCTATTGTTTTGTTTTCTTATTTGAATGTACTTTTCCAACAAGTGAGACAGTTCCCGTGACTATTTTCAATCAGCCAATCAAGTTACAGCAAATAACAGAGCTCTGCCCGTTAGGTATTCTGAGAATATACGATTGTGCTAAAAAATTATATGGTTCAATAATTTTTTTTTTTCTTGACAATTCCTTCTGCTTGATCTGGTCCATTAGACTCGATTGCAAGTAGTTTGTAATGGGGGAAACGTAATTTCATTGGATCTTCTCAGGCATGTGAAGGCGTCATTTTCATTTCGCTTATCCCGCTCACGATCAAAACAAACAAACAAACAAACAATCCATATTATTAATGATGTGCAATTAAATGTGAATGTCGCAATTTCCACAAGACAGTAGAAACCAGCATGTCGTTAAATAATTTGTAAAAACACTTCTCTGGCTTTAAAATGTCACTTTTTTTTTTTTTACTGTGAAATAGAAATGGCTATTCTCGTGATGTTTTAGTGGTAATTTTGCCAGAACAAAGGAGGAGAAACTCTGTTACATGTCTTTTTTTGTTTTTTTTGTTTTTTGCTTGTGGCCCTAACAACACTACAAGTGTCTGTGATTATTGTTTGTATGTGTGTAAAGAAATCAAACATGCAGTTTGTTTAAGAGAGAGAAAATTATGTAGAGGATGGATTCATCACCTGCTGAATGTTTAATGAAAAGTGTTCATATGATTTTAGCATCACATTAGTCGTGGACAAAGCCTTACACGCGTGACTTGGTCGGCGTGGTGCCATTGTTTTTGTCATCTGTGAAGTCTTAAGTTAGAGTGTACCATCAAGAGCAAATATTTCTTTGCTTTGGCTTGTTTTTTGTTTTGTTTTTGTTTGTTGTCCCGCACAGTCTATTAGACTTTTTAAAACCCTACCCAGAGGAAGACTGTACAAAGAAGAACTCATTTTCCGTCACTGATGTCGCCCGCCGATGCTCCACCGTCCAATCATCATCTCTGACAAACTGGACTGTTTGTAGTTCCTGGTAGCTGTGCTTTAGTGGACGTGTTCACTGTTAACAACTTAAATTGTCAAATCTGTAAAAGTATGACAAAAACAAAGATGAATAAAAGAATCCAAGCACTGACATGCTGCCTCAAAGACGTATTGTTTCTTTCCCCTTTGGAGAATATTCTTGGGTTGTTAGCTAAATATAGAAATATAATATAAATATGTGCTGGTTAGCAGAAGAAGAATATTTAGCTGCTTGAAAGTCAATGTAGAGTCCCCTCCAAACGGCAAGGTTAAATCCTTTGTTTTTGTTGTGTAACCTTTTAAGTTTTTAGCTGAGAAGACAAAAGTTTAGAATACCATTTTTTATTTAATGCTATTTGTATTTCCTGGAATTATAATTTGATTTTCAAATAGATGAGCCCTTTTTTGTCAGTCTTGTGTTGATTTTCCTCGAACTTTTCAATTGGAGTCTGAAGCGTAGCAGTCAATTGATTTTCAACATGTCTTTCTGCTCTATGAATCTTTTCATTGGTGGCACTTATGAGATCCACCTGCAGGTGTATCCAGTCAAAGTAGGGCAGAGTCACAAGCTTTAGCAAGTGTATAAGAAGCTTAGTTGCAATCCTCTTCAGTGCAAAACTCAACTCACTTCCACCAGGACAAGAAAATACCTGCTTGGCGTACACACACGTACATACCCCCAAAAATATTCTCTAAGGTAAGGATCCAGTCTCTTATCATTGCTATTTATTATAAACCACTCAGAGGGCATTTGGAATATTGTATTGTTGCATGTTTATACTAATAAATGTCTAATTAGTATGAGTTCATGCATACAATGCTGGGTACTAAAGGATAAATGTGTGTGGTTGCTTGTTGCTGTAGGTTGTATGAAAGTATGTATTTTTCCCCCATATCATTGATCTCATTTCGTTTTTTTTAAATCAATTTTTATATCAGGAATACTTATTTCTCTCTAAATTTGCACTTTTTTAATCACATGTATTTCAATGTAATATCAATGTGTGTATTGTATGAATTAATTTGGTATTTTATCACATTTTTCCTATTGAGGATAAATAGTAATCAGTTTATTGCACAGTATCAGTGCCTTAATACAAAAACGTTTTTTTTTGTATTTTGAATAATGAGCTTTATCTGATAGAATAATTGTATTTATTTAATGTAGCAAGTCTTTTTTTTTTTTCCTGTTTGTTGCTCTCGGAATAGCAGTACCGCTTTTCTAGAGAAGGATCAAGCTTGACTAGATTACCCCCCCCCCCCCCCCCCCCCCCCCCCCCCCCCACACACACACACACACAAGATGTGCTTTCATGGTGTTGCAATCAAAATACCAAGTTGTCATCGACTGTCGCGTGTTGGTTGTGTGTTTGCGTGCCGCAGACGTGTGCGTGATCCCAAGTGCAGCCATGTGTGACCAGACATTCGTGGCGGTCACCTTTGGGCCGTGCGAGAGTTGCGACAAGGCAAGCCCCCTCATGAACATCTACATCAAGACCGAGGCCATCAACTACTGCTCCCTCTGCGTGGAGAAGGTAATCAAGTCACGGACAGCCGCACACAGTGTAGCCAGTGACACAGGTGGCCAGAAGAGGGCGCACTTGAGGTTAGAATTTCACGTTCATGCAAGCCGAGCTGGACCTGTGCACGAGCGCTCTTGTCTCGATGCTGTGCCGCTCAGTCAAACCACAAGTATGCTTTTCGCGTCTCTTCTTCAATCCCGACATTGAAATTCTGTCTGTGGTGATTGGATGTGCGAAGATGGCGTGTCAGGGGCTCCAGGCGGGGGAAAGTCTGGCCTCGCTCAAGAGGGAAAGTGCCAATTTGAAAAAGAAATTGGACGAAGAGAGGAACAAGCTCAATGACGTCGAGTGTAAGTCAGCAAAAATTTCAAAACATTCATGCAATTGTCCTATTTGTTTTGATTAACAGACCCTCTTGAAGCTCAATTATTTTTATACAGCTCCTGTAATGGATTTGCACTTAAACTTACATCCACTGAATATTGTAGTATTCTGTAGGTTTGATTTTTTTTTTTAAAGACTCTCTCAAAAAAGTAAAATAATGTTATTTACAATTAAAAAAATGTAGTAATTAATCCATCCGTTTTCTAAATTACTGCTAAAATGAGGAAATAATCCATAATTTAAACATTATTATTTACTTTAAAAAAAGATAAATAGCAATGTATAAATTATTATATATCTGCATTCGCGTTTGCGTGCAGTAAGCAAGTTGGCAGAGAAGGTGGAGACGGTGTCGTCTCTTTCCATCAAGACCAGACGTGTGCTCAAGGGTCATAACAATAAAGTGTTGTGCATGGACTGGTGCAAAGACAAGCGGCGCATGGTCAGCTCATCACAGGTATACGCACACACGTATAAACTATTACAATAAATAAACTATTTAAAGTGATTGTGATTCAAATAAAAGAATCAACGTGATTTTGTTTACTGTTTAAGACTAGGTCTATAAATATTGCAACAATAAGAACAAAGTCACTTTTAAAGACGCTCTGCTGTTCTGACAGCAGCTGAGTGGCTATCACAGTCGAGGTGTCTCGACTTGACTGTTTATTTTATGTATGTGAAAAATAACCAATCCAGGTTCTCCGGTTGAACTGCATGCTCTCCACTGGACCACAAACGCACCACAACAGTCATAGTGTCTGTCACTGTTAGCAAAAGCACACAGCAACACACACATAAACTGAATATGTGCCGATGCAATACAATCCAACCGACACAATATGAAATCTCAAGATTCTCCGATTCTCCACGCATGCACGATTAGCAAGTGGCTGACCGGGCCTTGTGCGAACTGACCAGTGGTTTGGCGATCCTGTTTACAATGCGCTCCGTAATTAATATTGGACAATCCCACGGCACAGCTGAACGTCTCTCACGGCACACTAGTGTGTGCTGAGTACAATGTCAGCATTTTTTCTCTTCAAAAACTTCTCCATCACTGTCACTATCAACTCGCCTCGCTATCCACAATGACAACGTCGCTGTCAATGCTACCTGCATGGGCATCCCATATACCTGCCGCTGCATCCATGCGTCACCAATTTTCTCGTCTGCAAGCACGAGGCAAATCGCTACCTGCTGCGGCACCCCGGTTGAAAAACACTGCATTAAACCATATACGTAATTGCCATACATCGACAGCGAGGGTTGCATAGTGTGGTGGTTAGCGCTCTGGACTACTACTTCAACGGCCCGAGTTCAAATCCCGGTGAAATCGCAAATATTTTATAATGGAAAAATTTGCCGCTCGGGTGCTGCCCCATTCACTCTCGTTCACTGAAAAGATTCGTTCTTTTGAACGAATCGTACACTCAGGATCCAACACTATTTCTGACACGTCACCGGTCCGTGGCGCAGAAAAGGTTGGGGACCGACCACTGATCTATTCGCTTGAGAGCTGCTCCATAAAAGCATATACGTAATGTCCATACGTTAGTCGTAAGTGTTCCGTAGTGTAGAGGTTAGTCCTCCGGACTCTCATCCCAGCGATCCGAGTTCAAGTCCCGGTGAGGCTTGAAAAACATTTTATCATGAAAAAATTAGCACACCCGCCCTCATCCTCACTTTCTTATTGGCTGTTTGATCTGTGACGTCACTCTGACACTCCATTAGGTACACCGCCATTTTCAGGTGGTCCTAATAACAGGCCACCTCATTACGGAAAAATCATGGTCAAACCTTAAATGAAAGTGAAAAGTGCCACACCCGCCCTCACCCCCACTTTCTGATTGGCTGGTTGATCTGTGACATCATTCGGACACTGTTATAGGTACACTTGAAAATGGCGGTGTACCTAATGGAGTGTCCGTGTGATTCCCTCGTTAAGTGCACCTGCGTGAAAAGTTTTAGCTCCTGCAGAACGTGAAAGTGGCTAAAACTTTTCACGCAGGTGCGCTTAACGAGGGTCACTTGGAAAACATGTTGGAACGCGGCCCCGAGGACTAGAGCTTGACAACTGTGACCTTTGACCATGATATTTCCCTAATAAAGTGGCCTGTTATTAGGTACACTGAAAATGGCGGTGTACCTAATGGAGTGTCCGTGTGATTCCCTCGTTAAGTGCACCTGCGTGAAAAGTTTTAGCTCCTGCAGAACGTGAAAGTGGCTAAAACTTTTCACGCAGGTGCGCTTAACGAGGGTCACTTGGAAAACATGTTGGAACGCGGCCCCGAGGACTAGAGCTTGACAACTGTGACCTTTGACCATGATATTTCCCTAATAAAGTGGCCTGTTATTAGGTACACTGAAAATGGCGGTGTACCTAATGGAGTGTCCGTGTGATTCCCTCGTTAAGTGCACCTGCGTGAAAAGTTTTAGCTCCTGCAGAACGTGAAAGTGGCTAAAACTTTTCACGCAGGTGCGCTTAACGAGGGTCACTTGGAAAACATGTTGGAACGCGGCCCCGAGGACTAGAGCTTGACAACTGTGACCTTTGACCATGATATTTCCCTAATAAAGTGGCCTGTTATTAGGTACACTGAAAATGGCGGTGTACCTAATGGAGTGTCCGTGTGATTCCCTCGTTAAGTGCACCTGCGTGAAAAGTTTTAGCTCCTGCAGAACGTGAAAGTGGCTAAAACTTTTCACGCAGGTGCGCTTAACGAGGGTCACTTGGAAAACATGTTGGAACGCGGCCCCGAGGACTAGAGCTTGACAACTGTGACCTTTGACCATGATATTTCCCCAATAAAGTGGCCTGTTATTAGGTACACTTGAAAATGGCGGTGTACCTAATGGAGTGTCCGTGTGATTTCCTCGTTAAGTGCACCTGCGTGAAAAGTTTTAGCTCCTGCAGAACGTGAAAGTGGCTAAAACTTTTCACGCAGGTGCACTTAACGAGGGTAACTTGGAAAACATATTGGAACGCGGCCCCTCGAGGACTGGAGGTCGACACCCCTGGGTTAAGTGAAAAGTGCCACACCCGCCCTCACCCCCACTTTCTGATTGGCTGGTTGATCTGTGACATCATTCGGACACTGTTATAGGTACACTTGAAAATGGCGGTGTACCTAATGGAGTGTCTGTGTGATTCCCTCGTTAAGTGCACCTGCGTGAAAAGTTTTAGCTCCTGCGGAACGTGAAAGTGACCAAAAACTTTTCACGCAGGTGCGCTTAACGAGGGTCTCTTGGAAAACATGTTGGAACGCGGCCCCCGAGGACTAGAGCTTGACAACTGTGACCTTTGACCATGATATTTCCCCAATAAAGTGGCCTGTTATTAGGTACACTTGAAAATGGCGGTGTACCTAATGGAGTGTCCGTGTGATTCCCTCGTTAAGTGCACCTGCGTGAAAACTTTTAGCTCCTGCAGAACGTGAAAGTGGCTAAAACTTTTCACGCAGGTGCACTTAACGAGGGTAACTTGGAAAACATATTGGAACGCGGCCCCTCGAGGACTGGAGGTCAACACCCCTGGGTTAAGTGAAAAGTGCCACACCCGCCCTCACCTCCACTTTCTGATTGGCTGGTTGATCTGTGACATCACTCGGACACTCCATTAGGTACACCGCCATTTTCAGGTGTACCTAATAACAGGCCAGTTCATTAGGGAATAATCATGGCCAAAGCTTAACTGAAAGTGAAAAGTGCCACACCCGCCCTCACCCCCACTTTCTGATTGGCTGTTTGATCTGTGACGTAATTCGGACACTATTACGTACACCGCCATTTTCAGGTTCGTTCGCGAAGATTCACGAGTGACAGACTGCTTTGCGAGCCGTCACACCTTATGCCTACATTGATGTTTTGATTTTGTATTTGTTGGATTGTAGTTGATGGTGTTATTATACCGAATGTGTTTGAATAAAAGGTTGAACAAAAAAATCTAAAAACAAGGAATAAAACACCAGACAAGTTTTACCATAAATGTTTATTGAAAAAAAAACGTAAAACACATACATATTGTCATATAAAGCAGTTAACCAAATGTCAGATTTTTGTTTTCATGCCCAAAAAAATAAAAACAAAGAATAAAACACCAGACAAGTTTTAACAGGTTTTAATGTTTATTAAAATAATAATAATAAAATAATAATATATTAATAATAATCATAAAAGTAAATTTCAAACCAGCAATCCAATGTGAAATTGCAATAGATATATTGGATAACAATATTTAGGCGTATATATGCATACACGTTATTTAAAAACTACTTTAAGTGTTATAAAATCAAGATTACCCAAAGAGAAGCATAATCTCCCCGTTGTTGCATAACGGCGCATCCCTTCATGCAATAAAATTAGCCGTTAGAAACGCGCATAAAAGAAGTGGTGTTTCAGTGAGTGGTTCTTTCTTTCGTTCTGGCTGACAGTTCACGCCAGGAGACGCAACACTTTCACTGACTGGTCCGTTGATGCACGGGGGGAAGGAAGGCAGTTCACCCATGAACTCGTTCGCGAACGGGAAAGTCAGGTTTCGTTCCCTCACTGATCCGTTCTCGCGATGAACTGGAAATGCGAATCACTCACTCACAGATTCGTTCACTCACAGATCCATTCAGTTGTCGAACGGGAAATGCAATTCACGACTCGTTCGTGAACGGGAAGTGACGTCATTTTCTTCTTCGTTTTGTTTTACGGCGAGGTGGCACCAGCTTCAATCGGCATTACCGACACCTACTGGTTGAAGTCATATGAACTGAAAAAAGAATGAATCACTTTAGGAAGTGCTCCATTAAATCATATACGTAATTTCCCAGCGGCAACAGAGCGTGTTCCATAGTGCAGTGGTTTGTTCTCTGGACACTCACCCCATTGACCCGAGTTTAAATCCCAATGAGGCTGATCATTTTTTATCATGGAAAAATTTGCAACACAGTTGCTCGTGTGCTGCCCCATAAAATCATACACCTCACAAAAGCCTAGGGTTAGGGTTAATAAATCATTTTTAAAAAGTGTCGTTTATACTTGTTTTTATACCAGTCGTATCATTTTTATTTAATCGTATTTATATATTTATTACAAATGTATTATTTATTTTTATAAATGAATTATTTATTTATATAATGGCCGGTCCGCGAAAATATTTCTGACCACTGCTTTAGTACATGAATGTGTTTGGATATTAACATTTGAGTTTCTTTGTTATGTAGGATGGAAAAGTGATTGTGTGGGATGCATTTACTCTCAATAAGGTAAGAATTTAATAACATACCTTTGATTTTAATGAGGTTGTGACTCTTGTGCATATTCACTTGAAATTATTTTTCTTCATTCAGTTTGTTAAAAGTTTCTCACCAATAATTTTAAGTTTAAACATATAAAAATATTTTTTTTTAATTTAGTTTTCCATTGCCATAGGTCGGATTGTTTTTACCTTTCAAAACTTTTCATGTGACTTTTTCAAATCGTATCACTTAATCGGGTCTTTAGTTTTTTAACCAGTCACTATCAAGACATTTTAAATTTTAAAATAATTTTTATGTAATTTTTCCTGTATATTTAAAAACAGTGGCACTTGTGGAAATTATTGATAAATAAAATAAATACATTCCATAAGTTACCCTCATGTACAATATGTAGCTGAGAAATGAAATGAGTCACATGTTTAGAATTAAATAATTTAAAAACAGGTTCTGCTGGCCCAATAGAACCTGACACACTGTTCTTTCTTCACATGACAACTTCCACTAGCACATGAAAAGATCACATGTGCACTTAGAGAACCACATGAACATAACATAATCCTCCTAAATAGTCTGCACTGCCATCTTTTCTCTGTAACGTCATACCAAAAAGATCATCGAGTCTGTGGGTATTTTTATTTTCTTTGCAGGAGCATGCCATGAGCCTGCCGTGCACGTGGGTGATGGCGTGTGCGTACGCACCCTCAGGTTGTGCGGTGGCATGTGGGTGTGTATCCATCTTGAAAACCTTCATTTGTCGCCCTGGTTTGGAACCACAACCCTTTCCTCGAAACCCTCAACCATGATTTCATTCTAATCCCATGATAGAAACCGTAACCTTATATTCAAACCTTGATCACAATCAATAATCCTCATTGTAAACTCTCGTTTGAATCCCTAATCATGGTTCAAAACCCGAAATGGAACGATGATGGTCTCTTAATCTGTCATCTCAAGGCCCGCCGCTGCTTCGAAACCCTAATCTGACTTTAACCCTGTTTTTCTCATCATGTTGTGTTTACGGTCCCGCAGAGGTCTGGACAACAAATGTTGTGTGTTTCCGCTTTCGATGGACCCGAACGAGAACCCGGTGAGCAAGAAGAAGTCCGTAGCCATGCACACCAACTATGTGTCAGGCTGCACCTTCACCAACTCCGACATGCAGGTGAGCGCCATTTTCAACAGAAGCAGTTGATTTTGAAAGCCAAAGTAGCGGACTTTATATTCATCGAAGCCGAAGTTGAAGCGATTATTGTTCAAGACAAAATGGACATATTATTAGATCGCACGCTTTGATTGACGACAGAGGAGGCCGTAGGGGCAAAAATAAGAAAGCGTGGAGGGTGGGGGTGAGGTTAGTGGGAGGAGACAAAGGGGTCACCACTTGTCAGTATTTTTAGAACTTGAGTGGCTTTTATCTAAGACAGAGTGGAACATTGTGCCTTGAGGCCACGCACGCACACGAGGACAGTCTTTATCCTGCTAAGTAGAGCTCCAGGCGGAAATTCAGAAAGCATCTATTCATTTTAGTACTCCGCGTGATGTGTTCCATTTTTATTTTCACACACCCATACTCCACCATGAAGCTCTCATGTCGGATCAGCGCGGCTCCCATCTGCTGTCGTGTCGCTAATTGTGGCTTACTGATAATTGCGACGCGTTCGCACTGAAACCGGAGCTTTGCCGTGGACACTAAACAGGAAGTGCGTCTGGATTGGTCACCCGGCGGGAATTCTCTAATCCGCCGGGACCGCTGATGGAGGCGTTTGTCTCCTAAGTGCTCATCGTCTGGTCTTCATCACACAAGCTGTTCATGTTGTCACTTTAGCATGAATGCAAAATGGACCAAATAAAAAAAAAACTTTTTAATATTAAAATCAACTTACGTGCAGTGGTCTTCAATGGTTTGTTTGTGTGTGTGTGTATTCTAGCTCCTTACTAGCAGTGGCGATGGCACGTGTGCTCTGTGGGACGTGGAGGGCGGACAGCTACTGCAGAGCTTCCACGGTCACACCGCCGACATCTTGTCACTGGACCTCGCCCCCTCCGAGACCGGGAACACTTTTGTGTCTGGCGTAAGAGAGCAGATTATTCGTATTATTCTTACATGACAATATCGACTGACATGGTGTACTGTGCATGTTATCAAGGGCTGTGATAAGAAAGCCAACGTGTGGGACATGCGCTCCGGTCAGAACATCCAGTCCTTTGAGAACCACGAGTCTGACATCAACTGTGTCAAGTGAGTGCAGCACACTAAATAAAATCATAAGATCAATTTTCAGCATGATTTTCTTCAACCATGTTGACAAAGTCGTCTTATTCCTTGTGAGATTGAACCTAAAAAGAAAAGAAGCCTTTTAAATTTGAGTAAGAATAATCCACTGTGGTAACAGTAACATTGAGCCACTAGTAGATGATTGGAAAATAATCAATGACTTTGGTATTGGAATTTTGGTGTCGTATCGAGTCTGCACTGGTATCGATGACAACGATGGTGGCTTAACTTTAATCGTAATCTGCATCCACCTACTCTTGTGTGTTCAGGTACTACCCCAGCGGAGACGCGTTTGCGTCTGCCTCTGACGACGCCACGGTGAGTCACATCCTCCGTGTTATGAACGCACGATGAGGTCTAATGCGTGTGTGTGTGCGAAACCTCGCTCATGTTTGGGGAAAGTTCTCAACTTCTCATCATTGTCATTAAGAGGAAGGAAAGTGAAACATCCTCATTCATCTGTCACCATATTAGTTTACATCTCCTGTTGCGCTACATTGAAAATAAAAAGGACCATTAGGGTGACCTATCATTTATGTTTTTTTGTTGTTGTTTTTTTTTAAATATCAATTTGCACAGGGGTTTGTAGATTTTTTTTTTTAAATTTCCCCTGTTTGTCCGCAAGATATTAAAAAGCTAACACAGTGTATGTCATGCTGGTTTCAGTGTCGCTTCTACGATTTACGTGCTGATCGCGAAGTGGCCATTTACCAGAAAGACAGCATCATCTTTGGGGCATCTACCGTGGACTTTTCCCTCAGTGGTAAATCTGAAACAAAAAGTTTCCTTTTTAAAAAAGTTTGTGACTATTTTAGTCTCGGTCACACTTCCTTTCAGGTCGCCTGCTCTTCGCCGGCTACAACGACTACACCATAAATGTGTGGGATGTCCTGAAGGGAAATCGTATTTCCACAATGTACGGTCACGAGAACCGTGTCAGCAGAGTTCGATTGTCCCCGGACGGCACGGCGCTCTGCTCCGCCTCTTGGGATAACACCTTACGGGTGAAAAGCACACACACCAGCACGCACACACACACACGACAGGAAAAAGCAAAATACACATCATTATTTGGTTCTGCAACTTTTCACACATTTCTTCCACCTGCTATACATATTTTTGAGAGGGGGTTAAATGATTGTGTTAGCCAAGCATTATGTTACTATTGTTAATCTTCACTTTTTTCTAATGCAGATTTGGGCCTAGATTCTACCAACGAGCATCTGGAATTGACAATAGTTACCTTCAGCAGAAGAAACAAGAACAAAGACCAAAAGGCAAACAAATAAAAAATCATCAGTGAATAAATTTAAAAAAAAAACATTATAAACGTAGGGAGTTTCTTTGAACACTAAGTGGTGGTATATTTTCTGAATAACTGATGTCACTGACAACTAATCATGTTAAAGTCAAGTAAGGTGACTCGTTTTCAACACAGGTTGCTCTGCATGTGCTTTGTATATATACAAAACAATATACTGTATAATCATGAGTATAAAATTGGAAGGAAAGCAGTTTGTCTTTAATTGTATGTATTCTAATTCAAGCACTGTACTTTTTCCACTGTTTAATTCAATGTGTTGTTTGTTGGAGTCAAGCACCACAAGACCTGATATTGACCATTTTGACAGCGACACGTCTTGAATTGATTACGGCACAGGTTTAAAGGTCTTGAGAGAATCGTTGGACTATTTTTGTACTTCTTAAAAAAATACCAAAGTTACTGAAAATCTCCATTTCATCAGTGTTTGACTCACTATTTCTCAGCATTTGAAAGGTGGGAAAGTACCTGGTGTTCGGGAGAGATAAGTGAGAAGCTATAGAAGATAAATAACAGCAGATGTATCAAACTTTCTGACGGTTTGACTCCAGCAGGACAAACATGTTGTGTTGTTCTTTCACACTTCCTCATGCTGAGAAGTCATGCAAATCACATTGTGTACACTGTTTTGGACACCATCATTGTCAATGAATTTGGAAACCACAAAGAAATAACTATGGTTTGATCAAGTATCAATCTCAAATGTAGAATGTAATATGCACTTCTACATGGCATAAATTAACAACACGTGTATTTCAGATTCTGATGTGATTTTATCACCCACAACTGCATCTATTGAGATTACAGTGATGAAATGGTTGATCATGTCATTCATGCTACAGAAAACCTGTTTAATCACCTAAAATAATTGTTAAATCATCTGATGTAGGACAAAAAAGTTTCTATTTTTGTCATGTATTTTTTCTCATTTTTGTTTTGTGAGTTGAAACATGCTTCAGAACCTCATTAAAGCAAGCAAAACCTTTTCACAATTCAGTTTCAGTGTGTTTTTCTATCTTTTATGTTTTATGTTTTATCATGTGTTTGAAGTCTTTGATGGGGTTTCAAATTAGGGTCAGGGTTTCAAACTAGGATTGAAAACTAGGGTTAGGGTTTCAAACTAGGATTTAAAACTAGGGTTAGGGTTTCAAATTAGGGTTAGGGTTTCACACTAGGGATTCAAACTAGGATTAGGGTTTCAAACTAGGGTTAGGGATTTAATCAGAAAAACAATAGACTGACGTAACAAAGGATCTTGCAACCTTTCATTTCTTTTTCCTATATAACCACGGCAATGACCTGCACGGGCGGAGTTATACATAAGCCATCGCACACACGCACGCCTCCAACGTCTCCTTCCGCCGATCCGCCGGCTTCTTGCACTGCACAGTAGAGCCGTCTAATCATCGCTGGGAGGGTAAGTGCTTTCATTTTATTTGTATTTTACTTTCTATGTCACGATACCTACAATGGTATTTTGTGTGTTATACTGAATTAATACGGTGACAATGTATGGAGGCGCTTCAGCTTGCCTGAGTTTTTTAAGAGCCAGCGGAGTGAATTTGAATTAGGTCCTTTGTGTCCTCCATTGCTCTGGTAACATCAACGGCCAGCTAACATTGTTGCTCGCCGGCAAGTTCACCGGCGCTAACCTTGGTTTAACCGGGGAAACTAGGTTTTGTTTTATTCGGTTAGGTTTTGTAAAGAAGTCGCGTGGTGAAAGGTGTCGTATTCAAGTCACATTTTTCACCCGGCTTCAAGCATTCAAAAGCCGTTTATCGCTCGCGAGCCGTTTGACGTACCTCTAGACGCTGTCCGTGTTACGTGCACATTTTCTTCTGATGAAGTTCAAACTGTTTTCCAAAAATAACCATTTAAATCGTGTTTAATTGCTTTTATCTCGAGGCTGTGATGCCTAGTCACACATGACTTAGGTTACGATAGCGTAACTTGGTTCTTTTTCCGACAGTGGCGACGTAACCCAGGACGTTCGTAACGTAGGTCAGAGTGCACGCCAAACGCTTTCGCTATCAATGTTACACAACTTTTAAAAACTGTGTGAAAACAAGTGAAGCAGGGCTCAGTGGATTTTTTTTATAGAATGCCCTATATTGTCATTTTACAATGCAATTGTATAACGAAATGATCTGTTACAGTATATCTTTTTATAGCTTCTCATTTTGGGGAAAACGAAAAACTTTCCCATCAGTCACTTTCAAAAGATTTTATCTTGAAGTTTTGATGTGGTACACCTGACAGGAGATTTTCCGGTTTACAACGCCGTAACCTGAATTCTAATGCCAAGACATTACATGACAAGCAGAAGGACTAATATGAATAATTTTGCTCATATGAAATGTTCACACTGTCCCACCTTCAGTGGTCGTGTTGTAAATGAATGGGATTGTTGTGTGTGCACTTACAGAACATGTCGTCGTGCGGGCTGTGGAAAGAGAGCCTGGCCCTAGCCGAGGACTACATAGGCCTGTGCCGCACGGCGGACCCCGGCGAGGCTCCTCCTCCTCCCAGCGAGACTGCCGCCACCATGAGACGTGTGGGCCGGCTGGCTGAGTCGCTCAATGAAGCGTCTCTCCGGAGCCTGGCCCAGAACTTCATCAGGCAGTGCGGACCGGACATGTGCTCCGGCCTCAGGGCGGTGATGCAGGAGATGGTGAGCGACGGACTCTTGAACTGGGGGAGGGTGGTGTCCCTCTTTGCCTTCACGGGGGTGCTGGCCAGGATGCTTTGGGAGCACAGTGAGCAGGAGGAGAAAGGAACCACCGCCGCTACCAAGTTGGGGCTGGACCTCAACGAGTGGCCGCAAACCTGCAGGAAACTGGCGGAGACCGTCGCCGACTTCCTAGGCGAGGAAAAGAAGGAGTGGATGCTGGAGAACAACGGCTGGGTTGGTCCTGCCTTTTATCTTGAAGTGCTGCTGTTACTCTGTCAACATCATCACAAACACAAGTTAACCACACTTTGTTACATTTTACAAACAAACATGTTTTTATCTGCCTCACGTTTACTTTGCTGATAGACCACTTGTTGACAGATGCGTTTTTGGGGACAGGCTACTGGGAAATGTTCTATATTTGAATCAAGACGTCTTTTCTAGCCTCACTGCTTTTATGAATGGGATCACACACGCACACAGGCCCCTCCTGGATTGAGTTGGCAGCAGCTGCCTTCAACTGCCACAAAGGCAACTCGGCCACATGGATGCACGTGTCCCTAAGTGTCTATGTGTGTGTGTGTGTGTGTGTGTGTGTGTGAGTTAGGGGGGGGTTGCACTAAAGTTGTCGTCCTTGTCATGAGACAAAGCAGCAGCTGTGTACATGACGACAACAGGTGGACATGCCCTTTGTCTTCTTTTTATCTAGAAAGAAAGGGAGAGAGGGTGAGAAAACCAGAGAAATAGTGAGAGAGAAAATGAGAGTGAGAGAGGAAAAAAGCGAGAGATACATCGGTACATACACAATTGTGTCAAACTTCAATTGTGCCCTCTGCTGAGTATTTACTGTCACTCCACCTTCACTCCATCATCGAACTTAATGTCATGTCTGTCATGTTGCAGGAGGGTTTCTGCAAGTCGTGCAGCAGCAGTAGCAGCAGACAGTCCCACCAGGATGTGTCCATGAAGACGGCGCTGCTGGCCGTGGCCGGCGTGGGCCTCGCCGGCCTCACCTTCCTCCTAGGCCGCTAACGCACAGTTGTTACAATATTTCTCTGTTGGCTTAGCGATTCCCTGTTACAATAGATCTCTTTTCTGACATCAATGCTGCGTAATCAGGCAGCTGAATGTTTCAACTTTCACCACGCAGCCATTGCCCCACGCAATTGTACAACTTCTTGACACACGTTGGAGCCAGTGACCATGAACACTTGGGTCGGTAAAGACAGCCTTTTCTTTGCTACGACGTGTAAATTAATATATTATATTTATATGAAACGAAACACTTTTTTTCTAGACGGGATTCATCTTCTTTTGGTTGGTTTGTTGTTTGGATGCGTGTGCAATTGTGTGTTTGTGTCTGGCCCGGTCAGCAGGGCTGGCATGGCCATTTAATGATGGTGCTATTTGTAAAATGTTTCCTTTTTGAAATGTTTTTTTTTTCCTTAAAGCCAGGGACCAATGACATTTCAGAACGAGCCTCCAACCTATTTTTACATTGTTTTGGTTGTATTTATTTGTCACTCATTTTATAATAAAAAGTCAAACTAAAATTTCACCAGCTCTGTTTTATTACGGCAGTTTATTTGATTGAATAGACAGACGAGCACAAACATTATGCGATTAAAGGCCGGCCCCAGCAAATGTGGCGCCCCAGTCTCCAATTTAAAATTTACACTCTTACAATTGTTTTATAGATAATCCCCTTTAATTTGAAATATCTACTAAAAAATATTACTAATGTTACTAATCATTTTGTTTTCATCTACCATTTAAAGTGCAACTATCACCTAAATTTAGGACTATCCAGCAACTAACTCTGGCACGTTTGTCTCCACAGGGCAAAAAGGGGGAAAGATATTCTAGAAATAGCATTTGTCCATTATTGAGCTAGCACCGATGTGGTTTATAACAAAACACCCAAAACATGATCAGTGCTATTATCTACTGAGTCGTCGTGAATTGAGCAGCAACCCTGATGATTTGAATTGTGATCCCCAAGCAAAAATGCACTTTTTGTTTGCTGTTGCATCAAATTAGAGCAAATTTCTTACATGCCGTCCCCTATTGCTGATTATATTTAGCGTAAACCAGCGTGAATGATGGGAGTAGCTCCACAGATTCCAGATCAGCAGACAGCCTTCTGAGGCATCGTGTGTCACGCTTTTTTGTCGTTTCAGCGCGCACAGTCATCAATAGAAGGACAGTCGATGTCCGGCCCCTCGGAGGCTTTCCCATCATGCTCTGGTGCTTTTCTGTGGCCACAAAAGAAGAAACCAAAATCAAATATAATGTAAAGAATGAGTACAGTTGTTGCTTCGTCGATCTATATTGTTATTACACACATCCATTAATGAATAAATATAATTGTATTAATTATAATTGTTCTGCCTGTACATACATTACTGCACACACAGACAGATGAACAATACATTATTTGGAATAAATGAACAAACCATTTGCAGGCTAATTAAGTGACATCGCATGATAACTGCATTAATCTATGTACATTATGTGTCAATGCAATGTATGAAAACAATTAGGGGAAGTTTTTGTTTTGTAGTGTCACTCACCGTCTCATCTTTATTGCATCTTGTCCTTTATCAACTTAATGATCTGGGTACACGAACACACACGTGCACAAGTAACATTATTGCAGGATAATAATTAAGAATGTTGTGTGTGTAAAAGTCACTCACCTTATCCTTGTCATCAGTTGGGAAGCCCCCAGTCTTCAACCTGGAAAAGATCAAATCTCCGTCCATCTTCACCTCAAAACTCGCTGAGGGAAAATTGATTATCATTATTATTACTATTCCATAGCGCTTCATGTTTTAATCATCAAATTTTAACTTTATCTTGTTAATTTAAGGTTCTTAAAATTGTGGATTTTGGCATCCCATGTAATTGTCAACTTCTCTTTCAATACAGTAATATAGCACTAACATCAAATGATATTTTTTGGTTCTATAAAGGCTCTTTCTGTAAATTTTACATCCAATATATATAATTGTATTTCTATATTGTTTTGTAGCAACTTCAATAAATTGAAAGAAGATACATTTATCATTTACACTTCGTAGGTGTTTAATGGCAATTTTAACACTTTTTACTTAGATATACATTTTAGAGTCTCGTTTGAGTTGGAGCAGAAAGAATTCAAACAAACCAATACATTGGTCAATGAATAAATAAGTGATTTATATTAAGGGGTAGACAAAAACAAGGACAAGTACATTTCCTGCCAACGCCTCCGGTTATTTGGAGCTCGCCCGGAAAGCGTGACTCAAGCATGGTTTTCAGTGTCCTGTACTTCGAGGCGTACCCTCAGCTGCCGCTGTAACACAACAACAAAACGTGTGAACAACACAACAAAACACTTGACCTGAATAAGAAGGACAACTCACCAGTACTCGACCTCAATGTGATGCATTTTGATTTTTTTGTGCGGGTGTGTCCGTTGGGCTGATAGACGAGCAGTACGAGTCAGGCAGATTCTTGTTGAGAACGGAGCAAAACGCAAAGTCACTTCCGTCTCACTTGCTTTTATTATCGTAAAATGAAACACACCCAGTGGGAGGTAACTGCTGCACAACCGGTCAGCCAAGCTTGGGTATCAACATGTGACATCAGCCACTTTGCAATTTCCTATTTTCATCAACTCAGACTTGAAACAAAAAAGCACAAAGTGTGCTTATTTGCTTCCTCTTTTTGGACGTCTGCATTTGTTAATACACACACAAAAAAAAAAACCTCCAATGCAGAAACAGAAATCTTTTGGTGAATGAATTTTTTTTAAGAAACAAAACTTGCAATTAAAAACGAATGCAAATGTAATTAAATGTAAAGTATTTAATTGACATAACTCCATTTTAAAAAGTGCAACCAAACACTTAAATGAGCTCTTATTTTAACTCAGAAAAAAAACAATAGAGTGGTGCGTCGAGACGAGATACAAGTTTACTTCCTTCTATGAGCACCCTTACAATTCAAAACTCATATTTCAAATAATCCTTCCCCTTTCAAAGTCCGAATGACAGCTTGTATTTCTAAAAACTTGAATCGACTCACTCAGATCTCAAGGCACCACAGTAACATTTTAAAAACCCAGCCAAGTAAATATAAATAAACAAATAGATAGAAATTAAATACATTAAAGGATTGGCTTACTACAAAGTCAGAATCTGCATTTGTCAATTAAAAATGTAAAAAAAATTATGATTACAAATAAAAAAATCACAAGGCAATATTTGATTGATATGCAGCTGCATTCTCAACAAAACATACATTAAAAAACAATAACAGTGAACAAAAAGCAGTAAAAAAAACAACAGTTTGGATTCTCTTGCCCCAAAACCAATGATTAATAATAAATATATGAAAATATATTTTTTAAATGATGTTGACCCCAGTGAGCACCTGCATTTTTAATCAAAAATAAAATACAAATAAAAACAAAAAAGTAATAAACATAATTCTATTTACAGTATATATATGATCAATATCTATGCATTAGTATATCAATGCTGCACAAAGAAATATTGGAAAAATGTGTTTAACTTTCCCGTGAAACTTTGCATATTGCGCAATGAGACACAAGCAGGGCATATAAAACAAGTCCAAAGAGGGTAATAAAAACTATCTGCATTTGTGACAGGAATGAGGTGGTCTGAATCCTTGCAGCTCATTTAGAAAGTGAAAGAAAGTTGGAAACGCTTTCACTTTCACTATGGTCATCCGGTAAAAGACACTGGCCACATAAAGGAACGCCTTGTCAAAAGATTACTTATGCATAGTTTGGTGGGGAGGGGGGGCGGGGGGGAAACATCTTTGTTGAGCTCTCCATTACAAGAAAAACAATGAGTGAACTTTTTTGGGTAGAGTACATTATGTGCCTTGTTTGGGAAGGCTGCATTCAACATTTTTTTAAATACCCCAACATTACAGTTCATGTCAGCTCAAGTAAACAACTTGGGCGTAGTCGCTGGTACGAGCAACGAAGCTGCTAAATTCATCAACAGACCAAAATGTCCTAGTAGCCTATACACAAGGACAAAATTGTTCATAGTTCTCTGTTAATGGGGGGAAAAAAACACATTGGTAACCCCTAACCGAACTTAGAATCAACAAAAGCTATAATAAGATTAGAATGAGATCTTGCTTTTGAGTTATGGTTCAAGAGAATTATTTAAAAAAAGAAACCATGAAGCTTATGGAACAGGTCTGGACAAAAAGGATGGTACCACTGGACAAGACTTGCACACTTTTCAGGAAAATTAAAATATAAACTGGTATACCATGTTTTCTTTTTTTTTTTTTTTTTTGAAACCACGTGACACAGTAAATTTGTTTGTGATTTTATTAGTTATAAATGAAGTTCAGTACAAAACATGTACAGTAAAGTGTGCCCTGGATAAAAGATGACAAAGCTCGTGCTCATGCAGATAACAGTATCTATAAGATACACTAGATTTAATCCATCTGCACGCATTGATAGGTGATGACAAAAAGAATGCAATCGTACCTTAGGAACAACAAAATCTAGCGAGGGCGGACACACTTTTTTTTTTTCTGCAATAAAATAACACGATCGACGCCTGGAAAACTTGCATTGCAATCTGCCCTTTTTTTTTTTTTTAAAGTTATTTTTTCAAAACATGGTTTCATAAACTTGGAGATAAAAAGCAGTGATACAAGATGTTTCAACATTTAGAATAATAACAATGCTGCTGTAACAGGTATACAATGCACTTTTGATTTCATGTTTTTTGTAATATACATATATATATGGTAAAAGAAGGCAACATCAAACAATAATAAATAATTATTCACGTACCTACTCATGTATGCGCATGCAAACATGATTGAATCTTTTAACACAGCATGTGGCCGTTTCCATGGAAACACAAGTGAGAAATTTCCAGTTGATTGATTGATCACAGCGTCTTTAGCCTCATTGATTGGTGCGGTTCCTTGGCTCCGCCCCTCGGGTAGACACCTGCTCAGGTGTGTACTCGTTCCTCTTCAGATCTAAACCACAACGCCAACATTGAATAAAACACTTGAACATTAAAATGTCATGCAGGGCTGGCTATATTATATTATATTATAGTATATAGTATAGTATTAATAGCAATTCAAAGTGTCGGGTGGAGGCGCCCTCTAGTGGTATGTTAAAGAATTACTGAATTAAATGTTCAAACAGAATTTGCGTATGCTCAAAACATGAGTGCAGAACAGGTCACCGGGAAGTTTTAGCTTCCTGCAGCAGGAGTTACAACGATGTTTTGCCCGGAAGTTCCTAATGGCGTCGTCACCCAGGTTGGCGGGTCCAAAGATCATGTCGTAAGACCTGTGCGCAGGCGCCATAGAACAAAAATGAAAAAGAAACATGACACAAATAAAGCCCTGTTCAAAAGCACGTCGACAACCAACCCATTCTAATAAATATATATGACATTTATTTTTAGGTCAAGTTAATAGAGGTTTCCATTTAATTAAGGTCTTGGTGTGGTTCATGTGACAGACGTGAACGTACCCCTTCTCGCCGCTCTTTATTACCGACGGATCAGTCAGAATTTCTCCGACCCCTGAAGAGAAAGAGGCGAAATGTAATAAGAGCCTCAAGGAAGAAAAAAAAAAAGTGCCAAGCGAGAGGCGTGTCGATGTTACCCTGCAGGTCGAGCACCAGCAGCTCGCCGCGCGTGTACTCGTAGGTCCAGTGGCTGAAGGCCAACATGGTCTCCTCCAGGAGGTTGGTGGGAGCAATCTCGTCGCCGTTGTTGTTGTTGAACTTGCGGAACTCGCCCGTGATGCACTCCTCGATGGCAAACCACTGGCCCGCGGAGTGACAGTAGAGGAGGAACACCTCCAGGAACCTGCATGCAAACCAGAAATGGTGGCACATCTAAAAACATGCCTTTGGGATTTTCATAATCTTTTTGGCTTTTGATCATTTTGTGGAGCGTAATCACGTCATAGTTAGCATGTTTACCTCACAGTTATAATTTTCATGGTTGGAATGTCATGTCAGGGCTTGCATGTTTTCACGAAGCTTGTGTGGTGTTTCTCCGGGTACTCAGAGTTCTTCTCTCTACAAGTCTCGACATGACACTATCATTGGGTAATTGTCTATAGGTGCAAATTTGTTCAAGTTCCAGAGTGGCATGTGACACACCTCAACAGCTTCTGTCTAAACAGGAACGCAGACACCTGAAAGGCACCTTTTCTTTTGTCTTTAAGCGTCAAAACCAGCTGCTCAGTGAGAATAAGGCTTATGGGAACGCACTTTAATATGCATGCTCGGCAACGGTTGAGGTGGAGCAGCTCACAAGATTGTTTTGTTCACCCTTGAGGGCAAAACCTGCTACAATTAATGAGGATGAGACATCTTTTGTTTGGTAATCTATTTTTGGAGGCTCCAACATAAAATGTGGTGGTGGTGTGGGACGCATATTGAATATATATATATATATATATATATATTTTAATATTTGGAAAGAACACGCACTATAAATACATAGATTGACAAGTAGCTCGCAAGTTAGATCAAGTACAAACAAAAAGGGCGGCGGCAAAATAATGAGACGGGGGGAAAAAAACCCAGCACCTTGTTAAACTCGTTTGGTGAGAAACTTGTTTGTTGCAGAGTCATCGTGACTATCACAAAATGATTTGAGTAACAAATAGCGGCCTTGTTCGTTAAAGAAATACTGCACTTTGTGATAATTAATAGCAGGAAGTCATAGTTGCGAAATTTGTCAGTGTGGCTACCAATGACATAAGCGACCTCACCTCATCTGTGACCATTTTGTTTATTACAAATGATCAGATTTGCCTTGTTCTATCAACAAAGAGCAAATATCGATACAAATTGAGATTTTATTTTAATCCCACTTTATACATCGCCCAGCCCTCTGGTATCATAATGTCAGAACCTAGGTGATCAACTTTTCCTCTCTTCAAGTCCCATGAGGCCGTGTTTACCTTGGCGAGTAAGGAATCGGCTTGGGTCGGATCTGGTTGAAGGCCACAGTCAGCTTCTGCGCTGCTCGCTGCTGTTGAATTTCCTGGAAACACATAGAAAACAACAAATCCAATCTGAAACACGGATACATTTGTAGTGCACTGCCTTTGAGCGCGATTGTGTTTTGTACCCTGAGACAAAGGTGCAAAACGGTGTCCTCCTTGTAGATACTCTGCCAGGTCTCGACCACTTCAGGCAGGAAGGACTTGACTATGTACAGGTGGCCGGGCTTGAGGATGTCATATTCGGACCAGGTGCAGAGGACTTTGAGGGCCCGTCGAAGGCCGCCGCCCATCTCCTCTTTGCTGAGAAACTCGATCTTGGCGCAGAGGCCTCGCTGGGCCCAGGAAGACATGCTGTTGTTGATGGTGTTGGGCGAGCTTTCTTCCAGGCGGTACACCGTCACCGGCTCTCCTGATCAGTTCAAACATACTAATTAAATAAGGTTAAAAACTACGCTCTATAAGCCTTTCAGAATATTTCTGAAATGTTTTCCAAAGTGTACGATTTGTTTGTAAATGCGTGACGTAATGTTGACAAAGATGACAGTACACAGAGCACGGGAGGGAGGTGCAGAAATCACAATTTGGTTTCATAATCCCGCCCTTGATAAACTGTGTTGTTTGCAAAACCTCACATGATGCGTCCGCGTGCAAACACTCACCTCTAGGGGGCACCGGCGTGAAGGGGATGCTCTGTGACAGCCGCATCAGGTTGTTACGTTCAACAGCTGAAGAAAGAACAAACTGTAAATCACATCAGTGTAACACAAAGATTTTTTATTTTAAAGATGATTCTAATAATAAGTAATAATAGTACCACGTTAATAAATGAATAAGTAATTGATAAAAACAAATAAAAAATTAAAAAAAGGAGGCAAGCGGCCTTAATAATAACAGCATTTCATCCAGAAGCCTACCTGAGTACTGGTAGTTTTCCATAGGCTTGAAAGGTGACCCGATTGCTGCAGAGAGCAGAAAACGGAAAAAAAAGGTACAGCTTGTACTGGTATGTCAGCATTTTTCAAAGTGACATCTGTCGCTCCGTTTGTCCGTAAGTAAGTCTTAAAAGTGGACAAAAGGTTACTCACAATCCTTTCTGGGTCCAAGGTGGGTGTGGCGAGGTGTGCGGAGAGAGACTGGAGCTAAAACAGAACAAAAGTACTAAATTGGGAAATAAAACACTAGCATTCCTAAACCACAAGTCAAGAAATGCAGTGAAAACTATAGTTATGTAAAATAACGTCACGTCTTGAATGCATTTGTCCGACAATGGGTCATTTGTTATGCAGCAGAACCAGCTGATCCAGACAGAACCTGAATGTGTGAAACTAAAAAGATGGTGAAAGAGTGAAACTTTTACCTGCTAATGTGTCCTCCTCAGGGGGTTGGCTGCAAGGGGAGACAACGCCAGTTTCGTTAGAAACAAAGTGGTAACGAAATGCATACTTTCCCTGGCCTGGATGCAACTGAAAATTCTTTGACACAATTCTTGTGGTATTCTTGTTCACTGTTGATATTCAAGTGAACTTTGCTGCTTGTATGCTATATGACAAAGGTAATTATTATGAAAACTTCATTTCAAATATGCTGAAACAATGATATTTTTGCTTGTTACATAATACCGCTACATGAACGTTCTGGCCTTTGTCTTTTAAAACTGAGATTTAAAAAATAAAATAGGTATAACAGATACACAAATATACATATAGACACACAACATGGGCACACACACACACAAAAACCCACAATATAATTATACATAGTAAAAACAGGATACATACAGGCTGCCTGCTTGGGCTGATTTGAATTGGACTCTTTCCTAAGAGAGAAAATTAGAGTTAGAACAGCACGATCTCAGTTTATGACCTGATATATGACAATTCAATTTAATTTATAATAAATTATTTTGCACAGCAACTTAAGCATGAATCACAAAAAGGCATGCCGAGTGTATTTTATCTGATTGTTTTATATTGATGGGCTACAAGTGGTTTTTTTTTTTGTGAGAAATTGTTCACATCCTGCTGTTTTGGTTAGCAAAGGGTGTACACTTCCTACCGGCACTGAACCCCGGGGATCCTCATGGAAGAGGATGTCTTCAGCTGAGACTCTGCTACGATCCCTCTTCCTCAAAGCTGCAGACAGACACACGAGTGTAAACAAGAAAAATCTACTTGTTTTGTGATGTTTGATGTTTTCATGAGAACCTACTTGAATCGGGATGGAGAAAAGCAGGACTCCTGTCAAATTCTGTGAAACCTGCATAGGAGTTAACTGCTCTTATATGACCTTGTCCTTCCGGCTGAACCTGGGAACACGTGAGCAGACAAGGGTAGGAGGACTTTATTTTTTTTCATTATTATTATTAGTTTTTTTTTCCATTGACAGGCAGACAGACCAGCTGTTTGCTGTGCTGTGGGCTGGGGGTATCTTTGGGCGTCGAGCCCTGGGGATCAAAACAGTCTTTATGTCCTGAAAGCAAAACAGCATTGTGTGAGCCATGACAAATCAAATTTTCCTCCATTCGTTAAATTTGACCACCAAACCCACTTTTCAATCAAATATAACATTCCTCCATTGAAAAGCGTCATCAGGTAACAGTTCAAAAATATTTCAATTTGTGGAGACACGGTTAAGAGTAAAAAGGGGAAAATCCCATCACCACACTTCATCAAAACACACGAGCCTCATCAGAACCCGGAACCCGCCTCCACCTATCAAAGGTATCCTGAAAATCTTCAAGTCATGCAAGCGGCCTCAACATGTCTGAAAACATCTGAACCGCATCGGAACCAGTGAGAACGGACAGAAGAACAGCAAAAGGGAGGAAAAGCTGCACGGCACCCGATCTGGGAGCGGACAGATGCCAGTACCCGGCAGATGCGACCCGCAACTCAAACCTCTTGTTTGCACTTCCGCATGTATCGCCTCGTCACAATTTTGACCCTCAGAGCAGGAGCCTGGCGGCGGAGAAACATCTCTGCTCCTTCGTCCGTGGGGCCGTCGGCCTGTCACGGCAGCGGTGACGCTATCTTCTTTGCTCCGAGTGTGTGTTTGGCATCTACTCGGAGAAGCTGTCCGGCCCTCGTCGTCGCAGAAAGCCTCATTGACATACCCCGATGCCCAGCCCCCCCGTCCTTCTAACCCTTGTGCGTTGCCAGACTGTGCGTAGCAAGCAGGAGAGCAGGCAGGCCGAGCAGCGCCCGAAGCCGTAGCTACAACCACCACAGTGGGATACAGACACGCACCGTTTTCATCGTCCTCGCTCCTCACTGGAGCGATAGCAGATTCTCTCTCATACTTACCGATGAACGCCCCAAACTCGACAGTGGCGCTGTCAGGCGTCTGCTGGTAAGGCCCGGCCAGAGCAAGCTCCGGGTGGCTGGAGCCGCTCGGCTGGGAGGGGGTGCTGCTGATGTGAAAGTGTGCCACACGCGAGGGCACGTTGGGCAGGCTGGATGGCGAGTCGGAATACTCCGGCTCGTGTGGACGGGTCAGCCTCCTGCGGGTGAGGGAGTGGCCCCGGGAATGCGGCTCCGGAGGGGAAATGGCCGCAGCACTTGGGACAAAGGCACTGGTGCCGGAGGAACCAGCCTCGGCGGCATAGTGTCTGAGCGCCAGCAAGCCCCTTCTCTCCGGACTCGGATCTGGCCCTGGTCCTGCTAAGGGGCCTGGCCCGACTCTACGACTACTATCGGTACCGTAGCCCCCGGCGCCAATCCCAAAAAGAGAGTCTGCAATGTTCGCCGAGCCTAGGTAGTTCCGCTTCCCCATCACGGAGGATTTGGAGTGGGGGCCAGTGTCTGTCGCAACGGGGACAATACTGGGAACCATGTTCTTGGAGAGGCTGAGCTCCCGGGTGATCTGATTGTGGACCTTGCTGGCCTCGGACGCCCTCTGAGCCGTCAACGTCTTCAGGGTGTCCACGGTGAGGACGGACAGGTCCTGCAGGTGACCGATCTGGGAGTCCAGCGTGTGCAAGGAGCGCTTGATGAAGTTGACCTTGTTGCCCACTTCCTTCAGTTGCATGCACATGGTGTCAACTCTGAAAAGTACCACAAATAAATGATTTTCCCAAAGACCATACCAGACTCCAACAGTGCTTGCGTCTGAGATGCTATTGTTTATAAACCAATAAATAATCGAATGTAAAGCTGACCATCTCTATTTGCAACATTACTTGCCGCTTATCTTCTGGGACTAGAGGTTGTACCTTTCAGAGGTGAGCCGTATGCGCTCCTCACTTCCTGTGTGGAACTGGTCCTCCTTTTCGTGGAAGTACGTCTCCACACATTGTTCTTCAAAGTCATGAAGCTTCTTTTGATCTTCCTCTGTGAGAAACAACTCTGAAGGGAAGAGAAGGGGGGGAAAAAAAAAGTGACTTTTTCACCCTAGTCAAAGAACCCCAAAAATCATCAGATTCACTCCGCGGCATGCCGTTTAGTTGTGATACTGTTTATTCGGTGCAAAAAAAAGAGACATACTTGGCCCGTAGGTGTTTTGCTCCTTTCTCTTCCTGCACATGCATAAGAGTGAGTAGATATGGCACAGGAGGATGAAAGGTGGAGGGAGGACCGGTTTCTCATGGTAGGCCATGACAAAGTGGTAGCGCTGGTATTTCCACACCAGATTGGAGATGGACTTCACTTGTAGATACACGTTACTGTAGAAAAGAACGGGGATGCTGTCACACTTTTGGCCACACACTGGTTGGGGTCAATAGGGCATTCATTTTGTTTTGAAACTATATCATTTTGTGGCTTTGGCTACATGTTACCTTTGTACACTGCATTAGTTTATTGATTAATAGAAGCTCATAGAAAGAAAAATGTGGTCGTTGTAAAGTTGTCATCCATTTTTGTTTTGATTTCCTGCGAATGTGTTTTTTTTTTTGTTTATATATGTTGTCAATTTTGGAAGCGTGAACAAGTGTGTGGACTTACTTGAAGAAGGCGATGAGGAGGTTGACCATGAGTATGTACTGCACAAAGAGGTAGACTGCTTGGAGGAGAGGAGTCAGCCACACTCCCGCTGTGCACAGGCTCTTCACTGACGAATCACTGTTGTTAGCACACACTGTGAAGAAAAAGAACCTATCGGGACATGTACATACACATATCAACAAAAAAAAACCAAAAAACATTCAACTACATCTAACTCAAAGGATGCGACTACCTATAATTGTTAGAGTCCAAATCTGCTCATTATAAAACCCTTTATCTGAAGCACAATTCTAGAAGACATCCAACGTATCTCCCTTTCCATCCTCACCATCGATTTCATAGGCATACACTTCTCCATACATCATCCAGTATGGTTGGAACACCACATCTTTGGCCAGCGTCCAGCTTGGCTCTTCGTGCGGGTACAAGATAGCCTTGCGGGGAACGCCGTAGCTGAGCAGGACGATGGCCATTATCACCACAATGTAAAACATGTTGGCCACCTATGAAAGGGAATCAAGCACGTGACCGACAAGGCCGCTTTGTACACAAAGCCTCAAACATTTTACTCTGACCAATAAAAATGTAGACCTTGTTATGGAAATAGTTTGGAATGCATCATATTACCTTGCTCGTACACTTCATAAATATGACTTATTTGATATTATTTCCAGTTGGAAGCATGAGTAGTGTCTCAAAATGTGGTAGAAAGTGGAACTTGTGCCAGGAACTCACCATTTTGGCGATCATCATGACGTAGGGCCCAGCTTGCTGGTTGACGGCCATGATATCGAGGAGTCGCACGTACCAGAAGATGATATTGAGACAATAAACTGTCCTGCCAGGGACGAAGGTTTTCCCTCCGCCCAGCCTCAAACCAAAGCCAATGAAAAAGGACACGATGGCCAAGAAGTCGGAGACGTTGAAGTAGTCATCGAACCACACTTTTATCTTTTGACTTATTTTGCCTGCTTCTGACATGAACATCTGCAAAGAAGGCAAACGTTTCGCTTTAGTTCATTCATGAAGGCAACGATTTAAGACTCTATTGACGGAGGTACCTCTCGAATCTTCTCGATGGCTGAGGTAAAGATGTATAGGATGACGACCCATTCTTGAGGAGACGGCAATTCGGGCATTTTTACCAGGACAACGTACGAGTAGAGCATCAAGAACCCCAAATAAAAGAGCTGAGGACACAAAATGTTTCAAATAAGGTAGGGTCAGAGTTAATCAATCAATTAATTAATTAATAAGGTTGAGTAACTGGATCTTTCGTTTTGTTTTATCTTCTCGTCTTCACACTGGTATGACAGTCAGGAATGTCCCAATGTTACTTTTCCTATAATTAATTCGGGGTCAAATAATTGGGACTGTGGGAAAGTAGCATCATTAGCATATAGATTGTTAAAGGATTGAACTGATATAGCAGATACAACACGGACTAAGTGGACTTTTAAATAACACACGAACCAAAACACTTGAGTAGTTAAGTGCTTGGAAATCAAGCAATCATCTGACAGCTAAATTTGGTTCGGAGTGCTGCCATTGACGCATGAAAGTCAGTATGCCAGAAGGCATCTGAGATATGTTAATGAGCACTTTCGATGATGTTATCTGCTCGTTATTATCGTGGTGAACAAGTGGCAATCCGTCCCCGTGTAACAGAGAACTGGCCTCGGGCTTGCCGAGGCAAAAACGAGATGAAATAATCAGCAACGAGTCATTGTATGAGCGTGACAATCCCTGAGCTTTCCATGAAGAGGTGCTGTGGGAATATTGATCCTCTATGGGAGTCATTAAGCGGTGAATATCCAAAGCATGTGCATCTGGGTGTCTGATAAGACTGTGTGCACCTTGTCCCTTATGTCATTATTGTTTGACTACTACTCCTGCATCGCATTGAAGTACCGCAAGACTGATAGCTTCGGTTAGTATCTGCGTCATAAATTTTGTAATAAAGATGAAAGTGACAGCTCAAGACTTAGACTGGAAATAATGGGAGGATCCAAGTTGTTTCTATTTTAATAGGATCTATCACATGTTGAATACATGGAGTAAGCATACCGTGTTGGACCAGAACTTGACGATGGGAGCGTGGTAGAAAGCGTAGATTTTCCTGGTTAATGGCAGCTTTCGGGAGCGAGCGTGCGTCTCCATGTCAGTCTTTGTGTCCGTAGGGTCGATGGACCTGGCCTCCTTGAATACATCCTGCAAATCAAATAAAAAAATGAATTATGGGAAACAAACACAAGCAAAGAAAGCAATGAAAACATGAGATGAGATTCACTGCGTGATTCTGACCATTTGTATGTCATCGGTCATGTTTTGGAAGTTGTTTTCGCTGTCCTCCATGGTCATCTGGTGGTCGTCTTGGCTTTGTGGGATGTGCGCCATCTCGGCTTTAGACTTGTACTCCAGCAGCAGGATGGCAGGAGGCACTAAAATGCTCAGGATAACCTGGCGACAAACACACAAGTAGGTGGGTTCTCATATTTTGCCCCTCTTGCTCGTCTCAAAGCATGCACAACAATAAAATCCAAGTAAAAAAAAATTATTTCTTATGTTCTATGTTCTCACCCCAACTAATCTAAACATGGAATGCAGATTAATATTGTGTTTGTGGAGTAAGAATCAAGCAACCAAATCCATTATTTATTTTTTTCCTCATTTCATTTTCCCATTGTGGTGAAGTGATGAATACATGTCAGGGGGAGGAGGGACCCCTGCATGCAGAGGTACACGTCACGCTTACTCTAGCACAGTCATGTGACCGGAAAGCGCCACGGGGTCGGCGCTTCCCGGGTGTTCGCTGTGCCAAGGGGGCGGCCATTTTGCTGAAAATGACATCACAGTGCCGAAGGGGGTCATCTAATGACCAAACACGGCTCACTAGTTTTCTGGGTTTGAGCCATCACATGGTTTAAGAAGTCACAAGGACAACTTCTCATTAGAAAAACAAGCCCGGGTTAAAAATCTAAGATGGAGCATGAACCTTGTACCAGGAGTTCTTGCGCATGTTTAGCCGCCCCATCCACATGTCGGACAACAGCAGCTGGGTGCAAGTGTGCGCCACGAAGGGTCGCAGGTGCGAGGAGACGGCCAGCTTCAGGCAGGTGGAGTTGCTCCAGTTCTTCAGCTCGTAGGTGAGCAGCTTCATAGCCATGGTCTCGTCCTGCCTGAAGGACTGCTCCAGCAGGTCCACCGCCAACGTGCCAAATTCACTGGAAAACACCCGAAATCGTTGTCAGGCCAGCATCTGACATTTAATGACTGGACTTCCTTAATGTCGCTTAGTCAGCAAACCTACTTTGAGTACTCCTTCAGCTCCTCCGACGTGTCGTCCACCACATCACTCTTCTTGGCCTCGTAGCCCATCGAGCGGCAGAGCTTGCAGGCCACCAAGGCCTTGGCCATGTTCTCCTCGCCGTGTTGCCAAAAGAACAGCGACATTTTCTGCCGCTTCATGAGCACGGCCCACACCAGCAGCTCGTTGAACGGGTAGGGGAAGCGCCGTGTCTCCGGGTCGTCGATGTCCACGATCTCCTCCCTGTTGCGCTTCTTATTTTGCTCTTTGGTGGACTCCAACTGAGAGGGGGGGCCCGGTAGAGCAGCAGAGGTGTCAGATTTGGGTTTATTTTTAATAACACAAAACAATGTATCACTAACTACGTACAGGATGTGACTGCTTTGATAGTGACTTGCAATTGTGAGGGACTGCTGAAGTTTTCTTTACCTTGGGCTTATAAGGCTGTGCAGTCTTGATGAAATGGTTGTGCCTGGTCTTCTCCTTCTTATCAGCATTCATGCTGAATGACTCATGACTTTTCCTCAAATGAGAGCCCGGGCCTATCGGGTGACGCCCAGACCTCTACACACACACACACGGGGGGAACAATGATTTTGTTTTGGAGAAAGGCGTAAAAGATAACTAGCGTACAACAGTGGAGGCTTACTCACCCTATTGCTGCCATGGAGATTGTTGTAAATGATTCGAAAGCGTTTCCTTGTGTAGTTGCACCTGTAAGTCCCGCCCATCAGGTACTCGATAACCAGGCCCACATCAATTAGGGTGATCTTGTAGTTTGGAGGTAAGTGGCTCTGTGAAAAGTCAAAGCGGAAAAAAACAACACTCTTGAGATTGAATTGACTCGTACTCTGGAAGTGAAAAATGATCTCCGCTGACCTGCTTGACATCTCTAACCAGGTGGAGGAGAGTTGGATTGTTGGGAGGTTGTTTCTAAAAAAAACAAAAGTGGAAAAGTGTTAAACGATCATTTGCTAACATTCCGGTTCTTTACTTGTGCCTGTTTCATAACCCACTGTGTTGTAAAGCTCCTCGAGACGATTGATTGTCAGGAAGCGGTGCATGCTGACACCATTTTCAATAAGCAGCTTGACAAAATCCACTCGATCCATTATGAGTGCATCCAGCATGGCTTGCTCCAAGGAACTCACCTGCACACACAAACACAAACAAAAGGCTATGAGCTTATGATAACGCCCCCCTCCCCCCGCCAAAAAAAAAAGAAAACAGGGAAAAGACACACCTGCGTGAAGCCAAATCATAACTTAAAAACCGTTGCAGCACAAACGAAAATGTTTACAGCACAAAAGAAATATTTTCCTTAAATTTTGCATGGGGTGGGGGACACAGCTCCCCACCAAAATCAAAATAAATGTGATCTCGTAGGGAGACGGAATGCCAAAGTTTCCAAATAAACAGCAGCACCAAGGTCAGCCTATGATGACCACGGCAATAAGCGTTCATGTTACAAGCTGCTCATGGCCCCCGGGGCTCTTCAGACTGCACCAGTGTGGTCATTTGAGATTCTATGGTCATTTTGGGCCAGTCCAAAGGTTTGAGGCTAAAGCGAAGCAAAGCAAATACACGTGCACGCACACATACCAAAAGCTGCTGTCCATACACAAACACGTGATTCTTGGCAATGTCAACGCGGTCCCAGGCCAGGGTCAGGACCAGCTGATCGAAGGCAGAAGCATTTGTGCCTGAAACACACACGTTCGATTTGCGTTCATAAAAGGGGCCGCCAGACATCATTCAGCAGTGCCACTCACGCTCACACTATTGAATTATTTTATGCTCGTGACAAAATGTCAAGTGCTCACTTCTAAAATGCTGTCATGCTCACTACAGATAGTTTTTTCCCCCCATACAAGAGCATTTCAGTTGTGCATAAACATTTCAGTCATCAAAGCTATCAAATTTCTGTCGACTCAATTTGGTCCCTGACGCATACTCGAGTGAGAAATGCAATTCCAAGGAAGGTAGTGTACAGTATGTCCTGTGCTCTAGCTAACAGGATTACAGATTAAATTAAATCACTCCTACTCTGCTTGAAACAAAAGTATTGGGACTCCTTGCTTGTACGTACACCTACAGGTCATGAAAGTGACTCAATCGAGCCGTCTTGCTTGAAAAGAGTCTTTCTCAAACTATTCCCACAAAGTTGGATGCATACAATAAAGCAACATGTCTGTAATAAGATAGAGTTAAGATTCACGGGGGAATTAAGTGCTCCAGCTCGGTTCCGATTGATTAATTAATTGCTTTATATTTCCTGGACTTGAAACGGATTGTGTGCGTAATGGCAATGTGACTCAAAATGATTTCCTGGCAACATTATTCCCACTAGCACAACATTTCTACTTGCGGCGACAGTGATGATTTAACCACCCACAAAATTCCCACTACACATCATGTCTGCTAAACACTGGCGTGTCATAAATACCCAAAAGCGGAAAGAGGAAAAGTGAATTTAACCGTTACTTGGGCACTCATTGTATTTAAGTTTTTCTATTTACAATGAGGATATATACATGTCCAATTGCTTTCTTATGCTTATTCATACAGAGTATGCGCAGATATGGGAAAGTTAAAAATCCAAAGACTCATTTACTCACTAAAATCACAATGAAAAGGAACATTGTCCATTTTGACTTCTTTGCCCTGTTGCAAGGCAACATGGAAGCTCAGGGTCCTTTGGAGGATAAGTTACTGTTTCACTAGCAAGAACACACTTCGCGCTAACAAATATTTGTTTGTGTGGACTTTTCAGTCTAGATGATCGCTCACCTGCAGTCGAAATATAAAGTGAGGGCAAGGAATCCCTCCCTAAGGTAGGCGTAATTGCTTCCATAACATCACGTAAACCTTTTGAGTTTTTTTGACATATTTTGTGTCTCTGAATTGACTCTTAACTGAGTTTCAAGAGATTACAGGGACGGAGAGCGATCTCTTTCAAATCAAACTGGGCCAAACTGCTTTGAAAGCATATCAATAACAGAAGAAAAACACCGCAGAGCCCTGAAATCTTAGAGCCTTTCTCTGCTTCAGATGAACACTAAATCAACATGACTTGTATTCTGGCAGAAATATGTCTTTATTATTAGAAAAGGAAAGCGAGCGTATGGGAAGAAGTCCTACCTTGGAGTAAGGCCTTGAGAATGGCGACGTCGATGTCCTGACTCTCCTCGGAGCTGATGTGAAACACGGTGATCTGTTTTTGAAGAAACGCAACGCTCAGCATCAAGGAAAATTTCATAGATACTAATATTTGTTGAATAACACTGGTCAATGGCAAATTTGAATCAGATGGATTTAGCGGTGGTTGTTTTAAAGTGCTAAAAAAAATATCTAATAACTGTAACCATTTTTTTTCAGAAAACCACCACATTTCTTTACCTCTGCTTTTTTTTTTTTGGAAAAGGTAGCCTTATTGATAAGCTCCTATTTAAACAACGCAGATCCTTCTAATATAGTGTCCAGTGATGGAATCAAGAATGTATTTCCGCTATTGCACCACTTTACCAATTCCTTTTTCTTCATGCACTCCATCAGAGTCTGAAAAAGATGAATGGCGTCGCCTTGGCTGAAGTTGAAGGTTTTCTTAATGGTGGCGATGATGTCCACCTCCACGCCGTCTGGTAGGCGGCTGGGGCAATTTACAGTGCCATATAGTGATTGCTTAGAAGCACCATAAAAAGGAAACATAAACTGAATAAAATATAATCAGACATTGCTTACCCGCCTTCCTCAGTTTGCTTGTGGACGTAGGCCAGTATGTCAGCGGCTCGGCCGGTCCCCTCACACACCACCACCGGGACGGGAGGGCTCTCTTGAAGGTAGTCCAGCACGGTCAAGATCACATTGGGACCGCCCTCGAAGATGAGCGCCACAACAGGAACGCCCTGACCAATGCCTGCGAGGATGAGAAAGAAGGCAAAGGAGAAGTGGACAGTTACTACATTTTGCGTTCAACAAGAGCGTCTTAAGTTTAAATGTGTTTCAAGCTGTGTGGGCGGGATGAAATGAAAGTATATATTCTATTGGGTCGCTCTTTGACGTGAATTTTAATTTTTGCAGGTGGGCCTCGAACGTGTGTGTCCTATTGTGTGGCTCTTACGTGCATGTATTCTTTGGAGGTTGATGTGCTTCTCCAGGTCCCGCCGCAGTTTGACCTCGGCACCGTACTTGCCCACCGTGCCGTCGTCGACGAGGAGGAAATGCGAGTGGAGGTTGTTGAGAACATTGAGTTTGCTGAGAGGGTTGAGTAGCGTCTGGTATGGAGCGATGATCTGCGGGGACATCGCAAAATAAGGTGAAGGTTCTCGTTTGTGGACACGGTGCAATATGATGCCACGCGTCTTACGTCTCTCCCGATGAGGTCGCTCCTGTTTTCGATCACTCCCCAGGATGCAATACCGATAGTGCAAATCTTCTTTGATGATCTGGAGCAGTGCTCTTTGAGAGCATCACCGACATGTTTTGCTACACCTTTGGCAGAGCAATGCAAAGAACCCCCAGGGATTTTATGACTACTGACTGGCAGCTTACGTTTAGTCTTTAACCATTCCTATAAAAGTGGTATTTTGGAGGAATGCAGCAAAAAAGGCAGTCTGGGCAAAACCAACGTACCACATAGTTGCTCGTGTGACCAACACACGCACAGAAACAGATATTTATATCTGGTCATTTAAGCAATGCTAAAATATATTTTAAGATGTGTCAAGAAAACGTAAGACTGGAAATGAAGTACAATATCTCCAAACCTGTGTTGACCCCTCCGGTGAGGATCCAGGCACCCGTGGTGACAGCTGCCTTGATGAGACCCTTGCCCACCACTTGCTTGATGCGAGGGTGCAGATCAAAGTTCTGCACGCCCCCGTGGACAGAGATGAGGATCTTGGGAAGCTCCATGTGCCATTCCTTCAGCATTAGCTTTAGGATGCTTTCCGGACGAGAGTCGTAGGACAAGCGCACATACTGGACAGACAGGAGGAAGCTCAATAAATAATCTCACACAATCTAGGTGACGAATGACAAATATACTCTCCTACTCAGAGTTACAGTGTAGAGCGTTACTCAGAGTTAGTACAGTCATCCTCCCTACCTTGGCTCGATAGGAGTGCGAGCCTCCCTGGAAGTTAACGACACCATAGGCGTCAGTGGGGCTGGCCTCTGTGTGTTTTTCCACCGACCACTCCTCCAGCTCCGGCGCTGGCCCGCCGGCGCTCTCAGCCGTCCTCACGTCCGAGTACTTGTTGGCCAGGCTGGCTGTGAAGCCGGCATGCTGCCGCACCAGACGCCCGCAGCAGCACCTGAAGCGCACACGTTTTAAAAAAACAAAAATCAGGAACAATTACCCAACACATTCATTTGACTTTCAAGAACAAATGTTTCAAGCTTTTTGCTAGCTTCTTGCAACTGCGCTAAATTGATCGAGCATACTCAATGATTGCATTGTTATTTGTCTTGTGTGCTAGAAAACGACCAGAGGGAGAAGGCATAAAACAACAAATCAAGTGTCCATCATGAATTGACTTTGACAACATTGGAATACATTTGACTAATGATTGTGTTGTCTCATTTTCTATTTTGGGCCTATGAAAGAAAACAAACCTAAAAGAACTTTAAGTGAGCGTTGTAATCTTTTTTTTTTTTTTTTTTACAGTATATAGCATTCTACTAAAAGAAAACAACCCGAAATGAATATAAACACAGTCATTTTGACATTATTTATCTTTTATTCACTACTGAGGCGATAAGCATTAATTAACGGGCAACATGAGGTGATTATCTTATCATTAGCAAAGAATGTGGGATCACAAAGCCTGGAAGCTAATTGTTTCCTGAGGCGGGTTTCTGCTCGGCACAATGACGACACTCTTTGCCTTGAGGCTGCTTGTGGGGAGCAGAGATTCTCTACGAGCTCATCTTGTCCGACCAGAGAATGTCGGAAACAAAAGACAGAGGCGTTACTCACCGGACGAGCTGTCGGCAGATCTGGCATCCTGGAAGGCATCTAGATGGAATTTAAACACATGACATGAAGCATTCAAAGGTTTGAATTGGAACAGAGACCACAACGGGCGTGCAAGAATTCCACCGAGAGGAGTTTCAACTCAGCTGTTGGGACCTTTAAAAGGAGTTTTGGAATCCAATTAACTGTCTTATTGCAAATGTTTGAAGACAAGTAAAATATAGTCTGCCGCTATGTTAATTTACGAAATAAAAACTATTGATTAATCTGAAAAAGGACATCAATTGGTCATTTGTTATTAAGTACAACGTAATCAAGTTTTTTCTACTCTTTCAGAATTGCTCTACAACCAAATCAAGGATTGCATTTTCTCCAATAACTAGATTTTTCAGAAGGATATTTGATTGCGAACAAAATCCATAGCTGTAGTCCTACGAACCAATTCCACAAGCACAATTAATTTTAACAACGCAGTGATACCAGTTATGAACTTGCGTCTCGATTTATGACCTAACGACATGATTATGAGATGATATATTGCCAAATTAATATTTCGCCCGCAGCCTGAAATGTGGGCCATGGTTCAAAGTTCACAAATCCAATGGCAGTATGGGCGCTAACATGCACTGGGGGAGAAAAAGGGGAAGTGTAGGAAAATCATTGATTACAAAGAAAACACAAAGAAAAAGAATAACTGTGCCGGAAGGTCGAGGAATGCACATTAGTTACAAAGAGTAACTAGAAACGGAGATGATTTATCATACAAAGCGAGTGAACACTGGAATCCAACGATATTAGATGAAGAATTTTTTTTTTTTTTAAAGTCTTGGTATACACAGTACATGTGTAATGACAATGTTCTATATTATAAACATTGTTCCAAATCATCCCCAAAGGACATTACATGGTGAATTTTTTTTTTTTTTCTTGGTTCCTGTGTCTTCCTGAATTTTGTTATTCAGATTATGGCATTATTAACTGCAATATTAAGCAAAGTGTTATTAATGCATTTGCATATTTAACAAATTCCTGACATTCTAGCCTCTACACTAAAAGTAAATTGGTTATATTAAGTTTTTTTTTTTTTTTGGCCAAATTCTGTGTAAAAAAAACAAATTCAACTCATGGTTTTTGGTGGAGGTCAAACATGGCTGGCAAATAAAACCAAATTAAATTCACTTGAGCCGAGAGGACGGTAACAAACATCATCAAGTTATAATTACAGTGCGAGTTTAAAAAGCAAGGTTGGAAGCAGACTCATGCAACCACGGTGAGAGTGGGGGTTGAGTCTAACACGCACACCATACAATTACAACGTTTCCACGGCGACCACCACCAGGCTCACGACTGGAGAGCAAACACATACCTGTGGGGGTCCTTTGACACTGGAAGTATGTACACACATTCCCTCTTGGTGAAAGTGCTTTCTATCCAGGGTTTCTGGGACTGACAAGAGAAGAGAAAAGAAATATTGGGAGTGAAAGTGCTGAAAAATGACAACATTTGAACAATTGAAAATTAAGATCAACAGTTGGATGAGCTTACATGTGTCAGCCAATGAATGTAGATTTGAAAAGATAAGCATGTTTTTCTTTTTTTTTTAATTCCCAAAACAAGGTTTTCTACTCCGAGAATGTTTAATTAATGTTATTTTTCCAGACAGTGGAGTTTGGGAGACCCTCAGTAGGATTAAAAGGACTAATCCCTCCCAGGATACGCAAAGAATCCGTTAAAGCACTTCAACTATTTCTAAAAGTCCAAAGACCAGACTTACAAAGTTGGAACAAGAAGTGAAAAGGCTGTTTTGCTTTTTTTTTTTTTTTTTTTTTTTTTTTTTTGAGCAAGTTAAATTTTAGTCCACATGTGGATGCATTTTATGTTTATTTACCAGTATCTAAATTTTATCTAGTTCAGCAGCAAATCGTATGTTGTTGGAACTACTTTTCAAAGTGTATGCAGAGCAAAAAGTTGTAAATTCTAACAAAGTTGAATTCAGATTTCATCAAGGTAGCACACTAATCCAATTATGGTTTGGCTGCAGTTTAAATTGATGATGGAAAAACCCATAAGATTCGTATATCTTTGCTGAATGTTAAGAAAGATAGATTTTCATTTGGATCGGATTCAAAATGCGCATTTGGAAGCTTCACACTGAGGTCCTGCTGATTCAGTAAAATCTGCATCACCCCCCCCTCCCCAAAGAAAACAACACCCGATCACTTGATAGCATACCTGACCATCTTCTTCGTCTTCATCTCTGTATTTAAGGGCTTTGTAGAAAAACATCCCAATGCTCCTTCATGCATCTCCCGGACCAAAACCACAAATGCCCCAATCTGCCTTCAGAGAACGATCATCAAATCACAAGGTCCTCCGCCTAAACAGAGCTTCTTGGCGCAACGTCCTGCATTTAGCGCACGGATCTGGCCGAAAGTTAAAAGCTGAGTCATCAGCGAGATGCGGGGGCCCAACAACTGTGCCGCGGACAGTTAATGTGTAAGAAGTGTCTCTCGGGAGGCAGATGAATGTGTCTGAGAGCAAGTAGATGTTAGACCAGGGTGAGAGGCCCAGATGAAGGTGATGTGGGACAGGATTTGTCGATGGGCAGAGGCCTCAATGATAAACAACTACTGTGACACTCGTGCATACTTTTAAGAGTCGTCCTCTTGTCCTCATTTGCTTCTAGTCATTGATGACTAAATAGAAAATGAACATGCCGTCATAATCCACATATTGAAAACTGTAACTATATCAAGAACCAATCTCTTGAAGTTAATCAATGATTCGATAAATACTTATGCCCATAAATCATAGATACAGGGAAATCAGTTTGATATGAAATCCACCTCGCATAGCACTAAAAACCGGATCGAGCTGGGCTAACCTGTAACCATGGTACCTGAGAATGTCAGACAACAAAAGATTGGAGCTCTCGGGACGCCCTGCCAAAAACACACACGTACACTTATGCTTCCTCACTCACTCTTCCCCTTTGTCATTTTCCCAAACTCAGCGCAATAAAAGTTTTATGATCTTTTTTTTTTGCCCAGTGAAATATAACCCAACATCCGCATAATTGAGTCAAATTGAATTGAGGGAGCAATGTCTTCGTGCACACAACTACAGTGGTGAAGAGTGACAGAAGACAATCCAATTGTCCTCAATGGAAAGAATGGAGCCCCAAAAAAGCAGCGACCACGAAGCAAGAGATGCTTTTGCTCTTCTTGTTTTCTCACCACTGACCTCAGCAGCGCAACCTGTTATGATGGCTCGAGGGCGATTCTATTCATTGCCGCAACCCGTCGAGTCTATATTGTAAATCTTGCCGTCTTTGTGCTCCTAATTTGTCAAACAGAACAAACAGGTGGAGTACAATCTCCGGGTCAACAGAGTTAGAAAAAATGCCAGCAGTGGCTTTGTATTAGGTTTTTTTGTAATTACACTGAGCTGCTGGGATTAAATATCAAGAGGGAAAAAATGGATGGGGGAAATAAACTGAAGCCTCTGGAAGGGTTCCACTGGAAGAGTCATGAGACCAAAGCGTGACAGCTCAAGCACTTGTTCCCTGTGGCCATCCATGGCTCGGCAGCGCACTGTGGCACGCCATGCCCTCCTCGCTGCGATAGCTTCAAGCAAGTGTGCATCCTGGTGATGCACAGGACGTGATCTTGTGATGCTTTCTCTATATAGCTCAAGCTAACAAGAATGTGGGCCAATAAGAAGCAGGGCTAACCAGCGCTGGAATTTCTTCGAGCGTTGGAAAACATTTCGTTAAACACTGGAGCCACTGCAAATGATGTGCGGTATTTTAAGATTTACTGGACAAGCTCTTTTAATATGACGATTCAGTTGGCAGGTTACGCAAGGAAGCCAAAACTTCACTTCATCACACTGGTTGGAGTGGAAAATGAACCATGTGTGAGGCTGTGACCGAGTTTGTTCGAAAATCTGTTCAAGGCCAGTGGAAAGAACTTTATCAGCCATCTTCAAATTAGCAAGTGTGTGTGTAAGGGTGTAAATGGATTAGCGTGCGAGATAACAGACAGCCCCCCACACACACACACACACACACACACTCGCGCCAAGAGTTTACCTAAGAGCACAACCGAGTGATGCAAGATTACTCGCCGCTCAGAGGCTACAAAACTGAGCTGATCACATCCAGTAATGACAAACAAGCATAAAATGCAAACTGTATGGTTCAACCTACTCGAGCTTTAAAGAAGACATCGTGTATTTTTCCTCCAGATTTATGATGCTATTGGAAATTAAGAGGGGCTCTGCGTCCAGATTTTAATCTTTGGCAATTTATTCAACTCTGCAAGCAGCCAATCGTACTAAGCTCTGCTTAGAAGTCCCCTTTAAAAAACATTCCTAGAATATCACAATGTCCCATTACGATTTTTAGAATAGCCCTGTGGGCTACCTGGTGCCCACGTTGGTGACGTCTGGTGTAGTGCGAGGGGACGCGAGGGGACGCATTGCAACGTCATCACCCGAGTGCGCAACGCTCCGGACAAGCGCTTCACATGTCGTCCAAAACTCGATCCAGTGACCCTCATCCAGTTGAGTGGTAAGCTGGGGCATGTGACCGTCTCAGGCTTCCGCTGTGAGAAAATGATGGTTTCCTTGTCTTGGCTATCATCACCATCTTTTGTCCTTACATTCTGTTTTATTTCTCTTCACTTTTTCCTCATCTGGAAAAGCCAGTCAAATACAATGTTCTTATAGTTAAAAGATTCAACTACTTCTGCTTGTTTTTACAACCGCCAGCAGCGTAACAAGCTCCCAAGGCGTGCAAGACCATTTTTAATACAATGAGGGGTCATGATAGCTTAGAAAAGGGAGTGAACAGAACCATTAAAAAACGCTCCACGAAGCAAAACTCCTCATCGCCAATGGGAGACTTTTTAAGGAAAGTCTCTTAACAGAACTTTCTCCCACACTGGTTGCTGCAGAACAGACTTCAGGAATAAAGTGGGGTATTTGAAAAAATCGTATCTTGGGGTACTTGTGTGTCAAAGCACAAGTCATTTTCTATTAATTCCACAAGACTTTATTGGTGCCATCTTACAGGGGTTAATCAATAGCAAATGGATAATTGAGTTTCTCAGCGAATAGCTAATATGTTCGCATAAAAAAACGCGAATTTGTGCCTAACGAATGTACTACAATCCTATGGTACTTCTCTAACAATGTCAATCGCATCAAGTCAACGCCTGGAAAGTGCCCGAAGCGAAGGGTCTAAGGCGGGAGTGCATGCTTCCTACGGCGGTGTCAGCACCTCTCGACCTCCGTGACAGAACAAATTGTCCAATCAAATCGGGTGTCCCCTTGTCCGAGAGACGACCGCCATGACAACTCGTCTTACACCCAAACATGTCGTTACGGTTGTCAGTATTTGCGGTGGAAAATCCATGTTAGTGAGACCACCGGTAACGCCAGGGCTGCTACTGTAAGCTAGTTAGCATTTAGCGCTACCAAGCTAGCCACTTAGCCTGCTGTGCCTCACGTGTGTGTGTGGGGAGGGGGCACGCGTGGGGATTTTCTCGCTGGAGCCTTTAAATTGCTTTAAAACGCTACAGCGTATTAGCCGGAGTGTCAACAAACAAAGGGATAATCATCTCGAGCCGAAAAGGCAAACGCGTGCACGGGTGGATGTGCAACTCACGAACCGCGCTGTCACGACGACCCACCGGCGCCAATTTGACAAGCTGACAAAACCTACTCACAAGCGGGGTACGCAATGAGGAAAGCGGCCACCTACCATTCTCGTCACCGTTGAGACTCAGGGGAGGCTGGGTCGTGGCTTCTAGCCATCTATCGGCGGTGCTCTGTGTTATTAGCTTCGGAGAGAAAGCCCGGTGGACGTTGGAGAGATCCGCTTCGGCTGCAGCTCCAACGGAAGGTTGCTTTTTCATAATTGTGCGACTCCAGACTGACGTGACGGCGTGACGGAGCGGCTGAGTCAGCCAGCCCAGCTCTCAGTTGTCACATGGCCGGGGAGGAGCCTCCGACCACATGTGCCTTTGTTTTACTTCACATCATACTGGCCTTCCCACAACCCAAGTGTGCTTTTGTAGGGGGAAAATAGCTTACAAGAAAGAAAAACAGCAATAAATATCTTAAATTGAAATATCTCTTTTAAAGGGCTAGTTATTACAATTTCATATGTGCTCCCTCTAGCCTAAACATTGTATGTAGATTAATATTTTTATGGTGACATTTAGTAAAATCCACTTGTTTTTATCCAATTCATTTTGCTACTTGCTGTCGACTGAAAATGACGTCATCGTTGCGCAGTAATGACCAATCACAGCTCAGACACAAAACAGGTAAACCGTGGTCTTACCTGCGACCTAGTGACTGTACGAGTTATAAATATTACCATGTTATTTTATGAGCCGTTTGCAGTTAATTTAGGTTTCATGACAGCCTCTTTCCATGACTTCCTGAGAGGAAAAATGTTTCCCCGAAGAGAAGTTTAGAGTTATGTTGTACGGAAGACATTCACAATAAAACACATTACAACATTCTTGTTAATTTAATATAAGGCAACAAACATCACATTATAAAAACACCTCAAACCTGGTTCACACAAAACATTTTTAAAATCGAGACCCCACATAGAACAATATTTTACTCGCCTTGCCCACATGTTATGAAACATGATGTCACGCTAAATATAGTGTTTTCTATCATGTGTTCAGTCATTGCCAAGGCAGGTTGTAGGCAAAGATGTGTTTTTTTTTTTTTCCTGATACCTTCAAAACAGGCACTGAAAAGGCCTTTCCAACACTACAAAATAACCTACACACACTCTACTCTGCAAAGCAGTCAAAAATGATCCATATTGGTCTGAATCTATTGGTTCATCATTGGCCCTTACTGTCAATTACATAGTAAAATATACAAATAAAAAGAAATTCCAATAGTTGGCTTGAAGGTCAGCATGGTTCTGCTTCTATGGGGTAGTCAGTTCTTGCCTCTGTAAAAAGAACAGAAACGTTAAAATCCATTTTGTTTGGGATTTCATAAAACGAGGGCAAGAGCGACAAACAACACATCTATCAATACATGCCACAACTGACCAAGCCAAGTTGACAGCATGTTAGAGCATGCGGATTAGAGATGCACCGATCCGACTTTTTCAGTTTCGATACCGATACCGATATTATGGTTGACTTAACAAGCTACATACCTCTACATGTGGAACAGAAAAGACTAAAGGCAATGGCATCAGGCATGACTACACAGTTCATTCCTAAGACAAAATGTAACAAGATAAAGCAGATTCATGCAATGAACTATTTATTTGTAACAAAAATTGTGCAACAGCAGCAATAAAGTGTATCAGCATTTAAATTCAAGTAAATTAGGATACAAACTTCTTAAAAAAAAAAAAAATACAAATGTTGCAGCTGAAACTGCACTGGGCAAATATAGAAAGGGTGATCAAGCACACAGTAACCAAATATTAAAATAAATAGTAAACATTAGGTGCCGTTCCACACCACTCATGACCTGTTGATGCTCTAAATGCTCATTTAAGCAGCAATGAGAAGTGCTCCCTGAAAACAAGCTCTGCTTAGTACTTAGTACTATAACTGGCAGTACTACCACCACCCCTGGCAACATTAGCTTTGCAGACATTACAAACTGCCGTCGAGCTAGTTGGCGTGTTCAGTTTAAAGTACCTCCACACAGCTGACTCTTTCGTTCGCTCCATTTTTGCGTTTGTTTAGAAAACTCTCGTGGCATGCGGCACACGTGCTGCTGACATATGACGTAGCCCGCGTCCCGCGGCACACGTGCTGCTGACGTATGACGTAGCCCGCGTCCCAATAGATTAAGGAAAGGATCGGCTCACAGATGGCTGCATTTTCCGATACCCGATCCATCAATTTTGTTGATATCGGGGCCGATATCCGATCCAGATATCGGATCGGTGCATCTCTAATGCGGATGAATGTTGAACAGCATAAAGTGTGAAAACGTGAGGGACAAAAGCCTGCGGGCATTATACCAATGGTAAAATACACACAATGTATAAAAATATACATTATTGTGTTGTTTCAAAAATCAAATTTGCTTCAGATAACTTCATTAACATTTAAATGGAAAGGAAAATCAACCAGGCTGGAACACTTATACCCGAGAGGTCCTGGGTTAGAATCACAAGAGGTTTTTGCAGAGCTTGCACTGTTTCCTCCCGCATGCCAATAACATGCATGTTAGGTTAAGGGAAGACCAACTTGACCATAGGATTAATAAGTGTGAATGCTTGTTTGGCTACACACACTGTGGTGTGATTGTTATTGTCTGGCGACCAGTCCAAGGTGGCCCAAGCTTCTTGCCCCAAACCTGCTGTGTTAGCCTCCAAGTTCACTCACCCTTGACCCTTATGAACACAAGTTCTATACAAATTAGACGGATGGCTAGAGCCACCTATGTGGAATTAATGTCAGAAGCGTCATCATTAAAGGGACACTAAACCGGACTCCAGTCCATTGGCACTTGATATGTAAAAATTATGTCAGTACGAACATTGGCACCACTAAAATAATGTGCCGTGATTTAAGGGCTTTTTGGGGATGAGATTTACGACAAATGGCACACCCCTTTGGGAGATCGCGTCTCCAAAATGAATTGCTAACATAAAAATTAGCTTTTTTTTTTCCAATTTCCTGATTAAAACTACAATAAACTGAGCTCGTTAGGGAAATTGGACAATCAGCGCCTTGTGTTGCTTTAACCTCTTCTAGATTACTATGGTGGGGAAAAAAAAGAATTAAAATGTTAAAAGAAAATGAAAAGGGGTTATAAAAAGATGGCATGACGTGAAAGAATAAGGGAAGCACACCTGGCAACAAAGGTTCCTGGGAGGATTCCAACACCTGCTGAAGACAAAGTCAGGTCACAATGCGATCTTCTATCAGCAAAGGGAAACCTACAATTGAACAGTCTCTTGCTTTCACACACGTGTGCACAGTCAAAGTCTCTCATATCCACAGTTCCTCTCAATCTCACACTCACCCACACAATCGAGCCTGGTACACACATGCACTTTTCAAATATTTCTTGACATCGCCACTGAATAAACTGCTAGTAATAAACTGGGACCACAGAGCGCAATAAATAAATAAATCACATTATCAATGTTGACTAAACCATCTCTCTGCTCACCTCATAGGACGTCCCGGCCCAGAATTGCTTCATTTGTCCTTTGCAGCCCGCCACCGTCGCAGAGGTTATCAGGGTGAAGGGCACAAGGTAGAGCAGGGCCGGCTGGCCCATTCCTGACAGCAGCATCACGGTGAATGTTGTTAACATCCCCAGAAGATAGGCTACAAATAAAAAGGGACGGCAAGATTACAAACGACGAGGAACAAAAGACGTCGACACAGATGAGCGACTCAATTGTTGCACAGCAGTGTACTGGTGAATGTATGGGAAGGCTTGAAACACACAGGTCATTTTGACGTACCTATACAAGAGCTGAGGAAGTAGACCTTCCTGGTGCTGTTGATCCAAACGTCAAACCTGCTGCAATAAGCCACCAAAAGACCTGATGTACCAAAAGAAGCCACAACAACCTATTCTTGATCCTTTTTTTTGTATCTTGACCATCTTAAATAATGTAGCATGCACATCAAATTCTGATCTGAGGTGAAAGTGGGTACACTCACCTGGCACAATGATATCTCCATAACCCAGAACGGAGAACTGCATATGACATAAGTTCTGAGCCCAGGCTGAGAACCGCGGGACACGCATCACGACTGGAAGCTATAAATAGATAAGATGCGATATCGCTCAATGTATGGAGGAAGTTGATCTACGCTTCACAATGGCTTCTTTAACCAATATTAAAGGGGGATTATGGAGAAATGTTCCACATTGTATACACACAGTTAGTGCGATGGAGTGGCCGCATGCCCATCAAGTGTGAAATGAAATAAAACGCAGAAACGTGTTTGTGAGCGAGCTGCATTCATGTGTGGGATGTGTGTTGAGGGTCTTAAAACAAGTTGAGGGGAAAGAAAATGTCATCAATCAACTGCGCACATTGCACAGCAAAAACAGTACAGAGATGGAGAGAAAGCCAGTCTTACTGTCTCAGAGGGAGTCTGGGGCTCGGCCGGCACCTCCACAATGTTACCTTGTGTCTGTGACCAGCAAAACCCAGCGCACAGTTAAGAACACACAGGGAGGATGTTAATCAAGCCACACATGGACACAAAGATTAGGTTGGTGCCTGTGAGCCAAAGTGCTCTTCCTCAGAGTGCTTTTAGTCAAAATGCCAAAAAGAATCTGCCTATTCCAAATGTTCACATTTCAACTTCACAATTGTTGCGAAAAGCGACGCAAATGCACAGAAGCTTTCTTTACCTTCTCTCCTGATGCGCCCGGACCCAAAGCCACCTGCACCATAATGCTCACACCATCCTGTGAAAAAAGGCCAAGCAGACGTGCTGTGATCATGTTTCCCATCCAAATTTGCATAACGGGCATGTGATACCTTGGTGAAGAATGGCGTGATGAAAACAAAGAAGACATCGTAAACAAGCAGAAGGGTCAGGAGAATCACGCAGATCTGTCAGCAAAAGCATTGGGTTATTTTTTCAGAATGAATACACACAATCACAAAATCTGGGTTCAAAAACATAATTTATTGTTGTTAAGATCACTGTCTAATATAAAATTATTTGCTTTGGCGTCAACTTTGTGCCAAAAAATAGCAGGGGAACGTTCTACCTTAAAACTGGACAGCGAGACGGTCCTTATGAAGTTGAGGCAGAAAACAACACCCAGGAGATCCTGCAAGATCCAGATCCACCTACAAATGTGGTTTGAACACACATTATTTGAGTTTTTTTTTTTTTTTTTTTTTTAAAACTAAAATGGTACAGTGGAACCTCTGAATCAGAATATCTTTAAATTCTACAATTTAGGACTTCCATCAGGATTTGTATCTGAAAGTCACTAAAAACTAAGGTTAATGCGTTTTTGAAAATGATTTAGAGTTGTTGCAATGACTTCAAAATCATGAAGTTGAGTAGCTGCTCGCTTGTTTGCATGCTCGCTCGTACCTGTTTTCGTTTCTGTAGACACCCCAGACCACAGAGATGCTTATGCACATGCTGGCCAAAATAAGAGACCTCACTGAAAAGGTGGTATTCAGAATGGTGAATCTGAAAAAGGAAACAGGATATAAAAACAAAGGAAACCTTTCATGACCGTTTTTTTTTTCTTTTTACCGCAAAGGCTGGGTAAACAGCTGCTAATTACCTCCCATGGGCGCAGCCCAATTTATCCAGCAGCGCATCAATGCAACTGAACAGCGCAGTGGAAGACGCAACACAGAATATGGCGATGATGACGTAAACTGAGGGAAAAGAATTGTCAAAGTAGTTGAAACTTTTCCGGTGGGAGTTGATCCTTTTCGCATTGCACCATCGTACCTAGAATATTGTAGAAGTAATACATGAGGATCAGCATGCCGCACATGAGGCCGACCAAGATAAACACTTTCAGAGGGGAGTAGAGGGGAAGGTCTCCGCTATCGGCTTTGCTCTCTCCATTTGCTCCTCCCTCACCCGAACTGAAACGCTCTCTGCCACAAACACAATATTATTATTATTATTGGATTCTGGAAACATTGGAAAAAATATTCCCATCGAGTCCCACCAATTCGGGGGACGGTACCATTTGGTACTGAGCTCCACAGACAGAGGGAACAAAACAAAAAAAATCTGCTGATCTTGCAGTCAACTCTGACCTCTCAGAGGCTCCGCTCCAGTAGCCGCCTAAGGCAACGGTAGCGATGGAGATAAGCAGCATGAGGCCAATGCTGGCGTCGATCTTCGAGGAGCGTGGCGCAAAAAGCCTTGCCTGCATGCCATCGCCGAAAACCTGATTGAAATGTGACATTTAACAGAAGTCAACTTTGTGGTGACTCACAAGGAACAGCAAAATATTTTTGAAAATTGAAAGCTGAAAGGAGGTTTAAGGACAAGTGGGACTGACCCGTTGTGCTTCCATTAAGTCCCTGTATCTCATGAGGGCCAAGGGAATTTGGACCTTTAGGTACTCTGAGCCATTAGCTGTTGGAGAGACCTGAAAAGACAAGTTGATCAGAACACACCGAATCCAACTGCTTGGCCTTGTGACAACTTTGTGTTCCATGCAGGCTACATTGACTAAATATGGACATGTTGATGCAACAAATGTCCTTCCTACCAGAGTTGTCTTGCTTGCGATGAGCAATGTCGTAGCACCGAGGGCCTGGGCAACCACAGCCTTCTGGCTGAAAGGACAGTCCCCCCTCATCACCACCAAGGCTTTCCCCTTTACCACCTCTGGACTGACTCCCGAGGAATCACACAGGACCGTGGACGTCATGTTCACAAGCGAATACGGTATCTGGATGACAAAAATGTTATTATTGCTCTTAGTTTTTCAAATCACAGGGCATCATACTGACAGGTGAGTATCATATTTTGCTTCACTAATGGCCTTAAGGGTCAGGGTTAAGGTGACAGCATGAGCCACTATGGACTAGTCACAGGCCAAATTTACATTTTGTTTTTCCCTCCACCCTTACATTTATTTAAATAGAAAGTGCAGAACAAATGAAGCTGTTATTTTTTGGAGTGAGTTTGAAAGTGAGAGGCTTACAGCAGCATTAAGGCTTTCGGGCAAGGGGGTCCATGACTGATTGTAAAGGATGCAGAATTCCTGTTGTGTCGCTCCATTTGAAATATGCAGGATGGCCTCTTGGCAGTTTACCTGTTGGAGGAAGCAAAACGAGTCTCTGTTTCAAACTATCATTAATATAAAAAAGTAGTCAATGAAAAGTGAAATTACATTTTACAACATCTTACAGATTGTTGTGCCCCCCCCCACCCCACCATTAGTGTGTCACAAAAGAAATAATGATGAAATACATCATATAATAATATTAAAATACCATTAAGAAAACATAGGACATTGCACTTAAGACATCCGTGAAAAAAAAAAACAGCTTTATGAATAATGATGATGATCACAGTTTTGCTATTTCGCTTTTTAATGTCCTTAAATCTGCCCGTTTTCACAAAGGGGATGACTTCAGAGCCAACTGCGATCTTGGCCGCACTTGTACCTTTTTCCTTGCGATTAGACATTTTTATGGTTTGACCGAAATTACCCGCAATCATAACTACAACGATATAAACAGCTTTCGATGGTACGCAGACTTATTTGATTCAGTTTGCCGAGAATCTCCCAGGCCAAAGAGTCATGAAACTGCCTAAAGTTCATCTATGTACACGAGTAAGGTGTCACACTTTCATTTTGTAATAAAACGACAATCCTACAAATATCGTTTCGCCCGTTCTACCACAATATTAGTTCAATTTTCAATGTGCACCGACGCATGCGCAGTTAAGGTCAAAGGAAGAAAAATCAAAACTTGTTTGTGGTTTTGGGTAACACATTCCTTACCCTGCTTGACAAAAAGGCGGAACATTAAAGCCACCGTCTCAAATAATCTATATTTTATCATAAATGTCGTAAAGAGTTATTTAAACGCGTCTACCTTAACGCTCCATTATACAAAGCCTTCAATCGCTGCCCTGTTTTGATGACACAATTGGTTTCCACTTTGTTCCCTCGCTAACACTTACCTGCGACGTGAGAAGGGTAACTGAAAAGATGACAAATACGGCGACTTTATGCATCTCGCCGACTATGGATTTCTCACAACATTGGAAACCGAGACTTTTGTGGTCATTTGTGAGCGTCGTATCCTCGTAAATGTCGCCTGAGTATAGCAGTAGCGAGCTATACCGCAACTTCCGCAATCGGTAGCTTGTCACGTGACTTAACGAGCCAATAATTTGCCTGTCATGACGACTAAAGGAGCGCACGCCCTCAAGAAACCTTGAGTTTTATTTCCGATGAATCCAATGCCAAACGTCATAAGGTTGATAGTCCAGTCCTCAGCTGTCTTTCTTTTTTTTTTCAGTTACTTGTCAGCAAAAACTTCTAGTTAAAATACAGCACCAATATGTTGTTATACATTTATTTAATCTTTGTTGAATTACAATCATACAGGTTTTAAAATCGACTAAAAAGAATTACAAAAGAAGAATTACACAATATTGGCATAAAGTTATTATGTAGCATGTGATCATTCTCTCTCACGCGCGCGCACGCACACACAGCAGTTTCACTACCTTAAACATGTCTGAGCTGGATAGGATAAAAAGTGCAGTGTGCATATAAATTAAGACACCCATCACGTCTCCCTCGCCCTTCTGAGGTTGGGAGTTTCAATCTCCTTTCCGTGTGTATGCCCACAAAGATGAGGTCAAGCGATATAGAAGCTGGATGGATTGGTTCATGTTAGTTTTTGTCCCTACAACTACTGATATTGTTGCGGCTGGTCAACTGGCATGTCTGCCCAGGTGGCTGGGCTTGTTGCTCTCACCCAGGCATGCCTGTCATGTCGTAACAATATACACCCACAGTCAATACGACATGACATGCATGAAGACGCCAACAATGGTTCCATTCTAACATACGTTTGTTCCTCACCGCTGTCCCTGGCCTCAATGTGTATTTTGAGCCAGGCAGCCAGGTTGCCCTGACCTACTGTTTCCTCCTGCCATTGTAGTTAGTGAGTATGCTATTTTCTGAACTAGGGTAAGATGAGAACAATAACACAGGATAAGATGAGTCCATAACACAGGATATATAAACTTAGATGTAGTTGTGTAGACATGTAAAGAAGATATGATTGAAGATATCATTGGAACATTACATTTGATAATATATCAAATTTCCTTCTCAGTTTTAAAACATGTTACAGGATGATTGATGATGACCAAATCAGAAGCGGGCAAGCATTCCACAATGGATTGTGTTCAATTTTAGAGGTTCCACAGGGCTACCCTGTCTATTGCTAAAATCAGCGAGTGACCCTATCATTCAATTCAATGGAAGTGGGGACCGAAGTTTTCATACAGAGTCCGAGAACAGATCTCTGGACCAATCACAGGCTTCGTCTTTAAATAGGGAAACGTTAGCTGGCATTTCTTTGATTGTGTGGTCCAATTGTGCGATTCCACCAAAGCCTGCTGCGTCACACCGCTTTGTTACCACCAAATGCGATGGCATTTTTTCCTGAGAGCAATCATTTTCCACCTTGAGTTTAGCAGGAGTGGGAGGGACAATGACAAAGTCGTCCTCTGACCATCTCCGAGGCGTGTCACATTCACTTGCCGGCTTTCCGTTCCGAATCCCTCCCTGGATTGCGAGACAGTGCTTCTTGAATCGTCTTTTTGAGATGTTTTTAAGTCTCTGGGATGACAATGGATGTGGGGAAGAGGAGGATGGGCAAATTCTAACATTGGGAGTAGACTGAGAAGATGGAATAAAGTCAAGACATAAAGAATGATCCCAGTGTGTTATGTCTCGAGAAGGTGTTTTATGAGCTTCAGTGGCTGTTTTGACGCGCTTTTGACTTCTTGGCGGCTGCACGATTTCCTCGCATAGGTCCACTGAGCTTAAACTAAAGAGGTCCAAAGAACAATTGTAGACACCTTCACCTTCTTCGTTGAGCGCTTTAGTGTTAGCGATGTCTGTTAAAATCCGGGACTTGCTTCCTGGCGCCTTTGTGGTATTGGTACAAGCAGAAATAGATTCATTAAGCAGGTTGTTGTCTTTTGTTGTGTCAAAATATTTATCTTGCTCATTGAAAAACGCTGTCAGACTCTCAGAAAAAGGCAAATCTTCCCACACCAGTGAACGAGACAAAAGTGAATCTTCCGGCTGCCTGGAGGCCTGACATTCGGAGACCAGAGGATAATTCACGCGTGGAGGGATAGCGGGGGTCAAAAGCTTCAAGGAGGAGTCGATAATGTTTCTCGCTGGCGAGCAGAGAGAAAACGGCGGCGTGTCAAAAAAAGTACATTGCCCTTTGGCAGTGGATTGGTTGTCATCGGATGTGCAGCAGTCTTTCTCTTCTTCCTCCTGCTCGGCGGATGAAGTAACAAGTCCCAGCGATTGTTGCCATGGCGGCGTTGGAGTGAGGCTGCCGTCGTGGTGCCGTGACCTGCGAGGGAGAACAAATGTGACTGGATTGACGTTTAGATTTGCATGAGGCACTCATGCAAATCAGTGTCAAAGAGCGGCGGGAGAGAGAATGTCGTTATGCACTGAGAGTTTCGAGCGGTTTCAAGGGCATTCGAGCAAATGATGAAGTCTCATGAGACTGTACCTAATGTTCTGGTCAGAGAGCAGATTCACCAGGGGTGAGGCAAAGCAATCCGGCCCACCAAGCATTTACATGATCAAGAATCATGTAAAATTCATCTCTGAGATTAAATTAAGTGTGGAGGCTTTGCGCACGTTCCATATTAAAGACGATCTCACGCTACGTGACAAGGGGGTTGTTACCAGCAAATTGCTTTTCAGCAGAATTTGACATGGGGCCACTCAAAAACTCCAGCTCACCTCTAATGAGAACAAGCATGGGTGATGCATTACCTATGCAGGGAGTGGGAAAAAAGACGGGATAGGGTGACGTTATTGAAGCTGCTGGCAGGAGAATCTTGAGGAATCTGTCGTGGCAATGTGGTCATGATCCCGCGGGACTTGTTGGAATCAACAGATTCCCGCTGATGTTCTTCTGCTTTCCGAAGGAGGCACTGATAGCACCTGAGGACAGAGTGCCCTTCCAAGCCTGCGACTTTTGGGAAAATCAGCTGAGTGGCGGTAAACTGGGGCATGTCCTTGCCACCAGAAGCACCTGGATTACGATCTCCTAACCATGGGCAACTTTGTGAATCTGTCACCTGCAAGGCACAGAGAAGAGGGGCAGTGTCAGAAACATATCACAATGACATGATTTAATACAAGGCTTCAAACTCACTTTTATCCCAAAGACAAGATGTCTGCCAATAAAACAGTCCTCGACGGCCCTGGCAAGCAATTTGGATCCGGTTGATGCCTCTCCCGGTCCATCTGAGTTCTCCAACACTCTGTCAATTCACAAATGAATACCAGACTATCCAATACACTTGTACAGCAGTTGAGAATATTAAAATGATGCTCCGAATATTGATGAGGCCCACAGATCATCATATTATTCTACCACAGTCTGAAAGATGTCTTCTCACCTTTGAAATTGAGTTGCGGGGATGCCAAAGAATGGGTTCAGACAGCTGCCAAACACAGTGACTCCAAATATACTTGTGTCCCTGGTCACCAACACTGAAAGACGATATCTGTACTCCAGATGATACCTTTCACAATTGTAGGCACACCTGGAACATCTGGATCTTTAAAAAAAAAAAACAACAACACAGAGGGACATTTTAGAATTATGGAAACTGATTCCTCTCAAGAGCAAAACATGGTTAGTGTTTGTTTTGATTCTCCTACCTCGTCGTGTTACGTGGCTCCACATCCATTCTGCAGAAGCAGTTCTTGCAGCACGGATAAAACACACAAGGATCTTGTAACGACAGCACGGTACAGTCCACCAGAGCTCGTCGAACAGACATTTTGTCCACCGGCGGTGAAGTTTACAGCAGAGTGCTGCAGAGACTCTCGGCTAGCAGCTAACATGCTAACGTCAAAGGGCGAACTCCCTCAATATTTCCCCTTACAACAATTCACCGTTGTCACGTCTTATTTAAAAAGCCACAACCCCCCAAAAAGAGGAAAATATTTTTAAAACAACCTCGTAAAAAAACAACAACAGTTTCAAAAAGTTCATCCAATCGTTCTCGAGGAGTAGTTCAAGTTTTCTTCTTCGTGTTCGACGCGCATGCAGATACCGGTGGTGCCTGCTTGTCTGCTGCCCCCTAACGGATATTATCGGTAACGCATCGGTCCACTGTTTGTGTGTTAACTTCTTTCTGTTGAATAAATTAGAGTATATTTATAGTTATATATTATTTAACTACTGAGATCAGCATATTGCTGCTGTTGGGCAAAATCCTTGCAAAACATTATGGTTGTTGTTGAGCAGAACCACATTGTCAAAGAGGTCAAGTTATTCTCAACACGTTATATAGATTGGTCAGTAATTTGTAAAAAATGATGGCCCCACATTTAAAATTACCAATACTATCGATTTGGGAAAATGAAATAATATATATGATAATATATAATAAGCATATACCACATTGAAACATTTGAATATGTGACAGGCTTCTTTATGATGACCAATATTCCAAGAAACCAGGATTTAAGATAGGCTTTTGCAAACTAGAACATTAATAAGCCCTAATTTCCCTTTGAGCTATTTCGGGAATCTTTCAAATAGCAAATCTGGCCTCTTATATGGCAGTCGGATTGATTGTGAGTCATTATCGTTCCATTAGCCCTAATTAGATAATATATGCTGGATTATTATCTTGCTTGTTTCTAATGGCACCTGCAACCAATGCAGTAAAAAACATGCAGCTGCACATGATTCCTCAAATATCATTTGAATAGCTTGTTTTCCATGCCGCACTCTCTTGCCAACACTCGCTATCACTGACTTCGTTGTTCACGTTCTTAATCCTTTAGTTCTGCCCGAGTAGTACGGCTAATGCAACATGAAGCCAAAGGCGAGGCGATGTGATGTAGCCTCTCAATGGCAATTAGCTAATGGCCTTGCCCGTTGCATCGACCCTAGATGCTATCGGTCAATGTGGCTATGTCATGTGAATTAGTAGTAAAACAAGTGCCAAGGGAAGAAAAAGTATTCAGGGATGGAGTCATTATTAGGTAAACATGGACAATTGCCCAACAATCTCTTAAAAACGGATCCATCAAAAATTCTCTAATTTAAATGAACTATTTTAGTCTTAATTCACGTGCTTAAAAAAAACTTTTCATTATGTATGACAAAGAAAAATGACGCATAAGCGGAGTCATGCTAGAAATTGTGTTCTAATTATAGTCTAATTAGATAGTCTCATATTGCTGTCCTATATATAATTACTAATGAGATTGTTTAAATGTAGCATGCAAAAATGAGTGCCACCGCCTGGTTTTGGCCCTAAGGAAACAATTAAAAGCATGATAACGTTAATGCCGTGAAGAGCTTTGACTCAGTGAGGAAATGGAACGAACCGCATTCCCGACTAATGGGCAAACACGATGTTCTGTGTATGACGACTGTGTGTGAGTCAGTCGGTAAATGGATGAAGACGCGATCTAGGACAATGTGGATGACGATGCTGTTAAAGCCAATTCGGAGATTTGTTGCTTAGCACGTAATGATGGAAGACAAATTGCGGAGATATAGTGTGAAACTATTTCAGAGAATCTTACAAATGTGCATCAGCTAATTATTCCTCCACCATACTGCCCCCCTACAAAACATCATTACAATACAAGTGACCTTTTCATCTGGATGAGCGCATCAGGTCGTTCCTTTCATGACCTTTGCTAAACCACATGTTGCCATGAGCCTCCCGTTAATCACGACAAGAGAAACAGAACAGCTCAAACAGTATCAAATGTGATACGGCTTCTATTGAAAGGGAGGTATGATAAGATAATACCTGTTTTGGGTCAGCGTGTTCCTTGACCAGCTCCTATGAATGCACCTAGCGAAATTAATCCAGTTGGACACATCCGGGAATAACTGGCATACGTGCAAGGAGATAAAGGAGATAAAGGTGATAATAATAATAATAATTATTATTATTATCACCTTTATATAATAATAATTATTATTATTAGGTATGTTAATGTATGACAGGCAGAATTAAAATCTGTTCACAATCAATTGTTTATTATTGCACATTTACCAGCTTTATTTTCAATGTCGTAATAAAAATTGACAGTACTGCACAATTTCTATTTCAGTATGTTTAGAGGTAAGGCCACACCTATGCTCTTCCCTCATTGGCACCCAGGCTGCATGTGGGAGGGTGAGCATGTATGCGTGCGTGCATTCAAAGAGGAGCGCTTCATACTGAACTCGACTCTTGTTTGTAGGCTGCGTTTATTGCAGTTTTTTCTCACGCTCTTTTATTGCAAATATGCATGGAAGCACATTTCTACACAGCGAGTAAGTACAGTTTCTTGTGAATTTCCACTGAAGCTGAGAAATTATTTTGGATAAAATATCGGACCATTGTATCACTTGATTAATGCATGCAATTTACTTTATTGTACGTTCATTGTGAATTTAGTAGGACAAAATTGGATGCTATTTGTGCAGTGTACTACAAATGTACATGTTTTCAACTCTATAGTAATTAACAGGAGAATTTTGGTTGGCTTCTCCAAAAACAGCAGTTTCTGACCAAAAAGCGGAGAAAACAAGACATTTTGTGAAAATAGAACTGTGACTTACTTAATTACTGATTAGATACTTTAAAGACTTAGTTACTTTACAAGTAATCAGTAACTTAAGTTACATTTAAAGCCAAGTAGCTGTGACAATACTGTACATTAGTTTGGAATTACTGATGCACATGACTTGAGATGTTGACATTAAGCTTGTAAAAGGATTTGCGGGTGACTCACCCATCATTTCTTCTTCTGGTTGTGTAGAATGTGTCCTCCTCAAGAAAATGAGTGCTAGTATGTATCAAGTATCTACCGAGCTCCAGCCCGCTAACGTCACCTGCAACGTGTCGTCACCATGCCTGGAGCTGCCCACCTTCAGCATTGCCGCCAAAGTCCGGGTGATCGTCACCTTCATCTTGTGCGGCGTGTCGGCCTTCTGCAACCTCGCCGTGCTGCGTGTAGCCTACGTGGACGGAAAGCGCAAATCCCACGTCCGGGTTCTGATAGTCAACCTGACGCTAGCTGACCTCCTGGTGACGTTCGTGGTGATGCCCGTGGATGCGGCGTGGAACATCACGGTGCAGTGGCTGGCGGGTGATTTTGCCTGCAGGCTCCTGATGTTCCTCAAGCTTCTTGCCATGTACTCGGGTGCTTTCGTCACCGTGGTGATCAGCCTGGACCGCCAGTCGGCTATTCTCAACCCGCTGGCCATCAACGAGGCCCGGAAGAGGAACAAGTTCATGCTGGGTGGTTTGCGTGGACCATGAGCGTTTTGCTCTCCATCCCTCAGGTCAGCTCACTTAAAATCAAAAATACGTTTAAAGACATACAAACTCTGATTGAAATTTTGATGATTTCAAAATACCAAACACAAGAGCAGCTGCCTAAGATGAAGATTCAGTACATTAAAATCTAAATGTTCCAACTTAGCTGTTCCTGTTCCACAACGTGACCATCAAGTATCCCGAGGACTTCACGCAGTGCACCACACGAGGAAATTTTGGGAGCCATTGGCACGAGACAGCGTACAACATGTTCACTTTCTTCTGCCTCTTCTTGCTGCCCCTGGTTATCATGATCACGTGTTACACCAGGATCTTCGCTGAGATCTCCAAGCGCCTGAAAAGGGACAACGGTGAGTTTTATTTTGATTAATATATGCGTGTATTTTTGATGACCTTTGTTGATTTCTCCTAAAGCTTTCTCCACTGAGGTCCAATTGCGCTGCTCCAAGAACAACATCCCCAGAGGCTCGGATTAGGACTCTAAAGATGAGCGTGGTGATCGTGTCTTTCCTTCATCGTCTGCTGGACTCCTTATTACCTGCTTGGCCTGTGGTACTGGTTCTTCCCTGATGACCTGGAAGGGAAGGTCTCCCACTCGCTCACCCACCTCCTGTTCATCTTCGGGCTCGTCAACGCCTGCCTGGACCCGCTCATCTACGGCCTGTTTACCATTCGCTTCCGCAAGGGTCCTCTCAGCAGGTCCCACTGCAGTTCACGAGCGGCCACGGACACCAATACGGTTATAACGGGATCTTTTGCCAGCTCCCCAAATGTTATGCTGAAACAAGAGGCGAGTTCCGGTAGCCAGGAGACCTCCCCGATGTGCGATAGCGGGACGCCGGGGACCGACAACCGCCTCCTGACAACAAGCAACATAGTACACAAAGACCTGGAGAGCATCATATGAAGGGAATACAAATGGGACAATTGGGTTGCCTGATATGAGTTTTTATTTGTATACATTTATATGTATAGACAATTGTAACACAAAGCAAAGTCCATACAGGCATGCTTAGTTGTGTTTGTTTTGGATTGTATGTTCTCAGTGAAGAGAGAAAAATGACATTTTGACTTGTCGAGTAATAGGTCTCCAAATTGTTTTGCATTGTTTTGTATTTGTGTGTACAGTGTTAGTTGATCCTACCATTTTTGGAGGTTGCGATATGAAGCATTTTTAAATTAAAATTCTACATAAAAAAATGAACAATTGGGCAAGTATAAAAAGAAATGTTTTGGATGGGAGTGTTTTTGAAAAAAAAAAAAAAAAGTATTTACATTGAAAAAAAACTTTTTGGGAAAACAAGCTGTCTGGGCAAAAAAAGAAAAAAATCTCATTCTTATTTCAAAAGCAAATCCCTACAGTGTTTTGAATATCCAAGTCGTTAAAAGTTTTGTTGGCCATCCCAGCCACATTGCAGAAAAACAGACTTAATTAACCACGTTTTTTTTTTCTTTTTCAGAAGTTAGTTGCAAATGATCTGTTTCCCTGCTTCCCAAAAATGTAAGTTGTGATTAAAATTGTTCACTGTGACTCGGCTGTCCCTTTTGGGTACAAAACAAGCGCACTTGCGAGAAAGCGAAGCGCTGTGTTGTGTAGTACGCTACACAAAGATGCACAAAGACGTGATGTCAGCACGCCTCATCTTCAAAGAATCGGCTCTAATGGCTCCTCCAGGGGATTATCAGTGCTGAGTCGATGACCAAATGACAAAGGCCATTTTACCCCCCCGGAATGTACAGAGATAGCTAGAATAAGTCCAGCTGAATCCCAAATTAGAAGTGGACTAAGATCACATCCACATGGAATTTTTTTTTTTTTATCCCATATACTCCATGTTCTACACCATACATAAAAGATGAGCTGCATTATTCAAACACACAACAACATCTCTTGTACAAATTATGAGGAGGAAGTCAAGGTCAGGGGGCTTTCATGAAATCTTCCAGTATGGCATGGAACGATTTTCATGTGCGATGCAAAATGGTGGGTTATCACGATCCACACGTCATGCTGACACACGTTTAATTCTTTTTCAGAGGTAATCAAAATCGGATTCCACCACTGTGCTGTCGCATAAAACGAATGAGCCAATTGATTTCTCTTTATTATGTTTTTATATTTACATATGATAATACAGAGCTCAATTTCTTTTTTTAAACTTTTTTTATGGTCTGAATCGGACTAATAGTACAGTATCACAATTCATTTTAATAGGGAAAATTGACTTGATGTGCAGTATAAGTCAACTGATTTGCAAGCTTGGTCCCAGAACTAATTTAAAATAATAAGTCAAAGTACAACTGAGTGTCTATTTTTTGTGAAAATGTTACCTCTGCATAAAATAGAAATGATTCTTTGTCCATGATGCTTTTACGTGGTGGTAGCACACCGCAGTCGCTTCCAAGTCTGCGTAATAGCTTTGTGCCTCTCATCCATTGACAGAGCTCTGAAAATGAAAACACAAGAAATGTGCAATATAAAAATTGCATTTTAACACTCAATTGAGATGAAACGATTCAAACCTTTGCTCAAGATACAAGTTGCAGGCATCCTCCCCGATTAATACGTTGCTTTCTTGTTGCCGTGGAGATTCTGGATGCGAAACAACATACGGCTTGATGGCGTCATGCTTGTCGAAATGCAACATGAGCAGACTGTGGCTCTGACTCTGATTTGAATCATCTAGAGATGAAACGCTGGAGGTGGGCTCCTGGTCGGCTGGAGGGGACGCACAAACCTTCAGTGTGATAATCACATCAGTGATACTGTGACATCATAGAAAAGTCCATTTATTCCAGTAGTTCAATAAAAAAAAAAAGGACTATGCATGGAAGCAACAATTCTCCAGTATTTGTACCTCGAATGAAGAGAATGCGTTGATTGATATTCAGCGAATAGATGGGATTGGACGGACTCGCCAGCTGATGGTGAGGAGGAAAGCTCAAGACGCACACCGTGGCTCGGTTGACGACATCTTGCAGGAACATTTCTCCATTTCGGCACACCACCAATGACTTTCCCAGAAACCCACAAGAAAAACAGAATTTGTGAGACGTATTTAACATGTCTGCTTTAAATAAACTATTTTCCTACCAAGCCCTGCAGGAATGGTACCGATACAATGACAGTGGCCTGGTCACCGCTGTCTTTTGGCCTGTGCGTGAAATCAGAGATTGCAAATTGAAATGTGTGCAACCCTTGCAATGTTCTAACAGTTGACACCCGAGGTAACCTTGGCGAGAGCTGCCCAGTGTTGGTTGCCGCTCCTTGGCTCGTGCTTACGACGTGAACGGCGCCGCTCTCGTAAAGCGTCACAAGGTGAACTTCACCCGCCGTTAAAGTCGGGGTAGTATCGGAGCACGCAGGCCAGTAATCCACAAAGTGCAGCTTGAGTAAGGCACCCTCTGATAATACTCTTGAGATAGACAACGGAGAGCCTGAGGGGAAGAAAAAAAAAAAAAGAGTTGAAGGTAATAATAAGCCGACGGATGTTTGTAAGCTTGGCAGTCATTCAAATGCTTTTGAGCCTCATTATAGTGTTTTGGCTCCTCTGAGGAAAATGCTAAATATATCTTTCATCGGGTCACGCAATAGTAAAGCGTGCAGCTGCGGAGCAGAGCTGCAGGGGGTTTCTTTCAGATGTCACAGCAGCTGGCTCGCAAAATCACGCTGTTTTCGTTTACCGTCTCTGCTAAAGTGAAATTTGAAGCTCATGCTTGTCCAAGGTGAGCGCGTGCAACAGACGCTTCATTAGGTACAGTAAATACTTGATTCTGAGGTTTGAAGATTTTACAGGCAAAGGCAAAAAAAAGATTAAAATCAGTAATATTTTTGAGAAAAAGACAAAAAATATTTCATTTGAAGGAAAAGCGACTTAATGCAGATCTTTATGCTGTACTGTCAGACTGCACACTAACGAGCACGCCGATTGGTTTGAAAAAGCGAATAGCGCTCGAGCCTGCTGAGCGTCTGACACCAAAGCAACAAAAAAGACTTGGCAGGAGTCACAAAATCCCTTGTACATAATCTTTTCAATCATCTCCTCCGTTGACTCTTCTAACAACTTCAATGATATCTTTACTGGCACATGTCCCCTGGGTTTACAAGACAAAATGTCTTTCAGAGGAGAGATGTTTTATGAGATGTGATAGCGTACTGCCAGAGGCAAAGATAAAACAACTTTGAATTCTTCCTTGAAAATTCTTTTGTTTCCAAGGAGGGCCTCGGGAATGAAAAATAGTACAAGTGTATAGTCTGGTTCTGGTAGGATCAAAATCCAAATAGTTGGAGATGTGCTGTGTCATACGAATCCTGACTAAAGCTACTGAAGTGATTAAAAAATACAAATCTATTGATTTTTTTTTCTGTTCGACATACTCACCAGACAGCCTGTCCCAGACACACAGCAAATCATTGCTGAGGCCGAGTGCAATGAAACGAGTGCACCTACTGACGGCGGAGCAGAGGATTTCCGCCCAATTGGGCCACAGCACCAACGGTGGCGGTTCGGGATCTTCTCCGAAACAAGTCCAAAATGTTAGTGATGGGGCTTTATGGTTTTTGTTTGGAAATTCAAGATGGATTCAAGATCTGCATTGACCGTGTTTGGCCTTTGCTGTTTTGGAGAGCATCAGGTAGAGAAGATTGTAACTTCCGGTCCACCAAAAACAGAGAGAAACTGGGGATCCTATGAGATGGATGGGAGGGAATAGGAAAGGAGGGAACATCGAGTAGAAGTTAAAACGTCGTAGTCAACTGATATGATCCAATAGGATGTCTTGAAAAAAAGATTACAATGTCAAACCTGGCTTTGCTTTTGTCTTTTCATCAGAGTGACCACAGCGCAGAAGGAAATGTGTCGTGCAGTGTCTGGAAAAGATTCTGCGAGATTAGCAACGGCCTCTCTCAACCTCCTTCAGGGGTTGTTTTACCTTGGTGGCTCGTTTGTTTCATCCAAAACTAAAAAGTAAGACAAGATGTTGGGGACCTCTGTGGCGTTTGCTGCAAAACGACAAAAGAATGCTGGGTTATTTCTCCTCATTCAATAATATTTTACTGTCTGATGTTTATTTGATAGAATAATACCTGTTGATGGGTTGACTCGATTCACCCGGACAGCAGGAGACCATTTCAGGTTTGCTGAAATTTTGGGATCCTGTAAATAAAACACAGTCATGATTCAAATTGGGCCTTCCCGCATAACAAATATGAAATATTGAACATGTGTAAATAATGTAAACATAATATTCTATTTACAATACCAAACTATACTATACTACCTTTAACTCTCTCAGCCAGTCATGTACGGGAAAATAATAGATTTCAAGCCAAATGTCATTGTTGTCTGCAAGGAGATATTGAATTTTGAGTTTAAATATGAAGTCTGAATCACAATTTCAGAGACGAAATGGTAAAATGAAAATAGTAAGACAACTTACACCTCATTATAAGAGAGCCATATTCACTTCCTTTGGATAGTTCAAAATTTAAGCAAACACTCCTCTTGTTGATATCATCCTGACGTAAGGAAAAAATAATTGTACACGTTCTATATGAACGTATCCACTGCGCTGTTTTTACAAAACTCACCATCATGTTAATAACACTAAAGGAATAAATGCCTTCTAAGTTATACAAAAAGACTCTGGCGACACCTGGGGAGACACCGATTTCACAATTCAACTTTTGCTTGGCCTAAAGGTCATCTAATGAAATCAAGGCCAAGCGCATGGGACCAACCCATGTCATCAATCGTGCCCAGCAAATATGCATTTTCACTGGCACAGGTCATGTGGATGGAAGTCATCTCGACTCTCTCCTGCAACCATTCTGCCTCACGGCTAAGCGTACTCGCAGACCACACCGAAAAGCCACCGGAATGACCCAGGCTGAGGTATGCGCTGTCATCTGAGCACGCCAGGCAATTCGTGTTCTCTGGAAGCTGCAAGACGACACAGATAGCATGCAACACAAAGAAATAACTGGAAAAACATTAAAAAAAAACGTAGCTCTGAGAATATATACGATTTTAAAATTTGCACTATAAAAAACGAAACAAAAAAAAACCACTCATGTAGTGCTTACCTGTGCGGCATTTGTCAGGTGAATCGTGGCTGGTTTCTTTATGAATTTTCTCGCACTGCTAGCAGCCGTCGTTTCTGACTCAGTCGAACTTTTTTCGTCACTCATTGCCACCCCTAAACAAAATCCATACAACTAAGACTTCTCATAGCTATTAAATTGCATGGGCTAAAGCTAATTGAGAAAAACAAAAGCTGGCACGATTCGTAGCAAAACATCTTTAATTGCTACGCCAGCTTGCTAATAAACGGCTTGTGTACTTACGAATTTGTATCCTTTTAAAACGGATTAGAAAAGTGTAGTGCAACGAATTGAAGCTTAGAAAACTCCCGAACACATCGTAACGTACAAAACTAAACGTCAAACTTATCTTGTACCCGTCGTCATGACAACGGCTGTCTCCATGGAAACGATACACTGAAGAAATGTCGCGAGAGTTGAGAGCGGGAACAATTGCGGATCAGATGCACCATCTCTTTTGGATCCCTTCGATAGTTAATTTAAAAGTACATCTGGGGTTATTGTTGTTGACTTTCTTTTTTAATTGAACTTTTGACATTTTACATTTTCAACAATATTCTAATTTATTGAGATGCACTGTATGGTGTGATGTGTGAAACACTGGTCAGACACTGCCTTTATTATTCCACACCGGTGCTCCAAAAGCAGAATTCCCACCTCAAGTCTGTGTTAGTGCCGTTTATGGTAGAACCGGAGATGTAGGCAATGTTAAAGGGGACTAGTCACTTTGAGTTACATAAGGCGAAAAGGTTATTCAGCTCGCCCTCTCAGTTCTTCGCAAATATCATGTGATTTATAATCTACACAGGCCTGCAAGAGGACGTAAAATGGTCTTAAAATAAATACATTAGCAGATCAGAGAGAAATACTTTGTTCCACATCATTGGACGGAGGTTTAATCATGCCGCCTGAGATATTCCACCAGCAGTCAATTATGTGAAAGTGCGCTCAATAAATGCTTTTGTTTAGCGGTAGGGGATCCCTAGCATTTAATCCGGCCTGCCATGCCTTTCTACAAATTAAACCCCAGAAGGGAAATAATAAAATGACAAATGCACAGAACATAATAATAAACAACATTTGATCTTTGCATCATATATTTTCATGAATTTAAGATGGAGGACTTTATACAAAGCTGAAAAAGTTCCACGGCCCTTGAATTAAACAAGTGCATTTCGGGGGGCATAAAAATAAACCCGCTGCAATTAAACAGTAGAGTTGATAGAGATGAAGGGCTTGTAACTATACAAATATAACATTTTGCTTTAGTGTATCGTCCAAAAAAAAAAAAGAAAATGTAAAAAGAGCAGAAGAGATAAGAGGCACTAGCAAAGCAGCAGACCGGAAGGCTTTCGTGGAACATTTCAAAGGAGGCAACTGTAATGTGTATTGATAAATCGAACAGGCGCTTCTGGTTACCATTAACATAGCTTCCAGTGTTCCTGGTGGCTGTTTTTGCTGAGTCGAACATATTTCTTCTTGGACACCTGTGAGAGAAAATTGGAAAAAAAAAATGCTCGTGGACCTAACATTGTTCATGAAAATCCCTCCGTTGCACAAATCCAACGCAAAGGGAGAGCCGGCGCTACGAGGAGCCCTGAGAGACGTCGTAGTCCACGATGAGCTGCTTGATGAACGACAGTTTCTGGTGCAGATATTCACAGCGCTTCTTCTCTTCCTGGTAACCCGGGAATTTCTGTGCACACAATCGACAAAAATTTAGACTGGACAGAAATAACTGAACATCCTAAATGCGAATAACTACCAAGTATTCTAGATCCGATCTGGATTAATGTTTCTTACTTTTCGATACTTGTTGTATTTTTCTAAAATTTGATCTTCCATCACCTGTTAAAAGTAGAACACAATTTAAGTAAGTTCTCGTATGGCAGCCATAAAATCCATCAACAAAGCAGATGAAGTCATGCACCTTGTGTTCTTTAGTGCCGGGCGACATGCTTTTGATCTTGGACTCGAGCTGAACAAACATGTGAGTGATGGTGGCGATTCGGGTGTGCAGATCTTTATACTCGTCGTACTCCGCGTTGAAATCCTCCTGGTACCGCTGACGTTGTTCTACGCTTGTGATCCTGACATAGGCGCTGTAAATAGACATCTGATTTAGTGTGTGGCAAAAATTGTAAAATCAGACAAATAGTCACAGAACGCCACTCCGGTTAAAATTATTTCATTTGTGACGTTTTTACTGCACTTCAGAATGCTGCGATTCTATTTTGTGCCACAAGATGGCGGCCTTTGACTAACATATATTTTAAATCCTGCTCCAGTAAACTGCAACGTATTAGGACAGAGCTAACAAAAATAAAATACTATAAACAATGTAAGGGTTAAAAAAAACCCAACATATATTACACATTAATGTAAAATGTCTTCCATCCAAAATACAAAAGAACGCCTCATATGATTATGCCAACAGATATAACCTAACGTTGAACACAATTGTAATTTGAAAATTTACCAAATCGGACACTTTATTTTTCTTTAAAACGACTAACTATGGGACAGAATTGCTTCTCTGCGTCCATTGCTGGTTTTAAACTTAGACTACAGTAAACCACACCTCCAACATGCTTGCTCCACATTGTTGTATCATACGCCACTCTTTAGTCTTCCAAAGGTGTCACCTAAACTTCAGTTTCATTTCATAGAAATTAAAATATACTGTACTTGCAAGATTGTTTAAAAAAATAGTTATTACATGCCTCAGCACATCTGCTGACTATTAGTGGAAATGTAATACTCATCATGGATATGGGAAGTTTCAGTCAAATGTAAGAAATCACAACATGTTCAAACTTACCTCACATAATCCGGTTTCTCCACCAAGTCAATGTCATTAGTAATGTCACAATCTAAAAAAAACAAAAAACAAAAAAAACAACAACACATAATAGATTAAGATATTACCAGCATGAGTCAGTCAAGTAACCCCGCAGGGCATAACACTTTAACACGTCCATCTAGGAGACGTAGACGAGTTCAGAGGTGGGAGGCATCAGGGGAGGCGTCGCTTTAGGGAGCTCAAGAGCTGTTGTTGAGTGAGTCGGGAACATAACAGGCCCAACACTCCAGAGAGAGGGAGCTTAGGGGTGCAAACACACCTATGCTTAGGAGATTATGTCGGCTAAGTGTGCTGGGCGGCTACCTATGTTGATTCGGGACCTCAGTGGTGGGGGTAAATTGCGAGAGTTTTGATTGACAGTCTGATTATGACCTTTGAAATGTAATCAAATAAAAAAGCCTTACTTCCAAGTTTGTCCTGGTCGTGCTTGAGATCCGGACTGTCCTCTGACCACCTTTGTCCTGGTGGTCTTTCAACTTTTCCCGCTCCTTGTCTTTATGCTTTTTGGATTTTTTCTTCTTCTGTTGCTGTTGAGCGCAGACCGACTCAGCCCGAGGTGGCTCGGGGCTCGTCGCTTTGGTTCTGTGCTGATCAGTCACCGGTATGTCTGCGGTGCTTGATACGTTAAGCGCTAAAAGGGAAGCGTGCTGGTGGTCTCCAACATAGCTCCCTAAAGTATGATTAGTCCTTTGGAAATCAGGTTTGGCGTGGAAACTAAGAGGCTCGGCGACAGGTGCTCCCTTATTGTTTAAAAGTCCGTTGGTGACTGGCTGCTGCGGCGTCCTGTGATCATTTTGCCTTTGTCTCTTTGCTGCAAGAGGTTGTAGACTGTGCGTAAGCACGGGGCGTTTCTGGAAGACCAACACAGATGCATGATTGAGATAATCTACAAGTGATGAAATCAAACCCAAGCTTTGACTTCTCACCACTAGTGGGTTTTTTGTCAGACTGTGCTGCAGCGGCATTCTATCCCCGGATGGTTTCCCGATAGATTCATCGGCTTGAGGATTCCTCGAGTGGCCGTGCGCGGGGGGTTGCGACTTCCTGAAAACAGACAGGAACAAAAGATGGAGGAAAATAAACATGAGAGAGTCACATGGGAGAACAGCTGCAATTCTTTTGTCCGCACGTCAAACACACCTCAACAACAACCTGCTAGCAAGTTGTCGCTCCTCCTCGCTGTAGCCAGGCCAGTCTCGCCGCACGTACTTGTAGAAGTCGTCTTTCAGGAGGTAGCTGCTATCTTTGGGGTTCACTTTTGCCACCTGAAATACAAGCGACCATTAAACAAACCTCCATTTTCATCTTATTTATCCTTCACACTCATCCACTGTTGTCATAAGCAATACACTTGTACTCAATCTGATGAGTAATTTTGGATTTCTTCCACAGGCAGAATTAAAACTATAAGACTCTGTTTCTGAGGTTAAAATGATCTACTACAAACTGCAGACAAATTGTCCTGTTCCCAAAACAAACACGTCAGCAGAGATAAGTCGCATTGACCCAATTACGTGCATGCAAACACACAAGTCTGTAAAAACATGTATGAATGCCATCATTTCTCTTTCAGCTAACAAAACAACAAACTTATCATGAACAGAACAGTCAAAACAATTTAGAATAAGAAATGAGTTGATCCAATCCGGTTGCAGGTGTACCTAATGAAGTGTCCGATGAGCATATGCTCTTCCTCATACCTCTTCCAATATAGCTCCGAGCTCTGCCTTGTCCTTGGGACCGACCCGTTCTCTCTCCAGCCACAGCAGGAGCTCCGGCTTCCTGTAGGACTTGAGAGCCAGTAGATGAATGATGCGCTCCCTGAGGGGCTTCTGGTGGACCGAGGCCATGCTGCCGCTCCAGCGGCTAGGCGCAGGAGGTTTACAGAAGCTGCCGTCCGATGCGGACACAATGGGCGGCCTCTTATGGATCTTGACGCTTTTACCTGACCAATAGAAAAGGCAAAATGGTGTGATGGTAACAATATAAAAATGGATGTAGAACTTGCAATGACGTGGTGACATGTTTGTCGAGGATTTCGAGGTCAACCTCAGCTAAGCTTCCATCGTGTATAAAAAGGTTAGCAGCTCTAATCAAATCAAGCTTTTTATAGTCCTCAAGCGTGATGGCGGTTCCAAAAAACATTGCCAGTACAGTTAATAAAAATTTGACAATGGCACTCTGGAATGGTATTTCTGTGATTTCTAGTGACATTCAAATCAGTCATAAGTGACCCATCATCCAGAATTGTGTTTGGCTGTTAAAGTTCCGCAGAACAACTTCCAATTCAGGATTTATTTTGCAGCTAATTACTCAAATGATCTCAAATATGAATCAAAATTAACACTAATATTTTATTACTTCACGGTGAAGACAGAAAGTCACCGCACAGTAGCTATCACTTTTTCTTCTAAACTAAATAGGACCATTTCAGGCAAAATAAAATGTCTTTATTCAACTAACACAAAGGCTATGGAGATGTTGTTTACCCACGACATGCACTTTCTTTATATTCATATTTTAATTATGAACATTTTTGGCGAACAAAGAAAAGTGGCACAAATAATATCCAGTACACATTTTTCAATATGCCCATAGGAGCAGATAAATAAGGCAGAGGAAATTCTAAAAACTACCTGATAATCGTATTTAGCCGCACTGTCTCCATGACGACTTCACCCCAAAAACAAAATGCAGCTATTAGCCTCCAAAGTGCACGCAAGCCATTTGTCTTCCAGGTGAAACTGATCGCTTCAGCAGACAGCTCGTAGGGCACGGACGGGTAGGAGCTATCTCCACTTGCTAATCCTATTACGCATGAAGCTGTACTTGGAAGGTCACCGTATGTGCTATGTTATCTGCAAAGTCAGACATAAATCACATTTGCAAAACTTAAGGGAAGAATGAAACAATGAGGCCTACGGACGATTATATGACCTCTTCTTCAGGTTGTTTAAGAGAAGGTCCTGAAGCTACAAGAGCACAGCTATCATCTTCACCTTAAAAAAAAGTTGATACACAATCTACAAAGGCCAAGTGTGGTCAAAAGCAACCAGTTTGAGCAAGAGTCTGGAGCTCGGCACCACGCGGGGGTCTGATAGTCCTGCCAGGAAAGAAAATTGCGTAACTGCAGCGAGGGTTGAAGTGGAGAAATAAAAGAGAAGAAAGAAGCTGGCAAGTGCATAACTGCACGTTTAATTTATGATGCACGATGCTCATGATTCGTACCATCTGATATAAAACGTCAATGTGTCTTCAGATGTGAGCAATCCCATTGCTTACTTTTTCCCTCCTGATGTACGTAAAAAACATTACTGGGAGTTATGGGCCTATCAAATAAAAATAAGAGGGAATAACTTTTTGGACGTTTGGATTTTTGCATCTGCAACAATAGTTTAAAGACGCACTCTTCAAATGTCACTCTGGGCAAGTGTGTCTTTTTTCTTTCAAAAGCCAGATGCTATCGTCAATGGAATTTCACTGGCAAGCAATTGGAAGGAAAAAAAAAAATATGCTGGAAAACTGATATCACACCGCAGACATGTGCTCACTGATAAGTGAAATACTAAAAACAGATAACATTTTGACTAACTGAGCACTAATAAAATGTTTGTAGTCATAACATTTGACATCCTATGCAAAATATGTCGAAAATATTCACTGGCATTGAGCAAGAATTAAAATCCCTAAAGGTCGCAGGGGCATCGATGTGCACCGTAGCATAGCTAAGCTAAGCGTAACATAGCACTGCGTAGCATCGGTGGAGGTTTTGATGGTCTGTAATCTTTGGGATTTTCCAGTAGAAACCATTAAGAACGGCCAAGTTGGGAATTTGGTGAATCCCATTTTCATAAAACATCTATCCATATCCACTATTAAAATCATGGTTGAGTTAGCGCCTATCCCAGGCTGACTGCCAGCCAATCACAGGGCACATGTATGATAAACAATCTATAAACAATTCAGCCTTCAATGAACCTAAAATGGAATGTAGCTGCAAAAAGCACATGGAGAGAGCATGCAAACTCCACACACGAGGCCCTGAGCCAAGATTGGAAGCTGGAACTATGAAGCCGACCATCACCCAGCTGCTGAAGGAAATAAAATTGAATGCAATCCATTCCAAGATGGCTTTTGCATTTTATAACTATTTTCCTATAGAAAATCCTGGCACTAAATGAAATGTTCTTGAGTCCAACTGTCACCACTGGAGGATATGTGTGTCTGTGAGGCAAGTCCCTTCACAGTCATATAAAAACACTGAGGCCCAAAATGACATTTGGGTTGTGAGTCATTTGAGGTGAACACTCACTGGGATGCGTGGCTCCGGGTTTTATCTCAATGGCCGAACGGCTCCAGCTATCCTTCTCGACTTGAGACATCCTCTCGCGTGTCATCTGGTAGGAGTCCTCGGTGGCGCACACGGTGATCTTGTCCTGGATGACTCCTTGCCCTTCCAGCTGCTCGCGGCCGTCACTGCAAAAACCAACGAGACCGAAAGAAAGCCGCTGAGCTGTAGGAGCTTTAAGCTGTCAACGCCGTCAAGACAAAGCCCAGTGAGCACAGCGGCGTACCGACATAGACTTCAGGGCAACAGTGCGGTTTGAAGCTGGAGCTGGCCAAGATGGCCGTGGTTATGTCACAGACTGGATATAGCCCGGTGTGCTACGTGGTATCAAGACAAAAGGTTCATGGCAGGATACGGCCTGTGGAAAACCTCCAGCTTAGCTCGGTCGAACCTGGCTTCAAACAGTTGCTTTGCAAAATTCTTCTAGGACAAAAGTCATGCGTCACACGTGAAATGGCTGGGCTGCTTCATTTGCACGCATGACTGCACACTTTCTCTTGGAAATATCAACTCACTGGTGGGGCCAAAGCGAGCATACGAGATAGGACGTGTTAAAAACGCTGAATAAAAGAAGAGAGATTGAATTTCGCTCTTCCCTAAACAAATAGAGGTGCTTGTTTCCTTCCTCTTCATACTTATTAGAAAATGACAAACAAGACTAGAAACTGAAAATGGGCTTATTTCTGCAAGACAAGAAATGTCATGTGATAAGTGTGCTACAATTTTCAATTATTTATATTTTTGGACATATAAGGATGTCAGAGACATGTTATTAAGATACATGGGAAGTGTTTTGGACAGGGATGGTAAAAACAAAAATCAAATAAAAATACAATAAATAAAGTAAAAAATAAATAATTTAAATAATTTAAAAACATTTTCTGACCGTGTTCAACCTTGAAAGTACTCCCTGCATTTCTTCGGCTTCCTACCTTGAAACATACTGATGGATGCAGTCAAAGCTGGCCTGCGGCTGGTCTTTACAGTCGCTGGATAAATAGAAGGAGAAGACCCGAAGCGCATTTGGCGATTCTGCTGTGGGAGCTGGGAGCTTAATGTACTGGAAAGGAAAGGAGGGAGAAAAGCTAAATTCGGTGACTTGAAAACAAAAGCCACCTATACATGCAAGGTCTGTTGGAAAAGCTAACAATAACACAAAGTCTGTTCAGAACAAGCCGACTCAGCGTTTGTGAGCTTCACTTCATTCTTATCAGCCAGCTGCACAAGTCTTGACTTGCAGGATTTTGCAAGTCTTTCAATCAAATTTCATGTGGTTTCCTATGAAAGTTGACTCACAGGTGGCTCATCTCAGCATGTGACATAACACTTTAGAACTGTGTACTATTTATCTCTGCCATACACTGTACTAAGCTTGTGTATAGGGTTAATCCCGGATGTGTTTTTTAAGAGACAGAGGTCAGAAAACATTTGTTACTGAACCACTGTTACGTCTGCATTTTGTGATTGATTCACTTTCACAAGCAATTAGTCAGAGTACACGGTGCACACAAACTGAACAGAACATGAAGGTTCACCACAACCGGTCAAGATCTGATGTCCTTTGATTCCTAAGATTTAAAAACAAGTGTATCATCATTGTGTTGCTTTTACGGTGGCTATCCTACTTTGAGTACATTTCTTTTTTCTTTTTACCTTTATCACTGAATTTAAGACATCAGACTTAACCTTTAAATAAGCCTAAAAAAAATTGTTGACCTGAAGGAATAACTAAAAAAGTGCTAACAAATACTCCATCATGATAGTAAAACGGTCTCTGAAATGTACGATCTTGCTTTCCGAGAGAAAACATGCGAGGGAAGCGTCTGACTAATCTTTGGTGCTGTTGTTTATATTGGCGCAGAGTAAAAGCACAAGAGCTAAACACATTGCAAACGTTCATAAGGCATTAGGCAGTTGTGCAAAGGTCATCTTACTGGCACACCAAAGGTTTGTGAATAACTATTGTAAAACTTCCCTATTAGAAAAAAAAAAGGAATTTAAAAAATGTGTGGGTGGTAGTTAGAGCAAAAATATGCGGTGTGGAAAAATGCCATTTCATAGGAGGACAGCAGTCCGATCTCCACTCAGCTATAAAACTGTGCTGGCCTTGTTAAAAAACCAGCCAGCCTCTCTAACTGGGAGCACATGGCCGCACGTGATTTATTTGGAGAGGCGGTGAAGAGAGTGCGGATAGACACGTCGACGCTAGACAAGAATTGTGGCTAAACCATCCGTATCAAACCCAAGGCCCGGGGGCCAGATACGGCCCTCACATCATTTTATGTGGCCCGCGAAGACAAACTGTGCATTGACTTTATGTGTCAATACGAAAATGAAAATTTTCTTCACTTTTGAAAACTACAAATATTGCTAGCAATTTTTATTACCATTCATTTTCTATTTTTTTTTTTTACTAGATTCTGATCCCAAAGCTAGGCGTTGACAGTCATAACGGCCCTCCGAAAGAAACTGAGTACAATGCGTGAGTTTGACACCGCTGGTCGAAGCGCAATGTTATTTTTAATTTATTTGACTTAGGGTCCGGGTCAACCTCAAGAAGTAATTAATTAGACCATGATGATTTTGTCTTGAGCCGTCAAACCTCATCCCCACTTATGACCGCCACGGAGGTTACATTCAGCACTTTTTGCTTGTTAGTGGGATTACACACAAAAATGTTAATTCTGGAAATGGCATTAATGTGCTATAATAATCTGCAGTGATCAGTTGAAACAAATCACTGTGCTGGTTTTTTTCTTTACCATGACTAACTACAGGCGTAATTACGTAATTTTCATTTTCACTCAATTTTGCAGTTTAGTATGAACGGGGATTTTATGGACCTTTATTTTATTTATTTTTTTTTTAACCGCCACAACAATTACAAAAACATATTGTTTCAACTTGAGAGTGCAGAAAATCATTTTATGATACAGTGACTGGTTAGGTCTGTAACCTGCAGCGTTAAGGAAAGTGGGAGGGGATGCTACACTTCACACTCAGGCTGCAAAATATGAGCTGCGGGAGGTCGTTTTTTGTGATGGATGAAAGGCATGTGCCCATCATGTACTTCACGTTAATCGTCCGACCACAATCTGGCCTAGCATTCAGAGCACCACTATTCTGTAGTGGAAATGTTTACAAGAGGAGTTCACACAATTAGATGAAAGCCATTTGAATATGGGTCACATAGCCTTCACTAGAATCTTTCACATTCAACATTTAAAAAAAAAAAAATGCTGATTGGACAACATGTTATTATTATAGTCTGCTATTTGTTGTCATTTTAATGCTAGTAAAATTTTTGGTCACAGTCCACTGGTTGGTTGGCCCCAGGGTTTGACTGATAATAATCATACAAATGACACTATTTTGGTTTTTGATAGACTTCCTTTTCCCCCATTTAGAGTAATCAAGCTCTCGAGATAAACATTGTGACCCTTTTGTAAGGACGTGGAGGAGACTTGGCGCTGGTCGGCAGAATAGTCTCATGTGGCTTGCTGGCGCAACTTGATCACTGTTGAACTCTGCTAAGTGAAATGATGTTTTTTTTCCCAAGTCATTTCCGACACTTTTACTCCTACGTCGTCTTCTGCGACCTTCGAAGTGTTAAAAACTTCCACAGTGACATAACGTTCTCCAAAGATCTACGGATCAGAAGATTGTTTCTGGCACAAGCCCCTTACAAAACATGTGTTGCCGCTCCACTTTAACTAGGCGCTAAAAACAGTGGACACAGCTAATCCATTTCCATCCTTTCCTGGGTTGGAAGCATTACATGAGCAGCAACATCAGGCAGAAAGAATTATTTATGAAAGTTACTCATCTTCCAAATGAAGTGGGCACGTCGAAGGGCAAAAATCTAAAAATGAGTATTCTGATTATATGCGGACATAAATTTCAATGGAATGAGCCGTGAGGAAATCTTTATTTCTACAGAAACGGTATTGGTTTCAATCTCAGTCAGTCATCAGAAATGTCTTGGCGTACTGGACAGGAAAAGGCTCCTTTTCCTGGCGTTATCAAACTATAAAGTTGATGGAACAAAAACTGTGAGAGACTGCTGTCGGTGCACCGGGCTTAAGTTTCCTGCGAGCTTTTAGTTGAATGTGGTGTCGGGGTGTAGAACTCATGCAGCCTATTGTTTCCATATCCTCTGCAGCCTGAGTAATGGCCTTCTGAAAACAGGCCGTCTTTTGTTCCGGCCTCCTGGACTCCAGAGCCGTGGCACTGCCTCGCCTCTCTGGTTCGATGGGGGGGGGGGGGGGGGGGGGGGGGGGGGGGGGGGGGGGAGGGAGGAGAAAGGAGGTGGGAGAGAAACTTGTCGCCACCACCGCTGTCTGTTAGCAGCGGGAGGCGAGCCACCCTCGGCTGGATTCACAATAAACGCGCCCCACGTGTGACTGCGTGTGTTAATCCAGCGTGAGCAACTGGAGGCTGAGCTTTTCTTGCTAGGGTGTAATCAACATTTCTGCCAGTCGCAAGGCCGAGGAGGAGCAAGGCAAAAGGATGAGCTCTCAGTGACACACAAGAAAAAGCAGGTCATAAAAAAAACACACACACCAGACAGCCTGGCTGCCTCCTCATCCTCGCCGCTGGCAAATAAACTCCTCGTCTCAGCCCAACAAAAGAGAACATTTGTTCCCAGGACTACTAGTTGCCATTTTGGGCTGAGCATAGCCTCTCCCTTGACCCTTGTAGGGTCATCACGCATTTTGCTAGCTTAGCTGGTTTTTACCAAACTGTACAAAAAGGTGGCAGTGTTTGTTTGTGTGAAAAATTTGTAGTAATTTAACAGTGGAACTATCACACACAGATAAAAAATACATTTTCACTGCAATGACCCTGAAGTTTTAACATTTGGAATGTGACCAAACATTTCTGGAAAAATATTCCAAATAGTCAAAACTGCACGTGTGCTTTTCATTTTCCTTGGCTTTTGGTGTTTAGCGTGATGATGTCACAGCATTTATAGTAATAAAGTGCTGATTCACGTAGAAATTTAAATTATTGTGATATAGGAAAGTGGTATGCATATCTCTGCCTTGGCTGCTCAGTAAAATCTGACTAATTTCACAAAAAGTCAACAATGGTTACAAAAGAATTAGTCATTGAAATGAAGCTTCGAATTTGCTTCACAAACCAGTTGGAATATATTTTGACTCCTCAAGATGGCAGTATTAGTTGAACATCGGGGTGAACGTACACTGACTTGCCATTTCTTAAACGCTTTTATTCAAACAGTGCCATCTAGAGGAGTCAAAAAATACAACTGGTTCATAACGCACATATGAAGCTTCATTTTCCCATCACTGTAAAGAATACAAGTTCGTAGTCGTATTCAGTCATGCTACTCGGTATGAGGCAGGCCTAAAAATAAAAAGGTTTTAAGCTTTATAATACAAAAACTTTTTCCAGATAAAGTAAAAAATTCCAAGATTGTGACACAATCCAGAGTATGCAGTTTTTAAAACAGCATAGTGATTGTGTAATTTTTTATCATGTTACTTCCCAGCTACCACAGTAAAGTAGCTTGAGTTAATTTGACCCAGTTTTGCATGACTAATTGTTTATCTCTATTTTATTATGGACTTATTTTTAATATAATATTTCAGTCGGTTGGGTCCGCGGCTGGTGTCGCTTGCTCAGATTCACATGCTGGGTGATTAATGCGAATGCCTCCGGCGGGAGACGGCGCATGTCATCAAGACTGAGCTTGTAATCACTTTCATTTGCAGTTTTACAGAGACAAAGCCACAAGCTCCAATGCTGCAGGGGAGAAGAAGTCGGGAAGCGTCCTTGAGATTTCCCCAAAACCGATGCCAAGAAGAATTTGTCTCTGGCAGGTGCTCGAGGCCAGACTGTCAACTTCAACAAATTGTGGGTCAGCGCAACCCCCAACCACCCCCGTGTGGCCCCCAAGCAAGGCCGGCTCGACACATACTTTGACACGTGTGTGTGGCAGGGAAACAAGCAGCCTTTTATACCTCCTGAGCCAGCACCCTGGATTTTCACATGAGGGAATTAAACGGGACGCGATTCTTGTAAGCCAAGATGAACTGCTTGATCACACACAGAAGTCATTTTTCCACCATCTCAGTGGTCACTGACTTGTTGGTGGAATGCCAGTTTTCTCCAAGAGCAGGGAATCCTTAAACCCCAAATTCACTCCACTTGCATGCTCACAGGATCCATTAGGCATGTGACATGTTCAAATACTGTACAAAGAAATGGAGTGTAACATTCAAGTTCCCCTCAGGGGGACAATAGAATTTGTTGTGGTTTTGCCTTCTGCTGCTTCCAGCCACTTTGATTATTCAGCACTTCCTGTAACCATCAGCTATCATCAGCTAAGGAAAAGAAATCTAAACTTTATTCCACTTGCATAACTTTGAGCCAAAAATGTTAGCTTCTGCTCTGTTACATGCACAGCAGTGTTTTTTTTTTTTTTCTTTAAACCATGGTGCTCAAGCCTATGAAAAAGAACCCTCCAGGACGGAGTCCAGTCCATTGCATCTGTACTGACTGTAATGCATTAGGATGAGGAAGTCAATTCATTGTGGGTGACAAAACACAGGCCGCATTCCCTTGCTCCTTGTTATTCAAATGAGAGGCAAGGAAACACACACACATACACACACATGGTTCCCCCAGGGGATTTCAGCTGATCTTGCCAGGCTAAAGAGCGCTGTACAATGGGCTGGGGGGTGTTGCGGGAAATGAATAACTCATGCCTTTAAAACGTTGAGCACAAAAACAAGAAGCAAACACTTCAAAACACGCAAAGGCAAAATGAAACTGGTTATTTGTTGACTTTACGACTGGACCATGCACTGCAACAGGTTGTATTACTCGTCCAAAACTAGCATTAGGTCTTAACAAACACAGACGAGAGCATTGTTATCGACTCTGCTAATACGCTCCTCTGCCGCCTACTAACACAAAAGCATGCACGTTTGAGTCAGTCAAGACAGAGAGAGCTGACACTGTCATGCAGAGTATTATGGCTCCTAATTACCTCTAAACATTCATTTGGTTAATGACTGTGTAGAAATTTCCGTCATCCAGTTTCCATCACAATAACAAAGGAGGGAAACTACAGATAAAAAACACCACGAGCATTTACATCAAACAGGTGTCCAATCGTGGTGCATCCAGGTAAGTCATACATGAAAAAAAATCTGAAAAAACTTGTACATGGAGCCATGAACTGCAGTAACATTAGTCGTTTTTTAAGGAGGATAAATAAGTAGGTCTGTAACTACTTTCACATACTGTCTACATGTTTTGCTGCACCGTTTGTGACAACTTTACTATTATGTTAGCATCAAGCTAGTAGACTTAAAGTTAAAAAAAAGTGATGTTTAATTTACATACAGAATATGCAAATGTCTGATGTTTAATGCGACATTTTAATTGGGTAGCTAGCATTAAACACCTTAAAGCCTCTTTTTAATCAAGATTTGATCACTTTGCCAAACTGCTGCTTGTTCTGAGTTGAGTTCACTCTCGGGTCTGCACACAACTACACCAATAAATATTATGAAAGTGTTTAATGATATTAATAACATTGGGGCATGTAGACACAACTAGTTACCAGTCATGTCCAGACAGGAACATTGGCAAGCTGCAGCTATTTCCCACCAACCTGTGTAATTACTGAAAAGTAAAACATTCCCTGAGGTCAAAACTGTAGCTATCCCTGACGACACACAGTCTACACACAAACACAGATATGATCTAGTGGTGCTTGCTGCAGATTCTGGATTATTGGAAACCCTCCCTCTTCTTCCTCCCCCTCTTAAAAAAAAAAAAAAAAAAAAGTTTCTAACCAAGCGTAAACACCCGCCGTGAGCAACATTAACTTCCCACGAAGCAATGCGACCAATGTGCGTCATGGGGGGGGGCTTTTCGCTTGACACATGAATGCTCCTCACTGCATTTGTGACTCAGAATGTGAAGGTTTGTGTGTGTGTCACTCACTCCCTGTCACTCCACAGTACCTAGCCTGACCCAATAACCTGCAAGCTTCCTATGTGCTGTAAGCATAACCCCCCATTATGGATCATTACAGCACATACAATATATGCCAAAGTCTACTTTGCAGCTACACAATAGCGGAAAAAAAATGGCCTTGATCATATTTTAAAATGTAGTGAGGGCATTGTTTTTTGCTGACGGGGAGGAAGCATCGATCATTGTCATTTTTTCGTACAATATCAAACAATATTATTAAACTACTAATTAAAATAAAGTACAAGGTCATCTCATGGACAAATACAGTAAAATAAACAACAAAAAACATTATGGAGGCAAAATCTACTTGATTAATAATAATACGATTTTTTAATCGGAGATGGCAAACTCAGATATGCGGTAAGATCCCATATAATAATCCGTCTGCGGGTGCTGCGATCAATATATCATAGTTATTATTTATTACATATGACAACTTTACATTTTTGAGTTTAGCAAGCAGTGTGTTGACACGCTTGATCTGCTTTCGAAGGCCACATTAAATGACATGGTCGGCCAGATCTGGCCCCCGGGCCTTCAGTTTGACATCATACTTTATAAAATAGATGGGGTTTTTCAAAATGTATATGAATGGTACATAAACAAATAAATTAAAATTAAAAGTTGTAATTTATTCCCCCCCAATGTGGTAAAATGAAGTACGAAAATATTACTTGGTTTGGAGATTTTTTTTTTTTTTTAAATAGAAATTAACATGTCCTTACCCCTTGACTGCCCTCGAAACAGATAGTCGGCTCACTTGGTAAATCAGTCTGAGTGAAAGAGAGAGAAAAAAATAACATTTAAACAAGCGCGTGTATACGATGATGGTCTCTCATTAGGCGCGTCTCGCTTGTAAAGTTAAGCGCATAGTGCTGACGGATGACACAAACATATTTTGAGATAAAAAGGTAGCAATTAAGATAATAAAGCCAGGAAAACAACTTGTGACAAGTGTGCGTGTGTTCGGTATGCACGCGCCACAGGTACCTTGAGGTTCTGGTAAGCCTCCAGCGCTCGAATGGCGGTGTCGGTGAGCTTGACGTGGTAAAGTGTCCGGTTGGGTCCGAGTTTACTATTGCTGTTTTTCCCGCACGACAGCCCGTAACGTCGGTCCTGCCCGAGCGAAGCCATCACTGGCTCTCCCTTTCGGAGTCCGCTCGGCGAATTAATGCAGTCTTTCCCAAGTAACGCTCAAACCAGGTGACGTCAGCCTACGTTACAAAGTGGGCGGGGCTATGATGACGACGTCGGTTGATGCACTCGCCTCGCTCTTTTAATTGCTTTGCTGACAAGGGCCAGTAATCGTTTTATTCTAATTCATTGGGAGCAAATCAATTTAAATATTTAATGCAAGTCGTTTTATTACATGCTTTTCATCCGATTTGAGTTTTAAGAATGAACCCGTGATCCAAAATGCATAAAATCAAATCGCCATTCATTTGTACACTACAGATGCTACAAACCGAGTTTTTGTATATCACTAAGTGAAAACACACGAGTGACAGCAGCGGCAGCAAAAGCAGGTGAGTCTGACAAGTATAAGCCTATTTAGTTAAATTCTTAAGCCACGCCTGAATGAAAGTACGTAAAAGGAGGAGGTTACTGTGGGTCAAAGAAGCAAGAGCAGGTGGCAGAAAAACGTCACATACTGCATAAGCCTTCAATGAAGCTTTCCTAATGGAAAACCATTTACTACTTTCAGGGAATGCACTAGACAAACATTTTTAAAGTCAATAAAAATGTAACAATGAGCAATTTGGCAGTGATCAACGTCCGAACTAAAAGTACAATCCATATGAAACACCGTGCTCTCGTGGTCATCAAAAAAACAAATCCCTTCGGGCCTCACCAGCAGGTTTTCAGAAGGTGAGATCTGGAAGATAAAACCCTTGACCCCCCCCCCCATCTCTACCTGTCTTGTCAGTCTCATCCACTCATTGTCTGCGCTTCGCCATCTGTTTCGCGGGAAGTAGGGTAGAGCCCATCGACCGACTCCCAGGAGAGATGCGTCACACCTGAGGGCACAAAGTCCCAGGACACCTGCGAGAAGCTCAGTTTGCTCACGTTGTATGCAATCTCAGAAAAAAAAGGTACTATTGTGCTCCAAGGTAGACATTTTTGTGATGGACTCTGTAGGGTTAACAATTGAACCCCTTGGTACAATTAAGTGTTAGAAAAGGTACACAAATCGTCCCCAGGGGATCATTTCTCTATCTTTTGTTTCCATGTAAGAGTACAAACAAGTGCTCAGACAAAGTGAATAGTTTTCAAAAGAGCCGACTGTTTAATGGAATACAGATGAAATAAATACACATTGTAAAAGTTGTAATCTAAACTAGGGGTGGTAAACGTGTTGCACTTTGAACACCATTTACAATGATTCTTGTGAAGAAGAAAAAAAAAAGCTGTTTTGTGTGTATTTGTTCACTCTACTTTTCAGGATGAACTTTTTTTTGTTGATAAATGCATTTTCATAAGATAACATCAGTTGAACATGAGCTGGTGCAAAAAAAAAAAAAAATCTAAATTGCTAGCATACTGTAGCGGTCAAGGCTTCAGTGTGCAAAGTGCAAGAATTTCAAGGCTGTGTGCTACTTGCAAAGCAAGTAGATTATTCACTGTGAAGACCTTTGAGATCTGTTGTTTTGAGAGAAAAAAAAAAAAAAACGCAAGAACAATCAGCTTCATGATTTGTGGGTGCACTCCGGGTAAGCGGAACACTAGCCCACTAGATCAAAGTTCACAAATAAACACTGAGGCCTTTATATACGAATGAACCGACATGACTTTTTCTCGAGATACGAGTCGTCATTGCACTGCTTGGTGGCGGCGAATTCAATCAGCTGACTTCACAACAAGCGACATTTTGGCCGAGTGAACGCCAACAAATCTTCCAAAAAGCTGTTTAGCGCCACTCCTAGTTGAATTTTTCTCTCAAATGAAACAACAAAGAAAATCATACGTATTTAAAACAACCGCAATTGACGCAAATTCTCTTTTTTGACTTGCTCGCACACACACACACACACGTGTGTAAACAGGGCCCAGGTGTGTAAGTGTTTTACTGAGATGACTTTACAGCTGCCACTTTGACACCGACTGCTGTGGCGCATCATTCCATGCATGAGCACAGAGATGATTAAAAGCTGCGGTGTCCTCGCATGACTCCAGAGAATGTTCTCTGCTCTTGCTTTCATTTTAGTTCCATTCTGCTTGCAGCGCGTTCTGTCTGCAAATAGTTAGACAACAATAAATGGAGTGTGCCGTCACCAGAGGAGTGCGTGTCCTTTTTAAACCACAGGGCGCACCGTGTGATGGAATTAGCCAATAAAAGACAGACAGCAGCATTTATATTGAGGGACCAGGAAGCGGTGTCTTAACTTTTATCTCTGCAAAGAATCCACCCAAGGTAAAAAAGAAAAAAACATCACATTTTTTACTTTTAGGTTCCGTTTACAAATTTTAACATCCCTTTCTGGGTTTTATTGTTTCTATGCGTGTGAAAATGTATCGATTAATCGACAAAAAAACGATGATCAAATTAAGTATTTTAGAAATCGAGTAATCGTTTCGAATTTTTTTTGACTAAATATTGTCCAAATAAGATTTCAGGCTCTCAAAATGAACAATTATTTAAATGATCTAGTCCTTTTTGAAGGCAGACTGATCTTTTCTGTGTTTAATCAAAATAACACATCTAATCACAAAATAATAGCAAATAAATAAATGTATTCTGATAACAAACAATAATTTGGTGGTTAGCGCATCTGCCATACAGTTCGGAGGATCAGGATTTGAATCCTTCCCGTTACGATCTTGTATTTCCTCCCCGTGCTTGCGTTTCCAGGACGTTGCAGTGCTTCAACAAAGATGATGCATTTGCTTTTGAAGCCTGATTAGAGTTGTCTGTGACAACCAGGTCATCATGTGTGAAGGCCACCCACAGAAAAAAAAAAAAAAGACCTCACAAAAGAGCGCCACTTCATCTTATGTCTGAATTTATTACCTCTCACTGGATGCCTATTTTTCACCCGCACGACTGGAGCCATCGCATCTATGATGGAGTGGGCTTCCAGCGACTCTGATGACTCATTTGCCCCACAGACGTCATCCTATTCAAGGCAGGTGACTTTGGAGTCTTGCGCGACATCATTAGAGTGCCTTCCTTGAATGCTTTGAAATACACTCAGTTGCCACAAGATTCAATTTACAATGCAATCAGCTCCAAAAGATACATCAAACATTTTGCTGTGACAAATATCATTTACATACGGCATGCAAAAAAACAAAAACAAAATAGGGCTCATATTGTCACCAAAATTAATGTGCATCTCTAACTCATGCTCACTTCAACCTCTACAAATATTAAAATAATTGTTCTAATATTTTGGATCTTATGGAGTAAAACTGGATTTTTAATCTGGATTGGATCAGGATTGTGCACTTGAAGCAATGTAAACAGAACATGAAACATCCATTCAGACTGTCCTCATCAGGATCGCAGGCGAGTTGGACAAACAAGCAATCACTTTCCCATTGACACAGATGAACAATCCTGAATCAACCTAATCAGCATTTTTTGGAATGTGGTGAAAACTGGACTAACCAGACAAATTTATGCTAGGTTGGAGTTGAGATTCAAACCTGCTACCTTTTACCCATGAGGCATAGAGACAGAGACGAGCACTAAACCACATTCTTCCCCATTAAACATATCCAGATGTCACAGTCTGAGCTCATCTGATTTGTTATACAGCACCTTGTGGGATCTAATCATCTTTGTGAAGGCAGAACTTTTACCACAACAGTGTTTACCCTCATCACATTGACTTTTATGTCCCCGGGAGCTGCGAACAAAGAAGCTGCTTCTAATTCCGTCCTTCATAATATTTGTCTCGGCTGCGTCCTCTTAGTCACTGTGCATATTTTTCACTCCTCCAATCAAGCGGAGTGGGAATTGACTGTGCTGATCTAGTCCGCTGTGATCATCCTCATCATCTCCAGATGGGAGAAGGCTTCCCATGTGTCCTGCCACGCAGTTCACTGAGGCCGGTTGCCATGGAGGAAACTCCCAAGTCTGGGATGCTACTTATAGTGTCACTCTGTGGGAGTTTATTTACTTACTATACAGACTGTGCATTGGCGGAGGAGAATCTGCTCACTTGGCTCTGTATGACATAGAATCATTATGTAATTACAGTATGAGCTTGTTTTCCCACCCACTATCTTTAGCAGTGGTCACAAACTTATTTCACCAAAATTAGCGTCTGCTATCAGCAGAAGAAACTTTTAATTTTTGAAAATTTCATCTTGGAGGATTAGTTTTGACTCAGAAAGCCCCCCTACCCTTAATCCCCTCCACCCCCAATACTTTGGATATAAGACTATAAATGGTTGTGTTACCGTGGCAACACATATGGTCTGTCTGGACGATGTCAAGATTTAATTTTACCCTGCTAATGACTTCTCAGTATACTTGTGTCCATTTTCTACCACGGTTTCATCTGTGGGCGTTGTTTGCGCTTGGTAATGTGGTGCACGCAACCCTGGACTTTTGACAAGACCCTGTTGCATTTAGAGACGACGTGCTACGCTCGTTCATTTCCATCCTGTCCGAATGCAGCAGTGGTGTAATTTTAGCACATAATGAAAATTAAAAAAAACATAATTTTCTCCTCCGATGACCGCTCTTGTTACAAAAAGAACATGCCTGGATTGTTCTCAAGTGTGCAAGAAGTGTTTAAAAAATAAATAAGAAGTCACATGACGGACGCACGTTTCTGCTCTGATACTATCATAAAATGTGACTCAGGGGCATTGGGTCTAAAACAGTGCAGTCTCTTTATTTATGTTTATACAGTTGGTGGATGATTTAATTTCTTTTTTTTTTTTTAATTTTCCTTCAGTTGGTGTGTGGCAAAATTGTCCAAAACGAGGAATCAGATTGTGTTCCACCAAAATCTTTGCACTGTTTGGTGTCTTTGTCATGTGGCTCTTATCTGATTCATTCTTTCTTTCATTGCTCAGTTTTAAGCCCTACCAGTTGCGTATGTGAAATTGAATCCAGCCTCCTGCTGGATTGATCTTTTGCTTCCAAGACAAAAGGTCGGCCGGGGTAACATCTGCACAACAGGAGAGAGATTTTGCTCGCGTGTCGTCTTTTGTCCCAAAATAACTTTTGATCAAGGGGCACGAGCGCCCTCAGGCAGTGAGCTAAAAATACTCAGCCCTGCGGTTTATTATTTTTTTGTCTGAATCGATTATCGCCTCACTCTTCTGCCAAGATTTATTTTCATGTTTTAAATTAAAAAATGCCACTTAAGTCAAAAGGGAATGATTCTGATACGTTCATGGGAAAAGCAAAACAGATGATGACATCACATCCCCTGCTGAATCAGGCAAAAAAAAAAAAAAAAAAAGTTGCTAACACGGCCTATTTCCTTTCAACACATTAACCCACTTTAAATGTTCCTTCCCACAATGATAACAATGTCGCGCGGGATATACTGTGATGCAAACCGCTGCGTTGCATAATACAGATGATGATCAGGTCTCTTACAGACAAAAAAAAAAAACTCTGAGAAAGTGCAACTCAATACAGGGAATTGGGAAAGTCGAAAATCTCGGCTTTGCACAAGTATAAAATGTTGTCAAAAAGGCCAGGTGGGAGTCATTGCGCGAGGAGGCCGAAATAGTTTTGGTGAAACGTGTCAGGCCACCACGGTCAAGAGCAGATGTGGACGAGGAAAACAAGTCGGAGGCAAACATGCTGTGTTGCCAGCGGCCTAATAAACTTGACCACAGTGTTTAACTTGCTCCTCTACATGCTGTTAACTTTCTTCGTGCTCCAGCACACAAAGAGCAAGCCTTTGATCGCTGCCTGAACATTTCATTGCTTTGCCCGTCGTCTTCAGACGAGACGCTCTGTACGTGTGGTGACTCCCCGGCGCCGCAAAAGTCTCTCTTTTCCTTCTTTCGTGACGGTCAGCTTGACTGAAATTACATGCAGGCTCCAGTTCAAAAGGTTTTGAAGGGTTTGTATGAGTCTACATATCAATTTCAGTTATGGCTGGCAACAGACATACTGTTTACAACGACTCATCGGGCCAAGATCACGACATACCACCAAACAAAAATATCACAGAAAAGCATGAATACTGAAATCATGAAGACCTTGTCTCCAGAATTATATGAATGGCAACTGGTGGATCCGACCAAACTCAGAAAACAGGTGAGCCGTGGTTTTTCATCACCTGAGCCCTAAGGCACTGTGATGTCATTTTCAGTCGTCAGCAAGTGTCAAAATGGCCACCCACTGAGTGGAAAACATGGGTGGCTTTTTACTGCTTAAACCCACAAACGCAGTATTAATTAGAATGTTAAGAGTAGTAGGAGCGCATTGAACATATTACTAAAGAAAAGTTTGACTTGACTTCACCTTCAAAAAGTCGGATATAATTGTGACTGTCTTGTTTACTGTCGGAGTAATGCCTTTTTTAAACCACAGTTGTATTTTTTCCATGCAATTTGAGAACAAATGTATACTTGCACAAATTTATACTTGAACAAAAGGTGCAATATTACAATAAAATTGTACATTTGAAATTCACTTGATAAAATGTGATTTTCTTCCTTTGTTAAAAGTCCACATATTGTTTATCCCCTAGTTTATTCTTAGCTGAATTTGAAGTGTTGTACATGTTTGATCTTTTTTATTCTAATAGTATAACACGAAAGGCCCAGTGATGCTTTTATTTGCTGGTAAAGGCTTCCCCCTGTTGGCCAGATACTGTCACTGGATTTGCTATTTTGTACAGTAAGGACAGCACAGTACAAAACAAAACAATAATGCACCGGCATGTTCTTGTACGTTTACTGTCCTCAACAAGAATACAAGTAAACTGGCAACTATTTCTCCACGTGCAAATGTCACACATTACATCCTGACTAATTGCGCATGCGCTCTGATATCCCGGAATGTTCTCGTTGTCAAGGGCTGTCTTGTACGCAGGCGCAGTAGAGACGCAGCACAACCAGGCAGAGAGCGACTGGCACAACGCAGAGGGACATTTTGGCCTTTAGGCTGAGCTTTTTGTGGATTTGGGTCGACGGAAGCATCAGTTACTAAAATGACCAGTGGGTATCGACATATATAAATTTACCGTAAGGCATTATATACTTCACAGCAATTGCATGAAGTGTTCTCGTTTCTGTTACTCGCGCAGCCGAGGCCCGTCGTCGTCTATATGCTGGAAAAGACGTCATGTCCTCTCGCGGGGCTTGGACGTTTCCGAATTTGTCCATAATAAGACCACATCACTTTCTTTTTTCCTCTTAAAATGCGCACTGCATAAGTAGCAACTGTATTAAGAATGATCATTTTCATTAATCTGTTATACTGGTGCCTGCTTTTGCTTGTTTTTGGTCCACAGAATTTGACTGATACAAGTGCTGTTTAAGCGCCGCTCTCTGTCAAATTGATCACTCAAAAGAATATTTTATACTTAATTTTCGGTAAAATACGTCAGCTGGATACCGGGTGTGTCTAGGTATATCTATTTATACCTCTAATTAAATTGTTTCCCGACCGGTTTTTGTGTTGTTGTGGTTTGAGGTGTGAAGCTGCTCCACAGCGCCGCCCTGCCACGTCGTCCGGTTTTGTATGCTCCAATCATTCCTCGGTTTTACGACACAACACAATTCGAGGTTACGAACGCCGCGCGGAACTGGAAGAAGGCGCGTCCAGTTATTTGTTCGTTAAATATTTATGACCTAGAAATGTTTGTAACATTATATTGATTATAATTGGGACGTCACTGCATTCGTGTTCACTACATGTGACATTAACACGTTTTTTTTTTTTAGGGGGAAATCAGCGTGAGCTTGCACGCCAAAAGGCTGCCAAGAAGGCGAACGATACCGGCAAAGGGAAGAGAACTGACGACGGGCTCTCAGCCGCTGCTCGGAAGCAGAGGTACTAGACAACATGCCTCGAAAAACACATCATTAATATTCATGATATATTAGTTTAATCTTAATGACACTTTTTGTCTTTTGCCCTCCAGGGATGCTGAAATAATGCAACAAAAGCAGAAAAAGTCAGACGGTGGAGAGAAAGACAACCCAAAGTCCAAGTGAAGAGCTGACTTCATCCCGTATTCGGCTTCCTTCCTGATAAAGATAAACGCCTGTAATGTCATTTTTTAAATATCCGAGACTCAACATAGAATTCAGCCTACATTCTCTTCTTATGGCAATGGAATATTTTTTTCTGGGGTGAAATTGTTCGTCATTATCCCACACTGTGCATGCAGAGGAGCGTCGGTGCTTTTAGTAGCAGGAGGAAGATGAACAATTGTCCACTCAAAGCATCGTCGTAACTTTTTTTTTCTTGTATAAACATGTCTCCTAATGATTACAAATAAAGAGTATCTTTGTAGTTCATGCTCGCTTGGCTCTTTATGATCGATTCAGTTGGAGCTAAATTTATTAGAATAGTGTTGGGGTTACGCTTTTATAGCAGATTTTTTTTTTTTACATGACTGATGCAGTGATACCGCCAGGTGGCAGCAAAGACAAGTGAGAAAGGTACCAGTGATGATAACAGTTGTTAACCTTATAACAGGATCTTATGTCGAAAATAACAGGCTGCACAATAAAATTAATTAAAAAAAAACTAATTAAAATGAGCTAGAGCAAGCAAAGACGGTCAAATACTATGTAACAGGCTTTCAAACAGCGGGTAATGGTGATCATGAAAATAGGCACTTTTACAAAAAGTGTGCAAATGTTATTGATACCAGTCCAAAAAAAACTTTGAAATATCAACAGTTTGTATTATTGTTTTCGGTTAAAACATGTAATGAATAATTTTTATCTAACAGATTCATTTTGAGCATATAAAACAATTTAAAATAACATTAAAAATGAAATTGCCAAGAAATGTGCTGATGTTTCTCTTTTCAAAATGAAACGAACTGGATAAAGTACAATTAAAAATCAAATATTCTACACTACAGTTTACAATACAAAATACTGACAAGGCTGCACAGTGTGTGTGAAAACACAAAAGTACGACATTCTGGCATAACGAAAGGATTTAGCATAAATTTAAAACGTGACATCTTTATTTACTCGGTCTTCGGAGCAATAGCATGGTAATGCAATTTGTTTGCATGGTTAAATTGGTAGAGCACAGCAGGTATGTTACATTAAGTTGAGAGACGTTATACGAAACGGTAACATATCACACTCACCGCTGTCCTGCATTCTTTTCTCCACCTTTTTCCCCCTTCCATTTTAACCGCCAGATGAATAATCCCTCTTCATTTTTCGGGGTTGTGAGACAGCTGTCTCGGTTCTCTTGTTTGTTTACCAAGAGATGGGCATCGTCCTCCATTCCCGAGTTTTCCGTCCCTATTTGAGCCTCGCCCAGTCGCTCCGAGTCAGCCAATCGCAGTCGAGAACGCATGTAACGGTAACTACGTCACACGCAGGTTACGCACACCTGACATGCAGCCAGATAAAGAAGAAGAAAAACACAGAGTTGTATATTTTTTGGTCTCACGGATCGCAATGACATGTGTCCCCTATTATTTTTATATCACCGATACCACGCATGACTGTCTTTTTTATATTTTTCTTTGTTTGGCTGCGTGTCTGCTTGTGCGCCATGTGACTCAAAATCGCTTTTAGTACAGATTTTTTTCAACCGTACATATCAAACAATGAAAAGTAGTCATAAATGATTCTGTTAAAAACATTGATTTTATTCATTTATCTGAAAGATTTTAAAATAAAGTGCTTTTTATGTACATTATAACAAAAACAACAGTCACAATTCATTTCCATAATACAAAAAAAAATACAGTTCACAAGTATATACACGACAAATAATTATAATAACAATAATAATTAAAAAAAATAGAAGGGAATCATGCAGGCAAGACCACATTTTTCTACTTTGCTTTTCAGTCAACTCAGTGAATGATGCCAATATATATCAAATGTTAGTTGGATTGTGCTGGTCTTTATATCACGGGACTGTTTGAACAAAACAAAAAAGAAATCCTACAAAAAAAGACGATGAGGTGGCCATTACATTCATGTCCAGTACAGTATTCGTTGCATCACCGAGGAGCCACTCAAAATTAAGCTTGAATTGCTCTGAAACAAAAAGCTCGTCATGAATAAAATAAATATGCATGACAATTAAGGCCAAATGGTAACCGTACGTCAGTTTGTGTCTTCAGAAAGGCATGTGTGTGCATAAAAATTAAACAACAAAAAAAACATTTTGAGCAGCCCCTAGTGTTATGGTTAGCAGTTACGGTGAACAATGCTAACATGACCCGTGTATACTGTGAATTGTAAATGCTGGGCAGTACGACACGGCACACGGCCGAAGAAAAAAAAAAGGTAGAACAACAAAGGCATTTTATACTTTTATGAGGCTGTCAAGCATATAAAAGCAGGATCTCCTTTTTTTGATCATGTAGTCTAGTTCCCAGGGTCTTTAATTAATACAATTTCATTAGTTCCGAGTGGTACAAAATTGCAAACCCAGCAAGCTTGGCTTGGCTTGCTCTATAGGTGACCAAATTTAGGTTGAAGGCCAACTCACGGAAATTAAGCTTGAAGATATATTTTCTAAAGCTGTCAGGTCAAAGTTTCCATATCAGTGTGATTGTAGAGTTTTAACAATTCTGGTTAAAAGTGTCCATTTTCAGATTTAATCAATTTTAGCAGTTTGCTTACATTGTGTTTGTGCTAGGCTCACTCTTAAAATAATCAAATCGATTTAGCAGCATGTTAAATTTCCTTTTACACATTTTTGGCAGATTTTAAAGTGTAGTGTCACCTTTTAAGGTATTGAGGCACCACTTCCCACCCATTTTGCTAACCCCGCATTATTATAACTAGATACCATTCCTGCTTGAATATGCTTGATCCACAAAACGCGTGTGCACTCATCAGCAGTAGACTATTGCGGCAGCAAATATTGTGGGTAGCAAACAATTCAGTTCTAGTTCTACGACACGTCTTACACAAGGTCCCTTAAAAATTCACACACACACACAATATTAAGCACAGACAGTCGATAGAATCAAAGCAAAAAAATAAACACAGACCACTTTGTGCGCTCTATCCTGTGCAATTACTTTGTCAACTGGATGTGTGTGTGTGGGGGGGGGGGGGGGGGGGGAGCAGATCCAGATGTCGGTCATTCTTGTTCTTAAAAGGGTTTCTGCTGAAATAGATGCTGCAAGTTTGTGGTTCAGTGACGCGGTGCCCTATTGCTCGGCGTTGGGAATATTGTTATCGACAAGCTTCCTACATCTTTGGGAAAAGTCATTTAAGTCTCAAGAGTATACAAAGAATGTTTAGAATGGTCCCTGTTTTCTCAGTAGTTGCATTTTAATGTGGAAATTGACATGCTGTGCAAAGAACCTGGTTTGTGCTTTCACATGGACTCGAGTGATGATGAAACCCGGGAGCTCGTATTGAGATTATCGCTGCACTGACCTCTCAAACAATTACATTCTTCAAAGTTTGGCAAAAAAATAATTGGTCTATTTATCGAGAAGGGAGTTTTTGAAATTTGGAGAACGTGACGTCAACTATGGGGAAGTTGAGCTACAGCTGCGCAACAGCTCAACACGACGTTGGCATGAGAAAATAGAAAATAACAATGACTTTAGATTTTTTGTTTCCCACTAAATGGCCATTTTGCAGTGTTGCATTGCACAACTAATTCCAGCAGGTGCCACATTTTAAACTCGATAGTAGCAATTAAACTGTGGATCAATAAATTTAATAATCCTTATTGTTATGTTTTTCAAAAGATTTTCTTGTCTTCATGTTTTCCGCTATATGCATGGGGCGGCCAAATCCCTTACAAAATCCAGAGTGAACACAAACCAAAACATAAAAAATTAAATAAAAAAAAATTTGATTGAAACAAACACACAACAAATGCCTTATTTGGAGACACGTGCTTTTCACCGCGCTGTCCTAAATCAGCAGATGATATAGTTTATATTCAATACTGAGTAGTGGTTGAACTGTGGCAATAGACTTTCCACAGTATAGCTAATTAAAAAAAAAATCTCAAATATGGAAAAGAATACGCATACTTTAAATGGAATAGATTGTAAATGAATTACTAACCTAAACTAAATACTCAATGGTGATGAGTAAAGGACACATAGAGGCGTCAGTAACAGGAATTTTCCATTGGGCATGTTTTCGCCCGCGAGTCCCGCCTAGCAACAAGTGACTGAGAAAAATGTGCGACGTGACCAGGAAATAGCAACTCTGTTGTTTTACATTGCTCTACCTGCTAGCTAACAAAGACTCAATTTTAGTTTTGACATTTTTTTTTGTGGTCTGCACAGTTGATTATATTGTAGTAAGAGAAACAGACAGTTAGGAGTGAGTAGTGTAGATTTCTTAAATGGTCTGTGATCAACTGTTTTTTTAAAACTGTGTAAAAGCGCCACCAAACACAGGATGATACTTTAGTGCCTTTCGCGAAGGCCTCTGTGTGCTCTTTGCGATCCTAAAAACGAAGAAGGTGGGAGTGGTCATCACAACACAATGGCACTATTGCATTTCGATAATTGTTTTTCTAGATTTTTTTTGGCACAGAGCATGGGATGGTTCGGTGTGACCCTGAAGATTTTATTTTTCACTCCTTGGCTTTCAGTTAAGTAAAGCGGGGTATACACATACCGACTTTTACGCGTGACGAGGAAATTCCAAAGTGTGTTTGACCGCTCGTATAGTGTGGCGTGCTCAAAATAATCAACACATCTGTTGCAGTTCCAAGACTGACCTGTGAGAGGCAGCGTGGTGCAGCAGCTAGCCAAAAAAAACACAAAGAAGAAATTCAAAGACGATTGAGGCTGTGATCGGAATCACTCCCAGGTAATCTACTACAAAGTTTGGCTAGCCCACCTCAGTGTTGACCACAAAATAAACAACAAAATCTGGCCTTTCTTGACTTTGATCAAGGGGAAAAAAAACGTTATCGGTATGCATGTACCCCGCTTAATGCTTGTAGTACCTGCACGATTCGGTATAGGCGCTGCGCCGTCCGATGGTCCATAGTGTGAACAGACCAGACTTTTTTTTTTTTTTGTCTTTTCCAGCCATACATTCAGGCAGTACGAGGCGTTTGGTGCCCTTCTCGCCGCTCCTTAGATCTGTTACAATGTCATACAGTCTCATTGTCCTTCATCGATTCATCATTGTCACACAGTCTTAGTCAGAGCGCTTTTTTTTTTTTGGTCCTCCTTGAACCTGAACTTGGTGATTTTTGTGCAGCCGGGGGACGTGTAAGGACTTGCAGACATAAATACTGAGAGAGCGTCTTCTGTCTTGCATTGCCACTCTGCAGGCATTGTGTATGCAATTAGTGGCTGTGAAGAAATTGACTAAAACTATTGGAAAGCAGCTGCCGAGTCCTCAACCCTGTTGGAGCTGCTTTTCCCGTCCCGCACGCAGCTTGAAAGCAAAGGAAACGACTGAGCAAAATAAAAAGCTGCCGGGGTCTGCTCTCACACGATGGAGTCTTTTATCTCCGAGCCGAGTCGCACTCTGGGACGTGGTAATGTGGGCGAGTACTCCACGTGGCTCTCCTTGACATTGAGCGGTCGCCCGTCGGAAGCGTCGGAGAAGCTCTTGCTCTCCGGCGAGGACTCCCGGGTGGGCGTGCTGCAGATGTAGTTGTCGTTGAGCGTCTGGTAGCCCTTGTGGTCCGACGTGGACACGGGGATGGTGTTGCCGTTGAGCGGCAGGCTCTCTGCGGGCTTGCCGACTATCCTGGGCTTCTTCTGCTGCATGCTGGCGCACTCGCCCTGCTTGAGCATGGACTTCATGTGGTCGCGGTTGCGGTAGATGACAATCAGGGAGAAGACCACGAGGGAGAAGGCCAGCAAAGCGCACACCACAATGAGCTCGTTCCAGTAGGTCTTGGTGTGGATCTGCTCCGAGCGAGACTCGCCGGGAAGGATCATGACCTCCTCTAGCTTCACGTGCGGCGTGCGCGAGTGGCCCGGTGCTGTGGTGTAGCCCTCCTGCCGGGGTTCCGCTCTCACGCAGTAGTTGGCCAGCAGCTGGCGGAAGCTCTCCTCCTCCGACCAGCACTCGTAGGTCTCCGTTTTGTCGGCCTGCGCCACCACCACTAGGCTGCCCTCGAGCGTGGCGTACAGGGACTGGCTAGCGCCGGCGCTGTAGCGCCACTTCCTCTGGGCCAGGTTGGAGCGCAGGTTGCAGGGCAAGACCCGGAATGTGTTGGTGGGGATTGTAATCAGCTGGCAACGGGACCAACCTGTCCCAAAAGTGCACACAAACAACGATAAATGTAAACTTAAGCATATGATTATTAATTCCATATGGTAATTATAGACGTCAAAGATCCATTTCAACTGGGCTGACAGTGAATGAGTGAAATACAATGTAAAGAAATCAATTGTGATTGTGCAGCTCCTTATGGAATGCACACCTTGGCCACCTGGGGGCAGTACAATACATACACAGAAAGATTTACATGCAGACTGATACAGGATGTAAGGGTCGGGCCTTGTTCACTTCAAGCTAATTTAATAAACTCAGTTCCAATACATTTAAATTTAAAACGAGGGTGGCTTCAAACAAAAGGTGCTCTGTGCTGAGTTGTAAAAACCAGGAAATAAACCCGAACTCATTTGCGTGCCACATCATCCATTTTTCTGGGGCAAGTCGCATTTATTTTGAAAATGCCACTAAAAATCAACACTCACGGGTAGCTGCTGGTCGGGCAGATCTCGGGCCGGAGAGCGTCCTGTTACAAATGGCCGAAGTGTCAGCCTCCTCCACATCTTGCTGCCAGTGGCTGAGACGGAACATGACATCCAAAAACACCCACAGCTGCAGTTAAGTGACATGTTGTGCGCACATGCTCTTCCATCAGGTCTTTCATTAATGGTGTGATCACAAAGCCGCTTCAGTTTGACAAAAGGGAACAATTTTCTTTTTAACGCCATCTTGTCTAAGTTCACAGCGTGACGGATGGTCTGTTTTTTATTTGTTTTGATACACAGTGTGGATCCACTTAAGTTGTACATTACATATGGTAATTCAATCCACCAAAATGTGCCTCTTAAAACTTCAGAAGTCACAACGCCGTCATGAAAACGTCCGGTCGGCCCTCAACAAATGGTTAACACTGCATGTTTTTCTTTGGCAACAAGGAGCAGCCTTAACAAGGGATGCTAAGAGAAACTGATGCGAGCGAACTTAAGTCAAATCATTTTAGATTAAAATTGTTGTCCACCCTATCATTAAGGGTTAAGTGGCCCTTTAAGAAAAGCTCTAATGTTTTCAATGACGTCACAACCGGTGTTTTGTTTTCTTCTTCAATGGAGGCATTGTAGTTGCAGGATAAATATTTACATGTACAGGTTTGTAATTTCCATCCTAGTATGTTTGCAAGTGGTTGTTGTCAACCTTAATGTCTACTCTGTCATAGTGGGACATAAATTGTTAAAAGAATATTGCAGACGTCAGAAATACAATTTACAGTCAGCGAGCTCACTGAATCATCTTCTAAGGAATGCTCCACTATGTGCTAATGAAATGCTAACATTAGCAAAAAATGTCCTTCCTGTCGTTTTCCATTGCGCTTGACCAATACACGATTCTAACAGCATACTTAATCCAATGAATATAAAGTTCTATGGATTGTATTATTTTGAGTGAGTGATGCCAAAACTGTTTTGCCGTTCCGATCATGTGACCCTACCTGTCAGGCGGTGCCATCCTGACGTCCCGACAAAGCCGTCCAGTCCAGGCGCAGTAAGGGTCCCTGGACAGGACACACTCTCCGCAGCTTAGGTAGTTGGAGCAGTTGGCCACAGGGACTTCCACCAGGCCCGAGTAGGACGAAACAAACAGCAGACCCTGCACAGAAAGGAGAAGGATGAAACGTGTACACTCAGCTTCTCATATTTCAGTTAAACACACAAATCCACTTTTGTATCGCTCTCATTAATGTCACAGGGTGAGCTGGACTATCCCAAGTAACTTTGGGTAAGAAGTGGCGTGCACCCTAGCCCCGCCCCTATTTGACCCCCCCTCCCCACCTCAAAACCGTGAGGAAGTCATGCTAACCACTATAGGACACGCTGTTGGGGATGGCACGTTTGGGCCCAAGATGAGATTTTCAGAACCGCAAGGCAACGGTGCTTAACGCTATTCCTCTGTGCTGCCTCATGCCAAAACAATTACATAGTTAAAAACAATTTAAGTAAATAGAGCACAAAAATCTGTCCAGATGTTCTCCTGCTTGGCGCCAGGAGGGTCGTTAAATTGGGGGTGACCACGCATATTGTCCTCAACTCATTTCAGCAGCTTTGATGCACACGCTATAAAGTTTATATTAAGGCTGTTTTTCCCAGTAGTGTATGAAGCAAACATTACTGAATCATCTTGTTTGTCTTTCATCGGCCAAAATACGTGGGAAAGTAGCCCGGGCTTTATTAGAATGACATAATCTTTCGATAAGGGTCCATTTTGGCCTCTGGGAGAGGCCATTATGTCATAAAGAAAGGAAGCTAATGAAATTGAGCAGCGGCTAAAACACTAGCGAGGATCATAAACTCTGCTCCAGATGCCCAAATAACTCTTAAGAAAATGCGGCAAGAAGGCCCCAGAGGGGAGGGATGTCCCTGGGCAGCTTGGTAAATTTAGCTCTTGTGCTGTTCTTCTTTCTGACTTGAAGGAACTATAATCTAAAAAGCACTATAAAATGTATTTACCCTCTGAGGGTCCAGTTCGATGTGCTGCACGGGTTGCGGGTCAGCAAACAGAACCATCTCCTCGATAATGTGCATCTTGTCGTTAGCGTTGACGGCCTTGTGTAGTTTTCCGTCATCTGGGCGCGAGAAGGAAAAAAAAGTTGCAGGTTTGAAACCCACCATAGCTGCAGATCATTCATCTTGGGGTCTGACCAGAACTATCACGGCACAGTTGTGTGTCTAACCTGTTCCGATGAAGAGCACATCGTAGGCCCTTTCCATGCCCTGAATCTTGTGAACGGCAATTTGTGTGTAGCGCACGCTGCGTTTCAGCAGCAAGGGGGCGCTGCGGATCACACTGTCCATCAGGAAATGGTCCTTGACAAAGTTGAGCACCTTGTCGGGCATGTGCAAGGACGACTGGATTCCCATTTGCCTGGCGTGGTTGGTGACACACTGCGGGCAGGTGATAAGTGTCGGATCATTAAATACACATTCGTCCAAATAGAAAGTATGCATTTCGGGTTGCGACTCACCGCTCCGGGTCGCGGTTCTGGTGCCGGGTGGTTGTAGGTGTACCACTGCTGGGTCTCCCTGTTGACCTGTCTGTAGCGGCCGCTGAAGGCCCGTTCCACCTGGGCCATGGTGAAGGCACAAACTGCAGAGCTGCCAGACGCACCTTTGTACCTGTCAACAAAGTTACAAATTGAAATATGTTATGATGATGAACAAAATGGTATTCACAAAATACTCATTACTAGTCACATCCACTTCTTATTACACAACATATATGCAGTTTGTCTCTCACCACTGTGATGTGAAGACCCCGTAGAAGACGGTGCTCTCCCAGCTGTCTCCCATGGGCTTCAGGACAAACATGTCCTGGATGATGTTGAAAGGGAAGCCGTCGTCAGGCAGAGAACACAGGAGCTGGGCCTTCAGGAAGGTGGTCCACTTCTTCTGCAGTACACGCTCACCACCTCTGTCTCCCTGGAAACAAGTGTCAACAAGTATGTGTTAGCAACTGCTGGACATTTTTATGCTTCCATGGGAAGAGTTTGGGAAAGGCCCTTTTCTGTCCCCAGTGCATTTTTCTTTTCCAACATGACCTATGCAAACTACAAGTTGAGTTTGTGTTTTTGGACATGGCTGTGGGCAGAGGTCACCTTCTCGTGAAAAAGAAAAAAAAAAAAGAAGTACTCCTTGTCAATGAATGAAACTACAAAGGTGAATAACAACTTGCTTGCCTTTGCCTTTTAAAGGAGAGCGCTGGCACAAGTGTAAACAAAGCCGAGATATTAATGAAAGATTTTAGGATGGGGCCTCACTCCTTCCCCTGAGATTTGAACGGAGGCAGGAAGAATCTTTTCCATAAACACACATCAGATGACCTCGTCGGGGCTCGGGTCATTATCAGCGAGCTTGTAAACACGTGGCAACGAGTAGCCAACAGCCAGGTGGCTCGTGCGGAGGAGGAAACAAAAACACCGAAATCTCTCGACAGGTTGTAGCCGCGTCGAGCCCTCCATAACCCCAAAGAGCATGGGAGGGAAGAACATGTGAGAAGTGGCACATTCCCTCCCGCCGCGAGCTCTTAAACATGAACAATGGTCTCGTTGCGTGTTGAGGTGAGGGCCTGGTGGGACTGCTGCAGGCCTGGGAGCCAATTAGGCCGCACTTCTGCCGTAATGAGGAGCGTGCATTCCCGCTCTCTCAGCTGTCCTCCGCTCTTGTAAAGTATGCCTGCATTGGGGGCCATCCCTAAAGATAGTTGGACTGTGAAAATATGCCTCTATAACATCAACACTTCACATTATAAACAGAGGATAATAATAATAATAGAAAATTACTCACAAAAACTGAAAGTGATATTTGGGCTTTTGGGTGAAATGTCAGAATTGACACACTAAGATGTGGGACAAGTGAGTTTAAAAGTTTAAGAGGTCAAATTAAGTTCACCCCTAAAGGTTATAATTATACTTCATTTCCCTCCCGTGCGTATCTCAAACTATTAACAGCAGTCAGCAACAGTAGTTGCGTATTGACGTCAATGGTGATTGTATAACGTACGGAAAGAATGTAATGCATAAATTGGAATAGGTCATGAATTATAAAGTGAATACAATTTTTATGAAGGGAAATGACATTGGCAGGCAGAATAGCATTAACATTTCGCTAATGATATAGCAACTACAAAATGTGCATATAAATCATGAATTATTGAATTAGGGGAAGAGAGAAATGGACTTTTCCATTCTACTGAATGGTGAAAAAAAACGGATTAATGGCGATAAAAATGAAACGAAAAGCTTTCTGTTCGTTTCTCAGCTATTAAAAAAATAGTACTCTGGCTTCCCATTACGTTCCAAAAACATGCATGTTAGGTTTATTAAAGACTTTAAATTGTCTAAAGGTGTGAATGTGAATAAGTTGTCTGTTTCCCTTGCACTTGTCCGGCCACTTTAATATCTGATAACTGTATGGCGCTATATCGCCATTTTTTCCGACCGCCGATAAAAAGCAGCAGTGCTGTGCCTCGGTGAGTAAAGCGCCACCTTTTCCTCATCCCCGCATCCAGCGGGCACACCTGAATAAACACAGGAAAGCCTGAGTGGGAGAAAGGGAGGCGGACATGTCGGAAAAGAAAAACAGCAACTCTCGAGCGGAGCGAGGCAGAGCAAAACAGTAGTAGAAACACGGCGGGAAAGCGTCAAAGATATTCAAAGATGGTCCACTTGATCTGACAACACATGCATAACCAAAAATATTGTCATAATGACGTTGCGTATCCACAACAACATTGTGCGAGTATGTGAGGATTAAAGTTAAAAAAAAAATGGAGTGGAGGAATATTCCCACGTAGCGACACTAAATGTGCAGAAAACAAGTTGGTACAGTCAGACAGAAAGAAAAAGAATGATGCATTATTTCCATCACGCTTCATGCATGTTCCAACGTGGGAGCGTCTCGCCTCTCAGAGTGGCAATTCTATCCACGTTAAAGACAAAGGCAGCTGGAGGCCCTGTCGCCTCTTTTTTTTTTTTCCCGTCTGTGTGCGCAGGTGTCGTCTTACCTTGCACACGCGAGCAATCCTTGACACAATGGTGTTGTCAAAGAAGTCAAATTCCTTCCCCGCCTCGCTGAAAAAGAAGTAAATCTTGTCGTCATCGCCGACGGGGTTCCCTAGCGGCTGACTCTCCTCGATATAAGCCGAGCCCACAAAGACGGGATCTGCGGAAAAAAAAGAAAGAGTGCAAAACAAACAAAAATGGCATCATTGCGTTTTTCTTTATTCACAGCAACTCGCCTTTTACGTTGCTAAATGTATGACTACTGTAAGTCGGTCCTGGGAGAGTAGACCGAACCGTAATTGCACTCAGATGTATCATCAGCATGAATTACCGACAGATCCAAATAGAAAAGAGGACTTAATTGCGCACAGCGTGCGGCGTCCTTTGGCAGAGCGCTTACAAAGAGCATGTGTGCCCACTGACAGAAGCCAGCCAGCCATCTAAAGAGAAACTTGTCCTCTCCGCATGCAACCTGCTAATGAGCACTTGTGGAAGCTTTACCTGCTCACTTAGACAGATACATAATGGTAATACAAGCCAAGTTCACAATTCAACCCGGAACCTCTTGAGAACGAGGCAACTCATTCTGTTATTAAAACGAAAAGATGTATAGTGATGTATATGTGAGGGCGAAAAGAATTTCTACCTTGCAGCCATTTTAAAGAGTTTTCCGTCTTTAGCGCTGTTCCTTGGCCCAAACTCTTATAGATGACAGGCTCGTTCCCTTGGAAATTGCTGACTGTGCCAGTGTACAACTCACCATCTATTCAAAAAAGAAGAAGAAAATGCAACATGTTCAAATGGATTATCTAATAATGCAGTATGAGCAAGAATCAGTGATACACTTGTATTAAATCTGAATGTGGGATTAGCTAAGTACTAAAAATAATCTCGTTATTTACTGATAGCTGAATCACTGAATCACACGCAGAAGAGAAGACAGATGGGAAATGATGACTCATCAGCCTTCTCAACTGGCCTTTTGAGTCAAAATATCAAGCACTGACCAACTTTTACAACCTAAATTCTAATATATGTCCCATAAAAGTGTATTAATTTATTTCCAACAGACTTTTTCCCTCATTTATGTGGCTGTTAGGTTTTTTTTTTTTTTTGAATATGTTTATCTACCTGCCCTTCAGGATCAGTAGCGCTGTCCAATCGAACATTAACAATAGATTAAAAATGTCAAATTTGTCCTGGCACTGGCCCTTGATGACATCAGCACATCTCTATCCTCTGATTGGTTGGTCAGAGCAAAACTTGCTAACATTGACTTGCAAAATTTTATTTAACGCACCAACAATGATGGCAGTGGATTTGTACTCTGGATTAAAAGGGCAGCGGCTGCGCCCGTCCTCCATCACCACCTCGCCGGCGTCGTCCTTCGCCAGAGTGAACGTGGACGTGTTCTGCAGACAGACAGGCACAGTGTGATGATGTCATTCTAATTACAATGACCTCAGCAGCCTCCGGCGCTAAAATACACAAGAGAGCGCTGACTTACTGGCAGTGTGAACGGTGAGCAAACAGGTTGTCATTTACCACACATATGGTTTGGATTGTGAGCGGAGTAGTCTTCGATCTGGCATGTGAGCTTTAATACGCTGCTTTACGAAGCAAGCGCTGATCAAACATCTGTTTTCTTTCAACCACATAAAAAAAAGCGCCGAGGCTTTTGGAACTGAATTAACCAGAATGAATGTAAACTCAGTATCGGCGCACGTTTCCACTAAAACAAAATAAACGCAGAAATATATATATTTGTATCTGGCTCAGAGCCTGCCATGACACAAATCCCAACTGTGCCAATCGAGTGCAAAAAAAAATGGTACCCGCTGCACAATCTAGCATAAATCCATTTTATGAGTTCGATGTCCAAGGCATGTCTGCCTGTTTAAAGAAGAGCTACAAAAATAAACATGTAATGCTATGCATGTGACAGAGCGTCCTGCACTGTGTCAACATCAAGAGTATTCACCCCGTCCGTCTTCCGCAGCCTGAGACGCTCTGTGTTATGGTTTCGCTTCTTGACGTCAAAAGCGGCTAAAGTTTACAGAGCTGACGTTAGTGTCACACCGCTGCGAGTCTACCAGCCACTCCTGACGTGCTCCTCTGCTAGGTAAACACGTCTGACGCTGGAAAACACACACACACACGCACGAAGTAGCCCCCTGTTGACTTGTCTGGATAAATTGCCTCAGCAGGGTCCTGTCACGCTCAGATGGCAACGGAAGGCAGAAAAAAAAAAAAAAACAAGCTTGAAAAACCGAACTCGATAATACTGAAGAGTGGAACCTCTTAGATTTTCTGGAAAATACGTTATCACGTGAAATCTCCTCTGACTTCATGTCGATGGAGTTGCTCGTTGAGATGCTGGCTGAGTGTAGTGAGCTTCTTTGGGTTTTTGTTGCTTTTTGTTTTTGGCTGAGAGGTCAACAGTGTCAAGTTGGGTTGAGAAACTTGAAGACTTACAATGTAGCCGCAGATGGGGCTGAAGGCGTAGGTGCCGCACACGTACAGGTGCGTGCTGTTGAGACGCAGCAGAATCTTGATGTAATTGAAGCAATCGGTCTGAAGGGGAAAAAAAACAAAAAAAACATCATGAGTGTTATTTTTCCAAAAAATACCTGATCAACTAAAGTGTTCAATGGGGAGAAAAGCTGTTGGAGTTGAGTTGGGACTACACAGCAGCACCACGTAGATTAGCAGAACTTGTCGCCTGAGGATACGACAGCTGCTATTACAATAAGGGCGCACATACAGCAAAAAAAAAAAAGAAAAAAAAAAGGGGGTGAAATCCCCCATGCACACCTGGTAAATGTGGAAAGGGTGTCAAAACATAAAAATTGAAGGTGACGCCAAAAGGCTGAATGGCAAATGGTTGTTTCGACATCTCAAGGCATCAAAGCTCCAAACAATACTGCTTATGGCTCAAGTTGCACAGGTTGGTGGAGTACATTCAGGTTTTAATTCCCGAATGTGACAATACAATAAAAATAATCCTCTGGAAACTTTTTGGGTTGTTTCAACATTGTCGATGGCAGTACTGGCCCATCTCACCTCGAGGTTCTTCCCTTTGAAGCTGCATTCTTCTCTCTTTCCAAGCGGAGTAGCCCAAGTCAGCTGAAGGGCAAAAACAGTCGGAATAAATTATTTAAAAAAAAAATAAAAAAAATAAAATGCAACAACCACCTTATGTTGACAAATCTGCTAAAATTAGAATAAAATAAAAAATACCTATCAAAATATAACTCCAAAAGCATATGCCAAAATATTATCGTTACAACAATATATATTTGTAGTATTATTGACAGATTGCTATTTCCATGAATTGGCAAAATTGTACTTTCACGGCAAGACTTTTGCATGCGCACACACGTCTGGCAGCGTGACACACTCACATTCTTCTGCAGCTTAGTCCTGCTGATGTCGGAGAGGCTGAGGGCAAACAGCGCCTCCCGGGCCCCCACGTACAGCATGTCATCCTCCTGGCTGAGCAACAGCGACGTGTAATTGAAGACGCCCTCGGCGGAGAACCTCTTGGCCGATCTCTCCTTGGCATCTGTGGGGCACGTGTGACAACAACGCCATTATTATGAATATTACAAAGAAGCAAGAGCAAAACATTTTCAGGGGGGGGGGGCTTGGGGCTGTGTTTGCCACCTTGCAAAATTCATTACGGTGTTACTGCATGTCGTTGCTAGATCCCAAAGTTGCTCAAAAACTCCTCTGGCAGAAATTGTTTTTTTTTCTAACCACTTGAAGCGAACTAATAGCAGCTAATGCAGCCTTTATCAGCCAGCAATGCGGAATTCAGACTCGGCATTAACACAAAGTTTGTTCACATCCTCCTCCGAGCCGATGCACTTCACCACCCCAAACTTGGCAGGCATAAATAAATAAAATACTCACAAATACAACTTTTGATGCCAGCTAGTTTTATCGCTTTGGATGTGATATCATTGGAAGAAGCCATTGGGTTTCTTTCTTTGGCGGGGAAAAACAAGTCCAGGAATGTTCAAAATTAGTTGACTAGTAATTATAAGAGGTTATGAGGTGACAACAGAAACATGCAGCATCTTGGAGGTCATGTCACAATCAGCGAGCGAGAAGCAACTTGTTGATTCTCCAACAAAGACCTTGAGTTGCCTTTAAAAATCAATAGAACATATACTTTTGTTGTTTACATACTTTGCAAAGCTCTTTCCTCCATTGTTTTTGCTACATGTTTATCTATTGCTTCCTCCGGTAAACATAGAAAGAACTGACCAAGACACCAAAGCCAAAATTGCTGCATGTCCAAATAAGACAAACGGCTTGTAAACACGAATATTTGCTGCACTTCAACCGACACTCAAAGCACTCTGGCAAGAAAATCGAGAGGAACCAGCTGCACAAGACTCATCTTGTCCGAAACGTCACATTTCAAGGACTTTTCCAAACCAAAAGCTCTCACTTTGCGGAATATCCTGCAACATCTGGAGTCAATGTAGAGAAAGCCTGTCATTTGAGTCATAGGCTGGGACGCATATATACATATTTCCTGCCATGAGGGCAGGGAAATCACAATTAAATAAATTACAATTGAATTACATGTGGGAAAAAAAGGAAGAAAACTATAAATGACCGTATACGTAAACACTAATCGTTTAAGGAACTAAAATAAATTAAAAAAAATGTAAATTAAAAAAAAATGCAATATTATAAAATATTAAATACTGCGCAAATGAAAAATGCAATAAATAAAATATTAACACTGCCCAAATGAGATAAGGAAACAATGCTAAGAAGAAAGTAAGAGGACTTGAGATGATAAAAACTATTTAAAACTAATCTGGTACGAATAAAATTACAATCCAATTAAAGTAAACAAAGCACTTGAAAATATGAAATCATGTTAATCACCATCTCTGTTGGTCCCCTGGGTTCTAGTCATCCACTAAAAAAAAAAAAAAAAAAAAAAAACCTGCTTCCCTTTTGGCACATTAACATCCTGACGTACATCACCGTGCAGGACAATAACATAAAAAGTAGAGGAGGGCACACTCATGAAAGTCGCGGTATTGAGGAATGGACATCGTTAACAACAGTAGCCGTGGTAACGTTCAGAGGTCATCCGAGAAAAAAAAATAACATGTCACTGTGTTTTGAAGAGGTCATGTGTGGTTGGACACAGGGAGGGAGAGAGAGACGGATCCAAACTTGCTTTTAGGAACTTTGTGTGCTGTCCCAAGACTTTTGGCCATATCGTAGAAGTTAGCAATAAATCAGGTGAAATTCAATTCCGGTAGCCTATTCATTCAAGATGCCCCCCCCTTCAATAAATAAAGGATGCTAGGAGCAAGTCGTATATCTGAGCAGCTGCTCCACAGCGACCATGTGCAAACTGTCCGCAAGACAATGAGATACGCAGTCTCATTTCAACTCTTGCGACGGGAAACACACTCTCCGAACGGGGTTCTCGGAAAATATGTCAATTGTATCTGCTTGACTATCTATATGCAGAACTCTTCATACATAACTACATCATCTTGCATCTGATAGTGTTCGATTCTGATCCGAAGGCTCCCGGGATGAAATCGCCACAGCCTATCAACTTTGCATGCACGACGATCCAGAAGTATTATCGATGATGTTATCCGCCAAAAAAAAAAACGCCAACCCATAAAGTGAAGCAGATGTTAATATATCCGAAAAGCATAAATTAACATCTGTACATTTTTGCGGAATTAAATACATTTTTGGATTGGTTCGGGCCTCTTGGTTTGCATTGTTTCAGCTAGCAGAAATGATTCTCTGGCGCCAGTTTGCATACAAAGGAGAGGCGCACATGCACGTAGACGCAGCTGCATATCGCATTCCAGATGTTTTGGAGCGCCGAGTCGGACCGAAGGTGGGGCCGCTAATCGCTCCTACGAGGATCCGATTGTAAACATGGCCTCGCATTGACGAAAGCAGCACGAGGCAGCCATGTCCAGCTTTGTACACCTAGTATACATTCAAATTTTTGCCCTTGCAAATATGATTACGCCTACTTTTGATAATATTGACCATAGTATCAATGATTAACTCAAATTATGATTTTTTTTTCGACGTGATATTCATGCACAGTTTTTATTTTGTTCAGCGGGGCTTTTAGAGACCCGAGTTGTGTGTGTGCACATCACAGTGAGAGACGGCTGCACCTCACAGATAACAACAACTCCAGGCTGGCAGTGCCTCATGCATGTTGATTAAGCAACATAGAAGGTGTCGCATGGTGACAAGTAAATAGAATGCGGGCACTTGAGGATTACAGAGGAACTTAACACCTGTGCAGAATCAACACACACGAGGATGACAGCATAGCAAGACTCAGCTCTGTCATCAGTGTCTCTCAGGTGTCATTCTGCAGGCATGCTGGTGGTTGTATCCCCGAGGTGGAACGTGTATGCCTTTGTGGGTTGCAAGCAACTTATTCCGGCATGTCGTATGTAATTCCCTGAAAAAAAAAAAAGAGAGACGTGTCCTCGCTCGTCTGACGACGAGGCGCTCGGAGCCCGAAAACACAGAAAGCCACCGGATGCCATGTTGTGTGAAAGAATGTCAGAGTAAATGTTGTACTGATTGGTGCTAAGAACGCTGTTGACTGACAGATGAGAAATAGGAGGCATATACAAGGGGGTTGTCATGGCAACGAGAGCCCAGCAACTCAAAGAGGTGATGATTGAATTACTTGAACTGGCAGCAAAGAATGCTTCCATTGGCATATACTATAAGTTCACTGGCGGAGCTAGAAGGGATCTGCGGGGGCAATGCCCCCCCCCCAAAAAAAATATGCAGGTCCCAGGCCAGGCTCTGGCCATATGATAAAAACATTTAGAGTTCTTAATTATTTTGCAGACCCAAGATATCCCTCCCCCCCAAAGGAAAAAATACCTAGCTCCGCCAGTGTCTCAGTTACCTTGACAACTGTCCCAATACTTTTGACCGTCCATCCTGTGGCCGTGCACATATTTTAACATTCACAGTCTCAGTCACTTGCACATTCTTGCAGATGGTTTGTGCAGCTCGCTAAGTGCACTCTCTGGAAGCAGCCATGTGATTGAGGCCTAAGTGCTAACGCAGCATACAGACCCACAATTGTGTGTGTGTGCGTGCGTGTGTGTGTTATAACGATGAGTTGTGCAGTAGTCTGCAACTGTGGTTGCACACGCACCGCAAAGTAAGCCCAGAGAACGAGCGGGCGGTCGGGGCCGGTCTGAGCGTCGCATGCTGATGGTTTTGTGCACGCGCTCCTCAAACAGCTGGAAGCTTTTAACGCTGACCGAGCCGCACCGCCGCCACCGCTCGCTTCCTGTCGCCGTATTCCACGCGAGCATCGCTTTGCTGATTGGTCCAATTATCCCAGCCGGGGGCTGAGTTCTGATAAGGACCAGGAGGGGGCTTTCTTGATAAGAGTGTGGATTGCAAATTTCACTCAGGTAATTTTTTTGTTGTGGAACTGAATTATAAAATCTCCAAATACTGGTTTTGAGTTGCATTTCAGCCTTAAATATGGTTGCGCATTTGTTCACTGCTTGACATGAAAACATAACAGCGATGATGTCATGGCATTAGCAGAAGATCAAAACATTACCTAATCTCCCAATCCAATCACGCAAAAGCCCTGATTTATGCTGCTGACCGTCTCTGGAGAAATGATATCTGGTATATTGTTATAATTTGCAGCATGACTGTCCACAATCCATTTCAAGAAAATGGAAAGAAACTGCAATTAGTTAGGTGGAAAAAAATTAACAGTAAAGTTGTGCCAATTGGATGTTTTAAATGTCTTCTACATTCCAAAAGCAGGGGTTAAGTTGTCACTCTTGATTCATGCTAATTTGTAAGTTCTTGACAAAAATTGCATATGCATGCTGAATGCTAATTGCACTCCAAATGCGACACTGCAGTGGAAAAAAAACCCCAAACATTGTATCTGTCATTGTCGTAAAATAAAATGACTTGTTGCGAAATGTTGCCCAGACTTCATAAATCCTGCTACAAAATCTCTGCCCACACGAAAAAAAAAATGAACGCAGCGATCCCTAAAAATGAGTGTCATGACCCTGGCATTCCTGTCTGTCCACCTTAATTAAACTCTACAAGGTCATTTCGCGCCGCCTGCTATTCTGCGCCAATCAAGCTGTCCAAATGTGTCACAGCGGAACTTTTCTCCTCATCCTCTGGAGCGTGTAAAAAAAGGGGGGATGAGGCTATCAAAACCGTGCCGCAATCACGTCGCCATTGTCGAGTCGGATGCGAGCATTAATGAGTGTCACTTGTGGGGGGTCCAAAGGCGGCTTTTCTTTCAGGCTCAGTGGGCGTGTCCTCAGGGATCATTTGACATCGGTGAGTGTGGAAAAACGCTCTAAAAGCAATTTTGTTTAAGAAATATATAGTTGTCTTATCTTTTTTTTTGCAGAGGCCAGAGCACTGCACGTGAGGTGTCGCAATGACGTCGCTATTGTCATTGATGGCGTCGGTCGAAGGCCCTTGTGAGTGCGACCCCCCCTACGAGTCGTGGTTTCACACCCTGCATTTCTTTCAGGATCAGTAGGCGTGTTCTAGGTTTTAGGAAGGCATCGTAGCATGTCTAAAAGGGACACTAGTATTTGGGCCCGATGCCTAAAATCACGGGCAGGTCGCCTTTGCTTGTCTGCGTGCTGCCAAGGTCGTTGGATTAGCATGCATGAGAGCCGGCGCACAATATACGGCCAATGGAAAGCAAACACGTGTGTGTAAAGGACACCGTGTACACCGTAAGGGGCAAATGCCACAGAAAGTATGTGCCACGCTCGTGCAAATAAAGCATTTCAAAGTGTGTGTCACGTCCACTATTGGAGGAGGAATGGCGCATGACATCGCTCTCAAGATTAGTCAACGAACATTTGAGCATGTGCTGGTTATGAGAAGCCAACGCGAATCACACTTAACGCTAAGCTGTGCTAAGATTGTTTTGCCAAAATGGCCAATCATGGGGAGAGAATTTCTGCAAGGCGTAACTGAAACGTGAAATCATAATTTGGAAAAATTCCAATTGTTCCGTCATTATGTTGTCATATTTTTACTATTTAATCAAATTCTTGCTTCAGTTCCCGAGATTAACCGGCAAAAAAAAAAAAAAACTCCACAAAGTCGGTAACAGCATATTTCTTTTCCATGATAACAAATGGTCGTTCAACTTTTCTTTTTCAGTTTACGCCGTTGGTGGAGCAGCATGGAACAGACAATGTGAAAAGGCCGTGAAAAGTCCACATGAAATCGTATCCGGCGCTAAAACATGCAAACATTACTGAGGTTTTTCACATCACGAGTGGTGAAAAACAACTACCTCCAATCTTCTCAGGTTTAAAACTCAGAGCGACTCTTTGTTGATGCAAGCAAAAGAAAGAAATAAACGTCCGCTGGCTCGAGAGACGTTTGTGATAATGAAAAACACGCCGCATGCCCAACTTTATTCCCATGAACCTTCGTGCGGCCCTAATGAATAACAGACGAGCGCTCCCGCCGCAACCGCCACACAAAAAAACCTCCACTCGGCGCACATGAGAGATTAGCCTGCTCATTAGGAGAGAGGCATGGTGAATGGCAGTCAATAGAGGAAGGACAAAAAAAAAAAATCTTTCCAGGGAAAAAAGTTCACTTTAAGCGAGGGAAAGTTCCCCCTCCCTTTTTTTTTTCCATGCATACAATTGTGACCAAAGTTGTTTGACATGGTGTGGTACAGGCTAGTTATTTGCGTTTTTAAATTGTTTCTGCAAAGTGACTTAGCGTAATCCATTTAGGTCTTTGACAAAGAAGTTAAATGGCTTAAGCGAGAGAAAGGATGCGCTTGAGAATGAATAGCAGCAGCTTGACATGTGACTTCCAACCAAAGCATTTTTCTAAAGAGGACTTTGGACCGTTACAAACCAGGAGATAATCCAAAGGGACAACTGACCACATCTATTGGCCGCTCTACGTTATTATATAAATATATTTTATGGAGCTAAATTACCATAATGCTTTAGTGATTTGGCAATAACTGTAGTCACAAAAATAGTATTTTCCGCAGCGCTTCACAAAATGTGTAAAAGATGCAAAGCCTGGTTGCCCCTATGAAAAACTGCTCAAATGAAAATTCCACCCCGGTCCAGTAGGTGGCTGTAGTGAGCACTACAATCCAGTGGACACCTGCCTAACAGAACAAACGCTCTTTATTATGTCTATCCTTGGCACAGACATATTTGTATAGTACACTATGTTGCCATGTGGAGCCATTCCTGAACACAAAGCATAATGACTGTCAGTGTGTGGGCACAATTATGATTGCACGCATTTCATTTGGGCATGCGTGCACCTCGGCCTGCAAGCACTTATTCCGGTCCGCCTCGCTCATCACGATAATTCACTCATGCAAATGAAGGCTTGAGTCCTGCAGATGGCTGAGCATTGATTGGGATTTCTCGCTCGCTCATCAGAGCATTCTCACCCTGACATGATATTATTTCGGGTCTTTTGTCGATTGTTAATGAATTGTGGCTTGAAGCAACTGACACTAATTTCAAAGGATGAGGTGTAAAGAAATTGTTGTATGTATTGTACAGAGGCCATTAAAAAGTTGAGCATGCTGGATTTTATAGCGGCGTGAGAGTCTGGTTGTGAGCTGTGGCCGGCAGCAGCTCCAGTGTGAATGTGCTGAGTGTTTTATTGTTATCCTGAAGGTCAATAAACGGCTTAAAATGACAACCTAATATAACACTGACATGGAAACAGGAGTTCAGAACATTCAGAAACATTAAAAATCCATTAAAACCAATTGTTGATATTTGGTTTTGGTCAAAATCCGTTCCTTATATGGAATAAGATGTAAAAAATAGTCACAACTTCATCAAAAATGTTGAGCTGTGAGATGTTAAAGGTGTCTTTTTTTTTTTTTTCACTTACCGTATGGGAAAGTGATTCGCGGCGTGACGTCGTCATCCACGGTCATTGCTGATTGGACGCAGAGGGCCAATAGGATGGCGGCAAACGCGAGGCAGCGCGTGCCTGCCGCTAACGTCCACATGGTTATCCTAGCCTCACACCAAGAAACACAAGGGGGAAGAGTGTTTGTTTGAACTTTCCTCGGAATTCATGAAGCTCCACCAAACTCCCGAGCTCAGCTTTCTATCCTCGCCGGCATCTTTGGAAGAGTTGCAGCGAGGTAGCGAACGTGCCCTTGACTTGATCCTTGTATTCCCACAGGTCCTCCTCGCACACGGCGAGCAGACTCTTTGCACAAAGGCGAGGAATCCTTTCTGGATTAAAAGCCTGCTTGTTTTTTGCTGGTGGATGTGATCCACACTAAGCTCCAAGCAATGGTCATCTGTGAAGAGAACAGAGGGGAAATACACTCTCTGAGTCTCATCCAAGAACAGGCAGAATTAAAGCTGAGTTACAACAACACATTCCGTTTCTGAGAACAAAAAGAGAAATTTGGCTGACGATATTACGGCAAGAGATACTCGGATTTTCGACCAACGAAAACGGGGCGTCCCCCTTAACTCTCTGTCCCGAGAGCGCAACATGTATTTGTCACAGTGATGCCAAAAACAAAAGCGAGGCCACTCTTTGAGCACGCCGCCAAAAGAACGACATCAAAATGCAAGCGGCTGGCACTCCACGCATATGGTAGCGCCACAAACCTTTGCGATTATTTCGTACCCCAGTCCAAAAAACTACGCTGTCATTAGCAACCGCAGATAATCTTGGGGAAGCTTGACTTCATATTTTTTGGCTGCCATGAGGATGAATGAAAAACAGTCCAAAAACAACTCTGTCATTTGCTTTGTGACGTATGGGTTTGTTGTACATATACACAAACCCTTCCAGAAAAAAAATCGGATATAATTGATGAATATCAATTGTTTGAAAAAGTTTGATCATGAAATACAAGAGACATAATGTTTATGTCACAGTTTTGAGCGTAAACAGCACTCTAATGGCGTCTCTGGATGAGGCCTTTTTTTTTCTCCTTTATAATCAATGTGAATGTTCCCTCAAGAGCTCATTCAAAGGGTTTTAGAGCAGGTAATAAATCCATTGGCAGGGCAGGACGGCTGGAGAGGGGGTAAGAGGGGGCGGGGCGACCGGCCCCTGGTTGTCTGGTGACCGCTGATGGCAGACTTCCTGGTGATCGTAACTTTAGCTGGCAGGCACCATTACAGAGTCGCTGAGTGGAAGCAGACAAGATAACTCTCATGATAGAATATTATATTAATGCGGCCGTTCAGTTTTCTAACCCCAGTAACGAGAGACTAGGCAGACATTTGATGCAGAAATGACACGTCCATGCAGCAAGAGGCACAGAATCGGGAAAAACACAAACATGGTTTCAAGCTGATGACGCTCATTACTGCCACCCACAGGACTGGAGGGGAACAGTATTGAGTACTCAAACTATTCACAGTGACAGTGTGATTCTAGCTGAAACTACTCCGTGACTGGAGTTCCCCAGCATATCATTACTCAACATGAGACGTCTTTGAATATTTAATGAGAAGCGAGTGCTTTCAGGGAGGATTCTTGGCACTCTTTATGAAATGGTATAGAGTTTAATCCAGAGAGAAAATGTGTCAAAACATTTCTCCTGACCTTTTGTTACCTCAATGAGAAGCTTAGGCCCACCAACAATGATTTTTACCTGGCGTGAATGTACAGTTGGTGGCCTGATACAGCTTTGTCACACAAAGCATCCATGCCAGCTTGCACGGAATGGAAAAAGAAAATCACATGCTTTCAATGAATTGAAGAATTTAAACCGTGAGGATTTGGATAATCCAGTTAACGCAACAGCCCGTGATTAAGACCTTAGTAATGGGGATGCAACTGACAACAAAGTGACTTCAATTTTCAAATGTCCCGAATGCTAAGTAAAACTGGCCACTTCTATCAAACATTTAACCACATTTGCAAGGGGCGCAACAAAAGTAATTTATTGGTACTAGATATAACCACCAAGTTTAGTGCCGTGTAGCCCATCTGTCTCATCAGGCTCCGTGCACTGTATGGATAATTGAGGGAATCTGGTGCCATATTGCTCACAGCAACAGATTCATTAACCTTGAGAACTCCCCCGGAGACTCCACATTAACACCTACATCTGTTGAGTTGAAGGAAGGAACGTGACAACCTCATTGGTTGATAGACCGGACCGGGTCATGGCATGTCTGGAAGAGCGTGAATGCTAAGGACTTCATCCATTGGACCAATTTCAGTCGCATTCATCCTCATTGGGGTACTAAGAAATTCAGGCAAGAGGCAGGGTAGACCCTAGACTGGTCGCCAGTCAATCACAGGGTACATATAGACACACTGAAGGTCAAGCCCTCCATTAACCTAAGCACGTTTAGGGAATGGGGAATGAAGAAAAAGCCTTCAGAAGCAAGGGCAAGACCAAACATGCAAACTACTCCACACAACAGGTCCGAGCCAAAACTAGAGTCCAACCCACAAGTAACTCAATCATGCAATCAATCATCTTGTCTCTCGTGAGTCTTCGGCCGAGGGAATCGACGTGATGCTTGGTTAGGCATCCGCTACCAAAATAGTTGGTCTCAGAGTCACGGCACTTCAAAACGGCTCATAGGAGGACTACTATTATCACTACTTGAGAGCTTTCTGTTATTCCCAAGTACAAGCCTGAAAACCACACTGGTTGGGGTTTGGGATTCCAGCAAAGTTACCGGAGCCATTGTGTTGAAGAGAAAGAGCTCAGTGGGTGACGGACAAGACAGAGGCATCATGCTGGGTCTGTCTTTATAACTCACACTTAGCGCAGTCTGCTAAAATGTAGCAGGGGAAAAAACAGATTTAAAATGCGTACAGTACATTAACTTTCCAATTCCAAGCTATGATCTTGGATTGAATTGATGGCGAAAACACTGTGTGTATTATTCACTTATTTGCATATTATAAACATAACAAAATGGGCGATAAAATGTAAATTAGCAAAGGGATGAGCTCGTCACAGCATGAACTCCATTGAATTGCACTATTAGGGAAAGAGACGAGTCAACACGAGGCTCCGCCGTCAGTTGTTCACATTGCATAACAAAAGCCGCATCTTCGTCGCCTCACAAAGGTATCAAGATGTTGCCAGAGTGGTGATGCAGCAAAGTTTTATTGACTCAAGCTTTTTTATTAACTTGCTAAACTTTGTTCACAGTATATAACATTTGCACTTAAAACCCCCCCAGAATCTAATTGAATGAATTAAAATAATCTGCGACCATTGTGAAATATTAATTAATTTTGCAGACAATGTTTTAAGTTATATTTTAATATTTCATTATACAAATGTACATGTTGTACTTACATGTTTTGGGAATTTTGGAATTTCAACAGTTGGGACATGCACACTCCAAACAGGAAGGCCAGAAGGGAGATTCAAACCCAAAACCTCATGCTCAATAATATACGTGCGGAATGAGACAGGTGGGAGGAACAAGACAGGTGGAGGACGACTGAGACAGAATTCCTGCAGCCGTCTCCCAGACTCCTAAATAAATCACTAGTGGGTTAAAAATAAACTGCAGCCCCTCCTTGTCGCAGTCAGGCCGGCCGCCGATCGACTACAACTTAGTGCCGGTGACTTTCCGCAACAAAGCGTGACTCAGCACGTCTGGCAAAAAAACAAAGTCAGACGAAAATAATAAAAAAAGGGCAGGAGAGTGCGATGACATCATTGGGAACGAAACGTGCGGCACACCTTTTACAGTGTGCAACATGACATCAAGGGGTGGTTGTACTAATTTCTATCATGACAAGCTTAAACTTGACTACCTCATCATCATCGTCATCATTATTATCATCATAAGGTAGACGTGATCACAGCTTGAGATCAAACAGTAGCAGGTATGTAAGGTTTTTAAAACAGGGCAACATGACCTTCACAATTGTACATGATAATAGTTATGAATTTCAGAACTGTTCCTCTGGAAACTACTGAAACCAGGCGGGTATTGAACGCTTCAGCAAAATAAAAATGCGGGACAACGTGGCACTCCCGATGAAACATGTTTTATTGCAGGAAGAGAAAGAGGGCAAAAAGTAAACAGAGCACTGTAGCAAAGTGGAGACTTTGGAGTGTACTGCTTTTACTTCAGAAAATAATCGCCGCACCAGTAACTGAGGACGTTTCAAGGAGTTTGACGAGTACAATATTAACCTTGTGTGCATTATTGTTTTATTTTTTGTTACAATATTAACCTCGTGTGCGTTATTGTTTTATTTTTTCTTATTTTTATCACCAACAATACCAAATAAACACAGTAAATGGGGAAAATGTTTTGTAATACACTTTCACGCAAAAACAAAATTTGCGTCCAATAATTCGATTAATCGATAGATTGTATTCGAGTATTTGATTACTCGATAGAATAATCGGTCTCCGGACAACTTCCAACACGAGCCAAACAGGAGCAGGCTTGAAAGATTAGCAACGAGGAAGTTGGCTCATCATGAAAGTGTATGTTGAACTGTGAACCAAGATAGCCAAGCTGTAAATGCTTTTAAATCCTGGTAAAAAAAAAAAATCACATAAATCACCCAGAGCCAAGACCCAGCAATAGAATTTGCTACATTCGCATTTGTGTTTACTTTTGTCATTTCTACCATCCATTTTGTTTACCGTTCACCGCATTCCGAGTCACGGCAAGATGGAGCCTAACTTCGGAATATAAGCAAGCTCCTTTACAGACAGTACTTATAAATGGACACTGGTGATATGAATATCTGTGCAAATTGAAACCAAAAGCATCTTCTGCGAAACATCCCAGAGGGGGCTCCCCTAACGTATCATTAATTATTCACCGAATCATCTTTCTATTGATTTGCGGCGGCCTTGAGTCGAGCCGCTTCTCGCGGCTCAAGATAAGACTCTCAAAGCAAATTCCTCTAATATGAGTCACGCAGAAGATAATCAGTAATAAAATACTTGCAAATAATACGAAGTAATTGTTCAGTTCGTACCTGAACGGCCTTCAGTGACAATAATGTCACGCGTGGCAAACGCATCCATAAATACAGGCACCGAAAATGACATATATATCATTTTAAGTACACGGCGCACCGCAGCATGACATTACCGACGACGACGCGCATATTTGTTGCAGCTGTATGCACGCACATGTGGTGGCCAAACAAGACACAACATGCGTCTTTCCGGAAGACCGCAGCTAAAATAACACAACTATTTTTTTATTTTGCTAACGTGTTTCCAACTCATGAAAATGACCACAAAACAGCTATTTCCATTAAGGATGGTCTAGTCATCTATTTTTTTTTATAGCGCTTGTCTTCACTCGTGTCGCGGTAAAGCTGATTTTGGGCAAAAGGTCGGATTCTTCCTGGAACGGTCGTCGGCCAATCACAGCTCAGTATTGTTGAAGAGTCAGGCTTCATTTTCAATGAGTGCCAGAGGAGTGCTTAAAGGAGAGTTTGGGGGGTCAAGTGTGTTGCCCACTAATATGCAGTTGACTTTGAACCGTAGGAGATCATTTTCAGTAAAAGTGTAAAGTATAATTAATGGGCTGCGTTTCGTAATTCCCCGTAGTCGCCACTTGACCACGGCATCTCTTACACAAACTGCCGCGCACTTACCAGCAAATCCCTTTATGGCATTTAAAAATGGCCGCTATTAGTCTCAGAACCGGGAGCAAAGTAGATTAAACTAATCTCCTTTGTTTACCCGGCTCCAAGACCTCTCTGTGCGTTTAACTTGCCGACTCATTTGAAATAGCGTGACGCGAGAGAAGTTGTTAGGCAATGGCCAAGCACATGAATTGCGCCCCTAGAGGCCTTTAGTGTTATTACATTCATGTAAACAAGCGGTCCACTTCGACTACTTCTGCTATTCTAATCTCTTCAGAGTTAATTATATGAAATTGTGTACTCTTTTTTTCATTTCAAACATTGGAATTTAGGTATTTTCATCAACCTGAACTGCGAAATAAGAATTGAATTGCTCAGGAAAAAACATGTTCACCAAAGATAAACACTGTTGTTGTTTACAAGCTTGTACAGTAGATGATCCACCTGCGTGACGACGTGCAAGCGATCAAAGTAACACTCACGCGATTACACAACGAGGCCTTCCGTGAGGTCACTGCGCTGATTACGCCACACGAGGAAGCAAAAGTAAATACGTGACTGGCCACAGCGGACCAGCAATCTCATGACTTCCAAGTCAGTGTTGGAAGCAAGCCATTAAATCCCCTGCGGTTTCATCAACCTGAAGACTCATTTCATTACCGCTTTTGACAAGCTGGACAAAAGGTTTTGAAAAGGGCATTCATGGCCGTCTGTACATCTGCACAATCTAATGAGATCTAATGCAAGAAGTGGAGCAAACTTCACAAAGATGGATGAATCTCAACTTCAAACCCATAGTGGACTCCATTTTGCTTGAATCGCCTCAGGACACGATTAATCCACCCGATTATCAAGCTCGTCTCAATTTAAATCAAGTCGAGATTGCTGCTATTGCGCTATTCTGCTGTCTGGCAGCTTTCAAACAAACCAGCTGAGGCTCTTTGTTAGATATCAGGTAAGTGGTCCTTGCTTTTGTGATTGGTGCCAATGAAGGAAGTCATAAAACAGCATGTGGCGGTCCCTCCTGGCACCAGTTCCCTGATGGAGGCCATAGATAATAACCAGTCACATTGAAGCCATTTGTCTTTAACTGTGAAATTGAGAATAATAAGCTTTTTTTTTTTTTTGGTTGAATGTTCTCTTTTCTAATAAGCATCTGCTCCCCTGTATTATTCTGAATGACAGCTGCGGTCGCGCAATACTATAGCTGCGTTGAACAATTGTAAACGTAGTAAGCCAGCGAGATTTGAAAGGGCAAAAAGTGTGGATTTTCATTCCCGACCAGCTGTTTTTCATCGCCAAGTGAGAGTTTTATCTTTTTCCCCTGCACTCGATTCAAAACAGAGAAGCAGGGAAAAAAAAGAAACGAGAGGGAGGCAGGAATTTGTCTCTGGAGAAAGAGGAGCCTGTTGCATAATCCATTTCCATCGCAGACTTCTTCAAACCGATACTAAGTTGTGACAAACGTGCGCCTCCCTTAAATGCCACCCCCGATATATCGCCACGGAAAAAAAAACCCCAACAATAATAGCAATAATTTTAAACACCAATTCCAAATAAGAATACATTTCTTCAGACTAACATTAAATGAGCCACAAAACAGCTGATAAGAGTTGAATGTAAGAAAAATATTAAGAAATGTTCCAAAAGGACTTCACATCAATCAGCAAGTAATTCTTTCCAGGCTTAATGCTCGGTGTCACTACCGATGCAAAGTTAAATTAAGTTAATGCGGGATTGTGTAAGGTCCAGAAATGCTAAAAACACAAAAACACACTGACTAATACAGTGTTACCAAATAAAGATAAGGAAATGAGCAAGTCAAGGGAGACAAATGAGATGGACCTTGGGCTGACCTGCATCTAAAAAGAATAATAATTAAAAAAAAAAAACAGCAAGCATTCCCTAAGAGCAGCAAGTGGTCCTAAATACGAACAGGCAAGCCAAAAAAAACTTTGAAGACACATACATGATGCAGCAAATGCAAATTATTCAACACAAAAAGGCCTTGTGGACTGACTGCAAAAAGTTGTATCGGATATTACTGATACTGATATACGGGGCCGGCTGGATGGGGGCAGCTCGCTATCTTGCATGGCACGGCGAGAAAAAAAACAAACAGTCCCACAGAAATTGCTGTCAAGCACATCTCATGTCCAGGCACTCACATGGAGGCTTGCGCACTTCAACACGCTAACCTGCCAAGCCCCGCCTCTTAAAGGCACATGCTGGTTTGTTTTTGTTGAAGCCGATAGCGGATGGGTTTGGCAACGATCTCCCGCGATGGATTGGGGGTTCACTTTATCTGCTTTTCGGAGACTTAAGGGCCCTTGTGAACTTTTGTTAAAAGGAATGAGTGTCTCCCCACTCTGGTCTCCACATGCTGACCATTCCTCAGCGGAGCAGTGGGTGGAGCATGTGTGTTTGTTTTGAGTGTTTGAATGTGTATGTGATTGTGTGGGTGGGGATCCCATGTGTGTGCGTGAGTTTTGTTTTTTTTTAGGCAAAAGGAGGGGATGCGGAAGAAGAGGAGGGGGGATTTAAGTGTTTCAAGGAATACTGCTTCCTGCAGTTTTTGGTTTACAGTAAAATGAGGGAGGATGAGTGTTGTTCATTCTCACATGAGGTCGTCTGAAGGTTTGTTTTCATCTTTCTCCCCCTCTGTGTGATGTCACAATAAGACACTCATCAATTTGATTAAGCCAGTAAAGATTTTTTTTTTTTTACACATACAAAAGTGAAGTTTCTGGGTAAATATTACACAAGAAATGATTAGTCACATCCTGAATGTTTTGTGAAATCTTAAGAAATGTCACTCTTCAACAAACTGGCATGCAAATATTAAATAGGACAACTGTTGTTAAATTTATGTTAAGAAACTATTTGTTGGACTGGGGACTAATGTGTGTGATAGTTAAAAGTGTTATAAGAGAAATAAGATATTGAGCAAGAAACAAAGTCGACATGCTTTCTTTGCCTTAGTGGGCCACTTAAGTGATACGGCAGGCTGGATCTGGCCCCAGGGCCTTGAGTTTGACACCTATGATTTAGAGACATTCCTGAGGAAGTCGGAACACACATAAAAAACTCACACATTCACACCAATGGTGAATTTAATTTCAAACTCTTTGGTTAAGCTTGCAAACCAGCGCAAGTTCAAAGAGAACTTCCTACAAAGGAAGGCCTGAACCGAGATTCAAACCAAGAACTTCAGCTCTGTGAGCCAGGTGTGCTAACCACTAAACATTCACACTTCCTCAAGCATAAACTATAACTGCAATTTCTTGCTTTTTAACTGTACAAAAAAAAAAACCAGTGTGCACCCAATTTGCCATCGATGCAGTATAAAAGAGCAAGTTTAAACTGATCCGGATTTTGAGGCACATTGATGATGTCACAGTTTTAATCTGTGAAAGACAAATGACTCTAGATTAAATGCTATTAATTTAATTTAAAATTTATTAACTATAAATATGATGCTGTGATAAACCAAATTAAATCTAGATCTGATCCTGATTTCCTTGTGTCGGCCTATGCACAAATTCTCAGTGTCTTAAAAGTACCTGATATGATAAAACCTAAACAAACAACAATATTTAAAGATGGTCTCAACTCAGTACTTTTAAATATTGATTAGGTCAACACCAACAATGTTTGCACATCACTAAACTTGTTAGACTGACTTTAAGAGAAAATACTTGGAATCCGACTGAGTTGCTTCATTTCAAATGAACTTTACAAGCCTGAGACAGTTCAAATAAAATAGAAGAAAAGAAACAAACCCGTTAAAAACCTCCGTATACATAGAAAATTGTTACTCACCATTCCTGGCTGCCAATTGCAGTTAAAAAAAAAAAAAACGCACACACATCCATGCAAACGGTCCTTTGATGGCTGAAGTCTTTGGGGTGCTGAAAAGAAGTTAAAAAAAACACATAAAAGAGATCAGGGTTTAAATCCAGCAAACGCAGCTCCTCGCATTGACGTGTCCACTCTGCGTATGTGTGCTTGTGTAGTGTTTCCACAGGCTGCGAAACTTTAAGCTCCGCCCACAACCCACGCTCCCTGCCTGCCTTTCGTGACGTCACGTACCGCAAGGGAGTCCTCAAACTATCAAGTCCAAAAAGTCCAGTAGCTTTTGTCATCCATGAAATCCAAATTTTGAGCAGCTCTAGTGTGATATTACAGCTTCTCAACTTTACACATGGGGCAGGGGGTTAAAAAAAAAAAAAAAAAAGTTTGTATTGGAGACACTTTACAAACATTTCTTAATTATTATTTTTTTCAGATGATGTGGATTCACAGCATCAAAACCAGCTGGATTTATTTCACAGATTCAAGTTGTTTAATTTTGAATCAAGGACATATTTATTTATTTTTGGCTAATCTTTCAAGATGATAAATTCTGGGCTAGTTCAGATTAAATTTGCAGGCAAAGTTGTCTTTACTGTGTGTATATTTTGACTATGACTAAGTCACTGCTGCTGCTTCTTCTTGTTGTTCTGCTGTGCTCTGCAGCCAAGTAGAACAATGAAGGAGAGCTAGCGAGCGTCCGGCACAAAGAGCATTACAGAGGATTACGGGCAAAGGCAAAGACTTGAACGCAGCCATTCATGTAATCTCCTTTCACTGCTGCAAAAAAGACTAAAATGTCACGTTGTGCTTGTCACACTGCAGTCATCTCCACTATGCTTTGACATCAGTAAAGCTTAAAACAACACTGCTTTGCAGAAATGTGATGATGAACATTTCTCAAAAGTTATAATAGATATCTATTGTACACTTGTGCTTATTAAAGCAACAATATGTTCCGATGAGATCACCTTGGAGTTGTGTTGGAATTTAGGAGCAGGCCTGCAGTTAGGGGCGGGGTTATATGTAAGATCTTTGCTGCTTTGATTACTTGTGTCTTGTCTCGAAAGAGCATCCATAGAACTCCGCCCCCTAACTGTACACAATGTCAAAAGAAAAATGTCAAAACTAAGCGGCATCCTCTACGAGACAAAACCGAGAATGTCCTGATTAAGTCGACGTTATTTATAGTCTATTGTTCATTATATGGGAAAAAAAAACAACGAATCTACAAAAAAGAGAAATATTAATTATGAATCGATCTAAACATACAGGAACAACAAATTCTTTACTCAGCAAACAAAAGACTGACATTTTAGGACTTACTTGAGTTAAAAGTAGCTCAGATGAAGTACAAAGTAAATTTGAGAATAATTGTCAATTTTTGTCTATGTGAAGCCCTTTGAGACTGCTTGTGATTTAGGGCTATACAAATAAACTTGACTTGACTTGACTTGACTTCAAACCTACAACAGGTACTTGGACTTCAGGGGTCCAAGTATGTCCAAAAAAATTCAATACAAGCAAATATTAGGCAAAGGTGTGCATTTGTGCAACCATTTTGGAACCGACCTGAAATTGTGTGAATCACTTGCTGTGTATACAAAAATTAAAAAAAATAGCATAAATCAAGTATGAGTCAGCATCATTGCAGACATTTTGTAACTCTTAAGACATATTTGTTTTCGTGAAATGTGCAAGGGTGTGTACTTATGTACTGTGTGTATTCATGCAAGTGCAGTTGAATGTTTAGTCGATTTATTTTTCTCTCTCGTTGACACAATTCATGCAATGTATCGGCAATCCTGCTGTGGCCTTAGTGTTAAAAAGTCAAAATTGTTCAGTAAATCCTATTTTAATCAAAAAAGATGTGCTCTGCAACCATATCACAATTCGATAAGAAACTCCACTTTGCCAAAGGTGACAGCGGGCTCCATTGTTGAACACATCACTCTCAATCTTCCGCCATGCTCCAATAACATCCCGCCGTTGTCCAGACAAGCCAACGCACCGCCGACTACACAGCGACCATTCAGATCGGGTCACATTTGATTGGGGTTAAGTACATGACAAGCTCTCTTTGTCACACTGGATTTGTGCATCAGTGTCATCAGAGAGGCCTTTCGGAGGGGAGCAAAAATGCTGACATAGGCTACTACAAAGTCACGAGGGCATCACATGACTCAGTGTCTGATAACCTTCAGATGAAAGTCAGACAGACGACAAAAAAGGAGAACTATTTTTGTCTGTATTCCAAAAATATTTTCAACTCATAACCTTGGGAAAGTGAGGCCAGCTCTACACGTTGCACTTTGACCCACCGGATTCATTAACACTAATCTGAGCAGTTTTGTCTAGTCGTGCCGTGCCGGGAGGCTCACGGTTAAATGAAGTTTATTGCTGCGCAGATGTCATGTGGTCAGTGAACAAAGAGGAAAAAAAACACCAAAGTGAAATAATGACCAAAAGCCATCTGGCAGCGGCTCGCCTGCTGATGCCAAACTAGTAACCCTTCCTCTCTTCATCTTCCATCGGCAATAAAAGACAATATCTGCCACGGCGGGACATGTGGCATTAATATGAATTATCTCCAGCTTAATATGCTTATGCCCCGGGGGGACCGGCGTGACATGACGTCAGCCACGTGCGGGCTTCTAATGAGACGCCGATGAATATATTACATTTATTTTGCGCTTTCTTTGTGCCTTTGCAGTCTGTGTAAGGGGGCAGAGGTCAAGGTCCTGCGCAGCTGCACAATGGGAGGATTGAGGGGGCTGGGGGTGTAAGAAAGAAACTGGCATTGATGATGTGTTAATGATTTTGTAAAAATGCAGACCAATATTTGAACTAAACATCAAATATTACTTGAAAGTGCTTCTGGATCTTACACCAACTCTGAATACCTGAGTCAAGATATTTAATCTTCCTTTCTTAACAGGAAGTTTGAAACAATCTTTACATTTTCATTCTTACGTCAAAGCAAAAGCCTTATTGATTTTACATTTGTCCAACACAAGTATGCTGAGGAAGCTGAGGTCATCCACTTATCCACTTACGGAACAGAGATTCCAGGATGGACTTTTCCGTTGGCTTTTTCCAGAGACGGGCCCCACGCCGTCACGTGATGCGTCTAGTGTAGTCGTGGCGGCATCTCTGTCTCCAGCCAAAAAGCCATTAAAGGAAGTAAAAGCCTTGGTTCAAATCATATGGAAGTAAGCTTGGACTCTCACAGAGTTAATACGATTAAACAGGCTGAACGACTCATCAAGGTGATTGGAACGTCAATATAGTCAAGATGCAAAGTGGTTCAACAGCTGCTTGGCCACGTCTCCGTTCGTGAGCTCAGATAGTCAGATTTTCCTTACTTGAAGGCAAAACGGTGTCCTAGTGGTTTGCACGTGTGCCTCACAGTTTGTAGAAATGGATAGATAGCAGCTCTTCCTTCCACTGCTGGTCCAGCTACAATATTAAGTGTTGAGGCCACTTTTAAAAAGGTCACCATGGAGACAGCGTGTCTCTCATGGACTGTAACGGGACTTAAAGCGGTCAGAAATCAATGAAGCATCTCAGCAAGAGCACACGTTAACCTTCCGAGGAGCCGACAGCACCCATTTCCGGTTGCTTTATTAGTTTGGAGTTGCAGCCTAATTACTGTACATCCTGTACAACTGTCCTGACCACCGGCCCATGGGCCATTTGATGCTGACTGGAAAAAAAAATATATTGATCATTTCAGGTATCTACCGTAAGAGACCACTTGGCTTGAGTTCAGTTGTCGAGTGCTATTTGCGGTCGTGATGTTGCTAGCAAACAGTTGAACTATTGTTGTCATGACGATCAACTGTTTCTTTAAAAAAATATATATTTTATATTCACTTGTCTTATTTTTATGATTTTTGTTGATATAGAAAACTTTGCTACATTTTTTGGGTTGGAATCGATTAATGGCATTTCGTTTTATTTCACTGCGATTTGTTACACAAGTGAAGAAAATCCAGTTTTACAAAAAGCACAGAGTTCCTTGCTTCCATTTGCAACCTTCTATCTTTGCAAAGCAGGATTTTCTGCATTGATGGCAACCAAAATAAAAAATGTATGCATAAATAACACACTTTGAGCATCAGAGTGGCTTTTTACCGCAAGCCATGTGGAAGAGAAACAAGCACTGAGCTCCCACTATTTACTAATTAATTAACTAGATTCAGTGTAATGGCGAATTGTGTTTTTAATTACTTTTTTGTTCAAATTATGACTCGACATGGAACTTAAGCACAAAAAAAGGCTGGCGACAACTGCCACCCACCCAAGTTCCAAATCTTCGCAATGATGATGACGATTATGACAATGATGAAGATGGTTGCAATCACTGGCAATGAGTGAGTTGAAAGGCACAGCAAAGCTCATTTGTTTGCTGGTTAATTGAAGAGCAGCACGTTGATTATCCGGCGTGTTGTTGCTGCTGCAGCTGGATTAAACTTCTCTACAGATTGACTCGATAGCTCTTTGAAATGATGGATCGACTCACTGGGGGAAAATCAATGACAACCACATGAAGTGGAGAGATAATCTTAAAAGGGACATGTTATTGGAGAAAATAGCTTTTTCATTGCTTGTAGACAAATAGTTTGGTCTCGAAATCTTTTGTGATCTACCTATTCTTGCCAATAGGTGAGTTTCCCCCTCAAATAGCTACATTGAGGTACCGCTACCAAAAAAAAAAAAAAACGGGTACATTTCCAAATGGTGAACTGCAAGAATACTTGGGTTTACCACACCCTGTCTGGAGCACGAAGAGGCACAGGCATGCAGCAACCCCCAGAGTAGTGCATGATGTACTGCCTCCATGAGTAAAAATGCTTTTATGGTCTTCATGGGCGCTCTTGGCTCAAGAGGAAGTCACTGCAATCAGGGCTTTCCCCCCGGTTGTCATGGGAATGAAAGCTGAACACGCCATTGACATGGCAGGATACAGGGTGGGGTATAAGGTCGTTTACTTGCATGAGACAAGGCTTGATTTCTAATTTCATCGAGGCAAAAAATAGGGTGTGTAAAGTATGTTATCATTTAATGAAATTATGTCACACGTTTTAAAAGATACCAACTTATACCACATAAAAATGCATTTATCGTGGAATCATAATAGAAAATGAATTACTAAAAATATTATTAATAATAAAAGACAAATGACAACATAAATGAATTTTAAATGAGTTATTGTCAACCGGTGGTCCGCGGCCCTCTAGTGGCCCTGGCGGTATTGCAGGTGGTACCCAAATTTGGAAATGCAAAATAATTGTAACATTTTAAAAATTAAAATTGATTTGTTATTTAGACTTGATTTATGAATTATAAAAAATGAATACAATGTTTGAGATCTTGATCAACTAAATGACAAATGAAGTAAAATTGCATAAATAGAGAGAAAACTAAATTAAACAAAAAATAAAGTACTTGAAACAAGTAAGCGAAATAAAGTTTTTGGGAAGGAGGGGTTTTGAATATAAGATTTAAAATAAATTCAGTTCTTTTGGAATTCAATGCGCTGAGGTCATAATACAATTAATTCATTTTAAATATAAAATAAAATAGATTAAAAAAGATATGCTCTTGTGGGATTCAAAGGTTGAGGTCAGGATAAAATAACTCATTTTCCTTTTTTAAATCCCACTGAGCCTTCCAGTGAATGAGCTCCGCGGACTTCAGGGACAAGGAGGAGCCATGCATATGTTTCTCACACAAACACACGCACGCACGCACGCACGCACGCACGCACGCACGCACACCCTCCACATAATGACAGTGTCAGGGCTTTATTAGTAGCCAATGCATCTTCATTGTGTAGCTGGCCAGGACTCACCGCAAACTACATCACTGCACTCCTCCCTGAGAACTTAACGCAGCCTCCTCATCATCAGCATCTTCAGCGCGCGTTATCTCCCGACAAGGTGACCGACATCCCTCCTAGTTAGCAGCCGCCGAGCGCATGCCATCTTTGATAAACGACTTTAAGACACACGCACCAGCCAAGAAGCTGACTCAGTGTGATGCACGACCACGGCACCGGTGCTCTTTCTCACTCCACTTCATCAACCCCCTGAACGACAAAGTAAAAGCATCCTTTTGTGTGAGCCACACTGGCCGCCTGTCATGTATCACAAAAAAAAAAAAAAAGAGGGACTCACCGCAGCCAGGTGGAGTAATCGAAGCCTGCCGTTGCGGCGGAATCCCCCTCCTCATCCTCTTCCTACCGGTGTGTAAAGTGAGTGCATGTGTGTGTGCTGATCCAGCAGATGCAGACTGGAGCCACCAATAGAAAGAGGCGAAAGGGAAGGAGAGGGTGTGTGAGAGATGGCAGAGGAGGGGTTTGCTAGCATTACATCATGGGCGAAGAGAACGGTTGTGTTCTGCAGGGGGTGGGGGAAGGTGTGTGTGCGCCCGTGTGTGTGTGTGTGTCCTTGTATATTTTCTGCAGGATGATTAAACATGGTCATGATGCACCTGCACAGAGCTGTGATTAACAACCATTGAGAGGGAGACAGTAAATAAAGCAAGCTTTCATCATGTAATAGCAGCTAAAAGTGAACAGCAGATGGACATTGGCGAAAACGCCCTTTTTCAAACGCCCCTAATGGCTCGCTTGTCAGTTTGAACCAGCGTTGATGGACGTCTTTGGCGTTGACATTTTCGGGTGTGGAAAAAGCTTTTGCGCAAGAGCATACAGACATCACCTGTTAGTGGAGCCTAAAAAGGAAAAGTGAGGGAGAGTATTTTGGAGGAAAAGGGTGTCAGGAGTAAAAACAATGACAGCTCAGGGTCATAACAGCACGAGTGAGACAGCAGCCGCACGGGAAACATACTGATAAGGAAGTCCTTCTCTCGCCGTTAAATCAGAGTCTCACACGGCAGGCGTAAACGCAGGGGCCTCGCATCAAGGTCGGGATGGAGAAAGCAGACACATCAAGTTAGGAGATAGTGTGGCTACGTCTTAGAAGATAACTGGAGACCTCTTCCAAGGATTTCTAGGTGCATACAATCCATCCCGGTAGGAGCTTAGCCCAGCTGATTTCGGACAAGAGCCTGGACGCCAGTCAATCACACGGCAGATAAGCAATCACATCGACAGTGTCACATTTGAACTGTGTGCGTAGGTAGAAGGGGGCGTTGGCGCCGATGTGGGAGGGAACGCAGCAGAAATAGTTGGTAAAGTTTTGCAGTACTAATAAAGTGAGTCTAAAACAGCTAAATTGAGAACACAGCTATTTGCAGTAGCGGTGTGTTTCAAAAAAAGTTTGAGAAGTTTAAAAGTCCTTAAAATGTTTCATTTCTTTCCAAACGCAAAATATGAACAAGAAGGTATCCGATTTGTAATTCCTTCCCAAAATGTGTAGCAAAGGGAATACTGAGCTGTTCCAAGAAAAACCTGACAAGCTCAAAGTTAAGGATATCAAACAACATTTCAGGATATTTAGCTTTGATCAGCGCCACCATGAGGCGCCCTGAAGTATTGAGCCATGAAGAAATCAATACCACCGAGGCAGAACCGCCGGCATGTTAACATACTGTATAGATATTTTGATCCTGCTGTATCAATACTCTTGCACGGTATGATCCATTGTTGTATTGATATTTTGCCCCGCCTTAACTAACTGTATCATACTTCAAAGTCAGAATTCATGTGTTGAAATCACGTCAATAATGCTGAGAGAAGCACTAACAACCTTTTTATTTTATTTTATTTTTTTAAATAAACCCATTTCCACACCCGCCAAAAAAGCATAATATGTCTTTTTTTTTTTTTTTTTAGATAAAGCATGTTTAAAATAGAGCCCTCATTGGTTATGTATATTCTTCACTTCCTGTTTATGATCGATCGCTCGCGGACATTTTGCGGCCTAAACAAATCGAATGTGTAATGGGCGCCCGTGTTAATGGAAGTGAATAATTTAGGCTGTTCCATCGCAACGTTCTTGACGTGTTCCTATTTATTATGATGCCAACAGACGCTGCAGGAAATAGAGACGTGGGATGCGTCATCCCACTGCGAACAATATCATTTTTGGGAAAGCGCATTTAGAAACACATGTTAACATCCACTTAAGGCAAAAGAAAAACACAACGCTGGCGCTGTATATCTTCCTGATTCCAGTGAAGCTGCCTCAAAACAAAACTAAGCTGTCTGAGGAAGGTGTAGTTTGTAAAGTCAACAAGGCTTTCTGGGTAATTCGCTGGAGCCGTCCAAATTTGTCACTTCTGCTTTGGGACACTTTAAGGGAGACTTCTCGAAAAATGTTGGGCCTTTTTTTTTTTTGGCTGAACGCTACATCCGGCAAGCAGGAAGATGAGCTAATGTGGGAGTTTTTTTTTTTTTTTCTTTTTTAAAGCGTGGAAACAAGTACAAGCAAATGTAGACAGAGAACAGCTGGAGACAAATGAAGAGCGAGGCCACTGTGTCAACACACAAGAAGGTTAGCGAACTCGACAAACAGTGAGACAACTAGAATAACACCACTACAGACCTCCTTCGAGGATTAATCGTTAACAAGAAGATAAAACTCTTGTACAAAGATTTCAGATGTTCTTTACCGATTCCTTTTAGAGCACGGGTGTCAAACTCATTTTTGTTGAGAAGAAGCTGTCAACCCAAATAAATGTATGAACTCCTCATATTATATATACAGTATAGACTACGCAACAAAATGATGAATAATTTTCAAATCTGAAACAAGTAAAAAATGTTCAAATATTTTGAAAATATGAATGGTCAAAAAAAAAGCTAGCAATAGCTCTATTTTTTAAAAGTGAAGGCAATTTGCGATTTTAGTACTGATGTAAATCGAATTTGTCTTCGCGGGGCCGCATAAAAGTATGTAGCGGGCCGAATGTAGCCCCCGGGCCTTGAGTTTGACACCAATGTTTTAGAAGTGGACATACACTAATCTTAAAGCGTAACAGTCGATTGAAGTTTTTCATCAATCTTGTGAATAATTTCACACCATCTTAAGTGTAACCACATTTAATATGCTGCAGACTTTGTATTTAATATTGCAGGAATAAAAGAAATGAGTCGCTCATCCTTTACCGGGTCGCGTAAAATATACTCCGCGGCTGCCCGCAAGATTCGATCCCGAGCATTGTGCCCTTCGATTCGGGACGGCGCCTAAGCGGTGCTATTAATAACGCAATTCGATTTGTTTTAAAAGTATATTTCTCTATTTCTCCTCCAAAAGTCAGTGTCTTCATGCATAAAGGTGTCCCCTGGCGTCGCCACTCATCCCTGTCAGCTCTTTCACCATGCCTACACTGTTCCCTGTTGCCTTGGCAACCTTAGGCCAGCCGGGCCTCTCTCTCTCTCTCGCTCTCTTTTCTCTCTCTCTCTCTTTCTCCAGGGGACACAACGGTGACTTGTGTTCTCGCCTCCGAGCAGCTGGAGGACTTTTCTTCGAAAAAGGTGCACATGCTCATCCTTTCCTGCCCGCCTCCAACGCGACACTCCTACGACCGTGGGTTGTCAAAAAAAAAGAATCAAAAGCTCAACAGGAAGTGAATCGAGTCTTCTTCATGACTGCATGAGAACAGAAGAAAGTTATGAGCTGCTAATGTTATTGAGTGAAGCTTTTTTAAGGCGAAGGAACCATATTTGGGAACCTTAACGGGTGAACTGGATGACAAGGCAGTAGAATCCTGTGATTTCTCCGAGCCTAAAGAAATTTCTTTCCACGTGAACATTTTGCAAAATACAGAAGGCTATGTGCAGATTGCCAGCAAAGAATATTTTTCATCAAATTCCCTCGTTTGGGGAGCGCCCTGGTTCCAGCTGATAAGTGTGAATTTATGTCTTGATTGCCGCTGCGCATGACACGCGGTGCATCATTTCAAGTACGTTTACATGAGAATAAGGCCTAATTACAAATTATAAAAGCCATTAGTCCACAATGTATTGCATGTAGTGGTCTTAAATGGATATTAGGGGATGACTACTGCTTATACTATCCATCCATTTGTCTATTTTTACATCTAGGGATAATTTGATGCATGTTTTTTGGAAAATGCTAACATGCACGTTTTTGGAAAATGCTAACATGCATGTTTCCGTAAAATGGAAGGCAACCAAAGTAGTGGAGAAAATCCACACAAGCGCAGGGACGACGTGCTAAATTTACCAGGAAGGGCCAAGATTCAAACCCACAACCTCAAAACATGCTAACCGCTAGCAAAACGTGTTTCCTGTTAGCAACCATACAGTAGGTCTACATTGTCAGATTTGAATTCAGTTTTGATCGTCTAATAGGTATTACTTTCAAACGACTCGGGTGATATTTATTCAAGTTGCGCACCAAACCTTTTACGAGTCAGTTCTCGGCTGAGCCACTTGAAAAGCACATTGTTCTTGCCGAGTGGAAGTGTAATTCATCAAGGCCCGGGTACAATTTTAAGAGCAAAAGCAGATGTTGAGCTGATAACAGCAGGGCGGAAAGCACTTACTGCAAAATGGTCACGCCTAATGGTCGTTTCTACAAGATTGTAAGAGTGACCTCATTCATTCACCGCCATTGACAGCTTTAGACGTTAAAGATTTAGCAGTGAAGGAGCTAATTGTCACCTTGCAGTATTTTTCTTAAACACAAATGCATTGGCTTTGGAGCAGCAAAATATTTTATGCTAATTCTGTCATGTTATTTTCTTATTGCGTGTTATTACAGTGAAGAGATTATTTAGTCTTCGTTTGATAATCGAGAGACAGACTCAGAGTTGTCAGAGCGTGTGCGTTAAGAGAGATTGAAACAGGGACAAATAAGGACTTGTCTCGCCGAGATCCTTGACTGCGAGGTCACGTGCGGAACATTTTGTTTTGTTGACGTTGGCCTGGACAGACAAAATCATTGGCGTAACCTAAGGAGATAACTTGTGAAAAAACCTAGAATCAAATCATCTTTATCATTCTAATCCCTTTCATGCAACGTTAAAAACAAGATTGACTGAATGGTCCATTGAGTCGAAAGATGTGACCCTCACCTTATAAGGGATTGTGGCTCACATGAGGTTTAAAGACAAAAACAACGTTGATCCAACTTCATCAGTGTGCTCAAGTGTGGTCCGTTAGGATTGAAAACATGCTAGTAAGTTTTTAATCCAAAAATGTGTACATTTATGAACACCATCATTTTAGATTATTCTAAAAAAAAAAAAAGACACACTAATTACACAATTGTCCATCCATTTTCTGGAACACTTTTCCAGCTGGATTCACAAAGCACAACATTCACTAAAATGTTTTTTGGAATGTGGGAGGAAGACTGAGTCCCCAGAGAAAACCCACACAAGCACCGGGAGAACATGTAACCTTCACACACAGAAAAGTTGATTCAGAGTTTCGAACTCAGAACTTCAGACGTGTCGGGTGCTAACCACAAGGCACCGTGCTGCCTCCCGTCAAATTCAAAATCATTCCGGTCTTTTCCATCGGGTAACAGCAAACGGATGAGCTTGTCAGCCAGCCAGGGCGGCCGACAGTCGGCCACCTGGATCAGTCAGAGGCTTCCGCAAATCCGCCGTGCTGTCACACAATCGCGGCGCTGTTCCCCGGTTGAAAAGTGTGTCCAGCCAGCCGATTAATCAGCTCTGCAGCCAGTCATCCACGAGAACGATTATATGCTGGGCACATGAGGAAAATGCTGATGGAAGGTATTTGAGAGGAAAAAATATTCATTCAGATGTGGGGAAAAAAAATCGGCCTTACAGCTGGAAACCTCCAAACTCAAACGCACCAATAGTGGTACCATTTTTGGATGTTTTCCTTTTAACGTTGTGCCAAGTCCATCTATTTATCCATTTCTATTTTACTTAATCTAGGTCAGCTGACTTTGAGTGACAGACAGACAACAACTTGGACTGGTTGCCACTCCATCACAGGCAAGGGGCGTGGTGGCCATCGGGAATGTCGGGAAAATTGATTTTTCCGAACGGCCGGCCTATTTCTGGGATAGTCCGCTCGCATCACCTCCCGAAGTCGCCGATTACTTTTCAGCGCGTTTGGTTTGAACTCCAAATGGTACTTGACTTTGGAACTGTTTGACTTTGGAGGTCCGTTATATAAAGGGAAGGGTTTAGTGGATTAATATTAAGGCAGCGGATCATTTATCCATGATGTCAACCTTTTTTAGGAGTCTCATGTTGATGAGGTCAACATGCTCCAGGCTAAATAGCGAGTAGATTCTGGCTCATGGCTGCATGCTGTGTGCATAATCGTTTGACTCCATACCAAAAGGGTGGGGAGATGTTTACCCTGATTCACCGGCTACAACATTTGGCAGAACTGAGATGTAGCAAAATAAAAAATAAAACATTGAAAACTACAACAACAAGAATCCATGTTGTTAAAATTGACAAGTTCTCGGGCATGTATAGGGACCCACAAAGCTGGAATAAATGAACCACGGTGATTCAATGCTAATCATTGAATTAACACCTCAGTGGCGCTGTCAATCAAATATTGTTGGTGGTACAGCTCTTGTATTAGATCCACAGGATAGACCATGCACATAGAAGCACATGGCATCATTAGGGACACTTTACATTCAGGCCACGCTCTGCTTGTCCTCCCTTTAGGGAGGTGTAGGCTGCATCTATGGAGGAGGAGTGGGGAAGACTTGATGGGGGTGGAGGACACTTTGAACCCAGCTGCTCATCACACCAAGAAAAAAAAACATTATTTTCTGTAATTATAGTTACTATAATTTACTATATATATTATTTCCTTGACGACACAGAAGCATCAGGGTAACAATTTCATCTCATGTCAACTAGCTAGCTAGCTAAAATTGGATGGATGGATGGATGGATGGATGGAGTGAGTTATTACAAATAATTATTTTGGAATATAATATGCCATATGTGAAAAAGCACAAAAAAAAAAAAAAGACTATTAGCAACAAAAGTCATTTTAATTACAAACTGCTCATATTTGCACGACGCCGACCGCAGCAATGTGTCAGTTGAGATAAACGCATGATTCCATTTACAAGCAACGGTTTTCAACATTCCTTCACTTCTGAAGCGCCTGTGAGGAAATGTATTCTCGCTGCTTCTACTCAACATAACAGAGCCTGTCGAGGCATCCTTGCGTTTAACACACAACACCAGAGGAGAATAGACGTGGCCTCGGCTTGGGCACAATAGGCTGTGACAACATAGAATTACAGCCTCCGCATTAGCCTTTTTATTTCGCCGCTGCTCGGAATGGCGGTCAGACAGGGGCAGGGCTACACTGTAGAGTTGTCATAATCACCCTTCTGCTCTTATACAAGGGCGCCATGGTAACTTGTGGACACATGCTATAAAAAATAAAATAAAATACAAGAGCACCCAGTTTGAGTGCAGACCTCTGTGAATAGAATATTCTTTTTTAATAGTAGCAATTCATAATGAATTTGTTTAATTATATTAGACTATAATGGATGAAATAAAAACCGCATTTTAATGGCTCTTCAGTTTCATCTACTTGCACCAGTGGGAAGAAAAAAAACGGAGGCTGACTGACTGAGCCTCTGGGAGGTGAGCTGTGGGTGAAAGATGAGTCGAGTTGAAAGAAGGTGAGGTCCATCTATCATTGATGGGCTGACACATTTGAAGAGACAGACAGAGAACAAACACTCCTTTCTCGAGAAGTGTCATAGTGGCCCATGGCGTTCACTCGAATGAGAGGATATGACGCATACGTATGACATCGTGTCTGAATCATAAACTCATTTAGCAAATTCTGCCCTTTAACGTCATGCTTCATCTCCTCGTGTTCTACAGCAACATAAATAAGTGCATGATTTATGTCGATAGTTTTCCTTTTTTAAGAAAATGTGTTGATGTTTTTCATTTCGGCGTCTTCTGTCGCCTTGCTCAGAAGTTCTCAACTGGGTGCTGAGTTGCTAAAATATTACAGCTGAGATACGCCAAATTTTCTGAATGAGAAGGGTTAGGGTTAGGGTTAGGGTTAGGGTTAGGGTTATGTAACACAATACGGTAAACGCGGTCATGATAGTTTACAACCACTTATCGAGACGCTATAAAATATTATAGTTTCTGGATGGGTACGATGTGTAACTGATCCTAGCGTGGGACCCAACATGGGAAAGTTCATGAATATTTGAAAATTCAAAGAAAAATGTGACATTGAATACTGTTACGTCAATATAAGTGAAAATTGTTTGGTGTCAAAAAGTTGAAACGCAATTAAAAAAAAAAAAGCCATTACGAGATGGTCTGCTGATCATAAAATACGATTATCTCCAAGTGACCATGCGCAATTCAAGCGTGATGACTTCATGCTACATTTGTCTTCAAATGTCAACCCTAAGAAAAAAAACCTCAAAAATCTGACTTCAAACGTCACAGAAAAGTAGAAGACTTGAAAAAAAAAAGGCTTTGAACATCGACCACATGAGTCACATCCCCATTGACAATTAAGTCTAATTAGAGCATATCCTGCTTCTGGGATGAATACAGCTTCTTGTTTCGGTGCCGTAACAAGATGTGCTGACCGAGCGATCGTCGGTGCTACAGATATGAGGATAACCTCTGACTGCTCGAGCTAATGGACACTTTAGAACATGTATCAATGACACACGCATCAGATGGCAGAGGTGCGCTGTGGTGACCTGCGTGTTGCTGATGTAAGCATTTTGATGCTTCATTCCCAAAATCACTTTTTACTTGTGGCAACTTAATAAATCTTCCAGTCACACACCCTCATTTTGCTCATTTGGTGAAATTTGAGATGAAAATCAATCTAACACTCTCCATACAGTACGAGCGGTTTTGTGAGTCAAAAATGAAACGCATTGTGGAACAGCGAAGCGTTGCCATGGAAACGCGACTGGTCAATGCCATTTCTATTTTCCACCATCATTTGATGAGGGATATCCTTCAGAGGCATTATCACGTCTGCAAAAGCACAGCAAACATTCTATCGAGGAGGATTCAGGTGGTAATTAGCTAATAAATACACTTTGAAACCATTTAATGCACCTTTTATTCGCCTGAAATGATTCCCGGAAATAAATGCTTCTGGCTGTGAAAAAAAACAAAACATGTATTCTAGCTGCAGAAGGGAAAAGACCACCATGACGGCCCCTCATGAAGACATATCTTCCCTCTAGACAGCCTATCTACACGGCCACATTTAACACGGTGAACTCCTGAGCAGACTAAACCTGAGCTTTGTAGCCTTAAATAGACGAGTCAAGTCAGCAAGGGGATGCTCCTGGCATTAACTGCCGGTCTCTTCCAAAAAGGCTTAAAGTAAACCTTTCGCTCACTGTTGAGATGCTGCGAGAACCAGCTGTGGTGTTGACATTGCCGCTAGAGTTCACACATCTCTGCTCCAATCTGAGGATTAAATGTACAAGCATCAAGCCTGTTTGCTGCCGTGTCTTTGATACATACTAATTTAAAATATGCATGAATTTTCCTAATGAAACGTACGCGTGGCAATTCAACTACGTTTTGGTATATTTGCAGACACACAGTTAGAAATGGGCGTTTTGCGCCGTTGTGGGCGTGAACACAGGAAAATTGATTCGTCGCCAATCAAAGCAGCTCCTACCAGCCCCTTTAGAAATAGATGCGTGAAGAATACACATTGCTAGAAGCCATGCACAATGTTGATTAGCAAAAGTATGTTTGTAAGGAAATGCGAGCAGACCTGATGGATGATGTAAAGTTGTCGAAGGAGATGGCCAATCTGTCAAGTTGTCTGTGTTTGCAGCTTCACCATCTGCAAATGGTCTTTATTGTGGACTCACACACGACTGTTTTTCTGAATCTGTAATACAAAAGATTTACATGAATCTGTGTCCTGCTAACAGCCAATTAACTCAAATGTTCTCATAAAACACATCATAGCCCAATGTACAAAAAGCCCAACTCAATAACACAAAACAAAGGGTGTGACAGATCTATGGTTTTGATTTAAGCATAACATGACAAAGAGAGAAAACTCTGGCGAAATGGAAAACATTGTTGAGTTTTATTCATTTGGTAGTTAGCAGGCAGATTTTGGTAAGCCTCCACATGCATTTGTAACTAAATTTAAAGCTAAACAGCCAACTAACTAGTTGTCAAAAAGCAAAGTATTATCCAGAAAAATTCTCAAACTTCTCCTGAAGATATGCTGCTCTGATGAATGTTATGTTATGTCAACAGCTCGGCTAATTTCCTTTGGGACAATTGCCATTGTTTACAAGTGTCCACTTTCATAACATTGCAACCTCTATATATTAAAACACCGCACATCCAACTTTGGTCACGTGTTTCGTGAACTCACATGCATGAATTTTATATGAGATGGTGCCACCAGTTCTACAAATGTTTTCCTCACCATCAAACCATATTAGCTCTGATCTGAGCAGACTGAACCAATTTTAACATATGGAATCGAATTTCCGCAACAGCTGCACAGGAACGTGCGCGCTTAAAGACAACAAAAAAAAAAGAACTTTTCTTTTTCTTGGAAAGAGAGTTTTATGCAATCTCGAGCTGCATTCTCTAGGGATGTGTTTTGAATTCGAACGTGAATTTGAGCTACCCAGACACGCCCTGTATGTACATCTCAGCAAAGCACTGCCATGAGCTCATTCTGTTACGCCCAACCAAAACATACTGTGGATCCAAGTACTACGAACAGATGCTCAGTTGCGTGTTCCTCCCTCTATTATGCGGTTACTAATTGGTGCGGGTGTTAATTAAAGAAAACCACGTTTGCTAAACAATTTGAAGAGAGCTCTCAATGTAAGATGAATCATGACAGTATTTGTGAGTTCACAAAAACACGAAAATAGAGAATGCAGCTTGTCCTGAGCCCGCTAATTGGATGACCGGACCAATCACAAAGCAACAATGTAATTGAGGGGGCGGGATATGTAGATGCCGCTAAAACACGAAACGTCGGGAAAATACAAAAAGTAATATGGCGACACCAGTAGCAAATAATTCTCGCAGATTTACTCACAGTTTTCTTTTTTGGAGGCGTTTGTAGACTTTGAACTGGAAAAGAGGTTTCTGGGGTTTTTGGTTTTTTTTTTTACTTCCTGATCAGGATTTACGTTGCCGTGATTGGTCAGTTTGGTAGCCTGCACAAATTGTCACGTCACCCAATCATCTTGAAGAATACTTAATTGTCCCGCCTTTTGCGAGCAGATCGCAGTGCAGATTGATAAATGTATCGATCTGGCTCTTTCCGTGTTGTTGATAGATGACGAAAAATAGCTTCTAAAGATAACAACCATTTAAGAAATCAAAAGTATAAATCATATATGGTTTTGATCTACCTTTTGTATTAACATCTCCATAATTGCTCACTATATTTGCCATTTGGAACGAGTCAAACGTTATCGAGACATGAGTCAAAACTCTTAGCAAATAAATCATTTTGCAAGTGTTTTATATTCACGCACGTGCTCATTCTGTGATTTTTTTGTTAAATCTACTTGATGACACAACGGGTTGATATGCAGGCCGAGAGGCCCGCTGCTAATTCTTCCTTCTTCCTCCTCTCGCACAATGTCTGTTTCTCATTGACTGTTATGCAACATGCTTCACATCCTCGCAACCAGATGTCAGCTGCAAGTGGCTCGCTTGGATGGACAACCCAATATTTACTGGTAGATTGTCTCTGAAGTGGGCTACATACATTCTGATTTTCTTACCTATTTATGAAATGCGCAAGACCCCATGGTGCGAGGAAAAATAATTGGCATGCATGTACTGAGCTCCATCTCGTGAAGACCAACAACGCACACCACATCAAAAATGATAAGTCTTGATCAGAAGAAGAGGTTAATGCTCACTCGTTATTATCCGGTTGAACTTCGCTCTACCTGAAGGAAAGTGGAACCATATGAGACAAACAAAAATCAATTTGCCTACTTGTGGTTATTTGTGCATGAAAGACATGAGGAGGTGGGCAGGCAATTGCAGCGCCTTGGCGCCCACAAGTAATACTTATTCACGATCACAAATGCATTCAGCTCATTGCCATGCAGGTCCAGATTAGAATGCATCGTCGAAAATCGTAATTTCAAGCTTGGGCAGCACAGCGACCTAATGGTTAGCACATCGACCTCACAGTTCTAAGGTTCAGGGTTCGAATTTGAATGTTTGTCTGCTACTGCGCTTGCAACAATTTGTACGGGCTATCTGGGTTTGCACGTTTATTTCTGGGTTCCTCCCACGTTCCTGAAACATGCATGATGAGTTCATTGAATACTAAACTTTGAATGTGAGCATCAATTGTTTTTCTGCCCTGAACTGGTGAAAGAGTTCTATGAGTCCACGGGTCAGGACTAATAATTTTCTTCTTTTGCTGAGTCAAATCTGTTCGAAATACGAGCTAACACCACAGTGTTAATTTGCGAGCATCCGACGAGCTCCACATTGTACTCCACCCGACTCAGGGCTATCTAATTTTTGCTCATGTTGTGCTCATTTTTCTTGTTCATTCTCTGACTTAATCCAAAATAAATATGGCGGCCATCTTTCCTGAAATTGAACCCAGTGACCACAGAAACGATTGATTTACTGCTGAGATTCTGAACAATGGTTCGCTCCTAAACTCTCAGAATATAATAGGAAGTCTATGCTCCCTCATAATCAAGAGAAAACTAATGAAGGGACGTTAATCACAAGGAGGCCTCACTGAGACGTAATACTACTTGAGGCAGCTTTGGTTAGGATTAAATATGGGGTGTTAACGCCCCCTAGTGTCAAGTTGTCAATTTCAGATACTCACTTTAAAGTCAAAATTCTGAGAAAAAAGTCAGGTTTTTTTCTTCACTGGCCCGAATCCTCTTCCATACAATGAAAGACTCGGGAGTCAGACTGTCATTATTATTAGTATTATTATTATTATTATTATTATTATAAAAACTTACCATTCAGTCCCAGATTGACGTTTTCACAGAGCACAAGCTAAAAAAAAAAGGAAACCGAGAGAAAAAAAAGTTTTTTTATGGTCACTGCCTTAATTGTGCTTGTTAATTAGTCAAAATGACACTTTATACTCGTGCACATGAAAAATCATGAGAGAATAGACTAGAAGAGAAGATATGACATTTTATGTAAATCTAAAAGGCATGACGCCATCTTGTGGATCACATCGAAACGACACAAGTGACGTCAAAATCGTAAACATTATAAACGTCAAATTGGCTTCCATATTTTACTTTTAACATTAAATAGCATTTTATGATTGCATTTGCCTCATCTAAAAATGCATTTACGTCAATTTGAGTATTACATTAGTGCAAATAGCGCGAGAGACAATTGAAAAAACCCCAAAAACAAACGTGAGATCTGCTATTTATGTTGACTGCTACAAACGCGATATATATATTAAAAAAAATACATTTCGAGGCCAGAATATTGTTTTAGGGGCGAGAAAGGAGGAAAGGAAGCGCTCTTGTTTATTCATCACGTCAGCTCCTCTCCCCTCCCCTCCCCTCCCCTCCCCTCCCTCCCTCCTCTTCCTTTCCCCCCTCCCTCCTGCTTCACACAACGGCCGCTGTCCGTCGTTCCAACCGCTTTGCTTCGTTCCGTTCAAAAACCACCACCAGTCTCGTCGCCACCATAAACCCGTTTTGGAACCAGGTAAGCTACCATGTTCGCTAGTTTCCTTCCGCCCGGACATCGGAGCGAGGTGATCGCTTATGAAAGTGTTTGCTCGGACTGCTTCAACGGTAACTTGGTTCGATTCCCCCGCTCGGGGGCTGACCACCACATCTCTTCCGCGGTCGCTTCTTTTTGTGTTGTGCCACAAACAAGCGGCGTAGCTGATCTACAGACGGTCGATTGCATTTTTCGTGTATTTGGGCAGGTCGGGCCGTGCCAAAAACAGTCGGCACCGAGGGAGGGGGTGGACGAGCCGCATGCTGGAGCAGGAGCCGGGGCTACCAGGCCACATTAGCCCCACTCTGCCCATCCCAGCCCCGCAACACGGGGATGCCTCGCACACAGGCCCCGATCTTATACTTAATGTTCTGTTGTTTTATGTTTTTGATGTTTGTTTTGTCGCAGAATATTAACCGGTTAATATAATTTAAAAGTATACGATCGTGCTCTCGGGGTCATTCGGGCTTTTCACTGGTTGGTACTTTTGTGCACTTGACATTGCACTTTGATGCCAGGAGCCTAAAAACGGCATAAACGTTTTCAACATAGTTCTATATTTATAGGGTACAGAAAGTGCTTGCATTCTGAGGGCGACACGTAACATTTTTCCTGCAAAATACTGGAGACCCCTCGTTTACTGTCCTGATATTTGTGCTCTCAAGGTTCCAACCTAGTTTGTGCAAAAGTTCCATCTCACAACACAAGAAGGCATGCTCCGTTACCGCTGCACTGAGCGTCTTTCCGTTTGATTATTTATCTATGTGGCCTCCAAGTGTAACACCATGTCCTACTGTAATAACGACATTACCGTAGGTTAGTCGTAAATGACAGGCTGTTCCGACTGGTTGTACATTTTGGTAGCGCTTTTGTTAACCAGGAGCCACGGAACCTGCCTTCAAACTAGTTTTGCTGGGTAACTAACCGCACAAATGACGCATTGAGTGCATCGTTCGGAACGAGCGACAACAACCAAGAGTCTGGTAATTCCATCTTGGGTAGGTAGTTTGGGTTGGTAGTTTTATCCAACAGGAGATTGCGGGCAGCAAGGAAACAAACCACTGTCTCTTTAGTTTTGATGGATCTTGGTGAATTTACTTACCAACCAAGCTATTATGTAGAAGTTGCCAAGAGGGGTATTGTGGTTGTGTCCTAGCATGTTTTCCAGTTCAGCTTTTGTTCTTTGTGATAAAGATTCCATTTTAGGCGCACCTTTTCCCATGGAATTTTTGACACTCGACTCCCTCGTGTTGTCTGGCCGCAACAACCAACACTTGACTTTTTCACCTCAGGATCCAACTATGTTGACAAAAATGTTAGGGCACCTGGTTCCTGAAAAAGAAGAGGAACAAAGGTGTCAGTTGCAACCATTGATTGATTGATTGATTAGAAGTGTGTCCTAATACGTCACCCTATTGGTCCGAGAGTCGATGGTATGCTGATTCTGTAAGCTGCACGTAACGATTTTTAATTGATCAAAACGTGTGAGAGCATTAGAGACATTTGACAATCTGGCCTTTGCTGACTTTTAACCAAAAAAAAGAAAAATGCTGAAATGAATCGTGATTATCAGTATTTGTGTACCCTGCTTCAGCTGTCCAGTGCTGTGCTGGAAACAAAGTGGCTGCCGCTAAACATAAGTACACCGTTTCTTCTTCCTGTCGGTCTATGAGTCATGGATGGTGATAGTAAAATGTCACTCTGGTATCAGCACGATGCAGATGTTCCTTCGTGCTGCACATTTTCTGCTGGTTGCCAAAGTGACCCATTTTGATGCCACTTTGACTTTCATCCTCTCTCAGTGCCCGATGGGGGGCGGCGGACGGGGGGACTCGGCCTGATGGATTTCTCTGTGTAGAGTTCACCAAGAAACTCATTTAAGTGTCTGAAGCTACTCAGGTTTTGAGTGTCCACAATTCTGCAATGCTGTCAAGGCTGATGATAGCATGAAGCTGTTTAATGGCCGCTGGCTAAATATTAATTAACTGGCTGCTGTATTAAAATTGATGCACAGCTTTGTCATGGTGGCAGTTAAGCCTCATTCACACAAAGTGGCACACATTTGACTAAATGTCCTTCCCCAATTATATATATCTTTTTCAAAAGATTTATATTTTAAAAAGGATATTTTTACATGGAATTGGAAAATGTCTATAAATATTCTGAACTCAAGTTTAGCGTTGAGAAGAGCCCAGCCGAGTTCCACAACAACAAAATGTTTTATTGACATGTTAACCAGCGTGATTGGTTTAATCACTGAGAATTGTGACTTGAATTAGCAATGTTTAATTGTGAAGTCTGAATTAGTATGATGAGATTTCTTTTTGTTCCAATGATGGCATGATACTTCAGGTCCAGCAGTGGTAAATAGTGAACCCAGCCCGTTAGTTATCATTTTGAAATAATGCAGCCATGCTAAGAGATTTAGAATAGTTGATGATGGTGTCAGCATATTGCGGTGCTTTGCTGCGCTGCAGGCAGGGTTTTAGTTTTTTTGGGTTTTTAAAAAAAAAAGAGGCTGATGAATCTGGAATCAGACAAGCCAAATGTGTCGGGTATGTACGTTCCAACCATGCTGAGCGTACTCTACTTTTTAATGAGTGCCAGGAAAACCCTTAAAAGAAAAATAAAGGCTGCATGAAAGTAATTGCCTCATTATTGAAAGGAAACGTTGGTAAATCCGTTAATAATGGGCTTTGAGCATAGGAGCCTAGTGGATTTTTAGGGGCTTGGCATGCAATATGACAAACAAATTCAGAACTTAAATTTTAGTCACACACTGCCACAGATATAACTTAACTTTCTTATAAGATGGACAGCTAACCATTAAAGCCTAATAGGAAAACGGACACTTTAAAAGCTAAACAATGGCAAAAACAAAAGCTGCTGACGGGTTAACCAAGATTCTTACCATCAGCAGAACAGTCTGACAAATTAACAGATTGAGGTGTTGTTGAGATTTGTTTGTGTGCTAGTTAGCAGGCTGTTTCCCGGGGTCTCGAGATTGATTTAAGATTAAATGGATTAGACTATTCCATGTGCATTCTGGAGGGGGGGGGACTGACTTGGCCCACTTTGTGACCGCTTCAATGTAATTTTAGCTTTTGTGTGTCTGTGCGTGCGTGTGTGTGTCTCCTATACACATGGCTTCCTCCATTCCTCTTTTCTGTAACAATGTCTCTTTTTTTTGTCCATCAATGCACCAGTGGTAACACTGACTTTGGTTGTGGCCATTTTCTTTGTTTTTTTTTACTGACAAATGCTCAATGTCGCTTCAAATCGAGTTTACAACTTGATGTTGTTGGATAGAAAGATGAGCTATTCTAATTGGAAGCTAAATGTTTTCTTTTTTTGGTTTTTAATGCAAAAAAGATGCACTTACCTTAGTAGGAATCGATGTAGTGGTGTGTGTTAGGAAGATAACAATACCTTTTTAGTTTTGCTTTGCTTGCTTGGCAGTTGGCCACTTCATAACGACCACTACTGCCACCACCAGGACTGGAGTGGAACAGCCTGATAACAATTCATACAAGCATTTCGAAAGTCTGTTTGCCGTCTCTGCTTTCCATTCTGTAACGCAGCAAGTTTTCTTGCCGTGGGCCGCGCTAATGATATTGAATGTTATTCTAGACGAGAGCGATGGAAGCGAGGAAATGAAACATTGCAGCAAAGGGGAAGTGCAATACTAGCGTATGCGGAGAAACGGGCTGTACTCATCTGGTGAGCGATCGGCAGGACTGCAATTTCGCACCGATATGGCATCGCTTCGCCACACTTGTATCCCCAGCTGACCTGATATTAAAAAATAGTACCTGCTATTACCAAGTCAGTACTGCCCGGTACAAAAAAAATGCCCCAAATGGTCATGTTTGCGTTTTGAAGGTTATTATATTCAGTTTAATCTTCAAGTAAACTCTTCGAGTGTACCTAATGATGTGTCCGTGGAAGATCTTTGAACACATGGCACGCCAGCCTGGTGGTGACAGGTGACACATGCTTAATTGTCACGCGTGTTGAAGAAAAGAAAAAAAAACAGAGCAGCACCCAAACCAACAATGCCCAAGTCCCATTTTTCTCTCTTCGCTGCAGCCATGTTTTTGTGAGGCTTTGCTTTGTGCACTCTCTCTCTCTTTCTCTCTCGCTCTTTCTCTCATTTCCCCTTTCCTCCCCCCTCCCCTCTTTCTCACTCCCTCTCTCGCTCCATTGCTACCATGTCACCCTTCTCTTTCACTTTCTCCAATCATCCTCCCTCTCTTCCTTTTTGATTTTTTTCCTCCTCCCTTCTTCCTCTCCATCCTCCCTTCCCCCACTGCCACCTCTCTCTCTCTCTCTCTCTCTCTCTCTCTCCCTCCCTCCCAGCCTGTTTCTCTTTATCTCCTCCCCCTTCAATCTCTCTTTCATTCCATGCAGTCATCTGTTCTCTTCCCCTGCTTCCGCTATTGTGCCCCCATTTTGTCCTCTGCAGCCTTCCTCCTTTCTCTCTCTCCATGTTCTCTCTATCCTGTTGTTTGTTCCCCCCTTCCGGCCACCCCAATGAGTGAGATTGAAAATACAAACTTTGACAAAGGCAAAAATTTAGACACAATGTCGATCCGTTTTTTTTCGTGCACGTCAGTCTCGTTATTTAACTCGCCAGTCACTTGCTCTTTGGTCAAAACCTGCCGGGTGTTTTGCATATGCACGCAACAAGTGGCTAGAGCACAACCCGATGGAAATATTATGAGAGATCAGACTTTATCCTGTGTGTGACAAGCGCTTTGAATGCATCAATAAATACATTTGCTTACCTTCAAAATGATGTAATATGATCAGCGCAGAAACAAATCAAGACCTGAGCACAATGTTGTTGATAGTTTGATTGATTCAACAAATAAATCTTGATATCATTATTATTATTATTATTATCAAATAAATTTTTACATTATGCCATATTTCTTTTTTATTTGTATATTAAATGCGCTTGATTTACTTGATGGAATTCTCTTAACAATTTCATAAAAATATCACACAAAAACACAAGATGTTATTGTTCCCTCGACTATTTTTAAAAGCGTTACTTCACAGGCTGCATGGAACACACTCCAAAAAAAGACAATTAACTGCCACATCACACTCACTCTCGATTTTGCTCGTAAAATGCCAGTCGTCATTTTGATTACGTAGCACCTTAAATAAGCGCCACTCCTCTAATTTACACTGTACTGAATTTATTTGCTAGGTGCCTCATCTAATTCCAGGGTCACTAATGAGGTTCCCATAGTTTGTTCTAAAAATAGTTCCCCAGTGCTGGGACATGGTGATTTCCTCAAGATTTTGAAGTGGGCATTCAAAAAATGTAAACAGTCAGTTTTAAAGGAAAAAAAAAGTATTGAATATTGATTTAGATTATTTATAACCTTGTTAAAGGTAATTTGAATGGATTATTTTATTTCAGAAATGTGTATGAATTTGGAAGCTCTTCCCATTAATCAGTACCCAAAAAAAAGCTCTCAGCTTCAAAAAGTGTGGTGTCACACTGACACCGCCTGGTCTACTTCATACAAAAAAAACCAGTGCGTCTGTACTTTTTCAAGAAATGTGACATGAACGTACGTACCCTGCCAGTAAGGACGCAGTGTGATTAAAGTGTCTGGCGTCGAGCGAGAACAAGAAATATTCGGATGGACTCTGTGAGGTCTCTCCCGATTTCCCCCAAGCCAGTTTCTGGAATCCATGGAATTTTCCCAATTTGATCCTTATCACCAGAATGTGATACTGGCTCACTCTGATTCACCGCCATTGTTGTTGTCTCAAAGTCATTTAAGCCATATTGTCGTGAGCAGCCAGGACAGACGTTTGCCTGTCGCACTTTTGGCACAATGATCTCATTCCATCATGCCATTTCCGCTTCTGTGGTAGTTGTCACACTGTTTGACACCACTGCCAATACATCGATAACAATAACAGTGTTGAAATGATACGCCTTTGACCCTGCCAATGAAAACGGAGCATTTATCCTTTACATTATGAGCATACCGTTAATGGATTCCTTGGCCTGCAGTCGGCGCTATTGAGCAGTTTTAACACCTTTTTTCTTCCCTCTGTTTTATTTGTCGAACAAATGTGAAGGAGGTGCGATGGCAGGAGTCTTCCCTTGTTTTTTTTCTCTTCTTCATTTTCTTCTACCACATCCTGCTCCCCTCTTCCCATCCCCTGGTTTCTTCCTCTCCCCTCCCTCTTTTTCTTCTCTCCTTCATTCTTCATTCGCTCTTCCACACGTCAGTCACCTGACAGCATCTTCCGCTCTCCCATTTGTCTTCGCCTTTCCACACTGATGCACGATGGATGTTCGCAATACAGAAGATGCTCGTCGGCGAGCATTCGTGATGAGGCTTCAGTTTAATTTTATTTATTTTTTATAAAAAAAAAAAAAAGGCCGGCTTGTTCGTTTGGCCGAGATGAAGGGAGGTAGGCCGAAACAGGTACCGCCTCCCGTTTTCCTCGGCGTATAAATAGCGAGAGAGCCTCATCTCACTCGGCACTGTCGCTCTCAGGGATGAGATCCTTAAAGCACCTGAAGCTTCACAGCAGAAGAAATGTGGTGAGTTCACAGTGGCATCATTAGTGGTTGCTTTTTTGTTTAACTGAGGCGCTTTTAAACTTTGTTCCAATTGGTCCTTAAGCAGGGCTTTTTTTTTTTTTCAGTCTGCTTGTCGTTTTTTGTCTTGATCATCTTCCCTCCTGTCTCCCTACATATATTTCCTCCTTCCGTGGCATGGCTCTCAACCTCTTCTCCTCCGTCACTCTCTCTCTGCCCTTCCCCCCTCTCCTCTCCCTCCTGTCTGCTTCCATCTTTCCTCTCCATCTATTTTGTTGTCATCTTTTTGTTACATTTTCCCCCCGATTGTTTTGAATCTTAATCTCCCTTCCTTCCCTCGTAGGCCGTTTGTTGATTAGTGTAGCTTGGTGGGTCATCTAATCCCACTCAACGCGGAAAACACATGGCAAGCTTGTTGGCTCAGGGATGGTGTCTCAGCTGGAAGATTGGCCGGATTTAGCATTGGTGTCGATATGTCATGTATTGGTGCTACAACAAATATCTACTGTATGCATTTCTTCCTTGCTCTCATGACTAAGCATCTGTGTCTGTGATTCCAGGAGGAGGCGAGCCGGCGCCTGGGTAGATGTGAGCCCAAGGTAATGGCCAGGTTGGTGGACACAGGCACGCAAACAGATCCAGTGGTCGTGCTGTCCTTGGCCCAGGCTGCCGTGCTAGGTCTCATCTCCCAGAATGAAGTCTTCGGCGCAACCATCGCACCCAACGGCTTCTACACCGGCGAGCCCAAAGAGTCGCCGGCGCCACCGGTAGACGCCGTGGACTACGAGTACGCGGACCAGCTCATCGGCGCCAACGGAGATTACCTCGGGGACAACTTGGCGGAGGACGGACAGATGCAACCTAGCTGCAGTCAGAGACGGTGGCAGCAGGGGCCACCTCAGCACCCTGATGTGAAAATGGTGCTCCCCGATCGCCACACCCTCCAAGGTGTTGACGGGACCGTTCCTCACATCAAAGGAGAAGTGGTGAACTCTGTCATGCCCTCATGCGTCCACATGCTTAACAATATGGCTCCCAGGGGGGGGTTGGTTCAAGTGGACCCGGCCACCCTGAGAGGAACCAACAAGAACTGTTCCGAGTGCGAGCGGGAGGCGTCCAACCAGCAGCAAGCGGGCGCCCACGTGCACCCTCCTCCTCCTCCTCCCGCCCAAGTGGCCCACCGAGGGGCGGAGCACAGAGGACTGCAGGGCCAGCGCCCCCTGGGGGGCCACGCTGGAGGCGTCCGCGAGGGTGAGGAGGAGGTAGATCATCAGGGCAACAACATGATGAAGCCTAACCAGCAAGATGAAGCCATCAGCAGCTACTTCCAGACAAGCGAAGTGGGCAGCTACGACTCGGGGGAAATGTCCATGCCGACCGAATACGAAGACGGCGGGCAAAATATGATGTGGACGGACGGGGGTGGCGGCGGCGGAGGGGGGCAGCACCAGCAAGCCCAGCCTCCGCAGCCCCCCCGGCGACACGGCGGCCGCAGAGTGGACCGCCTGGACATCAACATCCAGATCGACGAGTCGTACTGCGTGGACGTGGGCGACGGCCTGAAGCGCTGGAAGTGCCGCATGTGCGACAAGTCGTACACGTCCAAGTACAATCTGGTCACGCACATCTTGGGCCACAACGGCATCAAGCCGCACGCGTGCCCCCACTGCGGCAAGCTCTTCAAGCAGCCCAGCCACCTCCAGACTCACCTGCTGACCCACCAGGGCACACGGCCTCACAAGTGCACCGTGTGCAAAAAGGGCTTCACGCAGACCAGCCACCTGAAGCGCCACATGCTGCAGCACACCGACGTCAAGCCGTACAGCTGCCGCTTCTGCCGCCGCGGCTTCGCCTACCCCAGCGAGCTGCGGGCGCACGAGGTCAAGCACGAGCGCGGCCGTTGCCACGTGTGCTCGCAGTGCGGCCTGGAGTTCCCCACCTATGCCCACCTCAAGCGCCACCAGACCAGCCACCAGGGACCCCACACCTTCCAGTGCACGGAGTGCAACAAATCCTTTGCCTACCGCAGTCAGCTCCAAAACCACTTGTTGAAGCACCAGAGCCCCAGACCCTACACCTGCTCCCAATGTGGCTTGGAGTTTATGCAGCTGCACCACCTCCGCCAGCACTCGCTCACACATAAGGTAAGCTCGTCTTCACTATTTGTGGGTCACTCGTGGGATTGACAGCTAGGGTCTAGCATAAAAAGGTTAATAATGACCTCTTCACACCACTGTTCAAATGCCTGGTGAAAATGAGACCAAGAGGAATCATTTTAAAACACTCCACATTTTATGTTCAACTCAATTGGGAAAAACAAGCAAATCTTTGGAGGAAATTAACCTGGTTGCAGAAAAAAGCACACCAGCTCTTTTTTGCAGTTTAGCCCAAGATGCTTTGAATTATAAAGCCACAAGATGGCGCCAAGACAAAAATTTCAAATTGGAAACCTGCACTCAAAAACTGCAAATAGATGAGTTTTTCGGGAAATCACAAATGATAGGGGAATACATTTGAATCTAGCAACTCATCATTTTAACCCTATATGTCACATGTTCGAAGGCTAAATTTCTCTGCGACCTTTGCAGGGCATGAAAGGGCACAAGTGTGAAGTGTGCTCACGAGAGTTCACACTGTCAGCCAACCTGAAGAGACACATGCTGATCCACAACAGCGTGAGGCCCTTCCAGTGTCACGTGTGCTTCAAGAGCTTCATCCAGAAGCAAACGCTCAAGACCCACATGATCGTCCACCTGCCCGTCAAACCCTTTAAATGCAAGGCCGGTATTTGCCCAGCAGGGTGGCACTTGTCCTTCACTAACATAGTAGCATTTTATTTTTTAAATATCTATATTTTTGTGTATTGTTTGTAGGTGTGTGGCAAGTCTTTCAACAGAATGTACAACCTGCTGGGCCACATGCATCTGCACGCTGGCAGTAAACCCTTCAAGTGTCCCTACTGCACCAGCAAATTCAATCTGAAGGGCAACTTAAGCAGGCACATGAAAGTCAAGCACGGCATGGATGTGTCACCCGAAGGACAAGGTGAGCAAGTATGGAGCGATGACACAGACACGTCATTAAGCTCAACAGGTGGTTGGTCGGCACAGAAAACCAGCGTTTATTCAAAATGACACAGGAAACAGCCTTCTCCGATTGGCTGATAAGATAAACACGTTTTTTTTTTCTATTCCGCTGAAGTACTTCCTGAAATGGAGAGCCAGGCGGAGTACGAAGGGCAAAACTTCAACTTCCCGTCCGGCGACAACATGGAAAATAACGGCTCGCAAAACCTCACCAAGCTGACGACAGCCAACATGGACGACATGGAGGAGTACTACAACTTCGGCAAGGACACCAGCACCTACACCACACCCTGAGTGGACGAACGAGCGTGTGTGTGTGTGTGTGTGTGTGTGTGTGTGTGTGTGTGTGTGTGTGTGTGTGTGTGTGTGTGTGTGTGTGTGTGTGTGTGTGTGTGTGTGTGTATTTTGCCCAGAGAGAAGGTTTAACAACAACTGACATTGAGCTGCTCATTTTTGGGACACCACTGACTCGAACCTTATATGTTGTGTGTGGCTTTGTTACAAAAAATGAGAAAAGAAAAAAAAAAGTTCCATATTCATCAATAACATTTGATGTGAGTCATGTCATGCACAAGCAACCCTTATTGTCTGAACTGAAAACGACAATGTACTCGCGCTATATAGTCTATTTAAACACCATCTTTAATACGTCCTCCACTCTTATTAGGTTTGAACGCACTTACTCAACATGACAGTTCTAATGTGCACTTCTGTAGACTCATTTCTTTTAAATGCCTCAACTTGAAAGAATTCTTGGTATTTGGAACTGAAAGGATCGCTTCAGATATGGTCACCACATCACAAAGGTTACCTGGACTTCTCGAAAGTATTAGTCATTGTAGTCGCTACCAAAAAAAAAAATAGTTCTTGTGCTCCTTCCTCTGTTTAAATTCCTACTGTCTAAATCTTTCATCTTAGTAAATTTCTTCCCTTTTTTTTTTTTTTGTCCACCCTTCATATTTTTGAGAGCTCCAGGAATCTTTGTGGTGAAAGGACTGAAGTAGTATCAGCACCTTGTTTCCCTCTTATCTACACCAATCAGCAGGTTTTCACCCCAATAAGTTAATATGCAGTTTAGATTTACTTGAATGATCTAACCTTCTATTTTTTCTGAACCTTTTGAATAAGTGAGCAAACGTCATGAAGATTTTGTTCAGAAATTTTTTTTTTTTGGAGTGTTTTAAAGAAGGTGGTATTCATTGGGCTGGAGGAAACAAGATTGTAAAAAGCTCTGTCAATATGATTTCCGTTACTGTAAACTTAAGACAAACTGTGGTTCGAAGCCATTCCGGGAGGCTTGTTTTCTGAAGAACTTGTTTTCACTTTACTTTCTATTCAGTTTGGTCAAAAAGGTTTGATTGAAAAGCTCCCGAAGTGTGGCTTGTGTACATGTTCAAAAGAAATGTGGGTTAAAAGTGGACTGAGACTAGTCCTGCTTCTATTGACAATTTTGTTGCTTCCCCTGTCCTGCCATGCAGGTCAGTCAACTTCGATATGCACACAAAACCATCGCAACAGTTGACCAAGTCAGTGTTTCCCAACCCCTGTTGAGCCAAGGCACACGTTTCACATTCGAAAATTATTTTTTACCCAGTGGGATCTGGTAAATAATTTATTGTACCTTAGGCTATTAAATAGAAGAGCGAGTCATTGTTCTTCCTGTCACTTTATGTAACTGGCCTAATTGATATATTTGTAATTAATACATCATATCCTGACAAATTAATTGGAATTTAATCATTTACTGCAGCTCCCGTGAACTGTTAAGGCACAATAGTGTGCCACGGCGGCACCCCGGTTGGGAATCACTGGACTAGTTGATGAGGACTTCAAATGTCATGGGAACTGACTATGAATTATTTAATTAAAAAAATCTCTAGTTTAAATGACTTGCCTGCATGTCATCATTGAGTCTTTAGATTCTAGAAGTAATCTGAATCCCACTGTTAACCCCTTTTAATTAAGTCAGACTGACGCTCCTTTAAGCGTACACATATGTAAATCAAGTTAATCTAAGAAGACATTTAAAAATAAGGGCAAATTGGTTGTTTTTATAGCAGCATCCTCAACACATTTGGGTCATACTGAAAATAAGCAATATATTGAATACGAGAATCAAGACGATATATTGGGTGAAAACTTGTATTTTTATGGACAAATAAAGACAGGAGACTTGTAATAAAGTCATAATCAACAGCAGTACTATTAACAAATATTTACTGATATGACCGAGTCAGAAATTGCCTGTTTCAGATTGCTGCATTCAAATCATGGGAATTTTAATTTCAGTAGTTAAAATGAATCGGTTCAATTTTGTAAAATGGAATGGCTGTGTTTTGTAGGGCGCAGCAGTGAACGCCTCATGCCCGGGGACAATACTGACATCTGCTGGAAATAAGTGGTAATTACTGACGTTGACCAAATTATTTCCAGCGATGCCGACCGACATTGCCCTTGTCATTTATTTTTTCTTCCATTTACTGCTTTGACCTTTAGTTTTTCCCAGTCGTGTTATTGTTTTCGTACTTAGCAATTCAGGATTTAGTTACTGGCTCAAAGTTTCGTCGTGTTATGAGCTGGAGTACAAGAGGAAGACTTCAAGCCCTTACCTCATGGTTTATGGTGACGGCCATCATCTTTTGTCCATTAGCTTCACGTGATGCAGAATGACAACAAAGCAGCCTTTCTATGTTGAATATGAATTCGATTTTTCAAACATGAACATTCCTTTGTTACATTATCCTTCATGTGAGGAATTGGCATGTTCTCTCAATGCCCATGAGGGTTTCCTATGGGTTTTATCCGACATTCCAAAAAACATGGCCGATTGACCACACCTGATTCCCCGATTGTGTGGGCAAATGGTTGTTTGTCTGTGTGCCCTGTGATTGGCTGGCAACCAGTTCAGGGTTCCCCTCCTACCGAAGTCACTTGGGATAAGATGAATTATTATTTTACAAGTCACCAACATTCAGTATAAAATAAATCACATTAATAGCAAATGGAAAAAGTAGAAACCCTTTTCTCGCAAACATCTTTTTCCTCACATAATTTAGGACCAAGAACACTAAAACATATCAGCTTCAACTTGAGTAACAATGACATTTTATACTGCAACCCTTGGCAAAAAATATTATGAAATCACCAGCAGATCAGACATGACATAATTATGAAGTCATTTCAAATGGCAACTTTCTGGCTTTATGAAACACAAAAAAAAAAAATGTGGCAGTCAATGAGTTACATTTTAAGACCTAGCACAGGGGGGAAAATGGAATCATGAAAAATTGTAAAGCACTTCAAACACACCATTAGAACCAACTCTGAAAACAATACTCTTCATCAATCTGGTTCCAACATTCGGATTGCTTTTGCCAGATCTGTTTTCTCCTTAAATGTTTTTTTTTTTTTACACAACTTTAAACACAATTGGTGATTCCATTATTTTTGCCAGGGGTAGTACAAAGGCAACCTGGTTCCTCCGCATTGCACTATGACTAAGTAACGTAAAATAAATTATCACTAAAAGAATCGAATTTCAAACAAGCCTGAGTGGTATCGCTTTCCAAACAATTTGTAAGACACTGAGGGAAAAAACGGTGCACTCCTGGAGTGCTGGAATGAGACGTGTCTAAGTCGGGGCGGCCACTGGGCCTTTCTTGTCAGTAAAAAAGCTCTTAAGTAACATGACTTGTCCCACGCTGATGACAAGCAGCAGAACCGTTTCGCTGATGGACCATTGAGTGACACGGCGATTGATGTGGTCTGCCCTGATGCGGTCATGTGCTTCCCTGCGCCGGTACCAGCTCTGCGACGTCAAAACCACCTTCAGAACCTCGTGGATTGACACGCACATTGATTCCAACTGTGAGGAAAAAGACCGGAAACTCAAGTGACCACGTTTTTTTTTTTTTTTTTTATGCGACACATAAAGCCAGTCAGCAAAAAATGAGACTGTTTTACCTGAGTCAGCGCTGTGGTTCTGGTCATGTCGGGCAGGAGAGGTTTCTCGCCACCGTTTCGGAAATCCAGATAGACGTATTTGTGTGAAAAGGTGGAGAATTTGTTGGTGAAACAGGCCTTGTAGACACCCTTCATGGCGGTGGTGTGGGAGAAGCTGCCGTACTGTTTCTTCTCCTCCTCGTACAAGATTTTATCGTGAGGGTCCGCCACATAACAGTTCACGTCATAGTTTCCTCCAGATGTCACCTTTGAAGACATTTGAGAGATCACTGCATGATAAATTAGTATATTAGATCTCCATTTCAAATTCATGGTCTTACTGAGTAACCAGTTTTCATTTGTTTGTTTTAAATTCCAGGTCTTATGTTTTGCATTAAAATATTCACTGGAATTGTGTTTTTACTACTGGTTAGCTTAGGTTAATGACCTGTGTTAGATTAAATAGACTAACTCTGTTACTACCCACCGATTATACTTCTTGCCAACAAGTGTTTTGCATACAAATTTAATGTACTCTAGTTGTGACTTTACAGTTTTAACGTTGTCATATTTTTTCTTCACTTTTGTGCTCCAAATAAAATATTCTATTTTAAAAAATAAAACATGGCATGGCGTAAACCCAGCACAAGAAGGGTTATCGGCCATTTAAAAAAAATCTATGGACTATAATTCTTTTCCATACAATTATTGACTAACGTCACTTGATTCGTTCCGATTTACATCCACATTCGTTACGTACGTCGCTCTGTCGTAAACCGAGTACCCTGTATTGATCCTATCAGGTTAGGCTCTTGACAGCTGTTACAATAATCCCACAAAAGTATGTAAAATTTGGTCAAAATGTTCTAGTAACCTCTGACCTAAATGCAAGTATATGCATGGATGAATACACATGAAACATAAAAAGTGAAACTTAAAAGTCAAGAATCTTTATCGCAGGAAGCAGATCGTTACATGCAGCTTTGAAGACTTACTTGGAAATCAAAGTCAAACTGGTCACCATGCTCCATCTCCTCGTAGAAACATATTTCTTCATTATCGGGGAGCTCAAACGTGAACTCAGTGGCGAACACCACGAAAACGTGGAAGAGCAGACAGGCCAGCGATACCAGCTGTTGCATTGTTACAGTAGCACCACATGAAATTAGCGATGTTACACTACTGCTTACTTGATAGTTACCTGTGACGTGGCACGGCGGCTCGACTCTTCCGGGTTACGATATATTATGTTTTAATAGTTTTTAAATATTTTCCTCTGCCAAAATATTGTGTCTAAATAACATTTCATATATATTATATTTTTATCTATTGAATAAATAACAATTCTGAATAGTGAAACAGGAAATGGAAACTAAGTTAAAAAAATAAAAGCAGTTACAAAAGCGTCGCAATGTCAATTTTTCCATCGCATTTCAGCTTCACCAGATTGCTCTTAAATTGAACAAATGAAAGCAAAAAGACCGGGATTCTAAAAGTAAAACCGCTAAATTATACTATTAAGTTAAGCTTCCGGAGAGAACTTATTAATTTAAAAAACAAAAAAAGTCTAAAACGTCATTTCCGCTTCGTGCAAATGTTTATTAAAGTGTCACGTCAGGTTACGGCTCATACAGTTTTATATCACGTTTGTTGCTCCAGGTAGTGATTTGATGAGTGTGAGACAGGAGTGTTACCAAAAAGCGTCAAACGTCAATGAGTTAAAACACTCCTTCAATTGTTTAATTGACTTTTCTTTTATTAACAACAATAACAAAAACTAAAATGCAACTCTACTTTGAGACAGCGAGGGAGTTTGTTAAAACGCACGCCATCGGTATCACTGTCGCAGTTGTAACAGGTAAAACGGGTTTATATTTTTTAATTGATCATGTTTTTAATACGTTTCCATGGTGACCGTCGACGCGAGTGTGGGAGGGGGGTACAATCGATTAACACTTTTTAAAAATGCAATGTTTACTGCCTTTCCTTAAGTAATCTTGCCAAAAGCAAACTGTTGGATGATAGATCACAGCACATCATAGAAATCCACATGCAATGGACACCACCAGCCATCACAATGTCTGCACTTTAATTTGTGATTGTAGGTGGGGAAATTGTGTTTTATTATAAGTGACACACAATATTGCTTTGACCATTTCTGTCAATGTAGAAAAAGCAGGCAAAGCGGACAGCTGTTTTTTTTCAGAACAGATCTAATCTTCTATATATGATATGACATCATTGGCACATCATTGCTTTATTTTCCTTTAACCGGAATCACCTTTGATGGGAAATTTTGGAATAAAAAGATTGAAAAACACAACCATGGCTGGATGCTTTAATAGCATGTTTTCACTCTTTCAGGGGCAAGCCTGCTGGCCTTGCGGAGGTGGATGGCGGGGGAAGTGTGTCGGAGCAAGGCCAGGCTGGATGGGAAAACAGTGCTGATCACGGGCGCCAACACCGGCATTGGCAAGGAGACAGCCCTGGATCTGGCACGACGAGGTAAGCACTCAGCATCCCTTGATTCTTATCTAGAATTGTTTTGATAGCACCCCTTTTTTTTTCTTAGGGGCCAGAGTGATCCTGGCCTGCAGGGACTTGACCAAAGCCCACACGGCGGCCGACGACATCCGCCAGCAGAGTGGCAACGACAATGTGGTGGTGAAGAAGCTGGATCTGGCCTCCTTGCAGTCAGTCCGAGACTTGGCAAGGGAGGTTATGTTGACAGAGAATCGCTTGGACATTCTCATAAACAATGCAGGTTTGTCTTTTCGACTAAGATATTCTAACTCGGGCTCCGACAATTAAAATGTATTTGAGAGCTGTTTCTTGTTTATTTCCCAGGTGTCATGATGTGCCCGAAATGGAAGACGGACGACGACTTTGAAATGCAGTTTGGCGTCAACCACTTAGGACACTTCCTGCTCACCAACATTCTCATCGATATGCTGAAGAGGTCCGCGCCGAGTCGAATCGTCATCGTCTCCAGCTTGGAGCATGAGAAGGGTAAGGTTTGTTTCTTCTTAGTTTCTTAATGTACCTATGGTAAGAGTGGCTTCTTCCAGGTCGCATCCACTTTGAGGACATCAACTTGGAGCTAGACTACCAACCTAACGTAAGCTACCGCCAAAGCAAGCTGGCCAATGTGCTCTTCAGCAGAGAACTGGCCAACAGGATGAAAGGTGCACTAAAATCAACATCCATTTTCTGTGATGTTTTATTTTGCTCTAACGTCAAACGGATTCCCATCGTCAGGCACCGGCGTGAACACGTACTGCCTCAACCCCGGCGTCGTCCGGACCGAGCTGGGCCGCCACTTGAGTCCTACATCCATGTGGAAGAACCTGCTCTTGCTGCCTTACCTGATGACCATCAAAACTCCCCAGGAAGGAGCTCAGACCTCCATTTTTTGTGCCGTGGACGAGAGCCTGGCTAACGAAAGTGGCCTCTACTACAGGCAAGGATCACTCAAGATAAAAATATGAGAAAATGGAACATTTTGAACCAATCTCTAGCTTTCAAGACTTTTATGATATTTTGATATTCAAGTCCATGTTCATGAGGTGTCCTCTCCTTATATTTGCAACAGTGACTGCGCCCCCAAGACTCCTGCCCCAGCGGCCTTGGATGATATCGTGGCCAAGCAACTGTGGACTCTCAGTTCTTCCATGGTTGGCCTGCTCTGAAGTCAGCATCCCGCTATTCCTTCATTCATGATGCACAGGCCGAAAAACTCATTTACTGCATTTTTTTTCCCCCGCATTGGTTTTAATGAGACCCATAAACTTTGCACTATAAACATTCTGTGATCTGTGAAGTTATTAGGGCCGCAAGAGTTACAATAAAATTGTAATATTAAAAAAGATCAATTTGTTATGAGAAAAATGTAGAAAAGACTGTTACTCATACATTTTCACTGTCATTAAAGTTGATTTTTTTCAATGTAAGTTTCTTTTCAGTATGTCCTCTGTCGCAAATGTCCTTTTTGTCTATGGATAGAGAAAGTCTACACACCCCTGTTCAAATCTTACATTTTTGTCATGATCAATTATTGCAAAACTTTAATCCTAAAATGTGATCTACACCTGTAAACTGAAATAATGTGGTTGCACAAGTGTGCACACCCTCTTGTGACAGGTGGTGTCACTGTTTGGTAATTAGCAGTGTTAGTACAAAACCTTCAGGTTTGTGCTTGAAAGAAAAAAGTCAGGAAAAGCAAACAAAGGTTCAAAATGATTGTTTTTGTTCTCATTTTTTATATCACAAAACCCAACAACAGTGGCATGTAGACTTTTGAATCCTCTGTATATCTTTTTTTCTAAATGTAATTCAACTATTGAGTTTGCTTTAAATCCAGTTATGTTTTACATAATGTATTTGCATACCTGCAGTTCCAGTTTAAAGTGCAGTTTCAACATGAATCATGACTTACCTACCAACCTAGGCACGCAAACATGCAGAGAATAAAATACGTCTTGAACATTTTTTCTAATATTACAACATTTGACTGAACATAAATGAAAATATATGAAACAACTCCCTTCTGTCATGGCCCCTGTGGTATAACAATTTATGTGCACCAAATTAAAAATAAGTTAAAACAAAAAACATGATGGACTTGTGACTTTGGGTGTGTATACTTACATTTTCTAACCTTACGAGAACTCCCATTCATCCATTTTCTATAGCACTAGTCGTCATTATCTTAAATTAATATTATTGGAGGTTCAAATCTCATTTTGGGATTTTCTGTGTGGAGTCTACATGTTCTCCACATCCTTGTGTGGCTTTTCTCCAACTTCCTCTCACGTCACATTCCAAAAACGTGCATGGCTCATTAAAGAGTCTAAATGGTCCAGAGTTGTTAATATGGGTGTGAATGTTGGCTGTCAATCAGTCCAGGGGTGTACCCTACCTTGTGCTATGGAAAATGGATGAATGGTATAAAAGTGATAAATAAAATTCATAATTTAAAAAAAACAACAGACAATTAATCCAACAAACAATCAGAAAAAAAAATGTTGCACCAAGATTACTGGTGCAAAACAGATTTTTTTTAAACTTCAAACTCTGGGATATCATCTAACATTTGAATTTTTTATTCTAACCTGATGTGTGCCAGTAACAATAATTTTGTGGTACACCAATAGCCCTCAGACCACACTTTTGACACCTCTAATTACAGACTAGCTTTATGAGCCTTATTGGGGGATTTACGTCTTCCATGACGATTGCTAAAAAAGCTCATTAAATAAGAGTTGAATCTCTTGTCAGTTCACTCGCCCAGTGTCAATTTGCACCTATTTAACAAGCTTGCTCTTGCACGTTGAGCAAAGTATGAGATGCACGCTCGTTAAAAAAGCACAAGTATGCAAAGACTGCGTTTTTGGCTGCTCAGAAAGAAAGAAAAAAACTCAACACGCAAGCCGGCGTTTTGCTGCATATGACTCACCTAATTCCTGCACTCCCCCAATTAAAGTTGCATTAAGTTGCCAATGAGTCTAAAGCACATTTGCAAAAATTATTTCAATGACTGCTGCAAACATTGTCTGCACCGGGAATAGTTTGGCTCTCGCTTGCATTTTTTGGGACAAATATGAGCAAAGCACCAGGTGTGCCCTGAGCTGCCTGAAGGGAATTGTTTTGCTTCCGTTCATATTCCCCCTGCAACTGATTTCACCGCAGAAATTGCAATGAAAGAATGAAGTTAGACTATGTCGATAAAATCAAATTATTAACAACACAACAGACATGAATCGCAATGCCCTTTGCCAAAAAAAGAAAGAATTCAATGCTCAAAATTTTTACAGCATTCAACACCAACAACAAATCAGTTTTTGGGACTTGACTCAAAAGTCTTTTCTAGATTACCCACCCAAACAATTTTATACTTAAGCAACAAGTGATTCTGGTCACCATGTAGGACCTGATGTCGCCTCTCTGGTGGTAATGTCATGCACATGCCCTTATCAGTTCTCCGTCCAACGGATACAGAATCAATAGCTGGGCTGGAAAAGTGATAAGGAGATGTGAGCGACTACGATAAAAACAGCATTGATGTCACGTAATTGGAAAGTGACAAACAAGTAAGGTCCTCTCAAGCAAGGGGGAACCTCCGCATCCCTGCTCACAGTGGTCCGTCCGACCTCAGATTCTGGAGTCCCGTCGAGAAGCTCCTCGGGGTTGAAAAGGTTCTCCCCTTTTAAAAAAAAAAGCCTGCTGCTCTTCCCAGTTCGACTGCTGACAAACTTTTTGGAGACACACCCCACTCAGGAGTTTTATTTCAGTGTGGCCCCGCCTGGCTGCTATGTGAGGACGTCTTCTCCACGCCATTGGTCCAGAAGGTCACCCAACCTGCCCCCATGCTGTGCAGAAAAAAAAAAAAGTTCCCCAGTCCTTGTCAGTCATGTGAGCCAGCAGGATGAGAGAGGACAGGCTCAGTGAGTGTGTTTTCCTCACAGGTGTGCACGCTGACGTGCAAATTCCAATATACGCATACCTGTCAGCTCCGACAGAGTGAGACCTCTCCCATCTTTTTCCACTCTTTGCTTTCCTGCTTTGCTAGGCCCACGCGGAGGGACAGGCAGAGGCCCCGTGGCACGCATATGCAAGATTAGAGCCACATTATTTCTCTCAAGCACCGGCTTAAGAAAGGTGGAGCTCGGCGTCACAGGAAAAAATGTCACGGGAAATGCTTGCTTTGTGCCTTCCAGGCACGAAGCAAGTGTAAACACATGCGAGTCATCTCCAAAGAACTTTTTGTCATGATGTGCACCAGCCACACTGGACTGGACGCATACTTTTAGTTTTACACAATGTCTTTAGGTTCAGCCGTAACTTGAGAGTCCACAAAAAAAAAACATCATGAATGAAAGAATGAATCAGGTAAGTTGTATTTAACCTTTATTGTCGCCATAATGTCAAACTAAATGTCTGTTCTCTCTCTCTCTCTCTCTCTCTCTCTCTCTCTCTCTCTCTCTCTCTCTCTCTCTCTCTCTCTCTCTCTCTCTCTCTCTCTCTCTCTCTCTCTCTCGTGAATACATATTCAACCCAATGACCTCCACATACATATACACACACACACGTGTATTTTTTTTTTTTTTTACATAGTATACAGGTGCAGGCAATGGCATGCAGTCGCCCCCCCCTCCCCAAGAAGAACTCTGGAAAGATCATAAAGTTTGGAGGAGAATATGCGTGAAGGCAGGGATTGTGCTGTCTGCCCCTTTGGTATGCACTCCTTCCTCGCTATGACTATTTTTTTGGGGGGGGGAGTTGAAGTTCCTCTCTCAATACTGACCTCCATGACCTCTTTCCTTCTTGTAGCAATGAGCGCCTGAGGCAGATGCGGGAATTCAGGTTTACCGCATTCGCGGGCTGATCACGGAAGGGGGCTGACGTGGTTGTCTTGACTTTGGGACTAGCCTGTGCATGCGTGGAGCTTCATCAGAACAACTCCAGTGACTAAGACCAAAGAGGCGAGTGGGTGACAGAACATGTTGCTCTTAAGAACCTGTTTGTGCTTCTTAGAATGACATGGGCTCAAACACACCCTCAAAGCACATTATGCTTGCTGCTTTATTATATTTCTTTCACATTGGGCACAATGAACATCAATGTAATTTCCAGAAGCACTGGCGGAGCTAGGATTTTTTTCAAGGATACATTTTTTTTTTAAAAAGCTAAATAAAAAAAAATGGCTCTGTGTGACTTAAATGGTGGCATCTTTTTTTTTTTTTTAGCTTATGGGGCCTCCAATGTGTTCCCTACGAAGGAAGGGTGGAAATGTTACTTATCTGGCCTGGGGTCAGGGGGGTCATTTTTTTTTTTTTTGCAGACCCCCCACACCCTATTCCAGAGTTTAAAACTAAAAGTTTTTCATCCACAAATATCGAATTTAACCAGGATCCTAATCTCAGAACTTCTTCTAGTCTGCAGACACACATCACTCACTTTTAGTATGATTGGAAATGAAAGGTGGTGCGATCATCTGGATCAATGAGACAAATCCAGATCTCACTCGAGGCTGACTGCTAGGTGTGTTGGCAGGCCCGAGGCAGTGTCCCGTCACCGGGGATAAAGGCACTGTGGAGCGAGCATGCAGACAGCAGAGAAGCTGCTGAGTCAGACGGCCTTCGCATCCACTCAGCGCACGCTACGTTGAACCTCCCCACCCGCTTGCAAATGCGCCGCATGCTTCCCGACAGCTTCTTAAGAGCTGCTGCACTCTCAAAACCATATTGACTGACACATTTACATTTATTGCTGTAATAAAATCAAGTCAACATTTAATAAAGGAGCTTTAGGTCCTCAGGCAGCATTGGTGTTATGCGGTTCTTATTATTTTTATTGTGTATGGAATGGAATATTAAATATGCCCTTGACCTTACCCGTTAGGAACGTGAACTTTAGTGTAAGTTATAGTTAACTTCATGGAAATTGTTTGAGTCATTGAATTATGCCTTGAGATAAAAGTTGAACTCATTCCGTGATTATGCTGGCAACTCAAAATAATTCAAATAACGATTGCTTAATGCAGGGGTATCAAAGTCATTTTTTTCACGGGCCGCATTGTAGTCAGAGCTTCTTTGGGAGGGCCATTATGACTGTCAACCCAAATAAACCTCATATTATATACAGTAAAAGCTACAAAACAAACTGACAAATAACTCATTTTCAAATCAGACGAGTAAAAACTGGTCACATATTTAGAAAAAAAAAGATATTATTAAAAGTGAAGACAATTTGCAATTCTAGTAATGACACACGAATTTGATGCACAATTTGTCTTCGCGGGCCACATAAAGTGATGTGGCGGGCCATATCTGGCCCCCGGGCCTTGAGTTTGACACCTATGGCTTAATGTATTGTAAAACAGCCCGAAAAATATTTGTTGGTCCTTTATGTGTGCACACTTTCAGGCAAAGTTTTGTCATTGTTTTAAATATACAATTCTCTTTCTTTTATGGGTTATTTTAACAGTTCAACTTTTCCAAAATTCTTTTTTGAACTGTTGTTTTTCACTTTCAGTAGCTTCTCACTGTTCTGAAATGAGTTGTCACCACATCTCAAATTTTTGCTTGAGATTCAAAAAACAAAAACCAACCAAAAAACTCAAGCAGTCAAACAACAAAGCTTTGAAAATGTTATACTAGAGTTCATTTGATGGAGTTGTTGTACTTAATGTTGTAAACCTGTACAAAAATGGAAAAATGAAGTTCTCTGTACCCAGTAAAGGGTTAAACACACATCCCTCTTTCCACATGGCCTGACAGTGTGCACTTAACATCTAGTGATGTCTTAGCATACCGTCAGGACAGGAAGGGCTGTAAGCGCCTCTGTCGGCATTGTTGCCGATTATTTAGTTGACTTGCTCTCGTCAGTGTGAAAGTCTGCTGCTATGCAAACACGCTTCGGCCTCACTTTATCCGGTTCCGGAGTTTGCGGGAACGTCGGATGCCGGGACCACTCATGTGGACCAGAGGAGCTCTGCTAAAACATCTTGTGTCCCTTTCTGGGATTAGAGTGTGCACATTCCTGGGACCCTTCTGGCTCCCACCGATCGGGCCTTGTGCCGCGCTTGATGTGGATATTTATGCAGTGAGTTCACATCGAAGTGAAATAAAAATATTTTCCATCACTTTCTATTATTCTTATCTTGTCAGGGTTTTCTGGTGTTGCAAAAGGTGGAGGAGCCAAGGAGGCAAAGCAAGGTGAAGCTCAAAAAAGTTGTATTTTCCCCAAAACATAAAGCCTAACAAAAGAGAATCAAAAAACTCAATTACAAATTCAAACTGACCAAATTGAAAGTATCATTTAAACAAAAGCAGACATATGACAAATTGCAAATTGACGAGCCAGCAAGTTACACCGAGTGGCCGGACGGGGCCTGCTGATTGGTCGACACGAGTGACTGGGCTCACGAGAAGAGGTTGAAACGTAATCGGCGAGACAGAACATAAAGATGGAATACAAGAAAACCAAACTGACAACATGATGCAAAATGAAATATAATCTAAATAAAAACACAGATGACAGTAGTAAATTCTTTGTACTTCCACCCACTCCCTTTGAATATGTAAAGAATTTTACATCTATAATAAATGATATTTTTCCCCCTTTCCCATCAAATCAAACATTTTTTTGTTATGTTTGTATGTTCAAACTGGGGCATATTCCCGGTGAAAAGCTGAATCAACACACACGATTAACAGAATCTGTCCAAAAGTCAAACTGTTGCCATCGTAAAATCTAATTTAAGAGTACATTGTAACACCCTAACCTGTCACGCAAGTTTAAAATGAACGTAATTGCTAAATAATAAAAGATAAAAAAAATATATATATATATATGTCTTGTGGGATAAGGCGGAGTCTGTGTGGAATCTTGCAATAGCCAGTCATAATACTGACACAACACTGATGGAGGAAATAAGACTATTTGTTGTATTTGATGTGCCCAATGATGGCTGCTCACCAACCGGCTCCCAAAAGAGAACAAGCGCTAACCAGACACTTAAAATTGCAAACACAGCAAACTTCAGAACTGTCACAAACGCGTTCAAGCACGAGAGGGCGCCATTGTCCTACTTGGTGTCAGAGAGGTTGCTGTGATAATTAAAACGTCGCACAATGATAGTATCTTTTTTCTCAAAGTTCGAGGTTTGCAAGGTGGAGGGTCCAAGTTTAGGGAAGCAAGAAGTCAAGAGAAAGGAGCAGGAATAATTTAGAAAATATATTTTCAAGAGAACATGAAGACAGAAAAATAGGACGCTGATGATGTTCCCAACTTTCTTGTCACTACTAAGTCGTGTTTTTTTACTTCCAAAACTAAAAACTATTTTTCCTTTCATGCTGGAATCTGCTCTGCCGCCTGCCTCTAATAATTTGACCTGATTTATTTCCTTGGCGAGCACAGTCTGTGTTATAATTCCAACACACGTTGACCTAAAAACATAAAATATGATCTGTTAAAGATGCATCCACACTGATTTTATTATCATAATGAGCAAATGTCTTTCAGCACACCGTATCCCCGAAACCATAGCGAGCGACAGATTGGGCCCACAAACCACCGGGGAAAAAAATAAAAAATCCAAATGTGTGTCAAGGACAACCCTATAACTGATGATGACATCAATATATTTCACCTCCAGATTGGCCGCATGGCATTTGCAAGCCATTAGCATACATCATATAAACAGCAAGGTGCAAAGCTTGTGGGAATCGGAATGAAATCGTACTAAATCATTGTTAATAAAGTGTGTTGATGACACATTTATCCATTTTGTATCGTGCTTGTCCTCATTAATGTTACGGGTTAGAATCCATGCTAGCTACTTTTGGGCTACCTCGCCAAAAATCTTAACTGATCGTAATTATCAAGCATATATTCTTTTCCTGTAGGGAGGGAAAATGTGTTAAATATGGATGAAATGTCAATCTGGGTTCTGGTGGAGCTCAGCTCGTGGATGCTGCAGCCAGGTGGTGACCCGGTATGCGGTAGCAGCCTCTCTGCAGAGAACTTGGCGACACAGAGCCTGAATGCTGCCCACTCTGAACAATCTTGGCCGAAAAAAAGCACATTATAAAGTAGGCTAGCACAATTTGTGTGTGTTGTCTCAATTATGAATCCACTCATAGCTGTTTTTGATGTTAAATCTGTCAGGTAAAATCTGAAGTCAAAATGAATTCAGGTTCCTTTTCATCCACTTCAACAATGATTACAGGATGCTTGATAAAAGACGTCGCATAATATGACTGAAATCATCTCCACTTGTGGTGGTGGTGGTGGTGGGGGGGGGGGGGGCGTTCTGCACGTTTGAATCTCATCCGTGACCTTTGTCAAATGTCACCCGTAGAATGCCTCACCAATCTTCTGCCTTGCTCTCGTATTACGCCGTCTATAATAAGAGGTCATAAAAAAAAAAAAAAACATCTTTACTGTCAGTGCCAGTCATGGAGGAGAATCACCACCTCATTACCGTCGCTGTTTGAGGGCACACGATTATGGGATGGAAGAAGCTCATAGCTGGAGCCTATGGGGCGTGATGGTGCTGGTAAGGGGGCAAGGTTAAATTACACATCCCTACACACACGTGCTTCATTTTCCTGTCACTCCCCCCCCCCTCACTTTTTTTTAACTTGTCACAATTAAACTAGAATAGATGGAGACATCCAGCAAGGTTGAACTGCAGTGAAGAAAATAACAATTGTCTGTTTGTATCAGAACAGGCCAAATCGTGGTTTGTTCAAGGTTAATGTAAGAACTTGGACTATATCTTTTTTTTTTTTTTTTTTCGGGCTGGACAATGTCTCCATTGTAATAAAAAACAAATGACAATAATCTATTAAACTATTCAAACAAGTGGGAAAAAAAAACAACTGAAAATGTGCCCTATATTTGTCCTTGTTTATCTGAGAGTTCAAAAACAATTAAATGATAATGGAAAATCGTTTCCAATCATAAACTAGCTGATTCTGGGAAGCAAATTTTTCGATTTGGGCCCTGCAACCTGGCCGTATGCTTTTAATGATCCCGCCCAGGCAGAGTGCCGTAATCCCTCTGTGATGAAACAAACCATTGTGTGTGTCCTCTTTCCAATATGCTAATCCAGGTTTAATTATGGGCTGGCACTAATGAGGGTCTCTCTCACTGTGTTAGATGTGGAAATGAATCAATGGCTTTTGTTCACACCGTATTCGTCAAGCGAGTGATGGGACATCAGATAATAATCATTTAGAATAATTTAAACGATAAGACATATATGTGTGTAATAGAAATGAGTGCAAATGTAATCTGAGTTCACCTTTGGGGATTCGGGCGAGTGAGATTATTAAAAATGAAATTAAAATCAAAGCTGCCCCTCCATATGGTTATTGCGGGATTACTGACGTCACACTCATCACAGCAGTTGATACCTGTCGCCTTGACAGCATGACAGATGAATTGTCTTTCAGCCCAGTAATTACACAGGAAGTGCAAATATGGGCAAAGCTGCAGGAAGTGCGCTTTTATGGCTCCTTTGGACGCAAGAGAAGCATTTGCAACAAACAATGTTCTTCGAGACATTTATGGAAAATATAATGCAATGATGAAATAAATGTTTATTATTATGTATTTTAACCGTGTGGGCTTTTATAACAGTTTTTCTGAGGTTTTGAGATCCAGACAGATCAAATGCTCTCACTGTACTTCCTGCTGCTTGTCTGAAGCTAATGCTGCTATCTAATGCTAATCTGCGCATCCAAGAAAACACAGTGCAGCTCTGCTTACCTTTTGGCTTTGACTTGACAGCAGGGTGGGTGTGAATGTTTCTGCAAGATAGTCAATGAGACAGTGTATTGACTTGAAAGAGGCTCTGGCAATCTGTAATTTCTGAAGATTCCCAAACGACCGGTCCATTGCCGCGGATCAGGGCCGATCCCCCACCCCGCCCCTGTTGGCAAATATATTTTTGTGGCATGTCTCACTTGATTGTGCAGGTGTAGGCTGTACCTAATATTGTGACCTGGTAGTGCATTAAATCAATATCATAATGATCGATATTTTAGTGCAAAAGCCGTGTGTGTGTGTGCATGTGTGTGTGTTGTATTCGTGGTGAGTTAGAGCATCTGTCCAACGTGCTGAAAGCTGCCGCTCAGGGGGGGCAAGTCACGTGATCGTGCTTTCTTGCGCGCTTATGCGTCGAAGCGAGTGCGCGCGCGCACTTCCACCCTCACAACGAGGGGTTCTCTCGCGTGGATGCTCTGGTTTCAGACTTGTATGCGCGTGTAGTCATTTTTGAGTGCATCTTTGTTTTATTTTTTTTGCCATTTCAGAGGAGGGGGTGTTCTCACCCAAGAGATGCGGCGCTTGCTCAAGTGCCCGCCAAGTGAGTGTGAGTCTCCGAGGTGCTGAGGAGGAGGAGGAGGAGGAAGATGTAAGTGCGCGTCCTCCCAGGGGGATGCAACATGCAGAAGGGCATGAGGCTCAACGATGGCCATGTCACCTATCTGGCGCTGTTGGCCAGGAAGGACGGCACCAGGCGCGGGTGCCTAAGCAAAAAGAGCTCGGACAACACCAAATGGCACCCCAAGTGGTTCTGCCTGCTGCAGAACATGCTCTTCTACTTCGAGAACGACTCCAGCTCGCGCCCCTCCGGACTCTACCTGCTGGAGGGATGCGTGTGCGACAGGGCGCCCTCACCCAAGCCGCCTCCCTCCGCTAAGGAATGTCTGCAGGTAGGATGCAGAGACTGCTTTGGAATTTGTGCGTTTGGACTTCCTCGGCAAAGCTGCCATTCTAATAATGCATTTTAAGTGTTAAAAATGAACTTTGTAGAAGCAAAGCTTGCATGCAAACTTTTTGTAGTCTGCCTTCCGGCGGAAGCGAGCTGCCCCTTCCCCTGCAGTTTTGACGTATTGATTGAACTCCTTGTCTTGATATTAATAGCATCCTACCTTAGCAACCGCGTCTGCCCGTTTTGTAGCGGCATGAATCTGCGGATAGACTGCTTGCATTTCCACCAAAGTAATGAGAAATGACTCCGCTTGCATTTCACCACTTTTAATTAAATGCAAAACACTATTCGGGAAAGTGTATGGCAGGTTGCAGGCAAAAGCTTATGAAGACGGAGATCGATGGGGGATCTGACGGCCAGTGTGAAATTGTTCCTCCAAGCTGCATGCAGTCTTCTGCAGCACAGCTTCTAAGCAGAAAGTCTCCGCATGCTCGTTATTTTTATCCAGCAAATAATCACAAATATCGGTACAAATTGTACAGTACATGTGCCCCAAGTTATGCAATATGCAGTCTTCAACAAACAAATTTGACTAATTATTCAAATTTGGCAGGTATTTGGCAACATCTTTGTGGTGAATTAAATTTACAAGACATATTTATTGCTGGATAATTTAGTGCAGTACCTGAATGCGTTCAATGAACAAAAGTTCATGAACTCGTTCATATTTTGCACGAACAGCGCATTTTTGCGTCGTAAACGTTTTTGTGAACGGGCACATTTTAGGGCCAATGAGCAGTTTTTGAAGTACATTTTATTTGGGTTTAATAGTGCCAGGTTTTCTTGACTTAGAGTTCAAAATATTACCCAGCTAAACACACTTTAAATTCGGCTTAATTAGGCGAGAGTAAAAGGCGCGTACGTCATCAAAATGCGACGAGTACTTAAACGAGCGAAGAAAGCGCGAAAACGCGTAAATCGACGCACTCAATGTCGCGAGACTAGCAACTAGCCTCACTTGCCCTTTCTCGTCAAATGGCAACGATAAGGTATGATGGAATATGTCAATACGTTAAGAAATAAGACATTAACATAAAATGAAAAGGTAGTTAAAACAAATATCATGTGACTTCAAATGTTTTGAATTGAATTCAATACTTCATTTGTACAGCCTTTGTTTCCTACCTCAGTCTGGCACCCCCAGCGGATTTTTTCATTTTTTTTTCTACAGCAGATTATTTGTCTTTGCACATTTTGGACCACAGTCGTGTATTTGTTTCAATTTATTAAAGAATTCAATCAATATTTTCATGTATGGGTGTAAACAATGAGAAAATACTAATATGCCAGAAGGAAAAAGAAGGAAAAAGAATTATGAACTTTTAATTTTGGGGAAAAAAATTAATTATGAAATATGAACTGAACAAGTTCATTTCAAAATTTGTGAACTGAACTTTGAACTAGTTCGTTTAGAAAATGAACTTTCCCGACACTGCTTGTAGCTCATGTTGCATCCACCTGAGGTGAAAGGAGGACATGGAAAGGAACCAACAGAAGGTATCCAGATTTCCGCAAAGATCAGAACTTGAATCAATGAGCGCTGAGCAGGTTGTTAAGGTCATGTGGGGAGACATCTCGGGCATTAATATATGCACACCTGCTTGGATATGTGTGTGAGCGGTGCAAAAAGTGCGGGGGGAAGGGCCGTGCGAGCGGATCTTATCAGTGTGTGACAGGGAAAGGGACAACGCAGCGAATCGATGCCAAGCCAACTGCCACCTTGTAGGCCTCCAGTGCTTTTTATAGCTCCACTTGAAAAAACGACAACAAAAAAGCATTTTTCCCCCTCCATCCCTCTTCAATTAGCTTTCATTTCTCATTGTAGTATTTATGTTCCACTTTCATATGCTCCATTTAGAAGGCGAGCTGGGTTTAAGCTCAATGTTACCATGGCAACCATTATTTGCATCTGGGAAAAAGTGCATTTCAAGGGGCCAATAAAAAGGACAGAACATGACTTGTTATTGTGCACTTAGAGATGAAACAAATATGACAGGTGGCAGAGGGTGACTGAGAAATGTGGCAATGCAAAAGTAGGTCACACATAAAGGACAAAACAAATATATAAAGCCAAGTTTACAAAAAAATGCTTCTGGGCGAGCTGCTTTTAGAAAATCGATTCAGCACGCCCGCGACCCTCGAGAGTATAAGCTGTTCAGAAAATGGATGGATGGATTTGCACAATTGCTCAGTGAATTTTGTTAATTATTATATAGTTCATAGTGTTCTTGTTTAAACTCAGCCAATGACGGGTTTCATGAAAACAAAAACAAAACAGTACAATCACGTCAATCCTGTTTGTTTCTATCTCCAAAAATATTCTCTCGCACATTTTAATGCCGACAGTGGAATGGATTGTGAAAACCGCATCTCTTTGTGTCTCTTTCTCTCCTTTCTAGTATTATTTTACAATCACATTCAATCATGACAACCAGAAGGCTTTGGAGCTGCGCACAGAAGACGTCAAGGACTGTGACGAATGGGTCTCCGCCATCACGCAGGCTAGGTAACACTCAGGTCCAGTAAACATCTCTTTGTGTGTATGTCAGCTAAAACATGGCTTTAATGTGTCCGTCACTGTAGTTACAGGAACCTAGCTACAGAGCATGAGAGCCTCATGCAGAAGTATCTGCACCTTCTACAAATAGTGGAGACGGAGAAAACGGTTGCCAAGCAACTTCGACAACAGATAGAGGATGGGGAAATCGAGATAGAGCGGCTAAAATCAGAGGTAACTTGCTATCTAGCAAGAAACACTAATGTATGTTTTTGTCCAGAATGTCCACACAGGAGATCGGACGAAGGTGTCAAATAATGAGTAGGCGACAAAAAGGTTTCATGAAATCATTCTGGAGAAGTCAACACTGTGACTTCCAAGCATCCCCAAGTTCTTTTTATGAAAGTCCTCTAAAATTGGGATTCAAATCGGCAATTTTAATAGTTACTTTAAATAAAGGCTTTATGATCTTTTTTTTGGATCATCAACTCAATCTTCCAGTACGCAAGTTTCGAACTGTACAAAAACCTGTCAATCATCTGAAGAATCCTAAAAAAAAAGCATTTCTGTCATGCATGACACTATTTATAATAATTCATTTCTTGTTTGTGTTGAACATTAGATTGCTTCTCTGCTGAAGGACAACGAGAAAATCCAGTCCAATCCGGAGGTACCGCCAAGCGATGACGACACTGAGATCCAGAAGATCAAAAAGGTGGGGGGAACAGATTTAGCAAGCAGCTAAAAATAATTAATGTAAGGAAAGAAACTTTTTTTCAGCAGCTGCTCACCTTCAGGGACTCGTTCGGATTGCAGCTCTCAATCAAAAAAGTCACTGATTAAGTTAACCGGTCAGCAACTTCAAGCCGTGTAATGAATGACCCTGACAGGTCCAGAGTTTCCTGCGAGGTTGGATTTGCCGCAGGAAGTGGAAAACCATCATCCAGGACTACATTCGCTCACCCCACGCGGAGAGCATGAGGAAGAGGAACCAGGTTGTGTTTAGCATGCTGGAGGCTGAGGCCGAATACGTCCAGCAACTGCATATCCTGGTCAACAACTTCCTGCGGCCGCTACGTATGGCTGCGAGCTCCAAGAAGCCGCCCATCACCCATGATGACGTCAGCAGCATCTTCCTCAACAGGTGAGATCGCTTCAGGATCCTGAATCCGTTTCTCGTCGCTACCAATGGGATGACGACATTTGTGATTATTTGTTTTGTCAGCGAGACCATCATGTTCCTCCATCAGATCTTCTACCAAGGTCTGAAGGCAAGGATAGCTAGCTGGCCTACACTGGTGCTGGGTAAGACGTTGACAAGACCCCAGTCTTGTTACACCATAACATTTTTGCATATTATTTGACTTTGAAAAAAAAAAATCTAACATACTTCCTTTACTCCAATTATTACTTTCCGATCAGTTTTGTTGTCATATTTTGACTGCTACAGAAAAAGCCAAAAATATGACGAGCTCCCACAAAAAAATAGTTTGTTGAGTGCCTAGCTAACGATAGGGCAAAAAACATATACAAGTAAACTTTTTGAAAATAAATAGTTTTTGAAGGAAAATTTTGAAAAATTGCAAATAAGCAGGTTTTATTCATCTTGCCACGCAACCAGTGAAACGGACATATCACGGACACTTTGTTTTCAAACCTTTCAAGTCTTACGTCACTCTTAAATTTTTTTTTTATTGCTTTCTGTAAAAGTGTCATGAGCTTCTTCTTTTTCATTGACAGTCATGTTGGTCACAGATGGATGAATAAAAACGCTTGCCTGTAAACAACACCACACACACAGTATGCACAATGAAAGGTGCGCTGTCATTCTCATGTTAATTCGCTCTTCCACCTCCCCGTTTTATAAAGGACCACTTGAATAATGCCGGCATAAAACATTTATGATGTGCAAGCCATCTGGCCTCAGACTCTTTGTTCAGTAAATCCGTCTCGACTTGTGTGAGTCCACAAATCGTAAGAAATCTCCACTGCGCTTCCCTGTTGTCCGCAGACATCCAATCTGCTTCTCCTGTTGCCGCCAAGTGTTTGACTGAGACTTTAATCAAGTTCTCCAAACTGTAGATGAGTGTGCAAAAGTCACGCAGGTCTTTGCCAACTTGGAGCTGCCATCTTGTAGCTTTCAAAAGGACGCTACCTTAGGGACATCATCGTCGAGTGTTTTCTTATTCTCTTCTTCTTTCCTGTTTGTTGTTTAAAATGATACTTCTGTCCTCCCTTCAGCGGACCTCTTTGACATTTTGCTGCCCATGTTAAACATCTACCAAGAGTTTGTACGGAACCACCAGTACAGCCTGCAGATCTTGGCCCACTGCAAACAGAACCGGGACTTTGACAAGCTGCTTAAGCAGTATGAGACCAACCCAGACTGCGAGGAAAGAACTCTGGAGACCTTCCTAACTTACCCCATGTTTCAGGTCCGCCGCCCACAAATAACACTTTAAACGTCAATTGTTACTGCTTTGGTAGCACCGATTTTTTTTTAATAGCCTTTTAAAGTGCTAGCAAAACGTTTAAAGTGCTAGCATAAATCCGAGCATCCTTAAGGTTTAGTATGAACTGCGGAACGGAATTTAAGTGTTGAAACTTCAATTGTTAATTACAACCCCTGCAGCAGCCCGCGCTATTTCACTTTTATCATCGTTACATGCAGCAGTTATGGCCGTTAATGTTTTGTATCTATGAGGTCATTCGTATTTGCCAGCGTGTGGTTCTCAGTGAGGTGGCAACAGTTGCTAAACGACAGCTGTACTATTCAACGGGAAGAGATTTTTTGGGGGGGATCAAATATAACTAGACTAGTTCAATGACCAAATTCATTTGGACTGTATGGTAGTAATCTTGAAATGTGGAACCTGTCCAGTACTTTTGTACAGCAAGCACACGTTGATCATCTTGTGACTCATACAAGTTTTTAATTAGTCTGTATTTCTCTTTCAGATCCCTCGTTATATCCTAACCCTCCATGAATTGCTGGCTCACACTCCTCATGAGCATGTGGAGAGAAATAGCTTGGACTATGCCAAATCCAAACTCGAGGAACTTTCGAGGTACATCTCCATGTTGTCGATCATTCAAACACGTACTGCCAAGAATAACAAGGAGGCATAAGGACGTTATTGCATCCATCCCAAATTTCTGCTTTGAATATATATTAAAGTCCTGGTTTATTTTCTTTTTAGAATAATGCACGATGAGGTGAGCGAAACCGAGAACATTCGAAAGAATCTGGCAATTGAGCGAATGATTGTGGAGGGCTGCGAAGTACTGCTGGACACCAGCCAGACCTTTGTCAGACAAGGTAGGCTTGTTTTATAACCACTCGCTGGCATTTCTCCATCCATCCATTCATACTGATTTGATATTTTCTACCACTTACCACTTTTTGGGAACACAAATTTATGGATGGCTGTTTCATTTCTTTAGATTCTACCCACCAAAAAAACAACAACATTTAGATTAAGAGTGAAAATGGCCAAAAGAACCGCTGCCGCTAAGTTATGAAGAGTCCTTCATCTCAAAGCGTATTTCAATGTCGCTTTATTTATCTAGTTGTCGGCATCATTGTGCTTTTGTATGCGATTCTGATCATTCTGGCCTTCCACAGGTTCTCTGATCCAAGTGCCCATGAGCGAGAAAGGCAAAATCACCAGGGGCCGCATGGGCTCTTTATCCCTGAAGAAGGAAGGCGAGAGACAGTGCTTCCTCTTTTCCAAACATCTCATCATCTGCACTCGAGGCTCAGGAGGGAAACTGCACGTCACCAAGGTAAAGCGAGAACATTGCGCACAGGAATGTGAAAAACCTTTTTGACTCCAATAATAGTCATAATAAACTTGTGCTGAGAGAGGAATTTGTAGTAGGAATTTCTATCACCCCTCTAGTAGATGTCATCCACTTAAGGCAAATAAACTCTTCTTTTCACATAAAAAAAAAAAGTGCAGTCACTGTAAACATCTGCGTTTTGTGTGCACATACAGACATTAAATAGTTAGCCCTGAGACTGCAGCACCAAATGCCGACAATCTCCAGTAACTGTGTGATTGACCACATTTGAAAAGAGTTGATTAAATCCACTCCAAATCAATCGATTTTAGTACTCCGAGCTGGACCCCTTTCATGCAATCATGGCCAATATTGGCGGTTTAATGACTTCTAATCTGATGAATTGGCCCCCTGTTTTGCAGAATGGTGTGGTATCCCTCATTGACTGCACACTGATGGAGGATCCTGAGGGCACTGATGATGAGTGTAAGTTGCAATGAGCTACTGAGCCTTACTGTGTAAAGTGTGTCAGGAAACTTCCAGGACTAGTGTCACCAAAACCGCATTTCAAAAGCATTTTCTGCTTCACATTCGAGATGAAATAAGAAAAATTGTTTTGCCATTGTAAAGACAATTAATTTGTAAATGTGGTTAAAGGTTATTTTGAGTATTTCATGTTTTTATTGAAATGCATCTTTAAAATGTTTCCTTGTATTCATATTTTTTTATTTTATTACAACTAATAAATGATTATTAATTTAATCAGGCCAATCAATCCAAATAAACAAAAAATAATCATAAGCCAAGAATTACGGAAATAACATGCCAAGGATTTTTTAATGTATTAATATTTATGATGTTTTATATTTTCACCATGCATTATTGAATCAATCTATTTGGTAAGACATGCAAAGTATTTGAAGTGCCTTTTGTAGCGCAACCAAATATACAGAGCCTTGAATCGAATGGACCCAATTTGTATGTTTTAGTCAAAGGAGAGCGGAATGGCCAGGACACCGAGCACCTGGACTTTAAAGTCATAGTGGAGCCCAAAGATGGGCAGCCTTACACTGTCATCCTGGTGGCCTCATCGCGACAAGAGAAGTCGGCGTGGACCAGTGACATCAGCCAGGTAAAGACCAATAAATACCACTGCCAGATTGTAAAATGCCCATTTTTACTGCAAAACACTTTCAGTGAGGAAGCGACAGCGGGCCCTCACTTGAATTCCATCGCTGAGAACTTCTTCTTGCGCTTCCACCTGCTCTCTTTTTGTCTCTCCTCCTAGTGCATCGACAACATCCGCTGCAATGGTCTGATGATGAATGCTTTTGAGGAAAACAGTAAAGTCTCCGTGCCACAGATGATTAAGTGAGAGTCCCGCCATCCATTTGACATGCTCTACCAGTAAAGCATGACAGAAATCCCTCAAACACTGATGGGGAACCTTCCCTCATGGGCGTTTATATATTACAACCTACAATTCATTCCGTAGGTCCGACACCAGTTTGTACTGCGACGACGTGGACATACGCTTCAGCAAGATGATGAACTCGTGCAAGGTGCTGCAGATCCGCTACGCCAGCGTGGAGCGCTTGTTGGAGAGGCTGACCGACCTGCGCTTCCTCTCCATCGACTTCCTCAACACCTTCCTTCACTCTTACCGCGTTTTCACCAGCGCAGACGTCATGCTGGACAAGCTCATTACCATCTACAAGAAGCCTATCAGCGCCATCCCCGCACGGTTAGCATCGTCTTTTAATATTTGGATAGGAGATATTTCATTTATAGTACTTGGTCACGGGTGAGCTGGAGTCTATGCTTGAACTGGTGGCCAGCCAATCAGATCACTCGTCCACACCTTTTGAGTCTTCAGTTACTTATCTTCACTAACCTGGAGAAAATCGTGCAAGCATGAAGTGAGCATGCAAAATCCACATGGGAAGGCGGGAGCTGAAATTTGAACCTCGGTCTTAAAAACTGCGAGGCACAAGTGTTAACCACAAGTGCACTGTGCTGTCAAGTTTAAGAACTTCATATATTCCCCCCTGCAATGACCCCCCCCCGTACTTCTTCTTTCCACTGTCGTCCAGGTGAGGACGTCACGCTCCACTGAAGCCCACCCACTTTCCCTTCACCCTCCTCTTGCTTTTTCTTTCTCTTTTCACAAGTCTGACCATCCCTCTCTCCGCTGCGCTGTCGCCATGACAACCCTTTACTTTGCTGCAGGACCCCACCCTCTCCTCATCCTCTTCCTCCCTCGCCCCCCCCCCCCCCTCCTCTCATCTGCAGCAGTATTAAATGTTGATGGTGGTGTTTTGTACCCGATCACCCCGCCCTCCTTTTTTTGTCTGACGCTTCCATCGATGTCCGCTTCCTGCTTATTTTTTCCACAACAGCGCTTTAAGTTTCTCAACAAATAATGGCGGTAGCGTCCCTTCACACCCGTTTTCATACAAAAGCCTTCACTGTGGAGGAATCCATCTCCTCTCTCTCGCTCTCCTTGTGTCTCAATGGATCTCCCCCGGGCTGGTTGCTGTTGGCAGCGCCCGTGCCTTCCAACGTTGTCACTTGGCATGCTATTTATAGGCCTTCGGAGGGGGTGGCTCTCAGTGCAAGGAGGATGCTGTCTTAAACAATGTTGCTCCCATGAAAAAAAGAAAATATGGCTGGCGCTGCTCCCAAATGTGACTGATGTTAATGTGCTCCCTCTGCGTACACAATGCGCCCACCAAGTGTGGTATCCATGTGCCATTATTAACATAGTTATTTTTAATTTATTTTATATTCAATTGGTTTTAATTTTAGTTCCTCCATCATTGCTGGATTTTAGTAGAGATTATGTAAAAAAAAAAAAAAGACAACAGACACACTCCATACAATACAAATGTTTATTTCAATTAAAATGATATTTCCTTGCCTACAGTGCTTTGGAGCTCTTCTTCGCCAGCAGCCAGAGTAACAAACTTCTGTACGGCGAGTCACCCACATCGCCACGTGGCAGTCGCAAATTCTCATCCCCCCCGCCGCTCACCATCAACAAGACGTCGTCACCCAATCGCCGCCGCAAGCTCTCGCTCAACATTCCCATTATCACAGGAGGCAAAGCGCTGGACCTGGCCGCGCTCAATTGCTCCCCAAACAGCATGCACGCCGCCATGTCTCCCTTCGGTAAGACCGCCCTGGACATCAACAAGCTGTTTGTGACCAGCACCCTGGCAAGCAAGATCCCCGACGAGGGGGAAACCAAGGCTGAGAGCAAAGCCGATGAGCCTGCCCCCAACAAGCAAGGTTAGACTGCCAGTGGATGGACTGAAGACACCACTTGAACAAATAAAAATGTATATTCCTTACAAATCTTTTTATCTCTATGCAGATCTGTCAGTGAGAGAGGAATGTGACAAAGAACCATGTCAGAGTGACGAGACTGAAGCGGAGATGTCTCCTCCCAAGTCCCCGTCGACACCCAAAAACGTCAAATCAAAAAACGGTAATACGTCACACAAGTTAATATAGACTTTCCCTCCTCGCATGATGACATTATTGGCAGTTGTTTGTCGGTCAACTTTTGAAAGTGGAAAGTCTGGCAGCAACCAAATAAGGGATTGTCGGGGGAGAGAGGAAAAAAACAAACACCCACACCTTCCAAGAAGGAGCATCCATACCCTTAAGACTGCTGGGTTAAAAATTCGACTGACCCAGGAAGTTGGGTTAAATTGACCTAACATCCTGGGTCGGTCCAATTTTTAACCCAAATTGGATTGTTCGTAAATCCGGCATTGGTTGGATGCCTTTCGGCAGTCAGGCGCAATTAATCCCCACTGAGCTCTCCTCCCACGGTTTTGGATACAAGGGAAGCCAGTTCTGTGCGAGTGTAGGTGGAAGGAAACCTTGTACCTTAGCAACCATGTGCGTGTTCCTCTAATTCCGCCCCCGGTTCGATGGAGGAAGGCAGGGAGGAAGTGTGAGGGGGCAGCACAGGCAAACACCGTCACTGATGCGAGCTGTAGGACAAACACACGGTTCGCTCTGCCTCGGCTCAAGGTCGCCCTCCAATGGGCAACACTGTCATTTGGGAACGTAAAATCCTCGTTGCATTAAGCCAGTCTCAAAAATGGTCGGCTGGAGCCTTTCCTAGCAAACTTTGGGCAAGACACCTGTATTGAATGTCAATTCTTCTTGGTCCGCAGAGTTTACGCTGTTCTCCTTCAACAACAGCATGGTGGTGTCCTCTTGCCGGGAGCTGGACAATAACCGCAGCGCTCTTTCGGCGGCCTCGGCCTTCGCTATCGCCACAGCTGGTGCCAACGAGGGCACGCCGACGAAGGAGAAGTACCGCCGCATGTCCCTTGCTGCCACAGGTCAGACCATCGTTAGAAATACAAACGCCTTAAATGGTTAGATGGAGTTTTTGATGGATTGGACGGCACTCAGGCATTTGGAAGCCAGTTTGTGCTTAGCCAATCTTGTTTTTAGAATATCCTTGCATACCTAATGTTTATATTTAAAATGTTTTGGGTTGCTCTTTATTTGATATTATAATTTTTTGACATTTGGGGATTTTCATTAGCTTTAACCTTTAATCATCAAAAATATTACTATTAGTACTTTTTGAATTCAACTACATTTTTTTTTTCTCCTCTTCTGATTTCTTCAACTGCATTTATATCTTCAATCTGTTGCCAGGCTTTCCTACAGACCAGAGGAACGGAGACAAAGAGTTTGTCATCAGAAGAGCAGCTACAAACCGAGTTCTGAACGTGCTGCGTCACTGGGTTTCCAAACACGCCCAGGTACACACACTTTTGATTTCCAAAGAAAATACGTAGCAATGACGTTACTGTTGTTGATGTGCAGGACTTTGAGCTGAACTCTGAGCTGAAGACAAGGGTAATTGGCTTTCTTGAGGAGGTGATGCATGACCCAGAACTGCTGACACAGGAAAGGAAGGCTGCTGCTAACATTATTAGGTGGGCTTCTGTCTTTTAACACTTGATCACACACTAAGATGACAAAGTTCTTTATTTACATTAATGTTACGTATCAATAAACAAGCACCACTGGTGCTTTATAAAAAATAGAGGCCATGGATTCTGTCTCTTGCCAAAACAGTTGTTGAGTTTCAAGCGTTTCTGTCATTTTGCGTGCAGGACTCTAACACAGGAGGACCCCGGAGACAACCAGGTCACGATGGAAGAAATCATTCAAACGGTGAGAGGAAAGAAACAGCCTGCTTGCCCTATGTTGTCGGCGCCCGTGTTATAAAATGTGGTGTGTTTAAGGCGATGGAGGAGTGCAGGAGTGAGCCGTTTGAGAACCACTCTGCCCTGGAGATCGCCGAGCAGCTCACTCTGCTTGATCACTTGGTCTTTAAGGTCATCCCGTACGAGTGAGTGTAACAAACTACACTGTTGGTCTGGAGAATTCAGTTGTTTGAGTAAATGTCGTCAAAAGTTATTTGCATGAGGGAAATTAGGAAAACGTTGACGCTGAGCAGCCCAGCAACATTTTTGTAAACCATTTTTACGAATTCTGCGCTACATCATTAATCGTTGGTTGTGTTCTACTTACTGCATTTGGTGTTTCCCCAGGGAGTTCTTCGGTCAAGGCTGGATGAAGAACGACAAGAACGAGAGAACTCCTTACATCATGAAAACAACCAAGCACTTCAACGAGGTACGTCCACCAAATTAATAACAGGCAGAATAGATTTGAAGCCCAAAAAGAGTGACGGCCATTTCCATGCTTTGTTTGATTCAGATCAGCGACAGGATTGCCACCGAAATCCTGCAGTGGGACGACGTCAACATGCGGGTGGCGGCCATCGAGAAGTGGGTGGCGGCGGCGGACATTTGTCGCTGCCTGCACAACTACAACGCCGTGCTGGAGATCACGTCTTCGCTCAACCGCAGTGCCATCTTCCGCCTCAAGAGGACCTGGCTCAAAGTCTCCAAGCAGGTGGCAGGAAATCGTGTCATGTAGCGCGCCGTTCTCATTTTGAATCTGTGCTCTCTGTCTGATTTTCTTAGACTAAGACAGTAATTGACAAGTTACAGAAGTTGGTGTCATCTGAGGGCCGCTTCAAAAACCTGAGGGAGGCGCTCAAGAAGTGAGTCAGCCTCTTGTCTGATGAGTTCCTGAGGAAACTGATTATTCCATATTTATCAGGAATCAACACAACTGTACTGTTTGTGTTCTCAGCTGCGACCCACCTTGTGTTCCCTACCTGGGCATGTACCTGACTGACTTGGCCTTCATTGAGGAAGGCACACCCAACTACACTGAGGACAACCTGGTCAACTTTTCCAAGATGAGAATGGTAAAGGACAGGATCATGGAATTATCTATGTGGTCTTAAAATGACCGCAATCTTGTTTGTTCTCAGATATCTCACATCATCAGAGAAATAAGGCAGTTCCAGCAGACGGCCTACAAGATCGATTATCAACCAAAGGTGAGTACTGTCATTTATTTTTCTTTTCTGCACGTTGGACAAAAATTGGATTCAGAGTGTGGTGGCCAGCAGAAATTTCAGGAGATGCCCGAACGGCTGGTCAATTTCCCGGCCGGTCGGTTTTGGCGCATGTGAACCGCCAAGTTAATCTGGAGCTATCTAATTTTGAAACCCTGACTCATCTTTGTTGTTCTCATAGGTGGCAAAGTACTTGGTGGACAGCAGCTCCGTGCTGGGCGAGGAACGTCTTTACGAGACGTCTTTGAGAATCGAACCCAAAACATCATAGTGAAGAGGCTGGCTCAACTTTCATAGCAAGTGTACAGGATCGTATTGAAATGTACATACGTACTATATGCTACTATTTGTATTTGAGGCAGTGCCCCTCTAGTATGTTCTCCTCAATCAATGTCTAATATAGAGGCTAAGTAGATGATCAGAGGTTTTATTCATATAGTTGACAGAGTATATGTTATTTATGGTCTTATGTACTGTATACGTTGATTTTTATTTTAACAGCGGGGGTGTGATAATTCACATATCTTGGGTTTGGTTTACACTGCAGGTCCAAGTGGAAAATTCCCATTTAATTTCTAGAGTAAATCAGATTTTTTTTTTTTTTACTCACTATTTCCAAGTAAATCCCATGTGCCCACATTGTAAGTAAATATTTAAAAAAAAAAGGAAAACAGATGTAAACAATTATACATGAATAATACAAATATCAAACATTGCATAAAGTTTAGCTGGCCTGGGCCGGTTCTGATTTTTCCCCTCATTTATTTAAATGAGGGTGACTTTCACATTCCTCTATTGACCGCCATTGGGAATTATTTATCTCTAATGTAGCATATTTAGATTTTATATATCTATGCATTCTCTGTGGTTTAACTGTTTAAAACACATTTTTGCATGGTTCAACTAGATGCGGTTGAACCACGCAAACTTAAACAATTGGCGGATATCAATAACATGAAGCTCGCATTGACCGGGTATATTCGTCAGTCGCCTTTATATCCAAGAATGAAAGTTTTGCCTTAAAATTACAGCTGCCTTTTTCATGAGGTGTTTTCAAGAGATCATCAAATCAAAAAAACAGAATTGATAATGCCGTAAACCTTTATTACATTTAGAACCGAAAAGGCTAAGTTGATTAAATCTAATTTTCCCAAATAGTTAAATATGACCACCACCTAATTTTTTTTACAAACACTCCCAGCCACTAAATGAGGAAATACATATCAGACATATTGTTTGCTTGAACCAAATGAAATGGCGAGATGTTTCATGTAGCCACTGAATAATACTTTTTGGGTTTTACCTGTGGAAAAACACGCTTTGGCTTTTGCTTCTTCTCCCTTGGGACGTAACGCAATTTATGTAGCAAGTTTACTTCCGAGTGTTTCATGATAGATGAACCTCTTAGGCTAGTGTTACATATAGTTTCAAGCCTTAATGATGAAAACAGATGATATAATATTATAGACCACAAATGTATGTCAGCTATTTTGTTAAGCTATTTTGCCATTGAAGCTGATGTACATGTTTTTCTTGTGTACAGCATATTGTAATGATGATTCCTCTGCGTATGATATTTAAGTGTACCACATCCTGTCTATTGCCATGTATTAGCAGGATCTATACAGCAGTAAAATTGTGTTTATTCTTGGGATATTTCTATATGTATTTTTACAGGCTTTGTACAGATGAGCGCCTGAAGCTTAAGTGGCACGCATGTACCACTTTTTCACATGTTCAAAATCTCGATCTAGCTGTAGTCACCCTCCCAAATTGGCACATGAGATATTTGCATATATGCAGCGCTATGATGACCAATTATGTGCCAACAGCTTGAGTCAGTATTTGCATTTTTGTTTTGTTTGTTTTTTGGCAAATGAAAAAAAAAATCTTTCCTGGTTACCTCTTGTTAATAAATCTCTTATTTCTCAGGGGGAGAATGTGTTTTGTGTTTTTCACACTCAAATAGGCTATGAGGAGGAGGTGTTTGTCATGTGATGCTCACAAAGCTCTGTGGAGGCTTTGAGGGAGAGCATGCCACTGGTTGTTTATCACATCCACGTTGACATTTTTCTTATTTACAACCGATGACTTTATTGTAGTTTGTGCTCGTTTTTATCCAGCGACCCTGTACCTGTTTACCCCTTTTTTTCTTTGCTTATTTACAAGATGCAATAATGTTTTACAATGAAATCATTCTTTGAGGAAAGATATGCAGAATGCATGTACCGTGTTTGGGGATTTAAAGTAATACAATCTATTTTTCTTTTCTTTACTGTGGTAACAGTTTATAATCAATGTAAAATATTTGATTATTGATTTATTTGCTTATTTGGATATTTTATGTATTCGATATATCAAAACCGTATTGCATCATTTCACATTTTATTTTTTCTTTATGTTTTGGTGGTAGTTTACTATAATTCAAATAATAATAATAATATAATACAAATTCTTGCAGGACTTTCTGTGATTTTGCCAAATAATAGCGACAGAACACACGTGTGCGACGAAGCGGTTTGCGGAAGTGACGCTCAATTTCTCGGACGTTCATTGGCCAAGAAGACCAGAAGCACCGGCCTTTATTATGACGACACCATAAAATTGACCAATAAGATGTCGCGACTCTGTTTCACAACACGCCATGGAGAACTCGTTATAAAACGTAGAACGCGGCAACTCTCGGCGTTTCAATTTTAATAGTTGACTGCGCGTAGAGGACCGCGGAGCCGGTACCTCTGTAAATTCAACCGTTTTATCAAAAACTTTGATGGCGACAAAAGGTTTCAAGTACAACGCTGCCGATAAGGTAACGCTTGTTTAGAGCCGAGTTTCAAAGGCCGCTTCGCTTCGAGTGTGATTCTCGACAGCTTTGACGACTATAAAACGTCTTGTCTGGTTTTTATAATGTTGCTATCATAAACAAAAATGCGAATAAAATTACGTCTACTGGACAAATTTCATATTTACAAATACTACAGAGTGATGTCATGTGAGCTGAATGTACAGTGTATTTGGAACTGGAACTCTGATAAACACTTTCTAGAGTAGACTAAAGAATATAAAAACAATTTCCTTCGGAAATTTGCCAAATGATGTATGAAGGTTTTTGTTTCTCCTTGTGTCACTCCTAACTTTTAGCTTTGTATTATTTATATTTACATGGATAGTAATGACATTTATTGAAGCTATCTTTTCTTTATCACTGTTCTGTACTACATTGGTGTTAAAGTAAAACCTACAGTGTTTAAGTGGTAAGGGGGGAAAAGTGTACATTTGTTGTTGTTCACCTGGCAGGAAATGTTGCCAATCCAGACGAATGGACTCCGGAAATCATCTCGAACCGCCCCGGCTTCCAAGCGTCTTCGCTACTCGCCTCCTCTTTCTCCTGCTGCACCACGACACAAAAGTAAGGTGAGGTTCAATCAACATGACCTGCAACAAACAGAATGAAGGCAGTTCGGTACCCAAACAAGGTACAAATGCACCAAGATAATCTAAAAAAAAAAAAAAGGTTCCAGTGTAGTTCTGAATTGTTAAGGTTGAGCGAAGAAAGAAAAAGCATCATCTTTGTTTCATTTTTGTCCAACATCTTTAGAAGCGCAACATGGTAAACATACAACGCAAAGAAAAAGAGGACTCTTCCGATGATGAAAATAGTGACGGAGATGTCACAAATGTAAGTATCGATCAAATGGATTCAATGTTCATAAAACCTGTGCACAACGTTTGTTGTACGTTTGTCACGACAGGGTAAAGGACTCTCGGCGTATGAACTGGAGCGTCTGGAGAACATTAAGCGGAATCAAGCCTTCCTCTCCTCTATCAAGCTCCTTCAGGTAGATCTCACGGTCATCTCAATTTTTTTTCTGCGTGGTTAATCCTTGGTTTGTGTCCCTGAAGGCATCCAAGGACTTAAAGCAACTGTCAGCAAAACGGCAGCCATCACAGAGGGGGCTGCCGAGGTATGACAACTATTTTCATTTGGTGTCTTTATGATTTGTTCCCCGATTCTGTTTCAAATCAATAAAGGTTTGAGCGAGTGTAGCCTCGTTGCATCTGCAATGCTCCTCTTTTGTGGTGGCAGGTCACTCCCAGTAGTAAAAGAAGTCCTCCCGCCTCGAAAGTCCCTGCGTCTCCAAAACAAACAAGCAGAGGTCCTCACTCTTCCCCCTGAACCAAGAGGAACAGATACCGGAAAACAGGTTGAGCCCCAAAAGGACTTTCTTGCACTCTACCTCCACTGTGTCTTTTCCATCGTCCGATGTGAGTTGTTTTGAATGTTTTCCCAGCACAAGAAGCCTGCAGGGCCTCTACCTATCGAGCCAGTCAACATGGCCGAAGGAAGCAAGCTACCGCCTCAAGTTCTCCAGCTCTGCTTAGAGGTAAGGACGCCAAAACAGGGTTGCAAAAAGGCTGGAAAATGTCCAGCAAATTCCATTGGGAATTGGATTGGAAATGTATTGCCTTGCACCCAAATGAATATGAAATAGAAGTTAATGAAATTTACTTTTCTCCTTTCAGGTGTCTTCAGGAGAAGGAAGAGTGGAACGTGATTTGAAAGAGTACGTTATTTTTATATTTTTACTCATGCGGTTCCAAATTGGCAAAACAAATACTGAGAAGTCAACTCTTTGTTAAAGGTACTGCTCTTCACTAAAGAAGATGACAATAAGTGAAGCCCGGGTGGCCAAAGTCGTGACGGGCCGCATTTTCTCAGCGGCCTTCCACCCTGCTTCCGCGAGTCTCCTGGCCGCCGGCGACAAGAGTGGCCAAGTGGGGCTCTGGAGTGTGGTGGGTTTTCTTTTCATTATTTTACATATGTCGGTAACATTTGTGTTTTTCTTTTTGACCAAAGTCTGCTCTCCTTTCCCTCTGTGATCCCTCCCTCAGGGTGCCGACTGGGGCAACGACGGCGTTCTGCTGTTTGAACCCCACGCTCGCCCGGTGAACTGCTTGGCCTTCTCCAAGGCTCAACCCGCTCAGCTGCTGACTCTCAGCTATGATGGATCCCTGCGCTGCATGGATGTGGAGAAGGGCGCCTTAGATGATGTGAGACATGTTTTAGTCCCTTTTGAATTTGAAGTGGGGAATCAATCGGAGATCGGCTCATATTTGAATCTCACAGGTGCGCTGTACGGAAGTGTATGTTGCAACAGGTCTGTCTCGACTGTGTTTGCCTGCCCGTCTCACAATTTGGAGGGATTTATGAAATAATTGTGCGTTTAGGTATACAACATGGAAGACAACCTGAAAACCTTCGACTTCCTGTCACATGATTGCTCGACGCTCGTGGTCGGGCACTGTTGTGGAAACGTCGCCATTGTGGACCGGCGTACACCAGGGTAGTGTATCGTTCTGTGCTGCACGTGTCTCTCTGAGGTGGTCATTTAATAAAGGTTATAACAAACATTCCTATGGCTGAGCAGAACGTCACACGAGTCTCTCCACTCACTGGACCCAAAGGTTCTACGCTGTGTCAGCGTCCATCCTGTACAGCAACAATACTTTGCCGTGGCTGAGAGCAGGTGCGGACGGTCGACCGACGTAACGTGCATGTGTATCATATATATCGTATGTTCGTCATTGGCACGGAATTGATCTTCAGGGGTGTGAACATTTACGACGTGCGGTGTTTGATGACAAACAGCCAACCAGTGTCCCAGCTCCAGGGTCACTCTTTAAGCATATCCAGCTGTTACTTCTCTCCATGCACTGGCAACAGAGTGGTCACTTCTTGTATGGACAACTACATCAGGTGCGTGCTCGTCGTCACATCCATCCATCCGTCCATCCGTCCTGTACTTCATACAGCGGAGGGCTCCTCTCATGTCTTTTTTTGTAAACAGAGTATATGACACATCTGCCATGATCACCGAAGCCCCGCTGCTGACATCCATCAGGTACGTGTGTCCTTGGCGCAACGCATAACAATGCTGACTCAGCAACCATCATATATACTATTTTTACATTGCTTGGCTTAATGTTTATGGCCTAGAAGTGTTTTTCATTCAAATATTTATCAAAATGATGACTTCACTGCTTCATTTGCACCAGTTCGTGATAGACGTTCTGAGTCGACTTAAACCGATGATGGGAAAACTAAAAATATAAGAAATATGTCTGGAGGGATGAAGTGTGGTGATTTTCCTCGTTTTGGTACCCTTAGCAACTTGGTCAATGTTGTCAGTGGTAGAAGATGATTTATTTTGTCCGCAGCCATGACATGAGGACGGGCCGCTGGCTGTCCAAACTGTCGGCCGTGTGGGACCCCAAACAGGAAGACTGCCTGTTGGTAGGCAGCATGTTGAGGCCACGAAGGATGCAGGTGTTCCACGAGAGCGGTCGCCTCATGCACACGTTCGTGGACGACGAACACCTTAGCACGGTGCTGTCCGTCACTGCCTTCCACCCCACCCGAAACAGCATCCTGGGCGGCAACGCGTCGGGACGCCTGCATGTCTTCTCAGATTAAAACCTCGCCACCCGTTTCAGCGATTACGTCGGTGGCAATCGTTCAAAGATCAGAGTTTAAAATAAGTTACGTTTAGCAGAACCTAGTCCTTTATTTTTGTGTACCTTTTTCTAAATGAATTTTATACCAGTGCAAACAAATGTTGATGTTTGTGGTACGGTGCATAGGTTTCAAGATATTCTTTTAAACCTGATCCAATAATTAGCTGGCGTTCATTTCAAGTGTGACAACCTCAAGATGGCGCTGTCGACATACACGCTCACCGGGCCTCAGTCGAGAGCGCTGGTTATCACAAATTCCAAGATACTTAAGTCACACTAAAAGTTATTTATCAAATTTTGTTGTGGTTGTACTGTGTCGATCATTCAACATTTTGAATAGTTCAACATCAGTCTCCACGTAGTATTTGTGGTTGCTTAAAAGGTTTTGAGTCGTTCTCGGGAATTAATGTAATTACTGTTGACACATTTTCAAGTATGTTACTGGTCAGGCTACACATTGGATTATAAAATTAAGTGTTCTCTTTCCTTGAATTTGGTTGATTGGCCAAAATGTTTACCTCACGCTACTTGTTTTCCCTTGTTTTGGTTGGTCGTTTTACATCTAAATAAATACATGACACAACATTGCTGTCTGTTCCAAACAATGACTAAGATCGCAGTCATTGGCACATGTCAAGAATATATATTTATTCATAAACAGAGCACAGCAGTCTTCAGTTGACTCAATCTGTCTGGTCAGGAGGCAATAAATGTAGAAGACATGCTTACAGACACTGTCCAATGTGCAGCGCCATGATGGATCGGAAGACGCACGTGCTGTAAGATCATACCATCAATCATACTATCTGCTCTCCACAGTGACATGATGAACAGCAATCTGCATTCAAGAAAGAAGTCCTGGATTTGATTTGCTACCGACATCCATGGTCATGTGTCCGCTTCAAAACTTGCAAAGTAAGTCCACGAAGGGGCAATAAGCACAAATGAATTTGAATAACACTACAGAAACAGATCCTTCACACATGCATCCACCGGCCGGCCTTCTGAGAATCATCCAGTAACTGCAAAAAAACCTCAAATCTGATGATTAGGCTTCAAAACCCACACTATTGCTCTTTACATTGACATAATGAAGCAAAAATGTAAACCTAATGTGCATGGTTGAGCGCTCAAATTTTTGGTGGATACTGCAAAATCATATTCAGACTAAACTTGACAACGTATCACTGAATACATTAGGAGTTCATATTTGCTGACTTCAATTCGTTTATGTTGTCAAAATCAACCCAATGCTTGGTGACAAGGTAGAGCATTTCTACTCTTGGTGCAAATGATCACTTATGACATCATCGCTGACTCATGACAGGACAAAAGTAATGGGACACCTGGCCAGTTCATTCTAAGTGCTGAGAACAGTTGCTGGGGTTCCTCTGGGAAGACTTTCTACACCAAACACATACAAGTAAACCTTGCGATGTGGGAACAGAAACATTGAAAGTTTACTATGAACAAAGAAAGATGTGAGGTGTCTCATTGTATTTTCCATTCCTATCATTGCATTCATGACACAATTGATGATGTTTTCACGCTCGCTTAATCTGAGGAACGAAAGACAGTTGTTACAAATTTAAGTACCATTTTTTTTTCATTTATCCAGTCAAAGACACTGCAGGCTAAGGCTAAAGCAACAATGAACACATTTCTTTGGTGTGGTGATAAAAGTAGCATTACAACAAACAAGACTTATCTGAGGCTCTATTGCGAGTCCATTCAAAGTCTCTACAGCGTAATAATGAAAAAAAAGAAACTTTTACCTAATAAAGAAAAGGCTGCTCTTCTACTCACCTGTGCACATTACAATGGCTGAGTAGTACTATTGCAAGTTGACAAGTCAAACACTTGACTAGCTGTTACACAAGATGTTTGTACAGTACATTGTACTGTATTCATGAGCATTATTTGGCTGCTAATTTGAGCTAAAACTTTCATCAAAAGTCTTTGGATGATAAAAGCGAATGGCAAGAAGTGCACAAAAAAGACTAATATTCGCCAAAATCACTTTAACAGTAGTGCTACATTTATTATTATGACATCCCGAATCCCTTTTCAACACATGGAAGGTTTTTAGTGCCCCAAATAAAATTAAATTACGAATTTGAATGAAATGTAATTTATAAGTTAACTGATTTCTTTTTCAAATTAAATTTAAAAAACGCCTTATATTTTTACATTTGTATGTATTTCACTGTGGCACAAAAAAAATCCTTCCTGCTACACCAAAAATGATCATATAATTACCATTAACAAATTACTCTTCACCTCACACTTTCTCTCACCCTCAATGTCTGCTTGAAATGAGAACACAGCATCACTTCGATTGGCTTCCGCAACATTGTCTTATAGCTGTTACCTATCCTGACAATCTCCAGTATAAGAGCTACGACTAAAATTATGGACAATAATGTTCCGTTTCGATTGACACAGTCAGAGAGGCATCCCTTTATTACTAAGTTTATGTTGTGTTAACCCCGACCCCCACAACAGCGCCCAAAGAAAGGCATCAATTGTGTTACGCAAAAGGTCTTTATAACCCCCTACTTAATTGTTAGGTCCTTGAAAGTCTCAATCCAAATTGATCATTATATCTTCAAAAAAAAAAAAAAAAAACTAATTTCCAAATATCATTTGAATTGGATGGTCACTATACTATAATTTCATTCGTGAATTACATTTCGAAATAATTGAAATGGACGTTGTGAAGTAAAATAAAAGTGATCCCTGCCATAATAGCAGATGAAAAGAAAACATTGGACAATCCGTGGCTTGTGACATGGGGATAGCTAGGAAAAGGATGGCCATCTTCTTTATCTCGTTTTACTTGCTGACGAGGAGCCCTCCCATCCATCTGAGCTTACAGGCGAACCAGCGCCTCAACGGGCAAAAGTACTCAAAGTGAAACTGCTGGAATTCAGGCGTCGTGCGAATGTCTCTCAGGAAGGCGATGTCCAGGTCAGACTCTGTCAGCATGATGAGGAGCAACAGAAGAGCGAAGAGCAGTCCGATGGTCACCAGGAAAAGGCGCAGAACACTCAGGATGAACTTGTGCAGCTCCTCCACATCACTAGGGGGCGACGGTCGGCTTTTAAGCACCCGCGGAGCTTTTCTCCCGGCTCTTTTGTCCGTCGCTCCTTGCGATGAGCCGGCGTCTTTGTCGTCGGCGCTGTAGGTGGTGCCGTTAAGGTGCATTTCCATCCCGCGTTCGGCCACGGGTGTAGGCAGGACGCTGTCCGAGGGGCTGTAGGTCTCGTCGGAGATGACCGCCGATGCGCTCGCCTCTCGGCCGTCCACCGTGTGGCCGTGGGAGGGCAGGAAGGAGTCACCGTGGGAGAGGGAACGCACCGGCGTGGAATGTGCGCTGTCACGGAGGGACTCCAAACCTGACAAGATGGCAAATGGGACGCAAAAGCTGAATCATAAAAAAACGAAAAATATATTTGCCTGTGCTGCGGTGACACGAATGAGTCTGATGAGTATATCCTTATACGGATAGAGGAGATGTTGGATTGACTTTTAATGATCTTCTTAAGAAACCAATCAATGACTTCACGCACCAAAGACGCGGAATTCTATTCCAAGAATAAATGACAACAGCAACAAATTAAGCTCGGAAAATATAACAAATAGGAAAATCTCCAAGAGGTCCAGAAAAAGGTTACCTGGACGGGCATTTGTGGGTACAGCTAGATGGACAGGACCCTTGGACCTCTGTCCTGGTGCAGGCCCTTCCGTGAGGGAGGGGAAGAGCGGAAGAGCCCCCAGAGCCTTGCCCATCAATCGGGGTCCCAGAGACAAGACGCGCACCTTCACATCGCGATAGCAGTGGTTGACCATCCGCAAGTGAACGTTCACTTTGGTCTCGATGCGGATCAGACACTTGACCATGGTTGAAGGTGAGCGGTAAGACCTTGAGGATTCCCGTCTTGCCTCCAAAAATGTTCCGTGATCGCAGCTAAGGATCTAAGCGACCATCCGCTCGCGTTCACACTACCAGCTCGAGAGCCACAATCAGACTGACGGAAAAGACAAGGCCCGGGAATGTGGTCCACTCCAATCCTAATCCCCCCCGCCCTTCTCATGTTAACCATGACACACTCAGCAGGAGCTATATTTAGATAGTGAGAATTCCAGCGCAGACAGAGCGACATGACAAAACACCCGATAGGGATCCGATTCAGTTCAAGGTCAGATCCTAATCGGGACAAAACAGCAGTGCAGATGGTCCAAATTAATTAAAGAGGACATGCTATGGAAAACTTGACATGGAGAATTCTTCAGAGGCAGAATCTCCAGAAGTTTCTGATTTTTCCACAAAACATCACTCGATTTATCGATTCTTAAATTGTTAGAACAAGAAGCCCCAAAATGGAATGTGCAAAGAGCAAAATACACGCATGGACAAATCGACACTTTTAAAACCTTCTTGGAATAGTTCACCACCCTACTAGCGCATTTATACATGTGTGAGTGCTTTTTTAATTTTTTATTATTACCCTCCATGATGGAGATGTGCACCGCTCTCCGTCGTGTCCTGGGCACGCTCGTCAAACGTGGGCCGTGCGTGATGGATGGACAACTCCTGCTTGGCACCATGCCCGCCCTGGAAACACATAACACATTCCACAATCTAACCAAGCAAACACAAACCAATCACAAAATAGAAAACCAAAGACTCTGAATTCTGACCTGTGGATTTCAGGTGGGTCCCTTTTAATTTTGGCACTTTGTTCCATCACCTCCTTTGCAACTTTTCCACTGCAAAGACACATTGTCATATTCATATTATATATATGATCAGCTACGCTACATATAGAGAAAAGTTTCAACCCCACCTGTATCTAAAGCGACTACCCTTGAAGAAGAGATTGCTACTGGACACTGTGCGCACTTGACTGGACTTCTCTAACCTGATGGAGAAAACAAACAGTATGAGTCATTATGTCTTGAGGACGTTAAATAGTTTCTTTAGGTCCTGCGACTTACTTGTAGAAGGCTTGGTTCTCCACGCCACACTTCCATAGGTGCTTACAAGCTTCAGGTGTGGGCGCAAAGTAAGTCAGTATGATCTTCTGATCCTAAAACACACGCCATCATTTCATTTTTAATGACATCAAATCTAAAGATGATCAACATTTGCATCTCGTACCTCGGTTTGATTTGCATAAATATGGAATGTCTTGGCTTCAAACTTCAGCTTGGTCACCTCATCCCTGACAACATAGGAAGATCCAAGTTTGTATTCACGATGGTTCTCCATACTTTGTCGACAGGTAGTTGCACTCACCAGGTAAGGATATGAATCCTCCTGTTCCCTTGCAGAACAGTGAATCCAAAGGGAGTGAAGGCCAGGAATGCTGGATTCCCAGATACATCCTGACACCAAAAACATGACAATGAATTGAAATTTCCGATAGATTTGTTGTCGGTTCATAATCGCAAAGTTACGTTTGTTAAGAATCAGGATGAATTTGAGATGATGCACACCTTGCATGGATGCGGGTCCACGCCATAGGTCTCCAACATCTGAGCCTTTTGGAGGAAGTTGAGCTCTGACGTTTCAGGACTTTGACCTCTGAAAAAAACAACAAATATCCTCCGGCCAGTCAAATTTGTCAAGAGTGTACATGGACAGATTTGTATTTTTCCATTGGTTAATTATACATATACAAAGTTAACTCAAATTATATTTATACAAATCCTAATTGTCCAACTTTCTGAAACGTTCTCAGCTTCCTTGAGCACACAACTTTTTTGAATTTGCCGGTGTCCATTTCACTATGTCTGTAATCTGATGCATGATCCATAAAGGTTGACGGGCAAAGGCTCTTACTTTGATGACAAGGTTAAAGTTAACATAAGCTGCTTTAACCTTCTCCGTATATCATGTCACATCTCCGAAAGCGTGGCAGGAGTGACGCACGAAGCACATTGACTTCCAAAATATTCACTTACATCAGCTCTGTCTTGTGGATGTCGGCAATCCGCCTTTCTAACTTCTCAGAGTGTTTGGGGAAGAATTGAAACTTGGAGCTGTAACCTTCCGGATGTTTTCCAGGGTCATAGTCACCGATTTCAGCTGGTTAATAGAATCAAATCGTGCAAACATTATTTTTTTCACAATTTTCACAATTATTTTCCTTCATTTGTTTACCAGCTAGCAAACTTGGAATGCTCATTACTGCCCCCTAAAGGCCTAAAGTTGTTACATATTAATGTTTTGACAATTTGTTTTGTTTTCCACTACTTAAGTCTTGTATACACTTGTATGACTCCTAGTTTGAATTAATTCAGCCATATGTGTTACCTTGTAAGATATAGGCAGCCAAAAGAGCGGCATCCGAGGTCTTGCACAGCAGGCGGCCATGGTAGAGGTCCCTCTTCACCTGCAGGAAGACCAGATATCTGCAGCGTGGAAGAACACAGGTTGGAGCTGTTATTATTATTATTGCAGTGATTAACTTCTATTTGTGCATTTTATAAGCTTGACGTGGTTGTCCAATGGGAGACTGTTCATTAAAGTGTTTCTTTCCAAGCTGAAAGGTCATCAAAAGTGCACGTATTAAACCTTTTTGAGTTGACTTTCCTTTAATTATTTTTGCAGGCTTTTATTGGTGTCACCGAAGTCAATTCAAGTGGGCGAGCTGCTCTCCCTTGTTGGCGCCGTCAAAGCAGAGCCAAGCTGTGAGTATTGTGTGAGATTTATTTGTGGGCAGGCGGGGGGAGGGGGGAAGCTCAGAGGCTCTGTGCATCATTTGTTAAATTGTCAGGTAGGCCTCAGAAAGGGCAGCAATAGAGAGGCTACTATTATAGACACAACATAGACAAAAGTATAGGGACACATCCCATGTCAAGTTCAAACAAAAGCAATGATCGGTTTTGCTTTGCCGTATTTGGGTTCATTCCAACACCGCGCCAATATTGGAGTTAATCTAAATTGTATGTTTGGCACCAAGCCACTATCATTTATCTAAAAACTCTTGTGCGCTGGGATCATTTAATGAACTTAATTAGAAGTCTGAAAGGCAATGGCCTTTTATAATCATGCAGGGTACAGTTAGATAGAGCCAACTGTGCTCGAGACAATGAAACAGCGCAGCGTGAGCCACATTCATACTTTAATAGAAAGTAAAAGAACATCTTAGAGGTAGGTACCTGCAGGAAGAAAACACATCGCAAGAATAAGTCGTTATTCACCCACGCCGTTTTATCAAGCAACTTTAAGTGGATTTGAGAAAAGCTCCACCGCGAGATGGAACCAGCGAGGCGTGAAAATGTCGCATCGCTCTAGTTCAAATGTGCATTCGTGTGAGAAAAAAGCGAGCTGGCATGCAAAGAAGACGTGTCATCTCCTCATGTCCTACCTGGTGATTTCCTCCCGAAGGGCGGCGGGGTCAGGCGGGTAGAACTTGACACGCAAGCACATAGTGAAAGGAGGCTGAGCTATAAAACATCACAACATAGACACTTTTAAGACTTTTAGTACACACAATTTCTTTTTGTGGCCCCAATATTCTCCTATGTTATTTCTGAGTGAATGAAAGGAACACATCATTTATCAAATACTCACATTTCATTTGTTTGGCAATGGACTTTGAAAACTCCAACCAGTGCTGCAAGGTAGAAAGGAAATTTTATTTTATTATATTATATTTTATATAAGTATATATATATATATATATATTTTTTTTTTTTTTGTTTGTTTTTTTGTTTTTTTGTTATGATTTATGATTCACCCTCTGCTTGTCGGGGTCCACATATCTGATGCCGAAGTAGTCTTTCTCCAGCAGGTTGAGGTGGTGGCAGATGAGGTCAAACAGGTACTGCCCCTTTGCATCCCGCTATGAAAGAATGGCACACATATTTATTTATGCACTTATTTTAAAAGAACATTATGTATGGCTTTGTAGACAAACAGTTGGGATTCTGAAATCCATCGAAAATTAAATGAACCAAGTCAATCTTTTATATCTATATCTGAAAAGTTGTAACCACCATTCTGTATTTTGCCAAATTATGATGTACAAAATGGCTAATTTACACAAATTAATGGAGTGTACTTGCTTTCTATACTTAAGGCTCATCTGCCACAAATCAATGTTTAATATGATCAATAAAAGAATAGACAGCAACATAACAACGTTTATAAAACATAATGCCAGGCAATACATTTTAGTTTGATTGCGTCCAGTATGTTTTTGTGTTATTTTTATGGGAGAAAAGGGCCACCAGACACTGTTTAAATATTTCACCATCCTCCGGGGAGGATTATGAGGACGATCAAATATTCATATTCAAGCAGCAGCCATCTGCGACGCCTCGGCTGCACCAAAAAGTAGAAACAGAGCCAAGGTACGAATAAATGAGAAAAAAGTGATACTCCATTCTTTGGCTCATTTTTGCGTCGAGAAGTTGAAAATGCAACAAACGGTTCAGATAATTAATGAATGTACTGCAAATGTCATGATTTAATTTTAATTTTAGGAGAGAGTGCTGAATAACATGCCAAATCTTGTTAAAGGAGAAGCTACCAGCTAGTTTGCTGATTGAAAAAAAATGTCTTATGTTAAGGCTAAAAAAAAAGTAATATACTTTGTCACAATATTTACCATAAATCTAAATCCTGATTTATGATTTGATGACATCACAAACACACACATAGCCCAGTGATTCTGATTCAGATTCCGAATTGTACGACAACGTGTCACTGGACATTTTCTTCTCGCTTCTCTGTGGTCTTTGCTGCAAGACTACATGGAAGAAGGAAGGCCACCTCGTCAGCGTATCTCTTTGTCATTGTCACAGCATCCTTATTCACTACGACAGACCTGCTGACTCGGCTAGCAGCGGAAATACATGTGCACATGTACGGATATAAACACACACACACACACACACACTCACACACACACACACACACACACACACACACACACTGAGTTGTAGTATTTCCACAGCAATTCCACCGCATTAATCTCCTTCCCCATCTGCTGTTTACACTTGACACCAACAAACTCCTTCTCAGCTTCTCATCACTGCTCCAGAGCATTTCCTCCTGAGCACTAGCTACAATTACTGCATGTGTGTGTGTGTGCTTGTGTGTGTGTCTGAATCATTACACCCTTGTTCCTCATGGCTGTAAATAAAACAAAAGTTATTAGCCTATTAGGGAAATCATCCACAACGACCTGCACAAAACTTGTCTCTAAAGTAATTAAATCGAAATAAAAACTCAGGTCTTCCACTTGTAGCAGAGTGTTGAATAATACTAGGAATGTACACTTTTATCAATTTTTTTAGACTTACTTACTGGGGATGATCCGATAGAGATGTCGGTACTAATAAAGGTGTCCCGATACTACACACCGATACCACAAGATATATCATTTGAAGATAGGAGCGATGTCAGTTGTGTGGAAATAGGCAAGGTGGATGATTAGTTTTACTCAGGCTCCCGTTAGAAAGCCGTGCCGGATCCAATTTTACAGAAAAATCTTCCTAACATAATCATTTTACCAATTGGTGGTTACATGACTTTAAACAAGGGGCAGCACTTGAAACCTACCAAAGAAAAAAAGATGAGTCAGCAGCATTGAGCAGTTCTATCCGCCAGAGTCTTGAGTTAGAAGTAGAACAATCGGGGGGAGAAAAAAAAAATGTCTAAGGCCATTTGGTACTGGTACTGCTTTTTTATTACAGCCATAAATAAAAGTCATAAACCAAAGGATAAAAATAAACTAGAATCGGACCAAATGTTTTTTTATGCTGTTGTTTTGTTGTTGTCAGGCCTCACCTCGTGTTTGATTAAATATTGAGACCTTGGGAAACACCACATCAATAAAAGATGGCGTCATTTTTTTTGAAGCTGCAAGATGAACATTTCAGAAAAAAAGTCAAAGTCAAGGGTCGGCTTCTCATACTTTCGCCTTCATGGCATCCTTTAATAGATTTCTATTCTGGAGTTCTTTTCAATCTCCTTTTGTATGTTGTTGCAGTTCTGCAGTTCCCTTGTGCCATTCTGTCCTCGAATCTCTTTTTACTTGGCTGACAATAAAATGCCATCCCTGCAATTGCTCCCTGCCAACATTTTTCTTTTCTTTTTTACAGCCACAGTTTGTTCAACCAACTGTCTTTTTTTGTAGGAAACATACAGAGCCAAGTCACATTCATCAACGCCAATCCGACTACCGACTAAATATCTGCGTCGAAATGTCACGACACACCAAACACAACCTTGTATGTCATGAACACATTTTCATAGAAGGGCCTTGACTTCAGCAGCCATTAGAGCAGCCTCGAGCAAGCTTTTGTACCAGCGCGGCATTGAGCTGTGACACCACAAACATGGCTTTGCGCAGTGAAAAGTGCCAACGGTCGATACTGTCACCCTGACTGAGCACCTCAGCGGGTCAAGCGCGTTACTGATCACAGCCCGTGATGGCGCTTGGCGCCTCGCATTTGCTGTGTTCGCATCCCTCCCGCCGACGAGTATTTTCCGAAGGGCAGCGTGAAGTTTCGGATCCGAAACGCTGCGCTCAGCTTTAAAACGCTTTTATTTCATCAGCCACTGACAAATGCTATGCACACTCCTGGCAATGAAATCGCACACTTTGCTTCCTCCTCGTAAAAAAGATATATTATTATGAGGGAGCCTGACAATGTGGCTGGCTGCATGAATGGAGGGCAGGTTTTTTCCAAATACTATATATTTTACATTTTCAGTAGGATTGTATATTGAATATGTAACATGTGTGTTGAATTTCATTTAAAAAAAAAATATATTTTTTTTTATGAAATTTAACATATCAATGTTTTGAATTTCATAAAAAACAATATAATATATAATATAATATAAATATTAAAATATATACATATATTTGTTTTATTTTTTAATGAATTTCAACATACATGTTACATATTCAATATACAACCCTACTGAAAATGTATTTGTCGAACCAAATAATATTGTGTCAATTACATTTTTAAAAAAACACAAATATAATGATATAATTGATAATAATAATTATAGAATTGAATGTTTTTTTTTAGCAATGTTACAAGGAACAGTTTCCAACATGCGACCTATAATGAGGAGTTTTTTCTTTGCCAAATCATCAGCCCTCCCTCCAGTTTTGTCACGCTACTTCCCCCGACTTGAGTACCATCCATCTCTAGTGACAATGAGTCCAAACCAACTCTTCTTACTGGATGAAAGTCTCATTTCATCACATCAATATAACCCAGCCTGCAGGATCCCATTACAGTGGAACACCGCTTGAGCCTGCACTCACTCATTGTCCCACTTGTCAAAATAGAGAAATTCATAATGTCTAAGATGCTCTGTAAAGCTTTATTCAACCTATCAAACCAGGGGAACAAATTCTCAGTCATCTATTTGCCACCTCGAGGCTATCCAGTATTATGTGCAACATAGAGGCAGTGATTATTTATGCTGAACATTCTGAGGTTATAATCCAATTTAGTGCAGATGAGTTCTTAATCTCTTTACGTTCCACACAAAAAAGGCACGTTTTTTTTAAAATATTGCATATTATATGATATTTGATTTCTGAATGATGCCATTTTTCCTAATCAAGTGTGAGTCCAAAAACATGAAATGCAATTTTTTATCTTCATAGTGGACCTGTCTAGCGTCGAAAAGTGAGCAGCAAGCAGCCAATTAGTTGCAGAGCTTCATCGAGCCAACGAGCGCACCAAGGTATTGTGTCATGATGGAGGTATGAGTAGTAATTGATTATTCTGCCCAACCCTCGTATTGTCTGTCCAACCATTGAAGATGCATAGCGACTCCTTGAGTTTAAGAAGAACTTTTGAGACGTGAATATTTTTGTGTCGGCCTGCGTGTTTTTGAAGTGTGACCTAGAAAACGCCTTCTGATAAATTTGCGTAGCAGTGCAGCGAACGAACAAAGGGAGCCTGTTTATGCATTTGTGCACAGTCAGATGAGATTCTAAAGCCGATGACTAATTAATGAGCTGACTCGTTTATATACATGACTGGGGAGAGCACCGCAACGTTGCATGAGAAAGCATCAGCAGAAAACTTCTTTTCAAACATGCTTGTTTCTTTAGGGAGATAATTGGGAAGCCCTAATTGGACTAAAATGGGACATTATTTTCCATTTTCTGTCCATGTTGGAGGGTTAGCGTCGTTTTTGTCGTCGAGCACGGCGGGAGAATTTTCCTCCTGAATACCAAATAATCATTCTGATGGTAAAATAGCTCCTGAGTGGGCACTCATTGTGGAATGACTCACGTTTAAGGTGAGCTATCTCACGACAAGTATGGATTCCTAAATTCCGTGAGGCCTTCACAGGACTATATAAAAGCTCACAAACAAAATTGATAGCTATTAGCTTAATGAAGTGAAAATGCCAACCAAGTGGATTTTACTGTGTTCTCTTTCCAACAATCCACAAACACGCCTTCCATTTCTCGGCATCCTCACATCATCGTCGGCTCAGTGAAGACACTCAGGAAGCAGAGTGAGGTTCAGCCAAGCAGCAAGGTCACCGTGACCTCTAGTGAGCGAGTAAATGATGCATCTTGGAGAAGGGGGAGGGGTGAGTGACTTCTATTTTGGTAACTGTTAAAACACCATGCGTGTTTTAGATACAAGATAGGCGGGTTGCTTTTGGCGGACCATCTTTCACAGGTGCCCCCTCCTGCTCTCAAAATGGCTATTAACCCCAATTTAAAACATGCCAAACGCTTTAAGGCCCACCATCCCAGAGGCGACCGCTAAACTGGGCCAAGAGAAAGCGACAAGGGACGTTGACTTCATCAATTGAAAGTTCAGAGTGAGGTTATTAGCATGCACGGAAGCGAGCGTGCGCGTGGCTGCCGCAGAGCTCGGCCAAACAGCAGCCTGACGACAGCAGCTGTGGAGTAGTGATGCAATAATCTTGTTACCATGGAGACCCGAGGTTCCCAAAAAAAAAAATCCAAGGACGGTGGAAAGTCACTCTGCTTGTCTGGCTAGGCAGGGACACTGCTGAAGCCATTCCCATCAATATGCTTGACAAGCTGCATTTTCACGGCCGAATGTATTTTTCATCGAATAAATTCCATGCACGGTATAAAACTAGATTGTCCATGCGGGTCGGAAACTTGGAATTAGCATTCAATGCCTTTCATACATAATGGATTTACTCATGTTGTTTGTAGGTCTCTGCTCATTTATGCTGGCAAGCCAGACTAATGCTTTAGGGATTGCTCTGGTGGGGATTCATGCGCATTTCTGAGGCGGGGCAAGGAAGGAAACAATCGGTGAAAAATATACGTATTGAAATAAATGCTTCCAGTGCCGTCGGCTGCTGGGGTTTTAATGACCCTATTAGTTTTTATTTATTTTTAAATTGAGTTGACTCCAACAAATGTCAAAGGGTATGTTAAACTATTGCTAGATCAGTTTGAAGTTTTATGATGACCGGAACATATGATTTAAATTTGTATTATTTTCCAATTTTATGCATTCTTTATATACAGGACTGTCTCAGAAAATTAGAATATTGTGATAAAGTTTTTTTTATTTTCTGTAATGCAATTAAAAAAAACAAAAATGTCATACATTCTGGATTCATTACAAATCAGCAGAAATATTGCAAGCCTTTTATTCATTTCATTTTTGTTTTTTTAATTGCATTACAGAAAATAAAGAACTTTATCACAATATTCTAATTTTCTGAGACAGTCCTGTGTGTTTATTTAAATAAAAAAAATAAAAAAATCCAGGTAACTGCTAAAATTTATTTTCCAGCCAGTACGTTGAATCCCGCTTCCCTCCGTGTACAGATAAGCACGCCTGAAAGACCAAATTGAAATCCATCTAAATGAAATCTCTAAATCTCCTGGCTTCTGTGCCTTCTGTGCAGTGTGCTGATTAAGATACGGAGAATCTCCAGCAGCTTTTTAATGTTGATTTCCTGCGATTCGAGTATATCGGTCATTAGCATGCGGTCCACCTCTGAGACGTGTAAGAGGAACAAAGAGTCCCCGCTGGACAGCTCCTCTTCCTCCTTTTAATTTACAGACACTTCACATGGAGAAAAGTGCACAGCATATACTAAATGAGATCTGCAAATGAGACAATGACGACCACAGTTGGCTGCTATTGGAAAGACGACGGGCGGCTTATCGAGGAAGAGTGCTTAATATTCCATGCACATAGAGTTGCTCCACTATAGCAAGTGTTTAAAAATAGACCACGGTGCACTGAGCTAATGGGACTGGTGTTCTGGGGGGCTCAGATAGGGCTGAAAAGTGAGATGAATGCTTTGCATGGCCAAACCAGAAAATCATTTTCTCCAAAAACAAACAATCTGAACGATGCCGTGACAGGCTGTCTGCTTGTAGACGTGGCTCCATTTTTGACTAATATCAATTGGTCATCATTTTCGGAAAGGCTGATTTTTACAGCTCTCGTATTGGCTCTTATTAGATTGTAGATGTGTTTTGTAATTGAGTTTCATCCCAAGGCCTCATCACATGGATGACATGTCAATGAGAAACGTTCAATTACAATTACCGTAGTTTCCGCACTATAAGGCGCACCGGATTATAAGGCGCACCTTCAATGAATGGCCCATTTTAAAACTTTGTCCATATATAAGGCGCACCGGATTATAAGGCGCACCTTCAATGAATGGCCCATTTTAAAACTTTGTCCATATATAAGATATATACATTTGGCCCGCGGGCCGGACTTTGGACATGCCTGCTGTAGCGGCTCAATGTTGGTAAGGCGCACCTGATTATAAGGCGCACTGTCGGCTTTTGAGAAAATTTGAGGTTTTTAGGTGCGCCTTATAGTGCAGAAAATACGGTACACACTCAGAAAATATAATCACATGACTACCTTATTATATTCTTACACACACACTATTTCCAGTTCAGTGGCAAAACACTTCTATATTTCTTGGACAATACTTTTTCCAAACTTTTGTCCAAACAAAGTCCTGAATCCACTTTGTGCATGGCAACATGAATGGCACAACAGGAGGGCTACACACCGGTGACTAGACCCACCTCTGTGAAAACAGCCCCTTCTTGGTAATTAAATATCAGCAGCACAGCCCTGCAGGGTTCATGAATAACACATGAGCGCTGTGTCTGAGCTGTAAGTTCAACACGGCCAGCTTCCAAGTGGCAGACAACTCGCCAGCCACTCCTCTGATGCCTTTGGTGCACACTAAAAAAACTCTTCTGCTCTTCAAGCCTTATTATGCCTTCTGAGAAGGAGCTCAGGCTCCGCCTCCTCATGAGTCCTCATGAGACAGACACGCTTGGACTGGATGATAGTCCATCATTTGAACACACGTGAAAGAAAATGGAAAGTGAGCAATGTGAAAATGTCCACTATTGTTACTTCATAAAAATACATCAAAATTATATATTTAAATGAAGCGTGAAGAATTCAACTGTTTTTGTGACAATTATAATTTTTTTGCTTCAATTCACCGGCCGAAAAAAATGAAAAACTTTCAGGACAAATCTTTCTCGACTTTATAACTCCATTTATTCGAATGCGCTGGCTCCCCCTGAGATGTTTTTTGGACACCAGTGCTTGCCTGACTAGATAGTTTGAAAGCAAGTTTATGCTAAATTTAGCCATTATCATTAATTTAGTGCTGAGGTAAAAGCAACACAGACAAAAGGAGCAGACTCTTGTATGTGCGCACACACACACAGACACACACTGTGCCATTTCACTACTGAATGCTCCTCCATCTGTGAAGGTTAAATCTCTCCTCATTCCACAAAGATGACAATCTTGCGTAGACCGTATGTGTACTAATTGAACTAATTGGGCCACACTTAGCACATTTTATTCTGGGCCACATCTCCCACTTGCGCATCAGACATCACATTTAACCAGAATGACAAAAATATGTTAATACTGCTTCAAAACATTGATTGACAGGATGACTTATGAAATGTGAATAAAAGCTGCAGCCTCTGTAAACAAGCGCAACAATTTGCTAACATTATGAATCCCTCTGTGTAAAATTCTGCCCTTTCCTATGATTTCCCATGATGGGAATAATTGGATACGCACAGAGAAATTAAATATTTTCCCCTGTTGTGCTGTCTTGGGAAAAGTGTTGAATCGGCAAATTTTAATTTCCAAACTTAGGATCTTGATTAGATGAAGCGGTCTCTAAGTACTAGTTTAATTCCAAATGGTTCTTTTCAAGTATTGGATTATTGTATCCCAGAAGAAGCTATAAGGAATGCTGGAAATAGAATGGAAAGATATATCGGGACAGAAATAAACTGTCGGGTGAAGACCTGAGATTCGAACCATAACTGTGGAAAACATTATTTTCATTATTTCCCTTTTTTACATCAAATTGAAATTTCATATCCTTCACACTTGTTGATAAATGGAGAGTTGAGGTGGAGAAGAACTTGAGGTGACTTCAAATAAACCTTTCAAGAATCCCCAGAGGAAAAGCACTTGAAGTTGTCAGTGCTTGAAAGGCTTTGCTTTGCCTTTGCTGTCACGTTACGACGTTTGAAATAAACGTGTAGCACCGCTAGCCGCCGTCTTTGTGTGCTGTCATCATCTCTAATTCAGCAGAGAAACGGAATCCCTAAATATCCGAGGAAGCTCCAAAACGCATCATGTGACTTTCAATCGTGAACTCTAATAACTTCCCCTCACTTCTCTGCATCTTCACCACTTAGGAACACACGTCTCGTCTTCATTCACGTCAATACGCTATTGATTTTCTCTGATGCGTCAAGTGCAAGGAGGAACGAGGAACGCTTTAAGATAAGGCCCCGAATAAGTGAGTACGTTTGCGTCGGATTGAGTATGCGCCATTATTTCTTGTTAATGGAACGCAGAAGCTTCTTTGGAAACGCATTAAAAGTGCATTCACAACAGCCTATTAAATACCACAGCACAGAATCTACAGAAAGGGTCACTAACCTTTTTGAAACTGAGTGATACTTTTGGATAAATATGAAGTTGTACACACAATTTGCAAATTTGTTCAAATATAATTAACGCCAGATGACGTCAGACATGATTTTTATTTGGAAATGAGGCTGAGAAAACTCTTGGCCAACTAATAGCCGTGAAAGTATTAACATTACCTATCAAGAAAGGCAACAAACATCAATATGCAACATTTTTTGCCTATGAATCGCTTCATATGTTTACATTGTCAAGTATTTATTTTTACAATATTCCTAGGAAATCACACTGTTCCATCACTGATGTTTAAAACACCCCAGACTGGTCGCCATCCAAGTCCAAGCACGCAATCACACTCATATGGGCAATTTAGAGTCTTGGGCGGAGTCTGTTTGGGGAAAGTAGAAAGAACCTATAGAGTAGCCTACCCAGACCAAACCCATTCAATGGAAGCAGGACAAACAAACTTGATAAATAGCCAAGATTTGAATCCCAAACATTACAAGTGTGAGGCAGACATACTCACAACTCATTCAAAATGTTGGCAATCAATTACAATCAAATTGCAACACAAAACTCATCTTTGTGTTCCTTTCCAAATTGATTTATGTAGCCAACACACCTCATGAAAAAGCAAATTACCTAATCCTGCATGATAATCCTGTTTATTCTAAAACAAAAAAAGGCTGCATGTCTCATTGCCTCTGAGCTGCAATGACATGTTCTAATTGTTGCATGCGGTTGTCAGCTTTGGCAGTGTCCAACATTGCTGCAGAATGCTGATGGGATGTCCACACCGGTGATGTCATTAACCACCCACCCCCGATTATCCTCAGACTGACTGTCTGATACCCCCCCTCCCAAAATCCAAGTCTATAAAATGCTGGCCTTGTTCAAATAAGGACGTGTTGCTGCACTGCACTGACCTGAATGGTGCAGGTGTACTCGGAGTCGTCCAGCAGCCGCACGGTGCAGTTGCACTCCCGGTCCAGACTCCGGATGCTGCTACTCATCAGTCTGCTCAGCATCTTCCCAGCGGTCTGAAAACCGGACCGGGGAGGACGACGCGTGGCGCATGCATGCGAGTTAACGACGCACCGTGCTCCAGCACCTGGTCGGCGGAGGCGGCCGTGATGTGCGCCGATGGAGCATCTCCGACTGGCTGAGTGAGGAGTAGCATGCACGAGATTGGAGGTGCTGGCTGCTCAGTGGTCCTCGCTAAAGTGTCACCCCCTCCCTCCTTTTTTTTTCTTTCTTTTTTTTAACACCACACCTTCCCCTCCTCACCGTGCTACGATTGAATGCATGCCTTTGCAGCCGCTGATAGAATAGCAGTCGTGACGGAATGGCACATGCGTGTCTATAATGACAGTAACAACACACACTGCAATGTGCGCTTCAGGAGTTAGTCGCCACCCAAACATCTAAATGCGCAATTAAGTCAATTAAGCATTCAAACAAATAAATTAAAATTAGTGATATCTTTTCATTCAGACCAAATATGAGTACAAGTATACGTGCAATATGCCATTACGACTGGCACGTGATGGAAATTTGTTTCATGTTGAACAAATATTGTTTAAAATGCAAAAGCATAAACTTTTTGTGAACATGGCGTTTAGATATGTGTCATTCAAATGAAACCATTCGCCACTACAAGAGGTGGCAAATTCCAGGTCCAGAAATCAAAATGCCTGCCACACTTTGGCTTTACGTGCTTCTGCTCAAGTGGCAGGTCTAGTCACTACTGACATTTTCACATCTAACAACACAATTTGTCAAAGTCTTGCCTTTCATTTCACACAGAAAGCAGTCCATGCGTGACCTGTAAATTTAGTTGCTTGGTGTCGCAGCTTGAACACTAGGGGTCAGTATGTACACGAAGTAAACGCAGCGGGTACATAAACACACACCATATACACGTTCATTTAATTTTCAGGGTGAAATTCGGATTATTAAAGTAATGCAGCACTGACGCAGGCTGGGCTGCAAGCTGGGGCCTGTCGAGGGACTTGGAAAGATGGCACCACTGCTTTTACTGGATTCTAGCGACATCTAGTGGCCATTGTATACATCGCAAATACAGCGTGTGTGGCCACCACTGACGCCCCGCCTACATCGTCCTCTGATTGGCTAGCACACTTCCTGTTTCATAACTCAACAACGTGCCTGTTACCAAACAAATCGAGTACCAACAAGGATCGGTCGAGAGGAATAAAAGACGACTTTGTGTTGGATTTATTGACGTTGAATTTTTTTTTTTTTCACGGTCAGTTTGTGTTCACGTTGACAAATTAATAGTGGCAGCAACTGGTTCAATCGCTGCATTTTAAAATGTAAAATTTGAAATGTCTGCATTGAGTCTTCATGTCACCCACGAAGCATAGCAAGCAGGTTTTAAATCGTTTTTAAATACCTATGCAAGTTTAAATACTTTTGTTGGCGAAAGTGTAAATCAGAGAAAATATCAATAAAATTAACTTGATATTTTTCTTCAGATTAACTGATCTACTAGGAACATTATATTTATTTTTATTTATCTTAAAAAAATATTTGATGTAAATGTTACAAAAGAAAATAACCAATTTGAAATAGCTTGTTCTACAGCCCTTGAAACTACGTTCACCCATAATAATGAATGTAACCATTTTGTTCCATAATAGACATGCCAGACTTTTGCTATTCAATAATTGTTTTGGAGATGGTGCCGGTGTAACGGATCTTGTGGTTACTACAGTTCTAACAGTGACATATCTTCATTGCATTTTGTGACTATTTGACAGTTCTCACTTCATTGTATCTTGTGAACACAGACATGGGGCACACATGCATCCACTGGTTCCGTAAAGGTCTGCGGCTGCACGACAACCCGGCTCTGATGGCCGCTCTGAAGGATTGCAAGGAGCTCTACCCGGTGTTCATCCTTGATCCAAATCTCCTTGACAAGAAAACGGTGGGCATCAACCGCTGGAGATTCCTGCTGGGGGCGCTCAAAGACTTAGACTTCAGCCTCAGGCAACTCAACTCCAGGTAGATACAATCAGCATTACCACTATGATCATCCTAGTGACTAATATGTTTTCGGTCTTTGCTTTAGGCTATTTGTTGTCAGAGGCAAGCCAGAGGAGATGTTCCCCAAACTGTTCAACAAATGGCAAATAACAAAGTTGTCGTACGAGTATGACACAGAGCCTTACAGCTTGTCCCGTGACCAGAAGGTGGCCACACTAGCCAAAGAACACAGCGTGGAAGTCCTTTATAGAGTGTCCCACACACTTTATGACATAAACAGGTGCTTGCGCTTCTCCCCCTTTTATTCAATGCAGAAACATGTTGGTCCATCTCAATACTCATTTTAGGAGTTCAATTAAAAAGTACAACTTATTTAATACACTTACCACACAGTGAAATATTTGTCACTTTTGTTTTTACATTTTGATGCACTTTGATGAACTCTTATTTATTCATGATAGTTTTTCTTCAGCATTTACGAATATAAATATTTAAATAAACACATTGTTATTGTTATATTTATGATTATACTCACAAATGCACAATAGTTTTTCATCCCACGCATTTTCTAGCGGATTTAGATCTGGGCTCTGGCAAATTTTTCAATAGCCACTTTAAAACCAGGTAGTTCTACCTCCTCAGATGTTTCAGTCTCAAAAATGAAATCCAACAATATATACTGAATGTGTTTTCCCAGAATCATTGAGGAAAATAATGGCAAAGCTTCCCTCGTATACAAGCGCATGCAGGCAATAGTGAAGACCCTCGGCCCGCCGAAGAAGCCAATCCCTGCTCCCACTGCAGAGGACATGAAAGGTATGGAAGCGTTTTTAATTTTCATGCAATAAACGCAGCACAATAAGTAATGAGGGTATATCGTCAAAGGTGTGAAGACCCCTCATTCTGAAGATGACGCAAACAAATATGCGATCCCGTCGCTGGATGAGCTCGGTCATGATATAGCGGAACTCGGAGAGGAACCTTTCCCAGGAGGAGAACAAGAAGCTTTGAGGCGACTAGAGGAAAATATGCAAAATACTGTAATCCTCATCTTCATTTTGCAAGTTTACATATCATCACTTTGTAACCAAAAAAAAGTCACATTTTTCTTAATGTTGTTCATATTCAGTAATGTGCAAGTGTGTGTGCCGACAGGGATGGGTGTGCGGCTTTGAGAAACCTCAGACGTCTCCCAACTCTTTGAGCCCGAGCACCACGGTCCTCAGCCCTTACGTCACATTAGGGTGCCTGTCTGCACGCACGTTCTGGTGGAGGTTGACCGAAGTCTACCAGGGGGTGAGTATCAATTTGCTAATTGTCAACCTTAATTCAAGTTAAGGTTTGGCTAACCTTTGATTTTCAAATTGTCTTGCAGAAAAAGCATTCCGATCCACCAGTGTCCCTGCACGGACAGTTACTGTGGCGAGAATTCTTCTACACGGCCAGTGTCGGCGTCCCGAACTTCAACAAGATGGAGGGCAATCCTGCTTGCATTCAAATAGACTGGGACACAAACAATGACTACCTGACCGCTTGGAGGGAGGTACGATCATCACGTCTGACTACCACGTCACTTTCTTGCATGTCGTCACGAGGGCCTTTATTTTGTCAAGGCTCGGACTGGTTACCCCTTCATTGACGCCATCATGACCCAACTTCGACGAGAAGGATGGATCCATCACCTGGCCAGACATGCTGTGGCCTGCTTTCTCACAAGAGGAGATCTGTGGATCAGCTGGGAGGAAGGGCAGAAGGTAAACCTATCAAACCACATTTGAACCTCTCCTAGAAATTCATATCTATATTTACTGAAGGTGTTTGAGGAGCTGCTGTTAGACGGCGACTGGGCTCTCAATGCGGGCAACTGGCAGTGGCTCTCAGCCAGCACATTCTTCCACCAGTACTTCAGGGTCTACTCTCCTGTGGCTTTCGGCAGGAAGACTGACAAAGATGGAGACTACATCAAGTATGAATATCTTTTTTTTTTATTGTTTATAATTATTTGTAAATAAATAAATATTTTTATTATAATATTTTAATTATAATAATTTTATTATTATTTTGTTTTATTAAAAATTTTACAATATTTTTTTTTTAAATGTAGGAAGAAGCCAGAGTATCTCCAAGAGAACTCATGTTAGCTCAAAACTAAACAAAGTGTCACCATTTTTTGCTCATATCTGCAATCTTTTCAGGAAGTACCTTCCAATCTTGAAGAAATTCCCCACTGAGTACATCTACGAGCCTTGGAAAGCTCCAAGTAGTGTACAGAAGGCAGCAGGGTGCATTGTGGGTAAGGATTATCCGCTTCCCATTGTGGACCATAAAATCATCAGCAAGAAGAACTTAAATAGGATGAAGTCGGCCTACGCCAAGAGGTCCGTCGACACTGAAGAATCGCCCAGCAAGAAAGAAGGTGCTCATTTTAACATGCTCACAGAACATATGCAATATTTTCTTTTGGTCATATAACGTATTTCCCTTCTGTTGCTTTGTCTTGCAGGTGTGAAGCGAAAGGCGCCCTCCGTTGTGGAAATGTTGAACAAAAAAGCAAAGAAATAAGTCAAGCTAACAGTCCTTTAGTTAGCTATTCTTTTAATAGGTTACATTGGTTTAGTTGTTTACATTGGTTATACTGTTAAGTGCTTGTTTTTGTTGGTATTTTGATATGCATGTCTCTTAATACCTTTGTAGATGTTTGGAGTTATTGGTGTACTGTGGAAAAGTCATGTTTACTTTTATTCTCGCCATACTGGAATGTTCGGGCCGACATTTGTATTAAAAGACATGACATGCTTTTTTCAATTAAGTATCTTTTATGGTCATTTGACTTTTTTTTTTTTTTTCCCCAAATCTAAAAGATCCTCAAAAATAGAAAAACTAAAATCTCAATTGATGGTGAGGTAGTATTGATTGTTTGCAAAGGGCTTAGTCACCTACTGGCTTTAAAATTAGTTACAAGCCTCTAACAAGTTGTACTAGTGTCAGAAGGGGAGATGCAATGGTGTAGAAAAACCTGATTGCTTTATTTAACTCAAGTGACGCAATCATTAAGAGTGTGCCGGCATCCCTTATGTGTGTGTGTGTGAGTGCGTCAGCTGTCCCGGCAAATCAAGCGTTCTCCCGTTGCCGCTTCCTTGGACCTGACACCGGTGTGAATATCCAGAAGATGATGTCAAAGCCGAGCACAGTTTCCATAGAGACGCATCAAACAAGAAAACAGTGTTGCATGCATGTGAGTGCCCCCCCCCCCCCCTTTCCTCTTCCTCTTTTCACCCTCCCTGTTTATCTGCGTCGACACGTCACAATTGCAAACATTTGGAAGCGTGGCGCTTGGATCAGTGGGACAGCGTGTCCTCAAGCAGCTGTTGTTTCCTGTATGGCGGATAGATAGGAGAGAATAGTGGACCTCTTCGCTTACTCATCATCATCGCTCACAGTGGGGAGGGGGAGATTTCCGCTGCTTGTTGGACACCACTATTTTAAAGCAAGAGATTATTGAGTTTGCTTAAAGTGTATGAATGCATTTGCAGACAAGATTATCCATCAGAGTTTCAGATTGTGGAGTCCAGCACAGAGATAAATGTGGGTGTTTAATTGTCCAGAAAAATGAAACCACGCTGACGTTAGTTCTCTCTGATCCGTCAAGGTCAAAAGACTTTATTTTGCTTGGAGGCTGACACTTGAGATATTTCGTGTCGTCGCTTTTTGCTTTACAATTTTGTTGTTGGCATGTTTATAAAAATTCTTACAGATTGCGACCGCATTCCTCAAGGCCTTTAATTTGAGGTATGACTTCATTTGATTTATTGTGAATGCATTTTCAATTTCAATCTTTTTTTTTTTTTTTTAACCTAACATCAAGTAAATCTTTATCGTTTCGACGCATTTGGGGCGTCATAACATGACCTCATGAAGTGGCACCAAAGTGTGATGATGTGACCTTTGCACACATCCCAAACAACAGTCCCTTGCAAACGTGGTCTTGTCTGTCATCCCCCACCTATAAATCTGCTCTGCTAAGCCACAGTGAGATTTGGAGTGGCGGCTATACATAGATCATCACGAGGCAACAACCATTGATGTCGAAAGTGTGACTTCATACAACTTCAGGTTTGATACGAAAAATATTTTTACATATCTGGGGAGTCGTTATTGATGATGGTTGGAGTGATCTTAAAACCCGTTATAGCCATTTAATTTTTTCCAGTTATGCATTTGAGCATTAAATTCACAATGACGTCATCTCAGCTTTCACAGCATCCAATCAGATTTCTCATCACAGCCACAAGGGGGCATATTTCCACATTATTTTGTATCATCACATATCTCACATTCTTGCCAGAATTTCACAACCTCGCGAGCCAAGACAGCCATTTTTCATTACAAAAAAAAAATCTCACTAAATACCTCCAAACAAATGGCCTTGTCCTTTTTGCAGAATTTGATTTATCTGTCCTGCTACCAAACAAGCTTTTAAAAATGAATTCTGAGTAGGTGTCAACTTGTTAATCGTAACAATAACATAATAATAATCAACTAGATTTGTACTGGGCAAGGCATCAAAATATTTGTAACAGGTCTGGGGAACACTTAACTCAGGTTAACAAGTTTTCAAAACAACCAAGGCTTGAAAGAAAAAAAAATATCTAGCCAAGGATTCCAATTGGTGGACTAGATTGTGGTTCCTCGTGTTTGTTTAGACAGGAACGCTGCTCACATTACCTCTGTAATGTTTCCACACTCCGAACCTTTGATCCATCCGTACACACCCTGTCTGAAATATCTCCACCATGATGAGGTAACCCTGCTCACAAAATAAAATGGCAGCTGTTTGCCGCAGTGCAGACCACTCTAAGAGCAGACCACTCAAATCGTGACATCGCTCCAATAATTGAAAATTGTCGCCTAACTTCATTTAGTACCTCTCGAGGGAGAAAAGGACTCCTTAATTCTTCATGTCATGCATGCAAGTCCAAAGAGGGTCTGTGTGTGGGTCATGATGAGAAGCTCATGCATGCAGTCATTAGTGAGTTGTACCCTTATAGGGATGTTCTATTTCAATTGTTTTTTTCCTTTGGGATACAAAATGAAGCCTGAGGATGGAGCACTTTTTTTCCACTGTATCACATATCGGATTTTCTTTTTTTTTTTTACAACAAATATGCATGTGACTTGACTTTCACATTTAAATGATTATTTCCTCTTCTGCAGGGTTGACGTGCCGCCTGGTGCATCCTATTGTGTACGGGGTGCGGTGCAGGCAGGTTGGGTGGGAAAGTGTGATGCACTCTTGTGCCTATTTGAGGGCCCACTAAAAATAGTGCGGCAGCCGCCTGTGTACGCATGCTCTTGTCTGATTGGAAATCACAGAGCCTCAAGTCAGAGCTGTGGGGCATCTGTCAAAGAGGGACGTGCGTGACCTCTTCCACGGTGAGTGCACTGCATTAAGGATACTTGCACATGGCGCTGATTTGATCTGATGTTTGGCTTCATTTAGCATGTTATTCCCTTGCAGCTGCCATCGAAAGTAACTTGAAGGAATTTAAGGAAGATTTTTGGGAGAAGAGAACTTTGACGGTCATTGAAATGGGTTCGCGGCGGACAATGTCACGCTCCCATTCGGATAGCGGAAGATCCGGCCAAGGGAACGGGAGCACTGGCAATAACCGGCCTGGAGGTTGCAGCTACCTCTCCAACGTCCGGCCAGAGAACAGGTACAGTGGGATGTGACGTTATGCAGGAGAGACTCTTTTGGAGCCCATGTACTACTCGGGCCTAACAGAGACCACATGCAATGAGAATATAAAGAAAATATTTTGCTGGAATCGAACCGGAGGCTCTTGCAACATAATTTGGTCTATTTCCAATTTTTTCAGAAAAAGTGGAGAAATAATTCAATGCTCTATTGAATTGGAAATTTGGCAAACTAAAAGAAAAATGCTTGAAAAATAAATCCCGAATTTCTTTTTCCATAAATTTAAAATATGAATAAAATATATAAATATAAACAACAGACCAGCTATTTATGCTTCAAGACGCCGTTCATTAAAGCCAATTAGCAGTAGTGTTTACTACGTATTTAGTCATTGCTTAATCAAACAGCAACATCAAGTGGTGCCTAGAGGCCAAAGGCTATGCACATATAGACGCTTTAAAAGCATATTTATGTCATGTTTGGTTTGCTCACTTATGAGTAGCCTGCAATGAGCTGTGGAAATGAGCACTGACCCCAACACCAAGGGGGAGAGCAACACCAAACATGGCTCAGTGGCATCACATGAAAAAAACACAAGTGTGAGCATGTGTGTGTGGAGCCATAATGAGATATGGTCCAAATGTTGTATTATGTGGTTTTTTTTTTTAATGAAACATGATTTCTTTGTATTATTTTGGATCAAAACAGAAAAGTTTCGAAATCCACATAGCCAGCAGATGTTATTGCGGTGATAAGAGTTAGCAGGATATTCTAATCATCCAGGTCAAGTCAACCTTGGTGGAGATCTGAGCTCGACTAAAAGTATTGAAAGTCTTCTCTCTGCATAGGAGCACACTCTGCAGCGTGATAGCTCAACTGACACAGGAAACGCAGCCCGCCTTCCTGACCACTCTCAAGTCCAGAGCCGTGTCAGAGAGCAGCAACGTCAAGTTCTTCTGTGTGGTGACCGGTGAGCAGCCACATTTGTCAAGGGTGACATATGAGCTAAATTGGGATAACATATTTAATCAGGAAATAATAACTGTAAGACTTGTTTTAAACCACCATACTTTGGTGTAATATGCAAAAAAATATATTTATACACTTTATATATTTTTATCATTATTTGTAGTAGTAGTAGGAGTAGTAGTAATATTTTTTTTTTGTCTTACAGGTTATCCTATCCCTCAACTAACTTGGTATAAGGATGATAAACAGTTGGACAGATTCTGTGGACTTCCGAAATATGAAATATTTCGTAATGGGCAAACCCATTCTCTGCATATTTACAAGTATGTATACTTATTGTCCAGCCTAGAAAAAAATTGTTTGGAGCAAACACAGTTTCAACAACTTAAAAATCAGCTAAACCTAAAATATTTTGTTGAATTTCTCAACATAAAATTTGATTGGTTTGCCGTGAAATTTTGGGTTCACTCTGATTGCCCAAAATTTGAATAGTCTTCTCCTTGCAGCTGCACAGTGGAGGACGCAGCCATCTACCAGGTATCGGCCAGTAACAGCAAAGGCATCGTATCGTGCTCCGGAGTTCTGGAGGTGGGTGTAATGAACGAGTTCAAGATCCACCAGCGTTACTTTGCCAAGATCAAGCAGAAGGCGGATGGCCGTGGCAAAGAGACCGACGGCAAGGAGAACCAGGAGCCCATTCGTACCATCAGCCCGGAACGCTCGCTGAGGAAACGCCGCTCCACCATGGAACCCTTCTTGAGCACGCCCAGCTCCACAGAGGATGACGTCAACAAGGAGTTAATTCCATCCGTTTGTGAGGATTCAAAGGTTAGATTGGAGGAACCATCAGAAGAACCGGTGGAGGAGAAGCCTTCTACTAAAACGTGTACAAAAACAAATAATGAGAACGCAAACGTGGGTGGCACTGCCAAGACTCCCTTTGTCAAGAAGAAGATCAAAATTTGCTCCAGAGGTGAGAGGACGCCTGAGGAGATGAGAAAGACCAGCTCGGAGGAGCTCATGGAAGTGGAGAGTTGCAAAAACATGACGGAACGTCCAAACAGAGCCACTTTGGGGAAACTGTTAAGGAAGAAAAGCTCGGAGGCGCTTCGCTCTCCAGAAAGTGCAAGGAAAGACAAGGAAAGTGTACTTAAACGTGACGAGAAAGTGTTGGGGAAGAACCCTCGCATGCCCTCCAGACTTCAAAATTCACCTCAACAGCCTTCCAGCTTAGTCACGCAGCACACAGCTGACCCTGGATGTGTGGATGGAGTCCTCAAAAACAAGACTGCTTTACCTGAGAAGATGCCAGATCAGCCGCCACAAAAGGAAACAAAAACGAAGCAAAAGAATCCATCCACGCAGAGTGAGGTGAGCTTTTTTTTTTTTCTCTCCTCCCATGAGCTCATGGGAGCATCATGCCAGCCAACACAAGCTGCTGCTATTTATAGCAACAAAATGTTAGCGCACTCCAGTCCCAATGGAGCTCGATGATGCACTTCTGTTTACACATGCAACAGGCTGGCAATGAGAAGAAAAATCTCAGCATTACTTTTCTTAATGAGACCCTCGAAATCATTCGCTCCCATTGACGGCTATAGACGTCCATTTTAACTCGGCTGGCAGTGAATGACTTATGAATTAACGTGGGGACCATGGACAGTATTGCGTCATACCGAGAGTTGCTCCCAATATGCTGCTTATCTTATTTCGGTATGACAGCATTAGGCGAAAATACTAACTCCAACCTGCTCAAATTTAAAAACAAATTAATTTTTAGTCACTGCCTCATCTCAGACTGAGATGTTACAAAGAGTATGAATTTTGCAGGGTCATCATTTACAAGACTATAATTATTGTTGTAATTATCAGACAAATTTGTTTTGCCTTTCTATGATTAGAAATGTTTTTTCCAGGCAAGCGCTAACGCAACCACAGCTACTGACATCAGTGAGACAAAAGGCAGCTCCACTGAAGTGCCTCTCAAAATGATTGACATTCCATTGTAATCACACGTCAACACAAAATTGACCTGAGATTTTCCAGATTAGATTGAGGGGAAAACATGCGCAACAAATTAAACAAATAATTGTCATAATACAGTCGAGCAATCAACACGGAAGCATTTAAAAGCTTTGGAGTTCACTTTTTGCAGCACAAAAACCGTGAACATTATTAGCCTAGCTTATCTCATCTATTTTGGAATGTCTTGTGACTCAGGGAACCTTTCTTGCTAATTATAAAAGGGGGTATAGCTCATGCTCAGACGTGATGTGGATTTGACACTGTCTGGCGCACAACTCAGAGAGCCGATACGCACAACTCGTCACCTTTTTGTAACTCAACAGGAATGAATTTTAAATGTAGCACAAGCAATATTATTTGTAATAATGGATCAGAATATTGCTGCAATATAAAACTCTTGACGGTGATACCATTACTGAGCTCGTGAATACATTTGTGGACCATCTTCACTGTCTCAACTTACTTTGGCAGACCAACTGTTGAGCTTATTCTAAATCAGACTATATTTCTATTCCAGTGTTTACGTAAGTTGCGCCTGTCACTAGGTTATCTCTGCCCACTAGAAACATGGTTGCTGTGCAAATGTGCCCAACACGGGGCGCCAAGGATTAGAAGTGAGAAGTGTCCTGGCAGTCTTGGTATGACAGAAAAAATATGATATTCTTTATGAATCTATATGAATCAATACGTGTATATAATGCTAATAATGGCAAACAAAAATACACGTACGTATGAGCATATCTGAATACACATATTACAGAATGGATAAACATTTCAGATTCATATTCAAGTATTTATTGTCACAGAGGAATGACAAAATTGCATTTGGAGCATCCATTGTGCTATTTGAGTGGGACATATAAATCATGAGAATTGTGTTGGAAAAAGAAACAAATCACTACATGAATAGAATAGAAAAAAAAATGATGCCGCAAGTGCCATTCCATAAAAGCATATGCCACAAGTGTCTGATATTTTATATACCGTATTTTCCGCACTATAAGGCGCACCTAAAAACCTCAAATTTTCTCAAAAGCCGACAGTGCGCCTTATAATCCGGTGCGCCTTATATATGGACCAATATTGAGCCACTACAGCAGGCGTGTCCAAATATACTTATATATAGACAAAGTTTTAAAATGGGCCATTCATTGAAGGTGCGCCTTATAATCCGGTGCGCCTTATATATGGACAAAGTTTTAAAATGGGCCATTCATTGAAGGTGCGCCTTATAATCCGGTGCGCCTTATAGTGCGGAAACTACGGTAATCTACAGTCGTCTGTCATTCCAGGTTTGTCTGTTTGTTGCTGGTTACACTATTGTTGTTGTTGGAGTTACACGTTTACCCATGTACTGTACAGCCAGGGATAAAGTATCATTAGTATTTACAGCCTGGCAACATGTGCTTGAATTGTTTTCCAAGGTTACACAGGCCCCTACATGGAAGAGTAGGAATGATGCACCTGTCAACCTGGAGCCTCCACCTGACCGGCGTCTGGCAGCAGCAGATGCACAACCACAGCGTAAACCCCCATCGAAAGGAGAAGCTGCAACAAACGACGTCCGGCTCCATTTCGTCGCACCAAAATCACCACAACACAGACAGCATCATTCCAAGGGATTAAGGGAAAGCCAAACGGTCTTACAAAAATCGCATCCCCTTTCATTTGCAGACCGACAAAGCCAAGCTGATTTAGTAGCAAAGAGTTCTGAACGGACAGAAGCACAAGGTTTTAAGAAGGTAGACAGTAAAGAGGGTAACAGAGCAGTGGTGAGAAAAGAGAAGATAACTGAAACAGCTGTTGCACCTAAGATTCAAAAACCAGAACAAAAGAACGATAAAATAGCTAACGAAGCTAATCCCATGGTTGCGTCTCATAAAGATAAAAAAGTGTCTAGTTTAAAACCCAACTCGGAATTACAGACTGAAGTTGAAACTGCTGGGCCATACCAAAAAAATCCCAGTTTACATGAGCAGCAAGCCACTGACTTCCAAGAAATCCCCAAACCTGTCACCAGAGTTGTATCTGTTGCAGAACTTATGAGAGCCCAAATAAAGGCTCTTGAGTCTGCGGCAACAAGTCCTGCTAAAGACATTTCTGCAGACTCTGGATCACGTACCGCTGTGGGTGACAAATCTCAAAACCTTGATCAAAGTAAGATTACCATTCAAGAGAGGACGTCAGTACCTGACATCAAACCCAGCAAAAATGTTGATTCTGCCACACCAAGGGAACATCTTGCACAACAAAGCCATCTAGGAGAGAAGATTTCTCAAAAGGATCGTAGTCCTTCATCTGCCATTGGTTCCCTCAGCATAGAATGCCATCATGATGTCATAGCCTTTCCTTCAAATAAGTACTGTTCTGATCCTGTGAATCCACAGATTTCAACTAAAGGGAGTAAGTCAGTACCTGATAGCATACCTGAGAATCATGTTGATCAAACATCTCCAAAGGATCATCTTGCGACGCAAAGTCATCCTGGAAACAAAAGGACTTTTGAAGAAGATCCGAGTCTTTGTCCTTCATCTGTCATTGATCCCCTGAGCATGGAACGGAACCGAGATGCGACAAACAATACCCAGGCAGGTCTTTCAAAGGAATGTTCTGATCCCATGAACACAAAAGAGATTGGAACTCAAGGGAGAAAGTCAGCACCTGATGGCATACCTCAGAATCATGTTGATCGAACCTCTCCAAAGGAAAACCTTATGACACAAAATCATCTTGGGAAGAAAAGGGCTTTTCAAGATCTTAGTCTTTGTCCTTCATCTGTCATTGATCCCCTTGGCATGGAAGCAAATGGAGATGTGACAAATTTAAATAACTACTCTTCTGTTCCCGTAAATTCTAAAGAGGTGGAAACTCAACTGAGGAAGTCAGTACCTGATAGCACACCTAAAAAAATTGTTGATGCAACCCCTCCAAACGAACATCTTGTAACGCAAAATAATCTGGGAAAGAGTAGTACTCATCAGGAAGATCCAAGTCCCTCCCCTTCATCTGTTATCGATCCCTTCAGCATAAAATGCAATGAAGATGTTGCAGTCATTCCCCTTGCAGGTTCTTCAAAAACGTCTGATCCTGTAAATCACAAGAAGAAAGCAACTCAAAGACCAACATCGAACGGCAAAAGTGATCAAGGCAAAGACTTGGGTCTTGTGGAAAAGTTCATCCCAGATATTAAATTTGATGCTGAAATTCAACAGGGAACAGATAAAAATACTTCCCAAACACTGATAAGGGAAAACAGTCCAGTCAGTTGTTCACAGGGTATGCTGAAAGTTCCCAGTACAAGTGTTCAGGGTGAAGATTTAAGTCCCGAAGCCAGTCCGGTATTGCAGAAAGGAGATTGTGATTCTTTTCTTACTCCTGCAACTCCTCAAGAATTGGCCTCAGGGGCCCGTCGTAAGATCCTTACTTCTACTTCCAAGGACAAACCAGAGGAGACCAATTTACCATCTGATCACCAACCTGCGAAGGAAGAGTTTTCCCCACTGAGCAGCACGCTTTCCACCAGTCCTGGATCAGACTCTTCTCAGCGGTCACCTCTTCTTCAGCAGAACAACGATACATCTCCTGTAGAAAAGCGATCGCCGATGCTGGGAAGAAAGAATATGACCGTTGTGACTAACACATCAAGCCAACCATCCAATGAGGACATCCAAAATGAGAAAACCGAGAAGGACAGACGGGATCCATGCAAAGGTAAAGAAGATGAATGGTAGTCCAAAAGAATTTAGTGTTATGCCTTTTAATAAGTACAAGTTTCTTCATTTTAGCCCCTCAAGTTATCCGGAAGATCCGCAGTGAAAGTTTTGCTGATGCCATGGGACACCTTAAACTGTGGTGCCAGTTCTTCAACATTCTAACCGACTCAACCATCACTTGGTACAGAGATCAACTGGAGATTGCCCGGATTAAAAAAAGGTATGAAGAATATAAACGTCTTGGAAAAAACGACGACCGATCTCAGTGTTTGTCTCAGTGCGGCGGATGAAAGCCAGGTCAATCTGGCCATCGTTCAAGCGTCAAGTAAAGACACTGGAATTTACAAATGTATTATCACAAATGACTACGGAAGTGACTCAACTGACTTTCTACTTGGGCCAGACAGTATGTATCTCATTTGCATATTATTAAGTCAACTATTTAGCTGCAACAAAACTCAAAACTCTCCAAATGTGTTTCAGGCTTGGCAGGGATTTCCCTTCGTATGGACCACAGTGGTAAGATCAGATCTTAGCATTGAATACAACCAAAAGTTGAATGCATTTCCAACTATTATGTTCTGTCATCAAGTTGGAGAAGAAATCGAAATGGCGCCACTGGTGTTCAGCAAAGGTCTGGCTGACAGTGGTGTCTGGGGCAGCAAGTTGTTTGGTCGTGTGATGGTCCACAAATCCTGTATTGGCAAAGGCTGTGCCAACAAAGTCTGGAGGGCTCAAGTCATCTATGGCCTTGAGCCTGTGTTTGAGTCTGGTCATACGTGTATCCTCAAAGCCCAACGCCACATTGCTTATGGTGGCAAGGAGGAACACTACCTCACAGACAGGAACTTGGACTTAGTCAAGCAGGTGTGTCTCTCTGCCGAATTGAAATTTTCTAAGTAATTCGGACCTGATATTTTCCATTGTTCTGCATACAGGAATGTAAAATTCAAAATTTGGCTCGTGAGTACTGCAAAATCTTCTCTGCAGAGGCAAGAGTCATTGAGAACTTTGGGCAACCTCTCGAGTGAGTTTGACTTTGGGCTCTCCGTACTGTAAATGTGAAAATTGTGGTATGGTTAGCACATCTACCTCACAGTCAAAAGGTCTTGGGTTCAAATTTCTTCTCAGTCGTTCCTGGATAGACTTGACATGTTCTCCATATCGCTGGTCTTTGCTTTGACATTCACTTAACACCGATCCTGAACAAACCAGGGTCATCCCTGTCTACTTGATGTATCGGCCAGCAAACACCGTCCCCTATGCCACCGTGGAGGCTGACCTGGCTGGAGTCTATCGGAAATATGTCGTGGTGGATCATGCGGGGAAGATTGAGATGAAAGCCATTTCAGAGGTAGAGCTGAAGTGTTGTGCTCTGCAGCACTGGATCTTTCAATGGACCAATGGGAACCTGCTCATCACCCAACTCGAAGGTAAACTGTGATACTTTGTGTGTGTTTATGACATCATTGGTCCTAAGAAATTGAAAAAAAAAAAAAAAGCTAGTATTTTGACTGGGGTTCTATCGACGTTGAGGCTGCTTAAAGCGTTTTGTTCTTTATTGCTGTCATCTAGAAACTATCGTGACAGCCCCAGATGAAAGTGTACAAACACTTTTGATCGTTACCGGCTTAGATTTTGAAAGTTGTTTTGCAAAATGTGTTGCTCTGCTGTCTAAACTGCTACCGAAATCCTTTCAGATGTGAATGAATTGTAGAAACCATAACTACACTGTTGTTTTTTTTTCAGGGGTTGATACAAAGATCACCAACATTGGAGTTGCAGTCAAATACACAGGGTTAGTCAACGAATGATTCACGTTAAATGATTTTACTTCAAATATATCTTTTCGACTCATCATATACTGTTGTTGTTGCTGCAGATATCAGAACCTCCAAATGGAAGGCAAACCTCAAATATTTGAAGGATTTGTCTCACAGCACCAGTGCAACTACTTCTGCGGTCTTCTGGGCTTGAGGTCACTGAAACTTTTGGACTCTTTAATGGCACCAGCCAAGCCCAAAGGCTCCAGGAGCCCATTATTGCAACGTAAGAGTCAGGCTCCTGGCTCATGCAGCCCACAGGCTGGTCGGAGAGTAACCGGCAGCCCCCGCATGCCCAGGAAGGCTGAGCAAGATGCTCCAAAATGCCTCAAAGCTACTGTTGAAGTCTAGCATTACAAATCATGATTTTACCACCATTCCGTGTCTTTACTTCATTTTGTTTTACTACATTTACGTCAATTAATCAACTCTCTGGACCACTTCATCGTAAACAGTTCGTCGTGGCAAACCTGAAGTCAAGCCAACTTTGGAATGAGCAACAACAGAGCTTTTGAACATCTTGTAGAAAGTATTCCCATAAATTACAAAGAATAACTAGTAGTAGTCGTAGTAGCTACGCTAGCTTTCAGTTTATCTAGCAACGCCACTGCAGTGAGAATGTCTCACCAAATCTTCTTGTCATTTCTACGACACTAAGATACATATATTTTAAAAACACTTGTCTATCTCACTTTCAACTTGGCGCTGTTGCCGGTTGGCACGAATTGTTTGTTATACTGTTATACGCTTCTGTCGTTTTGAGTTAGCTTGCCCACAGATTGGCTATCGGCGCGTTTCATGTGACAACCAGAGTTCAAGGCTTGTGGATTAAAAGAAAATGTTATAAATATTGAACACGTTAACCGTTATTAACATAAAGTCACCTTTTGTACAGCGAGAAGCCAACCAAGCGGAAATGTAAACATTGTGTTGTCATATGACACAGATGTACAGTGACACGCATTCTCATTGTATATGTTGCTGGTTGTAAAATAAAACAAAGCCGTGTGTATAAAAAGAGCAATTATCCAGTTCTCTTATCATATCTTGTCCTAGTTTTTGCACATATTTTCGTTTGCATACATTGAAGTTCCTCATGGCTTTGTTTACTTCCTTATTTAGCTTAAACTATTTATTTAGATGAAAAAGCTGCGCCAACATTGTGCCAGTGAGGTGCCTTGGCTAAATTTGGAGATTGGCGTGTTGGGCCCCAATGTGTGTGTTTACAATGCAAAAGGTTAACCTCATCATGATAATCACTTGTGATTCGTTGGTCATTAGTGAGTCATCCTTTATGTAAGAGCTTCAGCGTGACCACTTCATGTTATCTTGACCAAAAAAGTTCACTTGTTGTTATTTATGATGATGCCCAGCCACCCGGGTGTCACATCGTTTCAACACAACAAAGACTTGCGTTTGGCACGTCAACAAGTTTCTCTTAAGTTTTTTTTTTTTATTCATCCTTTAACTCGATGTTATCTTGTGTCAATTCTAAGTTTGTAACAATGGAAATGTGACTGGGACCGGATAAGACACTCCTGCCACCTACTGTTTGTTCAGTCATCTGGAAAGTTAAAAAAAAAAAAAAGTTACTTATTTGGTGAGGAGTGGGGGATATTTTTGAAGAAATTAATAGAAAAAAAAAACAAGGGATAATGCAACAAATACAACAGGACTCTTGATAATGTAACTTGGTGTGCCAATAATTTGAAATAAAATGAATGAATCAAGATTTTCCAAATTTCATTTAGATGCAAAAATTTTTGGGGACTACTGTATCCATCAGTTTGATTTATCTTGTTGTTCAACAATATGTTTATCGTTGCTTTTAATACCTCGATTAACGTATTTAGCAATTAAGAACCAGAGTGTGCCACAAGCTATACAACCCCAATAATTAATATATTGTTAAAACACTGTCAATCAAAAACTGAACCGACTGCATATTTGTGTGCAGTTTTTCATTTACATTTCCCATTTACTCCATTCACAAGATTTATTCATATTGTCCATGTCTGTTTAAACAAGTCTGAGTGGAAAATCGTCAAACAATGAAGTATTGAGAATAATCTTCCCGCATATCATTACGTAGGAAGCTGTTAGTGAAGCGGAAGAAATTAAAGAGGAAAAGTTGCTGTGGCACGAGCAGCTCTGACGGAATGTAATGAAGACATCACTCGGGACAATCTGAACATTAAGTCTCTATTATAAGAGCAGCAAATGAGTGAATTGCCAGTCATCAACTGACGACATTCTATGTTTAACAAGGCCTAATGTGTATTTTGCCACTCTGAGCACAGATTTGTGACACACCAAGTTAGGAGGTGGTGAAAATACCCTGAGCTTATTAGCATGTCATTTGGGTCCGCTTCTTTTTTTTTTAATTTTAACAGATAACACCAACAATAGACGCACGCTGAAGTTGATGTTCCATCCACAAGACAGAGCTGACCAGCGTGTTATGACGAGAGTCCTCTCCGAGGGCCTCGCCTCGCTTTTTGTTGTCTCGCTGACCTTAATTAGCATTGGCGCTAGGTGTTAGCATTTAGGCGGACGAGATGAAAAACATCACAGGCGGCTAAATGCCACAGACGAGCTGGCATTTGAGCAAAGTTTTATCTGCAAAAAGTCGCTTTTGTCTACGATGAATACAAGACATCGCACATCATTGCCTGAATTTTGAGCGCCTAATCACTGCACGCACTTTTAGACAATTCACCTTCTCTCAATAACAATCATTCACTTTTACAGGTCGTATGAATGAATGACTTGAATTTGGAATTACACTCCCCTCCAAAAGTATTTCAAGAGTTAGTCAACTTCCCAATGGCTTATTTTTCACCCATATAATGCGAAATAAGGTTTTCTTTCCATAACCTTGCTTGTACTCAGCCGAGGCTTGTGAACAAATGCCGAAAGAGCAGCTAATGTGACGTATTGTAAAAGAGACATAGAGCGCATGTGTTTATTATGTGTATGGAACATGACATGAATTTTAATGGAGTGTAAAGTCATCGCAAATCAACTGTGAAATTCTGTTCAGTGTTATGGCCTTGACACATTCACATGCAGCAGCCCATTGGCGGACATGTCTGTTATGTTAACCGGGATTGAAGTGCATGAATGCATGAATGGAAATGTGTGATTTTAACTACTTACATGGATATCTCCTAAGGCCGAACAGTCCCAATTTAGAAGCAAAAGTAATGCTAAGTGTGTGTGAGGGCACACATTCTTGCAATTTTAGCATTAAAATCATTGTTAACCAGAAGCTGCACCAACTTTAATGGGTTCTTTCATGGCCAAGTTAAAAGCACATGCAAAAACCATGAAAACGTTACTTCTTTTGTTTGTAAAAATATGGTAACGATACATAAACTGTAACACCTACCTTATACTAAATTTCAATCATAATGATACTGAGTACAATATTTAACAGAAAATGATAAAAACTGCTTTTTGGGGAAATTGAAGGCCTTAAAATATGTTATATTTTTAAAGTATATTATTACAAACAAATTAACAGAAACCACGTGTGTAAATTCAGATGGTAGTCAGTGTGACAGTCGCAAATTATTTTTTTTACAAGCAATGATATATTGTTAGTCACCTCAATACTTCCCCTAAGGAAATTACATTGTCTCAATGACAGAACATAAACGTGACTATAATTACATTTGTTTTTCCTTCATCAGGTTAAATAAACATAATTTATTTTCTGCTCTCTGTTTATTACCCTCTTAATTAAACTGACATAATTTATCATTTTGCCATGGTTGTTTTCATAGATGGGGGGATGTTTGCTTTTTGATACAAGATGGTTAATTATTATTAAACACCACGACCTTTGTTGCTTTGTCAGCTTTGAATTGGTATTGCTTGTGAGCAAGCGATATGATTAATATTTTTTCTCAAGTCAATTTTTTGGGGATTTAGTTAACTCTAATTGGAGCGGATAAAATGTTTTTCATTTAATTCAACAGTTAATTCACCTCTAATAAAACAAAATATTGACATTAACTATTGCAGCTTTTTGAGGTCTCTCTCCCCCCCACCCCGCACCGTATCCCGAAGTGACAACTCAACATAGCGTGCGCAAGTAGGCGGGACTTCCGGTTGTAGCCCGCACCCGGAAGACGAAGACAGAATGCGAGTTGTTCAAGCGCTTGACGCCGCATCCATATGCTCCCCCCCAAAACACGTTTTCATGTGAATTTCCTATTTTTTAAATGCTCTTATCATTTTCCACGATGTTATCGTTTGATTTCCTTGATGACGTGCGTCGCATGAACAAGCGACAGGTGGGTATAACGGCGTCGCTTTGATTCTTTGTGGAGGCAACGAGACCCTTTGGGCACTTGGCTAACGGTCGCTAGCCGCCGACACACTTTCAAAAAAAAACTACAAACTTCTCGGTGTTTTTTTTATCAAGATAATTATTCGATAGTGTGAAGTGAAAATGAAGTCGTCGAGCCGGTTTGAGCAACAACTAGCTAGCTACCGTCTACATTATTGGTAACTTCATTGAGCATCAATGAATCGTATAAGTTTTGTCAAAACAGAGGTGCGCAAATGGGTCCACCATCTATTTTATTGATGTGAATTGTCTTTGAAAAACAAGTTGTAAGCATAATGTTACACATTGAAAGTCATTTAAACAGTTAGTACAAAGTAATAAGCATAAATATAGATAAGATCTTGTGTTTTGATTCAGTTCATGATTTTTTTTCCATATCAAACCAGTACAATACAGAAATGAACGGACCCTAAAAAGGCAGCGTGAGGTAGTTGTAAAGCAAGACCTGCTGCTAGTGTGTAATATTAAATGTAATGATATTTTCTTTTATGTCAATGTGAACAATACATTTTCATAACCGCTTCTGAATAAATAAACGGTTAACTGTGCATGTGTGTCGCAGCTCTATTACCAAGTGCTAAACTTTGGTATGATAGTTTCATCGGCTTTGATGATCTGGAAGGGTCTGATGGTGGTCACTGGCAGCGAGAGTCCCATCGTTGTCGTTCTCAGGTACGTCTGGAAAAGCTTTCTTTTTTTTTTTGCCTCACAGTTCAAATGTGGTGTTAATTGTTAGCTGTTGTAGTTGAGCGTGCTCTTTCTGGCTTATTTCAGTGGTAGTATGGAGCCGGCTTTCCACAGAGGAGACCTTCTCTTCCTCACCAACCGCGTGGAGGACCCCATCCGGGTGGGAGAAATCGTGGTCTTCAGGATAGAAGGCCGAGAGATCCCAATAGTACACAGAGTCTTAAAACTTCATGAAAAGTATGACTGACTTAAGAAAAACAAAACAATGCAGACATCAGGGACTAAAATCATGCTTGTGTTTCCAGGGAAAATGGAGACATTAAGTTCTTGACCAAAGGGGACAATAACGCTGTGGATGACCGAGGTCTATACAAACAGGGACAACACTGGCTGGAGAAGAAGGATGTGGTGGGACGAGCGCGGGGGTAACTGAAGCGCACGCACACACTGACATTCGTCTGTCAAAATACACAAATGATAAATGATCTCCTGCAAATGCTGAGCATGCCTTTGGTTACCATGGCTACCGTGGCTACTTAGTCTCTTTGACTTTGTCGCTATATTTATCAACTTTTATCAGCCCCGAGAAAAAAATTAAATTGAAAGTTTGTGTCAAAGTTATTCGTCTGCGGATGTTCCACTGTACATTTTGTTTCATATCAGCACTTCGCTGCAAGGTCAACAGCGTCAGGGTTTAAGCGTCTGTGATTGTCAATTATTAACTTCCATCAAATGAGGTTTGGATTAAGGGTAGATACAGCCTCTTCACACACGTTTTCCATTATGCACAAGAAGCGAATCAAGGGGAGTCCTATGTTCATCACCTCTTGATGTGCCCTACCTTGCTTGCTCATTTTATTTGACCCCTTAAAAGGAATTTCCCAAAGCCTCGTGACTGATGCAAGTCCACAAGGCTTTCATCTTGGCTGCCCTTGATCAAGTCAAGGATTGTTTGTCATCAGTGTGGAGCTGACTCAGTCGTTGTCTTTTCCGCAGGTTTGTGCCATACATTGGAATCGTCACCATCCTCATGAACGACTACCCCAAGTTCAAAGTAGGTTTCAACCACTTCTTGGCCAACTTAATGGAAGCCTCAGTGTAATTTTCTCATGTGTCTGTCCTGTCTATGCGCAGTACGCCGTTCTCTTCATGTTGGGTCTCTTCGTGTTGATCCACCGGGAGTGAAGTCTATGTCCAGGAAAGAGAAGAAGAAAAAAACCCCACACGCAAGTCATGATGCCTCTAATACAGCAATTAAGTTTCGCTCTGTCCAATTTTTCTTTTTGTACCATTTGTTAGAGCATTTTTTAAGAGTGGGAATAGCTTTAAGATATTTTTGTGAGGGAACAAGACTATTATTATTTTCTCATGGAGAATTCTTAAACATGGTTTAAGCACTGTTTTTTCTTGTCCACTTATTGTCTTTGGAAAAAACAGATGTGAAGTATTTTATGACAGTACAAACATTAAATATGGAATCTGGTTACCATCCAATATAATTTTGCTTTGTTGCACCAACATTGTTGCCATAAATGTCAGTCATTTATTTGAAAGAGTTTCAGACTTCAATTCGTGCTCTCACATTTGGAGCAAAATTGCTTAGCAGTTTTGTTCTCTCTCACACGGTTTTTCTTTTCCATGTTTTGCCACATTCCCCCCCGGGACGCTAGATAATTTGGACACCGTCTCAAGCGACCTTCACACCTACATCTGCAGATACTTTTCCCTAAAAAAAAAAAACACCATCAAATGTTATAAAAGCTAATGAAGCTAAGCAGTTCGATGAAACTGTGAACTTGTTGCCAAATATGACCCGATGGGTCCCACAGTCTTCCAATTGAGCTGACATTCAGCAGTGCGTGTGTACGTGTGAGAGAATGTCAAAGGTTATTTAAAGAGCAAGCTGAAAGTTGCCAGTTTATCACCTTCAGAGCATCAGAGTCTGTGTGTGTCTTCAACAGCTCTTTGCATCCAACGTGCTGAGGAGAGCAGCATGTTGCAACCACTCCAGTATCATGTGGCTCATTGTGTCAAAGCCAGTCAGGGACCCTGGCAACAAATGCTCATTAGGTGGGAGTGATACAAATTAGCCATGGATACTGTCTATATATAGCAACAAGTGGACAATTTGCAATCAATTTTTTTGCTTCAGGAATGTGTTAATTATGGTTTTCAGTCATATTTTCCTACTCTACTGCCTTCCAACACGCATGTCATCTTCAATGAGATCTGCGTCCATAGGTTTGACAACATGAGTCAGTGGTTGTCTGTGCACCGTTCCGCTTACTCAAATGTCAGCTGGGATAGGCTCCTGCTCACCTTGGCCGAACGTAACAATGCTCCCACCCCTCTGCAAGTCCTCACCTTCACAAGGTAATCAAGTTGAATGGCACTTTATCAGAAAATGCTAATCTGTTCCACCCACAAAACTCAATGCAGCTCTGCTTACCTTAAAACCACCACTGTTGCCTACCCAAGGTGGAAGTGGCTGGCTAACCATGACACATTTTTAGAACTAATAAGTCTATCGCTAGTTGTGTAAATGTTCTGATTTTATAAAAGCGTGGGCTAAAAAAAAAAATGATGCTGTGTGTAAAACTATTCATGATATGCACATCATCATCATCAGCAAAAGGGGAGGGGCCAAGCCAGGAGTGCCTATAAAAGTGGGAATGATGGGAGACACACACATACGCTAACATAGTGGTGCACTATGAAGGGTTTGACAGTGAACAACGTGTGCTGGTGTGGCTTCTTGACTTATCTTGTCGTCTTCTCTCTCGCTCCTGTCAGCACAGCGGTCAGCTTCGATCTCACTGAGCTGAGGAATAAAGTGGCCAAAATTAAAGTGAATCCCAGAGGGAACCTTTGGGCAACAGGTAAGAGAGCAAGTGTTTATTAATTATGTAATAGTGACATTGATTTTGTATAGGAGCCAAAAGTACAGTATTGTCAAAATTGTATTAAGTCAATTGTTTTTATATTTTTTTAACTCTGTTCTTTAACTGTGTTCTGTACTTTAGTGATAACAGCAAATTGAAAAAAAAAGCTATTGAATTTTTTTTTTTTTTTTTATTGATGACTGCCTTTGATACATTTATGAGCATGTTAAAAGACAAAAACGATTTTATTATTAGTTTAGCACATATGTTACTTAAGTTTCTTATGAATAGATTTTATTTTTTAATAATGCACAATTCACAGTTGAGGAGACTTTTTATTCAACATAATTTATATGCATGCTAAATATATTTCTGCATACTGGATATACTTCGGTCCGCTATTTAGAAAATTCTTAAAATATGATTCAATATTTTTACAATTGACCATTTCTGACCTAATTGGCATTTTTTATTAACATATTAAAATATGACTCAATATTTTTACAACAGACAATTTCTAACCTCATTGGCATTTTTTATTGTTCACAGTTTTATGTCATTAATTTAATGTTTTATGTCATGATTGGTGATTTTGTTTGGTTTGGTTCTATTAAATACTTTTGATTCCATATGCCTTGTTTTTTGCCACGACCACTACAACAACCTGCAAATTGTGACAGTTTTGTGCTCTGAGTTGAATAGTGGAATGATGATTTGTGTTTGTTAAGGGCACTTCATGGGCAAGAAGAGTGTGATGGAAACCCCGCTGCTGTCTTCCACCGAGGAACGGGGTGTGGGACCCTTGGACGACACCCAGGGGCGCAGCGGCCTCAGCGAGCTTTTCCAGCACTTCCTGCGGGTGGCCATGCAAGCGCAGGTGGACTCACAAGAGAGCCGCTTAAAAACTCTGGTGAGGTCTCTTGCTTTAAATTATGCGATAAAAGGATGCTACATTTGAATGCTGTTGTTTTTTCCCCTCAAATTATTTTTATTTTCCCAATTTTCAGGATTTCCCCCAAGAATTTGTGTGAATATTTGTTTTCATTTTTTTCCCCAAATATTTTACAGTTTCTCCCTAGTACTTAATATTATATAATATGATAGTATATTATCTTTTTTTTTTTTCGCTGAATATTTACGTCTGTGACTCTTGCAGGATTCAGAGATGCTGAATCGGATTTTGGAGATCTACACACAAAGAAAGTGACACACGTGATGGCCATTAAGGACAGTCCACTGCTCACAATGATTGTAATCTACTCATTTTTGTGCCATTCACAATTTTCATTTATTGTTTTGTTTCCCCCCAAACGCTTCAATATTTGGTCTTGCTTGCTTACTTGTAGTCAATAAAATTCACAGTTCCACTGCTCTCTGCTGACATGCAGCAAAAACAAGACCTCAAAGGAGTATGACATCATCAACACATATTGCGTGAGACATATGCAAAATACGACGTACATAAATGTAGTCTGATTATTTGAATCACGTTTCTACTTGCCCAAATATGTTGTATGAAATCAAGAGAGAGCGAGAGCTCATGCTTGAAAGGTTATTGCAATAATTGGACATCATGCAGTAAAGATTTTATTCACCCTTATCCTATGTTCATTTCGGAGGCTTTAGTTTCTATTTAACTGGCTGCTGTGCTCATCTCATTTATATACTACACTTTGTGAGGATATTGGGATGAAATGGAAACATGTTAATATAAAAATATAAACTCATGAATGGATCAAAAGGATTGTAGTACTTTTTGCTCTTTCTTCTATATGAACCCAGTATAAATATTGCAGAAGCATTTCTAGAAAATGGATGGATGGGTATTTTTGTAATGTTGCAACTATCTTCGCCCACACAACTCAAGCCAACAAACAATGTCATGCTAATTGATGCAAACGTAAAAGTAAGTTGCAAAAAGGTGACACAGATATATGGGGAAACTTTTAACTCAGTCAAAGTACTACTGGTTAAAGTGTGACACATTAATGACAATGCACCAAAAGAGTACTAATGTCCATGTTAGCTTGATTATCTGCCAGGATACTGCATGAGTGAATATTTTAAGACATTAGGAGCATCTGAATAAAATATTTTAGATGATGGTGTTTGTTAAATGATGTATTAGCGATGATGACGTTTGAGGGTTTCTTGAGATTTTCTTAAAAAAAGAATATCTTATAGAATTTACTTGTGATATACTACCACCTTCTGACCGAACTGGATAGTCTGGATTTATGAAACGTGGTCAATTCATATTGCCTGTAGTATTTTTTAATATAATAAATTGATTTTAGTAAGCAACTGATGTATTATCTTGGATTTGAACAATAATGCAACGCTAATGAGGCCTACAAAAATACAATAAAATCAAAGAATAAAAATTTGAACTGAAAAAAATCACTTTTGATTTGAATTCTACGTTTAACCAAGGATTTGTAGGTAGTGAGGTAATTTTATACCACCGGCAGTCTTTTTTAATAGGTCGATTTTTAACAAATAATTGACATATCTTAAAGAATAATTTAGTATATTTCTTGACACTGAAAAAAAGGGATAGAAAATGCATTGAGAAAAACTATTCATATCTTATAAAAATCTATTCAATAGCTTATTAAATTTATGAATAAATAAATAGATAAATATTGGTGACATCATCAAGCACCTTAATATCAAATTATAGGACGTCTCGGCCTATTTGGTGTGACGTCAAGCATCACGTGACTTGTGTCTCCCTCTGCCTTGTTTTCATTGGTCAAAACCTTGAGACTCCACACAGTGGGGCGGGCCCGCCGAAGCCATTTTATTATCAAAACAGTAAAATAAAGTGCAGCAGGTGCATCGCTTTCTCTCCGTCGCATAGAGACAAGAGTGATTTATTGTATTCATTCCTTTATATTTATATTCCTATCGAGCAAAGGATGGGACAGTGCGGGATTACGTCATCGAAAACCGTCCTGGTTTTCCTCAATCTCATATTTTGGGTAAGCAATTTCGGGCACATTTGAGCGATGTGCGGCATCCTTGAGGACGGAGCGATGTTATTAGCAAGCTAGCGCACTGCGACAGAGGAGCGCCTTTTCACTTTAGCTTTGGTGGAGAAACTGAATTTGAGGTTATCATTCATATTTTTATAGTGCAACAACGTGAGGTAATAAACTGCGTTGGAATCTGCCGTGACGTAACGTGACAGCTGTTGACCTGCTGTGCTGCTTAAGCTAGGATGACGCTAGCAGCTCTGCATCCCATAATATAAACACTCACTGGCTACCTGCACCGTACAGTCTACCTTTGCGGTGTTAATAATGTTTAATTTAAAGGTCTCGGTAGAAATAATTCAATATTATGACGACATTAAGGATGCAGAAGTGCACTGCGTTTTGGCGTAAATCGATACGCGATTTAATGAAGTCACAATTACTGTATGTAAAATCGTTTCTAAAACGTCAAATACAAAACTGTATGGCAGTGCCGTAATAATGTAATATTGTACAGTGCAGTTCTGTACGATCATTATCGAATGGAATCTATTTTGATTATTCCATCTGTTAAAATTTGATTTCGCATTCAACCGTATTGCAAAATAAAATTTTAACCGTTTTTTTTTAAGTTATTGTTGGTATGGTTCAATATTAAAAAAAATTAAAAAAGCAACATCACACGAGCAGGAGTGTTGTTTTATTGTATATAATCCCTAATGTAATGATTGTATCTTGTCAAACTGCTTGTTTTTCCACAAAAAACGGATTTATTGAAATCATCAATTAATTTCTCGACTGACATTGCAGAAACAAAACAAATAATACAGTACAAGGTTTGACATAACTATTTCTTTGCAAAGCAGTTTTGTTAATCATTGATTTCATCTGGGTGAGTGTATGTATTGGTAACGAGAATATGAGAGCTAATCGTCTCGATGTATTTTTATGTAGGCGGCGGCAGGCATTTTATGCTACATCGGCGCCTACGTGTTCATCACCTACGACGACTACGACCACTTCTTTGAAGATGTGTACACTCTGATCCCGGCAATCGTCATCATCGCCGTGGGCACTCTCCTCTTTGTCATCGGTCTGATCGGCTGCTGTGCCACCATACGCGAGAGCTCCTGCGGCCTGGCCACCGTGAGTGCACGCCTGCTGGTCATGTTAGGACAAATGCCATGATCAATAATCAATTGTTTTTTTTTTTTGCTCTACTCAGTTTGCTGCCATCTTGCTGCTGGTGTTTGTGACAGAGTGTGTGGTGGTGGTGCTCGGCTACATCTATAGAGCAAAAGTAAGCTTCTATATAGTTGAGGAAAATATTCCAAAACTGCTGCCAAAAGTGAATATCCAGAAATATTCAAAAATACTTAAATTTTTTTTTTTTTAAATGGGCTGATGTGCATTCCAGGTGGAAGACGAGGTGAACCACTCCATCCAGAAGGTATACAACGAGTATAACGGCACCAACACGGACGCTCCTAGTCGTGCCATCGACTATGTGCAGAGACAGGTGAGGGGTGGAAAAAAAAGATACAAAGTTTTTTTGTCATTGTCAATTCTAAGCTCTGACCTTGTATGTAGTATGATGCTTCTGAGAGGGGGCGGAGTCTATTAGGAGGGAGGCAAATGGTTACAGTGATACGCTGGCTTTTTTTAAGCACGTCAATGTCTTAACAAGAGAGTTGGGCTGTGAAAACATTTCCTGCGTGTTGTTTTAGCTTCACTGCTGCGGTATCCACAACTACTCGGACTGGAGGAACACTCGCTGGTTCAAAGAGTCGAAAAACAACAGCGTCCCTGTCAGCTGCTGCCAACCCAACATCAGCAACTGTACCGGCACTCTCACCCGGCCGGCGGACCTCTACCAAGAGGTGCACAATAGTGCCAGTTGTCTTTTTTATTTATTTATTTTTTAAATTTTTTAAATAACAGTCCTTTTCAAGTTGTTTACATATTTGTGTTTTCTTTCAGGGTTGTGAAGCTCTGGTTGTGAAGAAGTTGAAGGAGATCATGATGTATGTCATTTGGGCTGCGCTAACTTTTGCATCCATACAGGTGAGGAGGAAGTCAGGAATGTGAAGTATTAGTGCAAAGGATAAAACCTCAAGAGCAAAGTTGCCCTACCCTTCCTGTGTTTGCCTCCAGATGCTGGGCATGCTGTGCGCTTGCGTGGTGCTCTGCAGGCGTAGTCACGACCCGGCGTACGAGCTGCTGGTCACCACCAACAGCTACGCTTGAGGGCCTCGCATCGGAAGACAAGCGTCACCACGTCCTGGTAGATTTCAAACTGTAGTTCTATATTTAAGCTGAGATATATACGCTCAAGCACACATTGCACAATCCAATAAAGTAGCAGACACTGGCGACGTGGTCCCCGGGGAACATGAGGAACCACCTATTTATTCTTATTATTGACATGCTTTGTAAGCTCTTATGTTATTTCCTTGACAGTGACAAGCTATAAATAGCCAGCGTATATTTAGCTATCGGCATTTGTTTTTTCAGAATAAAAATGAGCTCATTCAGTCAGAATGACTTAAAAAAATAAATTAAAAAAAACTGGAAAAAGCAGCCGCTTATATGTCAAGTCATGGTTGAATATTTGTGGGGCAAATGTGCACTTTTGCAAATGATGGTAGTATGTGTGACATTAAATGGATTTTTTTTTTTTTTTAACCTTAATTTCAACCTTAATTTAGAGCTTTTACTGTTTTCTGCCAATGATAATGAATTCAATGTAGGATGAAAATTGCCCATTCTCCTAACCACTGTTAATTTTGTACAAAACACTCCTAAATTGTGTGAGAGGTGGCTATGTTTTTTTTTTTTTTTTTAATCCTATCCTAGTCATCTAAATCTAGCAAATGTTGTGTTCTCGTAAAGGGTTTATTGAAGGTCCAAACGTTCGCCAAATATTCTCCAGACATTCGTCTATACAAAAAACCCCAAAAATAAACAGGGCAGGATGATGTTTTTTTTTCCCTGAAAAAGTTTGATTTAGCAGTGAAGCAGATACTTTATATTTCCTGTTTAGTTCTCATGCTGTGTATATTTAGTTCTGAATCCGCTTCACTGTTGAAGCACTGTGAATATATAAAGTGTGAGCCAGTTTGATTGACAGTGTTGTGAGTGTAGAATAAGTATTAAGCGTTCCCTTGTTTCACCTTTTTTTCATTTGTTAGTAGGAATGACTTCTTTTCGATATAGTTATTTTCCTGTGAAATTTTGCGATGTTTTCATTGACTTGGAGCTGTTATGTGAAACCCAAAATATTTTGCTGGAGTTGTAAAAAAAGGGTAACAAATTGTGAGGAGCTTTGAAGAGGAAACAAATAAAGTCATACATTTCAATTTGACTTTTCTTTTTCATTTGTGAGGTGCGGATGGGAATGTTTTTTTAAGTTGCAAAAAATACATTAAAATAATCATTTCTAGGTCTAATATTAGACAATAACTTTTTTTTAAAGTACGGGATACTAGGTCACCATGGCAACTGCTGACAATGTTTCATTTTATATATAACTTTATTAACAATTTTATTTTGTAACAGATATTTGCCTGAAATTGAAACAAAATTTACATTTACAGTGTCTGTTGACTTTCCCCCTTTCCCCCCTAAATATTTTCATTTCATCTGCCCCTTTCTGCAAACCTTTTCAGAGTTTGCCCAAATAGCTCCCAGGCACGATTCCCACCTGGCCGTTTCTCTCCACGGTCCACCAACCGTCCTCACCGCGCTCCAAGACCTGAACCACATCACCTCTTTGAACTGTCAAATCATCTTCCACCTGAAGAGATCATACAACAAGCATCAACACAACTAGTTTTAATTCTGCAGTGGTGCCTTGAGATACGCGTGACCTGGCTTGTGCAGATATGAGCTGTTGTTTGCTTTGACTTGCGAGCACAGACTTGAAATACAAATACAGTAATCCCTCGTTTATCGCGGATAATTGGTTCCAAAAACCACCCGCGATAAGTGAAATCTGCGAAGTACGCTCACCAACAAGAGGTACTGGGCAGATGAGAATTCGGGAAAGATGCTAATTCGTGATCGTGCTAACACGCGTAAACGGATTTCTAAAGGAATGTAAACGAACATTTGGAGCAATACTACATTGTCCTAAAGGTTAGACACATGTTTCCTCAATTTAGAAGTTTTATTTGGACTTTTAAACGTTTTTTTAATTTTGGAAAAAAAATCCGCGATGTAGCGAAGCCGCGATAAACGAAATGCGAAGTAGCGAGGGATCACTGTACTGTATGGTGGCAGTGAGCAGTAGTTTAGCAAATAGTGAAGAATTATTCAAAAAACAGGTGCCAATCGGTTTAATGCATTTCCTGTGGAAGTTTTCTGTCAAATAAAATAAAATAAACAGAATTTCACGGGACCAAATAAGATATTTAATTTGACGTTTTGCGCGACAAATGAGAGTTGTTTTTTTTTTTGGGTCGTGAGAGGCGGAGTAAGCTATTGGCGTGGGTGTGAGATGCACCCGGAAAAGAAAGCATCCGGAGGGGCTCTCAAGCGTGCAAGTGCAGAAGAAAGCTGCTGCTGAAATGCGATGGAAGCAATTCATCATCCTGTTCATTCGCCTGCGTTTCACCGGAGGTTGAACAAGCCAAATGCAACTCCAGCCGGCTCGCCCCAAAATACGGTTCGGATCTAAGCCCAGTGACGACACAAGCAAAAGGTAACACTGTGCAAAGCTTGCATGTGCATAAAACACAACAAAAGCTGTTCATCTCCAATTATTGTTAGACCCATGAACACAGGATGGACAAAAAAACAATGTTGAAGAAGAAATGATTATAAAGTGAATTATTATTTACATAATTCTGAAAAGATAGTAAGATATTTGGTTTGAGTTTGAGTTTATTCACGCAATATCCAAGACATACAAATTTAAACAACAAACAGTATTACGGATGCGTGAAAGGTCACCCTAAGCAAGCTATTTAAAGCTTTTAATAGGGGGCCTGGTTAAAGTTCTTTTTTTTTACATAAGAGCTATTACTTAGAACTGTAACATTTTAAAACTTCCACTATTATGTCGTTGTTGCTGTTTTTCCCAACCCACACTAATTTAAATTAGGGAACGATTTATTTAATTACATGACAAAGATGTATTTTCTCGAGGTACAAGTTAAATATAGCAAAAATATCAATGTTGCATTATGCAACACCCATATCGCGTATTGCATGTTTTCCAATTTCAGTGTGCCGAATTGTCTTACTAGTGAGGACATAAAAACTAGTACATGAACTTTAAATTAAATATCAAGGATATGGAATAAATTCTTTGCATAGCACCTGTGCATTGTAGTTGTAAAGCGCAATGTAGGAATCTTCGTCCACTATTGGCTGCTGGAGACCCAGCAGGGATGCATACGACCCATCTGAAGACGTAGCAGAGAAAAAGGCAGCAAAGATAGTGAGGAATTGTCCTTTGAATACGCCATTGCTGGAAACATCATCGGACTGACCTTCTCCACTAGAGGGCACTGTTGAATGGCGACTGACAACATTGCTCTTCACGGAAGCTTCCAGGAGAGGATCCGAGGTCCTCCTCATGTGATCTTCTCTGCCCCCCGTGAAGTGTCCTAGGCCGTTCCCATCCCCAGATCTGGTCTCCTTCTGATAATAGCTTTCAAAGACGATGGGATCTGTAACAAGAAAAGTTTGCTTCAGTGCAGATCGGGATTAAGGTGTATGCATGACTGGATGATACAGAATAAGGGATGGAAAAGTGTGAGAAATGACCTGGAGGATGCCAACCCGTCTTTTTCATCTCAATGAAGCAGTTGATGTCGGTGGTGATGTCACAGTGCTCCAGGTGCTTCCTTACCTCCTCACAGAACTGACATGAGATGATCATCATGGAGTTAAATAGTTTTAAGGATTTTTTTCTTTTTCTGTTGAAGCTTCGAGCTAGCACATAAAAGCTACCACAAATGGAATTTGTGCTTGCCTCATCATCTTTGACACATTGCATGGAGATGTGATTGCAGTGGTCCCACAGGGTGCACCTGAGCAAGTGGATGCGATCAGCCTCCATTTGCTGGAACACCTACAAGACCACGTCCACGTTTTTGCCATTAAGATTTATTCCGCCTTTAGCTGATTCACTGCACATGACTCTCATTTTCCCCCGTGAGGCGAAGTGGTGTCAAGAAAGAGGAAGTTGGTATGGACTTCCTGTTTGTGACCATGTGTAAAACTTGTCCAGTTACCTCGCACGTGCTTCTGTGTGTTTCCTCCCAGTCCTGGCGAACATTTTCCAGCTGGTCGATGTTGGTCAAGTATAAGGTCTCTGTCAAAATAGTGGACGATGCAGTTTGTACAAAACGACAACACGGGAAAAAATGACGACTCAGAATTATACCTGCTTCACTCACTGCCTGTCTGCATTGCTTGGCCCTGTGGCGTGCCTATGAGACAGATTTTAAATAAATAAAAGAGCAAAACTTTTATTGTGCAAATTAAAATGTCAGAAAAGTTTATTTCAAAATTAAAAGAATTGTCTAAAAAATTCCTTTTACACAGAAAATGATTTCAGAAAGCCAATTCCTAACTAACTTCTATATTTAATCATTTTTATTATACCCTATGAAATATAGTTCTGTTAGCTTTAAGCTATCAGTTTTGCATGAAGTCAATTTTTCAATTAGACTGTTGAAATTCAAATGCCAATTCTGATGAAGATGGAGTAAAATGTAAATAAAAACGAAATACAATCATTTATATATCTTTGTGCGGTCCGACATTTGAAATCAGAAATCATCAGGAGTGTCCAAACAGCACACGTGCAAATTACCTTGTCGCCATTTTTGGCTGCATGGGCAGTCTTCTCTGACGTCTGTTCTGCCTCGTCCGCTTCCTTGCATCTTGCCTCGTAGTTTTTCTTTGACTGTGGGTTGGAGAGACAAAACATTTTTTCTGGTTGAAAAATTCTTGTAGCCATCTTTTCCTTACCTCCATAGTTTTCCTGAACAAGGACACTTTCCTCTTCTGCACTTTCTCCATGATGCTTTCAAACTATCAGGAAAAACACTACGATGAGAACCTGCCACCTTCTTTGATATCACGAACTTTCCCCTCAAAGCAAACGTACTTTTTTTTTCTGCTCTTTCTGCCGCTCTCGGAAGGCCTCCACCTTTTTCACCTCCTCTTTCATTGCTTCCGACAGTTGGATGTGAAAGTTTCCCACGTTCTCCATTTCTGTAACCAAGGCTATTTGTTTCCTCAACTGTAGAGTGTCAAGCCTTTATCTCCCCCTTGGGATGGACTTACGTGTTTTTAGTTGCTCGAAGGAATCTTTTAGCGTGCTGTATGGAAGTATTATATGATCAGATCATTAAGTACTATATTGTGGCTTAGTTTTTTTTTTAATTGAGTATACGAGATGTGTACCTGATCTCTGCGTGTCCTCCAGCTTTGCGGGCTATGCTCACCAATTCCCGGCCGTACTTTTCTTCTGCTGACGCCCTGTGCACAAAACACTACAAAAGTAAAAACTTGTGGCACTTTATCTCATCAATCTTTTTTTTTTGTACAGACAGTCACAACTTGATATCTAAAACAAGAGCCAAATATGTTGCCCTATTTACATAGACTTTTGTGACTAAACTTTTGAATTGATTGTGAAAAGCATTGCAATGTTGCAGATGTTGAATGCACCTCATCCTTAAGAGCTCTTCCACATCTTTGCACATTTGTCTTCCGTCTCGCAGGCGTTGCATCAAAGCTTCGTAGCCAGCGTGGCAGGTAAAATCGGAGCCCTGCAAAGAGCAGAGATCGGGTGCGGTTGACGATGCAATGATAAGTATTGCTCAGCAGCTATTGCCACATGTCCCTAAGCGAATTCGACACCCGCTATTGGATGAAAAAGCAGAACTTGTCTTTTGGAATAACCGCGAAAGTGTCTTACAATGCTTCTTTAGTGGTTCTTGTAATTGTGTTTAAGTGCTAGACAAGAAAGGTTATTTCAATCCAGGGATGGCCAAAAAATGGCCCAAACCATTCACATTAGGCATTAGCAGCTGTTTTGGAATCTAAGAACAACTTTTGGGATATTACTTCTGAAATTGGCCAACATTTTTGTCCATTTTCTGACATCTTTTAGACCTGAATTAAATGATGCGATGTCAGTTTGAAACAATGTTTTGTTTTTGGTATAGCGATAGTACTGATAATTAGTTTTATTCTTTAAAAAATTATTAATTGATTAATGAACAAAATAATTAATAGATTATTCAATTATTATAATAACAGTTAGTTGCAGACTTATTGTTAATAATGAATGATATTCATGTATAAAGATGGCGATCATGCAAATTTATCACAGTCATTATCAATGAGGATTTAACAATAAATATCCATATGCAACACTTTCTTAAATCTCTACAAGTGCTTACATTTTCAAATCATCACTTCAAAAACATTCTGTGGAAATTGCAATGTCCAATCACTCATGAGCTATTTTTAGCACATGTTGTGTGTCTTTTCTTTAATTTCAGTTTTAAAAATCATGAATTAAAATACACCACCACAAGTGACTTACCCAAAAAGCATCTCTAAACATTAAACGTGTCATCTTTCAGATTTCCCTTGAAGCTTCTCTCAAACAATGAAAATATTGTGTAGCCACAAGTTTGATGATTTAAGGTCACTGGGCTTTTGGTCAACTCAACTCCCCGACTCGCAGCACTTAGTCATTTTGAATGAGGAAGTGCTTCTATCCCATGATGTCACTGATCACGTGTTAGCCATGTTTGGCCTCTTTCAATACCCACCGAGAGGACTGTTTGCATTTTGTGCAAATATTAAGCGGACTGCTTCGATAATGTTGACACTGAAAGTGGTTTGCTGAACCGTGTTAATCACAATAAGAGTCAGTGTGATGAAAGCAATTTGCAGCAATTTCTGCAGTAAATACATACAGCATTGCAATCTGAGAGGTTCTAGGTTGGAAAAAAAGTACACTTATAATAAGAAGTGTTTTTGTTGCTGCTTTTTGACTGCATATTGACAGTTTGGCTTAGCTTTGCTTTGGTGTGGTTTGTTTTCCATTGCTGTGGAAAAGGCAAATATCTCGTGGCATTGAGTCACCCATCACTGTGTCCTGGTTCATTGACCTTCTCTTCACTCACAAAGACAAATCCATGTTTATCTATCGGAACACTACCTTTTTCCACGTGCCGCTAGTTTTTGTGATGGCCACAAGAGGGAGACACAGACCTGAGTTTGAACTTTACCCATGAGTGGATAAGTTTGAAGTTGACTGTGTGGGAGGACCCGGGGTAGATTTGAAAGCAAAATCCCAAATCAGTGCACCCAGTTGGGATGAGAAGCACCTTGTGCCTGGGGCACCTCTGTGGGGGGCCACATGGTGATACGTCACAGAGAACACTGAAGGCTTCCATTGATTTTCAAATGGAAGAAAGCAGAGTGCCTCAGCAGATGCTTGATGGCTCAGAGTGAAATTCTGAAGGATGCACAAGACAGGTTAAATAAGAAGCAAAAGCAGAAGTACAAATTTCTCTTTTTCGGTCGTCAGCCAATCACAAGGTGGCATAGTGAGTAGACAAATCACCAAGTTTCATCCAGAAAATTCCGATTTTGGTGGTTTCACTCTATTGTTGAACCAACACTGTGTGTTGTCAGTACATGTCATGTACATGTCCACCATTTTAGGCTAAGCTTGTCCACACAGGCCCGACGAGTCAGTTTTCTGTGTGGAAAGTTGTGACTTGTTGCCCGTTGCCGTGACCCCGTTTGAGGCCTCTAATGGAAGGGACAAGCTTTGGGAATCAGCTGTGCATCCAAGCAGGGCCTTAGTGCGCAAACACACACACAAACGCACACACTTCACAGTTGTATCCCCCCTCACACTCCCTGGAGTGGCAGTTATTGAACTGTGACAAACGAGCCGTGTCAGAGCAGCCCCCCCACCTGGAGAATTGGATAGATGACCTTTCCATTACCCAACCACTGCTGTATAGAAGACCCCCTCAAACCCTCCCCAGATAAAGTAACACACACACGCACACACACAATCATACAGCCCATTTACCTCAACCAGAGTGGCAATTCTGCCGCAACTGACGTATTTGAGTTTACATATTAGCCTCCACAGCAGGACTGTCTTATCGTAATATTGACTCTGCGTATGTGCGATTGTGCGTGCGGGCTTTTAATGTGTTTTTGCAAATGTGCAAATGAATTTGTGTGTGTGTGTGTGTGTGTGTGGAGTTAAATGCGTATCCACTATCTACTCATGTACAAACACCAATTACGATGAATTTGGGACATAAAAGACATAAAAACAGAATACAATGACTTGTAAATCCTTTTCAACCTATAAAGTATTCCTATAAAGTATAGTGTGCTCAGTTACCAAATGTTTATTACCGTATTTTCCGCACTATAAGGCTCACCGGATTATAAGGCGCACCTTCAATGAATGGCCCATTTTAAAACTTTGTCCATACGTATATAAGATATATACATTTGGCCCGCGGGCCAGACTTTGGACAGGCCTGCTGTAGTGGCTCAATATTTGTCCATATATAAGGCGCACCTGATTATAAGGCGCACTGTCGGCTTTTGAGAAAATTGGAGGTTTTTAGGTGCGCCTTATAGTGCGGAAAATACGATACATGTTGGTGAAAAGAAAGTTGATGGAACACAGTGGTAAACATGTCCCTGTTCCAACTCTTTTGGGACCTGGGGCAGGCATCAAATTCAAAACTAGTGAAATTGGCGGAAAAAAAAAGTCTATGTACACAAGCAGTAATGTTGGGATTAGAAAGTTACATTTGAACAGAATAGCCTTATCGCAACCTTGGCCGTATGAGTGAGAACCTGCTAAAAAGTTGAAAGATGGTCTAATGATGTGCTACTTGCTGCTGAGGTCAGAATACAGCTGAAGGCAACAGCTGAAGGAGGAGGAGGAGGAAGGGGAGAGCAAGCCCGAGGGCTTTTCTCACCTTTGATCCGAGCTCGGCCTCAAATGAAACATTTATTAGCCTTAATCCTCAGTATTAGTGCTGAAAAGAGCGGCATTAATCACTTTCATTCCCATGGTTTTGCTTTTGCCGCACAAAAACATACATGGAAATACCTTTTTTTTTGTCTGATAGCACTAAATGTAGACAACAGATACTGCTTTGTGATGTGACATGGCATCGACAAAGCAGAAGTCAACCTAAAAATTTTCTTTACAATAATATGTTGTAACTTTCCCGGTTTATGTAAGTTAGGCAACAAAATGCAACCGTTTTTATCAATCTCAAAGGGTGGCCATTTTGCCATTTGCTGTCACCTAAAAATGACATCACAATTGCCACAACCAATCATGGCCCAGCTTCAGAAAACTGGTGAGCCGTGAAGTGGCAAAATGGCCGCTTCCTAAAATAGATAAAAACAGGTGGATTTTGCCTGTTTAATTCATCATCCACAAACAAAACATTAATCAGAACACTGCGTTTCGACTCGTTGGGATGGACAGAAAATATTATTACAAAGAAAATATTTGGGTTGACTTGCTGCCGTACAAATAATATATAGGAATTGTTGGTTGTATAAATTTTTGCTGTTGATGGGCTACTACTATGGTTCCTCATAGTGATGCGTTCAAGGTCCATGAAAAAGCACTTTCCTTACCGCATGCTAGTGTATGTTCTTTGCCTGGTAGGCGATACTGTTTTTCTATCCTCTCCTGGGCATCTTTTCCCCTCTACTGGTTGCTCTCCAGCATCTTCATGTTTGCGCATGTGAAAAGTCTCAGGTGACCTGGCCTTTCCCACCTCATGCAGCTCGCTGGTGTGCCTATATGCACAATTTGTGCGTGTGTGTGTGTCTGTGAGTGTGTTGTAAAGGCAGTATGGTAAGCTTTGCTAATTTGCTAAATGGAGTCATCCATCTGACAGAGGACAAAATTTCTGCTCGGCTTCACTTCTGTGATCCGGGTGATCCACGAGGGGGAGTCTGAGTGGGCCCGGTTGAGGGTCACACCACACGTGGCCGTGAGGTGTGGCTCTCCCCCACACACACAGACACACACACTTTGCTTTGTTGTTTCTCTTCAATAAGTAATAATTGATTTCTTTTAGATGCGCTTTGTGTGTGAAAGTGAAATGTGATTTCCCATTCACAAAACCTGTTGATTAACTTCAAAGTATCAAATGTATGCATTTTAGAAATTGTTTAGAGCATACATTTAAACTATAATTTTTTTTGCATTTGCAGTAATATTAATTGAGATTTTCCCAAAAGTGACATGCATTTTTGTATCCCTAAAATGTAATAGTTTAACTTTTACTCAATACAACCATTGTTGTAAGATCATATTCATGTTACAAAATATATTTGAAAAATTGTCGGTTTAAAAGGGTTAAAATGGTTAGTTCTTATGAAGTGACTGAATTTTAATTTTAATTTAATTTTAATAAATAATTTAAATTTAATTTTAATTTTGCCACCTGCAACATCATCCTATTCAAAAGCAGTACTGTACTTGAACTGAAGGTGGTGCTGTTGAGTTTCGGTAATTCTCCAGCAGTTTCATCCTCCTGCTGTTCACTTTTTACTCTCAGTGCGCATTCCTGTTGTTTTCTGCTCAGTCTCACTCCAACTTGATGAGGCCTTCTGACAGAATTATCACCGAGCTGCATGTCCATCTCACACACACCACCTCTCGGCCAAAGTCAGCCGCGATAGTCTCCAGCTCACTCTTACTGCGTTAGAAAATGGATGTCCATGTTTGTGATGTACTCACATTCCTTATCTCTAAAGTCAAAATAAACATCGTAACATGCAGGTACATATGTTTTCTCTCACGCAATAAAGGCCTTTTTATCAATGTTTTTTTGCACCAAAGACTTCAACTGCACTGAACCTGTGGTGCAAGCAGCATTTAAAATATACATAAAAATGTAGCACGATATAACTAGTAGGGCCGGACCCAAGTTAAATTAGGCCGATGCTAATTTTTGACAGAAGAGAATTGATTGTTTAATTGACTGATTAATAAAAAATGTCCAATGCATAAAATAACTTTTTTTAAAGCATTTCAATGGATTTTTGGTATTTATGGTCCCTATACTCACTGTGAATAGCGGTCAACTGTAAATAAATGGTTCAACCTTCCTTTCCCATTCATAGAATGCATTGTGTGGTACAATGCAATAATGAAATTGTAAGGACATTAATCCTTACCAACAGTAGTTAAATGTGTCATATTTAACACGTTTTGCATTATCAACAAATTGCAGCAGGTGATTAATAATGATTTGTTCATAACATCAACAGAAAAGTTGATAGGATGCACACGAAGCGGAATATTTTCAAATTCTCTCTTCTTCATGCAGGCTGAATCTTGACAGTGTCATGTCAGGTCATGTCATTGTCAGGAAAAAGCTTATTGCTTGGATGATAATGTCAACCGCTGTTTTTCCAAGCGTCCTTTTTCTCCGTTATCTCTAAAACACGCCAATCCAGGCAAGCGAATCACTTGAACCTCGCAGTCGGAAGGAAGCAAATACTCTGAATCTCCGTCTAATCTCTATTTCCCGACGATTAATTACTGTAAGCGTGCGTGTGGCTCCAGGCAGGCGTGTTTGTTTATGCAGGCGCTGCCGGGCCCCTAGGTATCGGCGTTACACTGGTGTTGGGCTGCGTGGCGGCGTGCATGATTATCGACCGGCGTGTCATGCAGGATAAGGCCCAGTGTGCCTCTGTTGACTGCTTTGCGGTCAGCACTGGAGGGAGGCAGGATTGTGGTTAGACTGCACACAGCCCAGGATGTGGAAAAAGGGCAGCTGTGAGTGTGCAAATGTGTGTGTCTGTGTGTATACTGTCTGCCTGCACATTGTCTCTATATGGAAGGCGGCTCTTGATCAATTACAGTGGAACTTTAAAAGGTGAACACAATCCGTTCCAGGATGATTTTCAATTTGTTTGAAATAAAAAATGAAGTCTAATGGGAAAAAAGGAAATGGGATTGGGTTGATGGGCTAATAATAGCAGTGGCATCTAAGTGTCCTTTAATGAATGGAGATTTGAACACAAATGGTGGAGCAACACATGTAGATTGTAACACTATGCATATTATCACATTTTATCCTCTGCAAAGAACCATTGTGGCTTACTGAGGAGATAAATTCTAATTATGTGATTACTCTGCTTTTATAAAGCAGAATATTAAGTATTGCTTTGGTGCCCTCTGGTGGCATCTTGGTGCTGAGGTGCGTTGAGGAGCTCCATTTCGACAAAAGTAACCATCATCTTGTGGGATTTGTAAGCAATTACAGTTGACAAGCATGGAGAGAACATGAAAATTCCCCACAGGAACGTCTCAGACAAGATTTCAAACCAAATCGACTGTGAAGCAGACGCGCTAACCACTATACCACAATGTGACCCGTTTTGAATTGCAACATATTCGTTCATAAATAATCCTTTGAGGACTAAAAACTGAAATGAGCCTTGCTGTGAAGAACATCCTAACCCTGCAGTCCTAATATATATATATATTTTTACCCATACATGCATTTAGATCCCTTTTTTTATTTATTAATTGACATTTAATCCTTTTGGAAACACCTTGGGCCTAGCATCAGTGCTAATAAATAGCCCTGCTGCATGACAGACTAAATATACTGTACATCTATCTAGGGTTCTATCTTTGCATGATTCCTCGGCCTTTCCCCCCCATATTGTTTGATCGCCTTCCTATACGCATCCACCTGGATAGCGAGCACACGGAGGGAGTGTCTGGAGCTAATGGATGCCTCTTCATAAACACTTTTGAGATGCACTTTTGCCATGCTCTGATTCACCTCGCTCACTCAGTCTCCCCTCGTCCGACGATAGAAGCCTTCCTGAGAGCCTTCATCAATTCTGCATGGACCCCAGCTACTAAACACAAACAATATCTGACGGAGGTTTTGCCTGAGGCGTGCCCCCAGCGCCCCCGAACCTCCTCCTGCCTCTGTCCTCTCCCGCTATGTTTGGCAAGCTCCACTGCCTTCCTATGGAACGGGGACATCGCATTGACATCAAGCGGAGTGTTTGATGCGATGTATTTAACCTCGGCTGCGCTTGACTCTTGTCAGGACAAGACGCTATCGATTCTTTTATTCTTTTATTGTTATGGAGCATGCGCGGATCGCTAAGCTTTGCTATTATGTGTTGTCGAGAGAAGATCAGCTGGTTTGAGACTTGGGATTGATTGTCTTCTGATTTGTTGCATTTTTCAGACAAAATAACATTCTTTTTTTTACATTTAAATAAATTTTAATATTGTTGAATTGAGTTTACTTCACTGCCTCTATTTAATGCTGGTATCTCAAATCAGCCGGCATGAAAAATTAGTTTCTCGTTAATCCTCATCCATCAAGATCCAATGACCGCTGTCATGAATCACAAATGATCATCACACTTGATTTACTTACCGGTGCCAACCAATGGAACAGGAGTAACTTTACCTTCCAACCTGGCCTGTTTCTATATCGAGCGTAATCGCCGCCTTGATTGCGGGAAGTTGAAGTCGGAGCAACAATAGCAACCTCCTCCTTTGAAGCTGTTATGATCTTTTAATGGTCTTCCATTACACCGTCGTTATATCCTAAAAGCCGGCAGCCACCGTTTCGGCCTCTTCTTTCATATCGCTTTCATTAAAAGGCTTGCAGTGACCGACGAGTCATTTGCTGAGTGTGTGTGAACGTGCGGGCGTGTGTTCATGTGTGTATTTATAAAAGACAATGGCTGAGGTGCAGTGTATTTTTATCTGGAACATCGATTTGTTTCATTCCACTTTACCTCTTACTTTTCTGGCTGTGGAAGCTGTGACCTTCAGACACGCACACGCACACACACAAGCACACACGCGCACATGCACACGGACAAATATAAGTGGCAAAGACACACTTGCATACAGTATAATGTACAAATTCAGTATAATGAAAGACCCTCTTTGTTTTTAGAGCCATTAATGAATAAATGTTGAATAAATGTTTGGATTTGAAAATTTGCCAAAAGTCAGCCAGATCCAGATCCGTTTAATGAGGATTAGTGCTATAGAAAATATCTACAGTGTAATGTCTAATATTGTATATATATTATACTATAACTAGTTTTCAAAATAGAGACTAATAAAAACTGTTGAAATATTTAAAAATGAAATATTTAAATCAAATATTTAAAAATAAAAATTCTTTAAAAAAATGAATGTAATAAAAATTGCTAACAATATCTTTCTTTTTTTAAAAGTGACAACAATTTGAAATTTTGGAATTGACATGAATTTGATGCACAATTTGTCTTCGCGGTCCACCTAAATTGATTTGGCGGGCCATATCTGGCTCCCGGGCCTTGACTTTGACACCTGTGATCTACACAATAAAAGGATGTCAAAAGAAGGTTTTATGTTGATATTTTTGACTCATTTCTAGTATTGTAGAAATCAAATCAGAAGTTAGCCAACTTCCTGAAATTTCATGTTTCACTTCAGATTATTAGTACAGTATTTTTATTAAGGTTCCTTCACATACCTGCGCACACACACAAACAGGATTCAACGTTGTAGTCAGCACCATCTCAGACTGTGGAAGTTTCATCTACTGTAAATCAGCTCTGCTCCACGGGGTCCGTCTGCGAGGGTTTTTGTGTCGGAGTGTGTGAGAGATATTGTGTGTCGGACTGTGTGAAGGGGAGCAGCCTCTTTCTGTGTTGTCTTTCCGCGTGTGTGTGTGTGCGTGTGTGTGCACGCGCACAGAGCTCAGTAACTGCGGGGCCATGGATTGATGTGCACTGCCTCCCCCTCGAGGCCCAGATCGGCAGGATAGTGTGTCAGTAGGACAAAGACATGGCGCCATCCGTCCTGCTCCACGGGCCAGTAACTAGAATTAATTACAAACCAATCGAATTGGCTGCAGCCAATTGGCAAACTAATTGGTAATTTCAGCTGCCCATCTAGTCACCGATGAGTATCTCGCCGTGGATTTGGATGATGCAGTTGTGGGAGACCAGTTGTCACACTTGGTGCCTTGTCGGAGGAGAACATTAAAGCTTTTCGTTTAACTGGAGTAAGAGATGCCATATATTACGATTAAGAAAATTGTGTTAGTGTGACTGAAAGCCCTCAACTTTTAAGAACTGCAATCCAAGACACATGTAAGGAACATTCCATTACGTACAACAGGAAGGGAAAATGCGGAAGGAAGTTTAGTCTTTAGGGCCCTAACCCGGACAGAACAAAATCTCCAATTAGCAGTCTACAAAATGATTGTGATGCTGTGATTGGCTGAATTTGGGTATTTTGTTCATGATATGCCAGATTTAAACTCCAAACCGATATTTTTTTTTTCACTACCATACAATATAAATATTGTAGCCGAGAGTTATGTCCAATACATATGTCGATGTGATACGGTATAAGCAGGAATAAAACATGCTTTTATTTTATTTTTTTAATATGAAATGTTGCTTTAATCATTTGGGAAGGTATGGACTGCATGTACTTGAGTGCTAATATTAGAGATTTTTTATGTGGACTGATTATAAAATCTTATGGCAGATATCGAACCGAAAGTCACATCGGAATCGAGTATTTTATTTGATTTATTCATTTATTATTTGTTTGGTTATAACAAATTTAAAAGTCTTCTTGGTTTTCAGTTTTGGTTGAAAAGTGTAGCATGATATAAATATTTTATATCAGTCGATAATTGTTTTTTTTTTTACTATTCTTGTCGGCTTTTAAATGTAGTAATGCATAATAGTGAGAGTGTCATTGAGACATCATCGGCCACTGACCTCGGCATGGGAAAATGACTTTAAAGTTTTAAGGGCGCCGACCCGTTCATGCTCCACTGGACTTTTGTGCTCCTTGCTGATGTTGTAAGAAGTGTCTGCAAGTGAGGTTCAGGTTACGGCCGCATTCTCCTCAAGACACAAATAGGCCCATTAGTTCATACTGATGCTTCCCATTCTTCCAACCCGATCAAGGATGAGCTCTTTCTTTCGTAGTTTCAGGAAGGTAACAGGTAACATTTCGCTTCCCTATGACCTCCGGTGTCATCCTCATCTTCCTCAAAATGTCGGTCGGCTCTTTTTGTTTCAGCAAGCCGTCAACATGTCTGGCTCACGCCCGTTTGGGAGGAAGTGTGCGCGGAAGGCTAAGAGGCCTGTCAAGGTGCCAGGTTTCTGGCGGGGCATCAATCTCTCAATTATGCCTGAAATAACCAGGCCTCACCTGACACTCCCTATGTCGCAATATACGAGAAAGAGGATGAGTGTAAAAAGGTGAAAATGAAACCAGCTGAAAGTAAATGTCTTGTGTGTGTGTGTGTGTGTGTGTGTGTGTGGGTCTGTATTTGTGTGGGCATGTTTGACAGAGATTGTGATTCATGCAGGGGAAATCTCAAAACCTACTTTAAAATGGCGATACAAATGCCTTGTTTTTATAAAACAAAAAAATTGTCGGTAAAAAATAAAATGACTTGCTAGCTTAAAGTCAACATAAAATGACTTGCTAATGCTATTGCTACCTTAAAGTAGACTACAACCGTGATATCTAGCAGGTACGCCAATTTCCTCGCTCATCATTCCCTAAATTCCCTAATTCTGTCCCGGGTGTAATATTTCTGCAGGTCCTGACATATAGTTGAGATTCTGACCAATATTAGTGGCCATTTTGTCTCTCCCTCATATGTATGTCCATGAACACCCACTGTGAACCGCTTCATAAACATGGCTGCCCAGAGGGCTAAGTAGTATTTTAGAGTAATTCTGCCATTTATTGGCTTAAACAGAATGAGCAGTACACCAATAAATTGATTAAGTCATAAAAGTGCAAGCTTTTAAGAAGGTGGCCCCTCCTCCAATTGGTGCTTTTAGCACAAACCAAACATTGATTGCGCTCACAAACGCTTGGCATCACGTCTGGCCTTTTTGCTTCCCATAAGAGCAATAACTCAGTTTACAGATGTAAAATGTATTTTACATGAGCTGCTCTGTTGTAATGCGGAGAATCCCTGAGGGTAGAAAGCGGGAAATCGCTCGCACGCTCTTGCAATGGCGCTAACTACGCTGCCTGTGAATGAGTTGCTTGATGTAATTAAATTCTCCAGAAACAAAATGTCACCTTCACAACAATACATTTTCACTGATTCTGAATCACAAAGCCTCCTGGACTCTCAGTACTTGAGTCTAACCTTCTTGTAAAATTCACAAACTTAGCAGGAACATCAATGACTCAGGTGTCAGGGTCCATTTTCTTCAACTCCGAGCAGCACCGAGATGGAGAGTTTCCACCTATTAAGTTAACACTGCTGATCTGTGCAGGATAAACAGGAATCACAAACCAGATTAAAGGCACATTCCCATCTCAGATGCCCCGCCTGCGCTGTTAGGATCTCCCAGTTAGGCTGCCAGAGCGAGATGGATGATCGATGGCTTGGCCAAAAATCGTTTGTTTAATCGCATTTGTAGGGATTTTCTCTCCTTTGGAGACAGTGGATGGCGGAGTGGGAGGAAAAGTGTGATGGGAGTCTGCTGAAACATTGGTTCAATATGGACATTATTCTGAAACCTGACACCACAGGAAATAGATATTGACCATAATGACCATTTACTCACTCTCTGGTGGTGTGTGTGTGGGGGGGCAAGTGAGATCTTCTATGAAGATGCTGAGATTAGGAAAGGGGGAACTACTATCTTTGAAGCTTGTAGCGGTCAGTTGGGTAATGTTCTAAAAGTTTCTGTCAATTATAACCACTTTTGGAATGTCATGATGCTGTAGTTTTTTCCAAGCGGCCCAGTTGAAATCAGCAAATCCTTGGTTTGATCAATTTGCTCTAACAGGCTGCTGTTCATATTTTATTTATTATTCATATAAAAAAAATGTCGTTCTTGCTTCCATCCTGGCCTCTTTAGGGAATTCCATCCAGCATTGATCTGGATCGCGGACATGCAGGATAAGCAGGACACAAAGAACAAAGTGGGGAATTCTAGAGGATTTGTCTCAGTTAAGACTGTAAAACGTTTAGATTTGAAGACCCGATGGCGGCGATGTGCGAGTCAGAAAGTGCGTCCATGGGAGAGTATGATATCAACAGTGCAAATCGATAAAGTGTGTGCGTTGTGGAAAGAGGCATGTTTGTCCTATTTGGGTTCTTAGTTTGGCTTTCGTCTCCTCCTGAAAGCTGAGAGTGTGTCTGTGTGTGGTCTGAGAGTCGCCACGGAAGACAAGAATGGATCTGAATGGGGGTTTCCCTGGGTATATAAAAGCTGAAATGCTCAAATTCTCCATACAAATTTCTCACTTTAGGTGTATATCTTCAATCATCTTAAACATTATGGTAGCAAAATTATAACCTGACTGGGAACAAGTTCTGTAGTTTTAACTAGCGTGTTAACTTGTAAATGTATTAGCTTAGGTTAATGTCATGTAGCATAAGATAGTTACGTAAAAATATGTTTAATGTCAAACAATAATATTCTTAGTCAGATCATTATTGCATCACATAATTTGTTTTTTTTGGCTCATTTAAGAAGCAAATGTATTGTGGAAAACAAAGCACTGCATTCGCATTCCACTGTTTATGGTGGCCAATTATAACCCAAAAATGATAGCATCTTTTGAAAAGTATGGTAAATGTAGTCTAGCAGTGAGGCGTTTATAAGCAAACACCCCAGCTGTCCCACTGGAGGTTTTCTAATCTTAACACAGATATTTTCGATTGAGTTGGGTGAGAAATAAGGGTCGAGCAATTGGGAGAGTAGGAGGAGTGACGGGATGCACTGTTTTGCACAGGAGACGGTGACGCCAAAACAAATTTGATAAGCTAACCTTGTTACCCCCAAGTCGCTGGCCTCCATGCTACCCCCCCTTCATAGTATTGGGGCAACTTGTGCATAATAGACACACTGATGTATGCACAAAGAAAGCCACAACTGCACACACATGCAGAGGCAGCATAATGAATGAGCGGCAGTGTGCACTTAGCGTAGGGGTGCAGCCGGTCTTCGGCCCGAGTAGCCGCAGATGATGAATTGACAGCATCTTGTAGCAGCAGCTGACAGGTTCTGGACAGCAGCAGAGAAACGTGGCGAGGGTCCGTCTGCGAAAAGAAGACGGTCGCCAGGAGGGATGAAGAAAAGGAGAGAGAGAGCAGAGCGAGGACTCCGTAGGGAAGGTGATGAAGCATGCGGCTCAGGTTTCCTGTCTCTGATGTAAGACCAGCCTGGATCGATGACTCCGCTGGGGCCCGTCCAGCACGCTCCAACCCGCCCGCTCTCTGATACTCTCGCCATCCCTTTGTCTTTCCCCTTATCGTCTTTTCTTCTCCTCTAACTGCTGTGATCCGTCACGCTCTCCCTCTGCTCTGTCCATCCGTCTCACACTCCTCCTGGCCTATCATTGGTCACCGTCACAACGAATTGAAGCCAGAAAGATCGATGGATAGATAAGACTAAATAGGAAGGATGGACTAAGCGCAGATAGATGTGCATACGAAGGTAGGGCGCAAGATTCGTTAAGTAGGAAGGTAGGTACGAACTACAGAAGGATTAGCAGATAGGGAGGGGCCTTGTCTGATAAATGAATAAACAGATAAATGGGTAAGTAGGTGAGGGAGGAGTACAGACCAGCAAGGATGGTGCATGTTCTGGAGGGTACAAGGAAATGTATGAAGGACTGACAGGGTAGGACCCTCAAACTGAGGAGAGGTAGGTAGGTAGGCCGGATGGGGACAAACAAGTCTGACAGACAACCAGGTGCTTGGTTTTTGGTAGGGATTGACAGAAGATATGTAGCTTGGACCATTGGATGTATCGGGGAAACAACAAGCTTACTCAGGTGGGTAGAGAATGATGATTGGATAAAAAAGATGGAGCAGTTGATAGAATTAATGAACAGGTGAGCAGGATGGAAGATGAATGGTAAAACCTGAAGGTTATGGAAAGGCAGGTAGGTAGGTGGTGGGACAGGTGTGGGGATACACAGATAGTCCATTGGTCAAATGACAAGACGGGTCGGTAGGTGTGTCGTGGACATGGAGGTAGTTTGATCCGGGGTAAAAAGGGGCAAGTATGATTGCCGGACAGGTAGACAAGTGTATGTATGACCCACAGACAGTTCTGAAGCGAGAGAGATCGATACCGTCAGTTGTCAGGCTGGTAAGATTTGAAGACGAACTGACTGACTGTTTGTGCCTACTGCTGGTCTTCAAGAAGAATCTTGAGGGTTAAAATAAAACAGACAACACTTGGCCTGGGTATGACGGGCTGCCATTTGTATTGAGACAAATGACTTTTTAATAGCCTTCAGGGATTGATGCTAATCTAAGGAGTCTGTTGCGCCTCTTTGCGATCAGTGTGGGCTTGGACACCCAATCTGGTGTCCAGGCCCACCAGTGGTCTTTAGTCAAGTACCCTCATAAGTACCACCCAAGCTCAATACACTTAAAGGGGGTGCAAAATAAGTGGAAGGAATGTTTACTCCTGATTGACGTATGATAGCATGAGGAATCGAGACCTGATGCAAGATACTTGAGGTAGGAGTTCAAGTTTTAAATCCTACCTTGATGTTCCTTGGTAGATCACAATTTCGAATCAATCTCTATCAAACTTTCAGGAACTACTACTGCTCTATGTCACAGCAGGAATTGCTGAATTGATTTTGAAACATTTTATGTGCTTGGTGTTGCCATTGAACACTTGTAGGAACTGCCTTCAAAAGTTACCAGTCTCCCCTCATTAGAACCTGTCATAGCCTGTTGGCAGATACCAGACCAGAGGAATATTGTTGTCTGAGGGCGGTCGAAAATTTGGAGTTGACACCAGATCAACTCCAGTGTCTTCTGTCAACACTAGGATAAGCGTTTCAAAACCAAACCCACACAGCTCAGCCGGCAAGCCTCCAAATCACCTTCAGAGAACTGTAACTAGGTGTTAAGTGAGTTCCTTTTTAAATACTGTACCATAAATAAATGGCACAATGATTAAGGGCACAGTATCAGAAAGGTTTGCTGGGAATCCTTCAATCTGAATTTTTACATATTCTTTGATAGGTCTTCTGATTTCTTTTTTTTTGGTTCATAGCTTAACTGGCCTCAAACCTGCAACCTTCTGGTCCTGAAACCAAGACCATACTCCCTACCGACTAAGCCACTTTCACACTCCTAAACCACTCTGATGTAGTTCTAAGATTTCCCCTAGCATCACTGATGATACGAGGCTTGGCGGGCCGCTGCATGATGAGCCGGCCTATCTCTTACCCTCGGTGTACATGGAGGGCCTGATCCAAAGCATTGTGACAGGTAACATAACCATAACTGACACGTTAGTGCTGATAGCCCCGTGAGGGAGCAGTCAGAGCCCATCTAGAAGCGAGACCTGCTCCCTTGAGTTTGTGGTCTAGCTTCATATCCTCTCTCACACACACACACACACACAAGCACAGTGTGGTGTGTGTCTAGCCTGCACTGTCATAAATATTTCACCTCCAAAAAAAGAGATGTCAAAAAAGCTTGGATAAAACTCTGAGAAATAATTTATACCTGCTATCAAACATATGCTAGGTTCTAGAGGACTGCCTAGTGTCGTATGCCTTATAAGAAGACATACTTAAAGCATCTTTAATTTTGTTAGTTTGGACACCCTTGGTCTAAATTCAATTAAATAACCCAATACCAAAGTGTGTAAAGAAACCCGATGAGATAAAAACACGATTGTGTGGACCTTTCACCTCAGGCAACAGTCTGCTTGGCAAATGCTTGAGGGGTGGCTCCATAAATTCAAGAGTGAAAGCAACCCGGGGGGAGGGGGTTGAGGATGCTGAAGGCCGTATTGGCATGGGAAGCGCCGGAACAGCGGTGAAGCGGAGGCCATCCAGAAGCTTGAGTGGCGGATAATTGGCGGGAGAGACTTACACAGAACTCATTCAACAGCAAGCTGGCTCAGGTGGATGCCCAACTCACCGCCATTGAAGACCAAGTACAAGTAGGCCTTCTTTTTCCCGGGGCCCCCACTAAGTTCTCGAATCGTCCCGTGTGCAGTAGTAATCCTAGAATTGGCATCTTCGTTGATGTCAACACCATTCAGAAATCATCACAGGCTAAAGACTCCCGGCTACACTTATTCCAAAACCAAGTCGCTGACCTCAGCGTACCTTCAAGTCGATGTAAAACTTCTGTGAGAGACATCAACAAGGGGTGAGGAGATAGAGACATACAGGACAACCCTCAAATGGTGTTAAGAGAAGAATATTATCGGAAGATTACAGTAGCCAATTATTCAAAAAATCCAGTATTACCTTATAGGGAAAATGATCGGCCACTTTAGGTTAGCTCCAAATCTAAAGGACAATACATTAGGTACAATCTCTCTGACCTTTGTACTAATACCCTGATATTTACCTTCACATTACCCTCGACTACATTTCCCTTTCATCTCACAACAGATGGCGAAAGTGAACAAATGCAGTCCTTTTCACAAGAACTGACACACACATTGACATTAAGAGAGGCTCGAGGTAGCAGCTCTGCCAGGCAGAAATATCCAGGTTGCTAATGCGTTCCAGTCAGGAGAGCGAGGCCAGCGGAGCAGATAATCACATCATGTGAGTGAGACCTGCACAGCCTCTGATGGTGATGCACTTGTTAAGACCACCACTATACTTACTTATGTGGCATCATGTACAGTATGGACACAATATTTGTTCAGTCTGTGTCAATATTTTCATGCTCCCTCTGCTGGTATTTATGCAAAGTGTGTGAATGATCCCACGCGTATACAAAATATGCTGCCATGTTTGTCAGGTTGCAACTTGATTGCCCTCCATATTCAAAATGTCTGTATTGAGCTGAGTCATCATTATACCGAGCTTGAGTGATGACCTAAGCATCACTTAGCAAGAGATGAAGGTATATCTAGAGATAATCAATGGCTTGCTGTGATGGCGGATCACAGACTGCAGGTACTGTCCTTGATTTGATAAGGTCAAAATTATTCTCGCTGGGAATTCTTGTGGCTTTGTTCTATTTTGAACTTAAAATTGATTTAGAAATGTTTGTCTCACACTCCTAAAAAAATCAACATTTTCAAAACCTGACTTGAACTTGATGGTATAATTTAAAGATTTTGTCTGTTCTCAAATATGCTGGTAAGTGGATATTTGTTTCATAGTTTATTCAAAAGCTGTATTTACACATTTTAAGAATTAATATACTGGTCGGTTAAAAGAATGTTTATATGAAAAATTGTTGACTCAAAACAAATTGTTATTTTTAATTCAGCTGGAAATGGAGGATGAAGATAACGGACGGATGATAAATAGATAACATAAAAGTGTGCTTTCTTATCTAAAATGATTCCAGATGATGCCTGATTGTAACATCTAATTAGATTTATTTCTGCGTGACAGAATAATAGTACTTTTAATATAGCAAAGTACCCAATAGATAGATTAGCAAGAATTACTTTGTTAAAAAAATAATAATTGCCAATTTGCTGAAATGTGCCGAGAGATTTTAGTGTAACGTGTATAGGATTACTTTTTTTAATGGAATAATCAATTATTAATAATGTTCTTTGACTGTGATTTCCATCTAAAAGAGGTTGGTAGTAATTTAATTAGTCAAATGGATCCCATGTAAACATTGCTGGTTACATAATCATCTGTAGCGGCGAGCGCGTGATATATAGTTAAATATATTGGATTTTGGCATACGCATATTTAAATGAGTATTTGAATACATTCAAGACAACATGAAGCGGTCAGGATGATAAATGAATTGACGTTTACAAGTATGGAGGAGAGACAAGGGGCTACAAATCAAAACATGCCAGCCAGTAAAATGGAATGGTTGATGGAATGAATGTCACTGGGCATTTTGTTGATTAAAGCCATCTCGGACACAGACGAGGGAGATGGAGAGACAAAGAGAAGCACGAAGGGGGAAGAGGAGAGAATGTTTAGTAAGAAAAAAAACACCTGACAGTGAAATATTGTTGGACAGGATACGCTGAGGAGAGCACGATAGAAAAATCTCCGTGGATCAAATCTTGTTAACACTGTGGCATGACCTTGGCCTGTAGCCGACACCAGAGATCATCTCAGGGTCACAGGCGCCGAGCCACTCTGTTTAATTGACATTAGCCGCCACTTCGAGGGGTCACGCTGCTCGTGATGTGGACGTCCACCTTTGCGACTCAAATTTTTTTGAAAAATTGCTACGGGAGAACAAAAGGCTGGCAGACAAACCATAAGCATAGCTTGAGTTACTCAGCCTTTGTTTTGAGTAAGGCAGCCATATTTGTTGGTGTTCCGACTGGGCAGAAATTGAAAGAACCCCTCGGACTGGTCGACAGTAAATTACAGGGCACATAGCGTATTTTCCGCACTATAAGGTGCACCGGATTATAAGGCGCACCTTCAATGAATGGCCCATTTTAAAACTGTGTCCATATATAAGGCGCACTGGATTATAAGGCGCATAGAATAAATAACTCAACGTTGCTCAAACGTGAATGCAATCACAATATAGTAACGCTCGAAATAGTGAAAACAATATATCAATAACTCAACGTTGCTCAAACGTTAATATCACACAACACACAAAATACACACGTAAAGTTTATTTTTAAAATTAGTCCTCATCCACGAATCCATATTGGTCCATATATAAAGCGCACCGGATTATAAGGCGCACTGTTGGCTTTTGAGAAAATTGGAGGTTTTTAGGTGCGCCTTATAGTGCGGAAAATACGGTACTATACTTACTTATGGACAGCGATGTTATTGACCGAAATGCATGTCGTCAGTTGCGGTCATCATCAGAAGGAATGACATCACTACACGTGTGCCTGATCTGGGAAGTTTACTCAAATGCCACAAGTGTTATTTACGACTTTGTCGTGCGGTTACGCAGGCTAATGTTTCACAGCATGACTAAGACTGTGCTTGTGTCAGTGCAGCAAAGTGGACTGTCTGGTGAAGGTCTTTTGTTATTGACAGAGTGTGAGTCAGGACGTTGTTTGTCTCTCTGATCAGAGTCTGCGGCGAAGATTCCAGGAAGCACAACATCTTGAAAGATTGCACATTTATAGTAACTGACTTATCTAAAGTCAAGTTGGAGAGATGGGCCATGTGCAGATAGGACTTTGAGTTTTTGAGTTAAAACCAATTTCAACTTTGTAGTGGTAAGAATCCAGTTTGTGTGGAATGGATTCTTGATTAATCCTGCCTGGGAACAACTGAGGCAAAATTAATGCTCTACTTGGTGCATGAAATTGCATCAGTGTACCTAATATTGTGACCAATGTGCGTGCAGGCCTGGAAATGATTTATTGTATCTTTGGAGGACAAGCAACTGTTGTAAGTGGACCAGCTATTGGCTTTACAGTAAACCCCTGTTCATTTTTTCCCTATCCCTCCGTGCAGTAAGCAGATCTCACTGCTGGCTGAATAAACATGCTGAGCTTGTCTGACAATCGTCGCTGGTATATGCCCGACCCTTGGCCTCGCAGGCGCTCCGCAACGCGGAGCCCTCTTCACTGCCTAATCTCTTATGTCTTCCAAGCTCCACTCTAATTCATTACTTCCCCCCCTCGCTTAGCCTGCTAGGTCATGACCACGCTGGACCCTGTTATGAGCCCAGCCCGGTTTTGATCTAAGGTGCGCTGGTTGCTGTTGAGAACCAGACATGAAGGCAGTGGAACAAAATTGATTGGCAATGTGGTCTAATTTGAAAATGCTTTTTTTCCAAATAAAAAATAATGAATATTAAATTCATCTACTACAACAGTAGTTATTTTGCAAATTCTTTATTTTTAAAGGGACAAAAAATGACTTTTAAATCGCATGTATGGGACTTAAAAGTGCCGGCCCACTTATGAAGTCGGAGATTATACGACATAAATTTTCTGACAATTTCTAAATTTTCAAGCTGTTCTGCACTTCCACCCTACTGTTATGTAACAGGTAGAATTAGCCAGTGGTGGCTTTGCACACATGTTGGACCTGGAGGGATCATCTCCTACTCTGAAGGGAAAGACTCTCCAGAAGTTACAATACAATCTTTAAATAATAAATAACAAAAAGTACAATTATATTTAACTCATCAATGAGGTTGGATGATAAAGAATCGTATCCAAAGCAAAGATAAGAATAGCTACGTGATTTATGATGTCATAGACAGGACCCCGGTCTATTAGAGCGAATCTGGCACTGGAGAGGAGGTCGGAGTGAAGTGAACTTGAATAAAGATGACAAAGTGCAACTGTTTGGTTGAGAGCGGCGGGAGTGTTGTTTTGGATAGCTAAAAGCCACTATAAAAAGTGACAGTCGCTTTTCTTTATATGCTCATGTGTAACGTATGCATTTGAGATTTCTTTGTTGCGCTCTGTGATGTCATAGATGAGGTGTAATGTTAGCAGACTTACAGCCAGGTTAATTGTGTCTCAAAATCTTCAAATGATTTGCAAATATGGACCCTCTCCTCAAAACATGTGTTGGATCACAGACATTTATTGTCACACTGATTTTTTTTTTTTTACTATATCAAGCACAGACATGACATAAGAAATGAGATCAGTTGTTAATTAATTTAGAGATTAATAACATGGTCATCATTATGCCTGCATTGTGTTATGTGTGATCATAAAAATAGGATGTGAATTTTACAATAAATTCGAAACATTATCAAAGTGCCCTCGGCCACCCCAAATTAGAAGACAAGGAAGAAACCATAAACTTAGCGGGTATGAATAGTTTGGTGAGCTAATGACTGAAAAATTGGCACCTAAAAAAAAATAAAAATGGCTTTGTGGTCAGGAGTGTTTAAATTAAGACAGGAAATACATTAACGGACCTTTGTAAGACAACAAAGTCAAACGTTAATATAAAATCTACATTTCAGGCCATTGGCAATTTCTGTCCTACTTTCTGCTTAAAAAAAAAAAAAAGACTATTTTTGTTTTGTTCAGGATATAGCAAACATAATGAATGTTATTTCTTCCCTGACTAAATGCTGGGCACGCCATGAATTAATGCTCCATGTCAGTTTGTATTATTTTTGAGCCAGTTGGACAAGATCAATAAACGTTAGGCTGAAACTGAACAACCAAAGCCGTTCTTTCAACTGATAGGCAGTTGAATGCAGAAGCTGACAGAACTCGAATGAATATAAGACAATAAAACGTCTTTACAACCTTGTTCAGTCAAACTTGAGTTGAGGATCCATCTGACATGTTTTAGGTGAAATAAAAGTCAAGCTTGTCAAAGTCAAGCAGCTCAGCAGTAAAGTTGATAATGTAATGAGCTCTGGTTAATGACAGCATGCCCCATAATTTGATATCAAGTTTCAACGTTTTAATAAAGTTGCCCAGGACGACCCACTTTTGGGAAAATCACGTCCTCTGTCACAACCCCGATAACTGTGGCCGTTGCTTACGCATCATTCGTTCCGTGCTATTTCACTCGGAAGCTGCCAGAAGCCCGAGCGGCACCTTCCATAACTCTTGTAACGGTGAAAGATTTTTAATTAAAATGAAGACAGCTAGCTGAACTGTGGAGACGTCACAAATAGTTTTGCCCATCAAGGTCTCGGCGCATCAGATCGCCGGCAATTGCGGCTTGTTTGAAGAACTTGTTAATCACGTCCGCTTCTTAATTCAATTATCAACAGCCGCAGATTGATGCATCCGTAGATAGCGAGAAACAGAGAATTCAATCGCTCTCCATCGACTTATGGCGTGTCATTTGTCCCCTTTCTGTATTATATATTGATATGCCGCTGACCCTATGCATTTACTGTATTGGATTTTTTTATGACTCACCTTTGATCCTCCGCTGAAGAATAACCACTGACCCCACCGTGTGAACGCCGCATCTGTTTGCGGCCGCGTGACTTCCGACATAATACGCACATGCTTTTTGAAACTCGATTTGTATTGTCGAGATAGCCGGGTCAAAGTGTGGGTGTGAGGGCGTTGGTTTGATGTAGTTTTGGGGTGGTAGAGGTCTTCCAGGAGCTGGAGAGTTGGAAGGTCACGTTCATAAATTGTTGCCGGTGTGGCTGCGGCTTAATTGAAAAGGCTGCAGGAGGAATGGGACCCTGTGATCTGAGGCCCCACGCTCCTCCCTTGTGACCCTCAGGCCTTCACTCATCACACATCTGTCCGAGTAGAAGAAAAGTTTCCGGTTGCTTTCGCACATACTGTACATGTGTTTTTTTAAGAAGCTATTCGTTTTCCGCCAGACGTTGGGGCACAATCTGCTTTAAAATTACAATGTCCAAAAAAGAAAACAATTCAGAGAACACATTCCTCTTTTAAATGATTCACAGGCAACCAGTGATGATTGAGAGGAAAAGTTTAATAATGGCAGTAAAATGCACATTAATTGCCAGCCCTTCAGGTTCCAATGCTTTTGTCTATCTTTAACACTGAAGGGCAGTGATTTAATACACCGATTAACTTATTTTTACTATTCTCTGACTGTTGCCTTCAAAAAGCTTCCCACTTGTGCTACAGGTGACCGTTAATAAACACTTTATGATGATGCTTTGACCATAATTATTATGCTTTATTATGCCAATTTCAGTCGTTTCCCAAGGCATAATATTAACAACAAAAACGACTTTAGAGGTTCCACTAAACTTGTGAGGAGAAATTACGGTGCTCAGTACTGCAGTTAGAATTCGTGGAAACATTTAACGATTGTTTCATTGAAATATAACAACGACCCAGAGAAGCTTGCCAGCAAGCTGTTTCTTGTTCCGATTTGTGAGGTGACTGTCAGGCATTTCCCGATGATGGATAGTTAGTAGTTAAAATCTCATTAGATTTTTATATCTGTTAAGAATGCCTTCACAATAAATTCAGCCTGGAACAAATGAATTCTTGTTACCTTAACTAAGAACCTGGAAGTCAACCATTTTGTGTTCCAAAAATGTCTTATACTGATTATTCTAGCAAAAAAAAAAAATTGAAGTAGCAATCGGTTCCTTTGTGAGTCACTGCAGGCTAAACAATGAGGCAATTAGTCATAAGTCAATGACACAACTGTCTAGTGTAACATAATCCATTCCTCCATAAGTACAGTGTCTATATGTCACTATACTGATTATGATCTCACCCCATCAATCTTTCAGCTATTGCTTGAGATAACCACACTCCTGTGTTGACAAAGCAGCAGATCATTTATAAAGCAGGGGGGGTCCCCACCTTGCCGTCCCTTATGGAAATCTGTCCGGGAAACAAAGGCAATCAGAAGGCTGAATGGAGGTGCGCTGTGAAACTCAATATTTCACGTGTCTTCCCGTCCCACACATAGTCGCCACCTTTTGAAGAGGAGCAGCGAGCCGAGGGGCCACTCGACAAGAAAGCTGGCGAATCTGTCCTTTCACACCGAGAGGAAACCCATCCGGGGTCGCTATTGAGCCTAATAATAGCCAGGTCGTGGTTTGACATATCATTTTGACACGTTTAGGCGTTATGACACAGATGGTTTTACTGCCGCCATAGGTGGAAAGGAAACTGCTACTCGTGTTTCACGTAGATGATTCAAACAGAACGCGATATTGTACTCAACAGCACCTCTGCTGGCTGCTCTGAAGTATTGCACTCCACTTGCTTCAATTGTTTTAACCAGTGAGGCAGCCATGTTAAACATTCAAATATTTATTATTGCAAATAATATAGCTTTGTACAACTATGTATGGCAGATTAATCAAATGAAATGCTCCTCCACCTTATTGATCAGCTTTTATTGATACCGCAAAATAAAAGCTTTGAATTTCGCAGGCTCAGATTAGTGAGTGCATGTAACTACTTGAGACAGATTCCACAGTGCCTCTGCTGGTTGCAGCCATTATGATTTGATCAGATTTGATTTGTTGCAGTTAACTCTGAAATACGGGGTCTTGAAACATTCAAGAATAATAAACACAATGTTGGTGAGTTAACGAGAAGCTATAAGAATAGACAGGAAAGTGCTTCTGGAAAAGTTGCAACTCGTAGTCACGACTTCAATCAACATTCGATTGCACGCAAGACACATTTGAAATCGTTCTAAAAAAATAAATGAGCCCTAGTAACCCTTAAATTCGAGCCTTCCAAGTTAAATATTGAAAGCGGTATTGAACCAAAACAAATTCCATCCCCGTCCACTGTTGCTGTGCGGATTTCAGGAGTAAGTTGTAAAAGTCTTCATCAATTGATCCGACAAGCGTTCATTTCATGCCGTCCAAGGAAGCAGCTGTTTGTCAGGACCTGACAACTTATTCATTAGCCGCCATAATCAGGCTCCCATATGTTGGAGGCTCTTCACATTTTTAAAGCACTTGGCAACCATATCATCTCTCCAGTTCTTGTCAATATGTCAGCCATCTGTTTTAAGACAATACACTCCACGCGGAAGGGGCCCGCTGCTGTTTTATGACGCCGAGGTGTGAACGTTCTCCTCCTTCTCCTCTTCCTCGTTCCACGGGTGGTGTCCCACCACCCGCTGTGTCCACCTGAGGTCCCAGGACAGCAGTTACAGGGGTTGGCTGCATCGCGCGAAGCCTGCCGGCCGCCACTTCTTCAAGGTGTAACAGAAACAATCCCACTAAGTGGCGGATCGCCTTTCACACAGATTACTGAGCATCTGTCACTTTTGCTGGAGGTGGAGGGGGGGCAGGGGCAAGGTCGCTACCGCTGAAGTCATGTACACACAGGACATTTACAAATGAATGGCGGACATGTTATAAAGTTGCAAAATAGTGGTGGTTCTATGAAAAGGTGTGATTTGGTTCCCTCATCCAAATATGTGGTGGTCAATTTTATTTGAAGCGGAGATCAAATTTAAGTGAAAGATATTTTAATGAGCATTGCAAAGTCTATTTGAAGTGTTTATTTTCTTGGAAGTAATTGTGATGCAGCATCTATTAGCAAGCCTGCTTTTTTGAGGGATTACAGTGAATTTAGGCAATCAAATTACAATGAAAACCAAACTATTTCGTAATGTATGATAAAAGCCAAACAAATGTATTTTACAAACTTCAAATAAAAGTAAACCTGACAGATGTAAACATTTCCTTCATCATTAGCCTTCATGCTAGTATTTTAGCATACACAATAAAATGAACAAACATAAGTAATTGATATTTAATTGTCTGGTCCTTCATTTTGTCTGTCACTTTTTCACAATTTACCATTTTTTATGCACTTTTGTGATGGCATCAAAAAAAAAAATAAAGTTAGAAATTTGTTGTGTTCATGTTTGACACTCACTGAGTTGATTTTTCATGCATATTCCAGAAAATAATGACTTTGGAGATTCCACTTTATAACGGTATATGTTGCTTGTGTTACAGAAAGGAGATGAAGGGCCAGAGTACACAATCCGCTTTGGGTCGCGCACAAAGGCACCTGCCTCCTTACGTAAGAAGGCGCCTCAACTTCTCCGCATGTAACCTCAGTGTCATCTCCATGTCTCTTCTACAATGTCGCTGGCTTGTTTGTGCTGCCTGCTTTTCTTTATGCCACCTTGTGTCTTTCAGCAGCCCACTGGATCTCCTCACACAAGCCCCGCTCATTTGTTTGGCGGGTGTTGTGTTCTGGTCTCCGCGGGGCTCGAGGGGCCCGAGCCATGCCGCGTCACATTCACGCCGGGTGAAAGGTGAGTACTCTGAGAACAGAGCGTTCGGGTCTGCTGGAGACAACCTGCCTGCTCCTTTCTGCATGCTTGACTTTGGGCTAAAGGGGGTGGTGAGAGGCAAGTGTGAATAAAAGAGGAAAAGATTTGTGCCACAGGGAAGACACAAAGAATTTGAAATGCTGTTTCTTAGAAAATTGTTATTTCAAATCCTATAGAATATGTGGCATACATTATAATACATTATTGTGAATTCAATGACGTCGTCTATTCTGTACAATTTAAGTGAACGGGTTACCCCACTTGTTTCTATGGAAATGGTTATATGAGAGGATAGACTGAAAAGGAAGAGTACAGTGGCGCCTTCAAGGTCATTGAGCACAATCTCTTCCACTAAAATGCTCAACCTCTAAATTGTTAAGCGGATAATAAAAAAAAATTTAAGAACCATGTGAGGCATACAGTTCTCGTAGGGTGTGGCACTTCTGAGAGTTAAAATGTGTATTGGTAATGGCCAATCATGGCTCACCTTGCAAATGTCACATGTCCAAACTCCTAAAATAGGTATGGCACAATAACAAAAACAAATTTAGGTGAAGGTCGTAGAGGAAAAACAAAACGGTCTGGAAAATGAGCTGTCTTGAGGAGTAGCGGTGTCAAAATGAAATCAACAATCGATTATCAAATTGATCAACAATTATCGTAATAATCGAGTGATCATTTAGAACTGTTGTTTATCTTAAAATTGTCCAAATCCTCTTATTTCAGGCTCTCAACACAAATTATTCTCTGGTTACTTCATAATAGCAGACTGATGATTTTGTGTGTTCAATCATAATAAGACATTTAAAAACATAATCTTTTACTTTGGAAGATAATAACAAAACCAGTAACTGAATCAACTTTGTAAAGTTGGTGAGTACATCAGTCCTAAATGTTGTTTGATTTTTATTGTCTTGAAACAATACCGAATAAATAACAATTGGTTACTACGATAATCAGCAATATATGTATATATTGTATATCGATCGAATAATCCATAACTAATTGAATCAAAAAATTGTAAATTATTTCGTCACGCCATACACAGAATATTTCCCGTCTCCTCCCTCTGTGGCTGACAGATCCCCGGAAATGCAGTTAGCGTGTTGCCGAAAGGTCAAACCGCATATCAAACGTGTTGATGTGCACGCGGCCCCAATACAGTTAGAGTGGTTTACGTGTAGAGCCTAGCATAACTTAGAGCAAATAGACAAACACCTCAGCTGGAAATTTACATTTAGTGAGACAGGTCGCATTTCTGTGACATATATCACGTTGTCGCAGCGTTGTTATTTGACACTTGCCCTCGCCGTATGTCAAGTAATGATGGAAGATGGCTCGCAAGTGAGACTCCTGGACAGAGCAAGGGTTACCAAGAAAGAACAAATAATAAAAAAAACAAAGTTGTCGGTGGCTGTCGTGGAAACAAAACAGATGCGCCGTAATTTATGACCACTTTCTGTGATTGGTAGAAGAAAGCGCGCCATCGATCCGAGCCGGGCCTCTCTCTTTCACCTGTTAAGAGCTTTCCACCTAATTGGCTGCCTCCATCACGGCGACTGCCAAAAGCGCGGCCTTCTCCGCCGCACAATAGTATGTTCAAGTACGTGTAAACTGTGCCTGTTTTTCTTGCGCTCCCCGCCATTGATTTTTAAATGAAGTATCAAAGAAAATCGATAGTAATCAACAAATAGGAGGCAACACCCTGTCGTGTCAGATCCCGGGGCAGGGCTTAATCAATTTAGAGGCCTGTCACAACACGAGCATGCAAAAGCAAGCTGTTGTGAATGGAAAGCAGAAATGTGTCATTTGTCAGCGGGAGGCCGAACGGGCTATCGTTTGGTTTGGGGCGATTCATGTACGAACATTACAGTATCCCTCGGGCCGGGTATCGCCTTACGCCTCTGCCAGCGCCGTTGCAAAGGCGGCCGTCCAAAATGCTTCATCAATCTCCAAGTGAACTGTGAAACAGTCGCTCCACCTGCCACTCACTGTCAACACCTCGCCGTCGCTCCACGTCGCCTTTCCAGCTCGCATACCTGAACGTGATAGGCCGGTCTCTCCCCCCCACCTCCATTTGCCTTTCAAAGACCCTGATTGTGGGGGATTTTTTTTTTTTTTTTTGAGGATAGGTGAACGTAGCTACGCATGAGGGCCAGACAATAGGCGAGGTATCATTTTCACATTTTTTTAGTTCTTTGAATCCCCTTTCTTCTTTTTTTTTCTCTCCACAAAATACCTTGTAGGCTTAAACATCTATTTTAATCCTACCACTTGTGTGCTGTCACTTGACTTTCACAGTTAAACAAGCAATAAAGTTCAAGTTCATGGTTATTGAAGAGTTTGATACACATTTAATTAAAGTGAATGTAAACTGAAATGTACAAGTTGACTTTTTTTAAGCAATTATTAAATCATGTTTTTTTGAACATTTATGAAACTCTTGGGCTGGAATCTTTTAAAGATGCTCTGGCAAGAAGTTAGGATAGCAATCAACTGACTGATCATTAATAATTTATGATTAATGAGCAATCAGTTCAGGCTTGGATCCAATGAAATTATAAAAACAAAATTACTTCCCAAGATTTGGGGTTTTGTTCTTCAACCCCAAAAAAAACAAAAAACGACAGAAGAAACCCTAAGACAAACTGTAAATACCTTTTTTCATGATTGTTCTATATTATCATTTATTTTCTATTTATTTTGTTCTTTTTTAGTATTTAAATTTCTTTTTTATTTATTTCTTTCTTTCTTATGTGTTGCTGCAGAAACATCTACTTGTATGTTTATTGTGAACTTGAATTTGACACTTTCTGGCCTTGGAGGCAAAATATTTTTGATACACTAGCTAGCTCACTATATTCCTAATACGTCTTCCGTTATTTCCAATAGAACCAAACATATATTTTTCTTCATGCTTGTCATTCATGACAACATGTAAAGTGCGACACATTCACTTCTGCCCTCTCCAGTTCAATAGGAGGTCAAGTAGTTTCCATAGTATACACCGTGTTTTTCTTGACTGGAAACTCAAGAGCGGATCAAACAACATCTGGACAATGTTCTCACCCGGCTGAGATGCTCTTTGGTCAAATGGTGATCAAATCTCATCAAATCTTCATTCACTGGGAACACAAAGGGCAGCCGCCTGTGCCACTCTGCCCTGCGGGCAACAGCAACACTCTGCATGGATATTTGAGACTCTGCTCCAGTTTGGCTGGTGTGTGGCGCATGCCCAGACCACCCTCTCTCCCTCCTTCCTGAGTGCTGTGCCAGGCCTCCCTCCAGGCTGAGAACGTGACAACATAAGGTCCATTCTGTTGCCTGTCACTCACAGCCTCGGGCCCGCTGTTAAATGGAAGAGGCTTTTAGATGCTATGAATGCGTGCTGCAAGAGGAGAGGGAATGGACATTTCACCGGGCGTTATTGTTTCTTGTTGCATGTGCGCATCCGGTGGCTTCTGTGAATGGTCATATCTTTATTGGACTCGAGTGGAGTGTGTGAAATTAGATACAGGAAATAGTATGAGCAGATATTACAGGTTTTGTACCATCCCTTGATGGCATTGATATATTATGTGATTGAATCAAATTTATTTTTCATCTGTGCTGGAAAATGTCCCGGTTTTGTGATTGATGGTGTTTTGAGGCTTTTTATTTTTTTGGTTGTTGGTTTTAGGCTTTGGCAAAAGCTCTTTATCTTGCTGGACATGTTGTACTGTAGCCAAGCGGCTAGTAAAATACGCTACTTGGAAGAAAATGGAGACAAACAGTCATGTCTTAAATCTTTATCTCTAATATCAAACCGTTCGCAACTGGAGAAGGTTTTAGCTTTTGATTTGCATGTTTTTGTAGGAACGTGATGTTTGATCGCCATCCATAACAAAGGGCGTTTTTTGCCTCACCTGTCATCTCGGTTACGGCTGACCGAAAATTTTCATGGAGGCGCATTCAAATTGATGCAGCAATTCATTTCAATTTTTCAAAGTTCCCCGTCACATGCCGAGGTCACCAAACGAGGAATGCTTTGCACAAAAAAAAAATGGACGCCCTTACTGCGTACTTTAAACAGATGTCCACTGTCAGTGCTTGGTAAGCAGCAATAAATAGCAAATTCCTCCGTGATCTCGTTTTATGACGAGGCTTGCGTGCGTCAAATCGCACGCAGGGGTGAACGTAGGGACACTTTTGATTCATTGATCATTAGTTCAGCTCACAAGCCTTGTGTTTTCCCTTCCAATGATTACTAATATTTATAACCATCAGCCCATTTAACTGGGAATGGTCGAGAAGTAATATATTGCGTAGCAATTGGTCCTCATTTAACCTTGAAGATTGTAAAGCTGTCGTGGGGGAATAGTGTAATATTCACCTTCATAAAGGGGCAAATTATAGTACAGGGAATAGGTAGCTGCAAATTTGATCAAAACGAAGTCCAACAACCTCTGCTTTGTTTCAAATCCTGTAATTAAGGCCATGTGATGTGAAATACATCAAAAGTAACCACACATGTTGGATGTGTTACAGGATGTTGCGCAAAATATAATATTTCCTTATGGTGAAAAGGGTTGGCAGTTCCAAAAAAAAAAATTGGACATTTCCAGACATGTGAATTTGGGATTTAGCCAATTGTTGGGTGTGAAGGAGCACACGCAGCTTTATACATGCGATTAAAGAAACGAGATCTGATGGAAGGCAGCCAACAATGCAACACGTGTCACCTCCAACTCTCGAGGTGACTTTGACAAGTTTCACATATTGTTGACAAAAATTTTTTATGTTACTGTAATGTTTGCCTCTTTAGTAGAGATATAAAAATAGGGCAGTCAGCAAATTAATTCATTAATTAAATAGATAAAAAATAAATAAACAGAATAAATAGATAAATTAAATTAAATGAAATTAAATAATTTAAATTAAATTAAATAAATTGCATCTCAGTGGAGATAATTAGCCCAAAACAATAATGGATGACAGCGTGTTGTCCATTTTTGATATGTGCCATTCTCATCTTCCGAATCAAGTTCCAAAATTGGTTCTTACATTGGTGAAAGGGAAAAAGCAAATTCCTTTACACTACATGTGAAAAGGGGAGTTTTTAGCTCGTGACAGGCGTGATGGATTGAATGCGGCACGTCGCGGCGTTGTCAGCCGAGAGTGTGATGATGGCCGACTGAAGCGTCTCACCTGTCGCTGCTGAGGGCGACGCGAGGGGACGACTGGCGCCGGCCCAGTCTAAACAGGAGCGGGCCCTCGCTGTCTCAACAGGTCTCCATCGCACTGTGCGAGGCCGAGAGACAGACAGAGAAGAAGTCCAGACGCACACACACGCATACAGCGCACATACAGAAAACACAAATGTGGGATTTTTCTCATTTTTCAAACGGCCTACCCCCTTCTCTGAGAACCTTGGCGGCTCTGCAGTGTGATCCTTGTGTGTGTGTGTGTGTAAGGGTGATGGTGGAGACAAACCATCTGCTTGGCCTAAAAGTGTGTGTGCGGGTCGGCTCCAATGCCCTGCAGATGTTTTGGTTGTTGTTAGGCGCCGCTTTGTTTTTGGTTTTCCCTGGTGTGTTTAGAGGCGGGGGGATTACAAATTAACCGCAATGGGGCATTTGAACGAGTGTTAAATCTCTTATGTTGGAACTCCACAATAAAATAATCGAGTTGATAGGAATTTCAAAGTTTTTCCATAAATGGCGGTTCTACCGCGACTTTTATTTTTCCTTGCCAAACTTTGTTTTTGCTTCAGCATTATTTTTTTTTGCCATGTGTCATTGCAGGAAATTAGTCATAGCATCCAAGATCTTTTGTTATTGGCTATCTACCACCAGGCCAAGGACCCCATTTAGTTTGGTGTAACTGGGTCTGATCGTTCTTATCTGCTGTTGTCCATGTGGGGTTATCGTTTCTGGTGCATTTCAGGCCTCGCATATCGTCACAAAGCTGAAGTTTAACCCATGGTTGATGTATGACATAATCTCGGTCACGCCCATCGTCACGGACTTCATTTGAGGAGTTTCCGTCATGTTTATCTGATCTATTTGTCGAGGTCAGCCATGTTTATTCTGGTTGACATTTCACTCTACAATATTTTAACGCCACCCAACTGAGCCAGAACAAATTTGCCAATTGTTTTTCTTGTCAAAGAAGCCCACACTTGCCTTCCATGTGTTTTGAGTTGGCCTGAGTGGTGAGCGGGCCAGGTTGGATTGAGTCTCGGGTGGAAAGCAGCCTTGATCCAGCCGTGGTCACTTCCAGGTCGGGCGTGAGGAGTGTGCATTGAAGGGGGGGTCAGGGGGTTGGAAGCAGGATATCAGAGACAGGCCAAATAAACAAAGCTGTCAGCCGTAGCATGGCCCTCTGACCTGCCCTGTCCCATCTGTTTTCTTATCTGCTCCAGCGCTAATACTGAGAACAAGTGACACCTCTCTCTGCTAAGCGCTCGCTGTTTTCCTTCCACTTAGATGTTGTGTCATGCCTCGCTGAGGTGGAGCTATCTTGACAGTATCTCCTGCTCGCTTTTTATTAGAGCAATAAAATTGAACCATGACTTTTTGGAAGACTGGAAGACATTTTGACCAATCTAAAACTTGGTTGATGTGGTTGAGGTCAAGTTCTTTTACACAAACGCAACAAACATATTTATGGGGCAGTTTTTAACCTGGATTTAAAAGCTTGACCTCTGATTGATAAGCTCGCTTTGGATTTTCATTTTGTTTTGTCTTCAATATCAAGATGCTCTTACAGTCGTCGCTCTTTGCCTTCAGACGAGCAACTCACACAAGCGTCATTGATGTGCTGGGCGGAGTGGATGGGTACTTGATGTTGCCAATCGACGAGGAGGGCGGAGACCATGTGGATCATTAATAAGTCTCCCCGGGGATTGCAATGGAGGAGACTGAGTGAAGGGGGCGGACTGGCAACAGTGGTGGAGGCGTGTTTGAGTTATTTGTCTCCTATTTATTGCAAAACTAGCTCACATTGAGTCTGTACAGATAGCACCGACAGTGACAGTTTTTCTTATTTATTGGATTTTAAGAATGATTTTTTTTTATGTATAGTTAAAGTAAGAAATATAGTGTAGGAAAGACCGCAACCAGCTCAGCAGTCGCATACTGGGCAAGTGCTGCATTAAGGTTCCATTTTTTGCCAGTATTTTTGATAAATGCCAAATAAATTACATGTTGAATCACCTGACATAAAAAAGAAATTAAAGCTGAAAATCCAAATCAACAAACGACTACCAACTGCATTCCAGCTCGCTTTTTTTTTTTTTTCTCGTTTTCATCAAAGTGGATGCACATGTGGTCAGTTCTGAAAAACATTCGGATTCTGTTTAGTTTATCGTGGCCACGCCAAAACCCGGCCTCCCATCATCCAGTTAAACCAGTTGCCCAACTTGTGTTATGTCTGTCCAGCATAGCTCAAATATTCTTAGAGTGCCTGACCAATTTAAGAACACTTGCGGTATTAATAAAAATAATAATAAAGCAAAAAAAATAAATCTTGCTAGCCCCCCTCACAGTCAAGGCTGCACTTGTGTCATAAAAAGGGGGAAGGGGTGGCTAACAAGCTGTCACCATACAGGAAAGTCTGCTCCAGTAAGTCACATCTGCCAATGGGCATAAGGGCCATGCCTGAGGGCTGGGGGTGGGGTCAAAGGGCGCGGCGTTCCCCTGCCTAGCACTCAGATCACATATCCACTCCAGTCAATAAAGTGGCTGCTGCCTCTGTTGCGCACCCAGAGGATATTTCTCCTTTACTATTGATTTTACGGCAGAAGAACCTACTAGTCGTCGATTTTAGAGCCTTGAAAATTTACTTTTATAGCATCAGTATATGTATAAACCGTTGGCTCCAGAGTAAACCAAAGTCTTGACCGTGTTAACATGACCTCACATTCGCCACCCGCCGTCTCTCGTGTCCCGGAGCCACCCTGGATTACGTTTATTTTTTCTGGATTATCTGATCGCCTCGGACATTCCTACTCAAAAAGTTGCCAACGTAGACGCCGCCCCTCGTCTGCCTCCCCACCCCAAAATCTACACCTTCAACAAGTGATTTTAAAAAACACCAATATCCAGTTTGAAACGGGGCTCCCTACTGATTGGGAGTAGTTTTAAATTAATATTCGATGCATAATGGCAGGCAGAATCCACTAAGCCTCTTCAAAACTTGGTTTTGTTATTGATTTGTCAATTTTGAATCTTACCTGGCAACGTATTTGGTCGTTAAGTCCTTTTAAATCAATCCTCGTCAAACCTTCTGGGATTATTGCTCTGTGTCAAACTAAGATTTAAGAAACGAGCAAGCATGCAGATGAACAATATCTGATGCCACACGTTGAAGGTAGCTAAGGTTAAAAGTCATCTCACTAGGTAAATTTCATTACCGCGCCAGACTTGGAGCCTCCCCGCACTCACAGTGTCGACTCGTTGGCCCGAGCGAGCGTGTGACCTGGCGGTGCAGCTCCCTCGGTGACCACTAATGGTTTATTTTGTGTCAAAGTGCATTTTGGTCCCTCTCAGCTCAATCGTTTTTTGTTTTTTTTCTGGACAAATTCAGCCGTCGCCATGCAACTGGAGACAGCCATGAGCTCACGTGTTTACAACGCAGGTCTGCCTTTGTTTGTCACACCTTTCAAATAAAAGGTAGCCAAGATGGACAGTGTTTACTGGATGCCGGGAGCCCAGCGTTGTCCTCTGGGATGGCATTCCAAGGTGATTTTGACTCCTTCTTCTTTCTTGCTGCCGTCTTGGCAGTTCACGGTCACCGCATGGCTTCTATTTATTGTGCAAAACCATTGGTCCTGGAGAGCCTTGAGGTTTCAACTTTTGTTCTGACTCAAAGCTTCTTTTTCATAGCGTTGATTTGTAAATCAAAGGTCTAGACGGTGGAGCTGGGTGGGGAACGTTAAATAAATGTGATGACATTTGCTTCCAATTGAGTAGAATCGTTGGTTGCTAGCTGGGCATCGTCATTCTGGAAGTGGATCCAGGCTGTCTTTTAGAGACTTTTTTTGCAGTAGGTCTGCAACCCATAGCAGGCCTTTTTTCATTTTTTTTAATCTACCAATATTGACAAAACAGTCATTTATTGGAAAAAAAGATGGGCATGCAACTCAGATTTTTTTACCCCAATTTTTGGGCAGTGTGGTCTCGATCATGTATTTAGTAAGCATTTATTGATATTTATTCATTTTGCACTTTCTATTATCCTATTCTCAATGAACTGTAAATGCTGTATTATTTTGAATATTAACAATGGTTAACTTATGTGTACGCTTGTATGGCAGCCATTTATGTCATGTTAAAATGTTTTGCAAAAAACCCATTCGATAAATTCATTTTTACAATAGTCGTGAACCTTTTCCAGTGACTTTAAACACAATGATGCAGCCGTGATGGTTTCATGTGCATTTATAATTTAGGCTATTATGAATGCAACAGTAGGACTCGAATTGAGCACCCGAGGGCGTCCGTCGCAGCTCCACTAAGCATTTGTGAAGTTATGTTGAGATGCCCGTGACTGTGTCACTTTCCATCTGGCTACGTCTTCTTATGTGGTGTAACAGTCGCAGTAACGCTGCCCTCACACTTGGCTTGGCACAGTTGTTCTCCATCTGTTGCCTCAAATCTTCACCTCTGTGCTCCTATTCCTCCTTTTTGCTCCTCCCTCGCCTCGTCTGTGCTCCATCCTCCACCTTCCATGTCAGCTAATTAGTGGGGTGAGGAAAGGGCAGTACAAAGACCTCGTCTGGCCCACCCACTGACCCTGTTCCTCCTTTTACTGAGCCATCATTTCTAGCCATTAGACCTGTCCTAGTCTTTTGATTAGGTCCAAGAAGACCCGCACACAAAGGGTTAATCATGGGATACAACTGGCCCGGGCCGTGTCACTCACCTCTTCCCGTCCCACCCGGCCCACCTCGCTTGTTTGTCTTTGGTCTGCTGCTCAGCGACTTAGCCTCTAATCTAGTTGCTGGTCAGCCAGGCCAATAGTCTGTCATTAAAGAGATATTGTCTTTTGGGTCTGCTGTTTGATTAGATGTCCTCTGTGTGTCTGTTCTAGAATGTCCTCAGGCGACGACTACGTTGACCTCATGGGTCAAACAAGTGGACTTTTCTTTGCTGAGATGGATCATCACATATTATTTTGTCGATTAATCACTTCTGGCATTGATCCTTTTTATTGACGTCCAACCCTTTTGTGTGGTCGGGGCGGTTGTCAGTGCTGTCCAGCAGGTTGGAGCTTTGAAGATAATTTCATGAAATAGCACAAATCCGGCACAAGGCATGGTCTAATTTGTTTATGAGGCAGGTTGGTGACACAAAAACGGCCTTCATGTTGGTATTTTCATAGACACATGCGGCTTGCCCCGATTTAAAGAGGGTGTTTTGCGCCATTGTGGGTGTGAACACAGCCAAATTGATTGGCCAATAGAAGCTCCTCTCATTCTCTTTAAAATTGCTGTGCAAGATGCACACAGTCCTTGACATGACGGAAATTGATTTGCAGGAGGTCACAGCGGACAAAGTACGTTTATGAGGAACTCCTTACAGACTTTCACAGGTGGAATGATGTAAACTTGTGATTATGATTTGGGAGATACAGTCCGCCATGGTTCTTGTGGTTTCCTTTTATTTATCATAAGGGTCCTTAGAATTGTATTTTAAACTGTACAGGACAGATTACGGTGCTCGGTTTCTATGGCTGGTCACATTCCACATCGTACAACCGTTTACAATCATAACAATCACTTGTGCCCAAGAGTCCAATAAAATTGCCGTACGTCAGTCAAGCTGGCTTTACAGTTTTCTTGCTAATTTGGGTCGGACAGCTTTGCTACTCTGCCAATCAGATAAAGGACATAGAGAACCTGCTGGCCAAGGTCAGACAGCAAGTAATACAGCACTATCAAGATTGTGAGAGATATTTTATTTATATAAATACACAAATTCCACAATTGGATTGCTGCTATTAAATATACATTGACTCAACTACTCGTGAATGTTTATTTTTGATTAATCTATGGTTCATCACCTAAGCTATCTTTGATGAATTTGGTCAACCATGTGTGCATTTTTGTGTTGTTAAAGGCCTGTTTTCACTCGCTGTTTGCATCAAGGTGTGACAAAAAAGCGCTCGAGCGTCACTTTTCAAGGTACAGGGCTGTTGGCAATCCACAAAAGGTGTTGACGTTTCTGTAGAGAAAGTTAAAGTGTCCTGCTTGTGGATATATGCGCTGGTCTGTTTATAATTGTGAGGGTGCATTCTCCTCATTCATAACTATCTCACATGTGTAAACTATCTAAAGCATTCGGACGTTATTTGTATCACTGAAAAATCATTTGCAAGTCCTGACAAAGAGCCCTTAGGCTGGAAAGTCTTGCAAGCAGGTTAAGTATGTGAGCAATGCAAAAGGATCATGTAGCCTCTTAGCTGCTGCCACAGTGAAAGTCCTGCACCAAGCTAAGCCTGTTGAAGGAGGCGGGGCTTAGCCCATTCATTCAGATTGAGCCTTCTTTTGGGAGGTCCTACTACTAAACTCAGTTTTTTTTTTATTATTATTATTATTTAGTTATTTATTTTATTTCATTTTATTTTCAAAGGGGATGAAAAAAAAAATTGAAATGTGTCAGGAGTGCAACTGCTACTTAAACCTTCAATTTTAATATATTTAAGAAAAAATGTTTTAGTACCTAATCAGCCTTGTTTCCAAACATGCTGAGCTGATATATTTTGGGTATAATGTGCGCTGGTGGTTGTTCATTGGTCAAGCTATGCTAATATTAGCCTGTTTTGGTGTCTTCCCCCTTCCACAGTCTCCGCTTTGCTGCAGCAGTCCATTTTTCTGTTGCTTCTTCAGTCTTGTGTGCTGAAAAATAGTTTCTTTAGCCCGACTCTCATTCCCATCCATTGTTGCTATTTCGACTGATTTGTTCAACACAGCTTGAAGTTGCTGGAAAATAAAAATATGCTTCAATTTGAATGCAGCACAAATATTTTTCAATGCAGTTTTTTATGAAAGGGATGCTTGAACACCATTTTCAATAATAACACAACGCAGTGCAGTTGCATGAATAGAACCTTTTGTTTTGTTAAATTAGGGCATTCCTTTTTTTCCTATTCTTGTATTTGACATCATTGGCTCTCTTCCCCTTCCTCTGTTGGCGTGTTTCCCTCCCACGTTCTCTCGTGGTCGCCATCCTGGATCAGAGCAGACCTCCCTCACGCACAGACCTGCTTCTTCTCAACTTCTTCATCTCACTTCTTAGCCCTGTGTGTGTGTGTGCGTGCATGTGTGTGTGTGTGCGTGAGCATGTTGTGGCGTGTCAGGGCATTTAGTGTGTCTCAGTGTACTCACGGGCCTCTTTTGTGCGACAAGGGGCATTGGCAGCGTGGGCTTTTGAGATTTAGTGTTTTGGGATAGTTGTGTTTCAAGTTTCACCTCAGGTCTGGAAGTTCTGGAGCAATGAAGGGGGGGCTAAACAGGGGCAAGCTTTCGTTAGGCGGGGGGGGGGGGGGTTAGGGGTCGCAGGGTAAATCTCTTCTCTGTGAGAAATCATTTGATCCGCGGCTTGGCTGGTTGCTTCTTGACTGTGTCTTGTTGAGTGCGTGAGTGAACAATGCAGACGGGGTCATGTTTCAGGTCTGATTCTGCAGACAAGTAGCCCCCCCCCTTCTTCTGCTCCCCCTCACATCATCCATTTGTTTCTTCTCTCTTTCACGCAGTCAGCAGCGCAATTCATGCATCCCCAATGCCCTCATCCCATGTTCGGCCCCCTTGTTCTGGTCTCATTGTATAAGTCCAGCCTTTTCATCCCCTCTGGCTCCAGTCAGGTAGTTCTCTTGGACCCCTGCACACCTTCATTACCCCCCTCTTTTTGTGTGTCCGCGTTCTTTTCACCCAATTCTCTTTACTGGCATTTTGCACAAGCAACACACCTCAAATAAACATCTTCCAATTATTTGTTTGTTTTTACAAGAATGTGCCGAGTTTTGATTTTGACTTTTGAGACCATTTAGTCATTTGTAATCATGTCGTATTTTTTACCAGTGTTGATAATAATGTTCCCCCTAAAAAATTCACCAAAATTAGAAGGTTGCTCTGCAAATGAAGTCACTGACAAAACTGCTCCTCAAAGAAAAAAAAGTTATTTTGAATCTTATAAATATAGCTAAATAAAAATGTAATTTAATTTTAATTTGGTGGTTCTGGTGGCCCAAACTCTGGGAGTTGGAAAGGGGCGTGTCACTTTCTACCATTTCAAAGGTGACATTTTCATGTCTTACAGTATCACTTTTTTCTTTTCCATACTGTTTCTTTACGGACCTATTTCACAATGGACAATAGCTTGTAAGACTTTGTGGAGAGGTGACAAAATGATTTAAGAACGTAATACCTCAAACATGTTGCATTTGGTATCTGCCAGTAATGGTAAGGCTCGAATTTCAAACAATAATCCGGAAGAATTTAAAGACAGGCAGGTGGCAAGGAACTGATGTTTTGTTTTTTTGGTGTTTGTTTGATATCAATCATCCAAATTGATAGGACTCAATAGGCCGCAGAATTTGGAAGATGAGTTGAAAACAATTTAACCATTTGTCCGAATTTGACCTGATTTTTCCTCTTAGGTTCTAAATTACATTTGCTTTGCTCAAAAAACATAAAATCTCTCAACCAGCTTGTGTCTGATATATTTTAAAATCAATAGCATTCCTGAAAAATGGCCCCAAAAAAAAGTTTGGCTTCCAATAGTTGTGATTTAAAAAAAAAAAAAAAAAGTCCCGGTCTTTTTGCCAAGTAAATCTCCCCCTAACTTTCCAAACAAACAGTATTGTCTAACTTTTTGGAGCTTCATAAAAGCTCTCCTCTTTTATATCACCCATTAGGAATCAGATCCTCAAATAAATTCAATTTTTCATGCATACAGCAATAAATACGCCCCCCCCCCCCTCTCTCTCTCTCACCAATGTACAGCAAGTCCATTAGCAGCATTCATCATAGCCCGACTATGTGCACGCTGTGGGCCAGTGCGGCCCGTGTTATTTTTTTCCCCTCCTCGCGACAACACCATCATTTCCCAGTGCTAAGAGCCCTTAATGGACTGGAATGGGCACTCTGAGGCTCATTAGCATTAGCCAGCTTCCTACTCTCCATTAATGGTGGAATGCTCTTTATATTTATAATGCTTTTACAGAGGGGATGGACAATCAATATCATAATCTACACAATTGTGGAATATGAAGTAAGTTTTTTTTTGCAAGCATTAAGAAAAACTGGGTTTGAGTTGCAAAACAAGACAACGTTTTGATAAGGGTGTGCGGTTGCTGCATGCGGATGGATGCTGATGGAAGCAAAAATAACAAAAAGTGAGTGTGTGGTAGAACTTTGGATACCTGCAAGCTGATCATTCTGAGGTTTACCAATATGACATTTTATATTTTATCGTAGGGTTATATAGTAATTCAAATAATTCAAGTTTGAAGGACATCAGTGTTTATAATGCAGTTTGAAATACGCCATTGTAGTCCCGCAACTCCAGTTGCGTAATATTAAATATTATGTTTTATATATATTATATATAATATATATTTTAAATATAATAATATTATCCAAAAGCGTAATATAGAAGAGCACAAAGCATACACAGTGGAAGTGATGTTCCTCATATGTCAGACCAATTGATTTAAGTTTCCGCTCCCAAAATGTGGAAGTCCCCCTCAACTAGTTCTCCGCCTGAGGTATCGAGTGATTTCCTCTCTTGCTCGCCTGATGTCCAAATGAAAATAACCCGCAGAGGTTTTAATGTTGGAGACAGAAAGCAGAGCCGATCCCGGTGCGTGCGTTTGTGTGTGTGCGTGTGTGTGTTAGATAAGAGCGGGCTTCCCCAGCACCTCAACTTCCTGTGTGTGTGTGAGTGTGAGAAACGTCTCCACTTGCGCTATCTCTGGTGTTGAGGAGTGCAAGCCAGGCAGCATTAACATCTAACACATACTTGAGATGGACAAAAGTTTTGAGACGTACGCCTAATCAATCACAGGTTAGACTTTGCTCCTCCTGAATCTCAAATCTTTCTAAAACATTTGGGCCTTTTATTTATTACTATCCTTTCAAGCTTTGCTTACTCTACTCTGTGGAACATCTTTGGAATATTCCCGCAGTCATAAAATTCATTCAACCATAGTTTTCTGGAAATTATGTCTCTATGGTCACATAATACTTTGGAATTAGTTCAATAAGCATCAAAGACTGTTTTTCTTGTTCCTTCCCCCCCCCCCCCTCATCAACACTTTTTTTTTTTGCATTTAATAAAGTAAAGATGTAAAACATGCACGCACGAACACACACACACACACACACACACACACACACACACACACACACACACACACACACACACACACACACACACACACACACACACACACACACACACACACGCGCGCACACAGGCTATATACAGAAGCACTAGAAGGCACAATGGAAGTCTACTGGGGTCAGTCTACTTCCTGGAGATTCTATAATGCACCACAGGAAGGTCCCAAAGGCTCCTAATTCTCACAGATTATCTCATTCCCGTCATGTTTCTAAAATTTGCTTTAAACACTCGCGTACATCCCTCATGCCGTCATTTTTGAAGCATATTTTCTATTCTTCCTACGTTGAGAGTGACATGCACGAATCTGCTTATCTCCTCCTCGATTGTCACTCATGATGCTGTGAGGTGTGCCATTACCAGAGAGTAACTTCAGCAAGTTTTTATTGATTGGCAGCGCTTGAGTAAGTCAGACCATTAACTGAAAAAGATTACGCCGGCAGAAATCTGCCTACCTGGTGGACAACCTCATTTCCTTTCAGTGAATCTCTGGAGCCTGTTAATCCAGTTACTTTGCGTCAAGATGCAACCTTGAAGTGTTTTTTTTTTTCCCCCCCCGTCAATAATGTGAGGCTGATGTCTGTTGGATTATAAACCTGGACCACAATTAGTGGGTTTTTTTTTTTTGCTTATGCCTTGTCGTTGCACACTTTGAGTCAACTTTTGTGTGTTTTACGGTTGAGTTGCCGTGTTAGCAATAAACAAAGCTCCTTGTCTGCTCATGTGACGAGCGCAAGGGAGACAACTGCTGCTGTCTACATAAATAACCAAGTAATGAACCTGCAGCAGGCATACGCCTGTAATGTGCATGGACAGCCTCCAAGACATTGACCCCGATTGTCCTCTAATAAATAAAGACAAGCACACAACATCATCTCTACACATGCGGCCATTCATATTCTTCAATGCACTCACTTTGTTTTTACTTCAACATACACAATACAACAAATGGATAATCATTGATTTTTATTTGGGTAATGTCAGTCCCCCACTCTTGTTTCCTTGAAGTGACCTCGTGAAGTATTGCTGTCATCTGATAAGTACATGCCATGTTTATGTATTCTCTCTATTTCTATTTCACTCAAGGAAAATGTGAGCTAATGTTGCCTCTGTGGATGATGCATCACTGCTTTGGAAAGCTTTATATTTTTGTTATTCTGGATAGTATGGTTCTTACTCATCGTAAGCATCTCCTGTATTTATTCCTTTAGCTCACCCGTCCAATATTAGTTGAGAGGACATTTATATAGTGTGTGCGTGCTTTCCAATGTAGCCTCTTTGAAAGCAAATAAATAAATAAATACTACTAATATTATTATTATATTAATATATACTACTATGACTACTACTACTACTACTAATAATAATAAAAATCCTAGTTTTTATGTACTCTGATAAGAAAACATTTTAAACAATACAATAATGAAAGCATTTTATATTTTATCCTTTCGAATTATTATTTGACATGTATTTGTAATAATAGTACATTATAAAAAAATAAAAAATAAACGTTTTAAATGTTATTGTAAATGTGTCTATAAAGGGTTAAAGTAATGATTGTCAATTAGATTGTGAATAGGAATGCATTTTTTTAACTGTCTTTAAACTTTAAATGTATAATAATGTAAAATAAAACTTTAAATGTGCAGTATTTTAACAATAATGTATAATGGGTATAGAATATACTTCAGTATGAGTTGCTCTGCATTCCCATTCTGACAGTCTCTGAAGATTCACACTTCTCCCAGTAGGTGCTGCTAGAGAGCAGCTGAGTCAACGTAGATAATGTGTGTTTGTGAGCGTGTGTGTGCGTTTGTGCGTCTATGTTAACTCTGCATGTGTGCAGTCCACAATCTGGGCTTGCCACCAAGCTCCTGTCAGCAATCAGTCCACAAATCAGCACGTTTCCAAGGAGACCCTGATCGAAAAAGCCACAGTAACAATAGATTGCATGTTCATGCCAGGCAAACATTTTGAAAACACTGTTTAACCTACTTTGTCAGCACAACTTGGCTATTGTTACATTTTCAAGATAGACGAGATCAATTCGACAACTTTTGATGATTGTCGGCATTTCTGTGTCCAGCAACAAGACTATGTCTCGTCTGTTAATTGGTGTGTGAGGTCATACCTGATTCCCCATCTTACTTCTTTTTATCACAGGGGGGTCCAGTTTGAACTCTGGAATCTGAACTTTGGATGCACACCCCTGATTTGGGTAATCCCCAATGATCCTTTGGCATAAGACGAACCTTTTTTTGTCTTTTTCCCTTGCGCAAATTACCTCGTAAAGCGGCTGTAAATACATCAAATTGCATATCGGGTATCATGTTTGTTCAAGCAACTGGAAACATGCGCGTGTTTTTAAAAGACGTCTTTTAACTCCAATGAAATGAGCCCCAGATGAGTATATTTGAAGTCATGTCGAATGTACAAAAATGCTCCTTTATAATCCTCTTTCCCCCCTCACCCTGATAAACCATCTGTCCTGGAATTCCAACTGCGCTGCAACCAAAGTTAAGAAAGCTAAATTCCTGAAAACACAAGCAGTGTCATGGACTCAATTTTTTAATAGTTGCCGGTATTAATATGCAAAACTGTGAAACTTTTGGCTAGGCAGTAATTAAAACCTCTCACCTAGTGCATAAAAATAAATACAATTGTTCGCACTTTTCTGAACTTCAAAAAACTATAATACCTTAAATAGCTCCCGACCCTGACATAATATTCCACCTGCTTGTTTTTTTTTAACCCTTTGTTGCTTCATTTCGGGGGTACCGCTGGACCAGCAGTCACTGACACGGGGTTAAGCTCTTTAAAACTGGGTGAAGAGATTATGCAGTTTATTACATTTCTCTCTCTCTCTCTCTCTCTCTCTCTCTCTCTCTCTCTCTCTCTCTCTCTCTCTCTCTCCCTCCCTCGCTCGTCCGCATGGGGCCTCCACGAAATTTAATACCACGTCTACAACAAGATAAGGCTTTCTTATGGACCGATTAACAATATGCCCATTGTTTGTTGGCCCCTTGCAGCCTTGCGAGCAGCCAGCGTTGTCCATTGTGGAAAAAAAAAAAAGAAGAGTTAAGAGAGGAAGAGACTCCTGGAGGGCCGAAGGAAAAGACAACTCGAAAGAGAAAGGAATTTAGTCACCTCCGATTGTCTCGCATGGCTAGTTTGAATTCGGCGTATACTTCCCCCCCGCGGTAACCAGAGACTGAGGAAGGCTTGTCAGCGGCCAAATTGCCCCTCAAGCCCACTGACAAGGATTGTCAGCAAATAGGGCGAAGGGACCCTCACCAGTCATGTCTCTTGCCAGGGTCAGTCACCGGCAATTACAAGCGAGGAGGAGCAATCGAAAAGTGCTGATGGCAAGGTACTCTCTGAATACAGTGTGTGGTTGACAGTACAAGCGCCAAACATTTATCCAATGAAAACATCTCTCCAATGTCACTTCCTCTTTTAATTCCCCCTAAATTACATTTTCACTGCCCTAATGCATTTGTCAACAACTAATTTCGACATCAATCCAGATGTCATTATGTAATTATCTGAGCTGTGTGAAACCAATTCTCACATTTGCATCAATATCCACATTTAATGGCTACTTTAATTTAAATTGAATGATAACAGAAAGCATTCTGTTGCTTATCTGTGGAGAAGAAGCTCGCTAACAGAAGAGAGAAACGAAAATGGAGGCAAAGCTGAAGTGGGAATATTCGCTGTCACCACGCAGACGTACTCCGGTTCTTTCCTGGAGTCACATGACAGTTGACAGCTGTTTTTGCCTTTAATAAGATTAGGCTAAAGAAATTAGTTGGCCTCTGCTTAATCTGTCATTTAATGGAGGGGGCCACCTGGGTCTTGCCTTATCCCGCCCGCCATGAATTGACTAATCAAAGCGGGTTTGATTCATATAATCGTACTAGGGCATGAAAGGACGCTGGCTCGTCCTAAATGTCAAATATTTATAGAATGTTCATTTAAAGAGCGGATTTGATCATTTCCGGCGGGAAATACGTATTGCCTAAAAATAACTAAAAAAACGGCCCTAATTCCAGAAGATTTAAATAATTTTTTTTTTTTAACAAAATTTATTTACAAGAGGCTGCTGCGAACGTGAAGCAAGATGAGCTGCTTTTTTTTTTTGGGCGCAAAGCGCTCTGGCACAGCTGCACAATCGGACCTTTCTCCAGCGCAAATCAATGAGGCAGCCCCGGGCTTGGGCCGCTGCCCAGAAAGCACAGTTTGTGAGGCAGTCTCACCTTACCCTTGTGCAGCGGCTGAAAGGCACCCCTATTATCACTGTAGCGCACTCACCCTGACACCTTTGCTTTTCTTCCTCGCCTCGTCGCCGCTTCCTCCAGGCTCCGCCTTCTCGCGCTCTTTTTCCTCCTGTCATCTCCATTTGCATCATTATTGTTTCTATTCTTCTTTCCTATCCACTCCCTCCAATGCAACAGATTGCCATCATGTTCTGCGTGCCGCTTAAAATCAGTTGTGACATTTTCCTATTACCGTGTTTACCTGTCCGAAGGCAGCGGCGGCCATATTCGAACCTCGCTCAGATGGTCTCGATCTGGAACGTAACCGCAAGGCCAAGCTTGATGCCGCTACGTCGTGCGGTTGCACGAGTCTACCGTTTTTGCATCGGAGGAGTAGGGCCAGATGGATACAATTATCATGGATGTTGAAATGTTTATGACAAGGTATAAACAGGGCCTTGCTGGAGAATAACTCCACAAATGTAGCCTGATGCTATCACGCTGGCTTTCTGCTTAATGTTCGGATTTCTGGTTTGGCTTTTTGATCAGGCAGCCAGAAAAAAGGACGGTTTGTGACGATCTGACCTTTTGATTAAGAGTCGTAATTTTGACTATGGTTAATTTGATCAATGGCAGTACATAGGATTAGAAGCTACATTTTTAAAGGTCAGTTCTATAAACATATAATTATTGTTTTATGTCAAAGAAAGACCCCTACTGAATTTTATTAAGCCTTTCTCAGTTGAGAGTTGAAGGTTATCAAGGTCAAAAATCAGAATGCTGATTGCATTTTCCAGATCTGCTTCTTCCAACCTTCTCTATCAAAGTTATTTACATTGCTACAACAAAAAGATATTATAAATGCTCTGCACAGTTTCTGGATGTTATGTATGATGTTGTTTGAAAATCCAACAGCAGGTTATGTAAGAAGTGTCCTGCGCTCTTATCTGTGTGGACAGGTTACTGGGTCAAAGAGATTAGATTGTTGGTTGCTAGGTAGAATTTGGCAAGTGATTGAAACAGGTTCCTCCTATCTTCCCATCACTTCCTCTGCAGCTGTTTTTTTCCACATTTTTCCTAATCATTTTGTGTCTCCTAAATCAAAGCTTTGGCAGCACGGAAGCATTGTGATCCTAACGCAGATGGATGTCGCATCATTTTGTTCTCTTTAATATTTACTGCTAAACCTCTTGAAGTCAGTGTTTATTAAGAATACAGGTGAAGCTTTCCCTCCCCAAGGCTGCTGGGTGACCTTGCTGCAGCTTGGTGGGTGTGTTACAGTGTTTGCACAAATCTCCCGAGCCTGGCAATTACTTAATTGAAAAGTTATGTACTTGGCATGAATAATTGAAAAGAGAGATCTCTGGAATTAGCACCGTATGCAAAGACAAAAGTGAATCCACAGCTGCCGCAATGCAGGACACAACGTGAACGGAATTTGAAAATATGAGACAAATGAAAATATTTGAAAATTGTTTTGAATGACATTAGTTCCACCTGTATGAACGAAACGATGTTAGCGACAACCTTTCCAAATTCTCAATGTTTTGACCGATAACTTGATTAGTATCCATAATGTTATTTTTTCAAGTAGATAGCTACAGTCCCGATCCATAAGATGTGGAATTTGTCACGTCGTCATGTAAAGTGAACCGTGCAGACTAAACAACGCTGGTTCGCCAGAATTCAGCACACATGGTTTGTGTTTAAGAAGAAGAAAAAAAAACTTCTTTGACCTTATCACTCGAACATGTGCAGTCAGTGACATCAAGACGTCCAACGTAGGTTGAACGTTACTTACAAAAAATATATAGTTGTATCATATGATCGCATGAACGGAGTGTAGGCAGGGTCTGAGGATTTAGGACTGATCAAAAACTGTATATCAAAAGTAGTTTTTTTTTATGGCAAGTATACATCAGATAGATGGAAAAAAGCAAGTGGAAGTTAAAAATGTGAATTCCTTTATTTAGGAAGAATTTGCATACTGAACTTGGAAAATGGATGCATGCATTGAACAAAACCAAAAATATGCATAAAAAGGAGTCATTTTAAATGATTTAATTTTCATTATGCAATGATGAACGTCTTTTTATACTTTCTTTTTATACATATGAATTAACATTATAGTGTTATCTAAGACTGAACTGACCAGTAATATTCTTTTAATCGTCCTGGAAAACATTAATGGTTTCCTTCACCACGATGTTAAAATGTAGTTTTATGTACGTTATTGATATTTTCAAATGTAAAGTCGTACATTACCGTGTGTTACTCCCAAAACTAGTCACAGAAGTACTTCAATAATATTACAATTCGGCTAAACGAAATAACAAATGCTGTGTGCCTCGAGTGTATTGTGTCATATTGTTAATAATGTAAACCATGAAAACAATGTAATCCAAAACTAACCTAGATACAAGTGTCCTTAGACATTGTCACGGCCAGCCGCTCAGACTTGAACATCAAACTCAACACACTTGATATAATGGATCAAGTTATATAGTCCCACGTCGTGCTATAAGTTGACACTGTGATGTTGTAATGGTCCTCTGGAGGGTTAACTCATTGTACACGCTTCATGCTTGGCCTCCGTGTTTAACCGTGGTTATCGGAACAGGGCTAACATGACCTGCAGGGCTCCTTTACAAACACTTCCGAGACTTCTCACTTCGCCTTCATTTGGCAGCCGACCACAAAGCATCTGTCACGGTGACTGCTGGCGATCGCCTTTAGCCCGCAGCTGATGAATAATACAAGGAAAAGAGCTTGTATTCGTGGTGCCATGCTTTGCAAATGAGACCAAAAAAATGCAACATCATAGAAATGTGATGCATGTTTTGGTTGCTGTGACAATATGAAGTTCATACCTCCAAAGTAGAACACAACCCAATCGGTGACGCTGCTTGACTTGCAAATTTCATTTTTCCTGCCTCTATAGGAATTAAGTAATCTGTTCCAGAATCAAAATGTTGACACTTTGACTTGAGAGGCTTTGATTTAAGTAACAAGCCTCAAAAATAAATTCACAATTGTACTAATAAAACTGTGTAAAACTACTTACCTGGTTGAAGAGACTGACATATTGGATAGGAAGAAAGAGGAAGTTTCCCTGAATGACGTTGTATAGTTCTTGCTGGAATGAACACGTCTTTGATTTGTGACCTGACCAATAAGTTGAATTTGTTTCCTGACCACAATTGGAACTCCCAACACTCAACAAAGCATCAGTCTGTATTGAAATGAATAGAAATGTCATTAATCTGTTCCAGCACCCCCTAAAAAAATTAAAAAAATAGCACTCTGCAGTAGGCACTTTGCAAAAACATACCGCAATAAAATGATTAAATGGGAAAAACAAATTAAACATGCATTGTGCGTATGTATATTTGTGTTGTCCCCTCTGGTGCGCATGTCTTTGCCATTAGGGGGCAGTACAATACACGCATACAGGATATATAGTACGTGAAAAAGACGGTTACAACTGGCTCAGTAAGCTGCAGTAATATTAAGCATTTTTTTTTGTGTCTAATTGATTTAAAATTTATTCTAACCACACTTTTTGCCCTCACTGGTAAGATGGTGACATCCATGAAAGAAAAAAACCAAAGAAACCTCCAAACACTTTTGTGTAATGAATCTTTTAACTGCTCCATGAGATAAAGTTACACATGTGAAGTCACACCGGATGATGGTTTAAGGTCAAGTCAACAACACTAATGTACGTCTTGTACCATTCACCTTTTTTCCTAAGTCAAAATGACAACTGCTCATTATAAATTTGCTTGCAGAATAGCACACGTTTGACCTCCATCTTATTTTTCCCCTCCGGCATTCCTCGTCTATCATCGCCGCCGCCGGGCTCTGGCGACAGATGAGTCGGCGCTATGCCGCTTTGACGAAACCGATCACCGCTAGCGTGGCCACGTTGCAAGGCCTTGGCCCCGGGCCCGATTCACACCAGCTCTGGAATTACAGCGGAGCAACAGTCCCATGACTGAGCTGTGTTTACAAGACGACGTGACCAGTCTGTGCTCGCAAGCGGAAACATCGTTTATATGAATTACTGGCTGGTAGATAGCCATAAATATTCATGAGGGGCTTTTAATTGAGCGAGGGGGCGGACATGTGCGACGATGTAAACGACCATGCTCTGTCACTCTGACGCTATTAGGTAACACAAACATAAAGCTGTCGTCTTACTTGAGATGTCACGATTAAGTGATCATCCATTTGAAGGAAGTTTGTGTCCCTCCCCACCTTTGTTCTTTCACAAAAGTCTCAATGAATGCATTTTACTTCCTGCTACGTATGCCAATTTGTTTCCATCACTTCAGTGCACTGTTGTTCGCTCGTAATTTACGCTCGTTATGGAGGATGGAGTATATACAATAATTAGACCCAGAATCACTTATTGTGTAGTCGTAATTAATTCCTTACGAGGGTTTACTATTTCGATTGCTTTTTCGTAAATTTATTCACAGGGTTGGATTCTCTGTCACCTTTTTTTTTTTTTTTTTTTTTTTTTTTTTTACCAAAACTGTCATTTTTTTCCACAATTGTTAATTTTATTTGATCATTTCATTTTTTTCAATACGTACAAAGATAGCAACATTAAGACTAGAATTGGCAATGTGTAACCAAAATAAATGTTTAATTTATTCAAAAAATGTAAGAATAAAGTTGCTCTCATGAGAAACTACATTAATTAAAAGGATAATAAAAATCTCGATGTATAAGCGCTATTTCATAATCAGACAAACACGCCCAAAAATAGTATTTATAATTACTGGGGGAAAGAAATTAAGGGTAATGAGTGAAAATTAGGGCTTAAAACGATCAGGCTATCAACCTATAACCAAAGTTTGCCCACAAGATTTTATTTTCCTCAATATTTACTGTCCCTTATTTTTGTGTAAATTAAAGCAGTTATAGTATAGTTATAGTACGCTTGGCAATGCTTGTAAAGCCAGTACAATTGTATTAAAGGTCCACAATTATATCTGGTACTATTGTCTACGTATTAGAGCATGGAGGAGGCGTGGCCTACAAAGTGTACTTAAAGCCATCCCACTTAAGCTCTAGTGTGGCCGGCGGCACATGAATCCAACCTTCAATGTGGCGCCCACAGTCGTAGGCTGACAAATTGACAATAGCCGCCTCCACGGTGAAAGCATTTAACACAAGCATGTCATAACAACAAGCTTAAGCCCAAGTGATGTGTGGAGGCTGCGAGGGCTTTGAGATTGTAATTATTGTCGTGAGCAAAGTCGCCAACAAAGACGTGAAAGAGGAGCGTGCTCCACACAAGGTCACTCCTCGCCAGACCTGACGGGGTTTTGGAGACATTTTCAGGGAGGGCTGTGATTGACAGATCTTTTCCCCTGAGGAGAAGTGAGCTGTTGTGGAGGGGGTTGACATACCTGAGCCCCTCAGACAAGGTGAGGCGGATCCCCGCTGGCCTCCCTGAGCTTTTCTTAAAGCAGACATGGCGACAGAGTAATGGACCAATTACCAGTCATTTGTACTGAATGTTCTCAGTCAAATTAGTGATATCCCACTAATGCATTGTGAAGGTGTTTAATCTTACCATATTAAATGTCAACTCGTTTTCTTTTTTTGATTATTATTACATTTCTCGGTCATCCCATGGCTTTAAAGTCCTCCATCTACCGTTTTTGGTGCTGTAGATATATTTGGGTATGGCAACCCATTTTAAACACTTTCCACAGACCAATAATTTGGGAAATAAACAAATGAATAAATTAATAAATTAATAAATAATACAGATTTATGACAAAAATATTAAATTGATCAAATTGTGATAAAGAAGGTTTTGGACTGACGGGAGTGATGGCAAAAAAATGAATGCAAATGCTTATGTAATCTTACCCTGTTGCTGTGCCCAGAGTTGATAGTTATCTGGAAAAAGTCCTTGTTGGGGAATAAATTGAAGAGTGTTTTCTACAGAAGCTGTAAATGTAGTGAATCCACATCTCGTATCGCCGAGGTCTTTCACTTGACCCCGCCGCCATGTCAGCTCCAGCTGCTCTGTTTTAACGACAGCCTTCCGTTTGATGGTCCGCATGCTCGTCACTGAATATGTGTGAGAAACCTGTGACTTGTTGCCTCATTCTTTCCACACTCCCATCAACATCAGCGAATACAACTCGGCGAGAAAAAGCAGCCCTTTTATTTAAAATAGTAGCCAGCGTCAATTGGGGGAGTCGTGCCCTCCAGTCGACCTAACGTAGTCTCTTTAGTGCCACTTTACTGACGCTCCCTTAGTGTCCAAAGATACATTGATTTTTATTGAGAGGAAGCTGAGATATGCCTTCCTTCATCCTCGCTTTTTGTTTTTTCCCAGTACAGGGCGGCTATGGAGCTCTGTGGCGGTATTGGCATGCTGTGGCGAGAGTATGAGTTAAATACTTTAAGCTGATATTTACACGAGGAAGTGTGCCTCTCGTTTGGACCGGAATGTGGCGCAAAAATTTGCAAGGAAAATGTTTGCCGACTCATTAGGAATCCTCGTAGGGATTTAACGCCGCAGCGCTGTGAGGCTGGTGTTTGTTGCTGTGAACAACTTTGACATTTAGTGGCTTGAGCTAGCAATTTGAAGCTAATTGTAATGACTTTATTAGACATGATGGTGTTGAATCGGGCTTTTACGCACATTTTGCCTTTCATCCAGGAACAAGGATTTCGTTTCAAGGTGTGGACTTTTTGCTTATTCGGGATATTAGCTGACAAGCTGCCAGTCATTTGATATACAATATCGACAGCAGGAAAAGAAAGCATCCATCTGTGCTATATAGTAAGGAAAGCCAAATTTGCCATGATGATGTCAAATTATGATGATGTAAGATTTTGGTGGCCTTTCTAAAACCTGAAGTGCGGAACGATCTTCCCATGCAATATAACAAACTCATTAGAATGGGCTGTTTCCTCTGTGAGAATAAACTCGCGTGACTGTTGACCCTTGTTAATCCATCACAGGGACAGACAAGACAGAGACGGTGGTTAGACAGCCTGCTATTCAGATATTTAAATATGGATTCCAATGGAACATTTTTGGACTACTCGAAAGGACACCGGTTTATTTTAGTTGGAATTGCAGAATCGGTTTTATGATAACCCAGACCTACTCAAATTTTGGAGAAAACAAATCGACTGGGTGGGGACTGCTGCCCTAAAGAGAAGTGACGCACGGAGATGTCTCATGCTGTGTCAACGCTTTCTGACGTCAGGCAGCAGCAGGGAATATTTACAAAGTTACATCTTTATATAAATACAATGAGTCCTTACACCAAGTTAACTTCCCATGCAGCAAGATTGTTGATACTCAGGTGATGATTCACAACAATTATTGTCTCGATTGACATGTCAACCATTTTCAAAAAATAAATTGAGGTGACATATGATTTGTTGAAGAACGTGTTTTGCAATGTGTGATTGATGATATTAAAATGATACATTCAAGACTTTCGGCATGCTTATCTTACAGAGAAAAGGGGATCCACCAAGTAAACACTGGCCTTTCCCTCATGTGCGCTTCTACAGTAGATATATGTGGAAAAAAAAAAAAAGAAAAGACAGCCGAGTGGCTGCGGGTGCCGTGTATTGTGTTCTGCGAGTCGTCTCAACATCCTCACTCAAACGTACTGCCGCTTTGATCCCGCCGTGCTCCTGACCCACTGCTGTTCTGTCACGCTGACATGTTTAACAAATACTGTCGGGCCCGAGCAGGATACATCAGGGTGTTACAGAGATGTTGTTGTGCCTCCGCTCACAAAGTGATGGACGATATGGCGCTGAAGCTTTTCTTATCATTATCTTAAAACTCACACTCTCGTGCATTTCATCCACGGAGACCTCACAACTCGCTACACACTTTGAAATATTACTGTTTCCGCCGCCTCCCCTCGGCTGAGGGCGCCCGCCCGCCCGTCGGCCTTTGAGGTCTTCCCCCTTCAATCACTCAGCACAAAAGCAACAAAACACGTCTCTGTAAATATTTCAGTGGCTGCGGCACCTTGTGCGGGGTCCTGCTGCTCGTTGTCTGCCGGCCCTCGGAGTGACTCATTGTGTGTCCAGTGGCACGCCGGTTTGGGCTGTGCCGCCGGACACGGCCGCTCTGTTGTGCGGAGGCAGCGGTGCCTGCATGCGTGCAGGAGCAGAGCCGAGGATTACGCTCCAGGTTTTTCTCTGTGTCAAACTGGCTAGCAGGCATGCTCTGCTGCCTTGGAACAGCAGAAATTATTCACAACACTTGGTTCTGCAAGGTGGCAAAGTGCCCATTTATGACCATCATTGTGCTGAAGCAGCAGCAACAAACTCCAAAGTCATTCGTGACGCCTTCACAACCGAATCAGTTTATAAACAAGCTACTCCAACCAGCATTGCATTGGTTCACTAACTATGCTTAGTTAACGAATGCTAGTAGTCAAACCTCACTCCTTTGGATCGTCAAAGGCGAGTGCCAGCCACAGAGTTGGCGGCCCGGGCCTTTAACTCTGTCGTGTATTTCACATAGAGGGACAGTAAATGTTTAGTTTTTGTTCTAAATTTGCCCTCAGTATGGCTGCCAACAAAGCTCAAGCTGTTGTATCTGTACTAGTCTTAAGAAAGAGACAAAAAAGGCTTCATTTAGTTCAATATTTACTTTCAGCTTAGCCCTATAAAAACATTGTTAGTATAATTCAGTTGAGGAGCTGGAATGGATTTATTCTATTTTAATTCATTTTAATGGGAGAAAATCTTTTATTGTACCAACAGAGTGAGAACAGGAAAAAAATACTAAATTGTAAAAATAATTTAAGTCAAAGTCTGCTTTATTGTCAATTTCTTCACATGTCAAGACACACAAAGAGATCGAAATAGCGTTTCCTACTATCCCACGGTGACAAGACATATTACATATTATATATATATATATTATATTGGTCCACGGACAAACAAAACATTCAAGTAAACAATACAAAAAGTAAAAACAAGAAGGCACATACAATGAATACAGATTTCTAAAATAAATAAACAAAAATATGAATAAAATTTGACAAAAATAGCCACAAAAAAATCGCTAATCCACATGGTTCAACTCTATACTAGTAGACAAAGTTTATTTTATTAACTTTGATTCACAACACAATCCCCAGTTTAGTATATTAACAGCTTTCTGGTTTGCAGTTTCTTGTTAATGTTCCCAAGCCAAGATTATTACTATAATATCATAAATGGGAAACCTGTTTTCGGATGGATTTGCCCTTGATAACGGCCATGTTGCTTGCCACTCCCCTGAGCGAGTCTTCAGGGAGCGCTTTCCAATAAGAGTAATGTCCCCCGGGTGCCCGGCCACCCTCGCACAATTTACGGGCAGATTACAGATTCTAATAAAATTTTTGCTACCCTAATTAAAGAATCTGCTCCCTATTTTATGGTAGTTCAGTTCCCCTCCACCGCTTGTGTCCAATTTAATTATTCCGATGCAGATAATTAGCATGAGCTGGCCATTGTTCATCTCATTTGCATATTATATTGGATAATTGAATGAGAGTGGCTGATGATTAAATTAGGGTGAATGACACACGATTCTGTTTCCAGTTGAGAAAAGTTAACAGAAGGAGCAGACTGGGAATACGACATGTTGCCTTTTGAATATTTATATATTCGCCCGCGCTTCAACGCCCCTCTGGCCCTTTGGCACTCTGCTAATTTAAAAAATGAACAGCGGCGGCTGAACTTGTTGCACGCCGTTTCACCGTCTCCGGCCGCGCTGAAAGAAGCACCAGCTTGAAATCGATGATTGTTTTTAATCTTTTAAATGCCCCGTCGACACGGCAACGCATTTACATGTTGATAAGACAAATGGGACTAGTGTGGCTAAATTGGTTTTTAGGCACTTGCAATGTAAACACAGACTTCTGGTGCCTCCGTGACTACCGCATCATGGACAAGCTCAAACGTACTGATGAAGGCTGTCGCATATCCTTTTCTTAACTTAAAAAAAAAAATCACATTCATGCTTTATCCCAACTAACTCATCTCATTCATCGTCGTGCCTGCCTGGAGTTTTTCCATGCGAGTCTTGGGCAGGCTAAATGTTTAGAGGGAATATTTGGAACAGCTTTAGCCTTTCACATGCTAATGTAAGCACTGGCGGCACAAGAAAGCGAGCCTGACCCGGGGGCCACACGGTGACACAGGCTGCTGATTCAGTGCCGGCAGCCCTGGCTTTGTTTATGTGTGTGCACAAGAAATAATGCACGTCATAAAACTGGGAACTTTGAAGGGGGAAGCACTAGCACACATGATAAATGCCCCCGCAAGATCGTCCGCATATAAATAACTCTTCCCTATAGTAAAAAAGACATTGCAAGGGTTACTAAAAACACCATATTTTTTTCTGAATAACAGAGTCATCCACTGGGAATTTGGTTGTTTAAATTTGAACCAAATCTTTGGGACTGTTGTACATTGATATTGGAGTGAGTTTGATTATCTTTGTTTTGCATAGTGTTGCAGTTTTTTGGGTCAAAGGATTGAGAAGATCAACCATAGTGTAGACTTGGGAACAAAGAATTTAGAAAATGACTGGAATGGAAAACGAGTGTTATGATATGCATGTTGAGCAGAGAGCAAAGCTAGCATGAATTGACGTCGGAACCTTAGTGAAGTCATTTTCGCTATAAAGCCCAACAAAGTTGACACTGTGAACATGACTCGTAAAATTTCAATTGACACCTGTTACGCCTCCCAGAATAAACAATAAACAATATGTAATAAGAAATACATATAAATTGTATATTATTATGTTTATTATTGATATTAGTATTATTTTTTTTATTATTTTCATTTTAGTGAAGTCGACTGTGTCCAGTCGTATTGACACTGGTTGCAAAACACAGCTATGCGATCAACCTTGTCAATTTTGATTTATTCATTGTTATTTTTCTGACAAGACTTCAGTTTTTTTTCCCCTTCATAAAGTGCGACTTTAGAGTACATACTGTATCATGGCATGTTATCAGTTCTCCTTGTCCTTGTTTCTGTTATATAATGCAGAAGAGCCATCTGCCTGACGTTGCCAAGGAAACAACAGACTAGCTGGCATATGACAGTTTCTTTATTGGGTTTGTGGCCGCAAATGATTTGAACTTCTCCAAGTTCAATTATTTCATAGAGAAGGTTAGGGCAGGGTTTCGGTTTAGGCTTCTGACTGTAACATAATTTTTCATATTTGTTGCTCTATGAATATCGTGAACGCTGGTGAGAGGAGCCAACTGGAATTGTAAGCTCTTGCAATCAAACAATTGAGTTCACAATGTTCAAATGAGACACAAGAGAGTCTGAGAAGGGTGTCATGCTTCATGAGCTCACTTGAAGGATTGTCCATTTTCAAACACACATTGCAACATCTCCAACTTGTGTTTGTCTGCGTCTCTCCGTACGCCTTGTAAAAAGCTCCTCTGTTCTCTGTGTTATAGTACACAAAGCGTCGTCTCATTGTCTGCCCGGAGTCGTTTTAAGGTGGGGGAAGGGTTGGGGAAGGAATTTACACAGTCCCGGGGATCTGTCAGTAGGTGGTATAGGAAACTGTAAAGATAAGTCCCCGGCGCAGCTTAAGTCGGTCCACCCGAGAGCATGTGTCAGATCTCTGAGCAGATAGAGCCGTGCCCTCTGTTCTTATCTGGAGACTGAACGTGCCCACTTCCACAGGAAGCCTGCACGGACTTCTGCAGATCTGCTTGTTTTGTTTCTGGGGGTTTTTTTTGGGGGGGGGGCGGTCTGGCAAGGTGATGTTGACTGAGGTGTCCGCTTTCCTGACCCATCTCGGGGCTCAGCATAAACCATGTCAAGCCAGTCTAGACGGTCAGTGGCTCGCTTTTAGCCACGTACTCACAACCTGGCCAGAATTGGAAATGTGGTTCTTCTCCCGTAACCCAAACTTATTAAAAAAGCACTGAAGATGTTATTTGGAAGCTATTTGACATTAAATGGCATGTCTGGTTGAGGATCAATAAAATAGTTGTCAAGCAGCATTTTACTGACTGTTGGCCAATCCAAATGACTCGCGCTTGCTTTAGGGCATGCAAGCGTGGAAAATTTTTAAGTTTGCACAAATCTGGGTCTTTCTTATTTGTTCTTACATTCATCAAACACCAACTTTTAATAAATTACATCAAATTACGTAATTTTTCCCTTTGGCTGTTTCAAAAAAATATTTTAGATGACTGCGTCCTTGGCTCACCCAAAACACACTAAAGTTCCAAATGTGTCGCTCGCCAATATATTAGAAACATCTCTCACTATTATACGCCACACATTATTTTTTGTCGAAGAGAATAGAGTAAAAAAAACATGTTGTTTGGCATATTCAAATAAATCTGACCAACATTTCACGTCACCAACAGGTTTTACTTCACTTTCATGTACAGTACAAAAAAGAAACCAAAATATGAGTGAAAACCATCAGTGGCTTCCATGCTGTCCTTATCCCCCTTGCTAGAATTTATTATCATGGTTAAATTAAATCATTTATTATTTAATTTATTTTTCCAGCCCCACAGAGGAGTTGCTACACTTGCAACCTTTGCGTTTCCTTCTGGCGTCCTCCCGCTGCGAGCGCCTGACGAGAGGCAATTTGTTTGGATGTTTAATGCCGCCGCGCTGCTGGTGGAGGATTATACGAGATGGCTCAGTGATTTGTGGCGGCTGGTAGTGGGTCAGCCTCAGTGTGCTGGTGTGTGTGTCTGTGTGAGCCTACGTGTGTGATCAGTTCCAGGTCTTTGCTCTAACACAGACGTCAGTTGTCCTCTCACAAGTGCGCTTCATCTCCTGAGGAAAAAACACCCTTTAGGTGTTTTGTCCAAGTCTAACATTCGTTAAAAATTAATCATCTCTATATGTGATTTTTTTTTTTTTTTATCTTTGTGCAACCATATTGTTTTTAAATCCTGGAAGGCTGAAGAACTGACTTTTTCTGCAAGGCTTCACATCCTGAAAAGCCACCCAGATGCTATTGTGAGCTTCCCCAGACACACAAAGACACAATGACACATCTCACATGGGCAAAAAAAAAGTGTCCACCATGTTGGATGCCAATTTCATACCAAAAAGCCACTTCTGCCATACTTGGTCTTTTTATTGGATTTTTTTAATATTCATCCCCTGCAAGTGTTTCTCATACATATAATCACCAATAATTATTAGTTCCGATTATAAGAATTTTGATTGGCGTTATTTCGCCTCATAGGTGAATTTGGGCGACATCAACATTTCTACGTGGGTTCGAGTTACTTCAAATGATTTTATAAAGTGGATCGATGTCATCAAGCAAAAAAAACAAAGCCGTGATATATTCAGTACAACATGGTCCGTGTTGAATGAGCAAAGAACTCTTGTTTACTCCTCCCTCAGCATCCCCTTTCACTCCATCTTCTTGGGAAGATCAACCTCAGTGTACTTTTATCTCCCAAAGAGCAAAGAGATCAGCGCTTACGTCTCAAAGTGCTGGCAACAACATCAAGCGACAAGCCTTCACTCTCCTCTTTGAAGGCGCTTCACCCTCAGATGATAAAAAAACAGTGAATTATTGGTTTGTTTATCGTGCTCTTAAAGCCTAAAGTGCATTATTAAACAGAGAGCACATTAAACGGAGAGTATTGTTAAAAGTGTTTTAAAAATCTTGTAAATCTCCGTAATTTATGTCAGCGCGGTCACGGAGGCTCACCCCCGGTCGGGCCTTCTGCTTTTAATTTGGTGCAGAGGTTCGTACCTGCGCTGCTGTAAGCTGACCGACGTGACCTCCTCCTGTGGGGCAGCGCCCGCCTGACACTGACACAAGGCAGCCGAGATGACTGCTACTTTGCAGCCATTGCTTTCGCAATCCTTCACTCCATCCTTAATCACTACGCAGTGAATACCTTGAGATGCAACTTGTATCTCAAATCATGGTTTTCCATTAAAATGAATAGAATTTTTTTTCTTCCCCCTCACATCCAAACAAACTGGAGGTGGCCCAGCTTCTTGGAACAAATTGTGTTGGTCAGAGTGATAGCACTGTATTATGTTCCAAGTGGACTGCTTCCCAGCAACATGAGCATCATTGTGCCTTTGGGAGCGCTGTGTGCAAACAACGCACAGTCAGGCACCCCTTTTAAAATCCTGCCAAATTCACAACTCGTACTGTACTTGCTGCTGGAAAAAACATTTTCCTGGAAAAGTATTAGAATTTTGAAATGACTTCATAATCCAATATTTATTTATTTATGTATTTATTTATTTATTTACATCAAATTGCATTGTGCAAGACTATCCTAAAATATTGAGCCCTGACACAAAACCTATAGATTTGTTCTATTTGTACTGAAAATAGCCAGTCAAATTTTCAAGTTTTTATTATAAATTGTACAAAAAATATCATCACAGTCTTTTGTAAGATTTTTTTTTTTCTGTATATTTTGCATGATTTAAAGCTTAAAGTAAACCCAAATAGTTTTTTTTTTCTGATCAACTTTGTCTACTAAAATGGTTATACAGTTATGGTTCATGCATTTTATGACCAAAATGAAAAGTTTAAAGTCAACTACAAAAATATGCCAAATTAAAGTGTAGCAGTGCTCCATTCTCATGAGGACATTTTGCACTTGAAATTGGAAAAAAAAGAAAAATCACTTATTAGTCTGGCACTGTGTTCACATCTGTGTGTCTAATGCCAAAAATGATATTGGGGACGGTGTGAGATGAAAATATATAAAAACAGAGGGAAAAGTGTGAAGGGGTGCAAGGGGGAGGGGTCAGGGCCCCGGCTGGTGATCTCGTGGTCGCTGCCACTTTAAGAAATGAAGCAATATCATTAATGGAGGCCTTGCTGGGCTGACATCCTGCTCCAATTCGGCGGACCCCGTCCATCACGCCATTACAGTGGGCCCGGCAGTATTAAAATCCAATCACTCCTCTGGCTAGTTTGATTAAGGAGGGAAGCGCACAAAGAAGCCCGCTGACCCATTGTTGCTTCTGCCAGCGAGTCCCAAGAGGCCGGCGGCAGGCGGCCTCAGCCCGGGACAAAAATTAATTTAAAAAAAATATCTTGTAATATTACATTTTTATACTTGTACAGTCGCAACTCGTACTTTTTTCTTGTAATATTTCAAATTTTTACACCTATTTAAAAAATATTTTCACTGCCATATTATTGTTTTCTTGTACTTTACACCTGAATTTATTTCCCTTTAAAAATGACTCATGACTAATATTGCTTTTCTTTTTCATTCTTTCCTCCTTCTATTTTGACCATTGTTTTCTCTGTGTGGCCCCGGTAGCAAGCACATCCTCGATGTGACACGAGCCTGACTGAGAGGGCGTGGTCATCCATAAAGACAACGTTTGTAATTCACCGTGCCGGGCGGGAGCAGCAAAGATGACACGAGTGAGTTACGGCGTTGTCTTTTGACGGCCACTGTAAATCTCCGCCGCCGTTCGCATCCGCTGCGAGCGTATCATTAAAGTTGGTGAACTTGTGAGTCAGAGACATAATTGAACTTTGGCACTAAATCTAAAAAAGAAAGACTTCCTCGAGACATTCTTGAACTTGTGACCTACTGAAGCGAACGCCGCCGAGTCTAGGTCTTGATTCCTCATCTTTGCTTCTATTGACACGTGTTTGTCTTCCCATCTTACCTAACGACGATTTTGTGGGTGGGGACTGGCTGTGTTTTACAGTGAGTCATTGTGCCAGGCTCTGTCTTCCTAATGGGCCTTGCTGTGTTGTTTTTGCTACAGATTTATGTGTGGGTGTGGCGCCATGATTTACTCACCGACTGGCTCACACGGGTTGGCTGTGACTCTGTGTGTGTGTGTGCGTGTGCAAGCTCTTTGGTGTGATGCCCCAGGCGGCTGCTCCTTGTTGTCATTTCCTCCTGTAGGTTCACTTAAAGTACACACATGGTGATGAGGTCATTCATGTTTCGGATCCAATTCAAGAATCATATAAACACAAATAGGTCTTTGTAAAGATAATAATGCTCCGTTTTCTTTCGGACACTTGTTGCTAAAATACTAAATCAGTCACCTTTGTTTAACTGAAGGGAAACAATGTTTTTGCTGGCTGTGATTTGAACAAAATCCCAGATGACAACATCCAAAATAAGCTTGATACTGTAATTCACTATAAACTGTTGGAGAAAAAAAATAGATTGCTTATTTTATTCATATAATAATATGTTACACACAGGATGAAATGATTGTTTTCGATTCAACATGCAATTTCAATTGGAGTTGGTTCAATATTTTCTTATGATTGTTGATGTAGTTATATTCAATTTATTTCTTTTGTGACACCAGTCTTGGAACTTTTCAGACATGTTGGCATCCTCAGTCAGAAAAGATGCCCCAAATATTTTGCTCAAGTCATATAGCTGTAGTTTGTTAGCCATTGCTAAATGATGCTTGTTTGATAGTAGCCAGCAAGTGCATGTTTTTCTTTTTAATGGATGTCTTTTTAATGCATCAACTTTAAATCCTTCCCTCGTTGTTGTCTGGGATGCTTTTAAGCTGCGAGGAGAAAATGTGGATATTTACTCATTGTGTCAGTTTACCATAAAAGCGGCGTTCAAGATCGATTGCGCTCAAGCTCTCATTGTGGCTGTAACCTGGGAGCAACTATGATTAAATCCTTGTCACAGCATGTTACATTGGCTATTACACGTCCACGATGAATGGATCCTTAAATTCAACACTAGCAAACACCTGACAACCAGGCATTGAAGCACACCCATTGAAATGAATGGATGCCATTAATGTAGTTTTTGCAAGTTTTTCAATAACAATAGCATTTACAATACTGTATTTGATAAAAACATACAATAATAATAATTGAGTAGAATTCTAAGAATTAAACTGTCATGATAATTCAAAGGGAAATTTGTTGCTCCATCTGGCATGTTTGCTTTGGCCACTAGGGGCAGTACAGTACAGACGCATACTTCACGAGTTATGATGGAACAGAAGTAGAAAGCCGCAATAATGAATGATATTTTGCAGTCGATAAAAAATATATCATATATATATATATTGGATATTTTTGCAGATGTTTCAAATTCATGTTATTGGTCCATAGAAGTAGGTCGGCCATGCAGTCCTTGTTTCCCCACTTGGTTCAACACTCTGCTTTCTCTACTTTTTAAAAGTAAAAAAAAAAAAAATCCCACTTGAGTGGCTGCAGTAAGTCAGCCTGTCAGGATGATCCCAGGAGAGTATGTCTCTCTGCTGGTGGCCCCCCCTTAGGACCACCAAGGTCACTCTGGAGCACAAACCTTACTTCTCCAAACTGTTGTCACAAACCATCTAAAATGCAGGGGTGGCCAACCTACGGTCCCCCAAGAACATTTGGACCATGAGATTCGAAAGACTAAAGCAAAACCCCTGAGGAATAAAAAGCACTGAACTGAGGAATGTTGGTATTATTGAATATAAAAGGGGTCGCCAACCTTTTTGAACGTGAGAGCTTCTTCTTGAGAACTGGACATAATAATGCCACACTAGTGTGGTACAAATTACTGAAATTTTCACTATTGGCTATTTTCACAACAAATTAGCCATGTTTGTCAACATAAGGGAAGAATGTTATGTCATTTGTTTATAAGCCTTATAATTAGCCTAGTTGCCTGATTGCCTGAGCCAATTTTCCTTTTTATTTTATTAAACACTACTTGTTAATGCTATAACTCTCGATAAATTGCCTCAAGAATGCAATAGCTGTCCAAAAAAAAGAATCATGTAATAATCAGACATAATAACGCGAGCAACGCGTGTGTGTGGCTTGTGGTGCTCTAATTACCCATGGCCCGCTGTCAGTGACAGCATGACGTCACAGCTTCGCCTTCAATCATTCATGTGGTGACGTCATCCCATTACGGACACGTCCGCATCCAGCCTGACGCAGGAACGCGCACGTTCGAACCTACAGAGCCTGATCAGCTGTGAAGAAGTTACATTGCGCAAACAAGGAAAATGTGCGTGCGTGCGTGCGTGCGTGCGTGCGTGCGTGCGTGCGCGGTTTGCCATTTTTGGGTTGCCAATGAGGGGAAACGCCCACTGATTGCAACCAAAGATCAACAACACCTTGAAAACAAATAAAAGCATCAGAATAAATACATTTCATTGTTGTTTAGTTGAACTAAATTGAATTTGATTTCGGCGTTCGAGCGTTTTAATTATATTTTGTTAAATACACCATCTGCCTCGATGACCTAATCCAAAACCTATTTTTTCTATTACAATTTTTTGTCGAAATTTAGATAAAAAATAGTGTATTTTTTGCATTAAATTAGACTATATATATGTTTGATTGATTTAGAGGTGGAAGTACATGCGTTTCTGCCGTCACCAAGTAGATAAAAAAATACACCAAAATGCTATAAGAAATAAAAGAAATAAGAAAATTATACGTTTCTTAGGAATGTGAAAATATACGTATTTTTTGCATGAAATTATTCAAAAAAATATTTTTGTGTTGGTTTTTCAGGAGAAAATTGCCACTGTTTTAGTCCACTATTTTAATACAGCAAAATAAGTGTATCTATCTCAGTTAATATTGTATAAGATTTTAAAAGGTCTATCTGCTTAATTTTTAGGTGCGAATAGGTGCTGACAAATTCATTGACAATGTAAAAAAAAATGTTGCTCTTCGTTTATAACAAGACAAAACGCACGCTGCGGGCATTGGACAGTTAAAAATAATATCATGACATTTATTTTCAATGATTACAAATTATCTTTTCAAAAGGACAGAATTGACGCATATTGTATAAGAAACATTTCAGAAGTAGAAATGGCTGCAGCCATGCGCCGCGCGCGCGGGCAGTTGAACAGGGTCTGCATTCTTCGCTTTTTAAACGCCATTGTTATTCTCCTCACTTATCTTCTTTATCTTAATCCAGCTGCATTGTTTACTTATCTTATTTGGGGGGGGGAGCCCAATTACACGTCTCTTATCTGTCCTCTGTCTTTCAATATCACCGTTAAACACTAAGATTTTTTTCTCGCTCTTTTTCCAAACGTCACTCACAGCCGCGCTTTATTAAATACATAGGTAAATTATCATTTCAATGCAAAACGTTATTTAATCAATTAAAATGCCGTTGTGGAAACGTTTCTGTTTTCTTAATTGTGTATTAAAACGACCGAGCTATGATTAAAAACTAAATAAATACCATGCAGCTCTCTTCACTTGCCTTCAGGGTCTGGGAGAGCTTTGTGTGCGTGCGCGCGCGCGTGTGCGCGCATGTGGATGTGTTGGCGGTCTCAGTTTAGTGTGTATCAGCTGATGCCAGAAGCAGATAAGACGTGCTGGCCGCCGTCTGCACAGACCAGAAGAACTGGACTGAGCAGCAAGCAGGTTTTTTTAGTGGACAGAAATAAAGGACATGCATGAGAAGCAACAGATATTTTTTTTTGGTCGTTTTTACTGATCTGATGGGGTTGGATGCAATTTAAAAAAAAAAAAAGTCAAAATAATTTTTAAATAATGTTTAATTTAAACAAAAAATACAAATCAAATAAAAGCTGCACCGACACATACTTGTGTTTTCAGCTTTTATTATTATTATTATTTAGATCAGTTAATATTCCCTTTACGAATCGCCCTTCAAACAATAAATAATATAACAATAATTTAGTTCTTCTGTTTGTTCGAGGAGCTCAAACAAGCTTGTATTTTACAACACCAATAAATTGCATTTTTTTTTCCTTATTGTTCATGCTCAGCGTTTAAGACAAAGAGTCCAACGTATAAAAAAAACAAAAAGATGACATCGAGGAAACAAGATGACACAAAAAGATCACAATGAAAGGTGACAGAAGTCCATGAAGTGTTTCCATGGCATTCAAGTCTCATCATGGAGGTTATATCCACATCCAAAGGTTCTGTACATCTTTCTTTCTTCATGCAACATCGCCAGCTTTATCGTCCATCTTCCTCTCCATGATTGGGAATCAAAAAAAAAAAGACTAATCCTTGTTTTTTTCTTTTATGGTCGATGTGATGAGCTGCTCACATGCAAAAGGGAATTAAGTAGGAGGATTTCATGCTGCAACATTTGCAGGGGGCGGGTGCCTTGGCGGAGGACGCAGGTTTCACGTCTCCACCGGGCTCGGTACCATACTGTTGGGGGTGTCCGGTAACTGAGAGGATAAGGATGTGACGTCACTTCCTGACGAGTTGCCCAGAGAGCCAGACTCAGAGAAAGACACCTGCAAAGAAAAAAAACACAAAAATACACATTAGAAGTAGCAGAATATAATGCAAAATGTTTGCTTTGTCAGCTCTTTCTCATACTGTTTAACTCACAAACACATATGATATTAAATTATTTTATTAAATTGTGTATTTTTAAATGTAAAGCAAATTGACCAAACACATTTTCATGCTTTGTTTTATGCTACTCAAATATATTGAACATGATGATGAAGTGACGTTTTAAACAAAGTGCGACATACCATCCAAGAACTTGCGTAATGGGCAATTCAACATTACAGGTGCAGTTCGACTCGCAAAGTGAAATTCATTTATTGTGTAGATTCATATGACATGAGTTTCGTGATCTTTGTTTCATAATGTTGATCTTATAAGATCTTATTACGTGCCCTTGCATTATGTTTAATGAGTCGAGCAACACGTGGGCAAAAGTATTGAGACTTTTTTAATTCCTCCTCAATCTCAAATATCTCACGAAGACATTTTTGACAGTTGTTTGCTTCTGTGTTTGTGACCATTTTTAGATCCAAGTGCATCAAGAATAAGAAAGTACCAGTTGTTGGAAGGCAGGCTGGTCCAGGTCACTCTGCAGGGCAAACTCGCTGAGGGCCTTCCAAGGCGGCTGGTACGTTTGGACCTCCACCGGGTTGCCTTGCACTGTACTCTCGTGTCGAATGGGACTTCCGGCCACCAGGGGCGTTCCCGTCAGGCCCTGCAGGTTCTGAAATGAGCGTCATTTATATAGTTTTGCTTTTCACATCATGATTATGCAAAAGTGCTGCATCAGAACTGAAGAGTCAATATAAGGTGCCTTTGAGACGTCCCCATTTCACCCCCTGTAAAAATGTTGCGATTTTGTATTGAACTTTAGATTGATTGTATGCTGAACACCAAAGGTGGCTAAAAACGGATTGTCCTGTTAATGTTGTTAGAAATGCATATTGGTCAAACTCCCACACTTTTTCCCCAATTGACTAAGCAGACAGTGCACATTCAAAATATGCTGACAAAATGGACATTTCGGCTAATGTTCACATTTAAGAGGAGTTTCATTTAGCAAGCAACACAATTCAGTTCGCAAGTTGGGTGTCACAAGCATACTTCAAATATTTAATATATTTCATTATATGAGTGGACGGACACGGTAAACGTGATGACATCCAACCATATACATAATGTGGTGTAAATTACAAAAGTGTAAATATTTGCTCTGGATCTTTTTTTCAGCCTCCAGTGAAGAAAGACAAAATGTTGGTCGTAATGATATTGAAAACATCAGAGAGGTTTTTAAATGGCCAGTTAGCCTGTCATATCAGAGTGGAATCATAGACACATGCTAATGTTTAAGGTGATTGGGAAAATACAATATGGTTTATATAAATTAGTAAATCAAATAACTATAGTCAATAACTGATATTGTGAACAGCAAAACCACCTAAAAGTTTTTTGGATTTCGTGTCATTTAACCACTCATTACACACACTATTTAACAAAGCGGGGTATGTGCCAAAATCACATAAAATTAAGAAAATACATTTAAAGATACTAATCATTGTACTAGTTAGCGTGCAAATGTTTGCCCACTTCCAATAAGACCTCACAATGTCTTTTTTCATGTGAGTGATCTTAATGAGGACACCAAAGGCACTTCATGATAATGACTCCGAACACAGCAAAAAGATATTGACGGAAATGTGCACACTTTCCACACAGCATCTCGCAATCAGATAATTAGATGATATTAGCTGCGCCATCTATGATGTGCAAAATAGCGGTTGGACAGTGACAATTGCTTTCAACATAAAGCAACTGTCAGAATGATTTTGGAATGTAACACGAGACCCGATAGAAGCAATTGGCAGAACATGCAAAACTGCCCAGAAAGGCTGGAACCGAGATTCAAACCAAAGCTTTACGACTGTGAGGCAGACGCGATAACAACTGCTAATCTCATAAACAACGGCAAATATAAAAGATACAAAACCAGAATCTCAGAACTATGAGGCAGACGTGCTAACGACCGGGACACCGGCCATAAGAGTGATGTAAATCATTTTTAATGTCAGGTATTAATTCTTCAATCTATATTTTGCACTGCGTGCATCTTGTCTGTAATGTGATGACCGCCTCTCACTTAACATAATACAACATTCGCAAGCACGATATTGAACATAATGTTACAGGAGGTCAACTTTGTAATCAGTTTGCATTCGTGGGAAAAGTGTGGTCCGGGGTCCACATACGGCCCACTCCTTTCTTTAATCTGGTCAACTAGTCATTTACATTATCAAGAGCCCTGTGATATTTATTGCATTCACTGTGCTATTTCCCCCCCCTAAAATTAATGAATTAAAAAGCCATTAAATAAGCAATAATTTCTTAAAATAATTGCTTGTCATTTAAAATAAAAAAGAATATTGATAAAATAACCAATATGTCAGTTTAAAAAACATTACATTATTTCTTACTACTAATTGATTTAATAATGAGTTAAATATTTTATAATAATGATATAGTCAAGTTTAATGAAAAATCAATAATATAAGAATTTTGTGTTCTTATTAAAATAAACTATTTTTCGCACATACATAAGAACTTTTTTTTTTTTTTTATTTAACTTTACCTCATGACCTGACTCAAAACTAAATGTTCTTGTTTTCCCACCCCGGAAATACTATAAATAGCCTTTTTAAAAAAAGATATTAATCCAATGCATAGCAAAGGGGTGTGCAGGTGTATCTAAAGGTGTACCCGAATGACGACATAATCAAGACAGCAGCAAGCAAAAAAAAAAAAAAAAAAAAAAGGTAATGAGAAGTAATGGAAGCGGGCTGGACTTACGAAGATGCTTACAGTCTTATCACTGTGTTGCTGTTGTTGAAGCTGCTTGATGAGCAGCGACTTCTTCTTGTCCTTGCACCGCTTGTTCTGGAACCACACGCGGATGACTCTGGGGCTCAGGCCGGTCATCTCCACCAGCTGCTCCTTCATGAGCGCGTCGGGCCGCGGGTTCGCGTTGTAGCAAGTCCGCAGCGTGTGCAGCTGCTTCTCGTTCAGCACTGTGCGCACCCGCGTCGTCTTCTCCGACTGCTTGTGCGCGTGGTTGCGATGCGGGGCCTGCCGCACCGTCACGGGCTCTGCTTGGGAGATAGAGGAGAGGTCGGGGTCCGTTAAATTGATCATACAAACGGCGCACACACCGGATTCGAACCTTCGTCCACACAACTGAGCCGGATTTGCTAACCACTTGGCCAGCCATATTTCCAGATAAACAACCACTTCTTTAAATGTTATATTAGCTATTAAGTTTACATTCCTGATCCAGAACAGATATTTACGCACGCGCATGAAAATTGAAAAAAATGTTACTTTTTTTTTTTTAACTCATCGATATTTCAAAATAAAGTCAATTTGATTTTTGAATGCGCAAAACGCAAAAGTCATTTTCGCGCGGCGTATAAGCTGTTGAAGTTGACAGCTCACACACACACACGCACTCTCTCGCGCGCGCGCACACACACGTAATAGCAGCTTATTCAGATAATGACAGCGGTACAGAAGGTTCGCCTTAATGGGATCAATTATGACAATTTAGCCGGCACTCCAACATAGACTGAGAAACTTTGCACAATACGCTTGGACTATTTGTAATATTTCATTGCGATGTGTCAATTTTTACTGTTTAGTATTTTTACCCATCTAAATGCCACCTTAAAAATAAGTTGCCATTACAAATTCAAACAAAAAATACTTTTCCGTAATAATACTAACACAAAAAAAACGAATCGACACAATCCTACCAAAGAAAAAACAACATGCGGTGTATTTTAACATTTATCTTTCACTATTTAAATAATACGTTATTTTAGTTGAAATGTATCTATCGCACAATCGAATTTTCTTCTCAACTGTAATGGACCTTTTTGTTCGTTTTTCCTGAGACTATCAAACTGCGAGCACTAATAATAAAAATCATAAATTGCAACAAACAGCACGTGCACCTCGCTCTCTATTGTTTAATACGATTATGCACTTCCCATAACTATCTGTTTTTGTAATTTACTTATATTCTACGCTGTTTTTAAGCATCTTAATTCAATTCAATATTTTTGGTTTCTTTATCATACATGTTGATGTTTTCTATTCTAACACGGGGCCCGTTTGTGACAATAACAGTACTACCACCGCAAATATACAATTTTGTTGTCATATATATATTTTGCAACATTGTTTGAAAACATGTTCGTATGATAAACATACATGTATTGGAACGTGCCTGCTAATATAATAAGTGCACACTGACTTAATACAACTACTTCTACTCATAATAATAATAATATTAATAATAATCATTTTAATTTCTTGAAAATAAGTATAATATTGACGTTTCGGACCTGCCAGGTGCATGGCTCTGTTGGAGTGCATGTTGTGTGAGGGGCTGACGGGGCTTCCGGCTGAGCCTCTGTCCAGCAGCAGGCTGTGGTCGGCCCGGCAGAGGAGCTCGTCCTCTCGCAAGGAGAACTCGTCGCCGGGCAGCAGCTGGCGGCTGCACACCGAGCAGCGGAAGCACTCGATGTGGTAAACGTTGTCCCGGGCCCTCATCACCAGGTCGCTGCTACTGAAGCCCAGGTTGCACTTTGCGCACTTGATGCCGAACAACCTGCAGGTCCGAAATAAACTTATTAGTGAATCCCGTTTAGATGCGTTTTTGTGCGTTTTGCCCCATAGCCGCACTACCTGACGTAGTCTCTCTTGCAGTAGGTCTTGCCGTCCCGCACAAAGCAAGTGCAGCTCTCGTCCAGGTACTGGCTACACTCGGCACACTTGAGGCAGGCTGCGTGCCACTCGAGGTCCGGGGAGACTCTCAGGATGTACTGGTCGTGGATCTGGCTTCCGCATCCCACACACATGGCGAATCCTGGCTTCTCTGCGCACAGCACAATAGCACCAGTCATTTTTAAACTGGCTTGACGAGACTCGACTTGCATTCTGCATGTTTTTGCAAATGCAAGAAACCCCCCACGATTTGTTGCATCATTGATAAAAATACGTGATGAGGCTACGTCGCCCCCAGGACCACCAAAAAAAAAAATACAAATAAAATAAAGCCTGCCTCCCCTTTATACTTACTTTTGGAATGATCCCCCATATCACCCAAGAAAGAAGAGCTGAAAATAATATCCACCATACAGGAAGGAGGAAGGGGCGAACTGGAGGTGCACAAAAAAGATGAAGGGAGTGAGGAGTGACTGAGTGAGTGGCCCTTCCCGAGGTTGCCTCCCTCACAACTTGGGACAAACCCCGAATGACTGCAGGCAGGACGTCCAGGAGGAGGAGGAGTGAGGAAGACCAGGAGGAAGAAGGCGGGAGGGAGGGAGGGAGGGAGGGAGGGGGTCAGTGAAGAGGCTGCAGGGTCCCATGCGCTGCAGCTGTGACGTCATCACGTCTGAGTACGACCCTCCAATCCCATTTAGTTGTGCCGAAAGTAATACACACGTTTTAGATACTATTTAGAATTTATGTGTTTGCGTGCATATATAAATCTAAATATATGAACAAATATACAATAGAAATAATTAGTATTATTGTTTATTGCTTTGGAGGACATTCATTCTGTTCATTTAAATACATTTATTATGCTGAGGACGAGGAATAGGAGGCTATCTATCTATCTATCTATCTATCTATCTATCTATCTATCTATCTATCTATCTATCTATCTATCTATCTATCTATCTATCTATCTATCTATCTATCCATTTTTACGTTTACAAAATAATTTACATTAAATATTTATTAAATAAACGATACGTTTATTACTATAGTTTGCATTCATTTTTCATTCAGCAGTATTTAGTAACATCAACAATACAACGAATATTTCTGAGTATGATAAAGCCCCATGATAAGAATGTTCATTTCTCAAAAGAGAAGTGCTACTGGGTCTTATTTCAATGATTCAGCTTTGCGTTTTTTTTTTTTTTTCTTCAAAATAAGGAAATACAATTGTAACGTAAAAAAATAAAATCTATTAAATAGGGACGTACGCCCCTGACTGGTTTGGGTGGGTCGAGGTCCACCTTTAGACACAGTCCTCATCTGCACAAGAAGGACACCTAGTGGATTCAGGTGGCAACTACACTTAATTGGGCTTCTCTCCGTACAGACATCATCAGTCTGGCAAACAAAGTTACATTCTTTTGAATTTATGTGCATACATGCAAACACAACTTTGTAGGTTTGGCCAGTCGTTACAGACAAAAGTGGAATCCAAATACAAAATAGCAAGGCCTTCTCTGCTCAGAAGAACTGATAATAATCTAAAGTCTAACATTTTTTCCATTAATTTGTGTTGATTTATTCCCAATATTTTCTCAATTCCTGGCATCGCTTTAGGCTGCATTAATTCCAGTAGATATAGATGCTATTGTCCAATCAGATTTCCACCTCTATATGTTGCCGTGTCAGTCTAAACTGCCCAGGGCCTTAAGAATCGGTGTCGTTGGTGATGTAACTTGAGCTACAATGGCACTCGCACGTTCTGGTCATTCAGCTCACATAAATATACATGAATCATACAAAATTTAAAAAAATAAGAGTCAAAGACTTGTCATTCTTATGAAGAAGTTGTACTTTCAGGAGTAATCAGATGAGTTTAAGGCAAATTGAATTGTACAGCTTGAGAGTTGTAATGTGTTTAAGTGAAGTCACGTACTGTCAGCTCACATTTCTAATGGCCTTTCGATTCAATTTGCATACATTGAATTGACTCCGCCTTATTTGAATGGAACTCATTGAAATAACTGAAGCTGACTGTTTTTTTAGTATTATTATAATTATGAGTGGAGCCCGCCACTACTGTCGTACTCTATAAAAATTTAAAGTAAAATTGATTCATGCTCTCATTTGCATACTGTCGTGTGTGACTGTGTGACTTTGTGTTTTTGAGCTTTGTATTAGCATTAAGCTAACAGACAATTGTATATGTTTGAGAATGACAGAGTCACACATATTTACTATTGGTGACCTATTAAAGGCGGACCAAACCATACTTGTCAATAATAATAATTCGTCCAATAGCTTTGCTGTCCGAATCACATGACAAAGCTCCCAAAAGAATGTCTAATCAAGCTTTGATGGGCCATTAACATCATCAAATATGCATGGAACACTCTCATCATCCACTTAAACTTTGGCAACAGACTCACGTCTGGACGTGTGTGTGTGTGCGCGCGTGTGTGTCTCTCCCAGGCCACTTGACGGAACTTTGCTGCAGTACCACATTCTGTTGAATGTTTTACATTGGGATGGCACTGCCTTCATTGTATTGCCAGACAGATTAGTAATTCACAAAGATTGTTCCAATAACCCTCCCTTCCTCCCCGGGACCTCTCTCCAAATGTGTCTGTCTGAAATATTGACAGTTTGTTTGGGTGTACTGGATTTATTTTGTATTTTTTTCTCTTCAACAATGCTCTCTTTTTTTTTCTTTTTTTTTTTTTACGGAAAAAGCCTTATTATATATGGTCATATTTGATCAAATTAAAATTATTTTTTACTATTTTGTACAAAAAAAAATCCTCCTACACATGGTCAAATCAACTTCACTCAGGCTGCAGACAAGTCAAGTCAGTGTACCACCACACTACCTAAGGCTACAGCAAAAATAAAAAAAAATACAAAGACTTACCATACCTGGTCATTGTCATCAAAGATTTCACATGAAATGCACAATAATTTCAATTTATTGTATTTGGAGAAAGACTTCCTGAAACGATAGAGGCCTTTGTGAGAGGAGAAGCATGTTGCAGATTTATAATTCATTACACGTGCGGAGTTAATGCAGCATTCACATGATAATTAGGATTAATTTTTGATTGGCGCCTCAGGGCAGCGCTGCATTGCAGAGGCAACCATTATTACCTTATTAGTGTAACTGTCAGACACTTGTTTTAGTTTACAAATGCATTGTCTTGTCGCTGGCTTGTTGCTTATGAGTGTCTCAAACAAGAAGTTGTGTCACTTTGATGAGGCCGATGCATCGGTGTGTTTGCATCAGTCACAACAACGTCCGTCAAGTTGTTATTTGTCTCCTTCGATAGAGAGGGATGGATGACGTTACATTCAATTTCTGTCGTATTCTGTCAGGTTTAGTAAAGCGGAAAAATAGGAATTAACTGCGGCACAATTAAGTAATGAGTATTGTGCGGGGAAGGAGGGGGCACGATGGCTCACCATCTTGTTTAATATCTGTATTGTGAAATTCCACAACCAAAGAAAAGTGATAATTAGCAGCAATGTGTCCATGCACCATAAGAAACTTTCATTGACTTTTTTTTCCCAAGTCTCTATGGTGGCGTGCATCTTTTGTAGCACACTCATGTTCTCACACCTAAGGGGAGCGCAGTTGTGTGAAAAAAGACGTTTGAGCATCACTTTGGGGTATTTTATTAACAAGACAGCAGGTGCACGACGGACTTTCTCCCTCCACCAGCTGTGTGCCCAAATACGTGTGCAAGGACGCGTGTGCATGGAACAAATGGCAAGAACACACAGCTGTGGGAAAACTGTCAAAACTTGGCAAATATTGGCCGCCCACTGCCACTTTCCTCAAAAAATAACTCTAAAGCAGTTTGTATTTTGCAGGCCAAGTGAAGTGCTGTTCTTTTTTTCTTTTTTTTCAAGTGTGTGTGCGTCCCTTTGGATTGACAGTGGCTTTCATGGTGTATTATCTGGCCCGGCTTTTAACTTCAGCAGAACTGTGTTCACAAATTGATGCTCTGCTCCAGTGGGGCTGTAGCTGCAACATTAAATTGTACTGAAATATTCATATGTGAGTGCATTTAGCTGAGAGCAATTGCTGTGCGACTCCCTAGAGGCCGCATGGAAATGTTGCAGGCACCCCCCCACCATCCTCCTCAGTCCAAACACACACATAGACAGAGCACCCACAGACCGACCCGGGACACTGATTGAGTCTGGGCTTGAGACAAGTGAAGCTGAATATGGCACAAATTTCAAATGGTGCCACAAAGTAGTGGACAAACTCAAGCCTCCTAACTTTTCAGGTAAGACTGAGTACAATCTATCAACTTGGTGTGTCAGTGTTGCGAAGGAGAAAATGTGCATTTGGGGAAAGAATGTGACACATTGATGCAGTAAAATCCTTTAACTCAAACTCCCCAAAATTTTGTAGATCTCAAGATTATTTTTTCTACCAAAGAAAATGATGAGAATTCATTTGTAAAAGAAAAAACAAAAACAAATGAAAACCACTCATCATTGATAAGGAATAAAATAAAACAAATAAACCTTTGAACATGTGTAAAGAAATGAGAATATTGTAAGAATTTATTTTCAAGCAAGCAAATGTGAGCCTCTTCTCATTAGCTCTAAACACAAGCAATTATGTTATTATTGATGTCACCATTTTGCGATCCTTAATTTTGTTGGCACTATAGTTTCGGTTCTAACGTTTCCCAGTCTTTTCCAATTCTTCATTTTTTTCCGCTTGTGAACGTCGCAGTGGGTTAAAATGAGATTATAATGTACACCTGTAGGGGGAGCCAAAAAGCAACCCGCCCAATTAGTGCTCTTTAAATAAAAGAGTGCGTAGGTAGCGGTGCACCTTCATTCAATTTCCTCTACATGTCATCCAAACAAGGTCATTGAAAATTCATGTAAGTAAACGTGTTAATTGAATCTGAATATGTAAATCAGCTCAGATAGAAAAAAGAAACACAGAATCCGATGGACGACAATTTCCCCAAAGAGTCTCAATGCTTTTTACTCGAAAATGTTTGCTAATTTAGCCGCCGCGTCGCAAGCCAAGCGTAAAGTACACGTTTACACGTTGGATCGCTGAATTAATGTCGAGGAGATCATTTAATTGAGCTCTCAGGAGTCCCATGCTCATGTTTATCACATGACCTGGCACGTGCCACCACAACAACAATCAGTTCTTTTTGGATATTCCTCCTTTTGTGAGATGAAACTTGATTTGATTGCACAGCTTTAATAATGCTCATTCTGTAAAATGATTCAATTAATACTATTCTCATTTTCCACAAGCTAATTGAATGATTAATAGCATATCCTCCAAGGGCTGGTCACTCGCTATTTTCAGCTCTTCCTCCTATCACTGACCCACTTTTTAACCTAAGAGCCATTGCAAGTATCCAGAAGAAGAAGAAAAAAAGCAATGCCGGTCACCATGACAACAGTCTCCTGAGTGGATTCCTTGCACACTTGTTGGGAGCAGCGTGCACTTAAGAAGAATGTCTCCAAAAGGAGAACCTGAGAAGCTTTTTAAAGTGCCATGTATAATTCATTTGTATTTTTTTTTTTTTTACCGGCTTCAACGTGTATATGTGTGAGACGTGTTCTCAATCTGTCACTGTTTGTTCTCAATGAGACTTTTTTTTTTCTTTCTTTCTTAAATGCACACATCCAGCTGTTTAGCGGCGCGCACCCTAAAAAATCTCCACCGCGCACTCACACCCCAATCATGTTTACACACACTTTGCCCAGCTGGAGTTTTTGCTGCAGAAGCCATTCGAGTTGTTGATTTTAAAAATTTGTGAAAAATAGTTTTAAAATATCCCATGTTTGCCGCAAGCTTTACATTATGCCATCACCTTTTGTTTAATGAGAATGCAAAGAATGATCATGTAATGTTAATGCGGCTAAAGTGACTCCCCGTGTGCCATTATTAAATCATGTCAATAATGAAGCGTCTAATGGTCACTGTTCATTCCCTTAGGTTAGGATCGGCGTGACAGCGAGCGGCGGCCTCCCCGTCCCTGAAGCCATTTGAGCTCTCGGCGCCGTCGACCTGTCACACACGGACGCTCGGCTCCCACGCCGACTTCTCATACGTATTGACAAATTGTCTCTGTGTTAGTGTTGGCTCGTGAGTGAACGGTTCGTACAAAAAGAACAAATCTTTTCAGTGAACGAGAGTGAATGAATCACTTCCTAAGGTGATTCGTTCTTTTGTCAGTTCATATGACTTCAACCAGTAGGTGTCAGTAATGTGCATTGAAGCTGGTGCCACCTCGCCGTAAAACAAAACGAAGAAGAAAATGACGTCACTTCCTGTTCACGAACGAGTCAGTACATTGCATTTCCCATTCACCAATCGTACGGATGTGAGTGAACGTGTCAGTGAGTGAGTGAATTGCATTTCCAGTTCATCGCGAGAACGGATCAGTGAGGTAACGAGTCCTGACTTTCCCGTTCGCGAAGGAGTTAATGGGTGAACTGCCTTCCTTCCCCCCGTGCATCAACGGATCAGTCAGTGTAGGTGTTGCGTCTCCCTCCTGGCGTGAACTATGTAAGCCAGAATGAAAGAAAGAACCACTCACTGAAACACCACTTCTTTTATGCGCGTTTCTAACGGCTAACTTTATTGCATGAAGGGATGCGCCGTTATGCAACAACGGGGAGATTATGCTTCTCTTTGCGTAATCTTGATTTTATAACACTTAAAGTAGTTTTTAAATAACGTGTATGCATATATACGCCTAAATATTGTTATCCATTATATCTATTGCAATTTCACATTGGATTGCTGGTTTGAAATTTACTTTTATGATTATTATTAATATATTATTATTTTATTATTATTATTTTAATAAACATTAAAACCTGTTAAAACTTGTCTGGTGTTTTATTCTTTGTTTTTATTTTTTTGGGCATGAAAACAAAAATCTGACATTTGGTTAACTGCTTTATATGACAATATGTATGTGTTTTACGTTTTTTTTCAATAAAACCTGTTAAAACTTGTCTGGTGTTTTATTCTTTGTTTTTATTTTTTTGGGCATGAAAACAAAAATCTGACATTTGGTTAACTGCTTTATATGACAATATGTATGTGTTTTACGGTTTTTTTCAATAAACATTTATGGTAAAACTTGTCTGGTGTTTTATTCCTTGTTTTTAGATTTTTCTGTTCAACCTTTTATTCAAACACAAACACATTCGGTATAATACCATCAACTACAATCCAACAAATACAAAATCAAAACATCAATGTCGGCATAACGTGTGACGGCTGGCATAGCAGCAACGCTGTCTGTCACTCGTGAATCTTCGCGAACGAACCTGAAAATGGCGGTGTACCTAATAGAGTGTCCGAATGACGTCACAGATCAAACAGCCAATCAGAAAGTGGGGGTGAGGGCGGGTGTGGCACTTTTCACTTTCAGTTAAGCTTTGGCCATGATTTTTCCCTAATGAACTGGCCTGTTATTAGGTACACCTGAAAATGGCGGTGTACCTAATGGAGTGTCCGAGTGACGTCACAGATCAACCAGCCAATCAGAAAGTGGGGGTGAGGGCGGGTGTGGCACTTTTCACTTAACCCAGGGGTGTCGACCTCCAGTCCTCGAGGGGCCGCGTTCCAATATGTTTTCCAAGTTACCCTCGTTAAGTGCACCTGCGTGAAAAGTTTTAGCCACTTTCACGTTCTGCAGGAGCTAAAACTTTTCACGCAGGTGCACTTAACGAGGGAATCACACGGACACTCCATTAGGTACACCGCCATTTTCAAGTGTACCTAATAACAGGCCACTTTATTAGGGAAATATCATGGTCAAAGGTCACAGGTGTCAAGCTCTAGTCCTTGGGGCCGCGTTCCAATATGTTTTCCAAGTTACCCTCGTTAAACACACCTGCGTGAAAAGTTTTAGCTCCTTTCACGTTCTGCAGGAGCTAAAACTTTTCACGCAGGTGCACTTAACGAGGGAATCACATGGACACTCCATTAGGTACACCGCCATTTTCAAGCGTACCTAATAACAGGCCACTTTATTAGGGAAACATTATGGTCAAAGGTCACAGGTGTCAAGCTCTTGTCCTCAGGGCCGCGTTCCAATATGTTTTCCAAGTTACCCTCGTTAAACACACCTGCGTGAAAAGTTTTAGCTCCTTTCACGTTCTGCAGGAGCTAAAAGTTTTCACGCAGGTGCACTTAACGAGGGTAACTTGGAAAACATATTGGAACGCGGCCCCTCGAGACTGGAGGTCGACACCCCTGGGTTAAGTGAAAAGTGCCACACCCGCCCTCACCCCCACTTTCTGATTGGCTGGTTGATCTGTGACGTCATTCGGACACTGTTATTAGGTACACTTGAAAATGGCGGTGTACCTAATGGAGTGTCCGTGTGATTCCCTCGTTAAGTGCACCTGCGTGAAAAGTTTTAGCTCATGCGGAACGTGAAAGTGACCAAAAACTTTTCACGCAGGTGCGCTTAACGAGGGTCTCTTGGAAAACATGTTGGAACGCGGCCCCGAGGACTAGAGCTTGACAACTGTGACCTTTGACCATGATATTTCCCCAATAAAGTGGCCTGTTATTAGGTACACTTGAAAATGGCGGTGTACCTAATGGAGTGTCCGTGTGATTCCCTCGTTAAGTGCACCTGCGTGAAAACTTTTAGCTCCTGCAGAACGTGAAAGGAGCTAAAACTTTTCACGCAGGTGTGTTTAACGAGGGTAACTTGGAAAACATATTGGAACGCGGCCCTGAGGACAAGAGCTTGACACCTGTGACCTTTGACCATAATGTTTCCCTAATAAAGTGGCCTGTTATTAGGTACGCTTGAAAATGGCGGTGTACCTAATGGAGTGTCCATGTGATTCCCTCGTTAAGTGCACCTGCGTGAAAAGTTTTAGCTCCTGCAGAACGTGAAAGGAGCTAAAACTTTTCACGCAGGTGTGTTTAACGAGGGTAACTTGGAAAACATATTGGAACGCGGCCCCAAGGACTAGAGCTTGACACCTGTGACCTTTGACCATGATATTTCCCTAATAAAGTGGCCTGTTATTAGGTACACTTGAAAATGGCGGTGTACCTAATGGAGTGTCCGTGTGATTCCCTCGTTAAGTGCACCTGCGTGAAAAGTTTTAGCTCCTGCAGAACGTGAAAGTGGCTAAAACTTTTCACGCAGGTGCACTTAACGAGGGTAACTTGGAAAACATATTGGAACGCGGCCCCTCGAGGACTGGAGGTCGACACCCCTGGGTTAAGTGAAAAGTGCCACACCCGCCCTCACCCCCACTTTCTGATTGGCTGGTTGATCTGTGACATCACTCGGACACTCCATTAGGTACACCGCCATTTTCAAGCGTACCTAAAAACAGGCCAGTTCATTAGGGAAAAATCATGGCCAAAGCTGAACTGAAAGTGAAAAGTGCCACACCCGCCCTCACCCCCACCTCCTGATTGGCTGGTTGATCTGTGACGTCACACGGACACTCCATTAGGTACACCACCATTTTCAGGTGTACCTAATAACTTTATGCATTTTTTGTACGTGTCAAGAATGTGTATTTGACTACTTGCTCTTTATTTGGGGGGACACCAACACGTTACACAACGTAAAACACATATACATATTGTCATATAAAGCAGTTAACCAAATGTCAGATTTTTGTTTACATGCCCAAAAAAATAAAAACAAGGAATAAAACACCAGACAAGTTTGAACAGGTTTTAATGTTTATTAATAATAATAATAATAATAAAAGTAAATTTCAAACCAGCAATCTAATGTGAAATTGCAGTAGATATATTGGATATTGTTCTTCTGTGGGTTTTAGCTTGTATTTTTTTTATCTTTTTATTCTATTTATTTTTTATTCATGCACTGATCAGTTGGCACTTTTTAAATTTCGTTGTACATGTGTGACAATGACAATAAAGATCTATTCTATTCTATAACAATATTTAGGCGTATATATGCATACGTTATTTCAAAACTACTATAAGTGTTATAAAATCAAGATTACGCAAACAGAAGCATAATCTCCCCGTTGTTGCATAACGGCGCATCTCTTCATGCCGTTAGCTTGGAGAAAACGTGCATAGAAGAAGTGGTGTTTCAGTGAGTGGTCCTTTCTTTCCTTGGCAAATCGTAAATCGACATTCTGGCTTACATAGTTCACGCCAGGAGACGCAACACGTTCACTGACTGGTCCGTTGATGCACGGCAAGGAAGGCGGTTCACCCATTCACTCGTTCGCGAACGGGAAAGTCAGGATTCGTTCCCTCACTGATCCGTTCTCGCGATGAACTGGAAATGCAAATCACTCAGTCACTGACTCGTTCACTCACAGTTCCGTACGATTGGTGAACGGGAAATGCAATTTACTGACTCGTTCGTGAACGGGAAGTTACGTCATTTGCTTCTTCGTTTTGTTTTACGGCGAGGTGGCACTAGCTTCAATGCACATTACCGACACCTACTGGTTGAAGTCATATGAACTGAAAAATGAACGAATCACTTTCTTTCACTGAAAGAAATTCGTTCTTTTGAACGAATCAATCACTCACGAGCCAACACTATTGCCATTGTGTGTGTGTGTGGGGGGGGGGGGGGGGGGGCTACTCTATGTGAATAATTCAGATTAAACTCCGTCTGCATGAGACATTGCAGGTCAGAGTTCGTGGCTTTGAAGGGCCCGCATGAAATGTCAGATTACTTTGTTATACTCTGTGGCGTATGAAAAGGTGTTAGAGTCAGAACAAATAAATGCTCAGTTTGTAAATCGCAATTTTTTATTAAATCATAAGACTGAAATAAAATGAAGTATAACCTTTGTTCATATTTTGAAACTTTAATTTTGGCCGATAAAGCTAATTTGAAACCCAAACGCTCACCCGAGGAATCAATTTGACAGCTAAGACTGGCTTCAAACCTTACTTTGAAACCAAAGTTATTATTAAAACAACCGAGGTTTGGATAATTTAATCTTTCAAAACCATAATTTGAAACCAAAACCCTGGCTTTGAAACCCTAACCTCGTCGGGTTTCGAACCCGAACTTTGAATTACTAACTCTTGAAAGACCATTTCGCTACTGAAAGCTCAACCCAAATTCTCTGGTCCCGGTTGCTATGAGTAGGCGGGTCAGCCGCTTGTGACAGCTCCATCTCAAAATGAATAATTGATATTTGTTGGAAATGCATGCAAATAGAGTTGCTGATGTTAATCAACTACAGCAAGTGAGTGACTGATCATCAGGGTGACAATGAGCACGGAAGCGCACTAACAACAAACACATCTTGATCCTGGGCTCCCTCTGCTGTAATCGAGTTGAAATTGTACATAAAATAAGGAGAAAATAACATTTATTTGCAGCATACTCAGCATTTTACCAAATATTAAATATTAAAATAAAATTAAATTAAATATTTAAAAGGAGGCATTTGATTAAAAATGCTTGGATTAATTTTTTGCACTGATTTTGATTTTGCCCTTATTTCACTCTCGCTCATTAGATTTTCACAATACGATGACGTAATATATATTTGCGTCAAAAATACATTAGTGACAAAGTTTTCTGTTAACCAGTGTTATGAATATTATGTAAATGGATACACGTTAGACAGAGAGCAGTTAGAGAAATACTAATGTTTTATTTTTGCTATTTTTCATCAAAACACAACACCTGCATTGGCAATGACATTCCCCTCCATTCGCCCCCAAGTATGTCAAGTTTACAAAACTGTCTGTAAACATTAAAGTGCAAAAGAATTTGCTCACAATTTTAAAGGATCATGCTGCAAACACTCGCACCTCATTAAGAGCTGGCATCACTTCCAAACTTCTGATTCCAATCAAACATTTTGGCCAATACTTTTTTTTTTTTTTTAATAATTCAACAAGAACAACAAAAAAAGTACTGTATGTATAAATCTTGTTATATTTCCAACTCGGTCATTTGAAAATAATACCCAAAAAAGTCATTTGTTAATGAATCCAGTCATGTACCCTGTGTGTCTCTTTTAGGAAAATAGAGACCATGGTGGATAAAAATTGATTTCAGAGGTAAAAAAAAATAAAAATAAAAAAAAAGAAAGAATATACTCAAAAAAAAACCAACTAATTACCTATTGGAAAGTCCAAGATGAGAAACAGCATCTTTGTTCATTTGTTTGGAATACTGACCAATGAGGTTCATGAAGGCTTAAACGGCCCCTTTGCTGGTTTTGATTGGTAGAAAGTTCTGTGCCTTTAAGAGCAGTTCAAGCAAGTATTTCGGACGTGTGTTCAACAACACGTCAGGTCCAGGAGAGATTAACTATCAATTCAATATCACATCTTACGGGTTGGTAACATTTCTGAATGTTCTAGTAGATGACTGAAAAGACGTAAGGCCTTAGGATGTACTCACACTTAGCTATTTGAACCGTGCTCGGGCTCACTTGACTCCCAAAATCCAGTTCATATGATTGATGTTGATCGCTCCTCTCACCAGCTATCCATCATAAATGCCACAACGCACAATGGAAATAAACAATAGAAAACAAGTAAAAAATTGTTCAATGATTCAAAGGCACATGAGCATGTGTCATACAATTACTGTGATTGCTCCTCTTACCAGTTCTTCATGAATCATGAAACTGCCACAGTGCGCAATAAAAATAAACAGAATGACACAAAATAATCCACAAAGTAAAAAAACAAGCACGTGGGCAATGGACATGTCATATAACCACTGCTCCTCAGTAAGCTTGCAGTCATTTGTAAAATGAAGCGATGGCACTTTTGAATGGGTCAAAGCCCGACTGACCACGATTCAAGAGACCAAGTGTGAGTACACCCTGAGTTGTTAACTTCTTTAGACAGCAAATTAAGGCTGAATCACCCAAGTCTTATTTTTCCTTACTGGTTTCAAGACATAATTTGAAGATCCACTTTGACGTGGGGGGTTGTTGTATTTGTTGTGCTATATGTGGGCAGCTAGCCTCCTCCTCATATCCATCATGGAGGACCAGGGAATGTTGGAGATCTTGGTCCTCAGTGAAGACAGAACAACTCTCACGAGGTCTTCATCAAGCGCAGATGTAAATGTGCTATGTGTCCGACATGTGTCCCAGAGGCGTGTCGGCCGGACCGAGAAGACGGTACTTCTCCTCCAACGAGGGCTCGGCGGCGCCGCCCTGTAGGTGGATGAGCGGCTTGGTTTGCAGCAGGACGCAACCTCGGCCCCGCCTCTCCTGGTGGTTCCTGCGGTTGAACACCTTTATTCTGTTGTCCAGCTCCGGGCTAGCCTTCTCGGAGCCTGTGGGACTGGGGAGCTTAAGGTTGACCGGATCCACCGTAAGTCCTTTCTGAGCGAGGCGGGAGTCCTCAGAAAGAGACGAGAGGAGCTCCTGGACCACTGTGCTCTGGTCCTGTCCCGAGAAAGGAGGGGGGCGGCAGGGGTGGGAGCTGTAGTTCAGGTTTAGGTCGTGAGCGGGGTTGGGCTGGATGTGATTGGTGGGGCGGTGGATGTCGATGGAGGCTGTGGTGACCACGCCGGTTCCTAAGCCACACGTCTTGCCATCTTTAGAAAAGAAAAAAAAAAGTCTCGTTGAAGTCATGTCCAGCATTTTTCAAAAATGGCACACGATGATCATGATGTTTTTCTTCTGCTTCTTAATTTATTTATTTTTGTTTTGCATAAGGTCAGTGTCGAGAAACCTACCGCTGCTTGCTTCGCTGTAATATTGGCTGATGTAGTTGTTCATGTCATCACGGACAACTGGATCTGAGTAGGTAAACAAGACAGAATTATAATTCACAAAAATTAATAAGACAACATAAATTTGAATGATCCATCATTAGCTTAGCTGGACTGCAATAACTGTTGACATTGCACTATTGAAATGAGTGTCATGAAGTAAACAGGCACAGACTTAATTGGATTTTACACCCTTGCGGGTACTGATCCATTTCAGTATAAACACTACCAACGAGTTCAAATGGAAACTATCTGTGGTGTTTACAAGGAAATATTGACAAAAATGGCTTGTGCCTCAGGCCACAGGTGCTTAAAAGGCTCACGCTCTGCCGAGTAGTGCACCAGGAAATAGACCGGACCCGTTTAGGCTGGCCTCGGCTTGACAAAAGCACGGAGGCTCTTTGTTGGGGGGCCGATGTGCGCGGTTGAATGGCGGTGATCTTGTGCTCGCTTGATTGCTCTTGAGCTCACTGTCTGCTGGCTGAGTGCGAAGCGCGAGTAGCTTGAGTGCAAGCCCCTGTCCCGCGGGACACGCTGCTGCTGCTGCTGCTGCTGCTGCAGACTCTGATGGGTAATCTCATTTATTTTTCATTCTAAAATATTAATCCCTGGGCCACCCCCGGAGAAGAGGCATTGCACTCACTAAAACAAGACGGAGACAATCGCTGCACAATTAATAACACATGAGTGATGGAGGTGAGGCTGGGAGGGGGGGGATTAGCTGTCCGGCATACATAAAAAGGCTCTCGGCTCTTTTTTTTTTTTTGTGAGTCAGCCCTGTTATCAAGCTGTCACTTGTGTGTGGAAGAGGAGAGGTGACATGCTGGGTCCTTTTAGTGCAGCCGTACACTCTACTGTACACCTGATGTAGTGGTGGCCAAGTTATTACAATCAATCTGGATATAATCACGAATTAAAATGATTTTTCTCTGATTAGGTTGATTTTTAGACCAAAAATAGACGTCTAAAATAGGTTGATTTTTAGACCTAAAATAGGTTGATTTTTAGACCAAACATAGACGTCTAAAATACGTTGATTCTTAGACCAAAATAGACGTCTAAAATAGGTTGATTTTTAAACCTAAAATAGGTTGATTTTTAGACCAAAAATAGACGTCTAAAATAGGTTGATTTTTAAACCTAAAATAGGTTGATTTATAGACCAAAAATAGACGTCTAAAATAGGTTGATTTATAGACCAAAAATAGACGTCTAAAATAGGTTGATTTTTAAACCTAAAATAGGTTGATTTATAGACCAAAAATAGACGTCTAAAATAGGTTGATTTTTAAACCTAAAATAGGTTGATTTTTAGACCAAAAATAGACGTCTAAAATAGGTTGATTTTTAAACTTAAAATAGGTTGATTTATAGACCAAAAATAGACGTCTAAAATAGGTTGATTTTTAGACCAAAAATAGACGTCTAAAATAGGTTGATTTTTAAACCTAAAATAGGTTGATTTATAGACCAAAAATAGACGTCTAAAATAGGTTGATTTTTAAACCTAAAATAGGTTGATTTTTAGACCAAAAATAGACGTCTAAAATAGGTTGATTTTTAAACCTAAAATAGGTTGATTTTTAGACCAGAAATAGACGTCTAAAATAGGTTGATTTTTTAAACCTAAAATAGGTAGATTTTTAGACCAAAAATAGACGTCTAAAATAGGTTGATTTTTAGACCAAAAATAGTCGTCTAAAATAGGTTGATTTTTAAACCTAAAATAGGTTGATTTTTAGACCAAAAATAGTCGTCTAAAATAGGTTGATTTTTAAACTTAAAATAGGTTGATTTATAGACCAAAAATAGACGTCTAAAATAGGTTGATTTTTAGACCAAAAATAGACGTCTAAAATAGGTTGATTTTTAAACCTAAAATAGGTTGATTTATAGACCAAAAATAGACGTCTAAAATAGGTTGATTTTTAAACTTAAAATAGGTTGATTTTTAGACCAAAAATAGACGTCTAAAATAGGTTGATTTTTAAACTTAAAATAGGTTGATTTATAGACCAAAAATAGACGTCTAAAATAGGTTGATTTTTAGACCAAAAATAGACGTCTAAAATAGGTTGATTTTTAAACCTAAAATAGGTTGATTTTTAGACCAAAAATAGACGTCTAAAATAGGTTGATTTATAGACCAAAAAGAGACGTCTAAAATAGGTTGATTTTTAAACCTAAAATAGGTTGATTTTTAGACCAAAAATAGACGTCTAAAATAGGTTGATTTATAGACCAAAAATAGATGTCTAAAAAAGGTTGATTTTTAAACCTAAAATAGGTTGATTTTTAGACCACAAATAGACGTCTAAAATAGGTTGATTTTTAAACCTAAAATAGGTTGATTTTTAGACCAAAAATAGACGTCTAAAATAGGTTGATTTTTAAACTTAAAATAGGTTGATTTATAGACCAGAAATAGACGTCTAAAATAGGTTGATTTTTAGACCAAAAATAGACGTCTAAAATAGGTTGATTTTTAAACCTAAAATAGGTTGATTTTTAGACCAGAAATAGACGTCTAAAATAGGTTGATTTTTTAAACCTAAAATAGGTAGATTTTTAGACCAAAAATAGACGTCTAAAATAGGTTGATTTTTAGACCAAAAATAGTCGTCTAAAATAGGTTGATTTTTAAACCTAAAATAGGTTGATTTTTAGACCAAAAATAGTCGTCTAAAATAGGTTGATTTTTAAACCTAAAATAGGTTGATTTATAGACCAAAAATAGACGTCTAAAATAGGTTGATTTTTAAACCTAAAATAGGTTGATTTATAGACCAAAAATAGACGTCTAAAATAGGTTGATTTTTAAACCTAAAATAGGTTGATTTTTAGACCAAAAATAGACGTCTAAAATAGGTTGATTTATAAACCAAAAATAGACGTCTAAAAAAGGTTGATTTTTAGACCTAAAATAGGTTGATTTTTAGACCAAAAATAGACGTCTAAAATAGGTTGATTTTTAGACCTAAAATAGGTTGATTTTTAGACCAAAAATAGACGTCTAAAATAGGTTGCTTTTTAGACCAAAAAATGACATCGGGAACTATCGGGGGTCGGCTGGCGTAGAGTCAGCTTTGCCACTGTATCAAATAGGTGTTTCGGATTGTTTTTATTGAGATTAATAACTTGCGAGTTTTTGCTAAGATAAGCGCATCTTCATATTTCAGGAGGCTATCCTGCCATGCCTGATGGAAAACCTCAAGTTTGGTTAGACGCCATCAGCGCTCATGCTTTCTACATATGCTTAAGCGTACGCGTTTCATCTGTGAACCACGGAGTAGGCAATCTACAGCGAGTTTTCAGACGTAACGGCGCCACAGAGTCAATGGCATTTAACAATGTCGCATTGAATTCATTTGTAAGATTATCAATAGAGCCGGTGTATGCGGGAAATATAGCGGTTGCCGGCGACAGTAACTCAGATAGCGCAGTTGCAGTCATGGAGTTAAAATTACGGCTCCTATAATTCCGATTGCTCTCTTGTCTTTGACAAGGAACTAGAATTTCAAATTTTATTAAGTAATGATCAGACAAAACAGTAGTGTATGGCAGTACTGCTATATTTGAGGTTGCAAGTCCTCGGGATAATACCAGATCTATGGTATTTCCATTCTTATGCGTTGCTGCCTGTACGGCTTGCGTAAAACCAAACGTATCAGTTAAAGTCTGAAACGCCGAAGTAAGTGGCTCTGACGGTAAATTCATGTGGATGTTGAAATCGCCGAGTAGAAAGTGTGTTTATGTGTACTGTAGCACTATTCAAACTGTCACGCCCTAGTCTACACGAGGAGCTATGTGCATGCTGGAAGTCTAGCCTAGCGCTAGTTAACTTTAGCTTAACAGACTCCAAACCCATCCTGACAGGTGGTCTAATCACCTGTGCCCCGGCCTGCTCTCAAGTGACCTGTCATGTGTGGCTCAAACAGTAATCTATATTCCTAGAAAGAGTGAAGGCGCCTTCACGGTTAGGGTGAAGGCCGTCCTTCCTCAGCAGGTCGGGGCGGCCCCAGAAGGAGGGCCAGTTATCTATAAAATACAGTCCCTGCTTTTTACAGAACCCAGCCATCCATCGATTAAGGGAGACTAATCTACTAAACCTCTCATCAGTGCCTCTCCCAGGCAGGGGGCCAGAGACAAATACTCGATGCCGACTCATCTTTCTGGCGAGATCACAAGTCCTCGCTATGTTTCTCTTTGTGATCTCCGATTGCCTCATCCTAACATCATTGGAGCCGACGTGTATCACTATGTCCGAGTAGCTAGTGTTGTTGGAACTACGCTGTTGACTAGACCTATTGCGAGTCAGCTCCCTAAGATTAGCTTCTATGTCGGGTGCTCTGCCCCCAGGAATACACATTACCGTGGCTGGATTTTTAAGCGTAATATTTCGGGTAATATAGGTGACTATGACCAAAGTGCGAGGGCCAGTAGACCGAGATGACTTTGGACGGCTATGCGTCTTACCTGGCACATCGCGATTAGCAAGCCGCTTGGGGCTAATGCTAACTGGGCTAGCGGGCTGACTACAGTCCGCGTCCGTATCCGCCACATCTACTGTTATCGCGCAATTCGGCTCTAACTGGCGGACACGTCCCTCTAGCAGGGACAACCTCTCTAAGAGAAGGGTGCAGTTGGTGCACGAAGCCGTACAAACCTCTTGATTCCTTGATTCTATTAGCATGCTCTATAGCAGGGGTGTCAAATTCATTTTTGTCACGGGCCGCATCGTAGTTTCATTCTGAGGGCCATTATGACCGTCAACAAATTGATGAATAAATAAGTTTGAAACCAGAGACTAGTAAAAACGGTTCAAATATTTTTAAAACATCAATGGTAACAAAAATTGCTAGCAATATCTGTATTTTTTAAAAGTGAAGACAATTTGTAACTTTAGGATTGACACATAAAGTTGATGCACAATTTGTCTTCGGGGGGCACATAAAATGATGTGGCGGGCCGAATCCAGCCCCCAGGCCTTGGGTTTGACACATATAGGGTTTAAGTACTGTCACTGTGACTCAAAGCTGTTCTTCACACATGAAAGAGTTATTCTACCTGCTGAGGCAGATTTTTTTTCTGTACTGGTGCCTAAAAAAGTAGCTTTTGGGGTGTTGCAGTGTAAAGATAAGATTGTAAAAGCAGCAGAGCAGTAAGTGCTCAATGACCTGCTTCGAGGAGCAGATGTCGTGCTTGAGTGACAGCCGATGTTGTCACCGTGTGACACCATTTAGTACTTCGAAGGCGGCATAAGACTCCACCTCAGGGGACACTTGGACTTTCTGGGGCATGGTGCCATGGTTCAGTTTGAGAAGGGAGATGGCAAACTGACTTGATTGAAGGTGACTTGACCTGCACCTGCTGGCCTGTGAGTGCTCCTCCCAGTGACCACGTCGGCGTGGAAAGGCCCACTTTGTATCCCGCAGCCAGATTTACCACCACGACGACCCCATGGGTCAATATTGTGGTTCGCGATTGAGGTTTGCAGGTGAATGAGAACAGATGTTGACAGGAGCCCACTGCCCTCTTAACAAGGCCCAATGCACAGAGCACTCGGTCGCCCAAATAGCCCAAGTTGACCAGGTGGCTGACGCACGACGGGCGCTGAGAGTGACACAGTGTCAGAAAACATGCTTGTTTTCTCCAGCGTTCAGCACATCCTAAAAGCTTTTTTGCATTGATCTGGTGTGCCTGCGGTCAGATGGCTGTGCTGTGCAAGGATGGAGGGAGGGAGCTACGAGGCCGCTCCAGGGCCATGCGTGGCCTTGCACCATTTAGGGATTGTTTGTTGCACATAATTATGCACATACATGATGTTGCACCTCTCTGCTGGTTTGTCATGCTGCCTTCTCAAGCAAACGCTCCACCTGGCCTGATTACATTCACTGGGCTAATTTAAAACCTTCTATTTGGCCTGAATAGAAAAATTCAATTGCAATGAACTCAACATCAGACTCTGAAGTCTTTTGTTGATGTTTTGTTAAAAAAAAAAAAAAATTCAGTATGTCACATCGAGGGGTCATCGCCGTAAGAGTCACCACTTACTGTCCACTAGGGGGCATATTTTCTCTGGTTTCTCTGGTTAACACACTTTGTAATATGTCTGTTTTTTTGTATGAACTTCCAAATTGTCACAAATAAACTACAGTAGGATTCCACTTCTGTTCCCACAATATTCACTTGCACTGTACTCCGAGAGTTTAAGTGTACCTGCAGCGTTGTGCAGCTCTCTGGGATTCCTGTGAGCGCCCTCGTCGTCAGACTCCCCAGGAGTCAAGCCCTCCACAACCTGGAAACTCCTGCCCTGCTTTGCCCACACGCGATGCATCTGCATAGCAGCCTCGCGCTCCGCCGCCAGGTCCAGGTCCTGCTGGGCCAGGTGAGCTCGCAGCTGCCTGATCTCAAACTGTACCACAAGGATGGAGCGGTGGGATTGCAAATGAGGACGGATGAAGATGAAGACAGGGTGGGGAGGTGGAAGAAAGAATTCATACAGTGGAGGAAAGTCAGGGATCTGTATCAGTATAGCCAATTTGTTTAATTTAGTTAATTTGGTTGACAAAAAAAGTATAGTTTTCAATTTTCACTGATTGTGTACGTTTTTCTTTTTTTTTTTTTTGCATAGTATGTGCGTGGGATAGCGACATTGGAGTGGCATTTGGAAGAGAATGACACTGATGGAGTTTTGCTGCCCCCTTGTGGCAACAGATTGACCAACACCTCCCAAAATAAAACATACATCTATTTGTCTAATATTTAAGTTTACAAAAATTATTTTCTACTCAGTGCCAATTAATTTAAACTCCTTGTACAAAAAAAAAAAAGTCTGGGGTGTGACGAAACCACAAAATCATTTTGTTAATTTTGATAATTTCACATTTCAATTGATTTAACTTGAACAGTTTGGCCTTTGGATCATTTTTACATGTTAAATGAAAATTTTAACTTATTTTTTATTCTTCAGTAAATCTCTCCAAAGGAAATTCCACATACTGGGAAATGAATTAATATTGTATGCCTAGTTTCCATCTCAAACCGAGCCGTAATATATCAAATTGAATTGTAATCCCACTGAAAAAAATCATTCCACTTTAAGAAAATATCGCCCTTTAATTATGTCGCACTGTGGATCAAGATATGTATCAAATCGTCTTTTATCTGGAATAGGTGCACCCCCAACATGTACATTATGCAGTGCACAATTTATTAATGCAACTCTGCAACTCACTCATGTGTTTGGTGTATGTTAGGATGAAATGAAAAGGTGCTCACAGCCTGTTCCTGGCAGATTTGCGTGAGACGCTCCAGTTGCTCCTCTCGCACTGCTTTCGTCTTCTCGCACTGTTGGATTTCCAGTTCCATCTCGACTTTGACTTGGAGCACGTAAGCTGAGGCCAAAAAGCAAATGGCTTCATTACATTGAACACTTTATGGGAAGCTGTTTAAAATACTGTAGTAAGGCCTATATTTGATTGGAATATACTTTAGCAGGAATTATAAATGTGTCTTAAATAAAACTCAAGATACCAAACTGAGCTTCAACGCTGCACATTGAGCAAATTATTTCATTTTTTCAACACCCCTCCAGCTACACCACTAGATGGCAGCAAAGTGCTTGTGTGGCAATGAAGGGCATTCACATTTATTGAAAATTTGAAATAATTTTCACTATTCACCTTAAAGTCATGCCAGTGTGACAAGACTTAAGAGTTGTGTATTATTTTCATTTTATAATTCTTTTACTTTTTTCATTCATTAAAAATATTAATTATAATGGAAAACCGATGTTTTATGAGGTTAACTAAAATATATATTTCAAGAAAATTTCCAAATAAATTTTCACGACATCTGCTGCATTTAACACAGAAGGAAGGTGGACATGAATAGCCACACTTAAATTCACAAAGCAATTGAGTTACTGTTGAGACACAATTTCCAATGAACCAGACTGTCCTTTTAAAACACAAGCCGTCACCAATTCTTGCTTTTGTCACAAACATAACGTGATCCAAACTCACACAACAAGCTAAGTGACAAATATACGGGCTGAGAGCCCAATTCACACACGGCCACTCGGTGAAGACGTCCTCTCTCATTCAGCTTGACACAAGCATCAAGTTAATTGTGAGAGGGACTCAATCTTGTTGTAAATGTGCACCTCTCACTTTCTGGCGTGTCCCTGTCCAGCCTAACAAAGAGGCTCAATCACTCACTTGTATTAAAGAAAGCAGGTGGAAGTGCACTGAGAGATCAACACCTCAACTGCATGAAGAAGAAGGAAATCAAATAAGATCGTCATGGGAATTAGAGCCTAACACGACGATGAGCAAATATGATGTCATGGTGACGATACCCATATCCTCCATTGTTTTTTTTTTTGGGGGACAGTGATGAAGTGCAACTTTATAATGGTTTTGAGGACTATTAGTAAAAAGCACCTCTCATCACCGATGAGCAAAGTGGAAAGAGAGTTGCTGTGCGGTCTGTTTGCATGCAGCAGGGGGACCACGGTGAGGGTGACCTCGACACGGATATCGAACCGGAGCGCATTAGCATAGAGGAGAACAACCACTATATTCATTACGGTCCCTGTGAATGTGCTTATCCAGACCCTACAATCGATCCAGGCCTGAGTAGACGAGTGACAGCAAATTACTCTTGGGGATGATCAATAGCTATATTGCTCTGAATAGTAAATAATTTGTATAATGATGGAGAGAACGAGGTCAGGAGGGACCAGGTGCTCACGGCAACCCGTTAACTCGGTCCATATGATTTAAGAAACGGCGTGGACATTGTCTTTGACTCACCGTCGATGATCCTCTTCACCCTCCAGATGCGCAGGGTGATGATGAGGCTGATGGCGTCCCAGGGGCTGCTGGGCCCGTTGGCCACCGTGGAGGCCACCATGGGGGCCAGGGACAACACGATGACGGCTCCGTCAAACACCTGATGATGAGAACGCTATGCTAATAAAATGCTAGTGAGGTTTAATAACCTAAAGCAGGTTATTGGGCTGTTAACATTGGGGGGGGGGGGGGGGGGGAATACTAACCATAGTCTCAAGTTCTTACTGTTCCTACAAAGTTGGACGCAAACTAAGACTAGGAAATACTAAATGTGGTCTTGTCCCAATACCTTTGTCCATATAGTGCACACTGTATGATTCGGTAGAAGGTGAAGAATCGTACCTCGACTTTGTTTTCGATGTAGTCCCAGATCCCGAGCACAACAATTCTGAAGACAGTCTAGAGACAAATTAAGACATTAAGTTATGTGATCAACCGCATTAAGGTCCATCTTGCACTTTGTGGTCACTTTAGCGACGCGCCTTTCGGCAGCACCATTGATTCACCCGCCAATTAGCATGAGAGGTCACGCACAAGTGGTCCGCCAAATCCATCATGCGTTGGTGCCATTTGGATATTTGATTTGGAGCCAACGAAGCGAAACGCTTTAGAACTTCAACAATGTTCTGACTGGTAGACAATACCAAAGTCATTAAACACCCTTTAAACGTCCTCCCATTGACTCTTCACATATGACGTCATTGGCGAGGATGGATCATATTGCTTGAAACCCCCCCCCCCCCATGCTCATTAAATTCCACTTCAATTATTGCTCCTGCTGGCTAGATGATAATTAACGTTTGGTTTAGGGCATTAAGGCCGGCGCCGGCAGTGTAATTGTTTTGCACTGGAGTCAGGCCTGCGGGTCAAACGCTTCCCTCTTCATTTAGTATTGCACAAATATAAAGTTTTGTCTCTTAAATGTTTTAAATTACAATTGCACTTCAAAAATCAATCGTTTACTCACCATAAAGCCGTTAAGTGGCTATTCTGAAGCCAAACTATCAATACTAATATGGACAATAATGGAAGGAAGACATTAAATGGAAAAAGTGAACAACCGTAAACATAATCAAACAACAGCGTCTACAGCTATGACATAAGAGGTCTTTGTTTTACAACATAGCCACTTAACCAGATTTTTTTTTTTATTATTATAAATATCAGTACACACTCTCCCATACTGCATCTCTGTCACTATGCTAACGCAATAGTAAAAGTCATAATTACAGTAAATATTTTCAGTATCAAATAATAAAATCATCAGCCACATAGCATACATTGCCTTCATCTTATTTCAATGTTTTTGGAAAACAAGAAAAAAACACGCAAAAGCAAAAAAGATCCAATAAAACGTAGCAATGTGTGTTCTAAAAAAATGTTTTTTTAAAACTTATTGAAATATGACCAATTATAATATGTGGCGGATGAAATGAAAAACAGGGGGAAAAAAGAAACAAATAGAAATAGACGTTGGTTAAAGCGCTCATTAGCATCTAAACCAGACGTACTGAGATTTTGTTTTAAATGCTGCTTAATAATGAGTAACGCAGAAAAAACAATCTAATAACAATACTTAATGCAATTAGGAATAAAAATGATCATGTTTAATTAGTTGTTGATTACCATACGATAAGTAGTGGATTCTTTCCAACTAATTTGCTGTCTAAAGTAGGATAACATCAAGATCAGCTACCGACTCATCACTGCAGAATTATCTGGCTAACTAAGAAGTAGATGTGATTAAAAGGCAGAGTCTCAGCGGAATAATGGCACTAAATCACATTACCTCTGAAAAGAAAAGTGACAGGATGATGAGACTGATCCAGTGGATGATGCTGGCAAACTGGAAAGCATTGGTAACTGCAGACACAAATAAATGCAGCCTTGAAATAAAGTACACTTCTAAAGCACCAAGTCGTCTTTCAACTAGCGAGGACACTGTGTCCATCACGGGGCCATCATTTACTCCAGTGTCAAATTGTCTACAGCGCTAATCTTTTCGGTTCATTCCCTGAAGACTGTGCTATCATTAAAGCTGAACGCTGGCCACCAATCAATGGAGATGCACGCTCGCCTCCTGCCATTGACAAGATGCCTGCTTCGTTATCCTGTCTCGGCATTGCTGTTCATCATCAATTGGCAACATGCACAGCCAGCGCATGTTTGATTGGGACCACTAAAAAACAGTGAGGATGCACTACTGGATTTGACTTCAATTTGTTTCCCCTTCTCAGTTACTCAATGTGGTCATTACAAAACAATTATCAAAAAGTATGTGTTGAAATAAAAGGATGGACTCACATTGAAGGAGTTTGGTGTCGATGAGTAGCTCCAAGGAGAGGAAGAGCACCACCAGGATAACGCAAGCTACCAGGACACAATTGAAACCAGCACTGAGCAGACAGACTTGCCATAGGGCCACTCGACGGCCACAGCAAGGCTTTAGCCAGTTGGACCTGCAACACAACACAACAAAACTGTGGTTGTCTATTTCTAGATGAGGACATATTTGCGACATGAAGGTCAATTTACATAGACGGATGGAAATGGAAAATAATTTGGGAGTAAAGTAGAAACAACCAGTTAAAATTGAATTTTTAAAAAGAGTGACACCAGAATATAAAGAGAGTGCTTAGCAATAAATCTGGAGTTCCCATTGTGGCCAACAGAGGGCGGTAGTTTGAAGAGATGCGCTCTAAATTGAGCTAAGGTGAGGATGTTAAGACTTGAGATAAGAGAGGGCATTGACGGAGAAAGGGACAGTGGAGCTTTGTGAACTGCTGATTTGAGCATTAGCTGCATCTAAGGCTGGAATTTTAATGAACTTCCAATTCATCAGGGCATGAAGAGGACCACTGTAGCAGAGCTTGATTGGGGGTAGCGGCATGCAGCAAAATCAGCATCTTGACTGTCAAGTGAGAGAAGTAAAATAAGATGGAAAATAGTCTCAAATATTTTTTAAATAGATGGAATTGGAGTTGCAACTGTTAATTGACAACTAATTTTTTTATCAAAATAATCAATAATTAGTTTTGCTATACTTGATGAATGGTGAAGATACTTTAATTACTGACTGAACAAGTGTTTGAATGTTAATCATTTTATGTTTGTGCATTTGGTTTTACTTTGAAATAATATCCTGATATAATAACATAATATAGGAATGATAATTCATTAATTTAAAAATCAGATTCATCTATTAATCAACAAAATACTCAATAAAAAATTAATTATTAAAATAAGGGTTAGTTGCAGCCCGCATATGGAATGTCATCTGTCGTCTGGCAATTGACATGTTAGCCTTAAATAGTCTAACATGACCATTTTTTTCCATCATTTCAAGTCAAACTGAGAAGCCTGAGGTAGGAGCACTGAGAAGGAACAAAGCCTCTCAGCAGTTCTCCAGCTGGAGCGGAAAGTTGGCACCGCTCTCAATTTTTTGCCTCCTCGCCATTTGCTGGCACAAAAGAGGTGGCCGACATTGGTGAAGTGTTTGGCCCCTTCATCATTTGACGTCTCCATTGCTTGGCACACAGCTCACAAGGCTCATTTGAACTGAAATGGACGAGTTGTGTCTGTGTTTGGAATTGCATCGCTTATTTGAGGGGTTAACGCAACAACATAAACTAAAAGTGACCACAATTTGCATTATAGCTCTCTAATTATTTTTTTGGGCTCAGCGGCACAAAAAAAGGGAAGCCTGTTTGGGGAGAAGTCATCTAAATCCACGCTCTTCATGACACTCGAGGGATTTGCACTTCTCAGCCTGCAATAATAACCTTCATCAAATAATTTACAGCCACCACCAGCTGTCTCTTTCATCTAAACCACTTCCAGCATCAACTTAATATTTGATACGCTTAAGAATAAATTCTCCAAATGGCCTCAAACCATTTGTAGAACCACATTCAAGAAACTTTTAAACACTTCCCTGCAAATTACTATCGTCAGGGTTTAATGTTGCTTTAACAAATGATTTAAAAAAACATTTTCTGCAATTTACTACTGTGGTGAAACAGAGCCATAATAACAGCTACAAGGCCAAGAATCCGAATTTGCACAGTACAAGTACATATCACAAATAATGTCAAAACGTCACATCAGATTTGAGCATATATCAGTAAAGCTCCATTCAATCAGCAAAGCATTAAGTTATGTGATTTAAGTAGATTCGCATTCCGAGCACAGAAGTTCAAGCACTGTGTCACCGTTTTAAACTTCTTTAAAATGTCATTCAAAAAAAAAAAAAGAAAAAAAGTCTTCCTGTAGTCAGACAAATTGTGTTCACTGTTCAACCTTAGATGTTCTATTGTATTTGAGTAAAAAAATAAATAAATACGATGAGCCATGTTCCTTTGCTAGCAGCAGCCTTTGTGCATTGATGCCAGGATCAGATTTATCATCAGAGGATATTAAAATGAGTACACATGGCAATAAACCTTTGAGTCATGATTTCCAATGATAACACCGGCCATCTTGTTACAGGCTAAATGCGACATATCACACACTCAGGCACAGATTAAAAAAAGCTTGCAATGAGACCAGGAAAGGAGGCGGAAGTAGCACTGATAAGACAGCCATGAGTGTATTGTGAGTTCTTGTGTGGCGCCAAAAGTGGCCCGACCCGATCCGGTCCAGACGGGGCGTCGCAGAAGCTGCTTTCAACACATGGGGGATATTAATGAGTCTTACTCAAGCAACAGAACAAATGTTGTACTTCTGACCCATTAGGCTCTGACAGTCTGACACAACCACCTGGCCCGAGTCATAGTAGACAAGTTCAACCTCTGCAGCTCAATGCATTTTAGAGAAAGTATTTTATTTATTTATTTATTTTATTTATATCTATTTATATCAATTTATTTATCTATTTATTTATATGAGCTCTTAAATGAACCATTTTCATAACTGGGCGCTGTTAGAAATTGGCGTAAACCAATCAAAGAGGCTCCGCCCCTCTCCTTAAAATTCAGTACACGTGAGGTATGCAATCTAAAAGCTTGAAGCAGTCGGAACTTTAAAGGAACTGCGATAATCTCCACTTGCAGATGATGTGAAGTTGGCCGTCATGTGACCGTGTGGGACATTTCTTTTCTTTTCAGGCTAAATCAAATATGGAAATATCTTTCTCATTTGAATTCCTGCTTCCGAAGCATGTGTTGATACAGCCGTCAGCACCCGAGATGGAGTGGGGCTCGACGGGAGGGAGATTAAATCAGGGAGGGTAATCGATAACGGTGTGTCGATTGAGACATTGAATGCTGGGAGACCCACAAGCGTCAGATGATCAGCTCTGGTAAATAATAGTGTGTCTTGCTAAATACTACAAACGTTTTCGACTGGTATATTCTTTTGTCTTGGATAATAGACCCAAAATAAATATAGATTTGCTCAGGTGTACCTAATATTGTGACCAAAGAGCTCCAGACGGCATGCATTTAAACACCAAATGAAACTTTTAACTCTTTTGCCACTGGCCTTGCCCGCAGCAGAGGAATTAAGGAGTCTGGGAGATAACATGAAGCAGTCGCTCCCTGGTCACTGCCTCTGACAACTTCTCATACTGGCTAATTAAAGTGGGCCAAATTACTCGACTTGTACTTCTCTCTCACTTCTGACAAAGCATTTAAAAGTAGGAGTGATGATGAGTTCCTTTGACCTTCACATGGCACTCTTTCAGAAAGACTTAAATTGACATTATAGTAAGCAACTAAACAGTAAAAAAAAAAACAGGCAGCAGTCACCCTCCGCCTCCTAAAACCAACAGTTATTTCCAAAATTGGATTTTTTGACCTTCGCCCGAAATCTACTGGTGACGGGCAAAGATGAACTTTCCTCTTTTATACCCTTGCTCACGTCACGTTTCGAAGAACCATCTGGACCCCTTTGCACATTTAGAACGGCCGCATCAGCGGCATATGCTACTATTTTAGTTTCTGGCAGGCGTGAACTTCTCCAACAGGATGGAAGGTGACATCATGCCACAGCTCACGTATGCGCTAATCAAGCCAAAAAACAACATACCGGCTCACACAAAGAAAAAAAATACATTAGTGTGGCCCAAAATATATATATTTGAAGCTTACAGATGGTTTGAAAAATGATTCTCCCAACTCAGAAGATGAACAGGACAAGAGACTGGAGGCGGGATTCAGGAAGTATGACCATCATCATCTTTATGATTGCTCCACTTGTCACTCACCACTCCATCAGTCAACCGTTAAAAAGGTCGAATGAATGAGCCTCCTCGATAGCTCCATCAGCTCCCACAAAAAGCAAGGAACCCAAACTTGAAATAATGAAGAAATAAGGAGAGCCAACAAATAAAAGAATCATGACCACTGTGGGGGAAGAGTGGGAATCCATAAAAGTGCTGAACACAAGCCCACGCCACCTTGATCCTCCCAGCATTTTTCCAGACAGGAAGATGGATGGACCCAAGTCTATTAATAAGTACACTTTACTCAACAGGGCGCCAAAACTGCTAACACTGCAAACGGCCCCTGATACGAGTTGCAACTATCACCTCCCACAGTGGTGCCCACTCATCTCCCGATTGGAGCGACAATGCAGTTAAGCGAACCCTCCGAGCGCAACTTGGAGGCTCTCCGGAGCCTGACGACAAATGGTCGCAACGCAGCAGGTGCTCCTGGAAGCTTCGACTTGATTATGGGAAGGAAGAGAAGAACAGCTAAAATCTGTCAAAAATAGATTTTTTTTTTTTAAATTGGGAAAAGGGAGGCTATCTAAATATACGGGGCATCAACGAAGCAATGCTATTGTTCCTAATGAGCTGTGACAGCGCAGGATAAATTGGAATATGAAGTGAAGCATGATTACAGAGGATTAGATAACAAGCACCACACAGCCCCGATTTTTCGCTCGCGCTCGGTTTATAAATACATTTGCTGGCGTTCCGTCGGCGCATGCACACTTTGGCGGCGGTGGCGTACAGTGTGAGGAGAGAGCGGTAAGGTCAGCTCCACCTTCACAATGCTACCGGCTGTGATATGCAAAAAGCCGCTGACGGGAGGTGCTTCATCACGCCGTGGCAGCCTCTCGTTGTGATTAATCCCCTCCGCTTGCTTCCCGCCATAAAACGCCGGCAGCTTTACGTTAGATGCAAATTGTGATGGCACCTTTTTTTGGGGTGGGGGGGCTCGTGTGGCACTTGTATGGCACCAAGGGTCTTTTCTGTGCTCTCTGTTAATGGTTGCACAATGTAGATCTGCAGACTAATAACTGAAACAACACTAATGGAATGAATAAGTGAATAAATATGTGGAACATTTGGCAGGATTGAATACTTTAAAAGTCAAAGTGAAGGGAACTAAATGGGAAGAAATGTTGACTATTTGTTTTCGTTATTTTTGTTTGCATCTGACTTTCTCGTGTACGATAGATTGAGACAGAGCTTTCCAAAAACAAATTAGAGCAGTAGAACTAAAAAATCTGCCGTAAGCAGTGTGTGTAAATCCAGCCCGAATCATCTGTTTACTACCTGTAGTTCTATCGCCATTATATCCATTAAGGTCATGCCTGACTGGGCCATTTATCAGCTGAATTGGATCGATGTCAGATTGCTTTCTCCCCGAAACCAAAAAGCATCGACTTTTTGATCTGGACCAAATCAAGCTATTCAATAGTGGTGTCAAATCAATCATATAAACTGCGGACCACAGGGAGCGAGTCTGAAGAAGGGAGCAGACCCAACCCCATCAAGATAAAACTGTCAGTTCCATATTTGTCTTTGTTTGTCTGGATCTTTGGTTACAAGCTGTTTACTCATTTGTAGGGATTGACTTCGACTTTGATTTTAAGAACTTCCCCGAAAGATCCAGACGTTCTTTTTAGCTTTAGCGTGTCTAGCTTTGGCTTTAGCATATCTAGTCCATATCTACAGATGACTAAAAACATACAAAAAAATTAATTGGCCTTCTTGATCTGTTTTGACAGTATGCAAAAGGTTGAAATGCGTGCTACTACAAGCTAAAGTGATACATAAACCTTGACCCATTGCTAAAAAGTAAATAAAGTTTGCCTATGTTTCCACTTCCCTAAATAAGTTTTGCTGACATTTGCACACATTCTAGAGTAAGTGGAAATGGGCAATCCACTTTCTCAGATGGGGTCAGTGGAGCCGCTAACATTCCATCTCTATACGTTTTCATTTTTACGGCTGTGGATTGCTTCGCCACCGCCGGCCGGAGTCTCGGCTCGGTTCAAAAACACTTCATCATCCTGTACTGCCATAAAGGAAAAAAAAAGATTTCATCTGCCCCATTTCCCTTAAAGGGAACTCAGCAAATGGTCTTTCTCTTATGGTAGATGCACTCTTGCTACTCAACCTCTATTCATGACACACTATCATGGTCCAAAATGTTTGACCGCTTGGTGGTGGGAATATGCTGAGTTGACAATTTATGACATGGTGGTTGGTGCACAAAATACTGTAATTTTGAAAGCGTACAAATATCATTTGTATGCCCAATCATAATTTTGCTTAAAATCGGTATTTCCCGATTATTAGGAAGTTCTAAAATTCAGAAGCTCCTCCATCACCAGCACGAACCAGCAATAATGAACTTTGGCGTAAACAGTGATGATTGTTATTTAGCGAAGCCTGCTACTGCGGGCTAACTTTAAAGGCGTATTGATTGTGTAATTAGCAGACGGAGGCCTTGTGATACTCAAATCGAAAAAATGAACTAGAATTGTGTCAACGACGTCCTCATGGTGAGTGAGATCTACTCATTTCACATGATTGCAAATTGGATGCACGATTATGGTGACCGATTTCATACACCCGTGCCAAATAATTAGGTTGTGTAAATTGAATTATTGGTAACACAGCCCACGACTGAGCCCGGCTTTAAAGTGATGCTTGTCTCCAAAACATTGCCTTGCAGGTGCTTTACTGGTGGAGCTACAATAGGAAATGCTGCATGCATAATTCAACACTGTAGACACAGTCGTGTTTCCCACTAGCCTTCCCCGGGACACAAAAAAAACTGTAGTACTCACCGAGACAAGAAGCAAAGCGCAATAACAAAATGTACAATGTTTATCGGTGCAAATACAAATACGTGCCAGAGTGAGGTACAAGTATCAGTGCTGCCAACTGCGCCGCTGTGAAACGGTCGGTTTAGTGACCTAAACGATAGAGTTGGACCAGGCTCGTACATTACAGCATGGGTCCATTGGCTCCCTCGCATCCGCTTACGGTGTTGATAAGTGTCCTGATGAGAGCGTATGTTACGCTGGGATGGAGTCACAGGTGCACGACACAATGGAAAGACTGGAGCGTGGAAAGCAATGTGACCTTTCCATATGTCACACATACAGAAGATAAACATTGGAATCAAAAAAATCTCTTTACCTAGCCAAACATTGTACCTGTTTTAGACAATTTCCCTGCAGCCTTTGTTATGTTAGTAACTTAGTACAGTAACTAAATTGCAGTAATATAAATCTTTATACACTATATTAAGCTTTTCATGCATTGGAGTTTAATTTATATCCCAGAATGGGAATAATTACGTTGTATAACTACGGGCGTGTTATTTTCATATCGGCTGAAGCCAAAATAGAGAAAATCTTGTAGAAATATGTTGACATCTGTGATGTAACGTGTAAGCTTGCTAATGGTAATGCAACAAAAATAAATATCTGTGATCTCACAGCAAACACTGACATTATTTGCTGGATGGCAATTTCTAAGAAGCACATTGCATGAAATGTAACTCGCATTTACCGTAATAGAGAACAAGAATGACGATGAAAAGGAACAGGTTTGTAGTCAGCGTGATTAGTACGTTTGATTAACCTTTTTTATGATGATCACATATTTCTCATTATGCAATAATCTGTTGCAGTCTGTCAGTGCAGATGTCGAAATACTTCCAAATAAAATACCCGCTTGGGAGGGGTGGGGGGGGGGGTTGGTTGGGTGCTGGGGGACGGTCTGTTTGTGATGTGTCATCAGTGCAAACTCATCAACACCTTACTCACCCTTCCCGGGCTTCATCTTCATCGGCATTGGAAAGGAGCTGCGAGCCAGCCATCGAGAGGTCCAGCGCCGCGAGCGGAAGGTCTCGGTAGCCGAAACTCACCAGCTGGACCGGAGGAGCCAAGCATTGGTTCTCATCGTCCACCTGCTGGGAGATGACCTCCAAGTCTGACAGAGCTGCAGTCCCCACGTCCCTAGTCGACCACCAAGACAAGACGGAAGACGTTATGATTACGCTCGCTCGTTGACTGACATTAAGTGTTTGATAAAGAGTAAGAAATGGATCAGTAGAAAACGAAACGGACATTTATTTGTGCTCTTTAATGCAGCGGCCGATGCGTAAAAATAGTGAAAGATGGCAAGCAAGACAATGTGAGCGGTGACATAGAAAGGCAGCCCAGATGAAAAAGGAGTTTAATTATTCAGTCGGGCAACACATTCTTATTCACAGCGTTGCCCTCGGGGTACCAGCGCTGGGTCACCGAGGGTCACGCACAAACACCCACTCGGCATCGTGAAAGAGACTGAGCGCTCACGCGGTTTAGCAACAATAGAGAAGTTGCCGGTCCGACGTTTGCTCGGAGGGAGCGTAATAACTGGGGCGTGTCTTGCTTGAAGTGCAACGCTCGCATACATTTGTGACCACTGTTTAATGCATTTTCAAGCAGCACAAAGCAGCAAGAGAGGACGAGAAGAGGTTATCGCTTTGAAAATCTGATAGATATATGTATAAAATTAAATATAATAATTACATAAAATAAAAATAAATAAATTATATATATATATATATATATATATATATATATATATATAATAGTTTGTTGTATTATTGCAATAATGATCTATGATTTGAGTAACCAGCTAAACCACAGGTGTCAAACTCAAGGCCCGGGGGCCAGATACGGCCCGCCACATCATTTTATGTGGCCCGCGAAGACAAATTGTGCATCAAATTCGTGTCATTACTAGAATTGCAAATTGTTTTCACTTTTAATAATATCTTTTTTTTTCTAAATATGTGACCAGTTTTTACTCGTCTGATTTGAAACGAGTTATTTTTCAGTTTGTTTTGTCGCTGTATATATAATATGAGGTGCTCATCCATTTACTTGGGTTTACAGTCATAATGGCCCTCCGAAAGAAGCTGGCCCGTGAAAAAGATGAGTTTGACACCCCTGAGCTAAACCATCGCTAGCGCTAATGTCATTGCTAACCTTACTCTTCAAAATGGGGTGCAGTGACTGACTAAAAATGTGCTTAAGTGGTGAATAAATGCTTTCAAGACTTGTAGCACATATTTTTATTCATTAGATTTTGATAAAGAATTTGAGTAAATGTCACAAAGAAATTGGCGGGGAAAAAGCAACGGTCAGGAAGGAGACACGCTAAAGGGAACAAGGATCTCTTGTGAGACAGATCCAAATGAAAGGAAGACTGAGGGCAGCATCAAAACAGGCCATTGCAACAAAGTACTTCAATGCCCAGAGAGAAGGCACAGCAACAAGTTAACATTATTTTTTTGTTATTTCTACATTTCACATTGGCAAATCCCCTTGACAACACACCCTGATCCATCTTAGTGTCTCAAAATGATAGCTTAACACCACGGTCGGCAAACAGCACAGCCGAGACCCAGTTGGGCCGCCTCGATTGAGCACGGAGGTGGAAACAAACGGCGGCCGCAGACTGACTCTCCGCGTGTTTGTGTGCGATTGTTGTATTTTTAGACCAGAGCAGATGCTGGTGTATCGAGTCTGATGTGATGTCATTGCCTCTTCCTTTGTCAGCTGAGTAGATCCCCACTCGCCTTCAAACGTCAAAGGAAGTCAGGCACGGGTGGGGGTGGGGCGGGGGGGGGCATGTCAGGGGTTATGCAACAAGCTCAGGGGGACAACAAACAAAAAGAGGAGAGCTCTGAGCAGTAAAAGAGGGGAAATGGCGCTGAGAGAGACAGGGAGGATTGCATGTGAAAAGTGGAGGTAATAAATGAATGGGAGGGAGGTGTAGATTGGAAAGGGGAAGATGGATGGCAGAGGAGAGGGAAGGATGAGGGCAATGAAATGAGATGATGAGGAACCATAAAGATGGAGCCGCCACATTCTGTTCAAGTCAGCCTTTTTCACATTTATTTCAGAATTCAAAATAGCTCGGCCATTTCACACGTGTCTGCAAGTAGTGGCTGGAGGCACGCAGTTGTTTTTACGTGCCGTCCATTAGGGGCGTGCGTCTCGGCACAAAAAGACGATATGATTCGAGGATTTTAAAACGTAACGATTCAATTTGGTTTGATTTTTTTTACAATTTGGACTGATGTGGTGCAGCCGTCCGTGGCTTTTGCCATTTTTATGAATATGCAAGCTTTGACATGTTTGTAACTATTGAGGTTGTTTCATGTACATGTTGTAAAAGCTTACATGTTGTTGCAATTTAAAAACATGACAAAAGCCCTAATTTCAAAGTTAACTCAATTTAAAGAACCAACAAATTGTCATCAGCGTCAAAGCACTTTTTGTTTCCTAATGGCTCAACATATGACACACCCAGCATTAATTGGGACATGGTGTCAGTATAATTAACTTAGATTTTGTCCATTGTCAATCGCACATGCCCTCATAATAGTAGTTGTGCGACTTTGTTTCAAATCCATTTGCTCTTCTCAAGTCCCGCTTTAGACAGAAGGCTTCGAATTGTGATGAGAGAGCGCCGAGTGACCTGAAACATTCACAAGAGAAGCACGCAACGTGACTGACTGACAGATGGACAGACAGCGTACCTTTAGGAGAGGAGAGACAGGTACACACATGAAGGATGGAAAGGTACACACACACACACTCGTTCACTTACTCACACAGTTTATTAAAGCATATAGTGCTAACGCTGAAAGGCTTTTGGCTTAATCGGCGCAATCGTAACTCTTCAAGGGCGTCAACGTAGTCTTTGACGGAAAGTGCACAGTTGTAGAGGAACTGTTTAACATCTTGTTTGATCATTTTGCTTCAAACATTAATTGGGAGTATATTTATACATGCTAGGCAATTTCAAATGACACAGAAATGTAATATTTATTTATTTATTTATTTACTTACTTATGACGACAGGGAAGGTCTTTCCTGAAAATGATTAGACGTTGAATAATTTGGAATTTTAAGTTAAAAAATGGCGCAAAAGTGAAAAAATAATGCCGAACCAGATGAGAAGAAAACAAAGAGACAAAGTGGCTGATATGGGTACTGTATTATATTTTCAGTAGGTTCTTTTCCCCCCTCTTAGTTAATGAAAAGAGCATTGGATGTTATTGCAGTCTTATCTCAAGAGCTCCTGCCTTCATCCCAATTTGATGGGATTATTTCCCGCAGCGAGAAGGCCTCACATTTCTTTGAAGATACACAAAAACAAATTCACCCAAGGCCAGGATGCTATTGCTCATACGGCAAATGCAATATGTATTGTGCAATTCGACAAAATTGATATTGAAGGGGAACAAAGGAGCTTGTGCAGACCACAACTTTTTTATTGTCTGTTCAGCAATTTGTGTGTGTAAGCGATGCCGCCTACATGTGTGTCTACGCAACAACAAGCCTGTGCATACAAATAAATGAGAAAATTCATGAGAGAAAAGGCTCCCTCCCTGCACATTTTTACATAAGCACAACAAATGACACACTGATCGGATTAGTTTTGACCAAGATATTACTTTGAAGTTACAGCGGGGAGTCAGTACACACCTGCCACCACATAAAGTACTTCCGATTAACCCCAAATAAAGTTTCGGCAGGCTTCAGTTCAGAATAGCAGTCGGTTCCAACCTTCGGGGGGAAAAAAAAGCCTGCTAGAACTCCTGAACTTTATTTGGGGTTAATCAGAGGCACTTTAAATTGCTGAAAGTTTTGTTTTTTGTTTTTTTTAATCATATGTGGATTTTCACAAAATTAAATTTTGTGGCAGCCTATGTATGTGTTACTGGGGATTTTTTTTTAGTGATAAAATAATTGATGCAATAATTAAAAAGATATTTATTGCTTTGAAGAATTGCTGCATTGAAGTAATAACTACCTGAGGAAAAAGTCAGTATTATTTAAACATTTTAATATAAAAGTCTACAAAAACTCTGTTATTCAGACAAAAAAAATCATAAAAAATCAAATACTTAATTTGTGTTGGACAGCAACTACAAATCATTGTTTTTGATGTATTTTCTTGTGCGATCGAGTTTGTATGTGCCCTTAATCAACTTTTTATTGGATTAATGTAATATTAATGACTGAGACGAGAGAAATAATGAAAGGGACAATATAAAATCGTTAACTTCCGTGTGCAAAGCTTGCCACAAACACATCTTATTGCTGGGGTTTGCGCTCTAACGCACACACACACACGCGCACACACACACATCATGACCTTTCTTAGACCCCCTGACGCTCTTGTACAAAAAGCAGCTTGGTAATTGCAAATATACTCTGAACAACATTAGCACATGTACACACTAACGAGCCATGGAACATACACACACACACACACACAGGCACGCACACAGAAAGAAGTGATATTCAGGGGAGTGAAATCTCCCCGAGGGAGGCAGATAAAATTAAATAGCGGACTGTAATATTGAGCGCCAGGTAGGAAAGGTCATTACGAGACAAAAGTTGCTCTGGGGATTTCAGTGGCCAAAACAGAAGGTCATGTAAGTGACTGCGAGGCAGAGCCACTGAAGAATATTCTTCATCCAGCAAGTGTGAGTGTCTCGCTCATGATAACGGTCATCCTTTTTGAAAATGAGGAAAGCCTTGCATATTTTCCAGATATATTATTTGGTTTGGGGTCATAGCTGACCTGAAGCCAATGCGAGCTGACAGGATTCAAACCGGGGAACCTTTCAACTGTGAGTCAGATATGCTAATCACTAGGCCACTGTGCTGCTGATATCAGCAATGATTAGGTTAAATAAAAAATAAAAAAGTGGAGGAAAAAAATAAAAAAAAAAGGTATCCAGCTACTTTATCATCAGTTCAAAACGGCTTTAGTGACCTCCATGCACTTATAGAAGTTTAAACTTTTATTAGACACTGTTCATGAATCATAACCCCAACACCACCCGGACTTTCAGTAATATAAAACGAAGATCTACTACCCGATGAAAATCACGATGATAAAGACGCCGTAAAGTGGGCTAGCTGAACGAGGCACATCAGGTAGATGGCAGTAAACGGTAGAATGACTTAAAAGATGCCTTCCAGAATGTCAATAAAATTGAATTAGATTGGATTCGGATTAGCAAACGTGATGTGCTAAAAATAGATTTATGAGTATGTATGAGTATTTATGATTTTAAACACTTCATAAACCAAACTCGTATTCGGGGAAAATTAAAGGGGCACCACTTCAGGAAAACTCCTTAATACTGCACTAGAATTCAACTCCAAATATATTTTTGTCAAGCAATTCAGCAACTAGAATAAAGTTGACTGCCCCCATAAAATAACTGAATATTATCATTTATGTATTTTCCCCCCTTCTTTTTAATCTTCATTCTCTCACGTTCCTCTTTCATCACAGCTTGCCCACCTCGCAAACACCCACTCACTCCACTTGCAAAGATACTCAGAATAGACCATTTGATTGGCTCAAGTCCCATCACAAAGCACACAGTTTGTTTGTGTATTTCCTGTATGCTTGCATTTAATGTAAATGATTACATTTGGTCAAAATATTGTACTGGGCCTCTATCAAAAGGTGACTAGAGTGAGGAATTCTGTATTGATGCTCCCTGGACTAGTTGCCTGATATCAGACGGGATAGGCCCAGTTCACCTGTGACCCAAAAGAGGACAAGCGGTGTTGCAAATGGAGGGAACCTGACTCATGCGAAAAAAAATTGCAAGAAAAAAAACCTAGCACTAAGCAACCTACACTGATTTTTAACAACATGGCTTTGTGGTCGGGGTTAAGGGAAAAGGAGTGACATTTCTGCAGAATCATACATGCACTAATATGGATTTTCACATTTGAAAGTGAAGATGAGGCAAAAGACGGCAGGTCTGCGGAACCTCCGGGACTTTATTGACAACCAAATTATGGTTGAAGTGGAAGAAAAAGCCAAAGCAGCAGAAAACACAACAAGCTCACCTTGCCTGTCTTAGCATTTGTGTCACTATTGTGAAGCACTTCTCATGTACTTTGTATTATTAACACAAGAAGAAGAGATACAATTAACTGATGGATTAAGATGCCTATGCTCCATCGTTAGTGAGGGCAAAATTCCGTATGAAGCAGAACACAGCCACATATTGAACAATGTTGTCGTTCTTTGCACGTGTGTGTATATATAAACTCACCCAGCATTAGCCATGTCGTCTGGTGAGAGGGAGGAGAGATGTGTAATTCTTATTGCCACTTTCCACTCGTCCGTCCTTCTCTTGTAATTCACCGCCTATATGCTGCTGCTTTCATGGTGAACCTATTGGGCAGAATACATTGAGAGTGATGAGTGACAGACACAAAAAAAAGTATTTGTACAGGGGAAGTTGACGTGGCAGTGGGAAGCAACAAACACATAGCGATGGATGAGATGAGCCTTAGGCTACACTGCCAACATTCAACGTGTTGTAGTGGTTTAGCTTCACCTACATGATCTAATGAGATCCAATGCAGCAGTAAGTGCATCACACTTGTAAATATAATCAAGTCAGTCATTTCACAATGTGGATGAATTTGTTGAGTTTTTGTGTGTTTAAAAAAAAAAAAAATAGGACTGAAGGTATTTTTGTACAAATGTGGTTGTAGTGGTATACAACTGCAAGCTATTTTCCCTTTATTTGATTACATTAAAAAAAATGTACATATTAATCGAATAAACATTTACAAAATGTAAAATTGTAGTTTTTTATTATATAGTTTTGGTGCGTTATAAATGAGGGTTATTAAGAGAAAAACTACAATATTAAAACGGCAGTATTGTTAAATTAATTCCTCTCTGACAAGAGCAATTTAAAACGTTTGTTTTTTAGGATACGCTGAGGCGTGCTACTTAAGTTTCTGGTTGGGAACAAAGTAACAAGTAACATTTTCAACGACGCCAACATTTTGTGTCAAAACTTTTGACGACTCTTCATCACTTCCCGCTTGAGTGTGCGAGCGCGTTCAGGTGGGAAAAGTATTTTGTGAGCTGCCAAAAAAAAACCTAATGAAAATGGAATTTATGGAAGGAAAAAGAGCTACTTCGCCTACCTGAGTGGGACTCACATGGCCGAAGAGTAAAAGCTCCCCCCGAGTAAACCTCAAGCGCGACACGCTTCGTGGCCCGGCATCGTAGTAGCAGCTGCTGCACTCCGGTTCGGTACCACCGCCACCATCAAAACCGGAGCCATGAGCTGACGCCGCCGATCGGCGGAGGGCTTCCCCGGCGAGCTCAGCGGGAGTCCCGCAGAGGAGGAGGAGGGAGCGAGTACGAGGAGCTGTCCGAGTCCTGAAGCGGGTATCCAGCTTCCTTCCACGGTAGCAATGTGGACGAATTCTCAGCTCAACGGCGTAAGAAAGCAATTCGCCGATGATTCGGGTGACATTTGCATCGCTCCAGTCACGACGTGTAAAAAAAAAAAATGGATGAGGGCTCGCCAAGCATGCAATGAGCTTCCCTCACGATCGTCAATTGTGGAGAGCCACGAATGTTTTTATTAGCTTTACGCCCGCTAGGTCCGTTGTCGAGAGCGTTTTTATGGTTTCCAAAAATAAAGATACTATGGGAGTGAAGGGGTTGTCTTCGCGGCAATTGGCTTAAGCGTTTGTCACTCATCGGGATTAGCCAGCCGATGGTTAGCGCGCACATCAATCAATGGATGCTGACCATGTTAGACGCTCGTTGCACAGCGTGGGAGCTGAAAAACACACAAGTACGTAAACGGCTCACGATTCGTTTTGTTTGATGTCTTCATTTATTTGATTTGGGCAGATAGAATGAAGATCTGATTTTGGCACATTGGGTAAGAAAAGTGCACTTGTCACCCAGACGAAAATAATTATCACCCAAAAAAACAAAAAACAAACTACATTACATACATTCAAAGAAAACTATACTCACCTATTATCTGTTGAGAGTTAGTACAAGAAGATGACATATGATGAACATTTGTGGGCTTAATGTATATTTTCCTAAAGTTTTTCTATGGTTTAACTTGCATAACGGGCTGTCCACCTTTTTCTGTTGCAGCGCTTGTACTTGATCTCAAATTTTAAAAAAAGGGGCAGTATTCTAAAGCAAAAATATTTGAACTCTTCAAACAAAACACAGAAGGATTCATATTAAATATCAATATTTACACCACAATGCAACATACATGTGGAAATTGCACCTTGACCACAGCCAAAGTCAACATTGAAAACTGGAAGGCTGTCAAATTTGAGAGTACCAAAACATTTGCCAATCACTATTCAGTAAGTTCCGGTCTCCACTTAAGATAGAAAAACAAAGCCTAAATGCCGTGCCAGGTGGCGATGACCTTGACACCCAACAATGAAAGGGCAACGGTATTACATTTCTTAAGTATTCCCCCCAGAGAACTTTGTCAAGATTTGGCATAACAGTTGGGGAAGATTCCTTTCTGTTTTCATTCCATTAAAGGCATGCTTGAATGCATTTAGTATGGAAGAAGTGAAAGGTCTTCAAATGCTTTAACAGAACTAAAACAGGTACAGTGTCGCCCCCTCCCACCAAAAAAAAAAAAAAGTCATGTCAACTTTACCGCTGTTCAGTATGAAAGGAAATGATGACGAAAAATAGCTTCTTTTTTTTTTTTTAACGGCAGTGTAAAGCTTCACCAAAGCTCTACGATGTGCTTGTGCACATATTGGGCATGTGTCTGAATACTTTTGCTCACATTGTGTAGCAAAAGTGCCCTAGCTTTTCAAAATGAAAGTGACATCTACTTGTACAGGAAGAAAAAGTGCCTTTGCCAGAAACTTTTTAACAATAGCGCAGGGTGCAAAACCCTATAAGGTGACCCAAAATCCGCCTGAAACATTTATGTTTGACAAGACTGCTACATCACAGTAGGATACGATAAAAGATGACGCGTGTTATCCTATTGTAACTATTAAGAGAGACGCAAACGGCTGGCCGAAGAATGACTCCAATGCGTGCCTGCTCAATTCCTGTTAGTCAAATGGTAGTGAATTTGTAGCCATCAACCCAGATGGACCAGCGTCATGACCGTGGTGTACTCGTGCTGAAGACAATCCGCGTCGGAGTCGCACAGTGTGTAGTCATCTTTGACGATGCGATCGCAGCCGATTTCACCGTTGCCGAAAAGGCCGAACAGCGGAACTCCGGGGAAGACCTTGTGGAAGGCGTCAGCCTCCACATTGTTCTGGTTGTTATAGTAATTGTGCCCTCGGCCTACGCACGCAAACATGAAGCCCAGAGTGTTCCTCTCTGGGATTTTGGCGGCTTTCAGCCTGCGGATGGTGTCTTCGGCCGCTTTGGGATTGCTAACTTCCTGGTCCAGGAGCACCGAGGCGCCCTGCACTTTGGGGCCGCTCAGGGCCAGGCCCACCACACCATACGCACCCCGGCTACAACTGCAAAGAGCAACAATGTTGTCAAAGATGGAAAAGTACAATGCTCCTGCTTGAGGTTTCAAACGTGATGCTAGTCAATCCAATATCGATTAACCAACATCATTTTTACAATAGTCCAATAGTTCACAGTCCTGAAGTGTCCAAGCTGTCACCCCATCACATTCAGATCCGCTAACAAACGCGCCCTGTTGCGTAAATACACACACCCTGCCTTTACATGAGCAAACAGTGCACGCACCGAAATCTGCTTTGTGTTTCTTACCAGAGGCTAGCGGGAAAGACACTTTCTACTATTCCCCCTGCGATCAGAGCTTTGCTCTTAGCCAGAGGCGTCAGGATTTGGCCAAGGAAATGGGCTCCTCCAGGTTTATACGCCTCATAGACAAACAGCAACACAACTCTCAACTCTGGGTTGTCAATGAGTCCTAAAGAAGCCCATGGAAAAAAAGAAATCAATACACTTCATGGAACATTGTATCCTTTTATAAGAGTCACCATGAAGGAACAGTATCTCACTGTGTTGTAGTGAGCATGTGCATGCGTATTGTTAAAATGTCAACCATGTTGTTTAACTCGTATTGTGATCTTTATTAACACTGCTACACTCACCAGCTTCTTTCAGCGCGCTCTGAGAGAGGGACTTCTTGCAGAAGTGAAACGGTCTGATGTGGACGCCTTCCATGCTTGGGAACATGATGGCAAAGCCGGCCTCTCCTTCCTGATATTCCTTCGGAGGACTGGAGCGAGAGCCACTGGGAGTTACTGTAAATAAACATGCGCACAAATAAATATACCATACATTAAAGGCACCCTCTTGGTGATGACCATATTTTGTTGACGTGCGAAAGGACACGTACATTGCAGAAAAGATTTCACACGCGCATGTCTTATTTCTCCCACATGCGCCACTCTGGGGATCATTTCTCAATGGGCTGCAGTCCATAACCAACATGCATAAATTACTTGTACTTCAGGCTACAAGAAAACCCATTACATGTCATCCCAGCCTTCATACATCGCCATACATAATCTAATCACAGATTTTCTCTGATTGAATTAGAGCCACGGCGACCCCACGCTGACCCCACCCCCTGGCAGCAATATCACCAATAAATGAGTGTTATGGTAAACAGCCAGGGCCCGCCATTAGGCCTGATCGACGGCGGAGGCCTGACAAGCCATCATCCCCGCCAAGGAGAGCCCGCCTGATGGAGAGTCACTTCTCCGCAGGGTTGTGATTATGTGGAGAAATGGCGAGCGTGGGGCGCCGCAGACGGGCCATCTATCAGGGGAGGGGGTGGGGGGCCGGAAGCAGGCAGGGAGGTGCCAGCCCCCCTTCTGACTCGGCACGGGCGGCGTGGATTAATGCCGAGGTTGTCTGCGGAAAAACGGGCGATCCTTCTTCTCAAGTTGCTTGCAAGGTGTTGTGCATTATTCCAGCGCGGAATTTGTACGTCCTTTCTCTGCTGCCCGCAGTAGCCAAGGAATTCCCACTGGTGTTTATCTTGCTTTGTTTTTTTGATTGGGCATGTGGACACAAATGCTGGTACCCAAGTTGTATTTTTTGGCATGGGCACAAAACTCTCACTATTAACAAGCAACCATGCCAGCTAGCCGGCTAAGGTTTTTCCTAAATAACAAGAGGGCATAAATAATGATGTGCATCAAATTCTGAATAGTAAAAGGTGACCATGACTGTTAATTGATTGAACTTTTATTTTGGTTTCAGAAACTAATAGAAATAATGCGGGGGAACTGACAGTGCACAGCGAAGTCTGCCTAGCAACAAGCGACTATACCCGTCAACCGACTTGACTATTTATTTAAGTTGTGTAATGCAGGGGCGGCAGCAAATTATCATGCCTGCTAGTTGGCCTGACTAAGTTGAATTTGAAAGCAAGTATGGTGGTTGGCATCTCTAGAACAAAAAGAAGCAAACTTACAGACAATTCCTGGTGCAGCAATGCCCATGATATCACAATTCTTTGGGAAGACCCGACTGAGCTCCTCAACTAGACTGTGGCGGCTCCTCTTTGCTTTGAGAAAAAGAGGACTGCTTAGATCTGGAACAGATTTATCAAGCATGCAACAAAACACTGTTGTAATACTGAATACAAACATTTTTTCTGTCTGTAACAGTAACCTGGAACTTTGACAGCCTCGTGGTCCATCATCGTGAGAACCATTTTGGGCAGAAGAAACACTTTCTGTAAAAACATAAGCAATGTTTGAAACAATGTTTGACTGAAATAAAACACATTTTTATTTCAATTACAAAACAAAAGCCTTATCAAGTGTCTGTATTTGCTATCAACTTCACTGTAAGCCCACTGTAGCTAATATTGTGTGTGCTTGTCTTTACCTCCACCTCCTCTGTCAGACTGCTGCAGAGGGCATTAACCTCCGTGGTGGACGGCCCACAGACCGACACCCAAGTAAGCTGCTGCTGTGTTCTAAGCACTCGTCGGGCACAGTTGCTCCATAGCCTGCATACACTTTGGAAATGAATCACACGAACATATGGTTAGCATTGTTAGCGGGGGGAAGCACTGCTGACAAGTGCCTGTTTAGAAAAAAACCAAAAAAAATTCGTGTAAAATAGACACCAGCAAAATAACGTCATGTTTTAAGTCATAGTTACACTTTCACTTCCCATAAACAGCCATGTTGAGCGCCTGAGGAGTTTGCTACTTGGGCAAGAAAACGTTCCCCTACCTTGCGATTCGTAGTAGAGATTTGGTCGGAACGAAAGTAAGAATTCGCTCAACGACCTCCACAACGTTGCTCAGTACATAAGTTGCCTTGTTATCCGACGGAGAGACGTCGAAAGCAGGATTATCATCCATTTTCCCTCTCGTTTTCGTTACAACGCTGCCCTGCTACGGAATTTCACTATCGACCCGGAATTGTTAAATGTAGTGACGTCAAAAGAAACCACTGCCCCTATCGGCCAGGAGTTATAATAGCAAGTGATGCCACAGGTTTAAATTATCTTTACAACGTAAAGATAAATGATTAAATTATCCCAATGAATAATACGACATGGAAATCCGTTTGAACATTTATCCATAAATGTTTTTATTTATTTGTTTATTTATCATTTATCCATATTGGTTCTATACCCTCTTTGTCCTCATCAAGTCTTACCCGGGTAACATGATTCAAGTGTGCCACATTTGGCCACTTATTGCAAACTTTGCTTGTAATAGGCTACTAGGCACGCCCAACAAGTGGAAATGTGTCATGTATCAAACCCTTCTTGGCTCCTGGACCCAACTAGTAGCACCAAAATGCCCAAGTCTAACTAGTTTGCAGAAATGTCAGACTGGGACATTACTAGTAAGGCAGTCTTCTACTAATGGACTGAATCGTCAAACAAGGCCATACATGCAGAAATATACTTCATTCAACAATTTATTTATGATCTTAACATTTTCATGATCATAAAACTGGTATGACAGAAAACAGTTAAACAATGAAACAAAACATGAGTTCTGAGTGCAAATATATTGTGTACATTCAGGTAACTGGTTTTTTTTTGTTTTGTTTAAGGGGTGAACAAACAAACAAACAAAAAGAAACTAACTACAAAAATATTCAATAAAAGGTTCCTTGGCTTGATCATAGCTGATCAACCACATGATATGGTTTTGGCTGGGAAAAAAAGTGCTTATTTTTTCAACAATCAAGACATACAGTGAATGCTATGTGGTTACAGTGCTCATCTACAGTAGCTGGTTTCTTATTTAGGTCTGAGGAGACACAAACGCATCTTGTGTTTATGGCAGCCATGTTGTGCCAGAGTCAGTCACCATGTTGGGGGTCAAATGTTACAGATCTCATTGAGAGTCTGATCCAGCAACTGCCTTGCACTCTGGTCCTCTTCTTTAGCACGATCAAGTTTATCTGTTAATATAGCATGGCAGCGTTAAGACCCGTTCAAACAACATTGCAAACAAACAGAAAGCTCGGGTCAGGAGTATACTGTACACACTTATGGACAACGTGGTCACAAAACGAGTGTAAAGCACAGCTACACATGAACAATAAGTGGGGTCAATTTTAAAGTTAACTTTCCAATATTTGGAGTTTGAGTTAAAGGCAGGGCTGTGATTAAGACTCCATCAATCAAATAGAACAGTTTCATTTGTCTGCATACATTTTTGCAGTTTTCTGCCACAGTAAAAAGTTCGGCTCCAGAAGCATTTCTCCTAAAAAGATCCCTTTACGTTTGGTGAAAGTTGAGGGAAAATTTGCCTTATATGAAGACCCATGTTGAATGAAGATAAACAATTCAGAGACAACATGTAGGTTTTTTTGGTCAGATTGCTGAATTATTTGGGATTTGCCTGTATCAACAATTCGTTGTGCATCAAGTACGAGTGTCTCTGAGTTTTCAGCATAAATCGAGGCACACAAATAGTGAAATCCAAATGGAATTCCTTGTCTACACTCAGCGGAAGCATTGGATTTTTCATTTGTTGACAAGCTGGCAACAATTTGAAACGCGAATTACTGACCCCTGCTGACTCAAAGTGGAACAACAACGAGAGTGGTCGGTAGCTTCATGGAACGTGAATTGTTAGCTTTGACTTTCTGTTCTGGGAATTTTACTTGCATAGAGTAGACCCATCTTACGAGAAAGCCTGAAGCACACAAAAGAAAGTCTTCATTTGAAACAGAGTGGGTTTCTCGATGCTTAGGAACCACAAGATTATCAGTTTTCAATCAATGTCCCACAGCCCTGACATTAACTCAGAAAAACAAATACCAGTCAAACACCAATAATTGATCATTTTCCAGTGCGTCTGACCCTCTGCAGAGAAGCCAACAAATCATGCAGTATGGTACAAATAGTCCCAAAAAATATTTTTTTCTTCTGCCAATTGAAAGCACCCATTGATCGGAGCTGTGCACCGAAGCCTGTTGAATATGCACACGGCATCAAAGTATGAGGACATTTGTGAAGTGACCGCCTCACGCCTCGTTTAAGGCTACCCGTAGCTCGTTGGTGAGATGACGGTTTTTCTCAACCTGCTTGTAAAGGTGATCTTGAGAGTCGGAAGGCAGGTGAGAGAAAGAAAGGAAAAGAGGAGATAGAAGCCAGGTTAGTAGCAGAAGACAAAACAGGGCGGCGGAGGTTAGTTTGGAGCATTATACCAAAGACGTTTGTTTCTTATGAGCCAGCCAACGCATCTTTTGTCGGCCAGAAAATAATAAATCACAACAACGCTTGTTGCCATCAGTGGAACCTCTAAAGTCCAATACTTACTGATATTGTACAAATACACACAATCCTGTTATCGATCGACGGCTATACACAGCGGAAGCAGTGTAATATCAATCCGTGACGGAACTAGTCACTCAATTTTCTGGTATCTAAATTGTGATATGCAGGACCTAGGCCGGATGATGTGGAATTCAATGCTGATACCTAACAGGCGCGTATATGGAGCTTGCTCAAACCTCAATTGGGGGAGAGGAAAAGAAAGTGACGCCTTGTGACAAACCGAGGATTTAAATAAAAAAATAAAAAAAACATTTTACTATAAACATTGGCTAACTTGTGCCGCAAGAATGTTCATAGGCAGGATCTATTACTGTCAAAATCCCTTCATCATTAAACTGTGTATTTTTGTTTAAAACCTCTATGGCAGTTACAAATGTAACATTTATAAATGTAAAAGGTCTATAATACTAACAATTTCACCCCGGACCAATATTTACATACTACTTTAAAATGTTACACTACATGACAATAAAACTCCTATTCATAATAATCGTCCTCCCACACAGAGACGGGGAACAGCAAATGGGAGAGGAGCTTTGAAATTTATTCAAAAGCTGCACAACAAAATAAATTAAGACAGAAAAACAAAACTCAAATAAAAAGGATAAATGGATGTGAAGATTGCAGGAGAAAAAAGGGGAAAGTGCGGACACAGACGGAAGAAGTTTTATTTTACAGCAAAGTAAAACGGCTTGAAAGGTGTGTATGAGAGTTGGTGGCGGCAGCGGTGGCTCAACGTGTACACAAAGCGGCAGTACAGAGAGAACAAAAGACAGGAAAGTCCGAGCAGCGCTGCACAGACAGATGACGATGAAGCAGCATGTGGCTTCTGAGATGAACGCATTTAGCTGTAGGAGAAAAGAATAAACAAAAAAGTGAAAAGGACAAAAAAAAAAAAGGCAAAAGGCAGACTGAAGCATGCAGAGGGGAAAAAGTAGATGGTAAGGAAGGCAAAGTGTTGCATACCGAGGTTCTCGACTAAAAACTGCAGTGCGTACTTAATTATTAGATATGGTTAGTGGACATACAGGTGCATCGCAAAAAACTAAACTGTCGTCAAAAAATTCATTCGAGTAGTTCAATTCAAAAAGTGAACCATTGAAAAACCGAGTTAAACATTCTATGCAAATTCATAATTTCTAAATGGGAAAACTCATTTGTATTTTATTTCAAGAGATATTAAATTTAGGGGTTTCCTTTAACTTACTGTGTGTGCTGAATCTGTCAAATTTTTAATCAAACTACTACATTTATTCTATTGAAATGCACCTGTACTTTTCTGGACTAAACACACCTAGAGCTAATTGGTTAACAAACTCAGACATGCCACAAGGAGGAGCTATTGTCTGTTAAAGTGTTCAAGGCTGTGTGTGGGTCGACTATTAAAAAGGAATAGCACACACGCACACAGACACACACAAGCATCCTGTTGAATTACATTGAAGTCATGTCGTTGAGGGCGTGGTCCAGCTCCTCGCTGATGGCCTTGTACTTCAGTTTCTGGGCATACAGCTCATCTAAGGTGGGGGAATTATTACCACGGTGGTGGATCGGATTGAGATAAACCAAAAGAGGAAAGAAAAAGGGAAGGAATGAAATGAAGTCAGCCCAAATAAAAAAAAATCTACATACACACACACACACACAAACAATGAAACCATGAAGGGAGCGGGACAGTAATAGAAACGCAACAGCTGCGGTAGAAGTGACAGATTCCGAAGGAGTCGTGGAAAGCCTTGGCCTGACACCTGCCGGCCTTGAACAGCCAGCGGATCGGAATGCAAGACACAGGCGAGGGGCATCGCTGCCAAATCCAATAACAGCACGGCCGCCTCAACTTTTCTTTCACTCGCGATAAACCGTTGAAAAGCGTGACGCCCGCGTTAATGATTTGACATCTATATTGCATTTCAAAGACCCAATTTGTAAGACCTAAATTTGGGTTCTTCTATTGCCCTAATAAGATTTGAAATAAATTCATACCCTCCAGGTCATCGATGCTCTTCTCAAGCTTGGCGACTGATCTCTCGGCGAACTCAGCACGGGTCTCGGCCTGCGAGGAGTTAAGAAAAGATTAGCACCCGCAATAATGAAAGTGATCATTCAAAATGGGTCATTTTAGCTCCTTATACAGGAAGGAACCATATTTGGTAAATGCAATGAATGCATGAAGCACTGAGCTGTCTCATAATACAAGAAAAGTCAAGCACAAAAATACGCAATTGAAAAATTTGCTTCACCAATTCTCAGACGTGAATATGTTGACTGAATATGAGCCTCCTTACCTCCTTCAGCTTGTCTGTAAGAACCTTGATCTCCTCCTCATACTTGTCCTCCTTCTGCGAGTACTGTGGTTACATACAAAGAACAACAAAAAAAGTGTCACAATACCACAAACCGCTTCAATGATGTCATGTTGTGTCATTCTTCTCTTCTGCTGGCTTACCTTCTCTGCCTGAGCCTCCAGAGACTTCAGGTTGTTCTGTACGGTCTTGAGCTCCTCCTCAAGCTCAGAGCATTTGCTGTGGTTTTATCGTTTGGATTGGAAAGTAGTCATGAAACAACGCTATATCCAAGTATAACTTTGAAATGTGAAGTTGTTACCTCTCAGACAGTTCTGCGCGCTCCTCTGTACGTTCCAAATCACTCTCAATGATCACAAGCTTACGGGCCACCTGAAGTCAAACATGCAATGCGGGTCAGAGTAAGTCTTCTACAAGTCCTCCAGTTGAGAAACTCGCCTCCTCGTATTTGCGGTCAGCCTCCTCAGCGATGTGCTTGGCCTCCTTCAGCTGGATCTCCTGCAGCTCCATCTTCTCCTCATCCTTCATCGCCCTGTTCTCAATGACTTTCATGCCTCTGAGGGGACACAAATGGCACATTGGTTATTTCAAAGCAAAGATAAAAAAAGAAAACACACACGACTTTATTACCAAGAAGACATTTTGGAACATGGGAATCCTTGTGTCAGTAACTAATCAGCTATAAAAATACCGAACACTTGAGCCTGTTCAAAATGTGGAAGAGGCTAAAGATCAGGGGTGAGTATGAGTTCCAACTCACCATGCAATTCTACAAGCAAATAAAACCTCGGAGGAACCATTATAAAACATCCCTATAACATTCAACCCACAAATGCTGACAACATAAAACAAAAACATTTAGATGCACATTTAATAGTTACTTGGGGAACGTCGTGCATGCCTATGAAAACGCCTTATAGACGGAGGATCCTCATTTTATGACAGCATATCATACCTACAGCGTATTTAATCTGCACCATTAATCGAGTCCATCACAAATTGCCATAATTGGAACATTTTATTATCAATAGCTATTAATATCCAATGCGCTATGTTTGCTATCACAAGGAAACCATTGTTGAATTTATACATTTGCACCATTATTATTATTATTTTAAATATATATTTTTTAAACTTTTGTCCCACTTAGTTTAGTGATCCTTGAGGGGTGGTGAGGTTTTTCTATCCTTGTTCCTTATGTACTCAATGCTGCATTACAACATGTGGCCAGATGTGGCATCACTGAGACAGATGCTTGGGAGTGGTCTTCCTACATACAGTTTTTGTCAAGAATGACTCAAATGAGGCTAATAGGAGCATGTTCAAAAGAATAATCATTTTTTTTAATGTAACAGTATTGCTTAGGTTGAGGGTATCTGGTCACGCTAGCACAGGATAAGTGACCTTTGAACTCTGACCTTCAATACAAAGCTTGTATTTTCTATCTTCACATTTGATCGTTTCTAAATATCCTGTGGGTGCTGTTGAAACTTTATTTCGATTCTTATATATAAATGGAGTGGTGTGCATGTACCTCTCGCTCTCATCAGCAGCCTTCTCAGCTTCCTCCAGCTTGGTGAGAGCCGTGGCCAGACGCTCTTGGGCACGGTCCAACTCCTCCTCAACCAGCTGGATGCGCCTGTTCAGGGAGGCCACATCACCCTCAGCCTGGAAAGGGCACCAGACAAGTCAGTCAGGTGTATTTGCAGGAGAGCTGAAAAAGAAAAACTTCTCTCGTGGGACATGCAGCATCCAAACAAATCTTGGGCGTGGTGAGGGATGCAGAAAGGAGGGAGAGAGGGAGGGGTGCGGCGGGGTGTTGCAGTATTTTAGCATTGTTTGGGTTGAATGATCGAAAGTTTAGGATTGAACCAGGATATTTTAAGTCATGGAAACGGTTTTAGGCTAAATGATGCTTGTGTGATTTAGCACAAGGAGGAACCTGTCGTCAAGCTAGCTACTCGTTCCAGGGCGTTATTGGTGACGGTGGGGGGGGGACTCACAACACAAGTGTGTCCATACAATTGGTACACATAAAGCGACACTGTCTGGGCCTCGCCGCCACGCTTTTTTGACCAGATTTACGTTTAAAGCCGTCGGGAGCTTCATCACTAATTGCCTTAAATCATTAGCGTTGGCTTACTGCTTCCCTCGCGCTCCTCTCCAGGTTGAGTTCCCGCTGGAGGAAGGCAGCCCGGTCCTCCGCCGCATCCGCCTGCTCTTGTAGCGACTTGATCTTCTTCTTCACCGCTTCCAATGAGCTCCCACCGGCCATGATTGTGACCCGACCGTTGTTCCGGCTAAGCTAGTGTCGTTCTTGTTGGCCTCCACAAAAAGGCGCCGCCGCCGGACACAAGACGAGATGCGCCGCGTTTGATCCCAGCCCCCACCGCACTTTAATCAAGTCTTGATGAGGATTGGGACGTGCCACCGAACCCGGAAGTGACTCACTTCTCACGGAAATTATTTAACAGAATTTATATATACAAGCTATGAATTGTATGTATTTTTATGTTTATCCTATTTTTTAATAAAAATATTGTCTTTTATAAACTAGTTAAAATTAGGGCGACCTAATTGAGGAACAAATAAAAAGGGCACCTCCTACTGGAAAATTGAGCTATCCCAATAAGTGATCAATTTCAATTAAAAAGATGGCTTAACGTTATTATTGCAGTACGGACTTTTTAAATCTCTGCACAATTATTGTCATTATTATCATTGTTGTTATTCTTAGCATTATTATCATCATAACTATTATTATTATTATCATTATTATCATTATTATTATTATTATTGTTGAACTGAATAAATAAGTGACAGACTGACCAACTGATTAACAAACTAAATAACTAACTAATGATTACGTAACTAAGTGACTGACTACTTGAATAAATCACCCACAGACCGAGTAGAAAACTGACTGACTAATTTCCTACTCAACTGATTCACTAAATAAGTGATTTATACACTAACGACTGACTAATAGCTAAATTAATGTCTTACTAACTGGGGTATCCCTGGGATATCCACTTGCTCATTGAGTAAATAATTGACTTATCTGTTTGAATGCTTTGAATCACTGTTACTAGTTAGGTTAGTTCTTGAGATAAACTGCTCTAAACAAAATAAAAAATATAAGATTTTCAAATAAAACGGTCACTGTGGTTATTCAATGTATACATAGTCAGAAAATTGGTCATTTAACATAATGGACATAATGGAAATGACCCATGCCAACTGGAACAAGCACATATCTGTCAAGGTTTACATGGGCCAAACATGCTTGTAAAATCACTCTGGTGTAACACTACACCAGTATGTGGTTTGGTGCCACCGCCTGTGGAATGTACTCAGGAAGCCAGTATAAACAGTGACCTTACCATATAGAGGACATGCTAAATATAACATTCTATCCACAGGTACTTAATTATTGCATTGTGTAGCCATTAATGTAGGGAAGCTGGGTGGTTGAGATTTCAAGGTCATTTGAACTCACGTCTGTGGCTTTCTTCTCAGCCAGTTCCAGTTTTTCCTGGGCATCCTTCAGGGCCTCAGAGTATTTGTCCAACTCATCCTCTGTCGATTTCAACTTCTTCTGCAGTGCCACCAAGTCATCCTCAAGCTGGGACACAGAGAGAGAGAGATACCCATTATTAGTTTTTAGGCAATTGTGGTGTCCCACTACGAATTGTTCACCAATATAATGTGAAGAACATTCAGAAATAATCACAATAATCACTGGTATTTTATTTATTATGGCTGTAGACAAACACTAGAGCGCGCGCAAAGCCATTCGCTCCGCGCGTAAAAGCGCACGAGCATTGGATGCCAACCTGTTTGCTTCTGTCCTCCGCCGCTTTCTTATCCGACTCAGCCTGCTCAGCTCTGTCCAAAGCATTCTCTTTGTCGAGCTTGAGCATCTGCATCTTCTTCTTGATGGCATCCATGGCTGCTTAAGTGTTGGTGTTTTTTGCGCGTATAAAAGAAAAACGGAGTGGAGCGTCTGAACCACACTGAACGCCAAGCTGGAGTGCGAGCTCACCCAAGTTGTTGTGGGTCAAATATGTCTTTTCGGATAGGCGGGTCACAGGACACCCAATACCTTTTGGAAATCACTGCAGCTGCCTCCCTCGACAGGAGCCCCTATTTTTTGCGAGTCTTCACCGATTCGCTCCTTCGAGACATTTGACCACTCGTGTGACCATACATGGGGGATGAATGGCAGTCAAACAGCCCGTCACCTTCTCCCTCTCTTTCTTGTGCCAACAACACGTCCAGCCCTATTTTCAACAACACCCATGCAGTAACATGAAGGAACATGCTGATCATAATGAACCAAAAATATAACATTATTCATTTCAAAGTATAGTCTTGCTGATGTATTGATTGTTTGGTTTCCATAAATTACAAACGCTGTTTTTATTACTCACCTCTTTGTTTATTGCTCATGTGCAACATTCTCTTTTGTACTATTTTCTGTGGAACCAGAATTTCCTGGGAGCAATAGTAAAGGATAAGTTTAAGTTTTGATATATGATTTAATTCCCTTTCAAGTGTTATTCATTCATTATAGTATTACTTCATCAATTACAATTGGATAATGGTGTTTTAATTACATTATTTTATTTTTTAAGTTTACGTGAAAAAAATAATTCAGCTTTGACTGCTTTAAAAATAAGCCTGTGTATTTATTTATTTACAAACAATTTTTTATTTATTATACATACTATAATCTATTGATATATATTTATAGATATTAATTTACAGTAGATACAATATCTATCTGTCATCTCTGGCATTAGACAGTCAGGGTAAATTAAGTCGTGTCTGAGTATCTTGTGCATGTGAGCTATTCATGCAAAGCAAATCTATCTGATTAAATAAGCCTCATGTGGAAGTTACTCCCCCTCTTTGTGGGGGGGTGTCAGGTTAGCCTGTGGCACTTTGTGTTTGTGTTCCAGGGATCATTTAGGAAGCTTCTGGCTGGCATACTTAACATCCTGGCTACTACTGGACGCTCTCTCCGTAGAGGATCATCATCCAGCTTGTCAGAGTGGCTGTCTGTGCTGATCGGCAAGTTATGCCGCTTTAATTGGCCACCCTGGCTCAAATGGCTTTTAGCTTTTCAACAGCCCACCCCCGTCTCACTCCCCCCTCACCTTGTGCTCCTTCGATAGGGCCACTGGCACTGTTGCAGCTGTCACCTTTTCAGTACTTTTCAGATGTGTTTCCTCACACAACATTTAAAACTTGTCAAGATTCAATTTCAGAGGCTTGTATAGTATTGGAAGGTGATCATAAAATAATATGTGGTAAAAGGGATTCCATATCTAAAAGGAGTACAAGGAGCAGCTGGTAGTGGCCACAATTGATGTCGCCTGCTCAAATTTTAGTGGCAGACAAATTTAGCTTGGCTGTTAGCGGACGGGCCAGGCCTGCGTATAGCTCCAGGTTTAATGCCATCTTGTCCCAACACCAAAGCAACTCAGAGACACTTGTCAGGCCTTGTTTACACTTTGCTGAACATTTAGCAAACAGATATTTTTTTCCCCACAAGTCTCTGGAGATTTTTTTTTTTTTTTCAAAGTAGCTCTCCGCTGGAACACAACCACAGTAAAGGAAATCAAAATGCTCAAATGCAGGGCCGTTGACACAATGCAACACTTTATTTCCAGTAAATACAAAAAAATAATTTTATCATGGCCGGATAAATATCTTGTATACGTAATCTTTACGGGTAACACATACAACATTTGTAATATGTTCCACAACATCCTAATAGTGACAAATGTTGATTTACTTCTTATACAGGTTAAAGGGGGAGATGTGGGGGGGCTATTCATTCATAAAATGCATATGCACATTAAAAAAGGGGATTGACTGAAAAACAAAGCCAGTTTGTTGTTGGTTTTAAAGCAAAAGCGTGCATGCCAGATGACAATCACATCTCGTTGTCATTATGGTCATCTGGAAAAAGGCCTCCAGTGAAACAGTACTAGCATCCCTCAAAAAGGCCTTCAAACGTGACAAACATACAGTAATGGAAATGCAGAACCACCATCACACAAAAAAGCCCTTCACGAGTTCCATCATTCCCAAAAACACCTTATGTGTCAGAAATTGAGACATGATACAGTACAATGCCTGAAAAGGAGTTTGATGAAATGCAGTGAACCAGTTATAAGAGTTCCTAATCATTCAGGTTGCATAAAAATGCAATGAATGAATCCTTCAGTCAGAATTTGTGAAAACATCATGAAAATGCAGTGACCATCTCCTAAAAATGTTTTCAAATAATAAAAAACACGGTGAAACATCATATAGAAAGACCTTACATGAGACAGAATGATGAGAACCCTCATGAAAACACAGCGAACCAGTTTGATCATTCTTTATCAAATTGATGAGAAACATGATGAAAAATATAGAGAACATGAATAAATTGCAGTGAACCAGTTTCAACACCTCCCTTCTAAAAGGCCATTAAACATGTCATAATGATGAGACTTTCCCGACGGCAGGTAATTCTACATTTGGATGATGTCAAAACCCACAACAACAAATGAGAACCTCCATTGCCAACAAATGTGCTTGTGCTTCCACTCACACACATCACTGTAGACACTGTATAGGCTACGGACTAAGGCACTAATAATAAAAATAACACCATGAGCACACACACGTGATTCTCGTTCACACACAGCACAACAATGTCAATTTGAAGTATTGTCAAAGTATTTGTGCATCCATAGAAGTTTGAACAGTTATGATATGATGCACTTGAAGTCATGCACTAACCTGAACATACACTTTACATGTATGTTTTATTGTAACATAGGCCATAAAGTAAGGCAAAAAGCCACTACAATCACATTTTGGTAAACAAAGGGCTCAACTATTGCAGGTAGTATATTTATAAAGCCGCACCCTTCTATTTAAAAAAAAAAAAAGTGATTTCAATTCATGCTGCAGAATTGTGCTTGATTATTGTCAAGATGATTCTTGTCAATTTTTCAATTACTCGAAAAACTATAAAATAAAGTTGCAACATTTTGAGGTATTTCTCATAATCAGCCAATTTAACAAATTTCAAATGATTTCATAGTGGAAGCAAAAATAAACGTCATGATTGATTATTATTTTGCATTGATCTCTGCCGGACACTGACACTGCCCTCTACAGCACCATGCTTGTTATTGCATCAGATTTATTTCTCCAAAGTGTGAAAAGAACTTTCCGCGAATAAAACCCCCCAAATTAAAAATAAATATTCCTTCAACGGTCTCTTTAAGTCACCTTTGAGTCTGATAGGCTGCACGCTGTAGATTCAAGGTCTAAGCCAAACATGCAGGTCATTGAGCATGTCGGAAAAATAGTCACACACAAAAATGTCCATGAGATAAATTTACAGTGACAAATATGTAAAACCATCCTTTGTCGATGGGGTCACGTGACTCTCTCATGGCCATTAAAAAGACATTCACACAACACGGGAACTTCTCAATGCGGGTAAACAATCATTTACGAACGAAACATTTCACACGGTCGCTCCCAATTGAATCACATTCGGTTTGATATCAGTCGAAGTAGCTGTGTTGTTATAGGAGGAGACCCATCGGTGACGTTTTTGTCCCAAAACTCAGCAATTTGAAGATTAACACGGAACTGTTTGCTTCCAACAAGTCTCAGCAGAGGAGCCGTTTGAAGAATAAGTCGATTCTGCGCTTATTTTAGTTGTTATCCTCGCGCAGTTCGCTTGGCAAGAACTTGTATTGCTGCTGTCGGATCTGAGCTAGCTTTTTGCGGGCTTCCTCCAACTCCCGCTCCTTTCTCAGCATCTCCTCCTGAGCGGCGATGATCTGCAAGGAAGAAAACGAAGAATGACATAAATAAATCCATCGATAAATACTAAATAAATGTGCGTGTACGTTTATTTGGAACCTAAAAGGACAGAGTGTGCCATCTAGTGGTTAACTAATAGAATGCAGTGACCAAAGTTTGAACTGCAATTTTTCAGCAGAGGTGCAGGTAAAATTTAATCACAAATGACATCTTGTGACATATTTGTCATGCTGTACTCATTGATCCATTAAATTTGTGATTGGGCCCTTTGATAGTGTGTTTTTTACCTGCGCAATGCCTCCCACAAACTTGGTCTTGACCACCACGTTGTCTTCGTCGGCTTTGTCGAAGGCCGCCTTCTGAGCGGCTCGAACCAGGTTGTCGGACGCCTTCTTGACTGCATTGCCAGCAATCTGGTTGAACGTCCAATGGGACCGTCACATAAAACCACCAGGAGGCACACAAATGTTCCATTGCTATTATATTATATTATACACCGATACCGAGCACCGATACCACTGTTACTTTCAATACATAAAATGTCCCCCTCAAAACTGATAGATAACTTTAGAAAAACACTTTTATATGCCATTTTTTCTTAAAATGGCATCAAATTAATGACATTCAATCTGAAATGCGTACCTGCAGTCTCCTCATGGCCTCAGAGTCTTGGTCAGCCTTCACCTTGCAGGCCACCAGCAGCTGAGCTGTGGATGCGGCCACCTGTTTGGCCGAAGAGATGAGCTTCTCCTCACTGGCGTGTCCTTGCACGGACGCGTTGGCCGCTTCGCACAGGTTGCTGGTGGCCGCCGCCACCATACGCGCCTGAGAGAGGCCACGCGCTTCGTCAGCCATCTTATCAAATGTGTCGATCGAACATTCGTACTCACAGCAGAGATGAGCCCCTGGGACCACTGTCCGTCGTCTATAGCGTTGGCCGGGATGGAGCCCACTTTGCCCTGAGCCACCAGCTCCCTCTGGGCGGCTGAGGCGGATTTGACTAAGGCGCTGGTAGCGGCGGCGATGGACTTGGCCGCCTCGAGGATCTGCTCCTCGAAGTTCAACGTTTCGTCTGCCAACTGAGGGGAGAAAAAACCCCACATACTTCCATTATACGTTCATCACTTTGCATGCAAATTGTTCATACTGTACCTAGAAGGGTCCGTCGTGGATATAATTCAGGATTACCTCACTTTATCCTAATTTGATTGTGTGTTGGCATAATTAAACACAATCCAACAACTTTTATTTTGCATTTAACTTTGTGTGGATTTGAAGGAACCAAGGGATTAATTATCACGTATTTACTTTTTCAATGTAAATTTCTTAATTTTTAATTTCAAGATAACAGTTATGGGATCTGAAATTTCTTTTGTTGTTGTTTTTTGACGTTTTTATATAATCTTCATGAATAAGTCATTAATTGAAATTACAAAATGATGTGCTGACCCAAATAAATTTGGTTTGGCTTTGAAGGAGGTCGACATCTGCAAACCAACGCTGAAGAATCTAAATTGTGCAATGACTGACTCGATTATTATATTACATTAAAGTGTTTGGATTAATAACACACGTGACCTCTTGCACACAGACATATGCACATTCACACGCCACAAGTCTGTAGACAGAGCGGGACACTGTAGGAATATGTTTGATATATAGTTGGGACTGAATAACAACCTAATATATCAAACATATCAGACAGAGCCCTGCAGAGGAGGCCTCCGGAGGCGGGGGCAGGCAAGGCAGGGACACAAGGAGAGGGTTAGGGTGGAAGTGGGGTTAAAGGTTAGATTGATTTGGCGTGGGATTTATCAAGAGCATATGTAGGGAAAGGGATTTAGCTCAGTTTACCACAGATGGAAGGATTGGGATGAGGAAGAAACAAGTCAAAAGGGAATAAAGCCAAATCTTGGGAGGGATATTAAAACATTTTCATGGACAAGGAGAACTAATGAGTTGGATTTGAAACCATGAGGGGCTCAATGTTTACAGGCTGGCTGGCACGTACGATTTTTTCTCTCCCACTGAAAATGGGCTGGACACATGAGGAGGTGTGGTGAGAAAATTATTTAGAAGCCATTGTAGCGCCATCACTGGACGTTGTGGGGAATGTTTCAACAGGGAGGAGACAAGAGACAACATCCACATTCCTGAAAATACTCATTTGTCACTTTATTTACACGTAAGCACACACAATTTAAACAGTTAGATTTTGAAAAAAATTGCACTTGACAAGTTTTTTTTATTGGTTTGATACTTATTAGAAATTATATGTAGTTTTAATGTGCTTTTGTACTGACATTCAATGTTTGAAATGCAAGATGGAAAATGCGTGATGAATGAAAATAAAATGATAAAAAAATATCAGAATATTAAAATGAAATTGTAGAAATTTCAAAAATCTGGTTATATTGATTTTGCTTTATAATACTTTAATTGTGATTAATTTAATATTTTAGACATCCATCCATCCATCCATTTTCTGAACCGCTTAGTCCCCACGGGGGTCGCGGGAGTGCTGGAGCCTATCCCAGCCGTCAACGGGCAGCAGGCGGGGGACACCCTGAACCGGTTGCCAGCCGATCGCAGGGCACACAGAGACAAACATTTTTGATTAAAATTATTTGATTTATTTATTGTTTTCTTTTCAAAACTATTTAATTCTAAAAGTCTACATATGAACAAATTCTTATGAGTCTTGCATAAAGGCGTGTGGTGTCTCACCTTGGGCTTGGCTCGTGGTTTGAGCTGCTCCAGCTTCTTTGCGGCAGCCTCAATGGACGCCGCCGCCCCGAGCAGCTCCGTCTCCGCAATCACCGTCGGGTCTTCGGGGTCCACCCACTCGGAACCTGGATCGAACCATGACAACATAGCAGTTACAAGCTCGCTCGCGGAATCAAAACGTCGCTGGGTCATGCCTCACGACAACAGAGCATCGGCACATTCACGCATTCCCCGGGTGCCACATTCGGCGCATGAAGTGAGTGATGTGTGTGTCGAAAACAAAAGCGGATCGAACTTTGACGTCTCCGTGCAGCAGCTGAACTTTGAGATGGGATGAAATGAATCCATGTTAGCGGCCAAAAGATGAGAACCAAAATAAAAAAAATAAAAACTGTCAAGCTTTTGGTGAAATCAGTCTCGGGATAGAAAACAACACTAACTTACCTTCATCTGTGGTGCCAAAAAAGGAGGAAGACAAGCGGTTAACAAAATATCTCAGGGAATGAAGCAATTTGTTACGAAGGACACAACTATTAGGTATATGTAAAAACAGTGCCGCTCAGCGTGGAGGAATTTGGATGTGTAATTTTTTTCTTCTTCAGAAATTGCACCTTCATTCTCATAGTACGTATCCAGTTTTTTCCTCAAGGAAACAAAATTGTCTTCAAAATTCTGTTTAGTTGCGCAATATATATATATATATAAATATCGTCTGATTACCTTTCATGGCCTCTGCAGACTGGATAAGTTCTGTGACTGCTCCTGCCACTCGTTTTGAACACGCAGCCAACTGCTGCTTCTGCTCAGGAGTGGGCCTCTGCAACACCTATGCACAAAAACTACTATTAGACAGAGCTTTGTGGCATCTTACGGGATTTCAGAGAACCAAATACAGCGACTAGGTGAGTTTTCAGCAAAATAACAGATGATAGGTTCTCCAACAAAAAAGTGAGGTCCAAATAATATTGTATCTCAAACAATTTGCAACACAGAAAAACCACCCACCATGAGGACTTGTTCAAGTAGATCAATGTATCCGGTGGTGCACTCTGATCCAAATCTCAGCGCCCTGTTCTTCACTTCCTCGTTGACATCAGGATGGTAGGCCGCTTGCTGCATAGCACAAACACAATCAACCTTAAAGAGGTAAACGCTTTCAAGGTCACCTGATCAACTATATGAACCTTGCAGCTGGCGAGCATGTCAGAAATGGCCTTGCGGCTCAGGTTGGCCGTGTGAATGATGTCCTCCTGTCGAGCCGAGTTGCCGGCGGCCACCGCTTTGGCCGTCGCCATGGTGATGCCCTTGGTTATGCGGATGAACTCTTCGGGCGTGGTTGTTTTGCTCGGAGGATCGCGGGACTGGAACAACTGCGGATGACGAAACGGGGGACAGATGTCATATGACAAGCCAAAGACACCCGACATCATAGTTACGGTTTACCAATAGTTACGTTTTACCAATTATACATCTTTATTATAATATATCATTTTTTAAATATTTTTATATTTTCATATTTTTATATTTTCATATTGTTATATTGTTATATTGTTATATTTCTTATATTTTTATATTTTTATATTTTTATATTTTTATTTTATATATTTTATTATAATTAGGTCAATGAAGAGTAGGTAAAACACACTAATCTTAAAATATATTACATATCATTTGTTCAATATTTGTCCATCCCTATATAGTAGGGGTGTAACGATTCATCGAAACACATCGATTAATCGATATAATGCTCTACGATTTGTTGGCATCGATGCTAAACGTAAACATCGATCTATATCGCCCGTTTTTGACCTCGGACATTAGACGCGACTTTATTTTGAAATCCAGTTCATTGTTGCTTGCTTCCTCTTTCCGGGAGCAGTGCGCGGCATGTTGTGTTGTGAGCAGAGCAGGCACGTGAAAGGGGAGCCGACAACTACGCGGCTCCTGGGCTGGTGCTATGGCTAGTGTCCAAGAAGACGAGGAAATTCGCTCCCCTTTGGGCTTCAAGTCATTCGTTTGGAAGCACTTTGGATTCCAAAGAAAAGATGGCTCAACGGACAAGACACGTGCAGTTTGTAAATCCTGCCATGCGGTGATCAAATATTCAGGGAACATATATAAATATAGGAATTTGATAAAGTTCAGTGTTAAAATAAGCACTTTGTATACTACAATACTCTTGTAATTTCCTAAATAAAGAGTTTGCAGTACCTTGTTGATTTTGCGTATGAATTGTTATAAATCAGGATATTGTTCTATATCGATCGTAGAGCACTATATCGTGATGTATCGTGAATGAATCACAGCAGGCTTTAAGATATCGGCAAATATCGTATCGTGGTTCTTTGTAGCGATATGATATCGTATCGTGACAAAACCCGCGATTTACACCCCTACTAAATAGCAATGGCAAAACTCCTTGGAAACCCTGGTCGGAAACCCTAACCCTCGTTTTGAAAGCCTAGTTAGAAACCCTAATCTTAGAAACCCTAAAAGTAGTTTGAAACCCTCGTTGGAAACCCTAACCCTAGCTTTAAAACCTAGTTTGAAACCCTAACCTTGGTTTAAAACCCTAGTCGGAAACCCTGAGCCTAGTTTGAAACCCTAATTAGCGATGGCAAAACTCCTTGGAAACCCTAGTCGGAAACCCTAACCCTAGTTTTGAAAGCCTAGTTAGAAACCCTAACCCCAACCCTAATCCTAACCCTAACCCTAATTTTGGAAACCCTAGTCGAAAACCCTAACCCTAGTTTTGAAAGCCTAGTTAGAAACCCCAATCTTAGAAACCCTAAAAGTAGTTTGAAACCCTCGTTGGAAACCCTAACCCTAGCTTTAAAACCTAGTTTGAAACCCTAACCTTGGTTTAAAACCCTAGTCGGAAACCCTGAGCCTAGTTTGAAACCCTAATTAGCGATGGCAAAACTCCTTGGAAACCCTAGTCGGAAACCCTAACCCTAGTTTTGAAAGCCTAGTTAGAAACCCTAACCCTAACTCTAGTTTTGAAAGCCTAGTTAGTAACCCTAACCCTAACCCTAACCCTAACCCTAACTAACTCTAACCCTAACTCTAAGTCTAACCCTAACCCTAGTTTTGAAAGCCTAGTTAGAAACCCTAACCCCAACCCTAATCCTAACCCTAACTTTGGAAACCCTAGTCGAAAACCCTAACCCTAGTTTTGAAAGCCTAGTTAGAAACCCCAATCTTAGAAACCCTAAAAGTAGTTTGAAACCCTCGTTGGAAACCTTAACCCTAGCTTTAAAACCTAGTTTGAAACCCTAACCTTGGTTTAAAACCCTAGTCGGAAACCCTGAGCCTAGTTTGAAACCCTAATTAGCGATGGCAAAACTCCTTGGAAACCCTAGTCGGAAACCCTAACCCTAGTTTTGAAAGCCTAGTTAGAAACCCTAACCCTAACTCTAGTTTTGAAAGCCTAGTTAGTAACCCTAACCCTAACCCTAACCCTAACCCTAACTAACTCTAACCCTAACCCTAACTCTAAGTCTAACCCTAACCCTAACCCTAGTTTTGAAAGCCTAGTTAGAAACCCTAACCCCAACCCTAACCCTAATTTTGGAAACCCTAGTCGAAAACCCTAACCCTAGTTTTGAAAGCCTAGTTAGAAACCCCAATCTTAGAAACCCTAAAAGTAGTTTGAAACCCTCGTTGGAAACCCTAACCCTAGCTTTAAAACCTAGTTTGAAACCCTAGCCTTGGTTTAAAACCCTAGTCGGAAACCCTGAGCCTAGTTTGAAACCCTAATTAGCGATGGCAAAACTCCTTGGAAACCCTAGTCGGAAACCCTAACCCTAGTTTTGAAAGCCTAGTTAGAAACCCTAACCCTAACTCTAGTTTTGAAAGCCTAGTTAGTAACCCTAACCCTAACCCTAACTAACTCTAACCCTAACTCTAAGTCTAACCCTAACCCTAGTTTTGAAAGCCTAGTTAGAAACCCTAACCCCAACCCTAATCCTAACCCTAACCCTAATTTTGGAAACCCTAGTCGAAAACCCTAACCCTAGTTTTGAAAGCCTAGTTAGAAACCCCAATCTTAGAAACCCTAAAAGTAGTTTGAAATCCTCGTTGGAAACCCTAACCCTAGCTTTAAAACCTAGTTTGAAACCCTAACCTTGGTTTAAAACCCTAGTCGGAAACCCTGAGCCTAGTTTGAAACCCTAATTAGCGATGGCAAAACTCCTTGGAAACCCTAGTCGGAAACCCTAACCCTAGTTTTGAAAGCCTAGTTAGAAACCCTAACCCTAACTCTAGTTTTGAAAGCCTAGTTAGTAACCCTAACCCTAACCCTAACTAACTCTAACCCTAACTCTAAGTCTAACCCTAACCCTAGTCTTGAAAGCCTAGTTAGAAACCCTAACCCCAACCCTAATCCTAACCCTAACTTTGGAAACCCTAGTCGAAAACCCTAACCCTAGTTTTGAAAGCCTAGTTAGAAACCCTAATCTTAGAAACCCTAAAAGTAGTTTGAAAGCCTCGTTGGAAACCTCAAGCCTAGCTTTAAAACCTAGTTTGTAACCCTAACCTTGGTTTAAAACCCTAGTCGGAAACCCTAACCCTAGTTTGAAACCCTAATTAGCAATGGCAAAACTCCTTGGAAACCCTGGTCGGAAACCCTAACCCTAGTTTTGAAAGCCTAGTTAGAAACCCTAAAAGTAGTTTGAAACTAGGGTGTAACGATTCATCGATACACATCGATTAATCGATATAATGCTCTACGATTTGTTGGCATCGATGCTAAACGTAAACATCGATCTATATGGCCCGTTTTTGACCTCGGACATTAGACGCGACTTTATTTTGAAATCCAGTTCATTGTTGCTTGCTTCCTCTTTCCGGGAGCAGTGCGCGGCGTGTTGTGTTGTGAGCAGAGCAGGCACGTGAAAGGGGAGCCGACAACTACGCGGCTCCTGGGCTGGTGCTATGGCTTGTGTCCAAGAAGACGAGGAAATTCGCTCCCCTTTGGGCTTCAAGTCATTCGTTTGGAAGCACTTTGTAATTTCCTAAATAAAGAGTTTGCAGTACCTTGTTGATTTTGCGTATGAATTGTTATAAATCAGGATATTGTTCTATATCGATCGTAGAGCACTATATCGTGATGTATCGTGAATGAATCACAGCAGGCTTTAAGATGTCGGCAAATATCGTATCGTGATTCTTTGTATCGATATGATATCGTATCGTTACAAAACCCGCGATTTACACCCCTACTATATAGTCATTAGGGAGTAGCGAATGATTCTGAGCTATCGGTTTTTAATTCTTCAACAAATGGTGATTCATACATTAGCACTGCATTTATTGACATTAGAGCCGAACGGAGGCCGATGTCATCTCACCGCCGTTTCCTGTTTGATGCACTCGATGGTGGCCTCCAGCGCTCGAGTGCCTCGCGTGGCCTCATCCTCCACGGCCTTCACCGTCTTCAGCAGGGACGTCACATTGGTCACCATCACCTGAAAGCAAAATCATCATTCAAATTTGGCAGGGTTGTAAGTAATACTCCATTTAGAAGACATATTTTATCTATACTGTATTTTTTTTCTTTCAGCTGGGAGTGATTTCAGCTCACACATGACCCTAATGATGAGGTCAAGCTCTGTAAAAAAAAAAAATGGATGGATGAAATGGTGCCCGCACCTTTGCCGCGCTCTTGAGCTGGTACATGGACGGGTCATCTGCAGCTTTGCCGGCGGCACACTTGGTGGCGCTGATGAGCTCCGCCAGCGCCTTGGCCACGTCTTTGACAGCATTTATCAGAACCACCTGGAGTTCAAACAATGAGTTCATGAGGCATTAAGAAATGTGAAGTCATGTTGCTATGACGACTAAACAGTTCAACCTGTGTCTCTGGATCATCAGAACCAATGCTGGCTGCGCCTAGTTTGACCACGTCAGTGAGCTGGGTGATGGTTTTGGCAGAGGACTGGGCGGCCTGCGCCAGCTTATCCTGGCCAGAAGCGGCGCCTGACACCAACATTTTTGTGTCCTCCACTAGAGCTTTGGCCGTTTTCAGGATGTTTTCTCTGAGAAAGAGAAATTTCAACATTTGTAAATGACGTCCGATACAATTTCTCTTACCAAGTAAATGGGATTTAATCATCATTCATTCATCATTCATTGAATTATTTATAGAGTATTTTTTTCTATTTTGTGTTTATTTTATTTTGTGTTATGTTATTATTTTCTTCATTTTATTTTCACTCTTTTACACTATTAAATGCTGTGCTGTGGATATATTTCTAGATAAGCTTTCCTTGTCAGAATCAATGCAGAAATAAAATGCGTGCAAAAGATCAAAACGAGGCTTTTTGTGAATTTTCCAGTTTCATGCCACCGAAGGAACATGATGAGCCATGTCACAAAACAATTTATCATTTCAATCTGGGATCATCTTTTCAGTCACGCAGCCTATTGTCTCCTTTTGTTGTCACAGTGAAAGATGTGACAGTTCATCTTGCAAAGCCTGAGGGGTAATTTGTACTTTCTGACGTTCAGAAAATGTTAAGCTCCCCTTTTGTCTGCATGCTACTAAGTCATTCTGTCAGCTTCTGCTAACAGATCCCCACAAAGTCGATTTGAAGCTACAGACGTGAGAAATTCCACCTGTGGTCGGCGAAGGATTCGTCATTTTCGGCGTTGAGCGTGCCAGCGGAGGCGAACATGATGGTGGTGTCCAAATCGGCGATGATGCCCGACACGGCGCTTGCCGCTGTGATGCAGGCCTGCGTTCCTTTATTGCCTGCCTGGAGTGCCGACAGCACCAAGGACACCTGAGGACGTCGGCAAAAGACAACGGTCAGAATTTTTGCTATTTTTTTTTTGTTCGTGATGATGCTAACCTTTTCTGTGACGGCGCGTGCGCAGTCGATGAGCTCTCGCTTGGTGAAGCCGTCGGAAGGCATGATCTGCAGTGACCCGGCCTTCTGCACCAGGTAGATGCAGCCGTGGCCCAGCTCCTGCACTCGGGTTTTGATCTGAAAGCCGATCTGGGAAACATGGAGTAGACAAGTTGCTCACGGCAGTTGCTTTTTAATGCCTGCCGGGTCACCGTACCTCTTCGGGCTCGGCCGTGTGGGCGGCCATGCGTCCCTCGATGGCCAGCTGGCTGAAATCGACCGTTACCTGAGAGGCCAGACCTCCGAGGTCATCCGGACATGTCACCGATTTAGTCATCTAAGTCATAACACACCAAACGTCATCATTTCAGATCTTTTTCCAAACATTTCATACTAAGTAACATTTAAAGTTTAATGCGGCTTACCATTTCCTGAGCAGTGACTGCAATAGCTTTGGAGTGTTTCACCATACTGGTTTGGTAATCCACAAATGAGCCTTCGGGCTCAGGCGGCGTTCCCTCATCCAGCTGAAGAAACAAGAAACATTCAGTTTGCATTTCAAACAAGTATGCATTTTAAATGATGACAAAAAATACAAAAATCTAAATGTTAAATGTTACACCTTAACCAATAAAATACCCAAATTCATGCAGTTTTTAATGTCCTTATATATTCAAATGCAGAAAACTACATGTCAAGTGAGTTAAAAACGAAATAATAAATAAATATGTAAACAAACAAATAAATAAACAAATGAACATAAACATGGAAGAACCACAAGTCAGAGTCGATTGGAATTTTAATAGCCGTTTAAGAAGCCTTGGCCACTTAACGCAAGATCATCCTTAATAATTTAGACTCCACACTTTAATTCAACCGAGCCCCTTTTGACTTGCTTTGGTAGGTGCTGCTGTTTCTAAGCAACTGAGTTCAAATGGGCTCAGTAAATAACTTAATATTATGAAGTACCGCAACTAGAGCACACATAATTAGAGCTTACTTACTATCACTACCATTATTTTCTAATAGAGGGAAAAAGGGAGATGTTCAATAAAGGAGGCATTTATTTGTCTTAAGTGGAAGGTGGCTCAAAGCTATTGCATAGTGCGAATCCTCCTGCTTGGAATACTAATAATAATGCAGGACCAACTAGAATAACAAGCAGATTGTTAAATAAACACCTGTGTGACAAAATTGATTATCTTTATAAAGGCAGAATTGATAACTGTGTATGAGGGAGCAAGCATAGTAATGGAAGCATCTGGTGAATATTTAATCCATTTAAAAAAAAAAAAAAAAGCCTTGAAAGTAAAAGGAAAAAAAAAAAAAAAAGAAAAAAACATGATTGCCAGCTTGCACTGCATACATTACGGCGTCTGTGTTAAATTAACGGATCACAGGGAAGCCAGCAGTTTGCAATATCGCAGGTACTTCACGTTCACAAGCATACAGACACTTTGGAATCTGACATTGAGCGGCAGTAGTTTCATATATATTGACACAAAATTTAAACAAGAAATTATATGGAAATATTTTGATGTCTGTATAGAAATAGTTGGTTCTCTAGATATGCTGCCGACTTTTTAAATGAAAAATTAAACAGTCGGAAACTGGATTTACCTTGGCCATGGCCTCCGCGATGGAATCCACCATGCCGCCGACCATGCCAACTTCACTGGCAGCCTCATTGAGTGTCACCATGATGTCATCCACCGCCTCCTTCATTAACTGCGAGGCCTCGGCGATGGCATCGTGAGTGTGAGACGCCTGAAAGTTGTCTCTACAATATTACTTTGGACAATAACAATGGATGATGGTAACAACTGCCACTGAAGATCTGACCTTGCAATTTCCTCCCCCCTCCTTGGCGGCGTAGAGCATTTGCAGGGCGGACTCAGCCAGGGTTTTGGTCTGATCCAGGAAGGTCATCTGCTGCTGGTGGTCCTTCAGCTTGGACGCCACGCCCACTGCTGCCCTGCTCAGTGGCTCAAAGTAGCCAGCCAGCTGGGTCACCTAAGGTCAAACATTTACATCCAATCTTGATTGCAGGAAATTTCATTTTTTTTGAAATTATATACATATATGGACTTTACGGACAGCAAAAAAAAAACCACAATAATGTTATCATGCCAATGCCTCATAACTGAACTTCTCATCAGTTTGGTCATGATTCCATTTCTGTACTCCTCACAGCCACTAGGGGGTATACCTATACATTAGCTATGGTGTAATGTATTACGGAAAAGATTTGGAACATTTTTGATATCCTATTAATGTGCAACATTATGAATAAGCAATGTGAATAAATGCTCAAAATGGCTTTTTTGAAAAAAATAAATAAAATTAAATTAAAAATTAAAAAATTCTAATTAAAAATGCGTCTCTCTGTATCACATTTATTTTCACGTATTGCAAGCAGGTTTTGAATGTATCCCCAATGATAAATGACATCGACTCTACTTCCACCTTTGTCTTGCTTCACGTTTAAATCATTTAAGTAAAGTCATTAATGTGTTGCCCTATATAGCGCACCTTGTGTCCTAGTTGGGAAGCCTCGCCTCTGGCAGCAGTGGAAACAGGGTCGATTAAGTGGCCAATTTCCTGAACGGAGGACGTCAGCTGCTCTTGCAGGGCCTGAAAAGAAGAGGAAATGAAAGTACATTTGTTCCTGTGTGGCCTTTTCATGTGAAAGGTGGAATTGCATTCACAGTGGTTCATTTGGAACCTTGACGTCAATGCCCTCAAACTGAATATCTTTTCTGAGAGAAAAAAAACACAAACAACCTGGTTAAATGAATAAATAAATATGCACACACAAAATAAAAATATTGTTGCAGCATGAATTTTGGCTTTTTTCTTTTACAGTGTGGCACATCGAATGAAAGCATCATTTGATAAATAGAAAGAAAAAATGAAATATGTTGAGTCCTTTTCGTAACGGTTCCTTACCTCCAGAGAAATGTCGTCCCTGCTGGGTAAGTTCTGGCTGACCGCAGCCAAAGAGGCCTGCTCAATGTCCCGGATACATTTGTTGATGTTATCAATGGATGCGTCGCACTCCCGCTGGCCCGGGGCCTTGTCTCTGAGATTGAAATGGGCCAGAGAGAGAGAGAGAGAGCAATAAAATAGATGGGGGGAGAGAGGTCGAAGGATGACAAAGAGGACGGAGTTAAAAAAAAAAATTGACTAAAGGATGGAATTTTTACATCTATCCTGGCTTTGAAAAATCGAATCTAGAAAACTACAAAAAAATACTTTAGTGAGAAGAATCTTGTATTTTCATATAAAATATTGTTTTAAAATACTTCTGTATTAATATTCCACGTTTGTGCTGTGAAGATGTGAACTTAGACCCTAATATAACATAGTGATGAAAGTAAATAGGATTAGCTTCAACACAGGGTAATCGCCCCCCCCCTCCCACAACAAACCGGATGGCGGTGATGAGACTCTTGATGGAGTCGGAGACAGTGCGGGAGTGACCGGCCAGAACGGACCAAGTGGGCGGGTCTTTGGGATTGATAACCAACGAGCGGGCGGTCTTGAGCAGATATGTGGAGCTATCAAGCATGGAGCGTGCTGATTGGATGATGGGCTCCTGAGCCGTAGAACCCTGCAGCCAAACAAGTTGGTGGAAGACTTTAGACCAAAGGTGTCAAACCCGAGGCTCGGGGGCCAGATATGGCCCGCCACATCATTTTATGTAGCCCACGAAGAAAAATTTTGTATCGACTTTGTGTCATTATTAAAATTGTCTTCACTTTTAAAAAATAGAGATATTACTAGTTATTTTTATGACCATTCATCTTTTTAAACTCGAACAGTTTTTACGAGTCTTTGATTTCAAAACTAGTTATTCATCAGTTTGTTGTGTAGCCTCGACTATATAGAAGACATAATGGCCCTCAGAGGGAAACTGAGTACAATGCGGCCCGTGACAAAAATGAATTTTACACCCCTGGTTTAGACATAAAATGCCTTTTTCCTAGTATACTACACAAAAAGTCTGTGACTGACCTCATGGCTTATCTGAGCCGGGATGCTGGCAAATTCTGGGTTGGAGGCAAATATCGTCAGATTTTCCACGGCTTCGATGAGCGGAGCTGTGGCCACTCGACACCGGTTCCTGTTCTCATCTGAGAAATCTCCATCGAGAGCCTGAGAGAGAAAATCACAAACAAGCTCTTGCTGTCATGTTCCACTGATTCTTTAATCCAATGCCTACTGGTTTAAGTCCTGAATGGACATGTGATCTGTCTGATTAGGCTTTGGAAGGACTAGACCCACCTTAATGGTTTTGACCAAGTTGGCGGTGCTGTTAGCCACCTCCTTAGCTGATTGGACAAAGTGTCTCTTGGCGACCGGGTTGGTGGTTTTGGAGGAGGCCAGGCGGCAGGCGTTGCACAGAGCAGACGTGTGCTTTGCAACAATGGTGGCTGCTGAGAGCACCTGCAATGTTAAGGAGAAATAAAAATAAGGCCCATAAGATTCATGGTCCATTAGAGGCCACTGCAGCATTTACTCAAAGTATCTGATTGTATCTTAAAGGTGAGAAACAATAAACAACAATACCTGTTAGTCTGTTTTATTTTATGGCGGAATGTACCTGGGAGGCGCTACTCTCTGGGTCCACAAGATTCTGACAGGCCATTTGAATTGCCTGGTTGGCTTTTGCAAACTGGATGGGGTCCACCAGTCCCTGGTGACCAGCGTGACTGTTGGGGTCGGACACGCCCACCAGGTAGGATGCCTAAGAATAAAAAAAAAAGTCTTGGGTGTGTATGGAACTGCCTACTATCAGTGAAAAGCCACAACTTAGATATTAAAATAAAACTTTGTTTTTAAAATTAATACTTGAAATATATTTAAGCCAAGTTTTTAAACATATTGTAAACTTATTTTCTTACTTATAATGGCAATTAATTGAATTGAGAGGAAAACATTTTGAATCAAAGCTGTGAAGGTCAAGTAAAAAAAAAAAAAAAAAAGCGATAACTATAAACTGGAGATTTCCACAATATAGTAACAGATGGTTCGATACGTTCCACAATAAAATCTGAAATTGCGGGGCGTAAATAATCGGCCACGATATAGTGCTGGAACATTGTAATCACTTCACAGGAATTAATGACCTTTGGGAATTTGTACGTACCTGTCCTGCAGCTTCGGTGAGCCCGCAAAGGGCCTTGGACGCCAATCTGACGCAGTCTCCGAATGACATCACATCTCCCGTCTTGCAGTTCTGGGAAATTCCCGCCATTGACTCTCCCAAGACCTGGGACATGAATAAAAAAAAGCAGAGTGACAGATTGTGAGATGAGGGATGTTTTAATCTCCCAGTAGGGAGACCTGGAAGGCTTACCTTGGAATTTTCCATGACACTCTCGATACAGTCAAAGTAGGAGAGGTCATTGATGGGTTCATTGGGGTTGTCCAGCATTCCTCGGACAGCCTGGAAATTTTTTAGTAACTTCTTTTACACAGAGGTAAAACATTATCCCACCTTTGCCTTTTACACAAAACCAATTGAAATTGTAATCTGCGTAACAACACAGAGCCAAATCATACTCCTCCTACTTGTTGCTTGGTGGGAACCAGAATGATTAAAAACCAGTGTGGTTTACCTCAAGCTCTCGCAGGGCGTTATCACACTCCTTTTGGCCGGGCGCCTGCTGAGTGCACAGCGTGATCAGCTGGTTGATGCTGTCGGTTACAGCTCTGAAACGAGAACCGGAAAATTACACTCTGAAGCAGTCACTTTCAAGCTTTTTACACCAAGTAAAAAAAAGCTCTCTCATGTAACACCATAACAACCAACAGTAAATAAAGTATTCATAAAAACTATATTCTATATTGTTAGCCACTGCGACACTGTACATTCCAAATTTATACACTTAAAAGTTAAATACAACTATAACGATGCTAGATTAGAAAAACGTGAATTTAAGATTTACAAAAATTTAATTCAGTGATCCTTTTGCCTACCACTAGAGGGAGCACTAGTGATATGCGGGCTCTCCACGACGACACTACCTGCTATGAAAGGAAGGACACTTAGCGCGACTATTGATTCCAAAGCATAAAAATCAGCGGCGGTACCTTGCAGCGGCTGCGAGCAGATTTTTGGCGTTGGCCGCAGCGGGATCCACTGACAGGCTCTTGGCGGCCAGGAGCAGCTTGCTGGAGGCCATGGAGATGTTCTTCAGGTTACCGATCACCTGTACTTGGTCGTCCCGCTTCTGTGAGGACGAGCCATGTGAGACAAAATAAACAACAGCAGCAAGAAAAACTTTCAAGCCAACGAAAGCACAATTGGGAAATAGTGCAGTTATTCTTTTTAATAGGGAAGTTGGGAAATAACAATCAGCACTGGCTTTATCTCACAACCTGCATGTAAAGCTAATTGAAGATTTAAATTCAAAATATGTGTCTTGTGATTGGCTGGTAACCAGATTAGGATGGACCCCGCCTTTTGCCAAAAGTCAGCTGCGACAGGCTCTAGCTCACCCGTGACACTAATGTGGACAAGCGCTATAAAAAATGAATGGCTGGATGAATTCTATAATTTATGGTTATGGGTGGATGATTGGGCTGCCAATACTGCTGTGCCTTGCTTTATAAAATGTATACAAGCTCTGCCTTATGGCTGGTCTTGACAGGCTCAATTTTTATTATTTACTGATATTGACCCAAATGTGCTGAATCACCAGGAAGATGAATGTTTTACTCTGATGGAAGGTGTGCTTTGTATTTTATGAATACTGTATGTTATTATTTATGAGCTTTGTGTTACGAAATGCATAATAGGTGGTCACAATGGGTTTTTGGTTTTGTTCATTTTGACCTAGAAAATGGAAACGTCAAAAAAAGGTAGCAGGAAATAAGATCTGATATTATTTCATTTTCTTGGCCGTCTCCTCTGGCAGTGTCTCGTATTATTTTGTGTCAAGTTCACGGGAAGCAAAACGGACCTGAGTGTGCCCTGCCATCTCGATGCCGGCGTCCAGGAACTCGTCAAAGTCTTCGCTGAACTTCCCCGACGCCACCGCCAGCTGGCTGCTGGAGGCCCTGGAGGCGTGAACCACCTCGCCCGCAGACTGGTTCAGCTCGGCCGCCGTTTGATTGAGCTCGCTCTGTGCCTCTTGAAAGGTCTTGGAAGGCGGCGGGATCTAAACGCAGCATTTATTAACTCCCTGTGCTTATAAAAACATTTTTTTATGGCTTGCTTCAACTCACGCTTTCAATGAGGAGCTTCTTGCTGGCTTCGCCGATGCTCTTGAGAGCCATATCGACGTCCTTCTGACCAGGCAGACAGTTGACGCAGTTGTTCAGTGAATGAGACACGGCCTTGGCCACCTGCAGGTTCAACAAAGACCTTCTAAATACAAAATGCAGCCGCACTAGCAAAGCAGCACCATCTTTGTGTTTGTTGCAACCTACAGCATTAATGAATTTGGGGAAAATGAGATGCTAAGGCATAAATCATTTATGATGTTTTGCTCATAAAAAATGCCACCTGATTAATTAAAATGCTTTCCCTTGCTTATTATGACAGATGTTGAGCTGCTTACTTCCCTTGCCTGCATGTAAATATTTACCAGAAAGTCTCTATCAGGCAATTGCAGGTTTATGGAAGTCTCACTAACTTTTTGGGGTATCAATTTAAGACCTCTAGTACAATAAGAAATGGTTGGAAAATATACTCAGTAACCTTTAAAAGTCTGAAGAACTGCAAATTAGGGCTATATTTTTGTTAAATGTTGTCAGATCTCACCTGGGCCAACCTCTGCTGGCTCTCAGCATCACCGGGGCAGATAAGCGCCTCCTTGGCCTCGTGGATGAGAAGCGCCGAGCCTTCCATGACGTCGCGGGCCGAGTCCAGCATGGCGGCGGCGGCTTTGGGATCGGTGGTGGAGGCGGCGACTCCGCGGGCCGCCTGGGCCAGCGTCTTTAAGGCCTGCGCCGTCTCCCTGGCTGCTATGCCTAGTGCACAGGAGTTAGCATGTGCATTATTTAAAAAAAAAAAAAAAAAAAAGAGAATTTATTTGTACCCAGCTCCGATTCATAGACATACTACGCAGAAGTTAATTAGCAGTACCAACCTGTGTAGTGGTCATTGCCTTGTGCAGCACAGGTGAGTAGCTGAGCCATGGAGGACCCAACTGACTTGGACGTGCTGCCCAACTCCTGAGCGCACTTCTCCAACTAAAGAAAAATGTAACAACATACAATTTGAAATAGAAACTTCTTATTTTGAATGAGTAAAGTGACTTCTCCTTACCGATTCTCCCGGCAGCGGTTTCAGCTGTGCATTGCCTGCAGCCAGCCTGGCATCCTGCAGCTCAGTTTTCAGCGTTTGGATGGCAGTGAGAGCAGAGTCAATCTCCATGGGGCCACAAGCTTCATGAGCCTAGAAAAAAAATCACAAGTCTTAGGAAAAACTGGCAATTCATTTGTTTCAAATCTTGTTTTCATATAATGTCACTTGTTGCTAGGCACATTTCAGCAGCTGAGCAAATCGACAACACTGATGCGACTGGCCAATTTCTACGCAGTACTTTTATAAATGAACTATTTCTCTGTATTAAATAGAAAACACAAATTGAAGAATTGTCTGCTACCTTCTGTGCAGCTGTCCTCAGCTCGGCCAAGCAAGTGGCCAGGTTCTTGGCACACTGGCCCAGTTGCATGGCTGCAGCCTGATCCGTCACCGTGGGAACTGATGACTTTGTGGAGGTCACCATTTTACTCCCGGGCTATGTAAAACAGGGAGCATACAGGAAATTGATCTATTTTCAAATTTGCTGTGTAAAGCAAAACTCTATAAAGGTTATGATAATGGCTGTCCCTAGATGCTATTGCTCACGTATGGACGTTTAAGAGTTACTGATCCGATTTGACCTCGGTTGCTAAGCAAAACAGCAGCACCTATGTGGACATGTAAACAGGCTAAGATGTGAAAGTAGTAGTTTCTTAAATGATGATTTAAATGGCTGCTCCACAATGTTGTGTGTATCTAGGGTTTACTTTCTGCAAAGCTATAAGACATATAAATTCCACCCAGACTGCTTTATTTCTTGCCATTTCTCCAGAATAGTCCTTTTAAACTCCACTTCACTTGACATACATTGTAATTTATTGCTAACATTGTGCAATAGCAACCTTCTGTTGAGCAAATAAACTCCCGCGGCTACAATTTGTCGAAATAGAGCAGTTCAATCAACGAGCTCGTACAGAAACTCCACCACAGGCGTGTTTCTTGAGCTATTAGATAAAAAGAAAATAGGTTGTGGGTCCATTTTAAAAACATCCCAGCATGGTCCTATCTCTATTTATACTTTCTTCGGCCTCATTTCCAAGGTAGTCTTGACAACTCTGGGACATGAAGTCTCAATATTCCATTTTGGTAAACCCGTGTGGGTGTCATGTGTTGCACCTGTAGGAAGTTCTGGCTGGCAATGATGAGGGCAAGCTGTGCACTGATGTCGTCCGGTTTGGCCTGGCTGCTACGCACTCCTTGGACCAGCTGAGGGATGTGGTCAGCCACCGCCTAAGTTACAGAAAATCGGTGGTCAATTATAGTTACCGTATTTTCCGTACTATAAGGCGCACCGGATTATAAGGCGCACCGGATTACAAGGCGCACCTTCAATGAATGGCCCATTTTAAAACTTTGTCCATATATAAGGCGCACCGGATTATAAGGCGCACCTTCAAAGAATGGCCCATTTTAAAACTTTGTCCATATATAAGATGTATACATTTGGCCCGCGAGCCAGACTTTGGACACGCCTGCTGTAGTGGCTCAATATTTGTCCATATATAAGGCGCACCTTATTATAAGGCGCACTGTCGGCTTTTGAGAAAATTGGAGGTTTTTAGGTGCGCCTTATAGTGCGGAAAATACAGTAAGATGTAAAATCCTGATTAATGTTGATGTGTGGTGGTTGGTCATTATACTTGACTGACAGAGACAAATGAACATAAACTGATTGTTATAACCCAATCCTGCCCACCTTGCAGCTCTGAACCAACTGCTGGTGAGCGGCTGTGTTCTTGTTGGAGGCGGCGGCGTTCTGAGCGGCGGCGATGGTTTGAGTGGCAGCGGCTGCGCCTTGCTTGGCGGCATTCTGAATCGCACAAAATGGTTCAAATGATCATTTCTGCCCTCTTAGCCCCAAATCGGATTCCCGCGGACCTCCAGTCTGTTGATTAGCTTCTTCTTGATGGCGTTTTGAGCGGCGGCGTTGGTGGCTACTCGCAGACCCTCAGCGGCTTCCCTCAGTCGCTGCTGCTGGTCTTCGTTCTCGGGATAGGCCGCTGCACCCTGAAGGCAAACGCACATCATTCCAAGAAAAGCAGCTATTTTTCTTGAGGGTAAATTAAATTCCAGACCAGTGGAATTTAACTCCGCCGTCTGCCTATTGTCGCCAATTAAAGAAAAAAAAGTCATTTGCATAATTATAAAAACCTGCTAAAACCCTTCCAGAGGGACAAATGATGACACGGCGTGCATGAGCGAGCCAACGCTAACAAGCTTTCCAAATCCCAGGGACGCTTTGCTACGGCAATATAACATGCAAAAATGGAAGAGGAAATCAAACAATGAGCGGTGTCCAGAAGTCTTATCTTATCAGTTTATCAGTCGCCATGGCAACAGCTTTGAGATGAATTTCAGCTGATATGTGTAGAGGCAACTGATGGTATATTAAAGCTTCATTCGAAGTAAATAGCTGAGAGCATATTTTTATAGTCACAGTGGAAAATAGGTAGCTATTCATATCAGATAAATTATTTTCCTAAATTAGTCTCGCCTTGTCTTATTTTAGCATGCTAACCCAAATGTCATATAGTATGTTACACTAAGTTTCAGACTGGTCGTATTATTAGCTACAACACCTTTAGGCTTCATTTCGATTCAAGGCAGGAATGTGTACCAAGTGTAGTGTTACAGTAATTTGTTGAGAGGCAACGACACAAGCTAAATTAGGATCAAACGGAAAGTGAGCAGCGTTAAGCCACGCTTGGAATCACGGTGACTTAACATTCATATGCACAGCATTGCCAACTTTCAGTTTTGAGATGTTTCTTACGCTTTGATCGTGGTCCAGGAGTCAAAGTGAGACAATGAGCGTAGGCAGAGTTTTGTTTTATAATCTTGTACAGACTTAATTAAAATGTCAAACTAAGAGTACAGGTCAGTGTCAGGTCAGATGTTTTTAATTCCAAGTGAATGACTCGTTGACTTTATTAAAGTACCGTTGCACAATTTCAGAGGATCCAATCTTAGAGATGGTAGTAGTAGCGAGTAGTCGGATGGCAAGAAAGAGAGCAAAGATGATACCTTGGCCGCTTCCACCATCCTGGCAGTGGCGTCGGCCAACAATTTAGCTGCCGCCAGCAACTTCTTAGAATTGTCCATGTCCACTTCAGCTTCTGCATCCGACCTCATGGCGTTCACCAAGTCCGAGGTGGCTTGGGCCAGAACCCGGGCCTGACGGACCATCTCTCCTGTGAGCGGGAGGCATACACGACAATGGGAATTTTTTTATCCCCAAATTAAATTTGCATGTGACACTAGCTTTTCGGCCTGACCTGCATCTCCCATGGAGGTGAAGATGCTCTCGGTGACGGTCATGATGGTGTCAGTGGCTTGGTCGTAGCGACCGATGGGCTCTCCTCTGGAGGTGTACTGGCGGACGTGATGCAGCAAATCTTCTAGAGCTTGACTCACCACACTGGCTGCTGCGCTAACCTACAAAACAGAACAGGAGCCTCTCATGAGTCCAAGTTTAGCCACCACGACACCTTCTCGGGGAAGGAAATAACAATGAACCTGCTTGAGGAGTTCTCCATCCTCTGTGGCCGAGAGGCAGGCTTGGACGCAGCTCTCCACCGAGCGGTCCACCAGCTTCCCGGCTTCGATGAGCTGCTCCTGGCAAACGTGGGAACTGATAGAAGGACTCACCACCTACAAGCATGTGGAAGGAGATGCCATGAGAAGAAATGAACACTTAGCAAGATTGATTCGGGTTTATGCAGTACCTTGGCACACGCTACCAGCTGCGAGGTGGACAGGGCACATTGGGTGGCAGCGGAAATGACTCGGTTCTGGAGAACAGTGTCCTCTGCGACCTGGGCCACGTTCTTTGCCTTCAGGACCAACATGGCGGCGGCGTTGGCCACCGCCTTGGCCAAGTTCATAAGGATATCCTGCACAGGAAGCAAAGTCAGAAGGACCCGAGAGATAAATTTAAAAAATATATGGCGGCCATGTTTGAAGGTTATACATATTGATTCACACTGTGAGGAAAACTAAGGAGACGAGTTTTGTTATCATATGATTATATTTTCATAATAGTTTGAAGTGCACCGTTTTGACAAACAAATGGGCACCATGGTTACCTGGAACCTCTCGTCTGTTTCGTTCTCTCCAATCTGCCGGAGGAGGTCTCCGCTGGCTTGGCCGATGCTGCCTGCTGCTGTCAGCACCGTCTGTCTGGGCTGCACACACACACACACACACATATACACACACCATTGAAAAGGGCTTCTGCTTAACCTGTTTAAGCTACTTTACATTGCTTCAATGCTTCATTTGAAAATATTCCAACATGGAAGAGCAGCCCTAATTCTTCAAAATCCTTACACATGAAAGGGACTACGCATCATGATTAGCCGACAAATGTTTTTTGGTTTGCTGCTACAGAAGAAACAAACAACTTTGAATAAATGTCAGGCATATCGTTACAGTCCCTGCAGCACAAGTCCATAAAGTCAACTCCATTATTAATAAGTAGGCGGGTCAACAAGCCGCTTGCTGTCTGAAAAGGCCTTGCAGTCAGCTTCACGTCACTCACAGCTCTTTAATGTACAACGCACATACATGCACATTCAAAAAAGTGGTGAGGCAAAGTCGCATTACTCAGAGATTGCACATTTCATTCCGGGGCCTCTGGGTGTGTAATTAATTTGGACACAACAAAGAAAGGTAATTATATAGAAAGCCCTATGTGTTACCGGAAAATAAAATTGCTTGCTAACTTGCCGTAATTCAAAATCTATTAAGCTGCCAATTTACGTATTAACCTCTAAAAAATGATATTGCGTTATAAAAAATGTTTGCTCATCTTGGTTAAAAATGTGAGGAATATTCAACAGAAAGGACATTACAAACAGATGGACACACACTTGGCCAAAAAAAAAAAAAATCTGCTGAAACCCGGTGTCTGGTTTTATATAATTTATCTGTACATTGACGATCGATTTCCCTTACCTCTCCAGAGGCAGGCTCCACGGCTTTGAGCAGGTCAGACACGGCCCCCGCCAGCGTCCTGGCAGCCTTCATCAGGTCGTTGCCGCCGCCAACCTCGTCCTCCATGAGAGCGGCCAACAGCTTAACGCCCTTTGACATCTCAGTCAAGTTAGACGAGATGGTTGTGATGGCGCAGCCCACTGCCGTGTAGTCCGTGTCGGTCGGGTCGCCTGGTGGGGAGAAATGATCGAGGACTTAAATAGTGACGTTTTCTTTAGAAAGACCGCAAAACCAAAAAATAAAAATGGCGGCTACTGACCTGCAGTGAGGTTGACGACGGAAGCGGTTCCTGCGGTGATGGCGTCAACCTGAGAGTGGATCTCGTGTTTGGATTCGTCCATCTTGTTCTGGATCCAAACTTTGGAGGCCTGCACACAATGTCAATACAATTTTATTTATACAGGGAAGCTATAACAAAACGCTTCACATTTAGCAATGGGACAACCACAAAGATAGTGAAAACACAAATGAATGAACATACCATGTCCTGTCCTAGTGGAGGCAGGTCGTCGACCTCTCCCAAATCAATCTGAGCCTTCTGCACGGCCTGCATGCTGGTGTTGATGGTTCCCATTAAAGCTTGCTGGGCTGAACTCTGCACAGGAAAAATAACATCTTTTAAATAAACAGTCTTGCTTTGAGACAGTTTTGTCAAGTCTGCCTCAATTTAACTCAATTTCTCTGGAATAGCAATTTTTCAGCTTTTTAAAAAAGACATTTTTGGCTCGTGTCTCTCATGTTAATTAATTGTGGAGAAACTTTTCTTACCAGCGGTGGCATGTGTCCACGGTGCATCTGACCCATAGTGATCTGCTGCTGAGGAGACGGCATGGAGCCCACGCTGAGCGACTCGGTGCCGATGGAGCCGGATCGGATCACTCCGGGCAGCGCCACAGAGCCGTGCTCCGCCCGGCCCACGCGGTTAAACTGCTGTTGGAGGATGGTGGACCTGAAGGTCCGAGCGGCATTGGTTAGCATCACACATCATAACAAGAAAAATGAGATGGCCTCGATGGGAAGCTGAAGCTCGGACTGGAAAATGAGCTTGCACGTCTAATCAGGAAATGTTTGGATGGAGCTTGCGCTTTCCCAGTGCTGCAAAATTTCCTCTGGAGATTATCTCCCACGATAAAATCCAGAGGAGGAAGCGCTGGTGTGGTGAAATGAAGTCCTGGAAGATAGATGCGTGAACTGTGCTCCAATTTGGTGTGGAGGAGGAAATTGGAAAAAAGAACTCAGTGTGTAATATGTTGTTTTTGTAACACTAGAATGCAATAACATTGTGTTGTTATAATAACACCATCATGGCACGGCTGATAAACTTGTACATACAGGGAAACCAAGAATGTAGTTCCTTCTTAATTGAACTGGCTCGAATTAAATATGTTATTATTTTGCTGTTACTTACTTTTTAGGCGATACAGATTCTTCAAGCATGGTTGCTTCCTCGTCACCTTCCAACCCAAAACGATCCTTGCTTTGTTTCTGTACAGTGGGGATAAAAAATATGCTCTTTGAGTTCTTTTTTTTTTTTAATTATATACAGTATCCAGATTTGACTTAGCAACACTTGGAAAATAAGTACTACTATTAAAAACGATGAAATGTCCCCTACTCGGCACAAATAAAAAACGAGATATTTGCGTTTTATTACATTTGCCTACAACTGACAGACAAAATTAAATAATTGATATGATCAAGGGAAACAAGAATTCAAATAAACAAATCAATCAATCAAATAAACAAATCACTAAATAAATAAATAAAATTGCCCTTACACTCTGACACTTTTAGATTACTTTTGTAAGGAAGAGTAGGAAATTATTGCCAAGTGAGGACAGGTGATAATATCCCAAATATCGAGAGAAAAAGGTGCTTCGACATATCGCTTGCACACAAATTAGATGTTATCTTTCTCTGAAGGATATTGTTTGATCGCGTGGAGATAAACGCCTCACCTTTTTCAGAATGATGTCGATGTAACCCGCGATGAGCTGCGAGATCTGCTCGCCTTCGGTGGTCTGCACCGAGTAGTAGCTCTCCTGGTACTCGCCAAAGTCCTGCACAAAGACAAACACAGTAACGTCAATTCTTTAAGCTTTGACCTTAGAGAAAACCAGAAGCGAGATCCAACCCAAAGCTAATTAGCAGTTCACAAGGCAGCAAAGTAATCCCAACCATCTGAATTAACATCATAAAAAGGGAAACCAGGTGGGTTGCTTCTGCATAAAGTCATCCGTGTTGCTCATTGACTTGTGGCCGCACACGCACGGTGGAATATCGATGAGTGAGGAGAGGCGTTCAGTCAAACAAGCGCACGAGGGAATTTAAGAAGCGAGGGAAACGCTCGGGTTGACTGAGCTCCCGGAGTGCTGATTCATCAACAGAGAGGCACGGCCAAGTGTGCTTCGGGGTGAGGGCAAACGATGAAAAAAGACAAACGCTGCGTGCAGGAGAACGGCACTAAATATAAACGCAATTTCTGGTGTGGAACAAATTATAGACAGCAGAGTCCAAGTTTCATAATCAGTAAAATAATAAAAATGATTTCCAAATCTACTTCATGAACAGAATTTCTGAGTCTCTGTGTGGTGTGAAATTCTATTTCGTCCCGCAAATTCCAAACTATTTGCCTTCAATCTTACCAGGGTGAAGCTCTTGGGCGAGGCGGCCCACCTCTTGACGGTGGTGAGCGGCCACTCTTGCACCACATCTTTGGTCTTCTCGTCCACTCTCATCACAGATTCTTTGGTGATGCCCAGGAGGCGTGGCACTAGCTTGTTCTTGCTCTTCATCTTCTCCTGTGTTAAAAAAAAAAAAGTCTGTTAGCTAGTTGTCGACGTGGGGTCGGTTTTTGTATTTGTGTTTGGCAATGCGTTCATCTTACAACAGCTGGAGCAGCACACTGGATTTGTCATTACTAAGATTCTATGAGAAGAAAACGCAAAAAAAGATTCGGCGCAGACGGTAAGCAGATGGACAGAACGTGACGGTCCGTGACGTCGGGTCACTGGGGTCCACTTGTGTAAAAGTTATGGCGGGAATGTCAGTTGCGTGGAATCTCGAGGGGGTTACAAGGTTGGGGGGGGACTGAAGGCAGGGCTATTTTTAAATGCCTCTGCTCTGTCGGATTACACTCAAGGCGAACCCCAAATGACAAAGGTCGAGCGGATTCCACATGAAAGCCGAGACGAGGCGGAGAGGCGAACGTTTGAGATTTACGTGTTTCGCGATTAAAGTAGAAGCAGTGCATATGGATGAATGAGTATTTCCTGTCGATAGTTTTTGATTTATTAACAAGGATTTGCATTTTTACGATGGACTTTTTTTGCACAGGTTTAACGAGTTCTGTTTGATAGCAATGGTGGTATCGTAAAATACAAAAAAATTCCTATTAAAGTTTAGAGCATTATATGTCACGTCTTATTTGGGAATTAATTTTAATTACCTTTAAATACTTCATTTGATCTCATTCTAAAAAAAAATAAAAATACACAATTCATTATTTTTGGTATATTGGATATTAGTTTTACTGGTTTTCACAGCGAGCGTGAGGGAAATGACCAATGGGGATATTTGTTACAGGACATGAAAGGAAAGGAAAAAATTGAAGTGAACCTTAGACACTTGCTGGGTAATTTTCTTCAACTCCCTTTTTATCCACTGAAATCCAAAAAGCTCCACAAGTAGATGTCACTTGGGAGATAAAAGGCTTCCACTTTATATTTTTTTTTGGTCTTTTCTCAATTAACTCAAATGCAATAAGAAAGTAGAACCAGAGGCTAGCTTTTTCATCTCTTGAATCAAATTATTGAGAGCCCACCTTGACCAAGAAGAACGACACTCCGTAAGTCCGTAGAGACCTCGCCAGTTTGACGTACTTCACTTTGGCTTCGATCTCTGTCATTTCTCCGCAGTTTTTGTGTTCCTGGAAGTGACATCACAGCTTGATGTAACTTCTGGAAGATTGGTTGAGGGTGGAAAACCTCCTCAATAAGTAACCACATAGCCTCACCTGAAATATTTTCTTCTCAGATGCTCTTTGCTTTATGTATTCTTTGGGAAGAAACTCCTTCAAGCTACAAAGATTTGAAAAGAAGAATCAGAAATTGTGTTTGGAGGAGAGACAAATGAGGGCAAGGGAGTTTCGTTACGTACTCCAAGAATCCAGGTTTGTGTTTGTGCTCGATGTAAGGTCCAAACTGGATCTGAGCCTGGATGCCGCCAAACTCGCCGGCCTTGTCGAAGGACACTGGGTGTGAACCATTCAGAATGTCATCTCGAGCCTGAAAAGAAAGAAAACTCCATCAATGTTAATCCCCGTGGTTAATACGCAATGCCAAAATGACATCCATTAATGGGGGATTAATATTAAAGTGGAACGAGGGTGATAAAATGGCAGCTTAGCTGTCTATATCGAGTAACTGCATAGGGTAGGGAGAGACAACACTAACACCAATCAAAAATTCTGCCTTCAGTCAACCTTACCTTGCATTTTATTCACATATTAGACTTGTTAAGTCCGGAGTCCCTCAAGGTTCTGTTCCTTGCCCATTCCTGTTCATTCATTTTTTCTCTCTGAGCGTTTCGCAGTCTTTCTATTTGTTTATCATTCAGTCAAGCTATCCATCAAGATAGTACATTTGGACAAAATCTCAAATGAAAAATCATATTAAACATGTTCAGATGTTTCTATCTTGGGTAACTACGGTTTTAATTTGATGATTTTAGGTAGGGAAATCAGTAGCTAAGTTCAATACAGGATACGTAGATGTTTGACAGATACCACGTTTTGCAGATTGTTTTCATATTATTGAAACCAGCCCCCTGTCCCCTTTCATGATTGATGGCCACAAGTAAAGAGTTAATAAAACTTCACTGGATTTCCTCAAGATGACCTCACCGGCTTCTTAAAAGCGAGTCAACCCGCATGTAATCGCTTACAGTGATTCTGCAGAGACTTCTAAGCAGAACCAGATCCCCGGCCCCACATTACTAGCTGTTCTCGACTTCTTACAAGATCCAGCTGACAAAGTGCGAGGTACTCCATGACCTTGCCCCCTGGCTACAGTTCAGGCCTCCTTGTTCCACATTCCACTTTAAGACCCACTGCTACTATCTGAATATCCCCTTTCCATAGAAGTGAATACAAAATATACAGAATCATCTTCTGGTTTGTTCATTGTTGGAGTTTAATAAATAAATAAAAACATTCATTCATGTGCTGTATGGCACGACCTCCAAATTACGTGATGTCTTAATTTTTACATAATGAATGAAAAATGTTCAAACTGTCGCCCATCAGAACCAATCAAAGAGACGGGCAAGATTAATGTATATATATCTGTAAATGTCTAAATGTGTTTGACTGGGGGCCTAACCTGCACATAAAGAAGATTGAGCTGGACCGGATCTCTGGAGTCAACGTTTTGGTCCGAGTAGAAGAACTTGCGTCGCAGCAGGAGTGTCTCGCTCTCTTCCACGCCTTGTTCCCTGAAAGTCCTGCTGTGGTCCAGCCAGTTCACTAGCAAAATAATTCGCATTTTCACAAGCCATTGATACGTTTTACTATTCATATGTATTATTATTACATTTTAGATGATGGCAGATTCTATTTTTTAAAACAAGGATGAGCAAAAGCTGGGAACTCACAGTCGTCGTCAGTGTGCAGTTTGGCTTTGAGCTTCTCCATCTTTCTCTCATCACGCAGCAGCGTTCTGTCCTTCTTCAATGTTCCCATCCCTTCCTCTTTCTTCTCCTCCGCCGTCTCCTGGATCAGCGAGTACTCCTCATAGTTGGTGATTCCTTCAGGGGAAAGAGTCATCGCCATGCCTTAGATACGTCATCTTAATATTAGATGAGTTTTTGGGATGTTTTTATTGCTTTTGGGCAGTCATGCAAACAATCTTTACGGATATTATAAAAAATATATTTTTATCTCTGCATCCTCAGGCAGTATGGGAGCAATGTGGTTAGCTCGTCTGCCTCATATAGTTCTCGAGTTTGAGGTTTGAGTGGTACCTATTCTACTGCATATGGTCACAAGCAGCTCCCCGACTGTCTTGGAGTCATCCACCATGATGGTTTTTACAGCCCCGTCCAACATTTTGATTTTCTGGGGCCTCTGCTTCTTCTTGTATTCAAGAATGTCCTGCGATGTGAAAGAGGGGTGAACACAAAGATAGGAGAAAGGGAGGGGGGGGGGGGTGAAATGAAATAGCGATGAAGCACAGAGCGAGACCGAATGTGCCCGCGGAGGAAATGATCAAATGGGTCCAGGTTTTAGCGGGGCTGAGACGAGCGAATAGAAAGCACAAAAAGCGAATTTAGCGGCTGCCTATCACAGCCCGACATTTCCGTTTGGTTCAATTACAACGAGGAGAGATTCGATGCGGAAAAATTGGTCACAGTCACGCATTACACCTTTGGTGCATTTCAAATTCACTTTATATGCAGTGACTTTAGATAAGTTATTTTTACATTTTTATTTTTTATTTTCTGAGAATTATAATTAAAATGAATTAAAAATAATTAAATTAATTTAAAAAAAAAAAACACACACACACACTCATATATAAACTGCAATATTTACCCCATTGCGAAGCATGTAGTAGTCAAGTGCCCTGCCAGATTCCAGCCAGATGCCTTTTCTGGGGTCTTCATCAGACAGGAACAGACCATAATCCGACGCTAGACCACAAACATGAGGATTTTAGTGTAAACTACAAGCCACATTGAGACCAAACTTCCTTTAAAATCACAAATGTTCTTAAAAAAATGACAAATAAATCATTGCTCTTTATTTTCACTCTGTGAAATAAAATGGTGTTCCAATACTTTTGTCTCACGTCAAGCGAGTTCACAGTTCCGGTATTCTCACCCTGTCCGGTCTGCGCCTCGGGAACTCTCTCGCGTATGATCCTGCAGGCGTCGTAGACGGCCGTGGATGGCTCGAACTGCATGGTCTTGACCACGTTGCAGTGGCGCACGCAGATTTTCAACGACAACACCACCATCTTGGCCAGCGGGGTTGCAGCTACACCAAAGCAAGGAGAAAATTCTAATCAGCCCAAATATTAATATTTGGTCTTGTTCAAGAAAAGCTGCCAATATTTCAGTTTGGATCTGCCTAACAGCATCTCTTCCATATTTAACAGAAATCATTTTCAAACATTCTAACAAAGGATCTCCTGTCTGGATAGCAATGAAGGAGGCGCAGGATTCCTCTGTGTCTGAGGTTAGAGGTAAAAGGTCATTATGGATGAGCCGCAGAGGAAAAGACACAGACAGGCTTCTCTTCTGGCCCGTCTGGCTCCTGACCCTGACTCACACGTGGAGAATTTGCTTCCTATGTGATATGTGTTCGCACCCGGGGCAGAAGGTGTCGCTCCGCCGCCCATTCTTGACTGCGGGGAGGCGATGTGAATACGACGAGGTATTTTAAGGATTACATCGGCCTGAGTAATGTCGTTAAACATCGTTCGGCGTGTGCATGAACGTGGCTCACCGATATTTTAAAATGAAATAAAAAAGTGCGATGATTAATAATAAGGAGTCAGTAGCACAAAGCCTCGCTCGTCTCCCAACCCACCAGTGACACCTACACTGTTTTATCTGCTGCAGCCTCACGTAAGCGTATCATGCCGAGCAAGCAATCTGAGCCGAGACTCTGACAAAATGAATAACAATACAAATGCAAAAACATAATAAAAGCAAAATCAACTAAGATTATTCTCATCGTAATATAATACAGTTACAAGACAAAAACATTTTGCAGACCCAATTCCCTTTCTAACAGAGTGCCGACGTGAGTCCTGACATGTAAGCAGAGACAGAAAGCAGGAGCATGCAGCCATTGTTTGATAGATCGATGATGCAGAGCACACCCAGACCTTATTACTGTAACATGGCCTCTAATCCAATAATAGCACGGCCCACAAGTCAGCAGTCCCAGCCAGGCCAGAAAGCATCAACTTCATATTTGGCAATGGGCATGTCGCTAACCTAGTTTGTGCAAATGAACCAGGCTGGAGCATCGTGATAATTAGTCCATCTGCCTTCTCTGGTTGGCCGATAAATTAGTTTCCTCGTAACAACTGCGTTTTTCCAGAGAGCAGATGTGCGGCATATTATTGCTGGCCTCGGGTAACGCCCACTTGGCCAGGAAAGAAAGATAAGAACTCGCTGTAGGATGTGCAACAGGTTTTACAGGAGACAAGAAAATTACAGCAAATGGTTTCATGATGACGAGTTTCTTGAGATCTTGAAACAAAGGAACGAAGGAAATGATCCGCTTCACAGCTATTGTGAACTACTTCCAAAGAGATATTTTTTTAAAGTATCGGTGGATGGTATTGGCAGCCACCGGGAGTCCTCGATACCTTAAATTTAGGTCTGAAATCTATAAATTATACCAGTGATCGCCCATCCCAAGCCATTGATTTACAAAAATCTAAACACCTGTCTGACCTTTCATATTGTCGTGCACAGAATGTAAACAAACATCTGACTAAAAAAAGATCGAAACAGTCGGTTTGCTCAGTCGCAAACATGTCCGCTCCATTCAGATTCACACATAGTCCAAATCTATATGTCCACTCACATCTGGTGTAAACATTTGTCTCATCGATTCACAACACAGAGACGTGGTGTCAACCTGTAGGTCCGGCCAATGTAAACATCTACACACAAACAAGATCCATTCCTACATTTGTATCAGAGCCAACTGAACTCAGAAGGATATTTGTCACATTGACCACATTCTTGCGCAAACTACTCGATGAGAATGAGCCAGATGTATTCTACAGCCAGTGTTTGTTCAAACACAATATAAACACGACACATTTCATCCCAAACAGTTCTATTTAGGCTATCATTTGAAAAAGCCCACTTTCAAATTGTTTTATTATTATTATGATATCTTTTTTTTTTTTAAAAGTCAAGGTTTGACATCCTGCTTTTCGTTCAGTATTCATGACTTGACTTTAATTCACAGCAATACTGGACACATTTTTAAAGATTCATCAGAGCACAACATATTGGTCTCTAATGGTTAGCTCTAGGGTGTTTTTGTTGTTGTTGTTTTGCCTTTGTGTGCACATAAATGAGGAAGACTGAGGCAGGTGACTGGGTGGGATCTCATACAGCAGGCAAACAGTTGTTAAACACTCCCTTTAAAATAACACAGCTTGAACATTCACCACCATCCACTTGTCTCCTGTTTTTTTTCCCTCCCGAATCATCATTTCACTGGGAACGACAGGAAATCGAATTAGTCAAGCCTCTCGACCACAAGAGGAAATCTGCTTGAGATTTAAATGCAAACCACAGTTGATCTTTTTGGCACGTTGATCAATATCGGGCCAAATTTCAACCCTAAGTAAGATTACAGGATGTAAACATCTGCACAAACATTCGTCATGATATAGGCGCAGGTTCAGTGTTGGTTAAGTAAGTAAACAAAGTTTGGCTACATATGGCGAATTCTCATGTCTCATATATAGGTCAGCGCTGGAATGAGTCACAAAACAAACACTAATTGTGCTCCTGACCCGCAAAATGGAGATAGACAAACAAATGTCATGTCAAGTGCACCATTAAGGGAACGTCACACTATTGTGCTCTGCTTTTGCTTACAAAAGGAAAGTGAGGCTTGGACTGGTTAAGGAAAATGACAAGATGGATAGGTGGAAAAGAGAGCGGAAGGAGGAGGGAATGTTAAGTACGTATTTACTTTTAAAGAGCTTTGTTTAAATACCAGACACGTCACACTTAACAAGCTATCAGGTCATGTAAAGGACTAGAATAAATTAATAGAAATTCATTTTTCCAAAAAAAAACTAGATGAACTCAGAGATTTGGACTATAGGGACCTCAATGACTCGTTTGCTATTTTAGAAGCTTTCTTGTAAGCATGATAGCCACGCGGACAAGTCTGCCAAGCAGGCCAATGCTCGTCGTCCGCAAGACCTCAGAGGAGCAGGTGATTCAATAAACGGGAGTCTGCCAGTTGCTGTCATGTTCGTGCCGTCGCATCACGGCTAAGGATAGTCACCAAAGTCAGACGGTTACCCGATCCGCCGACTCATCCGTCGTCGCAGTGTCCTGCTGCACTGGTAATTGCTCCCAGTGAGCAAGACTTTGCTGTCTCAGTGTCGGCTTGTCACTGACGATGTGGAGAAATATCCTTATTCGTGGAAAGCAAATCTTCCTCAAGGGACTATTGCATGATTTCAGAACAATTTGATGCATGGTTTTGGAAAAATAGCCTGCAATATTTTTATAACTTTTGCCACAATTAATATATTTATAGTACTAGTACTGCCAACCACCAAAATATTGCAAATACAAGTAACAGTGCGAAGTCTCATGAGACACTTTTTCCCCCCTTTGCCCAAATTAGGTAAGATTAGGGCTCATTTTTTAAATAAAGTACCATTGTAACACACATCAACAAGAAAGAGGCCAACTATGAGTGTTTCAATAATGAGACCAATGTCAGAACAAAGAAAAAAATTCCATCAAACTCTAATTAGGTCCTTGTCAGCCCTTTAGGAGCGGGGCTAAAAAAAAAGTGTGTGTGTGGGGGGGTGGTAGGTGGAGAGCCGGTGTCAGCATTTTTAACATGGTGGGTCACATCAAAAGGATCCTACATTTAACTACCCCCCAAGTGCTTAAAGCTCACATCTGGGGAGGGGTGTCCATGCAGTGAAGCCAACTGGGGACAAACACGTTACGCTAGCTCATTAAAAAAAACAAAAAAAACATTGCAAAGCGGAGATGCGCCGCTGGAACGCCAACCTCATCTGCGGCGCAGAACCAGATGCTGCCACTTAATTGGCCTGTGAAAAGCCGAGTCAGCTTATAAAGGTCTGTCGTCATGGAGTGACGGAACTCAAATATTTTCTGATTTCATGTTAGAGGTAAAATGAGACCTGTACACACTTCAAGATGATTTAATATTCTTGCGGGAAAGAACAGCAGAACTTTCTCTTCTATGTCACGGCCCATTATCTTCACCAAACATGAACTATGCTCTATCTGACTACCATTGTTTTTTCCTAGCCCAGGTAAATGGTCTTGTCTGACTTCATCATCCTCTGATTTAATCAAACAGGACCTATGACCTCAATCGCAAACATACCGTATTTTCCGCACTATAAAGCGCACCGGATTATAAGGCGCACCTTCAATGAATGGCCCATTTTAAAACTTTGTCCATATATAAGGCGCACCGGATTATAAGGCGCACTGTCGGCTTTTGAGAAAATTTGAGGTTTTTAGGTGCGCCTTATAGTGCGGAAAATACGGTAATCAAATGGCAACTCAGCATGAATCACATTTACAAAAACTCATACAACACTAGAGATAGCAAAAAAAAGCCATCCAAGCCAAAACAAAAAATATACCTAGTAACCATTTGCAAAAAAGGTGAGATTCAAAGAGTAGTTTCACTGGAGAAGAGCTTTAATTCACATCAATTAGCTTCATGTTACTATGGCAACCCTCAGACAATGGCTAAAATAAGCTCTCTTTACCTCTGCAAATTAAATCAACCAAAATACGCCTTCCATGTGTTAGTTGCACACTCTCGAGAGTGATGACAGGTGCTAACAAGCAAAACTTACCTTATCGCTGGAAAGGAAAAGGCCGCCTTCCTTCCTTGTGTGCGTTGCGCTGATCTTCACAGCTGAAACGACAAACAGTGGACTTTGAGATATCGACCCGCACACGTCGAGTCGTTAAATAAGCAATTTGAATGCAAATTCTTCAATGAAGTGACATTTTGTGACAATTAAAAGCGGCTTCATCGAGTGAGGCAGTGTTAACACTCGGGATAAAAATGGGTTGATGCCAATAAATTCAGTCTGTGCGGCACTTATGAAAAAAAATCGTCCCATCGTGCTTTAATGGTGTGATGTTAGACTAAAGGGCATGATGGAAATAAACATTGTTCGGCCGTCACCTCTTTGTGGGATCCATCGAGCGTTAATAGGTTGACATTCTATGTCCAAAAAAGGATGGCTAGATATTTTTTATATATAATTACTAATAAAATGCATGATTTTAACATCACATATCATAATTGTTCATATTTACAATATTCTATTCATTTTAAAAAAATGTGTGCACTCTGCATCATCTAATCTACAAAAAGTAAACATTTATTTATTATTCCCCTTTAATCTCTTATTATTGTGATTATTTATATCGAATATGATTGTATTTTTATCATTATTAGAGAAACACATACAGGAAAACAGGTAAAACGTCTATAACATAATTTTACCAGATTTCACATTAATGATAATTTTCTTTTTTGTTGCTCTTTTTTTTACTTTGTTGCTTTTTTTTTTATACAAAATAACAGTGATTGCTAGGATCATCGGAAGGTAGCTAATGACTTGGGGCAGTAGTGTAGTCAGTATCAGTGACAAACTGCACTATCCATATTTCTCTACATGACTGATGGAGGACAAGAGAAACGCTCCGAAGGTGACTCAATATAGGAAAAATGAAATGAAATCCACCGGTGTGATCAATGATGCAAAGCAGCACGCCAAGGCACTCATTTTTTTTCCCAAAGCATGCAGGGGGGTGGGCATTTTATTTTCATGATGCATGATCTCATTTGACGTAGCTTCCAAATCACATTAGAAAGGGGCAGCTTGGAACAGCTGCATGAGATGACACCATGCCGCTAACCGCTAAGCTAAACCCGCCTCCTCCCGACTGGGCTGGGCTAACCTCATCTCCCCGAGTGTCACTTAGTCACAGGAAGTCGGCTTATTTTTCCTGCAGTCACTGACTCACTTTTTGGGTTGTCTACAGGAGGTCAAATGATGATTGTCTGCCACGCAATGATGAATGAATGGGGGAAAAAATGTTGGAGTGGATACTACAGGGGATGACATTCCTTGATATGCTGCAGGGATTGTAAAGAGGTGGAAAGTTTCTGGACAGTTTCAGTGGAAAGATGAAAAAAGGGTGGTCGTGGAAATATTTCAATTTGTCTATTAACAAACACAAAGATTTTGTTTGGTCATAATGATAGGATTAAGCAGACACCCGTGCAAAATAGAGTCCCTTGCCTACAGTTCTAATTTTTGGCTTCACTTGATCATATGAATAAAAACAACTTTTACAGGAACAGTCTGAAGATACAAAGTTATGTGAAATGCACTCATTAATATTCCATCTTCATAAAAAGCCTTAGAGGATGGTGTCCTGAGGATCAAAACCACATTCGAGGAAAAAAGGATCCCTGGAAAGTGCAGAAGACATTGTGATGAAGAAACGCTAATCCTGCTCACTTTTGCCTTCGGGAAAATCAATGTGAGCATTCCACACAAAGAGAGAGCGAGAGATAGAGAACGAGAGAGAAACCTTATCTTGAGCAACTTCACAGACATTTTGAATTCCTGAGGGAGTTTGCTTCCAAAAGCAAAACGCTGAGGTTAGGTAACAAGAAGCAAGCGGCAAAAGAAAATTAACAAGCAATAGAGGGTTGATCACAATTGGGGGGAGGGTCTCCATAGGTGGAGCGCAGGGGTTAATGCTCGAGATCCAAATACACCTCATGGGAATTCACTGCGCAGACAATCTTTGCAAGAGCTCAGACAACACGGTGCCCCCTTTGCAAAAAATAAATTGGGAAATGTCCCCCACTAAGTGTGTGACGGGGGAGTATGTCTGGCTCAAGGTGGGTCTCAGCATCCTGACACCATTACCGCAATTCATCGCTGACAGGCTTGGAGGTCAGATTTCGGGAGACAGAATATGACAAAATGACTTTTGAAGTAGTTGGGTCTGTGGAGTGCCTGACCACCCATCAAGTGTGAAATTAAGAGTGAACTATTCCATCTTTCCATCCTACTCATGATGTGACTCGCTAGGCTGGGTGGAAATCCGGAGCCACCTTCAAGTGGCGGCTGAAACAAAAGCATTGCAATCTTCACCTTTAAAAAAATATCAAGATGCAATGATGAAAATCTTCTTCATAAATTCTAATAGAATTGTATGGCGGCATTCAACATTCAAACCATCATACAACTACAGAATAGTATCCAGCAGAGCTTCATTTTTATCCTCATCACTATTTAACCCTTTTTCCAGAGAGTTGAGGACATCTGGAGTGCAGCTGTTGCTATGCATCAAATGCTACACACACACATACATACACACTTACTCACACACACAGTTGCAACATAATGGCATCAGCAGCAGAGGTTACGGGGTCAGGAGCCTTGTGTCCAGGCACACTATTTAATCTGCTCCAGCTACAGACAATCTGTGGAAATCAAACAGAATGCTCTCACTAAAATAGGCAGAGAACACACATGCATGCAAAATAAAGTGCCGCTTGTGTTTCTTCTATACAAGGCAACCAACCATTTGACACTCTTGGGACAGCAAAGATTGTCGCTGATTCGTGTTGCGTTGTGGAGGACGTTTGTGTGTGCGTGTGTGTGTCTACGAATTCAATTACAGCCTCTCAGTTCCTATTCTGTCTAATTCAATGAATGGAATCAACCCCAAAATGTCTTTGTAATCATATTTTCAGTGCAGCCCAACTCGTTCAAACGCATGATTAATGTTTTGTTTGTGGAATATCAATTAAACTAGCAAAACCCACCTGTTTATTTTCATCTTATGGGACGGCCATTTTGCCACTTGCTGGCAACTGAAAATGACATCACAGTTGCCGTCTTAGGTCACAACAAATCACGACTCAGCTTCAGAAAAACTAATGTTATTGCAGTTGTCCATAGTAACCAACATAAACATGTCGAGTGTCTGTAAACAAAAGGGACAAAAATGATCATCCCCTTGGTTACCATGTTTTGTTTTGCTTTGGGGTTTTTTACATTTCATATGACTCCCATTGGTCAAAAATGTGCTATTACAACAAAAGTACATTGTTAGAATTCAAATGACATGATATAAGAAATATGTGCACAGCCTTTCATTTCGTTTAAAAGCTGAATTACAAAAAAAGGAAGGCTAAATAGCCAAAACAAAAGGAGAATCAAAGGGAAGCTTTCTAGCCTCAAAGCAAATCATAACTACATATTACAGAGTGATTTATATCTAAAAGATTCGTCCTGCGAGGCTATGATACGTTGGCAATGTTCCAGTCTCACAATAATAAATAAAATGATGAATCGCAGGCATCACCAAATGAGAAAAGGCTGTATGGGAAATATAAATGAGTTTTACAGATCAAATAAATTGCTGTTGAATAGGATGGATTAGGTCTGCAGACATGTTTGTGTCTACATACCGGCAGCGAGACAAATCAACTAATCACAGCACACGCTGCAAGAGAAATCATTTTATTTATCTTTCTTTTTTTATCCACCACCCAGAAAATAATGGCATTTTTCTGTTTGCCCTTGAAATGTTCAACAAATATACACGCTAAGCATGAAGGAAAAAGAATACAAACAATGGAAGGCATGTCAAGACAGTGTTTAGTTTTCCACACTGTAGAGCAGGAAAATGTAAAAACTATGCCGCACTGAACGTATCATTCCAATGCCAACAAAGAATGGCAACGAGGCTGTTGTATTCCCATCTCTGTAAAAAAGACACATTTTTGTCTCGAAGAATGTGCCTCACTTAAAAAAAGTACAGCATAACAGCTAAATGCTGATGCACCATGCTTGCTTTGAACTTTGTGCTCTAAACCAGAGTTTTCCAGGTTTTATATTCAATTAGTATGAAATTCAAATTGAAAGTTTAAGAAGAACCCAGGGTGACTGCAGAAAAAACACACAAACCCAAAATGTAATATGCAAAATGTTTTTCTAAAGTTTGGGACATTTTAATACTGGGTCAAAGCAGACCAGAACAATCTGGATCAAATCCATCTTGAGGACTTGAAGACAAGACAGATCCTTCCTTGTTCTGGTTCCAGCACACGCTCACTTCCATCGGCACAATCGTCAAACAACCAAGCAGCTCCATCCATCCAAATGACTGAAGGAGCATACACAGAGAGGTCGTTTCACTCCACCAGCGTCGCAGCTTTGAGCCGACCGGGCCTTCCCTCATGAACTGCCCGCCTAATCTTCCTTTGCATCTCCGCAGTAGAGAAAAGAGAGTCCTCTAATCCTCCAGACAGCTGTGACTTAGCGGACAGTCGGCCAGCAGCCATGACAAAATTCCAATTTAGTCAGCGGCTATGCATTGGCACACATTTCAATTAGAATAAACACTCTTATCATTTTTCCATTAGCAGTAGTTGCGGAAGAGGTTTTCCAAAATGGATGAGTGACTTCTTGGGTGCCACATGCAACAGTAGTGAATTTACACTTCGGAGACACCCATTCCGCCATTTCCCTCTCAACCATTGGATAACTTCTAGTTTAGTTGTAATTGAGCGTAAAAGCACTTTGGGCCCAGAACTAAATTGTGTTCAGTTGCTATAAACGGATTGTGCACGCTGTTGGCAACAGGTGGAAAAGTAAGATTAAAAGAGAGCTGATGGTTTTTATTCTGGGTGAGCACTGCAAGCGCAAAATGAGGTGTTATGTGATGGAATTGGAAGTGTTAGTTGATGAGAAACAAACCAGGGGCAATTCTAGGATCAGAAGTTTGGAGGTGTTGACAGTCTGTGCGCCAGACAACATCCGATGGAGGGCGGGCAAACTTTTTTTTTCGCGGGCCGCATTGTAGTCATAGCTTCTTTCGGAGGGCCATTATGACTGTCAACCCAAATAAATGTATGAGTACCTCATATTATATACAGTAAAAGCTACAAAACAAACTGACAAATAACTCGTTTTCAAATCAGACGAGTAAAAACTGGTCAAATATTAAAAAAATAAAAGATATGATTAAAAATGAAGACAATTTGGAATTCTAGTAATGACACGAATTTGATGTACAATTTGTCTTCGCGGGCCACATAAAATGATGTGGTGGGCCGTATTTGGCCCCCGGGCCTTGAGTTTGACACCTGTGGGTTAGCGCTTCATGTCTCAGACTCTCCAGAAATTTCCAATAACACAAAAGCCCCAAGATTTGTTCTTCATTGCTAAATTAAAGAATTATTTGCCAATTTCCCCCCTACAGCAGAAACCCAACCAGGACTTCCAAAATGAATCCAGCTGAATTTGGACCACTTGTTGGAAACATGGCTATGGTTTTTACAAAATCCAATTGCTACAATGAGAGCAGGTCAGAACCAATGACCAGTTTCCTGTCTTTCAGCTACCAACTGGAGTGTTTCACTCAAGTGGCCACTTCAAACTAAGAACTTGAGAGGCTAAAACTCTCCGGAGTACTTAAGTCTATTGTGGGCAAATGATACAAGGAGCTCATTCTTCACAGATAAAAAAAAATGTTGATTATACAAAACAATGGTGAATATCTACTGTTGCAAAAAAACACTCCAACTCTCAAGGCCGGTGCTAGTCCAGGCCGTGGCTCAGGAGACACTTGAGAAATGGAGCAAAACAACACGAGAGGTACACCAACTTCAGGCCTATTGTGGATGAACAATCCAGCTCGGACCAAGCCCCAGTTCCTTCAACTCCACGAATGAAAGGCTCTTTCTCTTGAACTCTTTTATAACCGAGCAACTGCCACTTTAAATCCTCTGCTTTGCTTTGCATGTCACCTGTTACAATGGCCAGGAATAGAAAATATACCTGCTTTAGAGCTGGGAGATCATTTGCAGAGGATTTAAATAGCAAATGAGTGAGGTTTGCATTTGAAGGGACAAGTTGGACAATACGGAATATGAGCCAATAGAGTACACAACAGAGGTGGCAGGACAGGGCCCCAAAGGCGGATCATCTTCGGTAGGTGTGGAAGCAGCTGTCACCCAATACACTGAAGAACGGCCTTGGATGTAACTTAACCATATGACGTGGACTTTATTTGATGTGCAAAATGTTCAATGTCGATTTGCTCATACTGTGACTTTCTGAAAATAACATTCTTCAAGCTTCCGATTGATGGAATTGAAATCGCAACAATTAAATATTATTTATTACATTTATATAAATACACAAATAAATATAACATCTATATAAATCTTGACAACTTCTCATATATCCTGAAATAGTGCCCTCCCAGAATGAATGAATGCCGAATAATAAATAAATAAATAAAATTGCCTTTGCAGTCTAACACTTTTAAATTACCTATGTAAATAAATACATAAATAATATTGTCTTTAGAGTCTAATACTTTTTAATTACAGTTGTAAATAAATAAATTAATTAATTTATAGATAAATACTTTTCTCTCATGATATCTGATACTGCCACATGTCCTGGTAGACGTCTTCAACACAAACACTAAGCAATTTAAGGGACGTTATGGCAACTGCAAAGCTAAAACGTCACGAGACGTCGTCCGTTAACCATTCATGTGCGTGCAGATTCACAGCTGAATAAACACGCCTGATGCCTTTTTTAATCCCGCCAACTGTCTTGAAGATGAAGTGTCAACTTGCTTGCAAGCTACACGGCGGAATGGAGATTGAGAAGTCAGGGACAGATTTGAGTGGCAGAAAGAGAAAGGCCTCTGAGATAAAGATGGAAAAGAGAGAGTGGAAGAGACAGAGTGAGCAGGCTGCTACTGTTTCACTGCTTGGTCAGCAAATTGGAAAAGCAGCACCGAAGGGACGAGGAGAGCGGAATTACACGCATGCTGGAGAATGGTGGAAATGTCGCAGTTAATACAGTATGTCCATGTTAAGCCAAGCGGGTAACTCTTTGGAAACGAAAAAAAATGGCAATAATCAACAGTGTACTGGACACTTCATTAGGTACACCAAGTTGCTACTCCAGTTGCAAAGTAGAAGAGAACATGCAAATAAAAACACAGGAAAGCCAGAGGTGATTTTATGAAAAATAAATTCAGTTGGTTTTACAGAATCTTGCAAACAAAACAGACACCTCTTAGTTCTTAAGCTTAAAAGCAACAACTCGACTGAATGTGTGGGTCTGTTGCCATGCGAGCGTCCAAATCTTTCTCAGCTGGCTGTTGGCAGAGCGAAGGAGCTCATTTCCCAAAATTGATATCTACGACTTTAATCTCTGAAGCGAGACTTTTCCTCCCATTTCTCCTTTGAAATTTGTCTTTTTACCTGCTCCTCTGAGGCACATTCATCCACACGGGCAACTTCATAGTGTTAAAGTGCAGAAGCTTGAATAAGGTGGTGAAGAAACGAACAATCACAAAAATCCCATCTGCAACTTACTAACTGCCATTTAAATCACAATGCGAGAACAGCTGAAATATTTTGCAAACCAAAGCAATCGAGGAGTTAATACCTAAAAAGTGACAACTTAAATTTTGAATTCCACGACACATGTTGACCGTGGGTGGGTGAGTACAAGCCTCCCACCCCTCCTCCCTCCTTTCCCAGTAATTTCCCTAAGGGTATGCACTGCACTGGGGAGATAAGTAACCCAACTGAGGACAAGCCTGGCATTCTCGCCCCCCCCCCCTCGGGTCCATGTGAAGAGGAATGTGACAATGCAGCATTTGTCTCCTTGCCAGCTGGAGAACAAGCTGCACGAAGGCATGTTTGCATCAAACGTAAGCGTTCACAATAAGACTTCTTTACAGTGTTTCAACCCCTACTGGATTATCGCAATTCAATTTCAGGAAGTAAACAACAAGCACTCGGGGCGAATCGAATCCTTAGTTTGACACTGCGTAACAAGTTCTCGAAATGGCAGCAGTTCACGTGTACATAAATGATATCATTCAAATGCCTTCTTTGTGGTGTTCCACAGAGCAAACAAGAACCTGGGCAGGTCCGTGAGTCCGAACCACCTCCAGTTTTGACTTTCGAAGCCTGACACACAACAAATGCACCATTTCTTTGGTTGATGCTCAATTGTATTGTTTTCTAGTTTGGTCCGAACCACAAAATCAAAAACCCATCACACATCTGGCAGGATGGAGCAGGTGGATGGCGTCTTTCCAAATGCCCCTGCGAACTCTGTGGACAGGGACCACCCAAATCGAAGCTATTAGTCGACCGCTAATACGACCACATTAGCAAACATGGCCTCTTATAACATGCTGGACAAATGAAAAGCCATCTCCAGCCCCTTGAGCAAGCAACAAAGCTTTCTCAGAAGCTCTACAAAATGCCAGGAAAGGAATGTTTACAGCTCAACACTCTGAATGCTGCTTCTTCTTCGTCGTGTTCCTGACCCCACTTTCTACTCCCAGGCCTGGCAGCGTTCCATGAACTTGCCCTAAACTAATACACACAGGATTGTTTCCCTTATATAGCTCGATTCAAGTGACACAAGTCTTTGAGAGCCCATTTAAGACAGAATGATTCTGGCCAAACACCAAGTTGGGGCGCTTGGGCTGACAGAATGACTGTGTAACAGTCGTTCATTAATGGCCACTTAAAGCGCTATTTGTGGTACCGGCTGTCAGCGGAGGTTTGGATGTGTCAAGTTGGGAAGGCGGTTAAGCAAACAAAACCGTGTCTCGATGGAAAATGCTCTTTGACCGATAGTTTCTCGGACATACTGTATGAAAGAGGTTAAATGAAGTGAAAACAAAGGAGAGCAACATTCGGCGGGTTTTGCTGAATGATGACAAATTCGGAGGTTGACTTTGACACCTGATTCCGTATAGGTAACTTTAATGCGGAAAGACAACATGGGAAAAAATTCCAACTTCAATCGGCAGCAGGAAAGGGGGGTTTGATAGACATTCCAGACATTCCACATAAGTCTGTCGACCAGTAAATGGACAGTGGCGTGTTGGGCTCCCCAATAGAAGCGTGATGAAAAGTGGGGCAGTTTCCAATGAAATGACAAACATTCGGGACTGCACAAAAACAATATGCATGTAAAAAAAAAAAAAAAATCCATGATTTACAGTCAACCTCTGGATCGTTGTTAGGCACCGACAAAGTTTGCTGATGAGCTTAAAGCAATTCAAAGATGCAAACATCAGGTGAAGACTCAACTTTCACCAGGAAACCTCCGTAAATCTTATTTCAGCCTGGATCGAACAATTCCTTATACAGATAAATTTACTTAGCACACCCGCGCTAAGCAATTCATAACATGAATTGATTAATTAAATCAAAATTTGGTCAGTGTCTTGAACAGATTGTGGTGAAACTCGGGAACACCAATGTACTGTCAATTTGTCAATGGCTGAACTTGACCCTTTCCATTGGCTCACGTCCTCTGGCCTTTTTCAGAGGGGTGACACCCTTAGACACAGTTTGCCGCCAAACATTCGCAGCAAGAATCCAACCCTGTCGGGAAAACCAAGAATAGACACCCGGAGGCCGTGGGGGGGCCCAAGAGACCGATGGAAGGGGGTGGGATGCATTTCCAGCACTCCCAGCAATGTTCCCTAGGAAAGCTGCGAGTGACTCTGCAGGGGAATTCTACCAGCGGATTAGTTTCACACACCGCGGCGTCATGGCGACTAAAATACTCTGCTGACTGATTGAAATGTAGAAATTTGTCAACAAACGTGTTGAATAATGAGATGGCCATTTGTTCAGGACTTCTGGAGTTACAAGACGACGTGTATTTTTTTTTACGTTCAGCCATTCTTGGATTTAATAGCTACATTTATGAAACGTGACGTGAGTAACAAGAAGACTGACACCATAAGTGAACTTCTGAAATTCTGAGACTGTCTGCAAGCCAGTAGAAGGATCGTGAACGCCTGGTTAAGTTTCTTCCCTGGTGGGCTTGAAGGATGCAGGAAGAAGCAGCACATATAAAGCCCGGTGATATCTGAAGAGCTCAGCCTGAGGTCAAAGTGACTCTTTGGCAAAAATACCGAAATTGAGATTTATACTTAAAGTGGAAATATTGTGAAAATTCTATACAGGTGGTGTATGAAATCGAAGTGTCGTCACGCTTTAAAAATTAAAATCCAAATAAGAGCATAGTTATTTCGAGAATTTTTTTTCAAAGGCAAATAAGGATAATTCTTTTTTTGGTGTGCTTATGTATATAAATACACCCAGACAGCTAGAAGAGATCATGTGACAAATGGTTCTGGAAAGCCCATACAGAAGACGCTTGAAAGTAGCAAACTATAGCTGTCATTCAATTTTTGTTATGGGTACAACTGAAACTGTTATTTTTGTTTGTTTGTTTTCTTGACAGGTTGCTTTAAAGAGGAAGTTAACCCTGAAATTTTCTTTACAATATGTTGTATGTGCCCCCATTAGTCTAAACACGGCATTCGGATTAAAATTGTGTTCATGGAATATGAGTTATCAGCAAAATTTTTATTTGCTACTCGCTGTCCATTGAAAGTGACATCACAGTTACCAGGTCTCAGTTCACAACCAATCACGGCTCAGCTTCAGAAAACCGTTGAGCCGTGATTGGTGATGCTTTTCTTAAAAAGGAGGCCAAGACTGGAATGTTGTGATTTGACTCTCATTTTTAAGGTTACATATGCAGTGGCCGGGTCACAACCAAGTGTGACATTCTGCCCTATCAACTTGAACCAGGCCACAAATTCCTCAGTCGCCACATTGTTGACCAAATGTGACCATCTTTGAAAAAAGACAAACAAAACGACTCCCACACAAATATAACTTGCAAGTAACTTTTTATTATTATGACTCCCTCTCTCACTGTCGTGTTCTAAGTGATGAACAGTAAGGCTCATTCACTTCCTTCTCCTCAGGCTTCTTTTTAAGCAGGGCTGAAAATCAATAAATAAGCCATGCAAGACTAATGAAGAGTTACAGGCCACACCCCTTCACACATGCTCACCAGAGGTTAGTCAACCACCCCCGGATCATCAATAAATCAACTCGTTCGTCTTTCAATCCCACGAAGCTCATGTCTACCTCGTGATTTCAGCACTGAACATGTGAACAGTTACGGCGCAGCGGTTTGTTCCAGCATGCCGCGTTGAGATCATTAAATTTAAGTGGCAAATAGCATTACTGTTCACGACCACCGCAGACACCGTGGATCAGCGCAAAGGTAATGAAAAAGCTCTTCATTTGCTTTTTTGCCGACAAGGGCGTCCGATAGAGTTTGGCCAATTGACGTTAACGGACAGGGAGCTGCATGCCGAAATGGTTTAACTGCAAGGATTTGTTTTTTTTTTACACAAGGAAGCCAGGCCAACTGAATGACTCCAAAACAGTTGAATCCATTTCCTAGGTATCATGTCTGTGAAGGACGGTAGTACGCTTGACATCCTTTTTCCTGCTGAAATTAGTCAGCTTTGAGTGGGTGATTTTATCTGATGCAAGAGAGTGACTGTTAACCCTGCCTCAAAATACTGCTAGGCTGTTAAAAAGCCTGGATTGCGTCATAATAATAAAAGGGGCGGAGCTAGGGTGTTGCAACTAGGCAAGAAAGGCGTTTATACAAATAAAGTCCTTATTTTCATTTTCTCATTTAAATCAGTTGGAGTCAAAGAAAAATTTCATGTCACATCCTGTCCAAGTACTGAAGGCCTCACATTTGGCGCCTCCACAGCAATAGTCGATAATTCATTCTCCATGCTGAGAAACATGATTTTCAGCACACAGCCACACAAGGCTTCATAAAAGACTCGGTTGATTCAGCTGCAATTTGAAAGACACATCGTCCAAAAATGCACAACTGTGCTGAAGGACACAGAAGAGGTCCACATTCGCCAACATAACTCAAAAGCAATGTATTTAATTTAACTGTTCATAATGTTAAATTGAAAGGATTGTCGTGGACTGAGAAAATACATAAATAAGATATTTTTAAATGACTTGGGGAATTGTGCTCTTAGGCTAATAATTTGTGAAGATACAGTTTTGCGCAGCAGTTCAGGTCTGACATTTTGGATTTAGTATTAGCTCTGTGGGTCACACACTATTTATTCAGCAAGTACCCTTTTTAACTGAGTTTCTCGAACATACACACATCAGATTAGGGGTCAGCAATCTTTTTAAAACTGTGAGCTCCGTCTTGGGTACTGAATAATAGTAGGAGCTTCCAGTGTGATACAAACTTCTGGAAAAACAAATTTGCTCAAATTATGTGGAAGTAAATCAACTTCTCATCGCACGCAAATGTTTTGTCACAGGAATTATCGCGGCAAAACAAATTTTATGCAAGCAGGAGCAGTTAACAATTTTGCAACTATGATTGATCCCAAACCTTTTCTTTTACGTTCTCTTCCCTCCTGGTTCACGCTTATCGCTAAACTACTCTGCAATAATGGTCCATGTGGGAAGAATGATCACAACATCTAGTGACATAGCAAAAGAAAAAAAATCCACATTACAAAATTAATGCAAATTAGGTTAACTGTAGCAGGCAGCTACAGCTGAGGTGGACGAAGACTCCCTCATGTCAGCTCACCTTACATTAGGAAAAGCGCCTTCTGCACAAACCTGCCTCATAAAAATGGATGATGTAAAACTGAGATGATTATACCACACACCACTACGCAAAGCATGGTGGAGTGCTAGCAGGCTGCTCTACTAGAAGGGGTGTGGCAGTGGATCCATGAATTAAACGTGCATGGGGTTGCAGGATGAATCCATGCATGTACAAGACACTCATTGATCGCATGACACAACCAGCCTATTTTCAAGGATTTAAGGAAGCAATGGGATTAATTGCGCAACATTATTCATGATTCTTTACATTGGTGTTGGTGAATGCATTACCGAGGGGTGGGGTCATTAAACAAAGTTGCAAACAATTCATTCAGTTGTGCTTGACACATGAACATGGCGGGGAGCCGTGCATTCGAATTTGCCCCCCACCCCTCCTCGGGGCAACTCTCCAAACAAAAGCCACCAGAGACGGCTGGCTCAACGGCATGCTGCAGCAGCCCTAGCCGGTGAAGCCGCCAGAAGAACCGGTCAAGACTCCACAAGTTGCACGCCGATTAAACGAAGCATCTCGGAGAACGCAACTTCACCCGTCAATGCACACGCACCGCAACACGGCAGCAGTCACACGCACGCGGCGTTGGTTCTTCTCCATTTAATAAGCCCCGATAGCCAGAGAAGGTCAGGCGGCTTTTCAGCGAGTGCCGCAGGAGAGATGTGCGCCGCGGTAATCGGATTACACTAATGTTACAACAATAAAATAAAAAATAAAAAGGGCATCCTACCTTTAAACGCTCCACTGGCGCATCGCAGGGCGCACGGTGGCGGATACTTCCGCTGATTCAGCGGCCAAATAATATCCTGCGCGAGAAATTTCCAAGTGGCCGGATAGTGTGAATGTGTTGCGTGGAGGGACAGTGGCGACTGCGCGTGTAATGCGCGTGAGTGCGTGCGCGTAAAAGGGGAGGGGGAGTAAATCCTCCAGGGGGGGCACAAAAGGAAATACGTCACTTTAAATGGACCACGCTTTGTAGTCCATTCAGCCACTCCCACACTGTCAACAGGGGATAATAACCACCAAGCTTTTATTTCAGTAGAAATGACTCATGGATAATAGTTGGTGACTAAAAATGACTGAGTTAATAATCATTCAATAAATACTTTCAATACATAAATTCTATATTTATAGCAAATTTCAATTAAATGCAATTTAATAGATTTGCAGCTCAACCTACAATATTTTTAAAATGCATTAGAATAAAACAATCTGAGTGAATCAACAGAAACTTCAATTAATTTGTAACTATTTGTGCAAATCATTTTTTTAATGAAAGGATTTGTTGCACAGTACTTCATTTGGGACTGGTTGAAGAATAAAGTTGCAGAGAACACCCCCTACTCAGGCTATTAATGGATAGAAGGGAATAGTTTCCTGAGAATCCAAGGAAAATTCAAAACATTCAAATGTTCACATCTGTCTGCTACCATAATCTCCACATTTCCTCCACCCCCACCCCAAAACTTGGAACTGTGATAGCAAAACGTCTTCGGAAAGAGATTTATATTTGGATTGATTCCCGTCAGCTGTCCGTGAATACGTAATCTGCGTGGCAACATTCCATGTAGCATCAGTAGCGCAGTAAAATTTTCACTTTGCTTTCAACAAGTTACCTGCAGCAAAAGAGAGGGGAGGGATCCCTGCAAGGTAAGACATTCGGGACCATGTGGACAAAGCATCAGGTTTGGGCCTGTGCTCATTAAAATTTGAGATGTGTATAATTAGTGCAGCGTGGAATGATTAAGTCACACAACCATGGAAGCCACCGGAATGGAAAACTAAAAATAAGCATTATTTAATCACCCCGTGGTTAGGGTCATCTTTTAAAAAATACTATAGTTTATTAGGAAATCTAAAAATCTGACAAATACTGCCATCTAGTGGTTAATCACTCACACTGCGCCTGTATCATAGCAAAAGTAGCATTTATTTTGGGAGTTTCCATAAGCACAACTTAATAAGCGAGTGCTATAAAAAGATGCAGGTGGACATTATTGCATGGTCCATCATCCTGATTCTTCAGTCTCCACTATAACAGGTTTTGGTTCCCGTATCTCAGACTCCATACCAGGCAAACTAGTCCTCCTCCGTGCTGCAATCTCTAGCTTCTGCACAAGCTCCACCTCCCACGGATGCGTGACGAAGCTGAGGACTTCGCCGCCTTCGCACCCCCCGGCCCTCCCCACCCGGCCGGCCCTGTGGATGTAATCCGTGTGTGACTCTGGGAAGTCGTAGTTGACCACGAGGCGCACCCGGGATGTGTCCAGGCCTCGCGAGGCGACGTCAGTGCACAGGAGAACGTCGTCCATGCCTTTCTGGAAGCGGTGGAAGATGCCTGCACGATGCGCGGCCGGCATCTCTCCTTGGAGACGAGCGTGGGCCACCCCCATCTCCTCCAGTGAGTATCTGTTGTAGAAACAAAATGACTCATCTGGAGATTGAGAATACCTGAAATAAATCTTTGAGACAAAATGAGGGCTAAAGAACACAAGTCTTAATAAATCATATTTTCTATAACCTACCCCAGCCAGTTGACGGTGGAGGCCTTGTTGCAGAACACAAGAACGGCGTGTCCTCCTGCTCCTCCGTGTTCCTGCTGAAGTCGTTTCAGGTAATGGTTGAGCTCCAGGACTTTCTCCTGTCCTCTCACCTTGAGGAAAGTTTGCTTCACATGTGGCATGAGGAAATGCAGCATCTTGCTCTTGATGACCACCATGCTCCCGAGATCCGTAACTCGGTTGAGGACCTCGCCGACACCGCCGGGGAAGGTGGCGCCCACCACAAGCAGCTGGGCCTTACGGGCGGGGCCTCGCGTCTCGGTCGGGGCGCTGGCGATTTCGGTGTACCGCAAAATTTCCTCCAGCATGTTGGCGAAGCTCGGGTCGAACATGGTGTCCGCTTCGTCCACTACCAGATAGCTCAGGTGGCTCAAGTCTAAGCAGCGTCTCCGCAAGGCTTTGACCAAAGCGCCGGGCGTGGCTACTAAAATGTCAGGAACGTCTTGCTTAAAGACCCCCTTGATACGCCCCACCCCACGTCCGCCTCCTACCGTCCTCGTCACCATGCCCAGTGGGGCGCACAGGCTCCTGGACACAGACGCCACCTGCTCAGCCAGCTCCCTGGAGGGCACCACAACCAGAGCGTGGATTTTCGGAGACCCCTCCTCATGAATCTCCTCATGCAGATGTAATTTGTGCATGATTGGCAACAAATAACTCAGCGTCTTTCCACTTCCTGTCTCGGCTGCACACAGGACGTTGTGACCCCTCATCACCTTGGGGATAGTCTGCAGCTGCACAGTGGTGGGATGACTGATGTTTAAGCGTTCCAAAGTCTCCACCAGTTCCTTGCAGATGTGCAGTGTATGGAAAGTCTTCACTGGCGTTTTAATATCCTCCTCTTCTCCGCTTCCGGACACAAAAGGCGCAACAGATTTGATGTTGTTGACGGTGAAATAATCCCCGAAGGACTTTTTGTGCTTCCATCCTTTTGAGCAGAGTGTCGGCTCGTCAAACTTGCCGTGCGTGTATCCTACAGACTGGTTCAAACTTGCGTTCCTGCTCTGGATGAGGAGCTTGCCAGCTTTGCTCGTGTTGATATTGTTCTTCCCTCTGGTTTGCTTGACATTCTCAATGCGATTCCGCACAGACAGAGGGACACGGATGATGGGGATCTCATCCGTAGAGGCCGCGCAAACCGAAAAATAAACATGATCGCTTGAGAGACTGCTTATTTTAGTCCGGTGAATTCTCAAAGAAGCCAGAGCCGAGTAGCCGACCTTCAGAGACAACATTCTGAAAACGTCACGCGAGCCAGCTAGCGGCTAAAAGTTAGCAACAAAGAAGCCTGACTAAAACATGGAGCTACCTATTAAAACAAGGCAATAAATATGGAATCTTTATCAATTAATCCCAAAAGCAAAAACAATATGATCCCAACACGCCATTAAAGAAACTAAACGAGACCACCACGCGTAACTTGGCGATTGTTGATGACGAATGTCGGCGGACGCGGATTGATGACGCACTTATTTATTTACGTATTTTCGGGTTTAAAAATAAAAAACTTCATGTCTAAATATTCAAATGCACAGTATATGATTGATATGTACGCTTTAGAAAAACCACAACTGACGTTTTTATCTAAAAGTACATACATATCCCGTATATTAAAGAAAAAGTGGAGTTTTCACACAAAAACAATGATTTATAATTTTGTTAAAAAAATAATAATCAATGTATATGTCAGGCACTGATATTTCATCACACTAAAAATCCAAGAAGTGTTTGTCTTTTAAATTGTTTCGCTTCAGAATGTTCTCTCATCTCCAAATAACTTCACACAACTAACAACATCTAGCTCTGTATATGAAAAATAATATTTATTATTCTTATTCTTATTACTGCATTATTTTCACTGCACCAAATGTTCCTTTTCCTTGGATTTTTTTTCTCTCTCTTGTTTTCTCTCCCTGTTTATTTATGTGGTTTATAGACGATGTGTGGGATTTGGATTTTTGTCAGAAATCATCAATATGGGGAGTGCAATAATGTTAAAAAATACCTCACTAAAATGTGTTTAGGCAAGCATGTGATTCTGCAGGATTGTCACGTGTACTAATTTTATGAAAAAAATCTAAAGTCGACTTTTATTAACATTTTCACGACTAATTAAAGCTTTAAGGTTGCCTGTACTGGGATTCTTATGGGGATAATCCAGTGTTGCTGCTGTGCCATTGGGCATTTGAAATAACGGGTCACTAATCTCTTTTTGTATGAAGAGGAAGGGGTCCAAAAGAGGGTTACTCATCTGAATGTGTTCATCAACATGTTTCAGTCATCACATTCATGTGCTGCTGGCTGTTAGAGAATTGATCGTACACAAGCTGGTGCGCTGAATGAACTCAGTCCCGGTCATTGATTAACAGTATCATCAAGTGTGTCACAAATTAATGTGGCTGTTGGAATCTGGACTCCAATAAGAAAAACTCTTTAGTCAGGAAAAACACAGTGCATCTGCTTAAAGTTTTATGATCACATTGGGCCTTATACCTGCTTATAAAAGCAATTTCACTAATTGACCACTAAGGGGAAGCACAAACTCATCTGTATTTTCCTATAGGCAATAATAAAATTGAAATAGTAAAATTTTATGAACTTAACTCTTCACACATATAACACACAATGTGTTTTCATAGCATTTGACACATATAAAAGATTATATTTAAAAATATTAATCATAGGTGGCGCAGTAAATCTCCCTGTGTGGAGTTCGCATGTTCTCCCCCTACTTGTGTGAGTTCTCTGGCTTGCTCTTGCAATTCATTGAATATTTTGAATGTGAATGTATTTATGAATAATTGTTTGTCTGTATGGGCCCTGTGATGACATATCCAGAGTGTACTACCACCTTTCATTTAAAGTATTCTAGGATATGCTCCAGCTCAGCCTTGTGATGAGAATATGCGATAAAGAAAAGGGATGAATGGAGGAGTTCCCTAAATAGTTCATGAGACCTTTCGAGGTCATTCTTACTGTATGTAAATCCACACGTACTGTGTTCTTCATCATTATTTGATCATTATAAATTGAGGTTAAAGGAATTAATATACAATGTATTTTCACGAGTTCTAAATTGGATATTCGAATTAGACGTCTTCTGCAGATCATTTGCTTTTGCTTTATTGCCTCAGTGAGTCCCTTATCTGTCCACATTCTAATACAGGACTGCCCGTAACTTGATATTTGTTGACATTTCGCAAACACCTGTTGCGTAGGTGCTTACGTTTGCTTTTCTGCAACATGTGTGTGTGTGTGTGTGTGTGTGTGTGTGTGTGTGTGTGTGTGTGTGTGTGTGTGTGTGTGTGTGTGCGTGTGTGCACGCGCGTGCGCATGTGCTTCTGCAAATCCTTGAAAGAATAGTGTCGCCTCAAAAGCACACAAAAAATAGTCCGAGATGGGGAAAACAATGCCGCTTGCTTGTGTTTTTCGTCTAACTTTCTCTAGAAGAACAGACCACATCGGCAGCCTCCCACACAAATTGCCTTTGTTATCCTCTCTCTTTAAAGGTCATCTGTCAAGATGACAGGTGCATGTATAATTGAAATGTGACTTGGGTGTGTATGCAAGGCGAAAGTTCAAGCCGTCTGGTAACTAAGTACGACACATTACGTGATATACTGTACATTTTATATTCATTTTATAAAATGTAGTGAAAGGAGGGAAGTTAGTTGGCACCATTACGTACGGACACAAAGTGTCTTAATATCCATCCAGTGATCCAGAAAGCAAAATAGTCACATATTTTTCAATTCACAAAGTAAATACCTGAGAATGCCACATGTATGAGAAATAGTTCTCAGAAACCTTCTACGACTAAATATCAGTGCAGTGACTGCTAACGCTATGTGATTTGGGAGCTTCTGATCAACTACAGATTTTGAACATGTACGCATTTTAACGAAAAGTACGATTAAAAGACGCTCATTCTACAAATATAAATTCAAGGGTTAATAAGTCAAGGTATTTTGCAAAAGTTAAGAACTATTTAAAAGGTTTGCATGTACGCTGATGTTTTAAGATGAAGATTAAAAAGAAAAAAAACCCACAGGAAATGTGATATTGATGCTTTCAGATGGCTTCTGTATACCGAACGCGCATACGCATCTGCCATCGGTGTCACAAATACGCAGGTGCTGTCGACTAACCATGCATCTTGTCCCAAGAGAGTGTTTGGTATAAGTTTTTTTTTTTTGGCTGCTTCTTGTTTTAAGGAAACTCATTGACAGACAAGTGGGAGGTGTACAGATTGCAATTATGACATTGTGACTCAAATGGTAAAAACATAAAAGAGATATATAAATCCATCCACACCTTTACTTGGATTGACACTATTTTTCCTTATCTCATGTACCATCCCTCCACATCTGTCCTACTTTACTGGGTATAAACGTCTAAATCAATGTTATAACAAAAGAACAATGTACACAAAGCTAGTAGAGGCTTGAGACTTTTGCACAGTACTATATTTACTTTTTGTTGAAGTGCAAACGACACACTGCACAACCTTATAAAGAGTTACGACATTACCAGTTAATATTTTTATTACTGACTGAAATAGCTTTAAGGCTTTCTTGCAGCACTTATCTGATATAGCGGCAGGGCTCTTGATCAAATGCGAACATGACTCACATTTACACACTGATGCATAATAGAACATGCACATCGAAGACATCAAAACAACTCGATAGCGCTTTACAGTGCATTAGCCTGTGTGAATGTGTGTATGGCCACCAGATCCCCAGTGAAGCTTAACTTGAGCCTGAAAAGACTGATGGGTTTATTGCAAACAGTGGGCTTAAAAGGAATGGGCAAAACCTGTACAAACAGATCTTCCATTTAAAAAGAAATCTGTGCATTTAAATATTTTTCATTAATTGTATTAAACAGTTGGTTAAATCATTACAACTATAATTATCTTCAATAACAGAATAAATGCAGTCATTTGTAATCCATGCAATTATTTTATAATTTGAATATAACAATTTTACCTGTATCTGTTCACGTAGTTCTTTATGTTTACTTTACTTACATGCAGGGATGATTGGCCTATCTGTTTACTTTGAAAATAAAAATGTGACCCTAGAGCAAGAAATTGCCCAACCCTGACGTAAAATTTGAAGACTATATTGCACAGACTGTTTAAGCAGCTAAAATGTGTAGAATATAATGAACCTAGTGGATGACTGATTAATTACATTGTTGGAGTATTCCCAATAAATCCTAAGAAGCCAAAAATAAATAGAATAAAATGTTGAGACTTTATTTTTGTAATGATAATATAAACAATATGTAATATACTAATATGTATATTTAGTGGTATTTCTGAAATAACTGTTAGTTTCAGCTACAGGTATATATATATTTTTTTTTTTACCCTAAAAGGTCATAGCTGTATATTACAACGCGTGGTAAAACACGTATTGTGCAATAGGGCAAACTTTAAAAAGGTAAAAAATTAAAGACGTAAAAAAATACATTTAGGGGCATATAAAGCCATTTACGATGAAAATTTGCTGTTGTCCAGTGTCATTACAAATCCATCTTTAAGCGTGCAGTCGTCCCAGCAACAAGCGCGTGTTCGCGTGTGCGCGTGCACGCGTGCATGTGTGTGTGTTGTGTCTGCTGACATCACAGCTGGAAGTGCCTTGTCACGCGGGGTTAGTAAAAGTTGGGATCGGAGCTCCACAGGGCGAGAGAGAGAGACACAAGTCAGGCCGGCGCAGAGGCAGCGAAACCGGGCTAAACATTACCCGATCATTGGCTGCGATTACGACAAACGGGAGACAACTCTTCTTTTTGTTTATATTGAGAAAGCGTGGCATAGACTTTCTCCTAAGTTAACCCCCCCTCCCTTTTTTTTTTTTTTTTTTTGCCAAAGACTATTTTGGATTTGCAGAAATAACGAAGGACACTTTGGTTGCGTGGTTCGATCAAGCACCAAATGAAGCAAAGTTGAAGTTGGGCTTCGGCGTCGTGCCACTCGGTAAATGTTGCGACGTTTTCGGAGAGCGTAAACCCTGCTTCGACTGTCGATCGGCGGCGTGGGGGGGTTTCCGAGACTACTGAGCCGAGCTGTCAAACCCGATGACGGCGGCAAACTGCCCCGGTAATGAGGAGCTGGACTTCCGACTCATCTTCGGGGAGGACGGACTGCAGCAGCAGTTGGGCCCCGCAGGTCAGTGTGCTTGCCCGGTGCCGTGTTTCCCCCTATGCATACTCAACTCCCGTATTTGCGTGTTTTTCTTTCTTTTTTTTTTTTTTTTACTTCACCCCCCACCCCTTCCCCCGCTACTTCACCATTTAACCCTGTGAATTTAACCTCGTTAGTTGTGCTTGAGAAAGTCAAATGTTTACACATCACTTGTCTATGGCCGCCAGCCAGAGAATAACAGCAGCTGTCATTAGCCTGACGCGCTAACTGGTAGTGGAAGTGTTATTGCCTCAAAAAGTTGAGTGATTTCTGCTTTGCTGTTCATGCATTGTTTGAAAATATAAACAAGAACAGGTTTACTGAAGATACAGAAATAATTACAATGTAATTGTCACATGGTGTATTACTTATTACTACTTAATTAATAGTTATTTGTTATTATATGTGCATATACTGTACACAGTGTGCAAGTTTTGCGTGCATGCTTAAATACGTGAAATGGTGCTATTTACCATTCATACACAGTTCATGTTTCAGAACTATATTTTCCTAATAGAAATGGAAAGGATTTGTCCCATAGTCAAATTGATCCCTGCGAGTTCCTGCACAAGATGTGTCCAAAAAGTTCCACTCTTAGTGTCACAAAGGTTCAAACCCAACTCCACGCTAAAAGTTTTTTTCTTGAACGTGAGCCAGATGATCAACAAGCATGTCTTATAAAAGATCGTGCTGCGTTTGCTTCATTCACTGTGCAAGAAATGGTGAGAGTCGTGGCTGGACAATTTGTAGCTGAGCATCCAACAGTTCCTGGCAGAAAAAAAAACTTGTCGTGCACAAGCAGCCTTAATATTGTGTGATTTATTTTTCTTTTTTCTTTCCTTTATGAGCTCAAAGTGGGCATCAAGGGGATTCTTTATGAAATCATGGATGACACAAGTTGTGGCGGATTCCGACAGGCGTGGCAGGGTGTGTAAAGATTACTTAAGTCAAAGGGGAAAAACCATTTTGTGAAATATCTTTTGTGACACAAGTCCTGCAACATTTCTGACACTGATTTAACCTCAGCATCAATATTGTCAGTCGTATTCTAAAACCTTTATTAACCTAAAAGGTAATATCATTACTAACTGTGGATAAAGAACTGCTGTATTATAAAATCCATATAAAAATTTAAATATCGTTAATTACTCACTCATTCAAAGACTATCTTGAAGATAGTCACCGTCATGCATCATGCTTTTTTATCGTTCATAAGTGCCATACGGGTGCTAAAATACATTAGTTGCTCTATATTACACTATATTAAAATAACTTAATAAATCAAGGTTTACTCGCCAAAAAACAAAAACAAAGCAGTTTTAATAATAACGCTCTGACTTGCTTCACAGAGGATGTGAGTAGGCGTCGGATGTTTTGCACATGTAAAATACTCCCAAATGATGCAAGTTTGCACCTATTTAAAAACAACACATTTGAGCCATACTAACCAATCTGTGCGATGGTCATTATTTGAGTCATGATTGATTCAAGTCCTGCATTTTCATAGACTGATCATCGACACGCCACGATGACTGAGTAAAAGTTGTTGCTTTGAGAGCTTTTTCTTTCCTCTATTCATCCACACTGTGTTGCCTATTGGTTCTGTCATTGACTCCAAACCAGCAAAACCAACGAATACTCCCACTGTGTTATTTTTCTTCAATTTTGGAATACTGTATGTATATTCACGGAATAGCTGCTACAAGATTGAATCCGTTTTTTCCCCTGGTTGGAATTGTTTGAAGTGCAGATGGCTCGAGGGAGAAAAATTACACTACTTTGAATTAAGCTCTGTTGTAAGAAAAGTGATTTTAATTGTATTTGGATAGCCCAACTTGGCCAAAAAAGGGAGGTGGGGGGGTTGTCCCTGTTTAAATGAATAAGCAGAGCGTAAAAGTAGGATCACACTAAGAGGGAGTGTCAACCTATTTTCTCCTTTCGCTGAAGGCAACACTCATGTCATGGCTTGTTTTCATTTTCTTTTTTTTTTTGGTAACAAGCTCGTGAACGTCAATGTTTCAAACATGTTTCTACAAAACGTGGTTTTGTTCCATCGGCTCTTGCGGACCTGGGCTGATGTCATTTCACAATTTTGAATTCCAGTCTTGTAAAAATATAGAGGCGGCGTTGCCAGAAGCAAAAAATAACAAGAGCTTTATGACGCTGGTTGATGGTTCAAAACAACATTTCCCACTAAGATCACCTACAGTTTATATAGGATACTTAGTTCCAGAGTTCCAATTGTTGTAAAATTATTTGTTAGCTGTACAGGCAATACTGTAACTTACAGTGACCTCAATAATGGTCATAAAAGTGGAAGTAGTCCTTTCCGTTTATTAATAATCTGTTAAAAATCTACAAAGTCTGAAACACTTTTTAATGATGAATGTATGAGCGGGTTACGAAACGTGTCAATGATTAATAAAATCAACCGATCCAGTCGAAGCATAGCATGGGGAGCTAACATAAATCTTTACTCCACATTTCAATCGCACAAATGGATGGTCTTAAAAGCTCGACAGCATCAAATCCAAATCAAAGTCTTTAGTTCAGAAAAGGCTCAGGGTGAGAGCCAAAGGGAATAAAGAAAAAAACAGGAAGTAGAAACCTATCAAAATAAAAGCAGGACTCAACAGAAGACACACTTCTGTTTCGTCTTCTAACATGGCTTTTTGCAATCATCTCCATTCATCGTGACATGAAACATTCACAAACTAAAAATACAGCCCTTGGAAACGTTCAGCTAAATCTAACTTTTGGTGCATATTCTTCTACTTCATTTAGCTACTTGAGGTCCAATGAGGTCCAATGATTTTTTTTCTCCTCTTATTTACTAGGGAAGTCACTTTTACCGTAATCTCAACTCTAAACTGTTATGCTGCTTTTCTGCTTGCATAAGTAAACACGTCAGGCATTCATACTAATTTAAATCTGAGTAGTAGTGTGCATTTCCCTACACTGCCCTCCAGCCTCCGCTTTGCTTTTCCCATCCTGCTCGTCCTCTAATTATACGTCTTTCTACCGTTTCTTTATCATGCTCTTTATGAGTTCTTTGTTGCTCAGGATACGACGCACGAGGTGAAATTGAAATATGTCAGCGTTATTATTTAGATGCAAATTCTACCGGTCGGGATTTTCCCTGAAATTCTCTGGAAATGGGATGAATAGAGCTACCCTCCAGCCTAATTAGAACTCTGCTGTAGGTTGTAACATTTATGTGGGAAAAAAATTAAAAGGAAGACAAAACAGAGTATTTGGTGGGTTGCCCCCAAAACAAAAAAATTAAATGGAGGACGGTTGCGGAAATGGGGAAATGAAGATAATGGAGTACTGACAGTTCTTTTGTTTCCATAAAGTAACTACAAATGGAACGTCCATCAAATTATTCTGAGGGAGGACAATATAATTTTTTTGGGGCTTTTTGATTATTTTTTTTTTTATGCCACCATCATCAATCACACGACAGGATTGGCTAAACATAAAAAGCTTTCAAAATGCAAATTCTGATTGGAAAGGCAAGATTTTCTGAAACCAGATGAAGCGTCTAAAATCAACAAAATTGCTACTTTTGTCTAAAATAAGCCAATATGGGTAAGAAATAAATTATCTTGACTCAACGTTTTGGGTTTTGTACAACTTTCTGGTTCTTGTTTACTAAGCCACACAGTACCGGTTACTCAGGTACCATATTCGTTGCTAAACTCCAATATCACTATAAATTTCATTTCAAATTCTATGGTTGTCATCATACATGACATATAGTAATACAGCCACCTGACATTACAAATATTGATTGACCTTAAGGAATTAAGCAATTTCTTTCAAATTGATTATCTAAACCGATTCCCTCGCAGTCCTCCTCATTCGGGGGAACGACTGAACGACTGAAATTACATCGCTCTCATGGTGAACTATTTTGAGCTCCCAAAAGAGAGCGGCACAGGGCAGACGGCAGTTTCTGGTGACTCGATCATAGTCGGTGCGGGAGGATCTGTCTCGTCCTAGCAGCCATTTTTTTAATATTTTCTAACCGCTTGGACACTTCCATGATCTTAACGAGGATAGGTGTAGAAGAATGCTGTGCGCCACATCTCCAGGTGAGTGTGTCGGCACTCACAGACTCTAGCCAGGTGTGTGAGTATGTTTAGCAATGACTAAAACCATGCAAGTACGACCTTATGACGTCTGTTGGAAATCATTTTAGCTTCCCGCAAAACTGAGTCAGCGACAGTGAATGACCTATGAACTAAACTATAATCCATTTTTGTTAACGTCTCAGCAATTTGGAATGGTATGACTTTCCTGGAGAGCATATCGTTGAAACCTCTCTTGGATTAAAGTTGTTATATGTTTAAAAGTTTTTCATTTGTAATTTTTCCCCTGTAGAATTTTGGTTTTGCTGGATGAAATTTAAAAGAGACTTTTAAGTGGCCACAATCGTCACGAAAATGTCAAAGGCAACGAAGTCAGCGGCCAGAGAGTCATGCACAAGGTCAACATGTGGGAGCAGACCACCATGCGGGTGCCCCCTAACCCTTCTGAACTTTGGGGTGGGGGGGGTCCCAGTAACATGTGTGATGAATGAGACGTTTGTTTCCCCGGGGCGAGGCATGACTAACAATGTGAGGCATCTGTCTAGTTTAAATTTAGTGTAACTGAAGCTACTGCTGGCTGTGCTGTATCAACATATCAGAGGCTGCATTACACCGGAGAGAAAGCTGTTTTAACTCCTGGATCTCCTTTCATTTGTTTCTTTCTCCTCACTGTTCCCTTTGTACCGAGGGGCACAGGGATTACAGTAGTCTGAATCGGAATTATTTTAGGAGCCACCTTTAGGATGTATTTCAGTCCAGCAACCAGTTGCTATTGTCATCTTTAGCGGCAGTCGCCAATGATTGAGCCAAAGTAAGGACTGTTTCCCTTTGACAAGAAAATAAATTTAGTATCCATAATGAGAGTAAATTTCATTTGCCACTCATGAAGATTATCACAGGATGATGGTCCACATTCCATCTGCGGCCCATAAGGTTTTGCCGACCCTACTACATGGGTCATAACCGGGAATGTGGACCATGTGGACTCTGACAGCTGGGCAAAAATAGAATTTCGCGCCAACTGCGAAGAGAGTTCCAGCCATATGCACCAGCTATTCCTCCTCTCATCGTCATAAACAACATCCAGCTTCCCAACATCCGTCCTTTGAAGATTCCCGTTTTCCTATTTGGAGCAAAGCATGTTGTTTATGGTGCAAGGTGAATCTTACATGCTTGCTTTGTTTAGAGTCTCTGCGTATTTCAGTTGTGGCACATTACCAGATTGTATCCGATTAACTACAAGTAAGAAGCTTTCTTAGTGTTTATCAGAAAAACACATTAATGCATCTTTAAGTCAATCGTGGGTATTTACTTCCGGTTGTTGTTTGGCACTGAGTCTTTATCCCATAATGTTATCTCGGCATGAGATTGTTAATTAGGAGCCTGATTTAGCTGCCGGCGTATGTTAATGGTGGCTTAGGGCGAGCCTCTGTTGGCTAGTGAATTTTCTGTGACGGCACGGGAAAGCTTTATGAAGTCACATTCTCGTTAACATGACATAACGCGCAAAAAGAAAAACAAGTGGAAATTAAACAGAGAGCAAAAAAATTCAAGAGTCTAATTCACCCAGACTAATCTCCTGCCACTACCATCCGAGATTTATATTCAGACTCAGCAGATACAGGGAACCCCGGCAGGCTTGGCACAAACCCAGGCAGGAAGGTTTTAAGCCACAGGTGACGGCAAACCTTTGTCACACCTATGTATGTGCGTCACAAGGTCCCGTTATAGAAAAGTAGGCCGGCAGACAGCCCACGAGATCTAAAAAAACAAAGCTTTGTGAGACTACGTGGTAGATGATTTGTTACTTAATGATTGGGAATGACCTACTACAAGTAGAATGTCAAAGTCACTGTCATGATAAAATCTTGTTTTGATGAGCTCTACATCTTTGCTTGACATGATTTTTGGTTTTGCAGTGTACTCAAACAACCACACTTAACATACTTAAAAAGGTCATCTAGTTCAAACAATGAAAGAATCTACCTGAATATGCTGAGCTGGGGAAAAACATTGCTGTTTTCACGTTTTTTGAAAAAGTCGTGTCAGTCCACTAAACTCATCAGGGAAATATCAAAATTGAAGTGGTCTAATTGGTTATCCTCTAGTCTAGAGTCATTGTTTGGGCCATAATTCTGCTGCAAGCCTTCGTCCAGCACCTCCCGACGTGGGTAGAAAGAGGAGCCAGGGCCACTGGTCAGAATACAAAGCCTTTTGTACGTGGGGTGTAAGCAGATCTGGTTCTAATCAAGTTGCGTACCCACCAATAAGGGAACCTGGTCTTAGGTTACCCTCTCGCTCCTCCACCACATGGTTTTGTGGCAAATGCGTAATCCTAGACCGTGATATGTATTGATGCATGAACATACGTGCACAAATGGTACATTTAAAAACAATGCTGTTCTAGCTCTTTGTTGACATGGAAGAGTTCGTGTCGTACTGATTAGAATGCAGGAGAATCCAATGAGCTACATTTGTAGAACTATTGCCCAAAAAGGTAAATGTGTTTTTAAATGAGGAAACAGCATTAACCTGAATCTGCTCTGAGTGAGACTAACCCTACTGCTCTGTTGTTAACTGGACTTTCTCAGAATATGGGCTTGTATGTCACTGTCGGTCACAGGACCCTGACACACTTAAGTGAGGAGGCGGAGGAGGGAGGAACAAAGTCCCCGTTGCCTTATCCCCAAGCAAGAATCCCCAATGTTACAATCATTCCGAGGCTTAGTGAAATTTGTAACAATAAACCCAGGTGGATGTCAGCGACAAAGTTTCCCTGTTGTTATGATCGTTTTTTGTTTTTACTTTACAAACATTGTGCTACGATGAAACGGTGTGGTTAAGCTATTAATAACTGAGGTACAGCAAATCCTCTTAGAGTTCTTTATTTAAACGGATTGGCTGTGATGTATGGATACTTGAGTAGTGTGTGACGCACTGGGTTTTCTAGACCTACATTGGAGATTCACTCGAAAGCCGTCGCTTAAAAAAATCCCTGGAACCTCCACTCTTTTCCATTTATTCCCCGTGACCTCTCCTAAGGTGAATGAGCTTTGATAGGGGGGATTCCCCATCACCCGCTCCTTTCCCCACTCTGGAGGTTTTAGGTCACAGGCTAATAATATCCAGGACCAGGTAGCGGCGGCAGTCCCCTGTATGACACTCGACTTTGCAACGCTGCCACTTGACGCCTGAAAATGTCTCTAAGCAGAAAAACACGAACCTGCTGACTTTGACGGCTTGTCATGAAAAGTGAGAGAAAGCCCCACGGCAATTTCTCAAAAGCCACATTTCAAGGGATAATTTAGAGATTACGGCAGTGAACATTTGAACGAGACAACAAAAGGTTTTGTAATCTTCCAGACTAGAGTGCTAAAAAGACAGACCTTAAAAGGTGACTACTCTCGTTTGCTTTGAGACTCTCCTATAGCACGGTTTTGGCAAATTATCCTAAACCATCATCGTCATAAGAGTCTTCATTATGATTAATTAATTAAGATAATTATGAAATTCGCAGCTTTGTCTTTTCCACAGAGCGTCTTCCGCTTGCCTCAGTTGTGTGTAAGATGCTGCCGTCGGAGGAGCCAATGCTCAGGTCTTGTGACAGGCGGCCTGGCCCAGTGTGAAGCTGAGCAGCTCTAAATAGAAAGCTTGCTACGGCTCCTGCTGTTGCTGTTGTTAGGAAGGGAGTTTAGAGGGGCCGGTGTCCCTCTCTGTCCTTTAACCTCAATCTCTGATTTGACAGGCCGTTGTGGTTAGAAACTGAAAGAACGTTGGAAGTTAACCTTACAGTTAGAACACAAGCCAATGTTTAATTTTTGCTCTTTTATGCAGAACACAATCTGGAATAATCTGGAATTTAGGGTTATGCTGGTTTTACACTTTAATTTCTCAGGTAGAAAAAATTTAATATATTTGTTCCTTCTCGACAATAGCCTTGTTCCTTCTCTGAAGGTTGTGTGGTTTGTTACCAGTGTAACTGGAAAAACTACGTTACTGATTTCCACAGAAACCTTTGAGCAAAGGAAGAAAACATTACGATTTCTGTCTGATCTCTGCCGAAAGGTTTAAGATATTGCTTTTATTGAAGGGTTGTTGATTAGTTGCTGAGTTGCATTCCGACTGTCTTATGACATCGTACTTGAAAGTAGCTAGCTGTTTTTTCCACTTTTCTGAGAACCTACAAATGCCTCAGTCATCTTGCGTCTAATCTGCTTTTTCATGATCCGTTTCCGTAATTTACAATATTAACACTCGCCATCAAACTAGTGGAGAAGTTATTGACGGGGGCATTGGGGAAACCTAATAGTTGCTGCAGAGTGCATCCAGTGCATCCAGTGGGAGTTTATCAATAAATACCAACCATGTAGAGCCAATGTGCTCTTGTCTATTTGTTTGTGTGTGTGTGCATGTGTGTGTGTGTGTACATGCTCCCTGTGCTGAATGACTTTGGGTATAAATAGCCTGCCCAGTGCAGTGTGATGACAGCTGACAGCACGCACCATTGTGTGAATTTGTTTCCTGAGTAGTTTTGTTCATCGGTTATCCCTCTTGAAACCATGCCTGTAAGGCAGATGTGCTAACACTCTGCAATTTCTCTCCTGTTGTTGGACTCACTAGTGGAATGAATCTCTGGAGGAGAAATGAGTTCCAGTTAGAAGAATTGCTGCATCAATTATTTTTTCAGAGTACAGTGGAAAGTCTCAAACCTTAATCTGTTCCAACAATTTGTCCATTGGTGACTTTCCCTGCGCCGTTGGAAGCAGTTTGAGCTTTCCAAGGGAACTCATTGTTCTTATAATAGCAATAAATTTTACGCTGCGAGCAGGGTTCGAACCTGCGCGGGAATATCCCATTGGATTTCGAGTCCAACGCCTTAACCTCTCGGCCATCGCAGCTGATTAAGCTGACCCAGTAATCTTATATAAATGTCCAGCTCACACAGATGCTTGGCACATCACAAACGCGTTTGAAAACTTCGTATCGTGCCACTTTTTTTGTTATCCCTGTAGATACCCCCCCCACATTCTCAAAGAAAGCATTTTAATAAAGGTTGTTGGTAAGGTTAGGTCGGGATAGGCTCACCCTCAACCCCGATGAGGAGAAATAAGCACCCTTAAAATAAGTCTGGCAAAAAGACTGTGTGTTAATATTTCATTTTGTGTCTCCTATTAGATCTGGAGCCAGATGACAACACGTCGTTCTACATTCTAAACATGGGGCAACCCCCATCAGTGGTCACGAACCACCAGTCAATCAGCCTCCCCCGTCATGGCATGCAGTCGCACTCCCCGCTCATCAGCACTTCACCTCGCCTTCAGTCACATAAACACGGACCCGTGCACCTGACTTATGAGGCCCAAGACTCAAAGTATGGCTCCTCCCCCTTGCTCCATTCTGCCCCGGTGGAGGCACCAAAAGCCTTTGAATGCCCCAGTATTCAGATTACCTCCATCTCCCCGAGCTGCCAGCAGGAGATGGATGCCAATGAACAAGACCTGAGGGCCAATGGTCCTGATAGGGAGTACCACAGTGAGAGGCCTCTGTCCAGAGACCACCTGTATTTGCCTCTCGACCATTCGTACCGGGACTCTTCTCTCAGCCCGAGCCCAGGCAGTAGCCTCTCATCTCGGAGCTGGTTTTCCGACGCCTCCTCCTGCGAATCATTTTCCCACGTATATGACGATGTTGATGCTGAGCTCAATGAAGCCGCCGCTCGCTTCACCCTGGGCTCGCCGCTCACGTCCCCGGGCTGCGCCTCCCCTCAAACGGGAGTCGGCAATCTGGAGGAGCAGCCGCAGTGGCAGCACCCTCACCCCTCCTTCGTCCAACACTCCGTCACGCTGTCACCTCGACAGTCCCCCTGCCACTCACCACGCACCAGTGTCACTGACGAGAACTGGCTTAGCCCACGGCCACCTTCTCGGCCCTCCTCGCGTCCCACCTCACCCTGCGGGAAGAGGCGCCACTCCAGTGCGGACATCTGCTATCCTGGCTCCGTGTCGCCACATCACTCTCCCTCACCCACGCCAGGACCTTCACCTCGGGGGAGTGTGACAGAGGACACCTGGGCCGGCAGTCCCTCTATCGGAATGTCACCCTTTCAGTGCTGCCCGTCCGAGGCGGACATCCCATCTAAGACACGGAAGACCTCGCAAGATACCACAGCCATGCAGCCTCCAGCAAAAGGAGATTTGGGCATAGATGACAAAGGAAATATGCCTCAGATTCTAGACTCTCCCTCAGAAGAGGCGCTCCACAGTCTCAAGAAGGATGTGCACGGGGAACAGTTCCTCTCCGTGCCCTCCCATTTTTCATGGAATAAACCCAAGCCTGGACACACACCTATATTCAGGTAACACATAAAATCAAGGAGGATATTGTGTTGTGGCATAGAATTAAACCATGGCAAATCTGGACAGGCTAAGGACTCTCCCTTGATTGTCCTTTGTATCGCCGCAAGATGGCCGCAATGTGCTTAGCAGGTAGACGAGATGTCTCAAAGAATAGTGGTGTAGCCATCTGCTCCAAAGTAGCCTTTGCTTAGGGCCCATCTTCATGGAAACAAAGGTCGGATTTGATTCGAATGCCGGCATGCGCTCAAGACGCGCTGGAATTTTTGTAATGTGGCCTTCAAATTTGGTCTTTGCAGGACGCAGACATGAATTTGGACACAGATGTTAAACAGTCAACCCGCTGTCTCCTTTTAAGCTCCGCTCACTAAAACAGTAACACCCACCAATGCAGTTTCCTTGCAATACCCATCCCAGTCGATTTTTACTTGAAGAAATATTGGGAATTTTCCTCCGAGTCGGCAATTTCACGCACTTAGCGGACTACAGTTATCTCTTTGATGATTATGAACGCTATCACGACTTGTTAAGATCTGAAAGGCAATTAATTGGTCAAGGCCACAAAAAGGACCCATAAACAAAGTTTGTGCACTGTCGCTAGCTGCCATAAAGATTGGATGTTTTAATCTTCAAGACAAATAACAGTGCAGTAAAACCAGGGAGAACATTGTTTGACTCGATCCTCTTTGATCGGAACTCGGTTCCAGAATTCAATAAAGAAACGTTTGAGTTATTTAAATCTCATAATACAGTACTTATGCTATAATATCTATGAGGAGAGGTCTTCTAAATATTATCTGCATTAAAGGGCGTTCATGATGTATTTTATTCGGCTAAAAGTCTGCTGTGTGTTCGCTATATGAAGGCCTTCCAGGCATGCACTGGCAGGCCTTGCCGTGCTGTAAATCAGCCAAGGGTATATATGGTAGCAAGGTCAACAACACCCACCCGTTGTTACGTAGATAGACTGATGTCAACACGTGCAGATGACATAACGCGCTTGCTCGTGCGAGCTACTTTTCAGACAACAACAACAATGTCCAATTAAATTATCCAGAATATTCTAAACTGTTCTCACACTGCTGTTGTGAGAGGAATAATGCTTTCCAGGGGAGTAGCTCAGCTATTGATGTCTTCTTTAGTGCTTCATTTGACTGAAGAAATTATTAATTGACGGTCAACACAATTCTGAACAAATAACAAATCAATTAGTGGATTGTTGGGTGGCTTTATCTTCCCATTACTACCGTCTCATGACTGACGACATTCAAATGGGCAAAAACGTGATCATTATCTTTGGCGAGCCGTATTCTAGTTGTTTTCTAAGGCAGTGAGGGATTTACATCACTGCGAATGATTCATTCTGCAGGAAATAAACACAAAAGGGAGGCTACATTCAAGGTAGCCTTCAAATTGGAGCAACGTTTGTGCACCGTGATGACATTGTCAACCCTCAAAGGATGCTGCCTCTGAATTGGAACACATTTAGTCAACTCAAGTCTGGAATCTAGTAAACAACCTTGAACTAGAAATTGGACAAAACACACTACAGATAAATTGCCAGAATGGAGTTATTTATAAATTCAATTATCTTTTTTGTGTAGTAGTTTACGTGAATTTATGTTATAGAAGTTTGTTGTATATATCTAGAATAATAGGAGTTACGTGATTGGACCAGGAGCCACTCCAGTAGGACATGGACATTAGAGAAAGGTTATGACAAACGAGAGGCCAACCCTCTGTCTCTTCTCACGTTTCATCTGGCCTTCTCTTCTTCTGTTACCGTGACAGCCTTACAAGTCACACTTGATCAGGTGGTTATGTAATGGCTGCTTTCAAGAAAACCTACAGATTAACAAATTGCCCGTACAATGGTGACTTATTGAGTGACTTGGAAAGAGTAAAAGTCGGACAAAAACGTTGCGATGGTCATGTTCCTCCTGGGAAAACGTCTGGTGTTTATCTGACCCATCCACAACCCGAAACACCACATGGGCTTATTTAGGTATCACCACATTCCCTTTTTACCCTAATTTAATATAAATACAAAGAATAACATCACAAATCCCTTTCAATTGTCAGTGACTGGGTTGATGTTAATGATTCATGGCTGTGATTGCAAAATTGGAGCTTAAATGATTAAATTCACTTGAGGAGAGTTCCAGTGGAGAAGCTGTATTTTTTTCAAGTGCGGTTGTTCAAATATAATTGTCACCACGGAAATTTAAAAAAAAAAAGGGGGGGGGGGAGGGGTTGAGAAATGGCGCACAACACCATAGAAGGCAGCTTGGGAACAAAAAGTGCCTTGCGGTGTTGTTATTGTGAGCTGCTGCAAATGTTGTCACAAATTCTTGTTCTATGGTGATCTTCACGCTTTACTTGTTATGTAACATTATAAAAACTGTAAAAAGACAAAGAAAAAGCAAAACAATGTACTTTGGTGCCATCTCCAAGATTTGCCTTTGCCATTTTTTCTGGCCAAATGTTTCCGGTTTGAGATTGTGTTTATTGTAATAACATACCATTTAATCTAAATTAATAAATGGTACGTTATTGACGTAAATGATGACGTTACCGCCTTGATTTGATTTTTTCAGCAGACCATTTACGCAATGTTTTGCGCAATGTTACCGCTGACAGGGCAAAACAGTTTTCTTGTTGGTGTCCAGTAAATTATTTCCAGTCACTTTTTTAGAAGAATTAAAAGTTTTGGTGCAGATTCAAGTCAAAAATTCGAACCATTTGCGTCACTACCTTCTTGAAACGTTCGTAATGGTTTTTTTTTTGGCTGCCATCTCACTACCATTTTAGTTTGAATGATTTTTCTGCGTGTGTGTTTGGTCTTGTCTCCTCAGGACCTCCTCACTTCCTCCCCTAGACTGGCCGCTGCCAAGTCAGTTCGGCCAATATGAACTGAAAATCGAGGTGCAACCCAAAGCACACCACCGAGCCCACTACGAGACCGAGGGCAGCAGAGGAGCTGTCAAAGCGGCGTCAAGTGGCCATCCCATTGTCAAGGTAGCGCATTTAACATTTTGACACCAGCACATTGTTGTGCCTGACACTATTCCAATGCCTATTTAAAAACCACATACCCGAGAGTTCAACTCCTGCACCCTTAAGTTCTGAAGTTGTTCACATACAATAAAACAGTCTGAGCCGAATTTACTTGCTGAATTCAGCAGCCACTTCCTCAGAGTCTGTTTCACCACTTTTCAGGGATTTCCTTCCGCATTTGAGACACAGTGTGCGTTCACTGCAAGCGTAGAAAGTCCCTTTTGCACTTGGAATACTTTTCATACTTGCGGTGGCAGTAACTGATAATGTATCGGGACTATTTTTCTTTGAATGCCTCCTGGTGTTCCCTAAGTAGTTCTTACCAATCATTTGACTGTTAAATCTGCTGTTTTATTTTACATGCGCATATTAAGATTAATTTTGTCACCGGCCGTTTAGAGAAAAGCATATCTTGAGGAAGCATGAGATCTCATTCCAAGCAACACACACGTAACAAGCATCCCCCCCCCCGTGGGATTCAAGCAGAACCTGTTGTGAAACTTAACAATGGCGGAATACCTGCTAAGAGCTTTAATAGTGAGTGGCCTTATCAGCCCATCAGGAACACGGCATACGTCACATAACTCCATCTCACAATGGTACAGTCACACTGTAATCATATTTGATTGAAAGTCTTATTTTCTACCATGCGTCAAAAGTAGAACAAAAGCCGTGATGTCTTATCAGCATATTACGCAAGACGACAAGGTACATCTATTCAGCTGGTATCAAATGCATTACTTCTGAACGTTTGTTTGATCTTTATGATTTTTTTTTTTTTACACATGGGGCACATTAGCTTTAAATTTGTTGAGGTAAGACTTTTATTTGAAGCAACATTTTACTGTTAACAGTAGTTTACTTGTTGGACAGTAAAGAAAAAAAGCCTGAATAGCAATTTGACGTTTCAAAAGTGGCAGTTTGACTTCGGCGACTTGTCTTTGCGTTTTGTCAATTCTAACGCTGACTCACGTGTTTGTGGTCTTTCTGTCTTTGGCATTTCTTGTGTGTCATCTTTTGTTGGCTAACAAGCTTTTAAAAGCTCAGCGATGCGTTAAGTATGCAGAGCAAGCACGACATGTAACAATCATGACCAAGTTTAGAAGAGTATAACCGAGTTCCAGTCGGAAAGGTCAAACAGCTGTCGGCATGAACTCTCTTGAAACGAACCCAGAAGACCAAAGTCTTAAGAAACGGCCTCTGTCTGTTCTCACACATTCAGGCAGGCAGGCAGGCAGGCAACCCTTCAGGCTGATAATTAACCATTTCAATCTCAGCGTGACCAAGATTCTATCCTCCCATATGTGACGATGCATAATTTAGCGGTCAAAGTTTGTCAACCAAGCCTTGCTGTGCACATGCCCTAATTTCTCGTCGTTTGTTCGGGCTCTCACCTCGCTACGTATGGCCTTTAAAAAGACAGCAGTTCCAAAATTAGCTGCTATTCTTGAAATATTTCTTCCTGTATGTCGTTGCATTTTTAATAGACCGGCACGTCAAATCAAAGAGATTTTCTTATCAAAACTTGCCCTTCAGCTCTCATATTGTTTACTAAACATCTCATCTTCATCTTAATTCAACGTCATTACCATGTGACATCATTCTTGTTATTCCCAAAACACACACACACGCGCTGTGCTTTTGCAGAAACTACTTCGTATTAGGACATATAGGTTAAGACTGCTCAAAAGCTAATCAAGGGTTAACTTCAAGTTACTTGACCCACTCCAGTGGTCACAAGGGGGTCAGAGCTCATGCGAGTGTAAACAAGCTTGTGCATATCGTGTTTCCCAGGTGCGCCCAAGGTGTGGATAGTGCTATTCCCCGAAGGCACAATAACACTTGCGCTTGCAAAATCTAATCACAGTTATCCCGCCGTGCAATTAAAAAAAAAAAAAAAAAGCCACAATTTATATTACAAATTATACGGTAAGAGTTACAAAGAGGATGACACAATGCAGTTTTTTTTCTGCTACTTGTCTTGTTATATTCCACACACGAAGTACTCCAGCAGAAGCAGCACCAGCAGCTCCGTTACAAATTCCCTCGTCTCATTCCTGTGAGCCCTGCACTATATTCTCCGTGGAGCTTGACTCTAGTGGTGTGATGTCACCCGATGATGCCACGGCTGCCATATGGGCATGGCCGTCACTTCCTTTTGTGACTGTGCTGGGCACTGCTGAGCTGCTGCATCAACAGAAAAACAAGGAGTGAGAACAGGAACTGTAGGTCGTGTGTGTGTTTATCCACCTATACATAGCATTTTTGTTTTGACTGCTAAATAAAAACGAGATAAATGTGTTGTACAATTGTGGCTAGTATCTTATAAAAGTGGATTTTTGGAGTTTGAGTAACAATATTGCTGAACAGCAGATCTTTCTTTATGTAATGACTGTGGCTGCGTTAGCCATTCCTCAGGGGCTAGCCACAGATCACAATCGGTGAACCTGTTGCTAGGAGACATGTAAGTCCAAAGCCTCTCTGGCTGGCTGAGGTATCCTTGTGCGTATTTAACCAGCTTAATTGAGTGCTGCTGCGCCCACACAAATACAAGGAGTACTTTAGTAATACCTGCCGGACCACGGATGGATGCGAGCAGGGTGCCGATATGAGAAAAGAACATGCAATTCATTCAAACTATTACACAGCATTGTTCAGCAAGTGCGTACGGTGTCGTCACACACACACAAAAAAACGTCTTGGTAGAATGTATGAAACTTCCAAGGTCGAGCATGAGTTCAAGGATGCCTGTGGATCTGTGTTCATCGTCCAAAAGGTTTTTTACCCATGAAAATGAAATAACTGTTCCTTGTACAGGTCCACCGAATAATGACGTTAAATAAAACGATTCAGCCATTATAATGACAGTGGACTGACGTAAGTAAAGGGAAGCTTGCCAAAGACACTTTATACAAATGTAAAATTAATTGAAAGGCTGATTATGTATACTTTGTAAAAGGTTATATTAAATTATTTATATCATTATTTATATATATTATATTATCCATCCATCAATTTTCTATATATTATATTATATTATATTATATTATATTATATTATATTATATTATATTATTAAAAACCAAAAACCCAAAAAACCGCAAAGTTAAAGATGATTCAGTCCTCCAGTTTTTGTTCCTCCACAGAATTTTGTTTAAACTCCAAATGCCGTGACTTCATGGACAGTTGGCAGTGAAATCAAGAGTTCATACATCTGTTCACTTTGACCGTGAATGCCTCCAACTATTCTAGCTGATTCTGATTTATTGTTTTGATTGCTCATCTTCTCTCAACAACCCCCTTTTATATTTTGCACTCTGTTTATTTCTACGTGTCGTTTCTCTAAATAGACGGGTTGCCATAAGTGGTGTGCAGACAACAACAATTCAAAGCTTTTCACTTGAAGCTGCTGTTGCTTTGCCACCGGGCTTTTTTTGATGTAACCAGGGTGGGAGCCATTGGTCGTAATCAGGCTTAGCGCACAGCGAGGAGAAAAGTCACAAGGAGTATGAGTTTCATAGAAAGGTCGGGGGAGGATAGAATGGGGGAGGGGGGGGGACAGGAAGGAGTGAGCGCAGAGCCGTCCTCCAAGGCCATATACAGCTCTGATGCAGTATACAGTAAATGCTTGTGCGCGTGTGTGCACATGTATTGACCTTGTTTAAACAAACAGTCAACTGGCCCCCTGGCTCCCGCTGCCCTCCCTGGCGTGCTGGGCAAACAGCGAGCCTTTGAGATCAACGCAGTACATATGCATGACTGAAAAAAAAAAAAAAAGACTGGCATAGATAAAAGAGCAGCTTTTTGAACAAGTTCCCTCCATATTAGGAAGCAAACCATCCAACTTTTGGCATTATTCAATTTCGATTTACTGTACAGTTAATGTTTTAAGTAACATTATAAAAGTCCTAATTGTCATACAAATTTAAAGATGTTATTGTTAGCTGCAGTGTAATACTAACTAAAGAACTGTGGTATATGCAAACTTCGCAAAGGAAGGTCTGAAGCGAGATTCCAATTTCAAACCTTGAAACTGTGAGGCAGAAGTGCTCCAACTAAGTAAAGCTGAATTAAAGTAAAGCTGTTAATATAAAGGGGAGGAACAGGGAGATGTTTTGCAAAGTGATCTTATCGTGAGCTTATTTGCAGGAATTAAAAAATATATATATTGTATGTATGTTGTACTGCTCATATCATAGTCAGAGGCTCGACCCTTTTTGTAGGTCACAAAAGTAAAAGGTCCGCTTTTATGATTATCTTCACACTTTCATCTTTGCCATGACTCAAACACTAAAATACACAAGCAAAATTATTCACAGGAAGTCTCCCGTGTCTTGCGAAAGTCTCGCCTGACAGACTACAGCCTGATAAAAAAACGACCCGACTATTAACCCCTGAATTTACACCAAAGTCAAATGGCTCCACCCCCCTCGTTCTCCTCTCTAGTTGAATTTGAAGAGCGGCAGCTTATGTGCGTAAGAAGCCCCTCGCTCACTCCCATACATACGCACACGCGCATACTCGATTGCATACACAAAAAGTCTCACCATGGCAACGGTACAGCAACACAGGGAAACATTTAGCAGAGTCAGGCGCTGGATGTAAGAAAGTGTCGAGTTACGGTCTGAGCCGAGGTGGACGCTGACTTGTGACAAGAGTCACCAAGCAAAATCGGGATAGCAGATGAAGTCATATACGTATGCTGATTCAATTTGAATTCCAAATGATATGACCTTTCAAGAGCGAACACGGATAGCCAATTTGTGTTTCGCCCAGGTATTACCTTGAACACATCTTGGCCGCGTGTACAATATCATGTTTACACGCAGTGCTGGAGGATGTTTTTGCCCCTGAGCTTGTTGCCCTTATTACTGGACTAGTGGAACAGATGAAGGCCAAAAATAAATTTAGTGGGAGCTGAATATGTAACTGTATCCAGCTATTTTATTTTAGGGGAGAGAGTTCATCCCCAGCCCAAATCCAGTCTACTCAGAGGCAGCAGCCCTTACAGTTGCTTAATGGCATTTAATATAGAAGTGATTTTGTTTTTTTTAAGATCCATTTTTTTGCTGACCAAGCCAGCAAAGTCCGTACAGTTTGCTGCAAAGACCACGCTCGTGCGGTATTTCACACTTAGCACAGATTTAGGAGGTGACTCCGGAATGTGAGACAAGTCAAGAGTGCATGTGGTGTTTTTTTTGTGTTGTCGAGAAACATCCTCAAGCAGGAGTCCTCTTTTTACCCTTCTACAAAGAAGCCACCATTCGTCTTTTGTTGTTGCATAAACACATTGTGTTCAAGCCGGAGCGCTAGTGGCAGATGACTTGCACAAGGTCTAAAATTAACACGGGCCAAGTCCAAACTAGGGTTGATTTTCCATTTGGCGCATAAATATCTGAAGGCAAATGTTTGTACTAAAATAGTCCGTGTCATAAAAAACGTAGCAGAGTGTCTTTACCACGTTTGATGTCATTTACAGGCTGTCTCAATTTGATAGATGCAGAAACACACCAGCATGTACCTCAACATGGTGCAACAAGTTTTTTTTTTTTTTTAGCACTGTTTATACTTTGAGAGCCAATCCAGTTCGAGACTGTCTCTCTGCTCGAAATTTGTCGCTGGGCACCAGCTCATCAATGGTGGTGCAGAACAGGGGAACATAATAGACTACAAATTTCAAAGTTTTGAAGAAAAATCAAGTTGTACCAAAAATGGCTTTGAACCGCCATCATGTGATGTGAAGTTATGTGACTTATTCAGACTTCTTGTCTTTGGAAATGAGCGCAACTTCTTTTTTCCAGAACCGCACACTTTTCCCCCGTCATTTGTGTAGCGTTTACCCTTATGAGCGACGCAACCGCGCTTCAGCTCTTGTTTTTAAAGTAAATGTTATTCTTCCAGCAACCCTCCTTTTATGGCTCATGTGTTTATTTTATGTTAACAGAGACACTTTTGTGGATATTTGAAGCGCCCTTTCAGAACTAATTTGAATTTTTTAAATCAAAGCCAGAGTAAATTGAAAATAATCAAATTTGCAAATCAAAGCGAAAGTAAATTAAAAATAATCAGCTTTTTAGAAACGGTTGGATATTTGAATAAACGACTGTGTGGTGATTTTCAAGCGTCATTGCAACATAAAAGAAGTCTTTTTTTTGCCCTCTTATCACGGTTTCCTGCTTGCTTGAAAAAACAAAAATTGGCTTGTGTTTTTGTCAACACGTCAGACCGATTCATAACGACATAAATTAAAGCTTCAAGGAGTGACGAATGGGCTTTGCAACCCTTACAATTGAAACAGTAGCCCGAGGACATAATGAATCCATTTCGCGGAATTCCAAACCTGACTAGCGCAATGTCTATATATTTCAGACGGATATACGGAGTTTTATGAAGCTGCGAGTCAGTTCAGTATATTCAAGTTTTGCAATTAGACAAACTGTCAAGTTAGTCATTGAAGTACTAAGCCAAAAGGTATTCAAAATGGTTGATTTACCCAAGTGGCAGACTTCCTTTCATTTTTTCAGACATGGCTTTTCAAGACTTGTAGTTGCTTCTACTCTTAATGGACATGCCTATTTCATTATGTTGCTTTGTGAAGCTGACTTAAGGTTTGGCATTTCCAAAAAAAGCCACCTGTAGTCTCATCTGTGAGATCTACCTGAAAAAGATTCACCTTAAATATTGCAAAGCCATTAAAAGGGCGATTTAGAAGAGGCAATTTCAAGGGGGCTTCAAAATGATCAGTTGATGATTTAACGGGCACAGCAGTGGAAAAAACAACTGCGGCATGTGGCAAAGCATCACATGATGTTGAACTTCATCAGTTTTGGTGAGGTTTCTTGTCTTTCCACATGCAACTCTTAACTCGTTTTATATTGTCTGCGAAACATGTGCTGCTGCTGCTGATAAATCCTTTGTGAGCAAGCGCTGACCATCTGGGCAAAGCAAGTGCGAGCGTGTGGTTTTCCGAATTCAAAAATCATGTCATTTATACTCGTGGACCATTCAGACTGGGGTGCATAATGACCTGTTAGCTTGTTACTAGCATGATTTATGCTTTCATGTGGTTCTTAAGATCCAATGCGGTTGCCAAAGATGAACCCATTACTGGTTATTATGGAGGCCACATGCTGTTCCTTCGTATAACTTCCTTCCGAATACATTTCAAGTGCCAGATACTGTATTTTACAACAGGGAGTGGGATTCTCTTCAATATATGCTACACCAGAAGTTAATTCTCTGGTGTCAGATTGTAAGCTCTAGTTCCAACTCAGCACACACATAAATAAGTAGTCAGTCATATTTATCCCGTCATGCTTCCATTGCGAAACGCAATGAAAAGATCTGGTGAAGTACACGAACTCTGTATAAACATCTCTCCGGTCTTTGCTTTCCAACCGAAGGCATGGAAATTTGTAGCTGAAATCGAAACACTTTGAGCAAATTAATGGATTTAAGTGGCGCCTAAAAAGTATCAACGGAGGTTTCGTGCTGTATTTCTTGTTGAGCAATATCCAGATATTACTGCAAATAACCCTTGAAATGTCTACGCCTTGAAATAAAGATAACATCACTGTGTGGTTTGCATTATATTATCTGGTTGTGGTCATTAATGTCTTTTAAAGGCAATGATAAATTTGAGGGATTCACTCACAAATAGCATGTGAATTCCAAGAGAGGACAGTTCTAGAGCACACGGTATCAATCTCAAGATTCAATGCAAATAGTTGGGGAGTATAAGATTAGTTACACGGTATTTTCACAGGACTAGCTTGGTTCAGTTCTACTCATCTTTTCGGCATTAGTAGACAAATCATATCATAGGAGATACTGAGGTCAGCAAGAAAATGGAACGCAGTAAAATGTTGACGAAGGAGTTGGGCGCTGCAGTGCCAAAAACCAACGGCAGAGCAGCAGGGTATGCTAACGTTAGCATCTGTGTTTATTTTTCTCATTTCTGGTTTTAGCTGTGAGTGACCAGAAGTGGTTTATACCACCCATATGGTTTAGACTGGTAGTACCACCAATTGCCAATAAAAGTGACGTACGTAGCCAGTAGAGCCAGGGCAAGCTGAGTGGAAAAAGGTGCATAATGGGGATAACGACAATAACAGTTTTTTAGGGCGTACCTTTGAATTATAATTCTGGTACTTTGGTTGTGATAAGTAATGGTTTGCCTTTTGATTAAGCTTGTTGTATTCACATAAGTCAATGTAATCCAAGGCATGGTCGTGACTATTCACACAAGCCTTTTCACTCAGGTTGGTTTTGGAACAGCATGTGACAAATCCCACTTGCTCTCCCTCCTGTTACCACAGTATTGGACGGAGCGTTGACGCGGTGGCGTGTGACGCAAAGCTCAGAAGAAGATGGGGTCAGTAACCAGCTGTAGCTCAGTTGAGGCTTGGCAGTTCACAGGGTGAAAACAACACTGAAAGACCTTGTTCTCCTCTAGCCTCGAAGAGCTGCCCTCCATCTAAACTGGGGTTTGGTTGGGGGGGGGTTACGAGGGCAGGACAAGGCGTGCAAATGTGAGCGGGGGTGCCATCCCGCCGTCACCGAGTCTGCCAAGCACAACATTTACAACAGTAGTGGGATTGTTTCAGAATAAGGTCCAGCTCTCATTTCCATCTTGCCCTCGACTCTACCAGACACGCAACACTTTCCGCCATCAAATATCTCACCTGTCTTCTTGAGTGGAAACCAGGGTGCCAACTCTCAGGACAAATGGAGAAAGCAGCTGTTTGGCGGGTGTGCAAAGCCAACACGGTTGGCAGGCGTTAGACACGAGATTTGAAAAGGCCGACAACGTTATTACTGGCAATTTTCTCTCCTTGTCATACTCATTTCAACTATGAACGGACTTTAGACACACTCTACTCTTTGGGTAACCATGGCTTGTCTCTGAGCCGGTACTCTGAGAGGTACTTGACAATAAATCCTTAGTTCCCTTTGCTTAGTATTCAATTAGTTAGTCAGTACACACTGTGGTTCTTTTCAACAGTCATGAGTCATGTAGAAGGTATGAATTCTGTTATGGTAGCGAGATTGCCTGTATTTCTTTTCTTGATGTCATATTCTGCTTTACCACAGTCGCACCAGGTAAACTTCTGGGGAACTACTAGGTGTGAGGCATTACCGTCTCCTGGGCCAGGTGTGGAATTGGAAAAAACATTGAGGCCTATTAAGTGAATCATCAGAACGTCAAAATGCCAGATGAATCTCCGGTGCCTTTGCCAGAACTATAACAACCTTGAGCCGCCATTTGAAATCCCTCCCAAACAAAAGTCTGACTGCTGACTGTTTCTTTGTTCACACCTTACATCTGGATCTGCCCTCCCGAGTTTGATTCCACTTTCTATCATGTTTCAGCTGGTTGGCTACAACGAGAAGCCTGTCAACCTGCAGATGTTCATCGGAACAGCGGATGACCGTTACCTGAGGCCGCACGCGTTTTACCAAGTGCACCGCATCACTGGGAAAACGGTGGCCACAGCCAGCCAGGAGATTGTGATCACCAGCACGAAAGTTCTTGAAATTCCTCTGCTGCCTGAAAACAACATGTCCGCCAGGTACATGTCACAAGTATTTCTTCCGGGCTGCATTTTTCATTTACGAGCTCCCGCCGTGAGGGAAGTCCAACTCTGTTTATGGGCTTCTTCCAATGTGAGTTTTTATGTATTTTTAATTTAAACCAACATAAAGTGGTGAACACCAAAAGAGTAGAGAAATAAACTTTATGTGACTATTTAAGATTCAGCATCAGGACAATATTTGCGTAAGGCCCGTTTGTTTACACTGGATTTAAATGGAAAGGATGTGGTCTGGACTTTCCCACTCATTTTACATTCTAAATTGAACATAATTCTTCCAAAACCCTGCCGTGCTTGTATTTTTTTTTCTTCCGGATTTCACAATTTACTTCCAACTGCTTTCCCTTCCTCTTCCCATAGTATCGACTGCGCGGGCATCCTTAAGCTACGGAACTCAGACATTGAGCTGCGGAAGGGGGAAACGGACATAGGAAGAAAGAACACAAGGGTACGCGTGGTGTTCCGGGTTCACATCCCTCAGCCGAACGGGAAGGTTCTGTCGCTGCAGGCTTCCTCCATTCCTGTAGAATGCTGTGAGTCGTAAACACACACACACACACGCGCACACACTATCAATCACGTTTCTCTCACTGACGTAAGCCACCTTTTCTTTTGGTGAAAATGTAAATATACTTCTGAAATGTCAAAATTTTCCTGTGTATACGTGAACAACGATGACTTTGTAAACTCTCTTTTGTCTGTAACCTCTGCTGCGTCTCGCCCAGCCCAGCGTTCGGCTCAAGAGCTGCCCCAGGTTGACAAATCCAGTCTGACCAGTTGTCTGGTCAGTGGGGGAGAGGAGATGGCCATCACTGGGAGCAACTTTTTTCCAGAGTCCAAAGTCATCTTTTTAGAGAAAGGCCCTGGTAAGAGCTTCGTTGTTTTTTTGTTTTTTTTTGAGTGCTAAAGCTCAAATTAAAAAACACAGCTTTCAGAAGTAAAAAGATCAATTCACTTCTGTTCTCTAAAGAGAACAAGTAGATAGAGCATTCCCTGAGCCAGTCGCTGCCTGCCCCAATTACTATTGTTCTGCTGTGTTAAAATCAAGTTCACACGTGCCAAAAAGTAAAGTCGTGTGAGTGGGAGACCCTTTTAAAGATCTCTGAGAGAAATAAGGCACACAGGAATGTCTTCAGCTCTTTGAGGGCTATGCGGCGAAGCATGGCGTAGAGATGCAGCGTGATTGAACGGTCAAGTCCAAAACACAGGAGCAAAGGGAAACCTCAGAGAGAAAGCTGGGAAGTGGACTGTTAAAGAAGGTAGAATGACTATGAGCCAACAGGGAATGGAACATGACGATGATGATGGTGATGATTGGGGATTGTTTAAACGAACCCCCTCATCTCTACTAATCTGCCCGCTTTAGTTCAGAAAGGCCCTGATTGGAGTAATTGTCGTAATGGAAGAAATAAGAAAGAATGGAAGGCAGTGACTGATATTTTTCCATTTTCCTTAACTGAAAAACAACAGAAGTTGTGTGATTATTATAGGATGGTACCATAAATGGCTTGAGTCTGACACTGATCTCTTGCCTCTGAGCACATGTGATCTAACTAGGGAAAATTAGACATTTCGTTTGTAGATTTTTAGTCAAGACCGATGATTTCAGATCAAATTCAGAGGAATACTTTGAGAAGTCAAGACTAAGTCCAGACCAAGACGTTGAAAAGTTGAGAAGATTCCAGACTTTGTGGAACTCAGGCCAAGACTTGGATAAATTGAGACCACATCCAGACAAAGACTGTAAGGGGCTTGAGACAAAATCTAGGCCAAGACTTTGAGAGTTGAGTCCCAGATCAGGACTTTGATGGATCTTGTACCAAATCCAGCCCAAGACTTTGAGGAGTCGACGCCACTAGATCAAGAAGAACTGACATGCTTTGAAACAAACAAGAAAAGTCTAGTGTCCTTATTTCACCTGTTGCAGATTAGCAATAAAATATTTTCCTCATTGGATAGCACTGATAAACAATTCATAAAATTCTTCTACTATTTGCGTACGCACAGCTTTAGTATTTCTTTCGAATAGAATAGTAAAATAACCACACTTCATCAGACATTCAAGCTAAGACTAAATAAAATATATCAACTTTACAAGGATGGAAGTGTTTATAAATGAGACTAAGCAGCGACTGCAGAGCGGTGACAGACACACTCACTCGTTTTTCACCGTTTTATCTCTTTAGTAAAAGACAAACTTTAGTTATTTGATCATCTGGCACAGAAGTCGCATCTGCCCGATCCGAGTCATTTTCTTAGCTAGGTATGAGCTTCTTGTTGGTGCTTGTCGTCTGACAGAGCATGTGGGGCCCTTGCTCCAGCCTGTTGAATGTCAACAAGACGTGAAGCAATAATGCACTGCTGTCAGCTACCAAGACATTCAAGGTCATTTCTTCATCTGGAAGGAAAATTTTTCTCTCAGTGGATACGTGACTGTCTATTGCATTACCACATCCAATGCATTGGTTCTTATCTTCGATTACAATAACTGGAAGGTTAGCTTTAAAGCTACAGAAAATTGAAAAGCCTAAAATGTTCCTGAGATTAGAGAGTGGACTCAAGGTCCACAAAGCCTCACCCTCCGTGCTGTTTCGGGAATTATGAAGGATCCCTTTGGTGTTTTGGGGAAGACGCTACGCAGGTGCAGACTGCGGTAACATCATTCAAATGTGGCCTTCAAATAATGTAGCTCGAATCTACATTCTGTACTAACATAGCAAATCAAATAAACTTTGAGTCAATGGCTGCAGTGTCTTCCAACCACAGGGGCCTGTCAGTGTTCCCTACCATGTCTAGCCAAATAATTAAATCCATCATAGGAAAACGGCAAAGGATGTTTTTCAGCAGTTTAAATAAATACAGTGATTCCACTGTGCGCTTTAAAATGTCAGCCAGGCAAGACAAATAGGAGGATTATTTGGACATTTGATTGTGAATCGAGTCGTCACCACTCAGAGTTTCTCCTCGTGGACTCTAAAAGGACACGTCAATAACAAATTGTGTGGTCCCTTGACCCATTCGATTGTGCAGATGGTAAAAGTAACATTTTTTTCTCCCCTCTTTTTTCATTACTGTCTTCTAGATGGGCGGCCACAGTGGGAAGTGGAAGCCAAAATCATTCGGGAGCAAACTCAAGGCGTGAGTAGTCTTTTTGTGACCTAAACTGTAAATCGAGTGGAACGCAATCTGCATTTCCATACAAATATTTTCTTCAGCAGAAATTCTGACTAATTTTTAAAAATTAATTCAACAGTTTTAAAGCATCAATACAAACTATCTCACACACAAAATCAGAATCTTAAAATGGTAAAGACAAATGTGGGGAGGTAATCCATATCCCACATATGTTTAGACTCACTGTCACACTGTATACACATCAACTGGTAATGTAATGTAAATTGTAAAAGTAAAACATACATTAAATTCTTCCTTTAGATTACTAGTGACAAGCATTGGCAGCTAATCAGTCTCCAGTTGTAGGCTAATGCGAAAAACTAATGTAGCGGTCGACACTAAGCGCTACTTCTTGTAACAAGAGAATGGACTAGTCAAAGTCAAATCAAAAGTTCAGACAATACCGGCTGCAAGCCTGATCATCTGCTCTGGAAGGGGAACAAAAAGGAAAGTAGAGATAAAAGATAAAAGTTGTAAGAATGCTAACCATGACTAACAAGAAGCAATATCTACCCGCAGTCATCCACATGACTACTGATGGTCATCATGCCACTGAACACTGACTAATTGAGGTGCACCAAAATTTGCTATTGGTTGAACCACCAAATCGAAGTTTTACTGTACAGATTTTTTGTTACCAAGTACATAAAGTGAGTTGAAATAATGTGCATTGTTTTGCTTTTCTCCACAGTCGTGTATTGTCGTGGAAATCCCTCCCTACCACAGTAAGACGGTGAGCTCGGCTGTGCAAGTGCAGTTTTATGTCTGCAATGGAAAACGAAAAAGGAGCCAATCCCAACGCTTCACCTACCTTTCAGGTGAGCTTAAAAAATATCTTTATTTTCAGATTTTTTTTTTTTAATGTCGCAATTTCTATATGCTCTTGAACCAATTACATTTCTGCACAGACATGATGCAATCCTTTTTGTTTGTGGCTTCCTGTTTCGTCCCACTCTAATAGTTCCAGAGTACATTTAAGACGGCAACACACTATTGTATCACAAAACCATTTTGAACCTGACTGTGACGCAGTGAAGTACCACAATGACACAAACACCTGCTTGCTGTTGATTTTGTCAAACCTTCTCTAACTCCAAAGCCTCTTTTCGTCCTCAGTCTTTTTCTGCTCAATGTGGTGGGCGGAGACTCCTGAGACTCGAATGCCAACATTTGAGTGTCTCCCGGTGTGTGTACGTGTGTGTGTGTGTGTGTGACTATACACGACATCGCGCCCCTCCACCCACCTGCTCTCTCTATTTGCGAGCACGCCCACTCAGGCAGTTCCTGTTCCTGTTCTCTTTTGACAGTTCGGGGCAGCCAATGACAGCAGAGCAGAGTAAACCCTGCTCTGTTTGCTCGCAAAAGCAGGTTTGCTGACACCATCAGAGGCACCGCAGACACCACCTGCTTTATTGTGTGTGCGCGTGTGTGCGCGTGTGGGTGCAGGGGGTGGTGGTCTTCTAATAAGTCATGTTTCCTGTCTAATAGGTCATGTTTCCTGTCTTGTTGTGAGCTGGGTCGTAACGATCCCTCATTTAGTCCGTTTGATAAAGTTACACAAGAAAGGAAATGTACTATTAGAAAAAATAAATATATCCTGTTGTAGAAAAAGTATTTTCCCGTCAACATCAGATTAATTATTCCTTTTAGTTTAGATGTTTGTAAATGCGTCGGCACGATAGCTTTGTTTTTTTTGTAACCGCTCGTCCCTCCATCCCAGAGGCTTGATGGGGTGAGTCGAGGGCGTGAGATCAATGAACTCGTTTGTTCTATTGCTCTGGTCCGTGCTGGGGGGCATTCAGGCATTCAGCCTGTCACACAGCATTTCACGTGATGCCGTCCAGACTGACCGGCAGCATATGCTCGCCCTCTGAGTCTGAGCTGAATGAAAATACTAATAACTCGCCTGTTCATTGTATGAATGGAAAATGTGGCTTTTATTTAAATTTGAATTTTCTATCTTTCTGTCAGTCCAACTTAGTAGGAACATTTTGGAAAGACACATGTACACTGTCTCTGCATTTCTGAAAAATGATCATTGCAGCTTTAAAAGTACCGACTTGATGGATGTACACTATCTCATTCTTTCTCCTAATCTTCAGTGATGGTGAAGCAGGAGCACCGGGATGAGCTGGACCATCCGGCTGTACCTGCCATGTCCATGCCCCTGACACACACTGCCAGCCTGGTGCGCCCTCAGCTGCCTTCCCCCGATCAGGGCCACCCATCGGATAACCTTCTGTCCACCTCCCCGCACGGCCTGGCCTCGAGCTCGGGACCCGTCCTGCTGCCCCTGCAGTCTCCCTGCCCCACACTGGGCTCCCCGTCCTTCCAGCACCTGCCTCACCTCCAGGGTCGCGGTTTGCACCACGCCCCCGCCGACTGCCACATGCCGTTCCATCCGAGCTCCTCTCCTGTTCCCCTTCCTGCCTCCTCCTCGCCCTCTCGGGCCGCTTACCAGCCCATGCAGCGCAACCAGAGTCACGCTCATAACCTGTCCTTCAACGGTCAATCCAGCTTTTCTCCTCAGAGCTACGACAGGATGCCTTTCCAGCAGAGTCCCGGTGCGGTGTCACACCCGTTGGGCATGGGGATGGTGTATTCCTCCTCCCCCTGCTCGTCCCCGTCGACGCCCGTGTCGTCGGGCCCCATCGCCGGTTCCCCGCAGAGCCACCAACCACTCCTGGCCCCCTCATCCCCTCACCTTCACACGCTCGGAGGCTACCACTGCTCCCCGAATCCCACTCAGGTGTCCTCACCTACCGGCCACCCACTCGTGGGGCCCCACACTTCCCAGCTGCAGCGAGCCATGGCTTACCACCCAGCGAGTCAACGCTCAGCCTCCTGCCCCACGCCGTCCACTGCCCCTCCTCCACATATGATCCCATCGGCCCAATCGGGGCCTTCATCCCCTCAGCTCCACTCACTGCCCTACCAGTCTCCCACTTCCTCTTCGCCAGGTAACAGTCCCTTGGGCCCCTTGCAGCATCCGCACTCAGGACAACCTTCTCCTCAGGCGGCTAGCCCGGTCATGGCCGGCTTGTCCCCGACCGCTACGGGGCCTTTAGTGCACCCGCTAAGTCCCCCCCAGGGGCCTTTCACATCAGAAGTCGAGAGGCTGAACATCAAAGAAGAGCCGGAGGACAGGGAGCCCACCTTCCGCACGATAGGCCTACAAGACATCACGCTGGATGATGGTAAGATATTCAAATGATATTTACTAAAGTGTAAACTAACAGATTGGAGTTCAAATATGGTTTTGTGCCAGTAATTGCAAAAAGGGAGACACAAGTACCAAACAACCGGTTGATTCTCGGCTGAAATTGGCACGCATCATAGTCAGGTTGAAGAGCACGCACATAAGAGTTCAGCTGCTTTCCAGATGAATCTTTGAGAGATAGTCAAGGCCATTCATAACAAGTGGTTGCATAGATTACAGCAAGCGTCCACGTCTAAAACAAGACACCGCTCGGGGATTCAATTACATCATGTGACATGCGAGGCAAAGCCATACCCCATGATGTAAAACAATACTCGTCAGCATCACTTTATGTTCTGTGAGCTAAATCCTTGGTGTTTGATTACAGTGATAGGGTTTCATCTGTCAGTGTGGCCACAGACTGAGAGGCAGGACTTTATTGATTACGAAAGACCCACAGGGCTGATAAGCGAAGCATCAGATTAAAGGCTCCAATTCTATTAGATCTATGGCGGACATTAGGAACCTAATTACCTCCACCAGACGAGGGGTTACGCTTGTCATTTGTTAGCTTCGGCTATAGTAAATCCATTCAATTCTGGCTCCAATCTGGATAAAGTTGCAGAATGAGGAATATAAGTTTTGTCTTGAATAGTACGGTCCATAGCAGAACAGCAAAAACAGATTGTGTGTGCTGCTGTGGTTGTTCAATCCTGTGTACATGTGTGTGTTTTCACAAGTCTAATTGGGATGCTCAAGGGAACATGTTGACTTAACAATTAGCAGTCAACTCAGTGCAAAGCATGACACCACTGGCTTTTATCCCCCCCCGCCCCCCCCTGGATTTCTTTTATCTGAAGTACATGTCTCCCAACAGCCCCTTATCCGCCTGTCAGGAACTTGGCTAGTTCGCCATATTCAAATCAGGGTCGTACGGGGCGGGGGGGTTAATAAATAGCCTGTCGAGATTCTGTTGTTACATTGTGTGCTAGCACGGGTCAGCCTAATTAACACAGGCTGCTTGTCAATAAGTCATGTGTGAAAATCCAGTGAGGTTCATCGGGGAGCCGTGTTTATGCAAGCGCACACGCCACTGAGTTGGCTGTGTGCAGGGTTTAAAAAAAAAAAAAAAAATCTCCAATTTTAATGTGAACATGCACATTAAAGTGTATTAAAGTTTGCGGGGTCTCTTCAATTTGTTTCTGACACACTTGCGTACTTTCCGGAAGGGAAAAGTACATTGTGCTCTTTTACAAAAAAGTTTGAGAGTGACACAGTTCAGCCGGGAATGTGAGCTCCCCCTTTGAGCCTGTGGCTAAAAATAGCTTTGTGTGCCAGCCCGGCTCTGTAGGCCATGTTTTGAAGTAGCAACATGGAGCCTGGCCCCGCTCTGTTTTTAAGAGGTCACTGCCTGCTCACTAAGTAAGATCGGATTCACTCTGTGCCACTGACAGACGCAGCATCACTGAGTGTATTCACCAGCCCTCCATGCAAGGCTTTCTGCTGAGTCATGACTAAAAGTACGTTTACATGGCAACAAGCATGTACAAACAGGTATTATTTTCTAAATTATGACAAATGCCTGGTCAATGGCTGGCAATTTCACACACGTGCAACTGCTTGGCCGAAAGGCAACTCACAATTGTACCTGAATCAATGTAGACAATTTTTGCAAAACGTTATTCACAACTGAACTGCAACATATGGAAGTAGATTAAAAACAAGTTGTAGTTGCTAACCAAAAACATCTTCCAAGGCTGATCAAGGAGTTATTGTACATTATGCCGAGACAGCATTCCAGTCGACCCGGACAGGTGGTCGCTTCACAATATTGTGTGCATCCATGTTTACATTCCGGGATTTATGAATTCGAGGTTATGTTCTGCAACAGGTAGATTTTTTTTCGGAAACCTCAATACTATATATTACAACGCATGGTAAAATAAGTATAGCATAAGCTTTTCATAGGTCAAAATTAAAGACAAAATTAAAATATACATATAGACTGCGCTCTGCACGAGAATTGCACCTGAAACGTAAATAGGACCCGGAGTGTGTGTCGAAAAACTGCCCTTGTTAGCTAGCAGATGGCCCTTGTGACGTACAGGCTTGTGTAGAGAAAGAAAGAGAGAGAGAGAGAGAGAGAGAGAGAGAGAGAGAGAGAGAGAGAGAGAGAGAGAGAGACAGCGAGATTTTGTGTCTTTAAGGCTAATTTTTCAATATTGTTAAGAAAAATATATTTTTTTTTTATTGTTTGGAACTCCTCCATCCATGCTATTGTTACATTTAGCGCAACAAACGAGTTGATGGAATTATTAACCAATGAAATTAATGAGCCAAACCCATCTCTATTTTGTTGCAGTATTGTGTGTGTGTGTGTGTGTGTGTGTGTGTGTGTGTGTGTGTGTGTGTGTGTGTGTGTGTGTGTGTGTGTGTGTGTGTGTGTGTGTGTGTGTGTGTGTGTGTGTGTATGCCACACAAAACCACAGACACACAGGAGGTAAGGTGACAGACTGACAGACAGATGGGCGGACAACTTTAACGTCCAATCACTCAGCACGGCACCACCGACGAGACACTCAATTTGGAACGTTCTCTGCTTCAGACGTACAAAATGAAGCACAGCTGCTCTTTTTCAAAACGTGCCGCTTTCTTAGTCGTTGCACGTAATGAAGTGCACAATTGCGTTTACTCTGCCGTCTTTGTCGGCAAAAATATTTGTTACGTTATCATCCACACAGTCTGTTTGTCCTACTCAGCTGCCATAATAACAGAAGGTCCGCCTCAGACAGATCGTCGTGGCACAAATGTACACACAGCAAGTGAAGCGTATAGACGAGACAACCTCTGACATCAAAGCTATCACTGATCCAATGTTTATCGTGGTAAAAATCTGCGATACACAGATTTTCTAACAAACTTTTTTTTTTTTACCACATGCTTCAAGCACATTTAAACTTAATGTAATCCTTAGTGCACAAGTTATCAAACTACCACCCAAAAATATACCGAGCTCCCATGAATTTATTGAGTGCAAGGTTAATTGAGAGCATTCAGAGAATTTTGTTTTCATGATCACAAAAGCACAGAAACTATCAAACGAACGATCAGGCTTATTTCATTCCAGACATTTTTGCAGATCTATATTTACAAAAAATATTGAATAAAAATCTATATATAACAAAATAATTAGAAAGTATAGCAATTCTACAAAATTGACTTTTTAGTAACATATTTCTTTTGCTGCCTCTGTGCGTGACTGAGTTCACTAATAGATTTGTCTAGCAAACCTCCTGATTGGCTGACATTAAAAGAACCTTGGAAACAGGATGGAAAAAAAAACATATTTCCATCAAATTAAAGCCAATAACAAACATTTGCGGCTCTGTTCCCCTTTGAAAGAAATGGAAATGGACGTCATGTGTCATCTTTCCATACCATGAAGGTCTCACAGAGGCAAAAGCTTAGGAAAATGGTGCCAGTGCTTCCTTGGCCTTCCAGACAGGAGGATGGAAAGACCTCCATGAGCACGCACATACTAAATTCAAACCATGCTTGCGTTGTTCCTCAAACGCTAAACACGTTGTTGCGGCTGTTGTCACTCATCAGCCGTACAAGAATTCAAAAGCGGAGAAATGCATACAATGCACATAATCTGTGTGGGAGTCACATGAATGCAAACGTGAGAAGATGTGCACTGATGATTTTGTTTTGTCTACTTGGAATGATGACATGTAGGAACAGAAGTTACAATTAGCTGTCAGGAGACAATTGTCACACACTGTGATTATCTTCTATAATAGGTACCTAAAGGCTTAAGGACATTGTCGGTCATTATGACAGTTGTTGGAGACTGTTTCACCGCTAAGTACAAAAGCACAAAGTTATTCAACAGTTTACTAGGCAAGAATCATGTCAAGAAAGAAAAATCCATCAACTTCAAGAAAGCCACTTTGGGCAAAGAAATGAGTTTTCTAAAGAGAACAACAATGCTGGCTTTTGATTCGACCGTTTGCAAAAGACGTCATTAACAAAGCCCTGCAAAGTGGAAACTCTCCTGAGATACCCCCCTTCCCCCCCTTTGTGGGCAAATCAAGCCTCTTCTGCGCAAAGCTTTTCCATTGTGGCTCTTTATTTCCTTAAACCACTGTGCCGGTCTCAACCGACACTTTTGAGAATGTGGAATAGTCACTGCACATGAGTGAAAATGAAGACTGCTTAATGCGGAACATGTTGCAGAGAGCGCTGGCTTTTTGGAGAGGGCATCTTCGGTGGATCATAAATCTGACTGTCATCAGCATAGTGATTGAAGGAAATCCCATGCTTTCTCAAGATGGAACCCAGGGGTAACGAATAGAAAGAGTAGTAGAGGGCTTAACATTGAACCCTGTGGAACGCCATAAGATAAGATTCAAACCAATCCAGAACGCTACCACAAATACGCTTGTACATTTCAAACCTCAAGATCACGACTAGTGTTTGCCGTCTTCTTGCTGTAAAAAAGCAGGGACATTTTTTTTTTCGATATCTCAATGTGAAACTTGTATATTTTCCTGAGATTTGTGCAATCAACTGTTATTCAACTGAAGCTGTGGATTGCCTCATAGTGTTTTGCAAATAGGGAGCCCCCCTGCAAGTCATCTGTAGAGGGTCTCCCTCCGGTTCAGGGGAAAGCATTCTACCAGTAAATACGTGAGTGGGGCAACAGTAAACTACACTTCAGTCTCCACTCAGATCTCTCTTTCACTTGTGGCTTTCTGGTACTGAATTCAAAAGAATCTGTTGATGATGTCAAATGTCACTAAGTTACCTTTGCAGCACACTCATTGAGCAGTCATAGGTCAGAGCTTATGACGCATAACATTTCTGATAGAGGAAACAATCACATACGGTGGAAGTCTAAAAGGCGTGTCACAACTTTTTCTCAATAAACAAGTTGAAATTTGGTGCAGTGGAAAAATTAGTGATTGTTTCTGCAAACACCCACAGGACACGGCATGTCTTCCACTGACCACTTTGATCGTCACACGTTGCTATTTGTGTGAACAAAACAAACTGCCTTCTTTTAACCCTCTGTACAACTGGCTTTCGTTTGGAAATGTATTATTATATAATATTCAAGATGTGCTAATCCAAATTATACTTGACCAGGGTGGGGACTTTGGTGGGATTTATTTTTTGTTCCATTTATCTTTGTAAATATATCAACAAACATAAAACATTGAATGATACATTTTAGCTTTATAGTGGCAACTTTTGGATAGTTTAAATTTATGGAACCTTTACTGGTAGCACTCTGGATTACTTTAGAACCTGTCTAGCAGTCAAATCAAGCCTCTGTACTTCTTATGGTGTTCCACAGGGCTCAATTATAGGGCCTCAGCTTTTTTTATATATATTTAATGCCCCTGCATGGGTTCCATCCTTTTGAAAAAGAAATGTAGTTCTGACAAGGAACAAATTAGTTAAGGGTAAAGTAACTTTGCTACAACGGGATCTGCACCAAGCTATAAATGAAATTTTATGTGTGAAATTTTGACACAGATGAATTTTTTTCACTTGATTCATCTTTTTTTATACATGGTTATAAAGTTGATCTTTCGTTTCTTAGGGTACTCTGAAAGGCGCATTATGATCATGAGTAGTCATGTTTTCAAATATATGCATCGTCGCACACGAGCCCAGTGCGAGCGAGCGTGTGGTTGGGTTGACGTAGGGAAGGAAGAGCCTCCCACGCCAACAGGATGACACGACCCATGGTGGCCAGGCACGGAAAGCACATGCGCCACGGCAATAACTTGACTTTGTTGTTACATGAACATTTAGTGGCAATGATTAGAAAAAAAACAACTTTAGAGTAGGAATACCATATATTTCATTCTATACGCAATGTGCCCCCCTCCTCCACAAATCCTTGTTGAGCAGCTTTGTGGAATGACTTTTATTCAAATGAGTTACGGCACGCGGGGTCTTGTTTTGCCGCGTTTTTTTGAAGGTGACGACAGTGCAAAGGAAGGCCAAAAGAATGCAATGCGCGCTTCCTTTATCAGCCAACAGACAAGCTGGAGTCGTCTTCCAGCACCAAACCAGTCCATCCAGCCTCGTCGCCGACATGCCGCCACACGGCAACGAGTTACACGTTCAACTTATTCGTACACGCAAATGACATGTAGGATTTAGTTTGCAAAACGTCTCAGCTGATTTGCTGAGAAAATTCATGAGCCTTCTGCTATAATTTCAGGAAATACAGAATTAAAAAAGAAAATAAAGAAGAATCCAAGTTCAGCAATCGTATTCTGGAATCGGCCTGAAATTTCAGTTACAAAACATGTACAAAAACGTTTTCATTCTTTCTTTTCCGCAGTTAACGAGATCATCGGCCGAGACATGTCACAGTCACCCAGCGGCCGTGGCGCCGTCCGAACGGCCCACGGCACACAGTCGTAGCCAACCGACCGGATGGCAGTCCCAACACCAGGGTACTTCAACTCCCACAGTGCACCACCTGTCAGGCCTGCTCAATATACTGTATACATGCATCAAGAGCATGAATGTGGGTGATTTGATTTTCTTTTTCACAAAAATCACCCTTTTTGAAACGATCAAAGCATTTACGATCCCTTTGAGGAGAAGAAGCAGCTCAACATTCCGCAACTGTCAATCACATGTAAAGCTCTGGACATCACTCACGCCCCCTGCTGGCAATACCTGTTGTTGTTCTTGATATATAGATGCCATAAATTGGCAGTAGATAAAACTTTTTCTATTAGACGAAGCTCCACCCTATACTCCTTAAACATAGTTGCTTGGCACTTAGATGTCAGCAGATGGCGCCAAAGTGATATTTTTTACATTAGGGATGGCTTTGGCCTGAGCGCAAAAAAATATCAGATAGGTTAAAAAGAAAAATGGCAGATGCCGAACCGCGAATGAGCAAGGGTCACTGTATTATTTATCACTATTACCTGGTACTAGCATTGAATGGCAGCAAAGTTCCCTTTCCAACCAAATGACCTGAAATCTCCATTTTATTCACAAGCTATAAGATGGCTGCTCATTTTCTCTGTGCAATCATTTGAAAGAAAAAAAAAATCTCCCCAGTGTGCCTTGTTTGCAATGAGACAAAAGTATTTTCTAATAATATAGTCCACAAAATGTCCAAGGTCTGGATGTGAAGATTTTTTTAAACAAAACCAACCCCAGCAATATCACTTGAACTGGACCATTTTTTTCCCTGCTGGTCTTATGATGATAATGATGATGATGATAATGAGTCTATGCATTCACCTTCAGCCTAATAAGCCTTCACAAACCCGAAATATGAAACCTGTAGCACAGGGGTGGGCAACCTGTGGCTCGTTGGCCATATATGACCCACCGGGTCGGAGCAAATGATCTAAGCCCACCTCGTCGGTCTTTTGAGGAATTCACGACAGCTATCTGATGACTTAATGAGAACTGAGGAAACCCACCCCTGACAGAGACCTTGAGACAGCCAAGGCCCATATTGTGCGTATGTGTGCGAGAGAGCGAGAGGAGTGTCTAGTCCTATTTTAAAGCACACGTGTATCTAAGGCTATGCAAAGTACAATAAATATGACAAAGGAGTTACTTTAACTTCACAGCAGCAGAATGACAATTTTTTTAGGACGCCTTAACTCGTTTTGTCAGTGTGTGTTGTTGGATTTTTTTTTCCAGGGGGCGGGATGTTTTTATGTTGGTTGTTTTTTAAAGCATCAAAACAAATCAAGAAACAGTGTCATCTTCGGCCGCAACCAAAGAGTGAACAATACAGCGTGTTCCCACTTGACAAAAAAAAAAAAACTGTACTCAACTCTATTTTTGATACAAATGGATGTCATGTCATTCCTTAAAAAAAGATTGGGGACATACTGTCTGAATATTGAACGCGATAAATAGATATATGACAAATAAAAAGGATGACACGTACATGACGTTGACAGCCTTTGCAGCTTTTTTTTTTTTTTCCTTTCATGTGTTACCCATCTGTATACAAACTGTTTTGTACAGAAATTTAAAAAGGGAAATGCAGGTTTAGCTGATGTTTACCAAGCCTTGTATTGTCAACAGTTGTATATTTTGTATGTTAAAGGATTTTTTTTTTTGGTAACTTCTACGACTGCAGTGCTTTTGGAAATTATTCAAAGGGAATAACTTGCATCATGCTGTAGGTTTTCAAAAGTAGTGACTATCAATAAAATGACAAAAAAAACTTCACCCTGTCTATTTTTCACTGATTTTCACTCTATTTCTTTTTTCCTTTATAGAGTCATTCATTGATGTATTTCAACATTTTTTGTCACACACAAAAAAAATGTCAATTGACGAAAACTGCATGCAGACAAACCGTTTTTGCTACCGCTCATGAGCTGGAGCCTATCCCAACTGATTTACACAGTGGACTGGTTGCCAGCTAAAAGCTGAAATAAAAATGACCAAAAAGCAGGCCAACATTTGAGCTAACTTAGCTTAACTTGAGCCGCACTATGTAGACATAGAAAAGGAAGTGGTCACTCATCAATAACATTTTTATTTTTAACACTTATTCACAATTCTTATATATATATATATGGCAAAGAAAAAAAATGAAAAAAGAAAAAATATATGTATATATATATATATATATCTCCTCCCTTATTGGAGGTTTAACAATAGGAGTGCTAGTGTTGCACTCTGGCTAATCTAGGCGCATTGTGGGGCAAGAGTGGGGGGGGGGAAACAAAATCAGTAGTTTTGTCACACAAAGTCAAAAAGTTGCCTTGTTGTCCTTAACGTTTTCATTGGAGCTGCAGAGTCCAAATGGAACGCAAAAGTTGGTTCATCGCACGTTTGTTAAGCAGCAATATGAAATCCGGAGGCGAGGTCGGATGGCTCCAATTGCAGAAAAGCGGGCATTCAAAACACCCTCCTCCTTCCACTTGACTGTATGGCTTTTGGCTGCTCAAGCTGGCACAAAATAATTGTTGATTTGGATGACATGACAAAATAAAAAATAAAATAAAAAAAACAAGTGCAGACAAATGCTTTGGTAAGAAGGAAGCAGCCATGTACACGCGCTGGCCAAAATGCATTTGGAGTCAGTCAGTTGCAGAAGGCCAAGTGGACCTGCTGGCCGTAGAAGACGTGACTGGAGCGCTCGGCCACAGCCCGGCACGCCGCCTCCTCGCTGGGGAAGGTGACCAAGGCCTCACCGCTGCACTGGCCGTTGAAGTTGTACAGGATGAGGACGGCGTCCGGCTGGAGCTGCGCAGCAAGAAACAAACTAAAAAAAACTACACCTGCTCATATGTCTCGATATTTAGGTTCCAATTTTATGCCAAACACCAGAGGGCGCCAGCGAGTGTGAGTGAGGATGATTTCACACGCCTGAGACGAGGAGGAAGGGAGGAGATGGCAATGTTATGAGAGGTCATTTTGATCCCAGAAGAACACAGCTCAGATTGATCTATTTGGGTTAGTTAACTAGCATGCTTTCTACAGCAGCGAAAAGGAGAAAAGAAGCTGGAGGCGACAGGACAAACTGCTCCCAAAAAGTTGCGAAGTAACACGCCAAACACATGCATGGTAGGCCGATTGAGAACTCCAAATTGTTTGTAGGTGTCATCGTGAGCATGAATGGTTGTTTGTGTATATGTGCCTTGCGATTGACTGGCAACCAGTTCAGGATACCCCCCCGAAGTCAGCTGAGATAGGCTCCAGCGCGCTCGCGACCCTCGTGATGAAGTGGTGTAGAAGATGGATTGATAAATAAATGCTGTACATAATAGATTTGTTTTTTTTAAACTTGCAGTGGGTAAAAGCATTTATCAAGATAATCACATGCAGGGTTGTTTTGCATCAACTGCAGCGTATCAAGCATCTATTCGGCTTGACTAGCGAGGAAACTGATTCATGCAACCAAGACATAAATTAAATTATGACTTTTCCAACGCAACAGCAGCATGCACGTCAAGAAAATATTAAAAGGTTATACTGGTTATCATAATGTATATATTTTTTGGAAAACCAGCAAGGGCCACTCCTCGTTTATATTGACGGGAGGGACCCTTGCAGCTTATTCAGCAATCAACACTCAGAACTACTCTAAAAAGCAGCAAGGATTCATTTGGGGAAACATGCAAGCCAGCAAGCTGAGTCAGAGAGCACAAAGAGCGAAGCAACGCGGCGTCTCGTCCCGCGGGGGTCCGAGACGGCTTACCTTGGGGTCAGCCCCTACAGGCAAAGCCATTCTTTGGGCTGAATCAGACTCCTGGCCTGTTCGCTCATCTGAACCAAGCTGCCGTACTCCTCGGGGGCGTACTACACATAGCATGGTAACCAACACAGTCAGCCTGACACTCATGCATTTACTATTACGTGAACACACACACACTAAATGATGACACTCACACTGAAAGAAAGAAATTAAACCTGCAATGTAAATCCAGTGGTACCTTGACTTACAAGTGACCCAACTTAAGAGTTTCAGTAAGAGTGATGAATTATCCAAATAAGAGCTCAAATGCTTGCTTTAAAGTGTTTAGTGTTCCCCATTGAAATTAAAACTATGAAAACAAAATTGCACAACCTGTAATTTATCAAAACATTATTTGTGAGTCTGATAATTTATGGCTAATATCCATTCATTCTCTGCATCGCTTATCCTGCAACAGAAAGGGAAACAAAACTTTAAAACCATTTAAGCAGCAGCTACTTGAACTGAAAACTATTCTTACGTATATATTGGTTCTCAGAGAAACAATGTTACTGCCGTTTACCGAGCTGAGAAATTCTTCATTTTTGAATGTCTATTTTACTGCCACCTGGTGGCCGAAGCCGAATGTCGATGGGAATTGAAGCATAAATTCTCTACAATCTATTTATTACAATTTTGTTTGTTTTTATCTGTTCTGCATAGTGCATTTTGTCCTTGTTAAAAAAAAAACATGCTACAAAGATGTGCCGTTTTCATCTCAATGGGGAGTGATGATTTGCATGTGGTGACAGAATGCATTGAATTCATAAGTCAAGGCACAACTGAACAAGATCCTGTGGCCAATAGTGATAGGCATATGAGCAAAAACAAAGACACAAACGGAAAGGTTGTTAGAGTCGGTAAGTGAGAGAAGCTTTGGGATTTTTTTTTTTTCTTTGACTTCTGTGTAATTCCTTTCTAAAAAAGCAAATTAACCAATTCATAAAATGTTGTTTGTATCTTCTTTAGAAAAAAAAAAGATTAATTTAGATGAATGAATTGTTAATACATTTCACTTAACTTTCAGGGAAGCTGTTAAATGAATGGCCAAATATTACAGGACTCCTGATATCAATAATGGCCTGATTAAAGAAGTGGCATGTGGGTGAAACTATTCCCATCCCAGGTCTTCCATCCCATCTACTAAAAATATCATCTTTAAATCTCAAGTTTCATACTTGAAACAGCGAAAATTATTTTCATTCAAAATTAGTTGAAAATATAGTGAATGTCACATTATCCACAAGACTAAAATAAACAAATCCATAATTTAAAAAAAATAAATAAAAATTATCCCCATCCCTAATCGCTGAGACTCAGAAGCAAAGTCAGCTATCACACACAATTCAAAGAGAGCAGAGGCAAACACCAAGAACAAAAAACCCTCCACCTAAAGTCCAGCCACCCTTTCTAGCTGGTCAAGTCAAACCTCACAACTCCACCTCAATCGGCCTGGCAGCAAAGGATTATGGGAGGCAAAGAGGCACTTGAAACCAAGAGCGCAGTGACAACACCAAAAATCACATGGCCATCGTTCACACCAATCTCAGCATCAGCATGAAGACCTCGACTAAAACCCTCACATCTCTTGAACACACTCGTGCGGCTCAACGTGGTAGCAGCAGAGACTGACCTGGTAGCCCTGGAAAAAGCTGAGGATGTCTTTGACGCCGGTGTTGTAGGGGAGGCCCTGCATTCGCACCAGAGCTCCAGGTTGGGGCAGCACCGGAGACGAGGCGGCCGCTGCCGCCGCGGCCGCATGGTGAGGCTGGGCCACCACTGATGGGGAGGTTGCGAAGTAGCTCATTGTGGAGGGGGACACTGGGGGGCTGGAGAGAGAACCAGGCAGTTTAACAACTTAGTGGTACTGCTGCTCATTCTGTTCATTATTTCAGGAAGTTGACAGGATGTACCTAGCTCAAACAAAGCTTGGGAAACACTGGATAGTAAAAAACAGGCAGTGTTTGTCAGTAACCAGCAGATGGTGCTGTTGATCCAGCCCCATTGCTTGGTCAAAACGCACATTGACACTTGCAAAAATATTAGATTTTTTTTTAAATATTTTTGTGGAAGAAACACTAGTTAAAAAAAAAAAAACCACACAAAAAAAGACTTGTTCTACAGAAACCTATACATTACGTAAAATATTATCTGTATCTAACCATAAGAGCTCATCAAGACAACGCTCATAATTGAGCAAAAAGGTGACAGGCATACCTGGGATAGTAAGCTGTGTAGTTCATGTTCATGTAGAGGTGAGGTTGAGGTTGGTAGTAGGCCAAGGCGGGGCTGTGTGTGGCCTGAAGAGGTCTGGGAGCGGCCAGCAGGGGGGGCTGGTAGAGGCCTGCCTCTGACAAGATGGCAGGTGAGGTGGGGAAGGCGTAGGCTGCAGGAGGCGATAAACCTAAAAGAGTGAAGGACAAAGATCCATTTAACAGCAAGCACCTGTTGAGTCTACTTTTCATGAGAAACTTCTCGAATGATCATTTCTTGATCAAAACGGGGATTTTAATCACTTTGCACATGCCTGCTATTTTATTCATAAAGCTGACTTTGTCCATCAGGCTGCCATTGTCACAAAATAAACAGTTAAGTGGCAGCATGGGCATATTTACATATAAACAGCTGCGATCGAGTCAGAGGCTATGGGCACATTGAAAGGACGCCATAGAACCTCGAGGACAGAAACAGTTGGAGAAAAAAAAATCCAGCTACCAATCTAATCTCTACCAGAGAGAGAGAGAGCAAAGGGCAAAGTGCAATTTGCCTCTATGCAGTCAAAAGTGGCATCCTCTCTTCAGAATCATTCATTCTGATTTGAGAAATGAACCCACAAATTGGTACCTGAATCTTAAGGCAATTTACAGTATGCAGGCCAAAATGATTTCTTTCAGACTATCACAATAGTTTGAAGTGCCCAGCAGACTCGACTTACAGGGGAGTTTGCAAGGCGGTGGCGAAAGGCCGCTGCGGTTCAAGGTTCCGCCCATCAGTACAATGCTCATCTCCTCCGTGGAACACTGGAACACCTCCACGTAGCGGTCCTTCATGGTCTTCTTGTGGCACTTCTGGGACACCATAAAAGCCTTGTCCGGGGATTTCATCTGAATGAAGGCGTCTCCCGAGGGTCGTCCCTGAGAGGGGAGCCGAGCAATCAGCTTTGTTCTTAAGTCCCGTGCTCACGAGGTCCAACCTCGGTCTCACCTGCTGGTTGAGGACCATGTGGACTCCGTGCGGTTTGATGTCAGTCGTGTGCTCGCCCATGAACTCCAGGATGTCTTCGATGCCGGCCGTGTATGGCAGGCCGCGGAGGCGGACGCAGTCGCGAGTGCCGCTGGCCGTCGGGAGGAAGGGCGGAGTGGCGAGGACGGGGACTATTGGCGCGGCGGGCAGCGTGGATATCAGGGGGGTCGACAGGTAGCGAGTCAGCACCTAGCAGACACAAAAATCAGTGTGAAGACGAAAGCAGTGGTCAGTTTTAGACCATCTTAACTGACCTGTTGCACCTCAGCAGCAGTGCTGCGAAAGAGCTCGATATAGCGCTTGCCCAGGATCTGCCTGTGCTTTTTCATGGCGTTTTGGGCGTACTCGTCGCAGGAGAAAAGCACAAAGGCATCGCCCGTTGGTCTTCCGTCTGGGTATTTCACAAACAGCAGACCCTCTGCGCCCTCTGTGACCGGGCTCTCGGGACCGAGGAAGTCCAGGACTTCCTGTGTCGTGGCAGTGAAGGGCAGACCTCGCATGCGGATGATCACCTGGTTTTCTTTGGACAGGAACTGAGTCACCTCATTTGACGTGCCTGGAGATCAAAATGAAGAAGCCTCTGAGCTTAGCTATCATCTGAATGAGTGTATATACTCTAAAAAGCACTTTTTCTACAGTCTCTTGACAGCTAAGCTTTACTTGTTGCTTCTGTATTTGATTTTACACTGCAAAAATGGTAACTTGAAAAAAATATTTACATTTTGTGGCGCATTCATTATTCCGGAAGGGTATTTTGTTTTGTGATTGTATCACTTTTCATAAATGATGTAGTTTGCTTGAAGTATTTACTTAAAGGCCAATGTGTGACAGTCTACATCGATCTGCGCTCGTTCCGATTAAAGTCCACTGAATTTCTTTGTGAGCTATCTCTCTCGTGTTACGCGTACGCCGCGCACCTGAGGCCCTCGGCCCCGGCTTTGTCTCTTCACACCCGCTTTGTGTCAGCACTGGACTGCACTTTGCAGCGGTCGTCAGCCTGCTCCCCCCTCAGGGGAATGTGGACTTTGAGGTTGAGCAGAACAGGTGAGGGTACAATTTCTGTCCCACTAGTCTGCGAGGGTTGAAGAGATGAGGAAGGGTGCGCAATGTGGAATGGAGGGGAGGGGTGGGCTTAGCTTCTCACAAAGCATCTTTTATGAGTCCAAGATAAGCTGCTGGAGATCACTGGGATGAGACAGGCACACAGGTAACAGGAGAAAGCTAAAGAAGAAACCTTCCTTTACTGCCATTAAAAGAATCACTCTTTGAGAGACGTGTGGGGGGGGGGGGGGCTTGTTTCCTCAGTTAAAAACTATTTAGAAGACCTGCACCAAAACAGAAAGCTTTTCACAATGACTCCTCATGCACGCAGTGCAGAAGGTAGAATAAAATTCAATCTGACCTCCTGCAATCTTGAGGAATTCCTCTCCTGTGGCCTTGTAGACCTGAAACAACAACAAGGAGGAAATGTGAATTTAGTCATAAACCGGAAGATTGAACACGCTCTGTATAAATCGGAGAGTGTTTTATCATTGTTTTGCCACACAACTGATGCAGTAGATATTAAGGTGGCGACCATCTGCGTGGTTCCTCCCAGAATATTTATTACACCACAAGTCCCGACATGCAGAGAAAAAAAACCCGACATAACTCCAACCAATAGAAGTTAAACAGCGAGCCGAGCTAACAAAACAGCCAGTAAAGGAGCCTGTGACCAAAGAGGAGAACTTTGCAGCCTGCACAAGAAATGCATGACCACTCTATACACGCCTCTTTTTCAACAGAGGGCCAAGCTGACCTGTCAGCAGCCTGTTAGGGTTGCTATTCGAGACAGCATATGGGAGAAAATACAGGAACCACGACAAGATGGTGGTCTAGTTTGACTTTTCACAGTGATGCAGCAGAACTTGAGGCTTGTTTTGTTTTGGACAAGCTATTTCACAATCTCAAACTGCTTATTAAAGACTTGACAGAAAAACAAAACACTATTACACGTCCGGTGGAATACGCGTTCAAGCTGACCTCGATGTAGCGGCTGCCCATGTGGTGCTTGTGGCGTTCCAGTGCCAAGTCTCTGTGTTCCGAGTTGATGAAGCGAACCAAGGCCTCGCCATTCCTCCTGCCCTGAGCATTGAGGCATAAGGCCACACCCCCTCTGAAACATATTAGCATCTTTCAAATCTGTTCAACTTGCTACCAACATGGTCTACTTTGTGCAGAATCCAGACAGTTTCACTTACTTGGCTATATTGAGGCCTTTGAAGAAGCGAGCAATGTCTTGGTCTGAAGACTGCCACGGAAGTCCTCGCGCTCTGATGATTGTCTCGTTGTCTACTGGCTCTGTCTTACTGCTGTGGGGGGGAGACAGCACGAGAAATTCTAGGTCACATCACGCTCAATGACGGTGAGTTTAAATGTCACTGTGGCGTGCGACAGATGGACAAGTGCTTGACAGCAAAGATTTAAAAGCTTTAATAACACGTGCTACAGTTTCTGCTGAAACACATTATGCCCCGCAGCCAGTTTCAAGGTGTGACAGTAACAAGACGTTTGTGTGTGGAAAGGCTTATAAACTTACCACGTGCCAGAATCAAATTTGTACTTCACAGTCTCCACGCAGGAAAAATTGTGATCTAATCAGAGAGAAAATCTATCAAAAAGACATCACACAGCTCAAGTTTACAACTGCTCAACGAGCAAGTGTACATTCTTCCTGTTGGGCTAGTTCTGCTAAAACAAGCAAGACAGGTTGTGTACCAAAAGTGACAATTACAGAAACCCAAACAATAAGGTGGTTAGCTCAGGAAGGTTAACAGCTATGTGCTAATTACCGACGACACTTCAATTATGCTCGACGGGTGCCTTTCTGCAAATGTCCGGATGCTCGTAGATCACCACATGTAGAAAGCACCACAAGTGAGTAGAGATGATGCCAAGGGTGGTGGATACTTACTGTAAGGCTCAGCCAGGATGCAGAGGATCAGCTGCACCATGCTCCTCACTTCCCTCACCCCCATCAGCTGCTCTGACACAGCATCGAGACCCACATCTGCACGCCCGGTTAAAGATATGCTACGGGTATTTCTTTGACCAAACAATCCCAGCGCACACTTGTTAGAGAATAAAAAATTCTCCGTAATTTAACAGTTTTGCAAAAGATACGTTCCAACATGGAAGCGAGCTCCAGCTTGTTTGTAGGCTCGGCGTTGGGGCAGCATTTTTCAAACTCTTTTCTCAAGTCCACAAATGAGAAGAAACACTCGGGAAGGATGAGATTCTGTGTTGCAAGAGACCACAATGATGTGCTCGGGCAGGCAACAGGAGTTCAACATTATAACAAAGGAACAGTGTTTTTTCTTTTTTCAATATATACCTAATATGGGATAAAACAACGTGTGCCAGAAGTGTGACGGTTTTGCGCATTGGTTTTACTGCTCGAAGGCAGAGCAACAAGTCTCTTCAGATTCAAAAACTTTTGTTCGATCTCTAATGAAAGTGCAACTGTCAAAAGTTTTATGTTCTCTTACATGATGTCAATCACACCTTAACTTACAGTCATGTTTTATTTTTGCAATGAGCTAAATCAAATGTGTACATTTACGTCCAATGTCATGGCTGTCAATCATTTGCTACTGGGGTACAAAAAAAGGAAGGAAAAAGAAAAGTATTTTATCTGGAACTTGATCAGCTTGCATCTTTTTCCGGCCCCTATCTCTTACTTTCTATTTCATGAACCAGTTTAAAGACAAAAAAAACAAACGGCTGAGTTGTTATTTTTGCCAGTGTGGGAACCCATTTACCTTTTTGGAAGCCTCGGGGTGAAGAGCCTGTCGGATGACAAGGGGACTGTTGACACAAAGAGTGTAAGAGCTCCTGTCGAGACACTTCAGTTCCGATGTCACTGACTGCTGGAACTGCAAAACCAAGCACAGACAAAAAAAACGTTGACTGTAATTTCTCAGATAACGATTAAGTATTACTTGTAGTCACTGTCAATAAAGCGAATTATTTTTGCAAAGGAGAAATAGCTCCTAGAATATCGTCAGATTGTGCAGAAGAGAACCGACACTGTATCTTGCGGTAATTGATTGACACGCTTATTTCAAAGTTTGCGTACAATTCATCTGCTGTGCAAACAGCGGTAACAAAGAGGAAAGTGAGAATTAACTAAAGATTGAAGGGCAGACAAGGGAAGGCGGTGCCATGTTTGTTGTTTGGATTGCATGCGTTTGTCGTCGCAAACGAGGCTCGTCTGACAGGTTTTACTGTTTGTGAAGCGTGGAAGGGGAGTGACCACGCTTATCAAGTGGCCATACAGGTCCAACCCGCCTTGTTTAAGCGATGCTAAAACCCGATCCTGAACGCCAGTGTCCTGCACAAAGATCAGATACACACTATAGTGTCAACCCGATGCTAGAAATTATTTAGTACCAATGTGAAAAATATAAATCCCACTATTACTTTGGCTACCTTTTTGGAGTCGATGTAAAGCCAATTCACACTACGACAACAATATATAATTAAATTGGTGGCGATTAAAACCGGTTTCATTTTTTTAATTTAAGGATTTATTGGATTTTGACCTAGCTTATGTTTCTAAGCTTACAATTTGGGTCTTAAGATGAGAAAAGTTGTTTCTCAAGTTCCCCTGGCCTGGGGAACTGAAAGGAATATTCTACCCTCTGAATCCCAACAGCTGCCATAGGCGACAACATAAATTAGGTCGAGTGAAATTGGCTGACAGGCCGAAGTCTCACGTGGCCACGGGCGACATATGACTGATAATCAGACGGCGAATGTCGCAGGTGCATGTTTGGACCCGTTTCTCAGCGTAGAAAATGCGGGGCCACGTGGCCAGGCCAAATATCTGCTAACAAATGAAGAGAGTAACATTTCGGGGGGGGGGGGGGGGGGGGGGGAAAACAAGTTTGGTTAATGATAAAGTTGTCAATAGAATACACTGGGAATTCCTGAGCTAAATTAGCTACAGCAGAATGCAAAGTTTTGGGTTGATGATCAATTATCACCAAGTGCAGATTCTGCATTGGTACATAGAGGTTACCAAAAAATATTTTTTTATTGAGCTTCACACGACAAGTGACAACCAGACAAGACTTCCTCATAACAAGGCAAGGCTTGCCAAATGATTAAGCGGGTTGGCCACATGCAAGTTTCTCCAGCAGCGGCGACACACCTGCAATTTTTCATTCAAACTGAACAAATGTGTTGGAGAGCTCTCTTCAGCGAGCATCCAGATTAACTCGACACATTTTCCCAACCTGTCTCAACAAGGACTGAGAAGAAAAGAAGAACGTAAAAAGAGAAGTAGTAAGCTGACTCGAACAATACAACCGCAAATTTCATTCCAACATGCTTGAAGCAACTACAAGGTATTTTCACAATTGAGGGGGAGGAGACGGCCTTTGAACGTGGTCCTATCACAAGTCTCTCCCCAGTGAAGTGTTTTTCAAGCGGAGGTGAGAGGAAGGCTGTTGCTGGTGGTTGCAACAAACTCCGATAAGAGCGTCAGGGTGTGTCATGGAAGTCCTTAAGTGTTAAAGGGCATCTAAAGAACCACCACAAAGGGTATTTATTAGACAAACAAACATTAAATATTGACGCTACTTTTATAATCAAACTTGTCACAACCTAACGAGACAGAGAGGGTATGCAGAGAATTTCAGGGCTAGAGTAAATTGAACTTCCAAATGTGCATGACATTTTTCTTTTTTTAAATAAATGTATATTTGATGACACTCCCAGCAGAGGTGATGCATGTTTGGTTTTAGTGACTTTTCGCATGTTGATTTAGGCTGAAATTCCCCGGGGAGTTAGTGTAACCTTTGCCACCTTGCAAAACAAGGTTGTTGTGTTTGTTGAAAGGTGGTAGAGTGATTTTCTTTCACCCTAAGAATATGTTGCATGATTCAACAAACGGGCTGTGACATGCTGCAAATACGCCAAGTTAGCAACTTTGAGCAATGCGACTGCAATGCGCGTTTCTAAAACGACAATAGATCATTGAAGTTGCATACATGTCAATGGCATATCTTAACAGTACCACCACCACATCTATCAGCAGAACAGGTTTTAAAATTTCATATGCTTGCGGTCGCTGTCAGTGATAAACTTGAAATTGTAAGTGTAGCGTGGATGGTTTGGTTGGAGTGGTACAAAATCATTTAGTGGTGCAGAATCTTATTATGCCCTTTCCTTGTCACAACTCAGTCAACACAAGAACTCGTTATTGTGTTTTGATAAACCAAACTTCAAGAATCTCTGGTTAAGAATGTAAAGTTGGGGGAAGATGGCTGACACTTTGGTTTTCACTGAATCAGAACAAGAGGACGGACCTCTTAAGTATTGCACAACATCAACGCAAATGTCAAGCAATATCATCAATTGCATTTTTTTTTTTTTTTTTTTTTTTTTTTTTAACTTCCCTTGGTGAAGCAGAGTAAAAACAAGCCACAAACAGACCAATGGCAAGAGATTAATGGGTGACACAAAGGAATGAAAAGACCCAAGTGATTGCTTGGGTTAATATTTGAAGGTTCAGCACACAAACTAACCTGAGGGAACCCTCCTCGATTGAAAATTTAACAGTCCTTGTGCAGTTCACTCTGAGTATGAATACAAAACAGCGCTAGCATTAAACCCATGAAAGCATGATCAAGACAGACTTTCAAGAAACCCTGACAAGGATGGAAAAAGGAGCACCCAGTGCAAACACGTTTGCAAAGTTGCTCAATTTATTTTGACAATTACTGTCCGCTCCCTTCTCCAGCTCAGAGAGAGGTGTGGTCGCAGGTAAACAACCCACCTTCCAGATGGCTGCAGGATGCATCAAGCCAAGACAAGACCGGACCTGCGATGACGCATAATCTCTAACAACCTGGGGCAACGCAAGATCCTGAACTTGTAGACACTTTCAGACGTTAGCGCCAACCCGCCTCCATAAAAGGTCATCGAGGAGATTTGCTGTTCTTGTATTAGAGCATAAACAGATCTGTGGACTAAAAGAGCCCTACAAGCGCCTCAAATTCCAACACTGTAAAGTGGGCACTAAGGATTTAACACCACAAAGTTCAAACAAGTTGAGGGAAAACCATCTTGTGAAACTAGCGAGTGAGGGGATGACAGCCTGGCTGCTAAAATAGTCATTATGATTTTGCATCAGTACATTATGAACATATTTAAAGTCATTTTTCCCCTTTTGCTACAAAAGCCGGTACTTCACATGTTTTTTTTTGCACAAACTACACAAGACCAGGGAACGCATGAAAACTCCACACAAAGAGGACAGTGGCAAGATTACTTTTGTACTCACACGGTTAATGCTTTCTCATCTTTAAATTCTAATTCTTTAATTTCTGAGTGGTATTATTGAATTTTTGGAACATTAAAATGCTATTTAAAACACTGCCTCTAGAGTTCATAAAGGTGGCAACATTTTGATTCCTGCAATTTCTTGATTACCTACAGACGATTGTTTTTTAAATAAATACATTCCTGGAAAAAATTGTGTCTCATTGAAAGGTTCCATTGCATCTTTGAGAACGTGCTGGCGGAGGTCAGCAGACGATTTTAAAACGCTCAAGGGGTCTTCCAGACTCACCTGCTGCAGAACGTTATCCAGGGGCTCAGCGTTGACAAGGTCGTCCAAACTGATGCCCGTCTCCTCTTTGCACTGATCTGCAAGCTCCAAAGTGTCTGGCTTGACAAGACATCTGTTTAGCTTGCCCACCTGAATGGAACAAACCTTTAGCATTTTATGTCTCGGTAACAAGAAACAACCTATTTAACAGGTTGGCCTCCCATACAGGAAATGGACAATTAAGAAATAAAATGACAACGTGGTTGCAAAGGAGATTTAATAGTCAAGAGCTGAGTTGACATGGTAAATCAAAAAGGTGTGTTTTTACTCCAAATAGTTCAAACCCAAGGAAAAAAAATAGAAAGCGAAAGCCCCCCCCCTACCACCATCACCCCCAGCTACATTTGACCTGCACACCTGTATAGAGGGTGTGCTAAATAGCTAGCATTAGCACACACCGTGTTGATTTATGTCAACCAAAAGTTAAAGACACGATACCGAATTAAAAGTACACGAACGCACAGTCGAGTACAAGACACTGGACGAAGGAACGGGCCGTACCTTTTTCTCACGTAGGTCCACAATTTGCCACACCAAGAGAATTATTTCCCTCTCATCCGAACCCAGTTTACCCCCATTTGCACCAGCTGTTGCCCCAAAGAACACCACCAGAGTATCACTGTGCGAAGCCATCAGGGACCACAAGGGTAAAAGCTACAATTAAAGCAAAGATTAAACTAAAAACAACACGAGGGTTCACCTTTTTCCAAGTGATAAGAAGAGCGAACAAAAAGGTCTGGAAACTCAATTGAGGTAAGAGTTAGAAAAAAGAGGGGAGATTATTTTCAGAGGGAGCCACGAAGGAGTTTGCGGCCAGTCACTCTACCTGTTGCTGTACTTGAGAATGTTCTATCCAGCGATACTGGTTTGACTGGTAAAGAAGGGTGGAAAGCCGCGTTTCGTTCACACGAACTCCATAACAAGCCTTGGAGGGTTTTTCAGGTTTTTCTTTTTTTTTTTTCTTAGTTACCTGTGTGTGTCAACCCTTGAGCCAGGCAAGTGCCGTAGGCGTCTTCTTATTGGCTGTTTCACAAAGGTGAGGGCGGGACAATGAGGCGTATTATGTTATCTGATTGGTCAGTGTCGTTTAATCAGGAAGTAGTAAGAAAAAAAAGGCTATGATAGAAGGCTCCATGAGGCATTCCAACCAATAATTAATGTGTAATTATTTGTATCCGTCTATGGATGTAACATTTCACACTTGAGAATGTCCATCAAGCATAAAAGTCATTATTGCTAAGATTCCCAAATTCCGTGTTTTGTTACCTCAACACAAATATATCTTTTAGACTCCACCTGTTTGTCCTGGATAAACCAATGGAGTTAAAGTTTCAAAGGCGCGTTTATACAATGTCACAATGTTTGACAGCTATCCCAAAATTGGATAAAAAATTTAAGCAGTCGGGGTTTGGCTTGTATTGGATGTCATTAGATATGCAAAGGTGGCCCTTTACCACGTTGAAGCAAACTCCATCATCATGTCTAGGAGTAGGAAGTAACCAATAAAAGAAAAGTAGTGCAAACACTGCCATCTACTGGTCATAACACTGATGAGAATAATTGTTGACAAGGAACTTGGTACTATTCCATCCCCCCTCTAGTTTTTATCTGACTTACACGGTGCTGTAAAACTTACCCAAAGATAGAAATAACAACAAAAAATGCTTTGACTAAAATAAGGCAGATTTTTTGACACTTTGAAATTTCAGTGTTTTATCTGCAGTCATTATGGTGGTTTGGGTTAACAGTCGTTGCACTGAGAGCTTAATATTCTGGTGGGAATCAAAATATGACTGTACTTTATTTCCATGGCAATACATGTACTCGTAAATAGTTACATTTCAGATGCATTAAAGTAAAAACAGGGATATATTGGTATGTACAAGCAGTTCCATAGAGTATTAGTTCACATGGCTATGATGGGTTGTTTTCACAAATGTTAGTTTGCTCTTTTGTCTCCGAGTCACAGTGAGAGCTGCTGGTCTGATCTGTTCTGTTCTGTCTCTTGGACACAAAGGAGAATTCCCTGCTGCCCTCACCTGGAGAGGTGCTGGAGATGTGCTGGAAGAGCTTCCCGATGCCCGTCTCCCGCAAAGAGCTGCGGAAGGAACGGGCGGCAAACATGTAGAGAACCGGGTTGATGGAGCTGCTGATAAAGACCATGGCTCCGCTGATGTAGGTCATGTTGTTTCGCGCATTCTCCAAATGCTCTCCGACCTGCGGGAAGGACGTCTCCGTGGCGAGGATAATCAGCGAGAGTATGTTTCCTATGTGGTAGGGTGTCCAGCAAATGGCGAACACCACCACCACACTGGCAATGAGAACCGTAGACTTGCGTTTGGACTTGAAGGTCATTTGAGTAATGCGGGTGCACAGGCAGCCGTAGCAAACCACCAGGATGGAGAACGGCAAAACGTAGCCTACCAGAGTCTCCAGCAGCACACACAGCAGCTCCTGAGTGGTTGAAGAGTACTGGTTGTACAAACAGTGCTCCTCTCCTGAATCCTCACCAACAACCCGTGTGAGGAGTGCGGGCACACTGAACAAGAAGGCCGCAGTCCACAGACACATCAAGGCTTTACTCAGGGCCTTTTGCCTCTTCCATCCGGCCGAGGCGAAGGGATAGCGCACGGCCAAAAAACGTTCCACGCTCATGAGGGTAATGAGAAAAACGCTGCCGTACATACAGGAATGGATCATGAAACCCATGACTTTGCAGGTGACCTCTCCAAACACCCAAGAGTGGACCAATGAGTAGATCCATAAGGGCAGGGTGACGAGCACCAGCAGATCGGCGGCCGCCAGGTGAAGAATCAGCACCACCGTGTGCGAGCGTTGCTTGACGTGGCGCAGGATGGTCCAAATCACCAGCAGATTTCCGGGGGTGCCGATCAAAAAGGACAGGCCCAGGATCACGCAGACCGCCACCATTCCACCTTCAAATTCCTCAGCGGCCATCTCATCCAGAGGAGAGAGCTCGCTCTAATGTGAGGTGCTGACACTGGCGTCTGCATCAAGAGCAAAAACAAAGTGCAGCACCAGCAAGGCCTCACTTCCTCTTTTTTTGCATGAAAAAGTGGGCAAGTTCCTGTAAAGGGTGACTCATGCTTTCACCATAAGATCAACAATTGGTTTAGAATATGCATTCATGCACATCAACTCAACATATTATGAAATGATCTCAAATTGCACATGACAGAATGCATGGGGAATGTCTTCTGTTGAATTATTGCTCACCGTATAGTACGAATTTGCTAACTTCAGATAATCTGATATACCAATTTTTCCTGATAATGATTAAGGGAAATGTGATTTTATGGTATGAGAGCAAGAACACGTAAACACTCCACGATTGAATTGACCCCCGCAGAGTTGATTCGAACACCTCTTCAGTGTTTGTGTAGCTCCACACTCACCAGAGTTAAGTCAACACTTAAAATAAATATTTAAGAATGGGAGAGACTACATTTTTAAACTTAGATTGCAACAGTAGACAAGTAAATCTTCTTAGAGACAGTCAGAGTTAGTTTGACTCTATAAAAGTTTGCCCTGACCAGGATTAAATCTTCTGTTCAAAATCAGTGGCGCTATACATAAACCGACTGATCCATCCACGACTCATAATGCAAGACAATAATTAGCAAAAAGTCTCTGCAAATAACAAAATACGGTCAAAAGGACATGAGTTATTTAACAAAACTCTGGAATGTCATCATTCTTTTCAATGCAAACAGTCCATCTTTCACTGTTGACCAGTCTCTTCTGTGAGTTAAATAACCTCATTGGCCCAAACTCTTTTTGTTTGAATGTCAATGTTTCCCCATGATAAGAAGGAAGGAAAGTAGGAGGAAGAAAATGGCGCTGACTGGTCTCGCTCAAAGTGAAGAAGTGCAGGTGCAAAAATGGAGTTGATCTAATGTTAGAATAGGCCTCTTTGGCACGTGATTGGCATGCAATTAGCTAGCTTGCCATTATCTTGCTATCTCGATCTTTCTAGCATACATTAAATAATTTAATTGAGAAGGCAGCCTCCTGGTAATTACTATTAGCATATGAGCATTAATAAATCATTGCTATTTTTTTGAATGGGGATTACTAGTGTAGTACCTGCAGTTCAATAAGATACAGGTAAAAGTTAAAACAATAAATCTACAGCATTAATATTTGGTTGGTTAGCTTTTTCTATTGAACCGCATTACATTTTAAAACCATATTGTTTGTAGTTACTGTTAAGAATGAGGAACAGAGTTACATTCTTTTGCTAAAAAGCTGCAGCCACTTGTTTCTTTTTATTGAGTATGTATTCTGTATATCATTTACAAAAAAAAAAAAAATGAATTTACAGGATGACCCATGATGAAACCATCTTATTTTGTAGGCACATTTACACTGGTAACATTTAGTCCAAAACCATGTCTTTTAATCTTTGATAAATTCAGAAATTTGTTAGAAATTAAGAGTTAAGTGACTAAAAAAAAAAAAAAACAATCCAAATGCTTCTTGTTTCAATAATCCAAGTCACATCCCAAACACCCTTCCCCAAATAGCGAGCAAGAACCGTCCCATATCAGCATTTCAAACAAGGGTGGTGAACCTGGAGGCTGTCCGCCATACACAGCATTCAATTCACAGCGCACTGTTCAATTCCAAAAACAAATCAACCGTCAGACGAACGGTTATTTAAAAAAAACAAAAAAAAAACTAATCGATGAAAAATAAAACATCTCCAAATTAAAAAAATAGTGATCATGTTGCTTGCTGGTATGTCCCCCCCCCCCCCCCCTTCCCATGTGAATAAAAAAGGCAAACCATTTCCATTCACCCTTTTCCTATTTGAAAATGCTAAAATCAGACATGAGATGCCAAATACTCTGAAAAGAATTCATCAACAGAGAGAGTAGTTCAAAGAAGGAAACCCATCACACTTATACAAAACAATACTTCTTCTTTGTTGCTTACAAGAGAAGATATTAGAACTCCCCCAAAATGTACACACCTAATTATACTCCCCTTGCTGGTTAAATAACGGATGGAAATGATACACCTGACACATCAATACTTCTGTTTGCAGCATTAAAACATTCATGTCCAGACTGAAAAATACGAAAGTGACATTCTCTTACATCAGGGTAAGAAGCAAACAAAAAAAATAAAAGGATTTTGCCTACATTTACTGCAGTTCACAGTTGAAAGCCATAAAATAACACACTAGTACATCAGATGTTTTTGTTTTCCGGAAGAGAACATAAGAATTCTGGAAGGGGAAAAACAAGTAACCAAAGAGCTTTTCAAAGACTTGGTTTCTCTGAACGCAACGCATGCTCTTAAAATTGCTCTGCCGACAGCTCGACTACATTGTAGCTCCCTGCCTGCTCAAGCTGCTGCTTTCAATGTGTGGCACGTACACAAAGAGCATTGGGATCGACAATGCTCCCAGTAGCTTACCTGCGAAGAGTGACGTCGAGGCCCGTCCCGATTGTCCGGCCTCGAGAAGAAGTGATGGTGGCCGCCCATTGTACTGCATGTACATCGTGAGGGGGAGGAGTTAAAAACACTGTCAACATGTCATGCCTTAGCGGTGGATGCTGAAATTTGGAGCTTGGTTTTCAGGGCTCGGGGTCCTGTTGCATGCGTCTCTCTGCGGCCGCCGCCGTGGATCGACGCCTCAGCGTTGTAGAGTCGAAAAGTGAGAAAGAGTCTTCCTCCTCGTCCTCTAGGCTGGGAATATCGTCAACCCTCTCCTCTGGACTTTTGGTCAGGTATCTCCTGCAACGGTGGAATGAATGTGTGGGCATAAAACGTAAAAATGCTTCAATGCATCAAGATTTGCCCGCCTCTGGTTTTCGAGGTGCCACTGTACCTGCGCGCTTGCTGGATCAGATCCTCTTTGCGTTGCTTTAACATTGTCTGCCTCTCCTCAGCAGACTTAGAGAAGCGACCGCCTCTGGCTTCCGTGTTGTCGGGCTCACTGGGACCCTCCGCGGCGACGGAAGCGGTTCCGCTGGGTCCCGCCTGTTCGTCGAGAGCAGGACTCACCTGCAATGCACCGCGCTCAATGGCCTGCAACCATATTCAACCTTTTCATGGTCAACTTCAAGCAATCCTTAAAATAACTGCATTTTATTTTTACTCGGGTTATCTTCGTGTAGTATTTACACTTGCTTAATGAGCTCCATCAGAGTTGGGTAAGAATTTGAGAAGAGGACAAGTACTTTTTCATGGCACTGCACTTACCCATGTGCATGCATGTGCCACCTACATGCAAAAGAAGTAGGGATGTTCGATACTACGTTTTTTTCCAGATCGTTACCGGTACGAGTACTTGAAGTACCGAAATTTTCCCCAAAAACAATGATAGGTAATTTTTTAAAAAGACATCATAATAAAGCAATTTTAATGAGAATTTTCTAATTTTGAATTTACGATCAGAAAATCACGATACCGTGAAATAAGGCTGGTATCGACACCGATACCTGCTATCTGTACTTGCCCATCCCTAACCTTTTGTTTTGCATTTTCAAGCTACATGCATCAACGTTGGCACCAAATGAAACTAACGTGGGAAAGCACAAGTTGACCAATACCAACATAATAGGCATGCTTGTGCTAAATGAGAATACTTCAAATTTGACAGCTGACAGACCTGTGAAGGTGGAGGGAAAGGCACCTGGATTCGTCCCTCTAGGATGTTGTCAGTGGTGACCTCTACAGAGCGGGTTAGCTGGAGGTCTTGCATAACCAGGTAGGAGGGGACCTGAGGGAACATCTCCTGGATCTGATGGGCCTGGTGATACACAGGTACAAAAATAATCACAGGGAGTATTTAAAAAAATATAGAGAGAGAAGCTTACCATAGCTGTCAGCTGAGAGTTGTTAGCCTGAGCAATCCCCAAGATGTTGGTGGTGTGCATCACTTCTACTGAGAAACTGGGCAACCAGCTGGCAATACGTGAGCCTGTGAGAGAATGCTCGATTAAAGTGACTAGCTCACACACTGTGTGGAAAGCGCATTTTTGTGCGTGCAGGCAGGCAGACCGTCAAAGTGGAAGAAGTGATTGTGCTGATTGATGTGCGGTCTCGGATCTGCAGCGGCTCCGGCGGGGCCGGCGTTGTCAACCATGCGGGTGCCCTGCTGCTGGCCTCTGGCCTGCTCGCCTTCGTCGTTGATGTTGAGCGACTTGCGACAAGTGGGGCACGACGTGTCCTGCTCCAGCCAAGAGCGCAAACAAGAGCTGGAACACAAAGAATACACATGCAAAACACCTCAGAAAGGACTCTTTCTTTAGGTCTCGTAAAATACGACAAAATCAATCTCACTTGTGGAAGAGATGACCACAGGGGAGCTTGCGCGCTGTCACCATGGCATCCCAGCAAATTGCACAATCATCATCATTCGCTGCCAGCTCCTCGGCAGTGGCAACCGCAAATCTGTATCAGAGCGCATGGAAAATGAATAGTTTGTTTAAAAGGGGAAAAATAGCAAATGATACTTTCAGGACAATTGATTTCTTTTCACCTGGCCTCCATGTTGTTGATGACACGAAGGTAATTTTTGTGTCTGCGGATGCGGCGCTGCACCTCGTGGAAGAGATATCGCAGCTGCATGAAGATGACCAAGCTTGCCATGGACAGCCAGATGTTACCGAAAAGCTGATGGGCCACATATCAAAGAAAAGGTACAACATTACAGGAGGATGAGGTACAAGCGGGCGGATGTGTCTGTTCAGTTCCACTTATTGCCTCACCAGCATATGAATGTGATGCATGAGGTCTAGAAAGAGCATTGCCAACTCCATGACAAAGTCTGTGTAATAGACATAAGTTCCTTTACTCTCCCATGTTCCTGGGTGCTTTAGGTCCCACAGGTGGATGGAGTAGCTACAAAGGAACAAGCAGAGAAGGAACATGACAAGTTAAATGACTCAAGGCCGTTATCCTGCGACAATGTCCACTATTAATCAGTTGCATCCAAATTAACAAGTGAAAAAGCTCCTAAGACAATTCACGCATGCGATATCACGTGGATACTGACCGGCCTTAAGCAGGCTTTAAAGGGACTTACCGCATGATGACGTGTCCTGTGCGAACAGTCACCATCAGGCACTGAAGGCAACAGACGAACATATTAGTCTGCTCCGTATAGATTAAATCAAGTGCAAAAAAAAAAAACATGCGATGATGAGCGAGAGAGAGAGAGACATTTACCTCTGCGGCCATAAAAGAAAGAGTGTGCATTCCATGAGATTCCCCCATCAGACCACAGACCACTGCTAGACCGCAGCAGTCCAACAGCAGGGAGACAAGCAGACACATGACTCGCACGTGGCTGTTCATGGGAGTGGAGGGCGAGAAGGACAGCTACAACAACAATGACAAGGACAGTTAAGGGTAGACTGTTGGTTGCCACAGGATTATTATTATTTTTTTTTTTTTAAACTCAACCAAATATTCATGTTTGTGTGCACAACAACTCGCTGGATTCATAGCTATTTTAAACGTCATTAAGAAAACACCAAGGCAAAATGGTGGGTTGCCAGATTGCACATTTATCTCACAACTCAGGTTTGGGATTTGAATGTTGGCTCCCAAACAAAGATTAGACAAGATGTGCACAAGCCACACTTCACTTTTGCACAGCTCAGTATAAAGTTGAAAAGACAAAATGACACAAGCGCCCAGTTTTGTTTGAAGGAAGTATTGTAAACAAGAATCTTAATCGAAAAGACAGACAGAGGTCCCTGTAAGGCCTAAGACGGAACCCCATTGAGCGCTATTAATAGCACCAGAATGTTGCAGCCTATTAGGTCACTCATACATTTTCCCTGGCTACAGAGCAACACGCTCCTGTATCAGATGGTGGAAAACAAAGTATCATATGATGCTTGTGGAGCCGTGCTTAGCTGGAGGTGTCTTGGAATACAGGGAAACCTCCAAAAACACTTGAAATGTCTTACAAATTGTAAGACATTGTAAATTACAATGGAATATAAATTCTGGATAATGTAAAATCCCGTAATCTACACTGAACTTTGGTTTATTTGTCAGAACAAATTGGGCCTTTGGGTTTCCGAGGTACAACTGAGTCTGTAAAAAATAAAAAATAAAGTATGTGATAAAGAAAAAAAACTTACATATTCAAATCGGTCCTTGCAGAGCTGCACCATGAGATGAAGAAAAACCAGTGCTGAGAACCACAGACACCACATAACCACCTCCTCCACTGTCTGTACGTTCAGCACGCCAAAAATGAATATAAACTTGTAGAAGATGAAGTTCCAGAACTTGTCCTTGAGATGCTGGTGGAGTTCAAGTTAAGAGAGAGTCAGAAACAACACTCATCTTTGCTTAGACTTGGGGATATTAGTATGGCAAACTCACCTGTTTCTCACTGACTCGGAGAGGGCCAAACACCAAATACTGGATCATTTTTGCGATTAACATTAAAAAACAGCAGACTGTGTTCACTAGCACCTAAAAGGAGAACAAAAGCAGAGATTTCAAAAATATATATAATCACAGGTTCTGCATTAAATGTCTGTGGGCCATATCCAGCCCTCCATGTTTTATAATGGGTGCCACAACGTTCCCTTGATTTCTGCTCAAAATAGCCAAAAAGATAAAAAACAAATTCAGGAACGATTGTGTAATATGTGGGGCCAATTATAAACTCACCCATACAAAGAGGCTGTCTGTCACCAGATACCATAAGACAGTGGTTGCCAGTTCTGTGTTACTAATATCATTATTCAAATGTTCTAGATCCATATCCGTGGGCGTTGGGGACTCATCCGCTTCCAAAGATCCGAAGCCAGGATCGGTCACAGTGGTATAGGCGCTGAAGATGCTCCCTGCCAGCAGAACCACCGTCAACGCCGTGTAGGTCTGCAGACTGGGCCATGGGAACCTCTCCAGAAATAGCAGAGGCATTTCTGCGCCGAGCGTTCTTTCCCCTTGTTAAAACTGTAGTTTGTCCCCAGTTGAGACCTTTAAAAGCACAAGTTCGTTAACTGAGGTGGCATCCAGGAGTTTTGTAAAATGCAGATTGCAATTGCATGACTACATTGACGATGGGCTGGTTCTGATAAACGAATACGTTTTGTGCTAGGAATGCTGAGAATGACGTTAAACAGGTGAGACGTTTACCTGTTAGCACGACGACCTAGCCTGCCGAGTTTATCCATGCACCAAGCCCTCCCCTTCGGAACATATTTAGCTCATTTATTTACACTCCTTTCAAATAAACCAAGTGAGTTTCTCAGCGCCACGCTGAATAATACCGAATCCAACGTTGGATTTGAGCTTTTCGCACGGCTAACGTCAGCTAACATTAGCTTCTAAGTTGGCTAACATTAGCTACTTTGCTAATCACTAGATGAGACATTGACACGCATTAAACTTTCACTTACACAATCTCATATACAATGTCCAACCTGCGCGTTGTATCGAGCGCAGCGGGTTTTAGGAGTCTTCCATGAAAAACATTGTCAACATCGTCATGTTTATTTCGCCGAGCAGCTGCCAAAGAAGGGGGAGGCTCCTGTCTTCTGCGCCTTGTCACTACGTCATCATTTTCGAGATCGACGTCCCTAGTCAAAACATATGTTCGCATCTGTAGTATTACTAAAATTGCTTACGATCATTCGTATCTGGTTTGCTTTCTGTCATACGTTTACTATTTCCGTATGTATCTTGAAAAAAAAAAAGCCATTTATGGCTCACTATTTCCGTATATATCTTAAGAAAAAAAATGCCATTTATGGTTATAGATGTGAACTCAGTTTCATTGAATTCATAATGAAACGCAATACATACCTCTGTATTTTAGCAATCGCAACTGTGAGGCTGCGCTAACCACAATGCTATTATGCAGTCAGGAAAAGCAACAATTATATGACAATTAAATTATTTCATTAAGTGTTGGTGCTTTGTTTGTGTACAGGAAAAAAACAGTAGTGTTTAGATTTCAGGGTTAAATTTGTAGGAGTTGATTTTAACTCTAATAATGTCATTTGAACATTTGCAGTGTAGTGGTGTGCGTTGTCAATATTATTTCGCAAATTTTATAATGTCAGATTAATTCTGCAGAGTTTTAGTGTTAGATTTTGTCCCAGTTCTTTATTTTTAATATCACATACTGACTGTCATTTCCGATATTTTTCAATAATTGGAAAGACGCCTCGCAATTTACGACGGGCCCGCACCAGCATGTGCTCATAAATAGAAATAAGAATGATATTTTTGTGAGAACATTTTTCCATATAAATGTTTATTTTACTTTTAACTACCGTGGAAATATTGATAAGTGATAAACTATCGTGCCTTCCGACAGGTACACATTTCATTTGTGTACCAAATGATACGTGGTGGGTACTGTACAATGCTTGGTTGGTTTCATAAATCATTTAACTATTAAAAAATGAATAATAATAATGTAATTTAAAAAAAAAAATAATAATGAATGACGTCATCGGGGTGCGACTACAACCACTGGAACTTTGCCACGTCACAGTGTGTCAGACGCAAACACCCACGGTGGTGGTGTGGCCATTCAAAAATGCTTCATTTCGAAAGCGAATTATATTGCTTGACCAACTCGGCATTTTGTAGAAGAGTTTAACTACGAAGCTACCTTAATTCGTTGCGGAAATTCCACTCTGTCGTTTGTTCTTGCTTGCTGTTTACCGGTAAGTACTTTAGCTAGCCGGCTAGCCGCTTAGCATCTACATTTAAATAAATGTGGGCATTTGGAGTGGTGACAGTTTTGCTTTTTCTTGCCACGATTTAGTGTCAATCTAGAACTCGTTTCATGCGTTCTTATTTGACATTTGAATTGAGAGTTGCTACTACTCAACATCAAATTAGAAGGGGTCCAATGATTTTATTTGGAAATAGTTTTGATCGAACAAAAACAGGCAGTACTTGAAGGGAAAGGAAACAAAATGAACTTTGAACACATTGGACTTTCAAACAACTAATAAAGTTAAAACCTATCCCTCCTGAGGATTTTATTGTTCAGGCTTTATCGAATTTATTTGACAGATATCAATTAGTTAGATAACATTAAGTAACACCTAATTACATCAGTTTTGAGGATAATTTATTGCAGGGCTGTTTGTATTTGATCGTATTGGTCTTGTTGGGGTGTAACTAGTTGCTTTCTGTGGAACAGTCATACGAGTCAACAGCAACACGCTAGATTCTCTTGCTATGGTAACCTCAATCAACGGCTGAGTGTTTCGTGGTGATGGTTGTGTTGAATGAGGTCTTTGTGGGATGGGCTCATATCCCAGTTGCTATCCTGTTCTGGGACCTGGCCCATATCCTGTATAGACAAATAGGATTTTATGACAGGCTGAGAATTTGTGCGACAGGTCAAGGTTCAAACAAGCAGTCGTTATTGAAATTCTCTGTTATCCTTTTACACATACGCACATTCATGGGTGTGTATTCTCTGCATGAGCTCATTTATATTCTTGTGGGTTTCCCAGGCCAAGGTTGTGGAATGCTGCTGGACGAGACTCCATTGTTTGATCCTTCTCTGCTTCGGGAGTTAGATTGGAGCAACAACAGTGTCTCCTTCTCCCCCCTCATCTCGCCCTCCAACCCGGGCCAAGGCTTGGTGCTCAGGCCCCTCTGCCCTGCCGACTTCAACAGGGGTGAGTGACCCTATATGAATCATCCGCTAAAATGGCCCAGAAATTTGAGGTTCTTACTCCAACATGTTTCTTGTTTTTGTCTATCAGGGTTCTTTAAGGTTCTATCTCAATTAACCGAGACGGGTGATGTCTCCGCAGACCAGTTTATAAGTAAGTCAAAGTTACTCGACTCAATGAAAATGATCCTGAGCAGCTGTAGCTTAACAGTGTCTCTGAAAATCAGTTCAAATTTCTTCCGAAATCGTAATAAGCGGAATTATTATTTTTTTATCTTTCAGAAAAGTTTGAACACATGAAAAAAACAGGGGACTACTATGTGGTGGTGGTAGAGGACACCAATCTTGGACAAATTGTGGCAACGGCCACTTTAATCACGGAGCATAAATTCATTCATTCTTGTGCAAAGGTACGTTTGTGACTTTATGAAAGTGCATTTAAATACCTTCATACTAATGAGATGACCGAAGACCCTGAGGTGCGAATGCTCCATACAAGTGGACTGTTGAGCTTGAACTCAATTTGTGGAGGTGTTTGTTTGCAGAGAGGCCGAGTGGAGGAAGTAGTGGTTAGTGACGCGTGCAGAGGCAAACAGCTGGGAAAATTGTGAGTGTACCACTTGGTCACGCACTTTTGTTACCTCCGCCCAAAAGGAAATGCTAATGTTTGACCACAAACATCTTTTCTCATAAGATGATCAATGTTGCTGAAGGATATTTACCACAAGTATTGTGCTTGGTTATTGGAAGAGGACTTGGTTTGTCTTCCTCCTTTAATTTCCTCCCTGTCCTTTTCTCTCCCACAGGTTAATGTCCACACTGACACTACTCAGCAAAAAACTCAATTGCTATAAAATCACACTGGAATGCGCACCCAAAAACGTTGCTTTCTATCAAAAGTTCGGTTACGGCGCTTCAGACGAGACTTACATGCAGTGTCGCTTTTCCAATTGAGGAAGTCTGGGCTCCGAGCGCAACTTCCCACGCTGACCTCTGACGAGGAGAACATTATGGTGGTTCGGAGTGCGTCATTTAGAAACCGAGTCATCTCGAAGAGTAACATCATGACTTCACAGCTGAAGTAAACTAAAACATGTGTTGAACCCCCACCCCACCCCACCCCATCCTTCTTTTGTTTTGGTAACCGTGGCTACCTCACTACAGCAGAACTGAACACGGGATCATCAATGTCTGTAAATGTCTTTTTTTTTGTTACAATGGTAACAGAAACTTTGAATGAAATCAGCCAGGCATTTAGCTATTTCCTTGAAGCATCCAATAATTCATCAATAAATCATTGTGAAAGGCAAGTAACCAAAGAACAATAATCAGATCTGAAAAATGACAATGATCTCGGCGAAGGTGTAAATCCCATAGGATTTAAAATCGGTGTAAGCCAACAGAAGTTTATGAACATTCAATGTCATTAACGGTTTATTTTTGTAACGCTGCGATGATTACATTTGTGATGGGTGGGACGGATTATTCAAAAGTTAGATTTGTAAATTCATATTTAAGTGACTTTTTTTTTTTTTGTTGGGCTTTGGGAATGTATTTAATGTAATTTATTGCCAAATATGTACAAAAGTAAATAAAACAGCAGTAAAATACAGCATACCACCAGTCTATTTTTTTTTGTGGTTGAAATCTGAGGGCAGCACAGATGCTTCTTAATCTGAAACTCATTTTTCAACAATCTCTTCTTTGCATGCTCTTTCCATACTTTTGTATCTCATCTTAATAATGTTCCAAATACAGTTTAAAGATTTTCAGTGACTCTTAACTTCTTAGGTAAATGGAAATGAAAAAATCGAATGGATTCAGTCAGAACTTTTATTATGTAACAATTTAATCCTATCCAACATTAAGCCTGAAATTAGTTGTTAATCCTATGACACCAAAATAAAGGCATTAACTATCTCTCTTGGTTAAGTCTTGCAATGGGCGACGTCCTGGCCACTTTCCCTTTTCCTGCCTGCCCCCTTCCGGTCATCTACACAAATTCAAGTATCGAAAGTGCATTATTGCAATACTGTCCCGCTGCAAATGCAAAAATGCTTTAAATACTATAAAATTGCAAAAACTTTTTCAGTGCATTCAGCTCAAGAAACAAGAACAAAGTTATCAAATTTACTCATTCCCAACAGACCTCTACGTCTCAGACATGAGCGGTCTCCTATCCCTCCCCCACTTAGAAAAAGGTTCAAATGTCTACATTTTTAATCCCATTAAAAATGTAAAAAAAAAAAAAAAAAAAAAAAAAAAAAAAGTGCAACACGCTAAGTAGCTAAATGTAAGCAAGGCTCATCCATTTTGTGCTGCTGTGACCTGCATTGCTCCCAAGTCGTCATCTTCCTCCAGGCTGCGCTTACGGCTTCCTGTTTCAAGAAAAGACAGGACAGCTTCGTTGAACCAATGTCAAACACCATTCAATGACAATCACATTCATTGCTTGTACGGACCTGGCATGCCCGCTTGTAAGAAGGAGCGGCCCAGCTGCATTGGTGACATCATCTTAATGGTCAGTTTGGCGAGGTAGATTGCTTCATATTCCTGCAAAACAAAACGTGCTCCAGCACATCTTTGTAAGGCTCAACGTGTCACTTGTTAAACAACTGAAGCTCACCTGAAGCTGATGCACAAATCCCATGTTGGGGTTAATGCAGAACCTCCTCTCCTGGATGTGGCTGAATGCATCCCTAGAGTGAGCGCACAGGTGAGAAGAGCAGCATGGTGGGTACGAGCTAGCCGCCTAGGACCGCATGAATAGCCCCGAAGCACTCGTGGTGCATCATTGTGATTTCTTCAGATCATTTGAAAATGTTAAAATGGAGTACAAAGACTCACCTGTATTTCATTCCAAATGTTTCCATCAGGTAGGCAATCACTAAGGCAGCACTGAAATTGGAAAAAAGTTGACATGTGCTTCGCTCCATCTATAATTATGCTTTCCCCATGTGGCTGTTCTGTGACCTTGTTCATTTTGGTTCAAAATGATTAGTTCAAAGTTAGTCTCATTGCAGAGGAACTTTTTTTTCATAACTGGACAAAAAAAATCTAATCAACAACATACAAGCCATATAGAATTGCAAACGGTGTACAACTTCATGCTGTCAAATGAGATTGCAAAACAGAAAAAAATAAATAAAAAACCTGAAAACAGTACCTTCTTGAGATCCCTGCATTACCGTGAACCAGTACCTTTCCTAAAAGGGAAAACCAAACCAAACTCAATTTTTTAAGTTTGTGCTGTGACTTTACAATGTGATCTCACCTCCAGTTGCTAAACAGCCATCAATAAATTCTTTTGTCTGCAGACAGAAAACAAATCATACATAAATACGTGATGTCACCTAAACGTTATCATAAAGGTATGAAAAGCGTTCAAACTCACCATGGGAAAAAATCTTATGATATTCTCCACTGGATTGTCTGCAATATCTAGCACAAGGTATCTGCACCAAAAAAAACCAAAACCAAGAGTCAGATAGGGACAAGACACTACTGTATGAATTCACCATTCTTACCTAAATGTATGAGGGAAGTTAGGTTTAATAAAATTGGCTTCGATGTCTTGGCGCACACAGACAACATGCGTGATGCCTTGTCGCTCCAAAGGCTGCAGCTACACCACAACATAATTGATTACTAAACATTCATTTTATCAACATGTGCCACTGTGTAATAATACATTACCTTGCTTTTCATGGCAGCAGAATAAGGACCTAAAAACAGTCCGGGTAATATTTCCTATAAAAAACAAAACAAAACAAGAGACGGGCGCCATTTTGTGAATAATCTAAGCACCTCAATCTATTGTGCAACATTACCAAATAAAGTGTCCAGTGATTGAAATAAGGTATATATTGACAGTGGTGTAAGTTAAGATGGTAACAACTATCTGCACAACACAGACTGGTGCTCAGCTAAAGACATATGTATCACGAAGTCTAAAATATAATAATATAGCTAATAGAAAATTGATACATTTGTAGGTTGTGAAGTGATGACAAACAGGCCAGCATCCAATGTTTCCCGTTGGGAACATTTGCTTACTCTTATTATCTTATTATCTGCTCCTCTTATTTATTGGGTTATTGGTTTATTATTTATTCATCGCTCATTTTATTTATTTATTATTTATTGTTTGTGCCTTCTTGTTTTTATTTTGTGTCGTCTACTTGTATGTCTCGTCACCGTGGGATAGGGGAAACGGAATTTCGGTTTCTTTGTGTGTCTTGACATATGAAGGGATTGACAATAAAGCTGACTTTGACTTTACAGGTCTACCTTGGAGATTCCACAGCAAATAAAACCTACGACTTTCAGTCATATTATAGTTAACACATTTGTTCAGAAACTGCAAGAAGGCTGCTGTCAAATAGTACATCCTAAATCCTGTATTTCAGTACCTACTCCTGAGAATTTGTTTTTAAAAAGGCCATTTTGACAACACGTTTAATGACATGTATTGTCGAGATGAACATACCTGCATTTCGCGTCTCATTGGATAAGCCCAGTCCTGCAAAAACATATTTAAAATGAAAACGTTGAAGTTTGAGCCACAATTAAACTACAACTACGTTATGTGGCGAATGCTAACATGCTAGGAGTGTTTTCTTTGATTCAGACTTTTAGGTAAATTTGACAATAATTCATGTTTCCTCTGACAATATTAGTCTCTCGTGACAAAACTAAAGGAATAGTGATCACCAAAAACGACACATTTGTACACAGGGTGTAGTTAGCGGCGGCTAGCTAAGGTGAGCTAGCCGTCCAGAACCAACCAGGAGCTCCTCCTTGGTGGCGGGCAGAGACGGGAACTGGAGCTTCATCTCCTCGTCCATTCCGCTGAGGCGTTCGGCCACGTTCGCCGGGCCTGGCTCGTCGCAACCCAATTTAGCTCTTATCTCACGGGCGGGGTTAGCTGGACAGTCGATGTAGTTCGTCGCCAGCCTGCACATGCATGTCCGCCATGCTGTTCCCCCCGTGACACTCCGAGGGAGTCACGTGACCAAGCGGCCGACAGCGGCGTGGGTGGCGAAATAAATAAAGCAAGCAACAGTGACACCTAGAGGAAAATGTAGGAGGTGCACGGGGTGACACCCAAATTTAGAATTGGCCGATGATGTGGAACAGGAAGTTTAGAACGTTTGAGTGCCCCCTGTGTCTCACTCAAGGTTGGTGATTTTAATTAATATCATTAAAAATTGCCAAACCCCATGCAAATCCTGCTAACATGCGCAAATGGGAGAATATAACTTTATTCTAACAAGCAGATTACATCAAATTTGGCATAAAACAATACTGAGGAGGTTGTTGTTTATTTTTTATTGAAGGGATTTAGTAATGACGCACTGATTCATGGGCCCTTAATTGTGTTTACTGCTTTATTTTTTTGGGAGGGCCTTCGTCCCCTTGCTGCTCATGAGGAGTCCTGCCTCATTAAGGACGCAGACCATTGAACATCAGACCACTTATGAGTCAGGTCTCTTCGCAAAAGTACACCCAGGGAAGAAATCCTGATTAACCTGACTGATTTAGGTTCGTAAAAAAATATTTAATCGCCACATGCTCATCTCCCCTAGCATCCTTTCACATGCACACTACTTGCAAGAGATGCAATCTGACGTCGGTCTAGTCACCTCAATTGCTCAGATTCTTCTTTGTGGTCAGGTAACATGTTTGTGTTGCCTGGCACAGATGACGGTTTCTCATAATGTAACTTTACACCTGAAATGCAATTGTTGCTATCCACCAGGAACACAAATGTGGATAGATTGAATTACTCCTGGTCACGTAATATGCTTTGTTGCCAGGCAGAGTTCATAGATTCCTTCATAATGTAACTTTACACATAATATACAATCCACCCATCTCGTCTATCTGTCCGTCCATCTGTCCATGAATACATAAAACATTCCTTACAGATATTTACAAGATATTTACAGATGCTATGTTCTCTGCTTTTACTTTTGCTTTACTCTTTTCAAATATTATGAACGCCCCTCCCCTGAAAAATGTCAACCGGGGATACGAGTTGCCTCGTAAACAAACAATATGTGATGTGATCAGTCTTGACTTGCTATGAAAAACGCAGCTTTTTGGGAATGCAAAATCTCTGTTTGATCCCTCCCCGCTGCTGTCCAAAAACCAAAGCAAGCATGGGGAGATCACTCAAGCTCCTCGCAGTCAGCTCCCAGTGGGCCGCTAAATTCAAACCCAGATCAAATCTCCAACATTTCTGGAGGTGATATCACACGCTCATCTTCACTCCACCGCAAATGCGCTCATTTAATCATGACACACACTCCCCGTGAATAGTTCATAGCAGCGCCAAAGCAAAGTCGAGTGAAGACGGAATCAAACCGTGCGCCTCTAAACTGTGAGGCGGTTGTGCTCCATTATGCTAATTATTTGGGAAAAAAAAAGTTTTGACTTTGAGCAAATCATTTTCAACTCCATTCTGTGTGATATGATTCAATTTCCACAAGCTGACATTTTATCAGAAATGCTGGTAATGAGCTTCAGCCAGACAGAAGACACTGAGTCAATAATATATCAACATTGTGTCAGCTGTAGCAACGCTTTAGGAATTTTAAGGACGTTCAAGTAAAAACCACCGCAAATTGCCTGTTTAAAAACAAGCAATTCAACATTGAGTAATCGAGTGGAGCGTTAATTGTCGCTTTTGTTGGAGCCTTTCTTTCAGTTTCCACGGAGATTCCTCCTTCGCTGTGTAAAAGGAGAGTGTGAAGCTCATTTAGGATGCGAATTTAATGATGATCGGCATTAACCTTCAGGAGAACACACATTTCCAAGATGCTGGTTCCAGTTTTTGCAAGCAGGACTCTCACATTTTTTTTTTTAATTTATCCGGAATGTGTGGCTTCCCCGTAGAATCACAACTAAAGGCATGCATCAGTCAAGGTCAATCTAAATAAATTGGCATGGCTCAGTTCCCATAAAATGCAGCTGCTCCACAGACCATTTTATTTTTCCTGATCAATCCGAAGAGATGAAATTGAGGTTTTACAATAAATATCTGTGAAATTGTCCTGGGAATTCTGTGTTTGTGTCACATTTGGTTAAAAAAACAAGACTATTATTTTTATTTTTTTAAAAGGCAAACTAATCACACATTAAAACAGAATACATGTCACAAATTGAAAAGATTTACTAGAACGGGAGCAAACCTAAAACTTGGAACGGCGCTAAAAGAGGTATCGCGCCGAGCGGTGAAGACTTGCGAATGTTAGCAAACATATAGTAGAGAATGTTTTTTTTTTTGGGTTGAGGTCTCAAAAGACTCCAAAGATGTTCACCAGACATTCGCAAACAGTTTTAATGATTCCATTTTTTTTACAATTTTCTTTTTGTTCACACACTCCTTGTCTCACCTCTCTACTTTTGTCCAGGTGGACATTTTATTTAGAGCTCTCCCCCTCGTTTCCAATCCTCTGGAGGTCTTATTAACAGACACACAATCCTCATGTTTTATTGCCTATGATAAAACCTCACCACCGATCTCTCATTACTGAGGGGCTCTTTGGAAATGAGCCCTACATACAACATCAGATGAATATCGCCTGTAATAGGGCAAAAAGTTAAAGGCACTTTCAGAATCAAAGTCGAGTCCCCTTTGCATGAATAAGCCATTAGGTTGGGGTGCATTATGGGAAATTTAACATGTCTGCAGAAACGTCGTCTTCAGACATTACAAGCTTTCCACGTGCAGACGTGTTCATGCACATGAATATCCGCCGTCAGAAGAGACGAGACGCGATGCATTATTCAAGCGCCTGCGTTTGAAATGTTTCCCCAAATGTCTTTCATGGTGGATTTCAGTCACAGTCTGTCTTTTACTTCTCTGGGGTCCAACTAACATACTTGGTCCCCGCAGGACACTCACGTGATAAATATAGTTAGTGATCCTCCACTGAGCTTTCAGACTGCAATTCCAACCCCTGATGATTTGTAATTTGGTCATACATAAAATAACATTCCACTTAGTGATGCACTTGGACTTTCTTTTCTGTTTTAGGGTCGGCTTGCTAAATGTGACCTTGCTTCATCACTCATCATCATCACTCTTGTCGTGTTTTGCCGTTTATAACGTGCCAGAATCTTTTGATGATATTGTGGACTGCCGATAATACAATTTGAAAATTCCTAGAGAAATGTTGTTGATTTCCCGATTACCGTAATTTCCGGACTATAAGCCGATTCCTTTTGCTTTGTTTTTTGTGATATTGTAAAAGGGTTTGTTTTGGAAATACAGGTGATTGAAATTAGGAGATTTCATTTAAAACACTTGCGGTTTATAGTCCGGTGCGGCGTATAAATAAATTAAAAAAGGATTTTTCCCCAATTTTAGCTGGTGCGGTTTATATTCAGGTGCGGCTCATAGTACGGAAATTACGGTAATTGATGGAATAATCGAGAGGAGAATCGAGTCTATACAGATTAATTTGTGACAGCCCTTTTCTACACAACATTTTTCGAGACGCCACCATGTGGAAAATGTTATGCTACTCGCAGTCGCGCTTTTGACACCCAGACTTTTCCTGGTGAGAGGGTTCGACACCCCCACTTTTCCTGCTGTCTCCTTCTTCCTCCACTTCATTGACAGCCATTTTGGAGCGCTCACAGCTTGAAAACGCTTCAGTGGTTTGACGCTCACATTTTTTCCCGGCGAATGGTATCCACACCTACATTTTACCTGCTGTTACTGTGCCCCGCCCCTCAACTACATCCCTCACACCTTCACAGCTTTCCTCGCCTCTGACGCCCATATTTGCGGCGCCCGTTCATCCTCAAATGAATCCGAGCTCACAGACCCTGCCCTCGTCGATGCTCCGTCGTCTCCCCTCATTATCAGCCACTTGTCCGCGCAGCTGCTCCTCTTTTACTAATTAACTTCTCAGCGTAAAGGGGGCACTTAGGCTAACGGGCGCTGCCAAATTCTTGCTAAGTAACGATTAGAGCGAATTAAAGTCAACCTGTTCCAAGTGGCTGCAAATATTTGTGCAATTAGCTCAACTCATCAGGGAATTTAAATACCATTTTTAGTTTATTTACTCAAATGCAAATGGTGACTATAGGCTGGAGGCCTTTATTTCTCCAAAATGTAATGCATTTTTAAAATAAGATAGCAGGTGTTGACATTTAAATCATATTTAACAGCAATTCTGCCTCTAATGACAATTGGCACGAATAAAACGTGACTTAAACATTGCTCGCACATATAATTAAAGTCTTTTAATTAAATAATTAATTTTCTATTCGAAAATTAGAGCATTTATGCCAATCAATTGAATGAATTCTGTCTGACTTTGGAGGTTCCGCCGTAATTGGATAAAAGTTGCGTAGCGGAGTGTTTAATATCCGTAGACGACGACAGACTGTTTTATTCCACTGTTTATGTTCCGCCTGCTTCGGCCTGCTGTCAGACGGCTGCGAGGAAAGCAGTGATGCAGCAAATCATTAACACGCTTTGACACACTGCTCTCGGCGAAGGCTCGCTTTCCAAGCTTTGACTGACAAGTGGAGCGCCCGGGTCTCAGACTGGCGATACTCCCGTCTTTTTTTCCTGTGTGTGTATCGCACCCTTTTGCTGTTTTGTTCTTGCTCGGCTTGGCTCCTGCTCCTGTTTTGCTACAGCGGGACGCCGCCAAAGAACACAGTGAGAGCTGCGAGTGCCCTTCTACAAACAAACCCACGCTCCCTCTGGCCTTCCCTGCTTCCCCTCTTCTTTCTTTTTTTTCTCTGCAGGTATCTTTGACGTTTTTCTTGCGCTTTCTTCCTCCTAACATTTGTTTTTGAGATACAAAACAATTCATCATGATTACAAGGTGCATAAAAAGAGTAATGTAATATTTGTGAATCCGGAAGCTCTGACTAATAAAATAAATCAATCAAACTCCAGGCTTTAATTAGTCCTGTAGGCTCGGCACAATAAAAATGGAGAACCTGAGGACTTAATTAGATGTGTTGTGCCTATTTAGTGTCGCCCACTTGTGCGCCGCCACCTGAGATTCACTTGATTGCTGGAATAATGGAAGAGGCGTGCAGTTTTGCCACGACTGCTTGTTTTTTATTCCGGCAAGTGTCTTGAGGTCACATCTTGCTAGTGCTGGCCTTGATGAATGATTATCACATGCATCAACCCAAAAATTGCTCAGGAAGATGGACAGAAAATGAGAACGTGAAAGTAAATCACAATTTTTTTGTCCGCTTAAGCACAATCGTGAAAACCTTTGACCCCCTTTCTAACTTGATATATTCAACACTGATGGGATATTTGTTTGTTTGCATTTGTATTCAGATGTCACTAGTGGACAATCACAACACTATTGCGAGATAAATTGTACAATCAGTGCAGTTGCTTGGTCACTGGCGCGCTTGTAATCAGAGGCCTGATGAAGCTTCAGGAGAGGACTCTTGTAATGAAATCTCGTTGCCAAGAGTCTGTTTGCGTCGCTTCTCAGTGGGAGCGAAGGAGGCCGCCTACTCGCTCGGTGGAACATCTTTGTAGTTCGTGAAGCTATCAAGTGTGAGCGAAAATGTCCTAATCAGTGAAATCGTTGTCATCGCCCCTCTTTCAGGTCACAAACCAGATCATGATATGAAGCCAAACATACTCAGTTAAGAAATAACAAGAAATAACATACTTGACTTTCCACAGGATAACAGATGATGCCACAATGCATCATCATTCTTTGGCCCCGCCCCTCCATGTGTGTTTGCCAATCAGCCTCCAGTTCCTCTTCAAACTTGTTGGATTGTTCATATAGGTCGCTTACGTTCAGCAATGCATTCTGGGATGTTTCTTTTTTCTCAACTTGCTTTATTATAGCATTTTCAAAATGTTTTGACAGCTTGCTAGCTGATCTACAACTTACTGTTACTGTGTTTGGAGGAATCGACCCATACACGATGTCCAAGGTTGATTTTTCAGCGGAAATCTCGATATTGTTTACTACCTGGTGTTAAAGACATGCTCTGTGACACAGCTCCAGATGAAAGCTTACAAATCACTGGAGGCTTACAACAATTTTTGTCAAAAGGATAGATACAGAGTGTAAACTTCAAAATCTTATCCGAAGAAACCGGTTAGGTTTTTGTACGGGTAAGTAAACCATCATGTGGCTATGAAGTTTGTGAACTTTTTCAGCTGTTGTCAACTTGACTGCTGCCTTTGGCTTGTCATGTTGGTAAGGCACCTCAAAAACCTGCAAAAATGTCACTTGACTTATTTGCTACATAATGAACATGAGCATCTCTCAGTGTAGGCCAGAGGCAAAGCAACATCCTCAGCTTCCTCAGCGTTTATCACCTCTTCTGAAAGAAACATTCAACATTTAAGATATGTTGTTAGTCCCTTGGGGAACTTTACTCGCTGAACTTCACGTCTGCAAAAGCATTGATGAAATTGGAATGTTTCCAAACAACATCCTCATATAAATGCCTTGGAGACTGCCAGCAAATGGGCCCAGATGTTGATTGCGTGGTACATAATTGGACCTTCATCAACCTTGATGCTACTGTGGAAGCTTGACGAGGAAGGAAATGAAAGAGCCACAAAACAGGTTTCAGATGAAGATTTCATTTGAATGAGATTATTTCCTTTCGAAAAAATGTTTCCTTATTAAAAGCATGTACCATTTGCAGCGGTTGCCCAATTCGCTAAACGTTTGCGCCTCTAATTCCTCCACACCACCAACAACCACCCGCAAGCTGCCGTGCGACATCCTCCACAATTAGCACGATAGCATCCACCTTAACGAGAAGACTGCTTGCCAGCAACACACACTAATGATAATTGAAATCACGGCAATCATTGCTGCTATGCTCTTCCCTCTCGTTTGCATTCTCTGCATGCCTCATCTTTTCCCTCACTATGCCTCTATAATACAAAAGTCCCCCATGGCGTTATGTTTTTGAGTGCAATTGTCGTTTGAGATTGTTGTTCAAAGTCTTCGAGCAAAAAAATCATGATTTTCAGCAACGTGAAGCCAACGTTAGCCTCCCCTCGCCGCACTGTATTCATTCCCGTCTCCATCTTCCGTTCCTTTCCCTAATCATTTATTATGACTTCCCCCGACACAAACTGCCAGACGGGCAGCAAATCAACATCTCTTTAACGTTAGCACCACTTAACTTCTATTGTGCTTATTCCGCAGCTTGTTTGGTGTTGGGAGATGGATGTGGAGTGTGATAAAGCGATACGCCGTTGCAGTGTGGAGCGCTGGCTGCTCCCGACAGCGACTTAAATCAACGTTATTGCGCCTGGCTCACCCGTCTCTTTATGAAATAGCACCATCAACTTGTTGTAACTCAGACGAATTTCCTTTGAGAGCCGACAATACGCTCGGTCATGGAGGAAATCACCGTTCGTTAACTGCTTGTTAGTCATAAATAAAAGGTTAACACGTGTAATGCATGGTTAATTGCGCAACTTATGAGAGCCCGCGGAGGCCGAGCCATGTCGAGTTGATCATTAGAGTACAGCGCGGATGTTTTGACACTTCCAGCAAATGAGATAGTGAGAGTGACAACGCTAAATGTGAAGGAACACATGTTTCCATTAAGTATGTATGCAAGGGACAGACTGATGCTTGAGTTCTGTGTCAATGGCATGACAGCTCGCTCTATGTATATGTTGTGTTCGGTGTGCATGTGAATGCACCAACAGATGCTCTCATAATATTATGGGAGGACAAGTTGATCACAAAGCTAAGTGTGCATGGTTGGAGTTTTTTTTTTTCTTTTGGTGTTTTCGTAGACGAAATATGAATCTGTCTACCCGAATCTCAAATCCATCCGGATCACATTACATCGCCGCGGTGTGGATAGATTCATGAGATCCACAGATATTTAAGTGGCTAGCAGTTAGCCACTTCTGTTGCCACACCGGCTAAGTGCAATGGCAATTCTACGGCCACGCACGGATGCAGCGTACTTTTCCATGTCGCCACATGAAATGTGAAAGCACCACAATTAAAGTGAATAACAACATCTGCTTTGATTGGCGGCGAATTGAGTTGGATGTGTTCACGCCCACAGCGGCGCAAACCACTCTTTTCCTTAAACACAGTCTTTTGCATGTCTAAATGACCAACATGTGGTCTAACACACCTCAGTGCAGATTTTTTTCCACCCATATGTAAATGTCGCTATGTGCCAACTAGAAAAACTCGATAAGACCAGAAGTTTACAAATGCAGCAACACGCTAGAGAATGCCGCAGTGATGGATGAATTTGGTCACCCCAAAGCAAGTTGAGTCGTTCCACAACATTGACAGAGAGACACAGTGATGTGTATATTGTGAATGAGAGAGACTGCTAGAGAAAGAGAAGAATGATCTGCACGTGTGTGTGAATACGGGGGAAATGTGCGTGCTCTTGCATGTGTGTGTGTGTGCAAAGTGTCAATGGCCGCCGTCCAGCGAAGTAGAGCGCAAGGCTGACAGTGATGGAGAGGTTCAACAGAGGAGGGGAGAAGGAGATAAGTGGGGCGACAAGAGCGGCGAGGACGACAACTTAGTGCAGTCGATGACTCCGGGAAGAAGGCAGACTGAGAGACATTATCAGACAACCAGGGGGAGAGAGTGAGAGTGAGAGGTCGAGACTGGCAAGAGATCCTTGGATGATTCCATTACTTGAGAGAAGAAGTTGTTTGTCTTTGTCTGAATCCTGTAAGAAGGCCGCAGAGTACGAGTTGAGCCACCGGCCTTAAGCCTGGCCAATATGAGTCTTGCTAAAAATAACTTATAAATAAGATCAACCTGCAGTGTCAACACTAGTGAACTCAATTTTCCTTTAATCTGTTTTTTTATGAGATGATGCCAAATTATTAGACTGACCTTGCGAGGCAGTACGATCATTTCTACAAAAAGTGTCCTGTTGCAAAACTAAAAACATGTTTGGACTAATATAAAAATAAAATCCAAATATGTTACTGGTAAATAATTCATATCAAGGACTATTACAGAGAACGTTATGTGATAGCCACAATTGAATGAATTCCTCCATTGTTAGCTTTGGTGCAGCTGTTTTGGTTAGCCAAATAGTGAATATACACAGCAAATACTCTAAGGACTACATTGTTCTGTATCTAAAAGGAACCTGACAAAAGAGATCTTTCTTTATGCTGTCCATCCTCAGCCAATATGGCTGACTCTAAGTGATCCAGACAGGCGAGATTTTTAAAATGCTATTAGAAGTATTCCAAATATCCCCGGAGACTGGGTGCAATAGAAACAGAATGCATAAGATGTTGGCAATTACGTTAACAGGGTAGCAAGATTGTTTTGTTTCCCGTAGGAACACTACTATGCCTGACTTTTTAATCTCAATGAGTGATTTTCAAACCCTTGTTTAGATGTCACAAAGCATCCGGTGAGGCCTTCACTCCCCCGTGACCTCGCCGTCTCTCTGACGGACTCCTGGTGGGCGTCGTGTACCGTATTAGCTCAGCTCTGCCCCGGCTGAGTTATGGGCCAAAGTGTGCCTGCTTGGCTCGGTTTTTAAAACAGATGCAGTTTGCCTAATGGACTAAGTGAGTAGCTGCTGGAAGTTATGAGCCACGTAACAACTCTGCCAGAAGACGGCGCTGTAAATAAATAACGCTGTCGCCTTTACAATCCTGTTGTCCTCGTTTAACAGGCCCCGCGGTGATGTACTGTAAGACTTTGTTGCTGCCACCTGGGTATATCTCAAAGATTAGATAGAGAGAGAGAAGGTTAAAGCAGGACCCCAATTTACTTTGAGAAGACCGCTATTGATTGTGAATGTCCACTGTCTGCTGGGCGCTTGTTGCTAGGAGATCTTTATTCTGACGGTAACGACTGGGTTAAGATTTAGCATTAGCACTGAGTAAAGTATCCTTAAAAGAGACCTTCTCAATACAATTGAGGCTAGTGAAGCCCGTGAAAAAAATGAGCTGCAGTGAAGGGCTGGAAAAGAATTTCAAGGGAAAAGAGAATTAGAGCCAACTTTACACACCCTGTTTTTTGTGTTGATGAAATCAGCTCATGTTTGGGGGCTGTTTTATGGAAGTGAGTAACTGGACTTCTTCATGCCCCACATACAAATATTGATTTCACTACCATGTCAAGCAGAGTAAAATTTGTGAAACAATTAACACTGTTAGCTAATGCTAATCTGTACGGCAAACAAATCTTCATAAAGCGCTACTTACGTTTTGGCTTTGACCTTGCACCCATGTGAAACCAATGTTTCAGAAAGTGACTATATTTTTAACCAGACGAGCTGATCATGTCAAGGGTCAACAAATTCCCTGTTGCCATGATCGCAATGTAAATGAGCTGTTGTGTAACTAACAGTGGGGCACACACATTTTCAGAAATAGCAAAACCACGCACCCCCACCTATTTGTATACACGGGATTTAAAAGTCAATTTTCCATACAATGTTCACTTTAAAAGTCTGCACAAGAATAACATTATTTTTAATATAGAGCGCGAAGTGCCGTTTATGCTGTGCCTTGTGAGCCACAATATGTATGCAGCTGTTTAAAATGGAGGGCAATAACAGAAATCTGGCTGCTCCGACCGCTTGTCAAATGCGAGCTGAGATAATGTCATTCTCTTTCGGCTCCGGTCGCTCTTTTCCCTCTTAATCTCATCCATGCTGACTGGCTGCCCATTAAGCAGCATCGTCTCTCACTGTCTCATCCGCAGGGCGCCTTGGCAAAAGCGGACCCCGCCATGAAATGGTGTCGGGAATTGCTTTCCGCTTTTCTCCAGCCACAGCAAGCCGAGCAATTTACACCCAGGTGTCCCCTCTCTTCCACTTGACACAGGGTGAGAAGTGCATTTATAGAAAAGGAGTGAGGAGGAAGACATGCAGAGAGAGAGAAAGAGGAGGGAGGCAGACATTGCGTTTGAAGGAGTAAAAGATGGAAGGCCGACAGTGCTGGATGAAAAGAAGACAAATAACGAAAAGGGCATTCAGACTGGACCTCAATTCAATGCTCATTTTTACCTCGTTTTAGTTCTTGTGCCATCAACTTTGTAGTCCCTAACCTTAACCCCTAACCCTAAACCTCCATCGACAATCTTGAGTCTCAAGGAACAATATGCCAATCACAGACTTTCCATCTCATTTTTCTTTCTCACTTTTGACTTTTATTTACAAGATCATTCCCAAGTTGACTGCCGGCTGATTTCCCTCGACACGCACGCAGGCGCAACGGCACAAACATAACACGTGTGAAACGACGTCGAGTACGTTCCCAACAGTTTGCAGCCTGTCATCAAATTCCCCCAACGGCGGGTGAAAACACCTGTCGCTAATCGTAAGTCATTTTTCATGCGGGTTGGTGTTATTTGATGGTGTGAATTCACAAGGACATCAACGCTGTCGAGGGACTCCGTGTCATCCTCAGTTTGTGCAGTAATAATAACAACATTGGTCAAAAACGCGGTATTACTATTTATTGGGGGATGGAAATAGTATAATTTGAATGATCTATATTTTTATTCTAAGGTGTCAATACTGGTGTTGATGCATTAAATATATTTAAATAGTATTTCAATATTTACCAAAGGAATACCACTATAACTAGTACAACTACTATTTTTTGCAGCATCTTAAACTTAATCAGTTATTGTACAAGTAATGTGAATTACTTTTAGATGGAGTGTGCTTTATTGTCACCTGGCAGTTGCACACATACTATAATAAAGCAATGCACGCAAGCGTTTATTATGGAACAACTGAGCATCATAATCAGCCACATGATATGTTGTGAATCGTGCTTTTATAGCTTTCAAACATCATTTGCTTGTAATGGAATGTGTCCTTATCCTGGTGTGTGTGTGTGTGTGCGCTTTGATTGGCTGTGTCTTTACAAACCACACGGATGCGAATTTAAAGCAGCAGGTCATCACTTAGAAAATTGGACTAGAATAATAATGAGGCCCAGGTAAATCAAGTATACAGACAAGGATGCTTCACAAAAGCTGATGTGTACGTGTGCGTGTGTGTGTGTGTGTGTGTTTGTGTGAGTGAGTGGGAGGGCTCCAATTTCAACTTGACTGATGAACAAGTGACAAAAAGGCACAAGAGCGACGCATGCATCTCCTTTTACATAAGCATGCTCGCTATTTCTCCAGCGGGGCTGTCTGTGAGTGGGTGTGATATAGCACTCAGCTCTCAAAATGTTTAGTGATTGCAATAATATAGGCGCCATATGCGGGTTCCTTAAATGTAACATTAACTCTACTTTGAATATACAATGAATTACTATTAGGAATACTTGCACAGAGAAAGATATACAGAGGAGTATAAATAGATATTATTTCATCCATCCATTATAAGTGCATTTATTTATTTGTATGTATAATCATTTTTTTAAACTAATTTATTTATTTATTCATTCATTTATTTACTGATTAATGTATTTATTCCTTGTACAAAAATCTACTCAAAATACAAACCCACCTTGATGATGATGTAAAATACCAATACATAGTCCCAAATAAAAATGAGATAGAGAGATGCAGAAAAGAGGGAATAAAAGTCTGGGGAAAAGTAAATTTGTAAGTCAACCCCATCATTTGGAGGGAGCGAGAGAGAGAGAGAGAGAACGAGATAACATGGATGAATACAATGGAGCAGGAGAGAGACCAAAAATGAATACAACCTCCTTAAAGGCAGGAAGAGAAAAAGGCTGACAGCAAAGACCTCCTGGAAGAGAGGAGCATCCTTGTGAGGATAAAAGAAGTGTAATCGCCCACTAGTTTCTTTCTCTCCCAGAGGCGCCCATCTTGAAAACAACTGGCGCTTTAAGCTTGGACAGATAGCAGGCATAGGGATGGCGTTTTTTGGGGACACATTTCCACCCGTACAATTTTGTTGTTGTTTTTTGGCAACAAATGGTGACGCTTGTAGATAAGCCAAACACATAGTCTGGTAAACAACACATATCTGGCTTTTTTCTACCTTTTAGAATCCACATGATGAAAATGGAGGGCTGCGTGCATTGACTGTGACTTGGACTCAAAAGACACATCCGGCGCTATCAGAATCATCGGAACCTCTGTGGGTTTCCCAAAAGGTCAACACACTCAAAAGATTTAATGAAGGGGAAAGATGTACTGATAAATAAATATCACAAAGATGTCAGTTTTGAATTTCATTTGACGACCTTTCTTTTTTAAAAAAAAATCAGTTCAGGACCATCTCTACAAGTATTTTTTTGCCGACAGATGTTGGGCCATAATTGCAGCGTTTAGTGCTCCTGTTTCGCTATGCAACAGTGAAAATTATGACGCAGCTGCTGACACAAGAAGACGTCCTCAAATCTCGACCACGGTCGCAGTTGAGAAGGTTTTAACGTCACCTTGATGATCGTTGTTCCGCGGCCCGGAGAATGTTTTAACAGCGCATCTGCTCGGTTTGCCAGTTAGCACAAGCAGACGACGGCTTCGCTTGTGATTGTTCGCTCATTTACGTAATCTGTTGCATCAAACACAATAACACCCACGTGAACTCTCGTTTTTTAATGAGGTCGTTACAATCTGCTTTTAATTGGTGCTCGTTTGTTTGTCATGTAAGCTCCTCGACTCATAATTTGATGTGTGAAAGTATGTGTGACTGCAGCGGGGAACCATTTTTCCGGGCCCATTTCACTTTCTATAAAGTCCTCCGACTGCCATGCCAAATTTATGATATGTCCAACAAACTTTTTCCCATTTTTAATAGCTCTCTAGCAACATCATACAAATGCTACACAGGAACCCCGAACCTCCTGACCATGAGACAGACATACTAACCACTAGGCCAGAGATCGTCAACCGGTGGTCTGCGACCCTCTAGTGGTCCGTGGTGGTATTGCAGGTGGTCCCCGAAAATTGGAAATGGAAAATAATTACATTTACAATTACAATTGGATTTATTATTTAGACTTGATTAATTTTCCAGCAAATTTTGTGAATAATTTCCCCATCCAAATTATGTTAGATGTATCTGAGAGTCCCAAAATAGACGTGTAAATTAATAGCCTGTATAGGTCTATCCTCCTTTGGTGGAAAATAAAATAATAGTCCGTTAAAGCAGTGGTCCCCGAGTTGCTTCTTGCTTATAATGGTGGTCTCTTGGACAAAACCACTTAAAAACCCCTGTGTTGCTTTAAAAAGACGCTAACTCGCATTACCATTCCGAATAGCTCGTAAACTGTTTGATTTTGTTCCAAAAGTCTTCCAAAATAATCTTGAATAGTTGTCTCTTATTTAGAGATTTCATCTGTGGTATTTATAGCTAGCTTCTCCCTTGATAGAGAACCTCGAGATCAGGTTTTTAAAGCAGCAACAAAACAACAATAAAATCCAGTTGTCTTGAAGGAACACTGGGGGCTACGTTGTGGGAATTAAGGAAATGTGAGAAATCTTACTTCCGCTCTCCTGGGCGGCAGAAGAGGGATCAGCGTCGGATAATGGGGATCACAAGGCGACTGGAGGGATAATGAGGATCCGCTCAGACGTCATCCCTTCACCCTCCTGCTAATTTTCCTCCAGCTTCCTTTTTCGCCATCATTGATGAAATGTATCACCTTTTCGGTGATTCCCTCGGGAAGTCTTTGGCTTTTCACTGGATGCCTTGTTCCAACAACAAAGAAACACAGAAGACACAATGGGTAGAAACTGGAGTGGTTCAATGAGACTTCGGTTTACTCACGGGAATTGAAAGGTTAGCTTTGTGAACGCGTTTTGTGGCTCTACAGAAAATACAAACTTTACACGTACAAACTTTTTTTTAAACTTATTTTCAACTGACATGAGTGGAAAAATACCAGTAACACGACTCAGTAAGCCTGTTGTGAAGCATGTAAGCAACAACCAAGATTTTTTGTATCTCTGTATCCCGACACGCTCTATACTTTGAAGTTGTTGACGCCAGTCAATATTTCACCTTGACTCACTGCACACCATCATTCATTTACCTTGAGCACTTAGATTTTTTTTTTCCCCGCCGGCAAAAAAAACTTCTTTCTTCAACACTCGTTTTTCAAACTTTGCTATTTTTATCAAGTCAACCTAAAACTCCAATGAGATCCACGTTTGATGTTTTCTTGACTTGCATTATTCTTCCCACCAAGCAGTGTCAATACATCAAAACAACACAAGGCTGTGACTTGAGCGTCATAATTCACCATTTCAAAGGTAACATCACATTCATGGAGCCGCCAGTCACCGACACAACCTCAAGCGGACCGAATGGTTCTCGCCGTGCGCTCTTGTACAACTGTTTTCACAGTCTATATGTCAACCCTCCTTCCCTGTCGACTCTTTCCACATATCTCAAACAGAATTATTCAGTCGTAGCCCGTGGCCTAGAAGACAAAGCTAGATAGCTAGATAGCTGGCTGGCTAGATAGATAAATAGATAGATGGATTGACAGATAGTCTTACTTGTTTTGTCACTCACAGTTTTATTCTTGAAGGTTTTGTCTTTGTCACTTTGGCTCCACTGAAGGATCTTGAAACCTTACTTTGACACTGAGTTTGAAACATTAAAATCCCTTCGAGGGTTCGTGGCAGAGTTTGCTACTTTCCAATTGGCTCTTTGAACTGAAACCTCAAATATGTTTCAACCAGTCAACTCAACAGGGGATGGAGGTGAGACCATTGAAGAAGTGTCAACAAAGACACCACTTAATTCATTTTGTCCTTTAAACACTTCGAAATTAAAAGAAATCCCAAAAGTCGTTAGTTACCCAGATTCAAGGATGTCAGTCTCGAATATGATCCCTCTTTTTGTACTTTCAGAACTTGTCATCTTAGTGTTTTACCAGGTGGTCACCAAATGATGTGTCCAAACTAAGGCCCTGGGGCCATTTGCGGCCTGTCATTTTATTTTATAGTGGCTCCCAGCATGTTGAAAAAGTTTTGACAGGGCTTGCACCCCCACCCCCCAAAAAAGCGAAGGCGTTGAGATCCCCACATCCCACTAAAATTATTAAATTGGACTTTTCTATGTCACGGATGGAAATGGAGCTGGGTGACCAAATGCAGCTTGGACCAGGGTTTATTGAGGGAAAAGGTAGTTGGAAGGGAGGATGAGGGGAACAAACCAACAGAACCGGCAAACTAACATAACGGGTTAACAGAGACAGAGTGACAGGGTTAACCGACAGACCAACTTGGAGAGAAACTAACCGAACCGAAAGACAAACCGACGAGACTACAGGCGAGAGACGAGAACAAGCCGAAAAGGGGAGTGAGGGGCAGACAGGACTTAAATACACGACAGGTAACAAGAGGCAGGTGACTTAGATTACATTGATTTTGAGGTAACACAGGAGGGGAGGGGCGACGCGAGCAGAAACCATGGTAACATATACACATAATAAAACAACTGGGAACGAGTCGTGACATTCTAGATAGACAAAGAAATTATTCACTGTAAACTGGAACAACAGTTTTCTTTATAATATCTAAAAAAAAGTCTTCTTACAGATGACTTCTGAATGTGTACGGGACAGGGGCGGATGTATTCTTGTGGGATAGTGGGCAGTGGGCCACCCTAAAATCTTGAAAAATCAGTTTACCTTATGATGTTTAAAAGGCAGCGTTCAACTTAATTGTCACGATAATTAAAAAAAAAAAATCCTGTATCTGTGGAAGGTGCAAAACACTCTTTCTTGACGCACGTCACACACCCTCTATTAAGTTTGGGCAAAATTAGTTAAGTCGTTCTTGAGTGACGTTTGTAACAAGGCAAAAACACAACCTCTTGTCATGGAGAAGGTAAACATATTTCCTATGTACGATCGACATGACGATGAGACATGGGATCATTTAAGGGATTGTAGAGACTGCAGGAACTCCTTCACAAAGAATCATCTAATTGGCCTTACATCCTTTAATAAGGGCGCATGCCTCCGGGTGCATCACTGTGTGCTTAATGAGATGGCTGGCCTAATGAAGAATGTCACATTGTGTCGGATTGGGGCAATCAGCTCACCTTGTCCCTACGAGGCGCTCACTAACATCCATCCCTCATTATCTCGCTTCTTTTTTCAGCCTTTGTCTCTGTCACACCGAAAGACTTAATGGCGGCTTTAGAATTTGGCAACTTTTTAATAGTGCAGACTTGTGACAGATGTACGTCCACTTTATTTGCCTTTTGACGCTGTCATTAAGGGACCTGTCTTGTCCAGCTTTTATCTTAAAAAATAAAACATCAATTTAAAAGCTGCAGAATTTTAATGTGTTCATCTAATTGGATGCTTCATATTCGCTGGTGTAATAGCAAAAGTTGCTGTCAGAAGTTCAAAGTTGCTGCAATTATGGTGAGGGTGTCACTAAAACCCACTGAGCCATCAGCAACACCTGACTTCTGCCCGGCGACCTGTCATTTGCTCTGATGCTTTGCGCTTATATACTGAGCAGCTTCCATTAAATGGGCCAGTGAATTGGTCTGGAATTGGCGAGTTTTCATCTCAAGAGAAAAAAAACCTCTACAGCTTGGTATGAAAACTTAAAAGTTATTTTTATTCAGTTTTGTTTTCATTGTATTAGTTATTTTATTTTTCATTTTATTTTATTGTTTTATTATTTATTAAAACTTATTTTTATTCCATTTATTTTTTATTGTATTAGTTATTTTGTTTTTCATTTTATTTTATTGTTTTATTATTTATCAAAACTTAAAAGTTATTTTTATTCCATTTTATTTTTATACCTGAAAGACAAAGACAAAGATAAATTTGGTGTAGACTGTATCAAATGAAAAATGTCTGCAATGTTTCTAATATTCTGACTTTTTCCTGTAGCAAAATGAACTTTTCCCTCCATGACAGAGTTGAAAAGTAGGTTGCGGTCCCACCTAGATTGCTGTGACTTTAAAATTAACACGCTTCCATCCATGGACTATTAAAAAAAAAAAAAAACACCGTTGTGTAAAAGAGAGTTGAATGGTTTGCTTGACAGACACTTTTTCAGAAGTAGGCGTAAAACAAAACATTTGCTTGACTGTTTAATTTCACACTCTTACTACTCCAGATACGATTTGTATACAAAAAACAACGACTAAAATTTCCCAAATTATGTCCCCTTGACAGAACAGTACCCGCAAAATGTTCCAAAAAAACAGTCAAAGCTCCCACAGGCCCTGAAGCAGCAGACATGTTCCCACAAAAAGACCCAGACTGTGAGTCATCCAAGGGTCACACTCAACTTTCATCACTTGGCCACTCGGCCGTTCCCCGGCTGCCAGCTGTCCTCAGGTAGCGCTTCTATTTGTGAAGATCCTAATTGCTCGACTGTCTGGGGAACGGCCGTTGAGAGTGCGACTGGATAATGAGCTCCCTGGGAGGCGATCGGTAGTTAGCTGAAGCAACACTGGACTCGGCTTCCTGATAAAGGTTACATACCTCAGGGGGAAAATGTCACAGTGCGAGGTCTGAGAAGGTGTTTCGCTCGCTTGTCCTTTGGCAGAATATTCAGGGCTTCTATCAGATCAGGTGGCAAGTTCCTGTTGGAAGCATCTTGTCAGCTGACAGACAACTATGAGCACCTCATATTATCTACAGTAAAAGCTACAAAACACACTGACAACTCGTTTTCAAATCAGACAAAACTGGTCAAATATTTGAAAAAACAGATATTATTAAAAGTGAAGACAATTTGCAATTCTTGTAATGACACACGAATTCGATGCACAATTTGTCTTCGCGGGCCACATAAAATGATGTGGCAGGCCGTAGCTGGCCCCCGGGCCTTGAGTTTGACACCTGTGGTTTAAGTGATAAGTGGTCATGTAAAATTATTGGCTTGAAAGTTTGTGCTTTATTATCACACAGCAAAGGTTTGAGGGCCTGTTGTGCAAGCTCGTCCTATTTTACGATTGCCCAACGTGTGTGAATAAAGAGGAATATCATCAGTAACCATCCGTAGAATCCATTAAGGCCATTAGAATAGAACATAGAGTCTTGCTGGGCTGTCCTTTTATTCAAGTCTTTTGTGTTATTTGGACACCTTGCTTTTTATCTCTTTCTTCTTATTAAGGTCTCACACGTGGTGAACTAAAGAGACCAAAAAAATAGTCGTGCCGCTCGGATTGCGCGGCCGAGAAATATAATGGGAAAAGTAAAAGCCCCATCTGCCTATACTAATGGAACGAGTGGAGAACACGAATGAATCTCTAAACGTCTTTTTGCCTCTCTTCAACCTGACATGTTCTCTCTCTCGTTCTCTGTAAATTACTTAGCCATACGCTGTCAATGATTGTATTTTTTATCCCCTAGGTCTTTAACAGCGCCACATCAAAAAATAATATATAGCAGAATTTGAGAATAACATGCAAGTCCATATTAATATGAGAATAATCAAATCAATAACTAAACGAAGATGAGCAGACTAATACTGTGAAACTGCAATCTCACATGATCTTTAACATACCGTACCAAATTATTGATTTACTAGGATTCCCTGGAGTGTGTGCAGAAGTGTTGATCTGACCTCCAAACACCCAGCTCCAATTAAGAGAACAGACACTTGTTGAGAGGGTTAGACAGAGTTTGGCCTCCTTGCAGACTCGTAAGCACTTCTGCAGAATACTGATAGCGTTGCTTCTGCCGTGGTTATGTTAATATTAGTAGCTCTGGTCAGGTGGTGGAATGAAGACCTGGACTCGCCACTTGTGCGTTAGATTCTGTGGTATGTGATGATTAACTCATTCACTGTCATTGGTAGCAAAATATGATTCATTTGAAATGATTTAATAATATGCCCATCTCGTAACACTAGGTTTATAATTGTAAACATGACTGGCTTTAATTTGTAGTTTGCCTCTACTTGTGTCATTCATCAATCCCACATTCTTTTCCCAGCCCGTGGCCATGCAACAGAGCATCCATTTATCTTCTCCGCGGCATGCTGACGATAATCTTGGGATGTGCGTGCTCATGGTAGCAAAGAAAGACCCTCGTAAACAAACTGGCGAGCCAACGGGCTCAAAGCTCACAATATCAAAGCGAGCCGGGGAAACAGACCAGGTGACGGTGCGAATCCGGTGTGATTTAGGGGCATCATCAAAACCCGGGCAAGGACAATGCTTCACTGGAGCTCGGTGGAGAAATGAGAATTGGGGGGAAATGGGCAGAGGCAATGAGGAATATCAGGATAGGGGTGAACTACAAAGAAGGGAAGAAAGATTACTCTAGGATATGGTGGCCGGAGGATATGGATTGGGCCGCGATCGGCCAAGGCATCCTGCGATATGGCAGATGGAGTTTTTTTTTTTTTTTAGATTTAACAGCCACAGGGATGAGCCTGTGGCAGGTCTGTCTGTGGAAGGCTGACATGGATAAACTCCCAATTTAATGTTAGACATAGCGCTTAACTCTAATAATGCCTTGCTGGTTATGGAGCGAAATGCAGAACTGGACACTGACCCAACACTTCCAACAGATGGCGCTGTTTTGCAAAAGGCATATTTGTTTAGTAGTTATTTCCTTGCTTAAGTGTGTTGCTTGAATTATTGCAAATACTTTTTCCTTCCGTTTATGAATATTTATATAATAAAGTGCATGGGGGTAAATTTGTTTTTATCATGTCCACATCCTGCATGTGCAAATGTCAGGTCAATAACTGAGCTTCAGTCTCCTCGTTTAATTAGATCATTGTAAGCGGCTCTCCTTCACGTACTGCTTATCCACCTTCTTTGTCTTTGCTGTGGATTTGTAACGTATTAGTCAAGTTCTGGCTAAGCCTCTACCAATAGGGGGCAGCGGTGTTCAGTGTGTATATGTGTGTAAGTATATATGAGAGAGAGGGAGAGAGCTCTCCTGGGGAGTTCTATTTCTCCTTTCAAGGCATTTTTTTTCTCTAAAATACATTAAAGTTGTCACAAAACAAGACCTTGAACCAAAACGTCATAAGCGAAGGAAGCAAATTTCTCACTTTGATAAAAAACTCAAAACTCACTTTGCTGTAGAAGTAAAGCAGCCAGTGTGTGGGTTGAAACACCAACATTGAGGCAGCGTATATGTTTGGATCGGCCAAGACCTTTTGACAGTCTTGATATGTCGACTTATAATATTTATACGTTCCTCTTGGTCTGAGAAAATGAGGATTTTTCCTTTAGCGTCATACAATAGGAAATGGAAATGAAATTTCTGGGAACAAATGCCCGTGGATTGCAGACACTTTTTGCGTGTGTGTATACGTGTGTGTGTGTGTGTGTGTGTGTGTGTGTGTGTGTGTGTACGTGTGTGTGCGTGTATGTGTGGATCAATTATTTCCTCACTATCCTGGCAGACTACTGTTGCATTGTAGGCACAACCAGCACCACATCAAAGTGAACCAGGCCCACAAGGACATATTTAAAAATCAATGAAGTCTTGGATGTAGCTAAAAAATTTATATCATTCGCTGGTGTGTGTTTGTGTGTGTCTCTCTCTCTCTCTCTCTCTCTCTCTCTCTCTCTCTCTCTCTCTCTCTCTCTCTCTCTCTCTCTCTCTCTCTCTCTCTCTCTCTCTCTCTCTCTCTCTCTCTCTCTCTCTCTCTCTCTCTCTCTCTCTCTCTCTCTCTCTCTCTCTCTCTCTCTCTCTCTCTCTCTCTCTCTCTCTCTCTCTCTCTCTCTCTCTCTCTCTCTCTCTCTCTCTCTCTCTCTCTCTCTCTGTCCCCTCACATACATGCATTAGTTACTTGTCACCCACAGAAAATATGTTCACACTATGCTTCCTCTCTCTGCTACTGAATGTTAAATTTACTGCCAAAAATAAGTACGACCCAATAGGGCCAACAGGTCAAAAGTCAAATAAGTTGTCATGGACTGGTTCATTTAACCTAACCACTTCTGTTTTTTTTTATCATTTTGTACTGATTGACAATATTATCTCAAAGCTTTTGCTTTCTGTCCTGCTAAACGTATACATCTGTTTAATTCATGTACATCACACCCATGAGGAAGTGTTTATGTATGGTAATAGGTTATCCTCCACTGCACTTTTATAACCAGCAAGAGAGACGCATTTCATGAGTGATTTTCAGCCTGGCAAAGCAATACAATAACTATGAAACAAGAAGTGAAACTCTAATTGTTTACAGCAACGGGACCATTGTTTGTACCGACCTTTAAGTTGGATAGCTTGCTAGCGTGTCTCAAATCTATACTGAGTATTATGAAGAGAATTCCACAAGATCAAGAAAAATGTAAGAGCGATGCAATGCTCTATTAGATTTGATTAGACTTGGATCAAAGCCTTTTTAATGTTGAGATATATTCACCGAGGTCTGCGGAGAGGGGAACAGAGAGAATCAGACGGGTAATGTGTTTTACACGGATTCAAAGTTGTCATATTCCGAGAATGGGTTAGCACTCAGATCAGACCATTTCATCCATTGATTTGACAATTATAAGTGATAATGAAATTGTGGTAAAGACGTTGAAATGTGGATATCTAAAGATATGGCATAATGAATTTGCAGCATTCATCTAGGATATCAACAAAATGTTATTACTAGAAGGGAAAGAAAGACACAATGTCACCAAATTCTGACATTGGAATACTATCAGGCCATATTATTATCGTGACTTTATATATAACAGTGGCAGTCATGAAAATTTTAAAATGTCACACACTGCATGAGGTTTGAGGCTTTCATCATTTTCTCACATCTTTGAATGGCAAGGAGATGATTTTATCTTTGTAGGTGTTCAATTTGATGCAGTTGTGAATTAGAATTGTTTCCCTACTGAGAGCTACTCTAGTTTTGAAAATGAGTTTTGAAATTGAAAATGCAAGAAAATGATACTGTTTGCTCCAATGACACCTTTCACCAACTTGCTGTCAGCTGGTGAAACTGCTGTTTATATTTTTACATTATATTATATTACCGTTTTTTTCCCATGTGTAATGCGCAAAATTTAACTAATTTATTGTCCTAAAATCTGGGGTGCGCATTATACATGGGTACAATCTTTTTTTTTTTTAATCCGGATATCATACGGAGGCCGCCATTACAGATGCGCTTTCTTCTCTGCTGTTCACTTCAAACACGCTCCATACGAACACAATGCTCTCGTATCAGACGCTTGCTCGATGACCTGCTCGTTTGCTGTCACAATGTACCCTACACAAATCCGAAACATTTCTTCGCTATTGAGTTTGCTAGCGCATGCGCAGTGATACTGACCGGCAGAATAACATCCGGTTGTTCCCAAAGATGATCTTTTCTCTGAAATAATTTTACGTTTACGGACTTACTAAGTAGGAGTCAAAATTTGGGTGCGTATTATACATGGGTACAGGCTTTTTTCCAGCATCAACATGCCATTTTTAGGGTGCGTATTATACATGGGGGCGCATTATACATGAAAAAGAACGGTATATTATATTATGTTTTTATATTAATACCCAGGGTAACTTGTGTTTATACTTGTTTCCTGTATGCTTAGGTAAGGTTTTATGATGCAACCTTTTGAAAAATGTTTGACATTGTGTTTGACTTTCTAGGTTTTGCTGTGGTTTATTTATTTTTAATTTCCATCAGCAGTCTCCCCACAACCCTGTAGTTTTTTTAATCACCACCCAGGATCGACTCAAATAACATTTTGGATACAACTTTGCTTGCGGGCATTCTGCCTTTACTGTACCTGCAGAAGCGAAATGAACCTTATTGCTATTCGTGCTTTCTGCTGCCAAATGGCCTTTAATTATTCAGCTGAATAAATTACCTATAAAGCAGAGAGTGGAGTCATGGCATGCCAGGAGGGAGCCAGCCTGTCAGCTTCAAAGGGTTAGAACCTGCCCAGATTCTGTGGGCTTCATTCCACTTAACACCAGTCACTAGGCATATATGTCTTGGCTTTCATAATCCGGTCTTAAATGTCAGGAGGTTGCAAGCTCCCCAAGTGTGGGCCCAACTATTGAATAGATCTCACTTTTAATTCAGCCTTTGTGGCTTTAGTGGCTTTCACTTGGAATTAAGGGAATAGAGGTTGAGGGAGAGGTCAACATCTCAAGCAATCAAAGATGAATTTCGTTTATCCTAATGCGCCGCCAATGAGCAAACACCCTTGGCGCTTTTGAATGAATGACTCTACCAATGGATCATTTTCATTGTGGAAACCCATCGTGATTCTCTTTGGACTGCACACTGCTTTACATTCATTTTACATGTCCAGAAGGTTCTAGAGAGTTCCGCCTTGTAAACTCACTGACCCCGTGTGTTTTTGCCAAGAGGCTTTTGAGGGCAACACGCTTAACCCTCAGCTTCTCTGGTGGCTTAAGACGAGTCAAAGAGAAAGAGCCGTTATATTGAGTGGCTGTGGTGTTTATCTCCCAGTTGTGCAAGCACTTAAATGGTCCAATGAATTTGAAGGCTGCAGAAAAAAAAAAGTTGATAAGATCGTGCACGTACATTTTAGCTCAGCAATGAGGTGGGAAGTATTCGTTGAAAGAAAAAACAAGTTATTTATGAGCGACTTTCTGGAGTCTCGCCAACAGATGACGTCTGTATTTTTTTCATTGTTGGATTTCCTGATAGTCGTATTTTTCTGAAATAGACAAAATGTCAAAATAACTTTCTAGTCTTATTTTCAATTTTTTTTTCAGCTATCATTCAGTTATATAAAAGATATTGCCTTTTTTAACTGAGTGAGTGAACTTCCAGGTATGCTCAATGTTATTCTTGAGGACAAAATTATCTCTCGCTCGCTCTCCAGCTTGGATTTGAACTTTGTGTGCGCGCGCGTGTGTTTGAAAGAAAGCTGAATGTGCTAATGTGGTATAAACGTCAACACAGGCTCCTGCTGCTGCTGTCACATTTCCTCTGAGTCACTGCGCTGTCAGCGCCACTGACAAGTATATTACGAAGCTTAGAGCTATTAGCTGCGAGCGTAGTTAGAATCAAGGCAATTTCAAAGAACTCAAGATATTAAAGTGGACATATAAAGAACATGACGTTGGTGCAATTTTCTTACTGTTGTAAAACTTTCTCATTTTCATGGAAGACAAAAATACATTGAAAAGTCAAAAAATCACTGGGAGAGATTACATAAACAATGAAGTGGTGAAGTAAAAAAAAGTTTTTTTTATCATATCTGAATCCTGTGATGCAATTTTCTTACTGTTGTAAAGATTTTTTGGAGACAAAAAATACATAGAAAAGTCAAATACTGGTAGAGACTAAATAAACAGTGAAGTGGTGAAGTACTAAATTAATTTAATCTGATTAAAAAAATCATTTGATCATATCTGAATCGTGTGATGCAATTTTCTTACTGTTGTAAAACTTTTTTTTGGGGAGACAAAAATACATAGAAAAGTCAAATACTGGCAGAGATTAAATAAACAGTGAAGTGATGTAGTACTAAATTAATTTGACCAAAAAAAATCTTTTTATCATGTCTGAATCCTCTTCTTAGTACAGTACAGTCTTAACTTTCAGAATTATTAGCATGCTTCCTCCCCATCTTTCTCTTTTCTGTCATCTTTCTTGTGAAGCCATTCAGCACGGTGGGCTTGATTACAATGTTTATTACCAGCCAACAGCGGCAGACAAGCCAGCCATGCGCGCCTTCAGGCCACTGTTTGGTAATAGGATTTAGATGAATTTCACATGCTGACGTGTCACCGCCGTCTAGCCTCGCCGCTCAAGCGGCAGTCCCTCATTACACACCGTGTCACCGTCAGCCCGCATCGCCAACAGGCGCGCCACTTTTCTTGACATCGGGACAGCCCGTTTATTCTCAGGTGAAATGATGGGGAGGAATGAGGGATGGTATGAAAGGGAAAGGCTTGAAAACAATAATAGTACACACAAAAAAATGTTCCTATTCCAACTTTGGAGCATGTTGAGGGGGGTTGGATTTTTTGTGCAAGTAAATTTGAGGGAATAACTGCAATGAAACTCTACAGAGGTGCCATTTTAATCTCAGCCTCTGCTTTACAGATGCACTTGTGCGCTCAGGTTGATGATAAGCGCCACCGTTCTGTTCTTCAAATACACTCGCATAATGAACCCGGCTAATTTATGAGTCAATGAATTGAGTCATCGTTTGGGATGACATTTTTCGACAGCTCGGTGAAAGACATTTTAAAATAGGATTCGAAAAGAGATTCTTGTTTTACTGGAATCATTGCTATTCATTTTGTTGATGTGTGACATTTACTCACTCAATTTCTTTGGAAATGACAGGAAGTACAACAAATCTATTTTCATTGAATGTGAATTAGGATTATCGATTTGGTGTGTTTCATTGAGGGGTGGGCATTTGAGTAATGTTCCAAGAATGACGTTACCTGGTCTCCTTTTAAAATAAAATGAATAATACTTACATGCTTTTGATTTTGAAACTAGTTATCCATCAATTTGTTTTTTTCCCCTAATAATATGAGGTTAACATATGGTTTCACAGCCATGACGGCACCCTAACTGATGTGGCCCATGACAAAAATGAAACCAAAATGTAAACAAAGACAACAACAATAAAAAAACCCCGATATGTCAGCGTGTTGGTTACGCTGTGTCTTTTATGAATAAGCTTCCAGATGATGACAATAAAGCAGCAAGTAACTTGCAGTCAAGCTTCATTAGCCCCACAGCAACAATGACAAAAACGCTCCATGCATTAGAACAAATGGAATCAAACAAAACCAAACGGCCAATATTATCGACTATCCCAGCCTCTTTATTCCACTCCACATGTAATCAGAAAATATGGTGAGCAAAGAGCACTTGGAGAGTAAAGCCGGGACATGTCGGGGAGGGTAAAATAAAATCCTTTTTGCAATCATAGAAACTGGTTATCTTCACCAAGCAATTATTTGATTAGACCAAGGAAGGGTTTAAATCATTTAGGCCACTTCATAATAATGCAAGGACATGCGAATCCCAGAAACCTGGCAAACAGAACGGGGCTAAGCCTCAGTATTAAGACATGTAATCCTCTCTTCCCTCAAACAGCCAATACAGAGAAATATTACTGTACTACTCATAGTTATGCAGTAGTTTACTTTTAAGAAACCAAGTCATTTATGTACACAGGCCTTGTATCCATATTGTCATATTAGTGGAGAACAAACCAAACATTCAAAGGCCCTTATTAAAACATACAACAAACAAAAGACTAATTAAAGTGCTGTTCAGGCAGGCGTGGAAAAACCCAATTCCTCCGTCTGACAAGTGACGCCTGACCACACTTGAAATTGGATCACTTGGCCTGTGTATGGCCGTTTGTGTAAGGAAATCACTTCAAAATGGGATCCTGACCTTTAAACTTAGTCAGCGGTGCTGCATAAAATGTCAGCTTCTTGGGATAGCTGAAAATGCGCGGTTTAATCAGCTTATTCACATAACACAATTCAAAATACAACGTTTGGACTAGTGAGTTTATTTTAATATTCATTAAAATGATATCAATTACATATTTGTCTTGTAGGACTTGTGCAAATGTATTTGCCTAATAAGAGGGGATGAGGCTGCGGCACAGTGCGTAAAATGGATTTGACCAAAGGGTTAATTGAAGCTTTAGACCCAATTAAAGTGCTCAGTGTGTTAATAAGGGGAAATTTGAGCAACGATATAAATTTCCGTCTCAGACATTAACTCGTGAGATTTGTTACAAGTACCGCGTCACTCGCAATTAAAATCATAGTATATGTTCAAACCATTGTACAAAGACACCAAAAGTGTGGGAGGAAACAAAAAAAACTTTTTGATTTACTAGCAATGTTGGCATGTCAGCATCACAAAAGCCTTTTAAATAGCTTTGCCATTAATGCTCGGTGACAACTCTGCCTCCCACGAAGGCTTCCTGTGATGCAGCCAAATATTGTGTTGCAGCAACTGATGGACGATAATGAAATGGGTAATTATGCAACCGCACATTTCACACTGATGCTAAGCTTGTCAACAGACAGAATCTATAATCAGTCACCAGCTCTGTGGTTCCCGCGGGACCGTGCTGCTTTAATGAAATAAGAAGGAAAAAAAACAGCAAAAAAATAGAAAACGGTTTTCTGCAGATATTTACTATATGTTCTCCGTTTTTTCTTTGTGGTGAAGCGCACCGACAAGAAACATGTCCTGTGAGAGCAGCGCATCATAATAGCAAAACAGAGAAAGCTATTTTCAGAAAATGTTATTTGCGCCGCTTAAGCTTTCATGACATGCAAAGAGGGGGAGATGATAAAATGGCAACGATTGAACGCGCCGATGATTTTCAACGGAGCTCTGACATCAGCGTTACCTGGGGGACAGACAGCCAAGAGCTAATTAATCATCCTCCGATAACAATATGCAGCGCACGCCGCGAGATAATTAAAGGTAACGTTGGACATCAGAGCGTGATATGTCGCTCGAGAGCTGCCGCAACCCGTTAAACGGTGAGGTTAATTCAGGAATCGCACACCCAAGTCCAGTTGAATTAGGCTTACATTGATCCTCATTGATCCTTTTTTGCCAATTTTCACATCGTCAACTACCATAGGGCCATCTTTTTCCGCCAAAGACATTGCTGATTAGCATCGTTGACAAAAAAACTTTTTTGTCAACAACCTTTGATCAATATCCTGAACTCCCAGTTGTTTCTGATGCTGCGTGTCATCAATATGTGAATGAGGTGACGGTGTTAAAGCACTTTGAATACCTTTGAGGTAGAAATACAAAAGGCCATTTCCCATCAGAAAATTGACCTCTTGTGACAATCAAAAGACGAAAATAAAACAAAGACAAGCAGTGAGCGTTCAATGAAGTGAAAATGGTCAATGAACAAAAGAAAAGTCCAATCAGCCTACTGTCAGTTTTCTTCCCACAGACGCTCGCTGGCAATTTTTTTCCGACTTCATTGGCCCAACCCCAGACTCAGTCATCCAATCACAAATCAAAGACAGGCTCAGGGTCTCAAAGACAATTACGTAAAGTCTTGCAACAATCCACGTAACACAAGTGCAGGTGTGCTGCAATACATATAGCAAAGTATTTCAAGGAGGAAACGCTTTGAAAAACTTTCGACACATAAGACGAGACACAAAGTTTTCAAATTTTGCCGTCTCCGAGGCCATCAAGTGTCAACTGAATGTGCTTGGATGAGCGAGTGTCTGAATTTGACTGGGTGAACTAGTTTGTGGGCGGAGCCTGTGCAACAAAGACTGCTGGGAAGTGAGTGAGTGAGTTTCGTTTCTGGTAGCATAAGAGGATAACAATGTTGAGCATTGCTTTGAGTGTTTTGGTCTTTCTCCACTGGGCAATGAAAACAATGCATGTTTGACCCATTTTCCTGTATTGCTTCCAGTCCTGCAAACTTAACGTTGACTTAAGAAACATCATGGAAATTATGTACAAAAACTTCTCTTCACACGGGAATTGAACTTTCTCTGTCCTCCATCGACTGTATCTGTGCCACTAGATTGGACATGTGACTTGGCCCCAGTTGTCTCGACTGATGTGTAATTCTGGGCAGTGAGCTCTACCGTTCTCTCGTCTTAGACACAGCAGGGACCCAGATCTTTAGTTGCCAGTATTGGGCGCAGTGGGACGGTATTGTCCAGATGTTGTTCTCTTGCTCTTGCAAACCAAGTGGGCCTCCCTGCCAGAAGGAACTCACTGCTCTAATTTTCCCGACACTATCTGTGCTACTTTGTGCGTGGGGGCTGTAACAGATTTCCAAAACGTTTGCCTCACAACTAGTGATATGAACCACATGAATACTGTTGGGTGAAATGATCTCCGATTGTGAGTTGCCTCTTATTCTCATTCTTATTCAGCACACTGCCACGTCATCTTGATTTGCAAAGGCTGTTTATTGTCTCAAGCAGCAATTTCCCTCTGCACTCTTATTGCTTTACCTTGCTTTCTCCTGCTTTGATTGTCCAAATTCCCCAAGGTGGTTTTAGCAAGGAAGTGGTGGTCAAAGGCTTTAATCCGGGATGGCACCGCCGTCATCATTCATCAGACGGGCGACTACGTCCCTTCCAATTTCCTCTCCGAGTCCATCTAAAGGACTTTGAACTCTCCTTTTGCTGCCGTCTCCTTCATGAATATTCAACACGGGTCGGGTTTTACACACAATCTGTCTCCCGCCATCATTCCAACACCTGAACGCATTGATGTCGACATCCTTCTCGGTCTCAATCTGCTCTCCTTCGCCTTTTTGCTACTTGTTGAATGGCTTGTCACTTCCTAACTCCTTCAACCTCTCGCTTCTTTTAGTCACTCAAACTGTCTTTGCTATCTTTACTGATAGAAGTTTGAGACTCGCGGAATACTCACCTGATGGTTCTTTTTATATGTTGGCACACAAGTTTTTCTGGCTGTCATCAGTGTCATGTGTTTAGATGCTAATGCTAATAATGCTACACACACATCCCTATCACGGTTTTCCATCTTTTGCATTTCTGTGCTGCTCAATCCGCGATAGATATCTGGCACTGCATTCTGAAGCTCTCCCCCTTTTGATGCCGCTACAAACACGGCAGCTGAGACAGCGGCCTCGAACAGCTTTGATGCAATTAGCCAACAAAGTGTGAAGCAGAAAACCCTTTGTAGCTGTTTTGTGCAGTCCACAAAAACAACGTCTACACAAGAGGATGGGGATGAGTAGACAGTGGCTGGGGTTGAGTCCCCCCAGGGGGCAATGGCGCCGATTCGCTCTTAAACTGTGAAAAAGATGGACGAGTGATGAGGGAGTCTCTAATGGGACCGATGGAGCTCTGTGTTCTGTGATTAGCAAAGGGCATGAATATACAAAGGAATTTGGAATAGCGCTTTCATGAATACACAAGATAAGGTCAATGCAGTGACAAACACACTGATATAATGTAAAGGCTGCCACGGGAATGCTTGGAATGGAGCCGAATGAGTCATTTTCAGAACTGGCAGATACATTTTGAGCTAATAGATGCAAAACACATCAGCATTCTTGATGTTTCTGTTTGTTACTAGGCACGTTGTTGCAGGCTGGAAGTTCAATTCTGAGTTTCCAAAAAAAGACCATCAGGTTGGCGTAAAGCCACGGAATGAAGTAAGCGTGGCTATGCGCACTAATCGTAATAAATGTAATCATCTGCAATCAGAAGCTGCTATTTATTGACATTTATTGTATATCCCTGTTCAATATGATGCTATAATCAGTTAATCGAACAATTGCTAGTAAATAGTCAACTCAAGTTTGCATCATTTCCCACCAAATCCACATAATTCAAAATGCACCATCCTCACCAGAGAGTTGCGTTTGAAAAATGAGCTGACTTCGACGACAGTATCTTGTGTAAATCATCAACTATTCCTTTTAAAGGTCAGGGCTTTTCTGTTGTGTCTGTCAATTGCTTCCACATTAAATCCCAAAAATAATTTCCCAGCGGGATGAATTAAATGTCGGCATTGTCAAGACAAATCTAAAAAGCTTTCAACAAACTATTTGAAACTAGATCAACAGTTAAGTATCCTGCACTTATTTTGATGTTGTCTGCAACTATCCATCCATTTTCTGAACCGCTTAGTCCCCACAGGGGTCGCGGGAGTGCTGGAGCCTATCCCAGCCGTCATCGGGCAGTAGGCGGGGGACACCCTGAACCGGTTGCCAGCCAATCGCAGGGCACACAGAGACAAACAACCATCTGCACTCGAACTCACACCTAGGGACAATTTGTAGTCTTCAATCGGCCTACCAAGCATGTTTTTGGGAGGAAACCGGAGTGCCTGGAGAAAACCCACGCGGGCCCGGGGAGAACATGCAAACTCCACACAGGGAGGGCCGGAGGTGGAATCAAACCCGCACCCTCCTAACTGTGAGGCGGACGTGCTACCCAGTGCGCCGCCGAGCCGCCTGTCTGCAACTAATGTAAGTAATGTTAGCAGCTTTTTGGTTTCTGCAGTTATGACGACCCTGTTGTTCCAGATGAGTTTGAACTAGCACCACCGGGACACGTTCGTCACCGTTAATTTGACAGCAAAATGAGATTAAATAAAACTCGGAAAAAACATGACCAAGGCGGAAAGGAGAGATGGGAGGATGAGCGGTAGAGATGCGGCAAAGCGAGTGGAAAAACAGCAGGAGAAGACTGTTTGGCAAGCTAATTCCCAGATATCGACACGGCTTTGATTACTAACTGGAGGGAAGCTTTTAATGAGGGCTGTTGTTTAATCAAAACACAACAAACCTGCTGCTCCCCTTCAAACTGTGACATTAATGGCTTGGACATTCAGATATTAAAGTAATTTACTACCTTTAGTCCTGCTATGACTCCAGATTAAGACCTGCTCTCTGGGAATTTACCGAGACTACGTAGCAGTAATTTATTTATTTTTTCTTTTCGATAGTGCTGCTTTGCCTGAGTGGAGGGATACCTGGAGAAAAGATGACATCGGTGAAAAAATGACACCAGTGGGGACAAACAGTTTAAAGCTTGTGCGAAAGCAAAATCGCATAACGTTACGGTTTGCCTTGGTGGTCTCCAGTGCTCTCATTAGGAGGCAGCCAGAGCTTTTTAGAGTAACCCCCCACCCCCCTCGGCCCCCACACAGTCAGATCCCAAGAGATGGAGAGAAGCTAATTGGAGGTCTGTCCTGCTGCCTGACACAAGCGCATCATTTCTGGTCAGTGGAACTCATCTTGCTGTGTGCATGAGGGAGCAAGCAAACGCTAATGATTAAAAAAGGATGTTCCACAAAACTTAACAATAGGGTTGGACATGATTCTTATAATGATGATTCGGTGATTCTTCTTCTAATTGTTGATTATCATCTTGTTCCTCTGCTTGGGTGGGTTTTCTCATGCTAGGTTAAACCGTTGCCACTACCCCAAAGTCACATGGGCTAGCCTATGGCTCACATTTGAGGATGAACGCTGTACAAAATACAGAGATAGACTCATGATTAAGTGGGTAATATAAAATGTTTATATTTTGAATGGTATTCATCCATACCTCAAAATGATTCAGTGTGACACATACATGTATTGCAGTGCCAGGGGGCTAATGTCCGCGGGATAGAAATGATTCCTTCAAAACACATCAGTCTACGCTGAAATCAGGAGACTTATGTACCACGACACAATCACTGACCTATGATTATAATTGAGTAAAATCAAAAATACAATGGCTATATTTGTGATGTAAGGTGGCCTCGTCAAGTAATTAGCATGTCTGCATCACAGCTCAGAGTTCCTGATTTGAATCTTGGCTTAGGCTTTTTTGTGTACTTGTTAGGTTTATTCAAGGCTTTAAATTGTCAGCAGCTTTGAATAAAATATTATTCCTGCCTTTGTCTAATGGTCATCTGGGATACGTTATAGAAAACAGTTGGATGGATGATGTATGAATTAGCAGTCCAAGAGTTTCTTATTATTAGTTTATATACTTTATTGATAATCAAAAGTTAGCTGTTGTATTAGAGTAAAGTTCTTCAATATTTTTCAATTGCACTGAGCTAACTTAGGAAGAAATCTGCTTAATTTTACCTTGCAAAACTACGGTCAATTCAGAGGCTCTCCCGTTGAGGGTAGTCGATTAGATCTCAATAGCCTATTGCTTCCTCTCCCAAAGACGATTTCATCTAGCCAAAGCGTGTTTGTGTGTCTCCAACAATTAGAGTGCCTTTGGTGTTTTCATTGATTTTGACACTAAGCTGCGCATTTACCAGAGAACATTTCTTACATCTTGTTCTCACTCCCAAATTGCCAATGAATCAAAAATGTCAGCGGGCTAGAAAACAGAGCTCGTTAGCAGAGCTTTGAGAGGAAGCTCCTCGCTCAAACATCTGAAAGCCTCGCTTTGATCGATAGCTGTCGACTCACTGGAGGGTTGTCGAGTTTCCACTAAATAGACTGAAACACCAACTGAACACGATGTTTAACTCAGCAGCCATCTGTTTGTAGGAAAAAGAGTGATTCGATTACTATATTTGTATTCTGCTTAGCGTATGACTCAGAGTTGCAGCAGGATACTGACGCGACGGGAGCTGCAGACTTCCTCGAAGGCATCACTTAAAGACCGGGTCAAAGAGCAGGAAGAGCTAGATATGTCCTCATTAGTTATTTATTTCATTCCCAACATGACGTCACTCACTGTGGGACAGCGGTCCAGACAGCGTGACTGTCTCCACATCCAGTTTTAAATAGCAAAGCCAAGGTCTCATATTATTCATTATTCTAATCAGGTTCATAATGAGGCAGTACGGTTAACAAGCAGGCAGTTATGTAATTTCATTTAATTTGCCTGATAATTATTTTTTTTTCTTTGTTCACCTTTTTATACCATTGACAAATATTTACAAGCAGAACAATTAAATTATCTTCTACTAGATGGCAGAAGGAACATAATTATTTTAAATTTGTGACTAAATTGTCTTCCTTTGCTACCGCCTTATAGTGACTTTTGTATAAACACAAGAATTCTGCATTTAGCAAAGTAATGATCGGGTCACAGCAGGGCAGAAAATGATGGAAAAAAAAAAGCATCTCCAAATAGCCTCTGTCAGCTCACCTGCACAGCGCTGCTTGCAGACCTTCTCTACTTGTGAACACCAAAGTGTGGGCAGAGCAAGAGGAAACTGAGAGGAAGGAGTGCTTCAGGTGCCTCTCATGTCCTGCTGGGCTGACCTCAGAGCAAGTCCCACTGGGTCCCAGCTCCAAATTAGTCATGGCTCGCTCTGAAGCCCTTCGCTTACATGCTCCTGAGGAAAGGAGACTGAGAAGAAGAGAGGGAGGGAACGATCAGTCACTCGGTGTTTGTTTGCTCACAAAGATGGAAACAAGCAATCACATAGAGTCTGTGATACATCTATCTTCTATATATACATAGACAAAAAGGAAGAAGAAAGCATTGCAAATGTTTGTGTGTGGCTGTGTGAGAATAGGAGCAAACTTCAAGGTCTATATTGAGTTGGCGGCAGCAGCGCCAGAGGACCTGAGCAGAATAGCCTTGGCATCGCTTCCTTGGCCAATTAATGTGAAGCTGTCTGGGTCCAGGGAAGCTATTAGACTCTGGAAGAGAAAAACACATTAAAAAGGAAGAGGAAGAAAGTTCAGTGCTATCCTCCTCCGCCCCCCTACAGCGGTGACGCTATGTAAAGCCCCTTGTTTTTCTTGACTGAATAATAGTCAAGAATCTCCCCACACCCTTCCCTCTCCCTCAACCCCACCTCTTATTTCAAAGCCTGTGGATATGGGCAGAGCATCTCGCCTTTATTAACCATCTCACTAGAGACAGGACAAGCAGGCAAGGCGCCTTTATTAAAGGATGCCGCCCGGGTGGAAGCGTGGAGATTCAAATTGAGGCAGACAAGAACACACTGAGCCCGTCGCTTTGCTTAGTTAGATGAGAAGCAGAATTTGTGTTGATGTTAATCAAACAAGCAACTGTTTTTCTTGTTTAATAAGCGCAACTTGAAGTGTCTGCACAAACTGACCGGGATAATTGAGTGTGTGCGCGTGTGTTCGCATCCATGTCCGTAGCCGTGCGCCAATGTGTGAGTGTGAAGATAATTCACGAGTAAATAACATGCCGACATGCACACAATTGCTTTGTACACAGCACTTCTCTGAACTCAAGTTAAAGTGCAAATTAGTTTGCGGCCAAGTTCATTTTGTGAAATATTACAATATATGTATGTGGTGAGGGATTTAATACTAATTCTCATTTGTAAAGGAATAGCCACTTTAGCAATCGTACCGTGCTAATGTGCTAAACAACATTAATGCAGCAGTTCAAGTGAGCCTGTGCAGCAACATCAACAAAACATATGGAGACATCAGAAAGGTTCTGAAACGTTGACGTGAGACGTTTTCGATTTCAAAGTAGTTTGACATTGTTGCTTGAACATGAATATGGGATGGGCCAAGGCAGTGGTTCTTAACCTGGGTTTGATCGAACCCTAGGGGTTCGGTGAGTCGGTCTCAGGGGTTCGGCAGAGCCTCCACTGCGGATCGGAATTGAGCAGGGGGACGAAATGCAGCTTGGACCAGGGTTAATTGAGGTAAAAGCTAGTTGGAAGGGAGGATGAGGCGAACAAGACCAACAGAACCGGCAAACTAACAACTTCCTAACAAAACAACTGGACTGACCGACCGACAGGGTTGGCGAACAGAGACGAAACTGACCGACAAAGACGTGAGACAAGAAGACATCAAGACATCAGCGATCCGAACAGGAGTGACAGGAAAACAGGACTTAAATACAAGGCAGGTAACGAGAGGTAGGTGACTGTGATTACTACATGATTGTGAGTAGACACAGGAAGGGTGGGGCGAGTACACAGACGCAGACAGAAACCATGACAATTTACACATAATAAAACAACCGGGGACAAGTCGTGACAGTTCTTTAAACAAGGTGATGTTCATCCATGGGTCATTTTGTGCACCAGTAAAAAATATCGATCTCTTGAATTTAAAAAAAATATTTTTCACTGAAGAGGGCTTCGGTGAATGCCCATATGAAACTGGTGGGGCTCGGTACCTCCAACAAGGTTAAGAACCACTGGGCTAAGGTTAGCTTGCTGTTGGTCGAATGCATTCGTGAATGTCATGGCGTTGTTGAATGGTTCATTAAAAATGCTAAGCAAATTAGCATGCGAAGTCTCATTGCCACACAAATGAATAAATATATACATAAATAAATAGATAGTAAAACAATCCTCTGCGCATTTAAATAAAACGTGTTTATTTATGCAATTCCTGCCATGCAAGCTCCCTGTGCAAGCACCTCATGTATTTGAATTGAGCATTTATTAACTCTTTGATTCAATCCAAACTTCCACAACGCTATAAAGCAGAAATGCAATAAAAAAAGCATTTAGAAAGAACTAGCTGTGGCTAATGACTACTCTTATCTAGAGCTCTCATATCATTCCCATCTGTCTCCGCTTTGCTCGACCCAGCTTCCCACAACTGACTGACCGTGGCACTTTGCTCTGATCCCTTCTTTCCTTCACGAATTCTTTTTTTAAGGACTTGATTCTCTGCTCGGATGTGCAGTGCACTCTCCCCCCCTCCAATCTTATTTTTGAACACTTTCCACACACACGTCTTATCTGGTCACTACAGTGCATCTTGGGGTGATTGGCCACAGGGTTTAGAGATTATTTGGAGGATTTGAGCCTCAAGTGAATTATATTTCCCACAATGTTGAGGTAAGTGCCTGATATGTTATCAGTGGTAATCTGGTCAATTTGTCTTTTTAATCTGTGCACCGATAGGGCAAATATTGTGATGAAAACAGTCAAATCAATAGTGTGAATGCAAAATTCTACGAGTCATTGACACTGCCTTCAAAGGAGCAAACACTAGGAAACTAATGGAAGGATAAAAGGCAAAGTCACAAAGTTGTGACGTCATGTTTATCCAACGCAAATTCAACAGGTTGCATCTTTTGGTAAAGTTTCAATAATGCCTGTCATGACGAGAAAAGCAATATGAAATGATGGATGAAATGTACTGCACAGGAAATGAAAGCAAGCCAAATTGAGCTTTTTATCAGCATGTTTATGTTTATGATCGTGGGTGGGTCAGCATGAATGGACATCTCAATGTAATAAAACAACTTACATTTTAGGTTGTGTGTAAAAAACAAGACATCTCGATTAATTCCTACTAAGCATCAATATAAATCTTATAAAGATACATATACTGACTGAACTCACAATATTAATGGTCATAGAGATGACTGATAGAGATACAATTCACTTAGAAAATAATTCTGTCAGCCAGGCATGTCATTTAGTTCCTGATAATAAAAAAGCCACATGAGGGCGCATTGGTATCTGTGACAAGTATTGTGTGTTGTCGGTCGTACTCGATTCTTTGAAGTAAGGCTGATATCGGTTTGATACTATTACATAAAAGTCAAGCTCAAAATTATACGAGTTTAAGGTTTTCAAACTTCAGGCTGTGTAGATGTCAGATTGAAAGTCAGCAAGTCCTTCTCTGAGGTCATGCTCCTGTGCCCCAAATCAATGTATTAATCATTGCAGGGTTGAAGATGCAGAATTTCAGGGCTTACTCTCAGGTCAGGAATGGGTGCGGCGTCACCCTTAATGACCAAGATTAAGCTGCAAAAGTTCTCGACAATTCTTTCAAAAGAGTCCCTATGGTATGGCCTCAACGAATGACCTCATTTTGAATGCGACTCGTTCAAAGTATCCCTATGACACAGGACAAGCACTGTATTCATTTGACCGTGGCTTCCATTTAAGTGTGTTCAAGTTCTCCATGTCTGCACATAAAAAAGCAACAGGGAGGCTAGAAATCTCCAATGCTATATTTACTTTCCTCTTGCAAAGGGAGGTCCAGATGGCCCGATCCGAAAAAAAAATCTGGCAGCAGCATCTGTAGCCAGCAGGCCAGATGGAGAATGGCACACATTTGATATGACTTCAGTCATAAGAAGAAGTAGAACAACAACACACGTCCAAGAGTGATGGACAAGTTCACAACCTATTTGTCACCTGGTTGCTTTTTTTGCTTTGTAGCATATTGCAGGAGCACTTCGGCATGTCATGTAAATTAAGAAATTGGATTAGACACCCAATACAGTTTATGAAAGCCAACACAAGACATCAGCTACAGTGCCCATACAAAAACGCACAATTTTGATTTAGCATGGTGGGAGATTCTATTTATTTATTTATTTATTTATTTGTTTGTTTGTTTGTTTGTTTACTTTGTCATTTATTTTTAGGGCACTGTCAATGTGACCCAGCAAGAGGCTTGGATAATTTCTGCGTTGAAGCATGGTAGGCTACAATAGAAATGTCCTGGTGTGAGGTGACCTTAAAGCTATCCAATTTTTGGGGGCTTTTTGACTAACTGAATTGAAGTGGTGCTCTAAATACATGTTATACACCAGAAGTGCTCAACTATTTTTTTTTTTTTAACTGCATAGTTTGCAAGAGACGCCTCAAAAGGTGAAATATTGAGCCACCCACTGCATCGACACTCCAAAAAGTTGGGATAGTGTTAGGTTTACTGAGTTCAGGTCACAAGGCTTGTTGCAAACGCGATAGAGTGATGCTAGCTTGGATGTTGTTGCCAAGAGCTGTGCCTGTGCTCCCGAGTGGGAGGCTCGTTGAGGGTCTCACTCGGAATGTGTCAAACTTGGAGATGTACATTTTCACACCGGCGGCGAGCTCACTGACTCCCTCACTTGCCAGCATGAAGGAGCAGAGACTAAAGATGAACACCTCTCCAGGAAGTCTAAGCTCTGCATTATGGAACCGCTGTTGAATTCCTGTCCTTCCTCAAGCCTACTTTTGTCATCATGGTTCATAACAGGCCATGTTTTGTTTGCCAAAGACATACAACACTGATGGAGATCTATTAACACCCACTCTTGGCAGATAGTGGGATCCCAGCAAGATCAATTCTGTTGGACTTCACCCCAACATAAAAAGGTCAGGGCTTTACACGACCACAGCAGCATCTGGCCCTGGTGCTAATTAATCCAAGCTGCCTTACAACCGGCCGTCAAGCACTTCATCAGCACCGGCCGGTAGCTGCCGTACGGGGTCAGCGCTCCTGAAGCAAGCAGGGTGCTGAAGCGTGAACACACCTCAACGGTGTCTGTTCTACTTCTCTGGTGAGAAAGGTAATAGCTCACTGGAAAGATACTTTAGATGTGGAGACACTAACCTTTATGAATTTAAATCCCTGGCTCATTTATTTATTGTTATGTTGTCATTATAAATCATGTTTGATTTATGATTTATTTTATTCTTCATAGTTCAGCCAGTGATTTCATTATGAGCGTTTTTTTTTTTGCTTGTACAAAGAACTAATGGGGTCGATGATTTTGCTTGTACAAGGAACTAATGGGGCCAATGAGTTTGCATGTAAAAGGAACTAATGGGGTCGATGAGTTTTGCACAGGGAAAAATAAAAATGGCGATTATGCCGGAATTATGCTGCGCTTGGCAACCAGTGCAGGTTCATGTCTTGCCTAAAGTCAGTTGGCATAGGCTCCAATTACCGGTGACCCTTAATGAGGACAAGTGCCATAGAAAATGGATGATGGATGGATGGAGAAATTAAGGCAAATGGCAAGATCCCAAGCAGAGTAGACGGAATAACACAAAAAAGTTTGGAGATATCAATTGTCAGGAAATCATATCCTGATTGTCTGAGCTGGCCAGCACAGGGATGATTTTAAAACAATAATAATAATAATAATAACAATAATAATAATAATAATATTTCCCTATTGTGAGGCTGGAGGCTCCCTGCACATGCTTACATTTCTTAAACATAACATTTTCCAAACCATCTTTTCAATTTAATTCCGATTTGAACAAAAGAGAGAGTATGAAAAGCCCCAACTCCTCATGAGATTGCTTTATTCTGCCCTCTTTGAGTGGTAAATCCCGCCGTGACAAGATGCGTGCCTGCATGCTGACAAGGCATTAGCGAGCCTTGGCTACCTGGCCTTACTATGTGCAGCCATTATGCAGGGTTCCTGCCTCCTGCAGCATGCAGGTGGGATGTGGGACCTACTTATTACAACCCAGATGTGCCTGTAATCCATCACTGTCTCTCTTGCCCCCATTGTACTCTTGAGGATGTCTAGAGCACGGCCTCTAGGTGTGCGTGTGTGAGTGTGTGGGGCCATGGCCTGTTACCTCTGTCTTTCTTTGTCGCCCTTCAAATGTCTGTTGTAGTGGTCAATCTTTAGTCATGCATTGGTGTATGTGAAAAGTTCAACTTTTATTCCTAAAGGTGTAAACATCAACTTAAAGGATAATAGTTGACAAACATGATTTTGCAGGGCACATAAAAAATGAATGTTCAGATCTTGACCCCTGGCCTTGAGTTTGACACTATAGCTTATGCAGTTGACCTTCTTGTCTGAGAGGCAAAAATGTGTTACTGTTATGATTTTTTGATGCTACGATTTGCACTCTGGAGCAAATTTCTAATAAAAAAAAACCTCAGATATATTGACTTCCCCTCTTACCATTATTGTGATCAACATCTGATTGGCACTTTGTATTTCCCACCACTGGCTTACCTTACCAGCCCATATAGGACTAATAAAGAGTCATTAAATCACTGCACATATTAATAATAATTGTTCATAATTCGCACATGTACTCCATCTTTTCTTGCTGCTATAAATCTAAATGGGTCATTTATTTGTGAGTAAAGTACCACGTCCCCGTCAATACTTATATTTTTTCATATACTAGATGACGATGGCTGGCGCAAGGCTCATTACTTGTGCCGCTCATTATTTTTTCATTACGTGTCACTTCTCCTCCCCAGTCCAACAAAATGGATGATCTGTTTTGGTAAGTAAGAGCTACAACCGCAGGAAAATATTTGCTTCAGTCCAAGACAACTTTGTTAAACTTCACCCAGTTGAGATAAATTTAGTTGCACTGGACACCTCTCAGGCTTTGACAGCGTCAATATTCTCAGGTTTCGCTGAACATGAGAGGTGCCTGCTTCCTCCTCCCCACATCGATCGCGCTTCTAAAAGCTATAATCCTTGTCTTTAAACGCCTTTCCGCCAGCTCGAGTGTTACTAAAGAACAACAGGCAATTAGAGCGTCCAGTTAAGGCGGCTTTTATATGGCGCCGTTGTCCCCTCACTGCGGGCCTCTGGAGAGTGAGTAATGCGGTTTGGTGGATGTCGCGCCCACACAAGCCCCTCACCCTGACACTCGGGCTGATTTAAGAGCACCATTAGAAGTAATCTTTGCCCCCACGTTGTTCCAACTCGCCTTGCAATATGTGGCCACGTTCGCCATTTTGATTGAGCTCACCTGAATGCTGAGCAGCATGACAAAAGGGCGTTGAGATAATCGAAAATAATTCCAAGTGACACAACACAATTAAGCTCTCGGTTGATTCTTGTCCTAACAAGTAGTTTGTGGGTTAGTCTCTGCATCCTCGCCGCCAATCGATACTTATATGTGCTAGTGGATTGCTTACCACCGCTGCTGCCCAAGCTAATGAGCTAGTGGTTAGGGACAAGCAGAAATCAATCTCATGATGTTCTCAGTTAAAGCCTTTGTTGGGTTTCCGGAGCGTCCAAGCTAACGTTTGCAAGGTCCGGTAGGGGATCTGAGGATGCGCGAATATTTCCTTGCCGCTTCACTCCTTTAATTGCCCGATCAATAGATTCTGTGTCAATTGCATCATGCCAAGAAAGCAGAGAGCAAAAACAAGAAGCAAACCCAATCTGGCGTTGCGTACTTCCTCCTGGGACTCATCTGTCACCCGATCAATACAAACGATGACAGCTCACAGATTCGGCGTCATCTTTCATTGGGCCACCACAGGAACCTTTCTGGACCATATAGAAGCTGCCAAAGTGGACTTCTGCTAGCGGACCTGCCACAATTGCTCACTCCGGCTAATGGGCCGAGGTGTGAGACACGTCTTTGTTCACGGTGAAAGTGCTCGGAGGATGACAGTCGAGCGGAAGTGATGCTGATCTCAAGGAGATAAAAATAGCAGACAAGATGAGGCGGGATTTTGGTTGTTGTCCGTTCGTGCTGTTTTCATTTGAGTCCTAAATGACGTCATGAATCTGACATTGTCCTTTCTATTTTGTCAATTGACCTTTGTCAATATATTGGTGACATTGTGTAATATAAACAAGACAAATACAACTGAACAAGTCACAGGAGTGAGTGTTGTATAAAATAATCAAACTGGAAGACTCAAAGTTCCTAATTTTACAAGTATTTTCGGAATGTCCATTTTGAATCTAATTCCGAAAAGTCTTACTGTGGTAGAAGTCATCTAAATTATATGGAAATGGTATTTTTATTTATTTATATTGTGACAGCCTCGCAGAAGTGAGGTGTGAAGATTGTGACTATAATTACCGCCAAGTTAAATTTCACGTTTGTTTTTCTTACTCGAATGCCAGAGCACAGACAGGAAAGTGGCATCTTTGGAAAAGGTCAGCGTTCTGTATTTAATTTGATATAGAAAAGATGGCGAGAGTGAACCAAGAAGAAAGGAAATGTGATGTGAATGCAAACTTCAATCACGCCATTCTGCGTCGTTTAAACTCCAATTTTAGCAGTTCATATCCAAAAGTATCTTGCTCATCTGTTAGTTTTTGTTTCATTTTGATTCATAGCTGTAAGTTTGTTTGAGTTGTGTGATGCAAAGCCTTGGGAGCGATCTTTGCTCTGATACAAGACATTGCGGAATCCCGTCACATAACTTGTATGAAACAGATTTTGGTTCACTACATCCAAGGACTAACATAATACACTTTCTGCATGTTGAAGATACTAAGATTAAAATGTGAAGCATAATCCCTGAGGTGCAATTGATTAAAATGCAGGCAGTAATATAGAAATACACTTTTCCTTTTAAATTTTTCCACCGGTGCCATAGGTGGACCTTAAAAGTGAATTAGTAGTGATAGGGAACATTGGTCGAATGGGAACCATTAAAGTCATCTGTCAGGCACCCTGGCAGGAATTAACACATTTCAGGGATATTAACATGCAGGTTGTTACTAAGAATTAAGGTCATTCAAATTCTTTCCAGCAGCCCAGTCCACGAATTTGACTTCCTTTGCATGATACAAACCCCGTTGGGATGGCAGTGGAGCTGAGTCAGAGTATATTGCTGACCAATTAGTGGACCATCCCACCTTCATAAGCCATCCTGAGCTTCAATGTGAGCCTTTTAATGTGCAACGCTCGACATTCTTGAGGTAGTTTATCATAAATAAATTCCAGCAGCAAGCTGAAGCTCTCAGCAAAATCAAATATAACTTGTCGAATCATCTCACATGCACCAATACAGCGTCTTTCAGATGTCCAAAAAATAATATACTATATATATACACACTGTAGTTTCCAGACTATCTGTACTTTTTTAACCCTGCGGCTTATAGTCCAGTGCCTCTTATCTATGGATTTTTCATGATTTATGATATAGTAAGAGAATTTGTTTGGGTAATACAGATAATAGAGATGAGTACATTTCATTTAGAACACCTGCGACTTATAGTCTGTTGCGGCTTATATATGTATGAACAAAACATTATTTTCTGCAAATTTTAGTTGGTGCGGCTTATATTCAGGTGCGGTTTATAGTGCGGAAATTACGGTATGTATTTATATTTATATTCACATTACCAATTCATATCTATATCTATGTTTAAATGTATTTTTTAATTCATACAAATATATATACGTATGTATATGTACGGATAGGCTAACGATATAAAACGACAGCCTGTGTGAAAAGGAAAGAGCAGAGCAGGTTTGTAAAAGCCTTTAAGAGGGAAGGATGAGATCTGATCTGAGAAGGTGGGAGATGGATGATGGCCCCGAAATAAATGATGGACCCGCGTGCTCACCTAATGCGAGTCGCAAATGGATTCGCCTTTGTCCCGAGGATACGCAAGCCATCCTTGAAGCCCCGTCAACGCTTAGGGTAGCTCATATGCGCGCACGTGGATGCAAACAAGCAGCAAGCTCATTTATGCCGCTGTTTATTACTATTATCGCAAACATGAGCTGCCTCTCGCTCCGTGACGGCTATCATCATCAACTGAGGCTCAGGTGTTTCTCTGGCTTTCACTTTGCAGGAAGCCTCGACACTATTTCTTGCGCCATGGTGTCTCATTCTCACTGCAATCTCATTTTCAACTTTATTAACTTGTCATAATGTGGGTCTGCACTCTACTAAGTCGATCGAGTTGTTTGCAGATCGGCTGCTTTATAAGCTTGTTCAAAGGAATTGTTTTTCTTCAACATTTAATGATCCCAGCAAGTGTTTCTCCTGTGGTTTAATGACTCCCTGGCGCATTTTTATCACTCAGCTTAAACATCATGGGTTTAATTTAGGTGTGTACCGCTTATCAGAATTCAGCTACCGGATCATTTTGGGTGCCCATTATTTTAAAAGGCAATTACTGCCTGTGATAATTACCTTAATGGACAATTAAGACAGACTAACTTTATCACGGTATAATTGGTGAACGCTTGTGGCTAATAGGCAGGAGAGGCTGTTGCTTGAGGCGCTACAAAGCAGTTCAAAGGATGCAACCACTTTGAATTTGTGATTTATTCACACAGAATAAAAACGTGCAACAACTTCAATAGGTTATGCAATGTCTCTGAATATTACAGAGACTAAGAGAATTTTTTTTTCTTCGATGAATCTCCATTCATTCCATAATTGAATAGAATGAGCAACTTCCAGTAGCAAACACAAGCTTATTTGTTGAACCAGCTGTTAACACTGACATCCATCTAGAGAATAGGATCAAATGACAACATCCCCTTCCTAGCTGATGATGTACTTTAAATAAGAAACAGTATTAGTTACGTATATTGCAGAACATTATACAACTTGTATATTGGAACTATTCTTTTATCTGTTACCCAAGTATATGATTTATGCACAATTAAATAGAGTATGAATAAAATGTTTTCTTATTTTACAGAATTAATCACTTCCTCCGTGCGGGGCGGACTTGTGTGTTATGCCTCTTGTATGCCGTATTAAATATCGTTATGTAATGTTTATAGGGAGGTTTGTTTACACCGTGTAACTTTGTGTAATGTAGTTATGTGATGATAAACGACACTGCATGATGCTATGCTATGCTTACGCTGCTATGTGGGGTTTTGGTACTGTTACACAACATCAAATCCTGTGTGGAGTTTGCATGTTCCTCACACTCTCCATCCCTAAGTGCCGGCTCTCCCTTCTCATCCCCACTGCAGTGCCTCCGCAGCACCCACGGGAGCAGGTGGTAGAGGGATGACGCTTTGCTTTGATTGCTGCTTGGCTGCGGGCATTCCCGGGGCCGAGGAGCCGCGCCGCTTCAGTCGGCTGGATATGCTGGTAAATAATCCCGGCTGGGGAGAGAACAGAGAAACTGTGGAGGGATGGAAAGGAGGAAGAAGGATGGAAAGGAGGAAGGGAGAGGGAACCTGTGCGCAAGATTTTTCTGATTGTAAGTCATACCTGTTTGATTTTGATTGGTTGTCGGAGGGAGAAGTGACACTGATGACTTGTGGTCGACGGGATTTTTTTTTTTCCCTGCCCCAAAAAAATTGAGCTCTGAGACAGATTTTGCAGGACAAGAAGTAATATTCAACCTCACAGATAAACTATACTAAAAGGAGACATGCAATTTCATCACAATCTTAAACAGTTTCCGGGTGTATTAATGAAACCGCTTTCCGTCAACATACAAAAGTGATTAAAAAAAAAGTACACTTAACATCTACTTGTTATATGCTGGTTCAAATCACTGTCTGTCTGTCTAAATATTTTTATATATTTTTAATTCTTTATAGAATTAAATTAATTTGTGCCATTGTGATGCCTTGATTTTAGTGAAGTTAGTACACAGCCATAAATTCAATACAGCAGCATAAATATGCTAATTAAATAATCACTAAAACAGAACATATTATATCTGTGATATATGGGGCCAGAACTGCTTCAAAAGCTTAGTGTTGGACCGTATTTATTGTTGTATTTAATAACTTTTCTAAACACTCTATTTTTCACCCAAAAGAGACTTCTTGTGGTATTATTGGAGACTCTGAGAATCCCTTCAAGGTAGAAATTTCTTCACATCGAGATTGCAAATGAATTGCTAATTTGACCACATACTGTAAAAGTGGCTTAAATTTTCCTCGTCACGTACCGCATAGAAAGTTTTGCTTGATTTGTTTAGCACACTTTTAACAGTGGATGCCCAACCTGACTAATTTGTATCCAGTTGGTGGAATTTAATCATATACTGTGCACCCTACAAAAATGTTAACTCATTTTTCACTGGTCGATGACAGAAAGACAACACCACTATTAATGCAGTGTCACTGTAGTGTCCTGGTTTACTGGACCTATTTCCAGAATAAACCCATAGTCTCCCCCATGCTAGTCCCTTTTCCCCTCGTCTCTATAGAGATCGTTCTGCTATGTGCCGAGTGCAATTTACACTTGCTCCCACAAATAAGTTACAATTAAATATAAATCATACACATGAGGGTAAAGCTGATTAAGATTTCAAATGCGTTCAGCTTGCCCTTTTTAAATACTTTATGAGAACGGAAGCCGTAATTGGAGCTCTTCCAGCAGTGATCGATCTTTCTTTCTCTAGTTATAAAGAAAGCCGTAGTTCTCTAAATGACAACGTTGCGTATCTTATTATAGGTACCATGCTTTTTTTAGACTCATCTTTATTAAATTAATGGAAGGGCTGAATAGAGACGAGTATACATGTGTAAATATATTTCATTCGAAGTATACAAAAGAAATGAAAAAATATCCGGACTACATGGCATTTTTTCTTTGCAGATCTGATGTATAAAAACCATACTGTGGCATATTTGATAAACCCCAACCTTGACCCGGATGGCAAAAAAAGTAAGTCTTCTATATCCACACCATGCTCCACATGGATATTTCTCCACCCCTCAGGAATTCAGCAGATTCCGCTGTCGTCACCTCTATTATAGGACCCGCTGGCCCTGAGAAAAGCAAATGTGAGGCACAAGTGAGAAGTGTCATCAGATGAGCTGCAGCTGACTTCTCATCAGCTCACACAAACTTCAACTTTGCCTCTCGCAGCCGGAAAAGGTCATCGATGCCCCGAGGTTTCTCGAGCTCACGCTTTCACTCCCACATCTCTTCCCCCTCGCTACAATTTTTAGTTGTAAAAATGCTTCATGAGCTCGCCACAGATGTGGTAAAGAAGCATCGCTGTCAGGTGGCATTTATCAAGCGTAATGTTTTTACGCGGACTGACGTCAAGCTCAAAAACATCTTAGCACATCTCTCAAAAGACTGACATTTTATAATGTGCTACATTTAAACCAAATGTGCCATTTTGGAGAGCACAACAGAAGTGCTTTAAAGTCAGACTGGATAAAAAATAAGAATCATGAAAAATGGTAATGTGCATAAAGATGTTAAGATTTGTTAAGAAGGAGACATTGGTGGTTGAGTGAGTGTTAGGCATTCACAAAGTTTGTTAGGCATTCACAAAATCAGAAATAACATGAAGTTCAAAAGTACTGTGGATCCAACCAACCCCCGGATGAATTGTAAATAATTGATTAAAAAAAAAAAACGAAATGAAAGGAACTGTCCCTCTGGGCTGCTAATGTCTGGCATGCAGTACCACCGAACAGGTTGTGCTGCCCGACTACAATCTCGGCCTTTGTATTGCGCTGTAAAACCTTTACAAAGCACATTTAATACAGCCAATTCGAAGGCATTGATCGAAATTTCCATCTACATTAGTAGACCTGCCATTATAAAGCCTAAAGCAGAGGGATTTATGATTCAGCGGTTAGCTTTCCAGTCTCTTTATGAGTCCACTAGTCTTTACCAGCCAGGTGCTAAGCCAGATTTTACTAGGCCTTCATCTTTTACCTCTTCATTTTGAAAAAGCGTACGGTAAATCTCCATCTGTAGCGTTGGTTATTAAAATATGCATACAGCGAGACAAAAATTTTGAACACATTATATTATCAGAGTATTATATTATCATTGTGTACATGGGGTTTTCTAATTATATTATTAAACAATTGAAAATAGTCCATCTTGGAAGTAAGTGCAGTATTTTTTAACAAACTGAGATAGAGTGTAACATTTTATAATCTTTGGCAGCGGATACGCAATGATATACAACAACGTACTCGGCGTGACCATTTCAAATTTCATTCACGGGTGACTGGTGTGTCACACTCAGCATTCCAAGTCAGTGTTGATGAAATACGGTTAGAGCAATATGAAATGGATTAATATGGATTGATATTCCCAACTCAGCTCATACATTGTGATTTACAGATGCAAATGCTAATGACTTAATTAAGTGAACGCTTTTAAATGGAATTTGAAAAGATGAAAAGCTAAGAGTAAATCAAAGGACTTGAAAGTTTGCACCAAAGGAAGTGTTGAGGGCTCTTGCCATCTTATAACTGGATCTGGGTCAATTTTACATAATTATTACCTCACGTCAAACACTGTTCTCCGGCGGTAGCGCTTGCCAAATTACGTGATGTGTTTCTGTGCATTTACAAGCTATAGACTGGCAGTAATATAAGAATTATGACTTCATTTCCAGGGTGAGTCAGCCACTCCAGCAAAGGTAGTTTAATAGTCCGAAAAGAGTTTGACTCACACACTTCATGAAGACATTTGATGATGAGCACAAAGCAATGACGATGATGGCACTCGTTTCTTGACCATTTAAAGCTAATTGTGACGAGCCATTTTGTCCGCACGACGCTTGCAAATATTGTTAGTAGGACACCGAGTGTGCATGGTGATCACAGCGTGCTCTTTCATGCAACCTTGGGCATAAGTCAGCCTTCCTTCAGTAATGCCACATTGTTTATTTTGTTTATGCAGGTCACAAGCGGCCTTTGGCTGGAGCGAGCAATGTGACAAGCAACACTTGAATTGCCTTTACATGAACAGAAAACACAAATAGTTTTCAAACTGAAAAGCATTTGCAGACTTAAAGATCATTTTTATGTTCTGGAACCAATCTTTTGGAAATGCAGTCGAACCTCCAAAGTGGTACAATTTGCAGTCCACTAAAATTGTTCTGAATAAATATGTTTTAGAAATTAGTATTGGAATTAATGTTAATGGATCTTTACCATTGTACAGTTTGAGCCTGAAACAGTTCAATTTTACTCATAATTATTCACTTCACATACATTTATGTATTAGATATTAATTCACTAAATAAGGGCCACTGTATAAGGAAAAATAACTCAAAAGGTACCAATGACTTGTCTAACCAAAGATCTGTAAGTTCCTCAACAAACTTTCTTAGAAGTCTTTTATAGCAGATCACTTGCTTTTCTTTCCCGAGTGTGGTGTTTGTAACTGTGTACTGTATTATCCCAACCGGCCCCGTCGGCCGTCTCATGGGGGATTCGGGGAGGGCAGTTTGCTAAGTAGTAAACCTGTGTTCTGTCAGGTGTCATTAAAGTCCAGAGGGAGTCTGAGGGGAGCTGTCACAGCGAGGAGTAATGGATGTCTTCTTCGTTGATTGCTAGCAGGGATGGAGTCAGCACAAACACCAAATTAGAAGTGACACTTTGATGGAACCAAAGCAGGAGACACAGCGAGTCACCCAAATTAGACGGAGGATGGGCAGAAGGCTTGTAAAGTAGAAGAAAACAAAAGAAGTGCATGGATAAAGCAGACACAAATGGAATTTAAATTAAGTGGAAAGGGAAGACAAGGGAAGTTCAAACACCCCCAAAGGGCAATATGACGTTACTACCTGTTTCAGTGTCATGAGAATTTGGGATAATCTCCACTGGTCTGAGCCGAAGTGTTGTTTCTGTAACAGGTTCTATTTTGTTATGTTGGTACTGCCCTTTGTTCTCATTCTTGTAGGATGAATAAGACTCAAACAGCTTTCAGTGAACGTAGACTTTGATTTGGATCTTTTGTGACCGGTGAATTGCATTTGAGTTCATTTGTTAGTGTTGCCTGACATAAAAAAGAACTGAGTGAAGACCATGTAGAGCCTCATGCTAGACAGTAACTTATCCTCCTTTGTGATCAAACGTCAGAGTGGATATATTTCAGACTGAGTAATACAAACGACGGGTAATATCATGCAATTTCTGGCAAAGTCAAAATGTTTGACGGCTAAATGCACGGAACAAACTCTTGGAGCATCTTGTGGTACACATTCGGAGAAAAAGCTCAGTTCAATTTGTCAGGAGTTTCAAACAGTGAATTAGAGCACGGCTTTCCAGCTGCACTCCCAAAATGTCCTAACCTTCATCTTCCGGCTGGCCAGTTCTGACCCGATATCTTTCGGAATCCTTAGCAAATAATTGCTTCCTATCTCAGTCGAGTGAATTTTGACTGGCCTTTAGGTGTCTGAGACCTTCATTAGCAACATCGCTTCAACATCACAATGAGGAAATGAGTTGAACGGGTCATAACAGAAGACAAAACGACGACCGGCTAGACGAGAGGAATGGGCTTCAAATGCGTCCTAGAAAGCCTTAGAAATATAATTAATATTGATGCACGTCGGTTCCTATGCCGCCGTGACATTTTGCGACCGGAGTGCAAATGTCGTCAAGCAGCGAGAACATGCAATCAGAGAATTATTCTTTCCTTCTATCCTAAGGGATCTCAATCTCCTTGATAAAACCTTTTCTTCTCCAGTTTTATGTCTTTGTTTGATGGTGACAGACGTGAAAGAAGGGGAGAAAGACCAAAAGGTTGTGACATTTGTGAAAGACAAGGACATAGACCATCCACAAGGCCATATCCCCCGGGGAATATACTCAACACACTTCCAAGGTTGTCTTCTCTGCTTTTAAGTAGCGCAGAGTGGCAACGAGGCCTGACAGCATCATTTGCCCCGCCGGAACCTCAACGCGACGGTTCCTGCTCAGGGAAGCGTGGGGCCATTAAAAATGAATAGATCAATACATAAGAATACACGAACCCCCCCGGCTGTCTGTTTTGATGCAGAGAGCAAAGGGAGCATTGAAGGATAAAAGGTTGGAATAATATGGCCGCTATGTTGACAAGCACTGACAGAAAAAGTTAGGACGCTTCAATGTAAATATGATTCAGGTGTTCACAAAATGGAAACGATTGTTTCCACATGGCACAGAAATAAATATGTCTGTGGCGGTTTTATCAATATATAAGGGGTAATGAGCCATGGGATGAAATTAAACTAGGTACGATGTTTTGAAAATCAAAACATGGAAATAATGGAGTTAGAAAAACAATTCAGGCGAGATATGATCTATCTGTCTAAAATTAACATTTGATTCCTTCAATAATCAAAATGCTCTTCAATCATCCATTTCATTTTATGATGTCAAATCCACAAGGCCATGTGCATCACTTTTTAGGAATCGAGTGAAATTTGAAGTGGTCTTTTTTATTTTTTTATTTGAAGGTTAATTATCTGCAACCAGCTTTCTATTTTGGGAACAAAGGGAAAAGTTTTGGGGATTACTTGTATGAAAGTTTTCTTTTTCTTTTTGTCATGTCATTTGAACTATTCAACAGACTAAACATTCATAATTAATGAAGAGGTCAGAAGTCGGAAAGGTCAATCCGAATTATTATGATTCAGACTCAATTATAGTTACAATCATAACATTGTGTCTTGGTTCAACCAGCCAACATTACCATACTAGATATAATTTGAGATTTTGCATTTTTATTGCTTCATATAAATTCCTTGGCCATGCATACATATCTTTGCCCTGTATAAATAGTCATCGACATCGGGCACTGACAATTTTTTACTTTTCATTTACAAGTCCATATTTATTTTTTTGTCTTCAAGTACCGTGCAGTACATTTCCAAAAACAGTATTGTTCAGTTTTACTGAACTTTTATGTATGCTACATCTTATCACTGCTTGTTTTCACATATTTACTATTTAAGCACAACTTATCTTTAAGTAATCTTATTTTTCTTTTTATATCACAAAACACAATGTGATTTTGAAAAATGTGCATAATGTTACTACTGTTTCAACTTTCTTAATTTATTAACTAATATTTGAGCCAATTAAGTCATTGGCCGAAATGTCATGGAGTTGCCGCCATCTTAAAATGAAAAATAGAAAATGCACACTTGTTTTCAACTTTTAAAACATGACTAAAGTAAAATATCGCAGTATTTTATGTCCTGTAGAGCAGAAAATCAGATCTCAGCATGTGATTTTCTTGAAACTTGAAAGGATATGATGAAGGCGGCTCACATCCACGCAAGCAACTCAGTTTGACAGGGAATCACATCATCAACACCAGCGGTGAACAAAGTACGGTATTTTGGCAAAAAGTTGGGTAATTTGCAAAAACCTCGCAAAAAGATCTCCTTGGCACTGGAAGTGGGAGAAATATCTGATGCCATTTAGGCTCAGTACTGAAGCCGCTGCTGTTGTGATTTGGTGCTTTCAAAATATAATCCAATGATAGCTAGGAGATACTTTATCGTGCCCAGTTAGCACCAGCGGTATTGCATCACTGACCTCTGAAGCTCTTTTGAGTCATGCCTCGGGTTGAAAAAAAAAAACGTTTGATAAATCTCTTAGCCCTTCACCTTGGCTCAAAGTCGAACATTCGGGTTGTGAGACATGCTTGTTTAACTACGAATGGGTTTCAACATGTTTCTTAGAATAACAATCGCGCTACACACCGCATGCTAACAGGTCCGACAATGACAAAGCCATCATCATTCTTCCGACCTTGACGGCGCTACAATGAGCCGACAAAGGCCTTGATTCTCAGCGCACCTTTGCGAAAGAAAAATGATTTATTTTGACTGACGAATGACTCGCTTTGGGAATGTCAATGTGAAGATTGTGAGTGATGCAAGACGGTCGTAAGACATGCGGTCCAGTCTCTGACCTTGGATCCGCATGCACAAACAACAGGAAATGGACCATTATGCAATTTTCTATTCTTCTCATTTCTAGTTCACAATGGTAAAATGGTCACCTAAGGTGACTAATTTAGCAGTCGTGACTAACATCTGCTTGTCTCCGTCATTTAAATGCAGCAACTTGAATAAAAGATGCACATGGAGCAGACATGGTGAATTATGCACATTAGTGTTGTAGTCTCACCCAATTTGAAATGAGTTAATTAAAGCAAACCATTTGCATTGTTATGCTTTTCTTCGCCTCAGGAAAAAAAAATCCTGTGGGTGCTTGAAATTCTTTTATGCTTCCAGTTGTTATATTTTTTTCTCAATTACGTTAATGTTAATAATTTGTTACATGGAAAAAACTATTAAAATAATTTAAAAAGTGATAAAATAAAAATAAATAATAGTTTTCCAAGAGATTCTATTAAAATCCACCTGTTTGCCAAAAAAAGAAAATTATACTCAATATAAATCTAAATAAAAAAATAAAAATAAAATAAAAATCAGGCAAGCTGAAGTTGGCAATGGTAGCGGCACTACCTACTTGTTGCATGCATGCGGTCAAACCACCATCACATCATACGCTGAGTGTGCAAATAAAATATCCTCTCACCCAAGATGGCCGCTCTGCTCTGCGTGATAGCGTGACATTCCACACCCTGTCATGCAGCCACCCAATTAGCCTCTGCTCTGCAGGAAGCCATGATTGGCCTGGTGTTGTTCCTTGACCAAAGATGGCAGTGAAACCACCACTTAGGATTTCAAGAGGCTGTTTGCTTCTTTTATGCAGGAGCTGTCACCTCTGATGAGCTGCGGGAGCCGTGGAGGGTTGTGGCAACAAAAGCTATGCTCTGTCATTCAACTCACTCGTTCTGTGTGTCATGGTGATGTCCTGTGGGAATATCCAATGGTTAAACAAACATTATAAGAGCTTGACCAATTTTTGGGCAAAAGGATCACAGTGTAGTCATGGTTAACATTTCTGCTTCACAGATGCAAGGTCATTGGCTCGATTCTTTGAATGTGCATGTTGTTATCGTGCTTGTGTCCTTCCTTCCATATCCCAAATCCAAATGAAAAAGAATAAAAGCATGGACGACTTCAAACCTGCCTGAAGGTCTCAAATCTGACACCTTATCTGGAATTAAATAATTAATCGTCACATTTGAATGCGTCACTATACTTAAAAAAAAAGCAAGAGAGAGAGAGAGAGACAGAGACAGAGAGAGAGTCCACATGGTTTGATCAATTTAATCCGGTTGTGTCTCAAACAATCAAACGCGTCTCACATCCAACATTTATCATTGTGTTTTATCTCCATGCAGTAATCCTGGATGAAATTTGGGTGCACGTCACTGATGTGACGCAGATATAAAACGATGTCACCTATTCTCTAATCCTCGACAGCAGAGTATATTAAATGTAAATCCCCAGCTATTAGAAATTGTGACAATGGGGCCTCAAGGTGGGGTAGGGGGGTGTGGAATAATGCAAGAGAAGAGTGGTTTAGTATATGACTCTTCTAAGGTTCTAATGTTTTTTTCCTCAACCCTTCACATGTATAAAGCCATTCGCGTCCTCTTTTGACTGCATCCACTGAGAATGTCTGAGATAAGGCGTCTGCTTTTGTAGCCAATTTGTATGCACGTGGTTGTCTTACTAGTAACGGTAAAGGAAGAGAGCGAGAGAGAGAGAAAAAAAAACAATTAGAGCCGTAAAAGCTCATAGCTTCAGGCTTCGAAGACCTATTCTGCTACCATTGAATCGTTATATGGCCTTGCGATGTTTGAAGAGGAGGTGCTTACTGATAAGTGTGAGATTGAACAAAGGAGCCAAGAAAAAGAAGACCGAAGTGAACATTCTCTTGGTAGAAAGAAGAGAAAGGAGATGAAGTAAGGCGCCACTAACTGCTGTAGTAAAAAATAAAGGCTCGGGATGGACTGAACATGGCACATCAAGGCTGAGCTAAGCCAAGCAGCACGCAAGTGGCTCCAGAAAAAGACAACTTGTGTGAAGAGCAAGGGATTTATTAAAGTCTAAAAATAGGGCCAATGTCAATCCTACTTTTACGAGTCACACTCCAAATCACATTGATGGCAAATCTAGATTTAGGCTTCAACCCCGCTCAGAGATGTTCCCAATCCCCTCATTATGAGGCAGACGCGCTAACCTCGTGCCCTATCGTGTTGCCCCACGATAGGCTATTTGCCTATAAATGGGATGTTAGCACAGACGCCATTAGCCGGTTAGTAAGTGCTTCACACAACACTCAATTGCCTTAATTAGAATTCGCTGCTCGCCGATTGAAGCCAGACTCAGTGATTCATCCGAGTTGAAAGGGGAGCAAATTGTGATTAGTGGATAATAGACACTTTTGCACCATTAACCCGAATGAACCAACGTAAACAAGGCTTGTTGCGTAGAAAAAAAAAATGATTACATTTGCTGCGCTATTACCCATTTTGTTTGTCTTTGTGTTTCAGAGTGGTCATGAGTAATTGATGCCCAAATCAATATCAGTTCTGAGTTCAAATCTATGACAGTTGTCAAAAAAATGACGTGTAGATCTCTGCAAGACATTTGTATTAGCAACGGTAGTGCATTTAATATGAGCAAACACATTTTATTTACGTAATTCTTTATTCCAGCAGCGAGACCTTTTTTCCATCCATCAGATTTGCCGATGTTAGTACGTTATATGCTATCTTGTAGCCGTCCTTTCGTTCACTTGGGCCTCGCTACAGCTGCCTTTTTAATTGCCTGCGTTTCCATCCCTGCAGTGAAATTCAACACCTCATTAAGGGCTTCGGAGGAAACCTGAATCATTCACTGAGAACAGGCAATTAAAGAGGCGTTGGCATGGAGCTCGGTTGGCTGATGTATCGATTGACTCACTGTGCTTGGATGAGTATTTGTCTTTTATCTATTTTCTTTGTCTACTATTTCTTTATGATGATAAATAATACACTTGTGAGATTGCTAGATTGTTTTTTAATTTCAGTTAGCAATTAAGCCTCCGTCATATGATAATGAATATCTGTCCAATTAAATGCCCTGGCCGCCCTTTAATGGTGATTTTGACTTTGTAACTTTGTCGTCCCTTGTCGCTAAATTACCAATTGCCATTCTTAATACCATGTTTCTGTTTGCCAAAACTGTCCAAAATCAAGGATGATGTAATATACATTGGAAGTTGCCCACAAATATAAACGAACCAGTGGCTTGAATACAGATTTGTTTATATATACGTATATATATAGATCTTCAAACATGTACAATATATATGTATATATATATATATATATATATATATATATATATATATATATTGTACATGTTTGAAGATCATTTCTAAAAAGTAGTGAGGCGTAGCTGGGTGATGAGTGATGCTCTTCATCTTGATCATGATTTATAAAAACTTTAATGCAGCTGACGAGCCAGATAAGACCCCCAAAAAGCAGCTTTCCTTCAGCTAGTCCACTGCCGTAGCTGCTTTAGTGCTCCTCGGAAAAAAACAAAAGAAAACAAAACAAAAAAAAGTGACATGGCAGCCAGTGTCCAATTGTTTATTTTCCTTTCATTAGTCCTCGCCCACTTCCTGGTTGGACTTTCTGCAGATCCTGATTGGATAACCATCAATTACTCGGCACAAATCATAAAATAGGAAACGTTGCAAATGTATAAGTGTTCCTTTTCCCCCTCTCTCTGAAAACTAATAGCCAGAGCCAGAAAAGCTGAGTGTTTTCTCACTGTGCTTGCTTGCTGTGACTAAAGCTCAGCATTTAATTTGAGCCGCACTCGGGCAAAGATGATTAATGGAATACCTATGCACTCTGATTGCTTCTCACAGGTGATTTAAAGGTATAATAATCCTTTACAATATTGCTCTGTGGTTTCCAGACCATTAAAATAACACTGACTGTGTCAGAGGAACACAAACAGTTCATTTAAAAGAGATTGCCGGCCAAGTCCTGGAACTTCGAGTCAGGCGCAGGGGAGTCATTCCTAAGGTGTCACTTCTTTCACTGTTTGCATGGAAGATGAATGGGAAACATTTACCGTGGCCCATATCTCACAAGCCGAGGATAATTCACTTTTATGCATACCATTTAATCTAAGGTTGCTGGATACCTGCAAATGAAAATGTTTCACTCTTACAATAATTTTAATAATTCACAATAATCTGAGCTGAGCTAAAGTGTTTATGGGTAGCGTAAGTCAATTTGCAGTCCTTATCGCAAATGAGAAGCCAACAATAGAAATGAAACATTTAGAAATGCATGACACGGACAGACAAAAAGGCCGGAAGACAGACAGACACTCCCAATTCACCATTGGCTCTGTTTGTTTGTTTTGTTTCTGCATCAGGGTTTTCCTCCTGTCAATATTAGCCTCGATTAGCATTCTGCATCAGTAGAGATAACAACTGTGTTTGCATCTGTTCAAAGTTTCCAAATAGGATTCATCGTGTCTATAAAAGGAGAACTTACTCAAAGTTTACATTTACGGTTGCAGTCAATGTGACAGTGAAATTTGTGTCAAACACAAAACTCAATTTGAATAAAATCTTTGGATCTATTCATTTATATGTCAACGAAACAATCAATGCAGGAGCTGAAATATAATGTTTAACATGCCATGGGTTATATTAGCCATAATTATTTACAGTTCCATAGGGAATTATATAAGGCCCTGCAGTATCTCGCCTTGCTTTGTAACGAGGGAATATGTGCCGGAACTGGTGCCTTTTTCGTCTATAAAAAGAGGATGGAAAGGTCAAGTTGTTTCCCTCAAGAGCTAGTGGGTGTTCTTCTGAACTTCTTTCACTCGCATGACGCTTAAAAGCCATCGTATGAGTATGTTGCGGTTCTTTCACGGCAAAAAGCACACATTTTATGTCGCGAACTGTATGTGGCAAAGGTGGCAATTAAGTAAGTGCTAGTCGCAAGTGAGTGTGTTTTTTAGAGAAGAAAAGGTCGATTTTAACCAGAGAAATAAATGATCAACAAAAAGTGGCAATACTACAAGAATAGAATCACACTTTTTTTGCCTAGAAAAAAAGTAATGTTCAATGTTTTTTTTTTTAGATTACAAGGAGGGCTATATATCCACATTAGCATGTTTGTTTACACAGTTCAAAGCTAGCATTTTGAGAAAAAGGTCATATATTGTCAAGAATCATCGTTTCATCAAGAAAAAAAAAAAGCATTTTAGTTTTAAAAATGCATTTTGTGAAGAAAACTGTCACCTTTTTTATTTAGTAAGAATATGAGACGAGAGGTTCCCCCCATCAAAAAGTTGCAGTCTTCCAGAAGCACATTAAACGAGCAGGCTTCATTTGTGCAACTGCACACATTCCAAGTGATGCTGACCAAAGTAGCGGCGTCACACCGCTGCTACTCCCGCCACATTTCGTACGTGTTAAGTTTCTTAGTCGATGCCGAAATTGAGTTTCTCTAAATTGATTGAGTCGTCCGAGTCCGTGCTCATAACTGAATGGAGAGCCCAATTTCCAAAAGTTGCAAGGCAAGCTAGTGTGACAAGAATCAAGCGACATGTCAATAAGACAGCTCTCGCACAAGTAATGGCTGTCTGTGCTCATTTTGAAGGTGACTTTGTTTTACTAATGGCCGTCACACGGCCCTGTATTGAAACTTGAATTGATTTGCAGTCACATTTTCTCCCTCCTGCTCTTAAGAGCCATGCATCAGTTAGTGGCTAGCGTATACGTACGCCCATGCCAAGGTCATTTTCAACATAAGAATGATAGAGTCTGACATTAAACCCTTTGCCTGCAAATGGGCAGATGCTTCGCTCTGGAAAGTGGCTTGCCAAGTGTCTGCTTTTATCACCTTGCGGGGTTCGGCTGAGAGGAGTTGGCAGACTGGTACGGGGGGGAAATTCCCTCCGCATTTAGCCAGTGCGCTCGCACTCTTCTGCATGATCATTAAGGGCACAATGGACACTTAGCTTGCGACAAGTCGTGCTCAAACGTGGACTGCACAATGCACATCTGTATTTTTTTTTTCTTTCTCATGATTAGTATTTCTGAACACAATACTTTTGTAATTTCGATAATTCCGGCCTCAGAACTTTTGAATAGTTCCTCCTGTCTGGTGTTCCAAATTGCTGGAAAAAAAGCAAAAAGAGACATCAATAAAAAGTCAATGGAGGTCAATATGTATAGCTAAGTGATCATCAAGGCTTCAGAGTGTGACCGCTGGCGCACCATTTGCAATCATTACACGATGCAATTGGACATCCAAGCACACCGGAGAGACACGCATACTTGTCGTTAGTTGTTCTTCAATCATCCTTTCATGCATGTCAAACATCAACAGGAAGAGAAATTTTGAATCTGCATCCCCTTTAGAAATGGACCTTCCTGCTTCCCGCCACGTGCAACTCGGGAAACGGGAGTAATTCCCAGCTGTGGTGGCTGCGTGTTGTTGGTGAGCCACAAGCAATTTGCATCCCCGAGCCAGTTATTGCTTTGAGGCTGAACTCTCATTCCAGTCGCCGAGTGCTCTTATGAGTCCCCTGCTACGTTTACCAATCTGGAAAATTGAGCATCGGACATGGAAATGGAAGGAATTGGAGGTGCGGAGTTCGACAAGTGCTGATAAGATCTCTTTCTGTAATGGCTGAAAGTCACAACATAAATGTTGACGTAGTACAGGGACGGGCAATTTGAATCATTACTGTCAAGGGGCCACACTGAACAGCACACCTCCTAACTAGATTCAACATGATAAAAAATGTTTAATTCACACTTTTTTTCCCTCTCATTTTATTTCAACTTTTTGGATAAAAAGAAAGCAAAACTAATAATACTAATGAAATAATAACAAAAAATTAAAGAAAGACAGATAAATAAAATAATAATCCCAAAAATCACTAAAAACATTTTTGACATTTGCGCATTTCAATAATTTTAGTCAGAAATTAATTTAGTTTTCATAAATTAGGACTTTATTCCAATCATGTTTTTTTAATCAAAAATAATAATTCAGGTAACCATTGTAACTATGTTTCAATTGTATTTGATAGAATTTGTCTACATTATTTTTGTACAACTCTTCTCATAGTAATGCCACTTACTCTTGTTCGTTATTTTTTCTTTGCTCGTAACCTAAGAAGTCACTTTTACTTGAAGTGCATTGTGGAATATATGTCGTTAATGATTGAAACTTCTAAATCTCACAACAAACACAAACTTCAATCTTTTGCCAAACAACTTAATCGCAAGAAAAAAAAATCCTATAAATTCTTAATAAAGTAGAAGTGACCTGAGGAGGACTTTTCATATCCACTTGAGATGACCCTACACGTCCTGTCCGGAACAATTTACTATGATTGTGAAGGTTAGAGCAGAGTGGACTGGGGATGGGGAAAAAAAAAAAAAAAAAAACAAGGATGAGGCCGCAAAGACCTGCTCTGCACTCAATAAGTCTCAGGTAAGACTGCTATTTATTAAGGAGGCAGGCCAGTCATACTTGGATTAAGGTGGGCAAAGCCGATCCTAACCAATATCCGCTTCATCCATGTGAGCGTGTGTGTGTGTGTGTGTGTGTGTGTGTTGGGGGGGGCAAAGTGACCGAGGTATTGGTTCCTAACAATGCTCCTTCAAAAATTTTTGAAGTAATTTCTCTAGTTCGAATCATTCATTTATTCTATTTATTTATTATTCCTAAAATTATATTCAAGTTCTCTTTATTTATTGTTCCTAACATTCTGAACATATGACATACAAGGTTGTCATTGACCAGTGGTAATATATTTCCAACAAGTGTCTTTTCTTCGTCAAGTTTAACATAAATCCTTCACCCCTCTGTAGGTGCTTCCTTCAAAGTTGCCCACAAGTCCAATTTGATATTTTACTGCTTGTGGTTGACGGGCAAACGTAAATCTGCTCTTTCTCGCTCACTTTTTCTTTTGTCCCTGAAGCTCTTTTGCCACCTTTTCCGTTTCTCTTCTTCATCTCTCAACACAGCGTTCTGGGCGAGCGAATTTGGCGTGGCTGCTAATTGCCAACTGGGCCCGGAACGATGCAATAATATCAAAGAGACCTTTTTTCCTGGTGTAGAGAATGACAATATAGACTGGTGTAAGAAAGAAAGTCTTTCATATTGTGGTGGTGTGTGTGGAAATGACATTCAAAGCCTTTCTTCCTTTCAAGGCGTAGTAAATTATGGAGAGGTAGTAGCATGTGACGTAGATCCCGCCTTTTGATTGATAAAAAGTGACTTTGACTGTCACCTTGCATGCGGAAGGTGCTGTGGAAACTTCTAAAGGAATTCGTTCAGACATGCCTACATGCAAAAGGAAAGATTTTTTTGGCGTCCATTTTGTTTTCACCAAACAACACTTGCTATTTTTACTGGTAAATCAGACTGCTTATTGGATGGGAGTCGTCACGGTGCGCTGCGCTATACAATTAAACGCATACTTCTTCAACTCCATCAGCCACTCTTGTAAAAAAAATTTTTTTTATCTGTTTTATCTGCTTGTCAATAAAAAGACACTCCTTCAGCAAAAAAAGAACAAAACTGTGTGATTTTCTTTTCACAAAGGTGAAATTGTGGAAGCGAACCACTTACACTAATAAAAATGCACTCATCTGAACTATTAGCTATTTCTTCCAATGAAACCATCACTAATGCATCATCTTGATTTCGCTACTCTCCTGTGTTGAAAGAGGAAACCCACAGCTAAAGAGCAAGCCAGTTCCTCTTCCAATAAACCAGAATTTTAGACATGACTTTGAATTCATGATTTTGATTAATAGAGCTGAGTCACAATGAAAAGATTCTGAGGCCCACTTGTTTTGACTTTGTATGTTCTCCCTGTGGCTTTCTCCCACGTCTATTATTCAAAACAGCATATTTTTCACTGCAAGACAAGTTCACCTCACCTTGTTTCTCCAAATAAAGAAGGACACCTCAACTTTTTGATGGTAATGATATACTACTAGCCACTGATTTTGGGCGGAAGACAAATTGTACCTCTGAGGAAACAAATCGTGGTCTGATGCCGTTATTTCACTCAGGTTACAAAGTTATGAGACTGTTTTTCGTCAGTAGCTAAACAACTTTTGGAATGTAGCTTTCTATGTTTATAGCGGAATGATGACACCCTAACGCCCTCAATTTACTCTTATTCTTGAAGTTGCCGCCCAATTTAATAGAAGCTATGCTTTTCCTCACGGTTGCAATGAAGGCCTATTTGAGCTATTTTACGGGTGAGAAGTGGGTTGCATCCTGAACAACCAATCACAGGGCATATAGACAAAAACTTTCCCACATATGGATTGTTAATACTCATCAATAGGTACCTTGAGCTAGATCAGTTTATCGTCGTGACTTTCTCTTTGCTGACTTTGCATATTTCTATTTATGTCTGAGAGAAAAACAATACACAGCTGTGCACGAGTCTTTTTGGCATCCCACTGACAATATTCTGCAATTCACTCTTAGCACAGTAAGCATTGAAGACTAACGGACCGGACTGGCGGAGGTTCCCTCACTACCTTTCTGACTGGGAATCGGATCCAGGCCACTAAATCCTAACCAGGAGACCACCAGGCTTTGTTGTGGTTCATGCATTAAGAGTTTGAAAAGAATGAATTTCATATAATTTTTTGGAATGTGGGAAGAAACTGAAGTCACCGGAGAAGCATGAGGAGCACATGATCTGAACCCAGATTGTGTAGTATTCTTAGTGCTTGTTTTTTTAGTTACCTTTTAAAAAAGTGCTTCTCAATCTCTCACTTGATCAACGAGTGACTCGTTCTTTCTTCACCTGTCAGTCTCTTTTCCATACACAAAAATCTCCATGTCTCCCTCTCTTTCAATCCCTCACTCCTCCCTTCCTCTGTCGGATTGAGGTTGTCCATCAGTGAGATGAGGGCCAGACACAAAGCTATCCTCGGAGGGTTAGACACTGACAGCTCGGGGCTTGTTATCCAGGCCAGATATAGTGGCGACACGTTCGATTGCAGCTGTGCACCGAGATGGTCAGAGACTCGGCACGGATCATATAAACAGCGTGGGCTCTCATCAGATCTTGGAAGCCTTCATCAGATTGGAACTTTTTGAGACTGGCCTGCTCCTACTCTCTTCTGACGTTTCATCACATTCCCGTACTATTCATTAGTTGAAGGAGTCTATTCAGGATTAATGGAAAAGGTTGCATTTTGTCATAATGTGCTATTTGTTTACTTGGTAACAAACTGAGATTTTAGATTTTAGAATAACAATCATAAATATAGATGGTTTGCATCACAGATGAAAAATAAGACTTATAATAGATGTTGAGTGAAACTGGAGTTTAAACTGAGATGAAGTACTATTATGACTAAATGAATTGGAATTGAGGCAGACGTGGCAGAACTAATAAATCATGTTGTTCCCCAGAGAATAAACACGGATGTGTACACAATATTGTTGAGGAATCGCCTGTCAGAGTCTACCAGAACACTAATCATCTTCAGATCATATTTGATATTGTTGTGGACTCATTTTCAACAATACTCATGACTTTAATTCAACTTAGAGACTCATTTCTAACATTGATAGGTGCTGCTGCTTTGGTTAGCAACAGCCATCTCATATTGCTGGAGCGTTGTAACTGACTTGTGAGCCAAAATTCAAACCCAGAACAACTTAACAGTGATGCAATTTTGGTCAGCTGACTTCAAATATACTCAGCAGTTAATTATGTAATGTATGTGAAGTTGAATGACTACCTATTTAATCTGCTAGAAAAATGGGAAGGATATGTTTATTAACTTGAATCTCTAATTAGTTCATCCCCGGCATCTATATAAATGGATAAAATCCAATAATATTTTGGTTTTATTTTGCCTACTTGGTTGTTATGCTGAGCAAAACTGTTTTGACAGCACGCGCTGCCCTTGAAGGTGCCTTGAAGCAGCTTGGGGAAAAAAAAAGGCTTCTGCTCTCGGAAGGGAGCGGCACGTTGCAACCCAATAAAGAATGGAGAGACTAGAGGAGGGGAAAACAGGACAGAGAGCAATGGCTGCACCATTAAGAAATAGCCTCTAAACTGCATCTGACAATGGCCGGGATTGCATCGGAGCACAATTCAACAAAAGGTAAAGTGGCCATTTGAGAGGATGTGCAGGGGGGAATTTGTGTTCCTCAATTGGGCTGGGGGAATGTCCAGAGATGTAGTCCTGCATACTAGCACCCCGTTTAAGCATGCGAGGGCGAGAAGAGCAGAGAAGAATGGGCTCCAATGCTTAACCTTAGCACTGTGCAGTACTCCATGGAGAGATGTTGTGGTGTAGCTGGAGGGATTTGCTGGGAATATTCAAGTAGGAGCCACGGGTGGATTTCTCCATGTGGAACCATAATCTTGACCCAGTCTGCACATAACTTGATATATAGGATGAAGGAAGGTAAAGGATTTTAGGGTTACTGCATGAGCGTGAGTATAAGTGGGCGGGGCATTTGCATACGGTATGTACCTCTTGCCCAGAGTGCTAAACAAGTGAATGAAAGTTTTTGAGTTTGTGACTAAAGTGCAGTGTAAGGAGAAGTCCCACTAAATGCTTTCATTACTGTTTTTGTGTATTTTAATAAAGAGACTGGGAAATCTTTATTAAAGCAGCATAGTATTACTTAAAAAAACCACACGTAATGGCTTAATATGATTGCACCGTTCCCCCTTTTTTAATCTTTCCACTCAAGCAGTGGTAAAAAAAAAATCACTTGAGTTAAACTAATTTGCACTTGTAATAAACCTTGAAAATGCTTTTACTGATTTGTACGCTCTTCAAGCGCAAATTACTGCCGTGACAAGTGTGCCCGCATTTTGTGCTGTTTTCCCTCCATCCAAGTCCATTGCTCACTCCTACTTTGTAGGCTGCGAGGCATAACAAAGACCAGCGGAGCCGCGATATTGGCAATCACACAAGCGCCTCAATATTTAATGAGCGGAGTAAATTAGCCATACAAAGCAATCTATTGAGCCTTTCCTCTCCACTTTGCTGATACATGCACACGATATTACACACAGAGGTGGGATACACAGCTGAGCCTGAAAATTTTGCAGAATGACTTGCAAGCTGGAACACACGCAGGCACAAATCATAAACTAAAATGACATTTTATCGGAACAAAACTCCTGTTTCCTTCTTTTTACATGGAAAAAAGTCACCAAAGTAAGACAAGCGTCTACCAGGGGAAATTGCTGTTAAATTCTACCTTCACTGTCCAAACAGCAAGACCATTGTAGCCAGCAGTGTAATCCCTGCACTCACTCAACTAAAGCTGATTCACGAGTATCACAAGAGACTTGTCACGCTCCACCAGCCTGCCTTTTTGGGGAAATAATTGGATAAATACGGCCTGTGATTGGCTGACGACCAGTCTAGGGAAGGATAGACTTCAGCTCACCTGTGCCTCAAATGAGGATATGGCCAGATAGATATATAGCTAGCTAGCTAGACAGGTAGATCTACCTAGGTAGGTAGGTAGGTAGGTAGGTAGGTAGGTAGGTAGGTAGGTAGGTAGGTAGGTAGGTAGGTAGGTAGGTAGGTAGATACTAGACTAGTCTCGTCCATTTGTTCCATTTCATTCTCGCAGAACTCTCTTCTCTGCTCGTCTGACAACTTTTCACATCGGGCCGCACACGGTGATTAAATAACGCCAGACAGGAGCCTCTTCAGAGCGCCGCTCGCAGTGATCAACTTCAAGTTGATTTTCAAAAAGCTGCATGTGGCCAAGCTCTACACGCTCTTAGCGGTGTTCCCAAACGATGAGGAACAATTTACATTTAATGTCGCCGCCTCAACGCACGGCACAGATGCTGTATCATAAAACAGATGGTCCTGCTCTATAGACACGTTCTCCTCTAGCATTTTATGGTTTTATTTTCTTCACGGTTGAAACTGTAGGCTCTGAATAGTGCTCATAACCTTTTCTCTGATAACCTTTATGCTTTTGTCAATCGATGAAAGTATTTGTTGATTGAGGCACCGCCAAACCTCCAAAGTGGAACACAACCCATTCCATGATGGACATTCAAGCTTTTGTAAATGTCCAAAACACATTTCAACTTAACAAACAATAGGAATTATACTTCACACAATAAGCAAAATGTGACATTAAAAAAGTAAAAGTAGGAATCTGACATTAAAAAAGTAAAAGTAGGAATCTGCTTTCCTGTAAAGTTTGTTCCAATAACCAATGCACCTTTTTGGGAAGACCCGAGGACATCTGTATTTTTTCCCCCATTTTTCATTAAAGTGTGCAGAACTTTAACCCTGCTGCCTGCAGCAATCCCCCCACGGATGGTCGTGTCTTTTTAGGGACATATCCGTCCCAGCTGAGCAGTGCCACTGTTCCTCATCCTGGAAGGATGTACTGTAATTGGTTGCTCCTGGGAACTGACTATTCTCATACAGTGGCTATAAAGTCTGTACCCCCCTGTTCAAATGTCAAAGGTTTTTTGTTGTATAAAAAGAGATATAATAAATACTTTAAAGTTTCCTTCCATACATGTGACCTATACAACTTGTGAAAATCAATCGAAAAGGGCGAAGCAAATATCTTGTCCACGTGTGCCAAATTTACCAGACTTCTTTTCACTTTCCAGTGATTTTGTGTGTGGATTTTTTTCCGTTGCCTATTTCAAACTTACAAACTGTTGGCCTTGAAGGGGTTAAATGGAAATAAGGCTGTGAATCTAGAAATGACTCCGCTTAGTGATTCTGCAACCAAACTGATAGGCTATTTGAACGCCTCAAAGGCATAACACACCTTGTCTGAAGTGTTCTCTAATAGATAACGACTGATAACATCTGCATTTAATGGACAGGCAAGTCAAGCAACATCTTTGTAGACGTGAGTGTTATTGTGTGTGTTTGCCTGAGATACATATTTATCAGCCCACTCCGATTGCTGAGGCCAATGCAACAGACTGCTCAGAAGGACGCGTGGGGTGTAAGGGCAGCTTGTGACCATGGGGCGATTGTCTGACTTGATTTCTTCATCAGCAGGTGCCAAGGTCCACTGACACATGGGCATGCACATCCACAAACACACACATGCAGCATGCTCATGGAATGAAGCATATGCATAAGCAAAATCGCTGGCCAGTGAGGGTCCGGCACCTTGTGCTCAGGTCACATGCTGGGGTAACACTTGATCCGTCCATATGATCACTTTGGACGGGTATTCCGTCTCATTTTCTGCCCTACTTATTCTGGTGGTAATTAAATACATAAGCCTGCATGTTTCTTCTATTTGCTGCCGATGCTTTTCCTGTTGTGTGATTGATGTCATGGCGTTGGTGAGGACGACATTTGCTTTGACAAGTCAAAAGTAAGATATTTAAAAAAACAATCTAAGCTCCTTAACGGCATCTTGAATCTTTTTTTCTTTACTCCTGTAGCAGAGTACAACATTAAATACTAAATGGTTCAGTGAAGATGTTAATGTTGTGAAGGTAGAGTGTACAGCTAATTCCAGCAAGGCAAGAAATACAAGGCTAAAATTCTTAATCTTTTGGGCAATTCTGATTAAATATGACGACAGAAATGTTACTAAAGGCACATTTTAAGTTCTAAAAAATTTACATGATTGCCTTAGTGTAGAGTGGAATCGATTCTGATCAATGCTCCTACATTGCGATTCATTTCAGGAACCTCCATTTGCCCGCTGCACGACTCGAGCAATAAATAAATGTTAGCAGAGAACGTGAACTAGGCATGAGGTCTGCTTCGTATGCTGCGATTGCACATGCACACGAGTGCGTATTCACAGTTCTTCCCAAGGCGTGTCCTGAGAGTTGGTTATTTTCTCTCTCCTCTGGCCTTGCCGCCACATCATGCCGAGTCAGTTATGAGTGGCAGAGGGAGTCCCTTAAGTAAACGATACAAAGGATGCATTATGGATCCTCACGGAGGTAAACAGGACCCTGTGACCTTTTGGACTACTGGAGCGAGACACAGAGGTAAAAGTCAGCCCCCATTCCTCCAAAAAGCAGACGCCTGGATATATTTTCCATTACAGCAATATGTGGTTGGAGCCCCACGATGAGGGTCTGATCATATTAATGTGCATTGGATATTTTGCTCCCTTTTTTCATGCAGTTTCTCTGCATTTCTATGCAATAGTCAATTTTGTTGACCGAGCATCTCGTGTAGAACCAAGATGTGGTCAGGGGCAAGCAGATTTTCAGGTGTGGTCAGGTAAGCTAGGTTGGCAACAGGAGCCAAAACAGGTCTGAAGCACAACCAGATTACCCAACCAGAAGTGACAGCAATGCAGGGTATAAGTAGCTAGTTAACGAGTTGGGAGCAGGTGTGGAAATGAGCAGCAGGTAGGTAATGAGCAACAGGTAAGTGCTGATCACTATTTAACAGGATGGGAGGGGCAGGAGCAGAGAAAGAACTGTGGAGGTGCTGATGGCGCCTCATAATAAATATAACATTGGTGAAAATAGGTGGACAATACTTTATTTACTTTTATTAATGTGATTATTTAAAAACTTTATAATGTATTCTAAAAGTGCATTAAAAGTCTAGTCTATTTTTAGACTAAATAAAAAAAATTATTTATTTCTAATAGAAAATAAAAATATTATTTCTATATGTATATTGAACTGATTTTTGGTCTTACAAAAATATTATAATGTGACTAAAGTTTCATTCTTATTTGTTTCTCATATTATGAAGAGAGGTGTTAACTGCAGATCTCACAGAAGATTGCCGCTACAATCTTGATTGGATCAAAAGTACAAAAAACAACAAGAAAATGGATTAATGTCACATTTAATCATCTGACACTAGCAGGTTATCTTCCAACCATGTCAGATCACAGATGGTATCCCAGTCAGATTTATTTTCTTTCACACATATTAAACTTAAAAAAAGTCCATTAAGAATTCATTTCACAGTTTATGACCCTGCACCGGCTTCTCCCAACACATTAACTGTCGGCTTTGTGACACAACTTCCTGTGAGGTCTTGGATAAGCTTAATACTACCAAAATAGAAACATAAATTGTGGAAATGCCAATGGTGGTGAGTGAGAAGCAACTGAGTGACGCTCTCCAGACCCAAATTATGTCACTGTCCATATAAACCAAGAGGAAACCTTCATGTGGGAGACCCGGAAGTACCCACAAACCTCATCAAACACTTTTTTCCATCTAACATGACTTAACTGACATCTCTTATATAAGTTCACATGAATGAAGTCCACACGGGCTACTAACCTACTTCCTTAAGAGATATACTTTTCCGAGGTGGCTTTAGAACAATGAGTCCCAGAGTAGAGGCATCAAGAAAAAAATAGCCTGGGGTATTTGTCATTGTCATCTGTGACAAAGTGGGGATTTGTCATTGTTAGGACAGACTCCAGTGGCTACAAATGTTTCTTTCATATGTTGCTAAAAAAAACAAACTACAACCTCTGGAGTAACAGTAAGTGTACATTGGAGGTTTAAGCAACTCTCACTGTGATCCAAGCGCATCTCCCACATATGTTAATGTTATACTGTGACTTTAGAGAATGTTGAAAACTCACAAGAGTTTACTGTGCCTCATTTTCTTCACCACTGCTTTCATTCCAGAAAGACCAGATTGAATGGCGTCTACTTTGGAAGACTAGCTGAGACAAAAAAAAAAATTAAATCAACAGTTTTGATGGAAGTGGGAAAAGAGCCTGCTCATTACCACCGACAGTGTGGCAAGCATATTGTGCCAATGCAAATTTTTTTTTTTTGGTCTAAAGAACCTCATTACAGTTAATCTGTGCTTTTAAATCATGTTACAACAAAAATAACTTGAGAACACGGCTGGCTTTCCCAACACCCGCTTGTCCTATTTAATGGTCTTAGGAAGAAAAACGACCAATATTTTGGAGGGACTAATTAGCAGATTTTTTTTTCAACATAGGAAGATATTTTAGTATGTACAAAGTGCATAATTAATAAGCCAAGAAACTTAAATGGCTTCTGGGGTGTTAAGCATTAATTACATCTGAAAATTAACATATCCGCCCCATCATTTTTTTTCCCCACAGTGAATTGAACACTGCAGAATCGACAGTGAGAAAGAAGGCTTGCTCCAAGGGGGCCTGCCGAGGTCACGAACTCCCAAACTTTACAAGCATGTGTTGTTTTAATGTAATTTATTAACTACTTCAGGCCAGTTTGATCCATGACACAACCTGCCACTGTAACTGTTTTAGAGTCCAAATGATTCTCAATGCTATGCTAACAGCGCTATGCTATTTACTTCTATTTGTTAGGATTTAACCTGACTATGCGGCATAAAACCTAATCCGACCTTTGCCATCATGAAAAGTTTAAATATGATACATGTAATGTTTGAGAACACTATTTCATCATTAATTATGTAAGGGCACATATCTGTAAAGAATTGTACTGTTCTGCCCATTTTTCTTTTCCGTTGCTTCTTGATTAAAGTCGTTGATCATAGCAGCCCATGATCTTCTTGTCTGTGTTTATTACTGTCTGCAGTACACGCCTACACTAAAGCAGAAAATGTTTTAAAGTGATATGAATAGAAATATCCAAAATGATAGAAAAAATTGTCTTGCATCATATTCATTCTCCGGTTTTAAATAAAATATGTTGTTCAAATGTATTCCCAGAATACAAACGGTTCGTAATCCAGCTCATTGTGTGAAACCTCTACCCCCTCATGTCAGGTGACCAGGTTGCGAATCACTGATCTGAGCAAAGCAATCATAGTCCTGTTCATCTTCCAGCAACTTGGGTCTCCATCTGTGTGCTCGCGTGTCTCAGATCCTGTCCGGAGCCCATCGTCGGACCCCAGGTGGCGGCCATCTGGGTCTCGCAGCTTAACACGCAGCATGGCTGCTTGTGTTAGGAAAGCATGCATGTGTTCATATGACGGTGATCGTCGAGGGTGTTCTCATGTGTCAACTCACACATTTCAATGTGGATGATTTTTTTTTTCAGATTTGGCCAACATGCAGAAGAGAGGTGAAGGGGCTTGATGATAGTCAAGTTGGGTCTGGCATGAAAATATTGTGCAGTGGGAGTGAAATGTGCGTGAAATGCATATTAGACTGAGTTTCTCATACTTGCTCACAAGCTTTTCCTCTCTCGTCTCACTCTCAAAGTTATGACACACTGACTGGGTTGACGTTTGCAGTAGTTATTAAATGTTAGGTCAGTTCATAATGTCTTATGGAGAGCCACTTGCTTATCTGGAAGAAGTCTGGAACCTGAGGATGGCTTCCACATCTTCAGCTAAACAGGTTTTGAATTGGTATCGAATCAAATCATCTGGTATTGTCCATGAGTACTATATAATTTGTATTTTAGAAGTAACTTGAGCAACACTGGGTATCATACAAAATAATAAAAGCAAGTTAAATACAGCCAACATTTGTCTTCAGTTCCTCGAGTGTCAGTGTTATGAATGTCCCGTATTCACACGCTTTGGGACACGTGTTGTCAGAGCCCACACAGCTCCTGCTTAGAGTTGATTTACACTCTTGTTGTGGACAAGCCAAGAGCTATTGTTCTCACCTTCTCTGCACAACCTTCTTCACCGCAGCATCAATCACACCATAACGCTAACACACCTCTGCCATTGTGCTCACATATGAGGATCAGCTTTGTGTGCTTGCATGCTTACCTGACTAGCGTCTGTTGTGTCCCCAAAGCCCACCAGAGTACCAGCTATCAAAGTTACACAGGCTGTGCTGTGAAGCAGAAAAGTAAACAAATCGTGAACCGCCCAGAGTCTTTTGGAATAACTCACAGTGGCCATACATCATAGGGAGGTGGCCTGGATAAAAAAAAAACTGACAGATTTGGGTTCATAAACAAGGGTTATTTCACCACTGACTTTGAGAACATGTGGGATTTGGAATGAATTCAGATTAGAATTAAAATTAACATTTTGGAAAGTCGCAGAGACAGCCATGTGTTCCCATTATTCCAAATCGAGAAATGAACCTGGGATTCTAGCAGTGTTATGAAAATGCTGATAGTTTTGTCCAACAATTGCCTGATTTTATTTAAGGCAGCTTGGGTTCAGTGACAGTGTGAATTGTTATCTGTATCTATATTATATGTGCCCGGAGCACCAATACAGGATGTAGACTGCCTTCTGTCCACAATCAACTGGGGTAGGCTCCAGCTCCCCACGGCCAAGAGGAATCAAAAATGGATGGATAGAGGGATACATTCTGAATTCACCTTTAGCTTAACACGGTGGTGCCCATGCATTTTTTTTTGCACTGGATTTTTTTTTTTTTTTTATTTGGGCCAGTTTCAAATGAGTAAAAATCAGCATCAATGGAATAAATCCAGACGTTTTAATTTAACCGTCTCTTTGGTTTGAGTGAATATAAAAAAGGGACACCTGCTCTGCAAAACTGCAGTTCTCCTCATTCCTAAATCTGGATGGAACCCACACGGTCTCCCTATTAAGACACATGCCATCTTCTTATGATGTAAGAAATATCAAATACATTTTGAATATCAAATGCATTTTCATTACTTTCTATTGGAAAAGCACTGAACAAAAGAAAATGAAGTCTCAGAAGTCCAAATCAAAAGGCCTAGCTGTGCTTTGGATGTTTCTGGTTTTCTTCAGTTTGCTAGCTTCTTCTTGGCTAAAAATTAAAAGAAGTCTTTGTTCAGCCACGTGTGTGTGTGTGTGCGTGTGCGTGTGGTGACTAAATGGAGCTCGACCACTGGAAACTTTTGAGTCATCTCTCATGACGGGGTCGTCGTCTATGTCATCTTTCCTCCCTCTTCATTTGTCAAGCTTGGACGGGAAGTCGGCGGATTGGTTCGCCGCGGTTATCGTCGAAGCTCAGCTGTTGCCGCTAAGACGTCCTGTCATCTTTATTGTGCTTGGGATCATTTTAACTTGGCTGCCTGTTTCACGATGTCTGAACGTAACCACGGCAACCTTTCCACAGAGGCTGTAAAAAATGTATAAAATTAAAAGATTATGAGTCACCCGACTCCAAATGGACCTTACCTCATAAACTCAAAATGAGTTTAATCCTTCACCCAAATATTCCAAAAGTTAATCGATAAAATAATGTCAAAATAAGATACATAAAAATCAAACTATGGTAATTATCTCATAATGATTACAATCATTCTAATGTACGCATTGGGCGAAAATCAGCATTTTTATATCATTTCTCTAAATCTGGACTTGCACTTCATCAGTCACAGGTACCGCTGCAGTCTATCATGCTGGAATAGTTGCTAAGCAAAGATCAATGGCTTTTCATTTCATGCCTCATTGATCAGCGCGTGTGTATTCTGCTAATATAAAACTTGGGATGCTGTTTCGTCATCCTCTTTAATTACTCTCCCGATAGCAAGCGTGTTAACTACTTTATCATCCCTTCCACACAAAAAGAAATCTGTTCTTAAAATCATTATTTGGAGTTCATCCAAATTTGAGGCATCTTCCTTCTTCCCAGGACGCTGCATTTGAAATGACTAAACTAATAAAAACAGTTTATGCGTGTTTAGCATGCAATATCAATAGATTCAACTCTGTTTCCAGTGACTGGCTAGATTCAGTCAATTCAGTGAATTTGGTTTATGTATTACAGGCCGGGTACTTCATTTAAGGTTCATTCATTCATGTTTTTAAGGAATTTTCATGAATAGTGATTCACTGTTTTTTTAGAAGTCTGTTGATCTGATATCCATTTTTTGGTCACACATAAAACCACACCGGTAATTTAAATGCTATTAGTTTCCTTAATTACGTGATATTATCAAAAATATATTTCATATTTGTGGTATTCTATTCTACACGTATGCACACCATAACCATTAAAAATCTTTTAGTTGTTGCAGTAACATGATTGAAAAAGTAGAGACAAGCAAAACCACAGTCAGTGGTTATTTTAAGACCTTTCAAGGTACGTCAGTGTCAAATACATCTTGCTTAATCTGACTTCATCACTGTGCCACTGAAGCGAATAGCTAATAGGTCTGAGCCTGAGCTGTACATCATCACAAATCCATACTAACATAAAAAGTAGTTAGGGGCATGAGGGAGAAAGTAAAATATATTTAAATGCATACAAATACAAATCCCTGACACTTTCTCTGCTACTTTCTTTTTTTATATGCAATTTCTCAGCCCTGGACTTTAATGGGAGAGATCTAGGGAAGTAAATATTGCAAGTAAATTAAACTTTTCAAAACACCAGTCTACCATTTATTTTGCTAATAAAACCAGACACGGGTCTTATATTATCGGCAAAAATATCAGTTTCAATGTCAAACAATCACCATCATAAGATTTTTTTGTATCATAAAAACACTATTTTAATTATTTGAGGAAACATGACAATACTTCTCCGACATGGGCAAACAAAAGTGAGATTTTGTTGAAGGATGGCCAATGAGTTTACACGGGGCAGACAAAATCATGACACACGAGATTACGTTGAAGTAAACGATTGCTGCAAACACTAGGAATAAAAAGTGTAAATCATTGTCAAAACAAGCTTTTGATGGTGTTGTCTCCCTGTAGTGCGGCCACTTTGAGATTTCTTGCTGGAAGAAAGCAAGGATTTCACAGAGAGCCGGGCGGAATGGTGATTTTGTGATTTTTAATTAAGGCCGTTGGTTATGTCTTTGGCTTGAACACAGTAGCAGCGTGGCACGCCGCTGTTTGCGATGGAGGAAAGCAGCACGTTGCGTCTCATTAGAGACACTCGCGGGGCCTCATCAAAGATCTTGCCTTCCTTCTCGCTGCCACTTCCCTCCCTCAATTCAAGCCCACCTCCCCTTCCCGTCCTTTTTTCATAATGTACCGTTTTCCCAGTGCACCGCTCCCAAAAGCTCCAGGACATGCTCAACAAAGACTCCAGCAAAACACTCCTCAGGATGCTAAGTTTTGCTATGATACAAAACCACACTGAGTCCACATTTTTTTTCATGCAACTGTGGCGCTACGTGAATTAATGTTCCTTTGGCTCGTGTCTCCCCGTTGATGGCATAGAAAACATGCAGGACACCGGCCTCTGAGGACCGGAGTTGCCTCACCGTGCTTTATATTCTGTTGCGCAATACAAATAAATTACAGGACTGATATAAACAAGCCAAATGTTCGAGTGAATTTTTGGGCAATTATTGTAAAGCAGATTTGGGAACTCTTGTTGAAAACGTGTCCTTGTTTGATGTAGCTACGCAAATAATAGAATTAATTCTCAGGCTATATCTCCAAAGTCATCGTTTTTATTTTGATTTAAAACCTGTTCTAAAACTTTATCTCGACGTATATTCGAGTGTACCAGCAACGTTTCTCATCTTATCCACAGGTTTGACAACAATTTATGGAAAGGTGCCTATTAGAGCGACACGATTGCAAAGCAGCAATTACTCGAAGAAGCAAAGCTGAAGTTGTGTGCAAATAAACGATCTAAAACCAAGTAAAGTGATCTCGCCCTCTCCGTGTCACACTCCGTTTGGTATTCCTCTCGACATTCTTGAGCAAATTGCTGTGAGACTTATAAAGGCAGCTTCCCGCAATAGAGCTATCACCTGGGAACTGCTCCGGGTCTACGATCTATGCCTCGTGCACTTCTAACTTGGAATGTGATTCCATCAGTCCGCCTGGCCAATTAAGCTCTAGCAGCACATATTGGAAATGTAAATACAGCCAAAGGTTTTGCTCTTTGTCTTTCTTGATAGTAGAAGCCGGTATTCTTAAGAACACCAATTGTCTCCAGCTATCACAGGTGGTAATTAAAGCTGCGAGTACTCATGAGTGGGCTTTTGAACCCGAAAGCTGTTGCCGTGTGGAAAGTTCTGGAAGAGTATGAGGGAAAGCAGTTAGTTTCATTGTAGGGATTATGTTTAACAATCCGCTGCAATAGACAAAAAACATGAAATCCTAACCATATTGTTGGGTTTTGTGATGCTCCAACCTTGTCGAAAAGTTTGTTGCAACCACGTTCCAAAATCTCTCGGAGGAGATTGAAGGGTTCTGAAATTACCCTGAAATGTCACTCTCAACATAAAATGGCTGACTTCCTACATCTTTTGAGATTTTTATGTGAGTGACTGCGAGCCTGCAGAACTTCTTGAGTTTGTAAGACATGGGAAGCCCTCAAAGTAATGTTTGATTTGTCCCAAGACTAACGCTAACAAAGACACAAGCCCTAATTATGTTCAAGCCAAGGTCAAGCTTAAAGACAAAAATATTACCCAACCCTGCTGTCAACCTTTGAGCACCCCTCCTCCCTCAAGTAAATCGTAGTCAAGTGCTGTAGGTCCTCTGAGTGCACAGCCAGTATATTAAACCCGGGCATCTTAATGGTCCCTATTTGTCCACAGTGGCCCTTTGCAACTTCAGCTCATTGGAAATATATCTGAAAAAACACAGCAGTGCACGGGCAAATAGAATATGCATCTTTCATTGATCTGTTCGCCTCCAAAGAACTGTTGACTCAGCCAGAGGAGAGCAAGTTGGCGATATTGAAAATCAGCTCCTCTGAGGGTTAAATGTACCGCTTGCCTTTATTCATTGGATGTCTGCCCACACCTGTCTTATTGTTACCTATAGCAGATACGGCTTCTTATACGAGCCGGGAGAACTCAATCGCTCATGTGAAACTCCCATCTAAGTTTTTGCTGCCTGAAGCTTCCGCTTGTCCTCATTTGCCCGTTTTATTCCCATGCACATATATATTTAATGAGCTAATAAAATATGGTGGCAAGATCTCATAAAGTGATTTACGGATACATACGCAGCACTATTGGAAGTAGGTTTAACAACGACTATAAACTGTCATTGAATTAATTGAATTTACCAAGATGAGCCATAATGCATACGAGTGACAGGATTCTTAGTGAGTAGGTGTGGGGATCCCCATCATAACTCAACACCACATTACAGTCATGTGATAATCGATATATTGGCGAGAAGACATCGCAATATCGGTGTAAAGAAGCCAAAAAATAATCGAGTAAAAGTAAAACAACACAAAGCTAGACAATGCCGGGAATGAGTATCAGTGTTAAGATATGAGTTTGTATTTCACGCGCTATCCATTCATTCCCCCAGGGCACGGCCCACCATCCTCCTCCAGCCTCATTTGCGCCCTGTAATTAACTCTGAATATCTTTCTCAATGTGGAAATAAAGCACAATTTAGCTCAGACGGCAATCTAGTGTGCATATGTGCGCGTGCCCTTGTGTGTGTACGCATGTGTGTGGAGGCTAATTGTAAAACAAGCACAAGGTTAATAGCAGCAGAATTAAAACTGAGATTAGATACTGATTAGCTCCAAGCGAATGGATGCGGGAGGCGACGCAGAACAAGGAAAATGGACTGGAGCAAGAGGGAAAGCGGAGACAAAAGGAGCAAAAGAGGAAGATGGAAGTGTCTAGCCATTAAAATCTTTCTTTCTTTCCTTTCAGGGCTAACTTGACCAAGCTTGTGTGGGGGAAAAGAATTCCATTTTTTAAACGATAGGAAAAATAAAAGACGCAGGCCTTCAGCATTTTTTAAAGATATTTTGTTTGGCCGATCCGACGCTCATTCAAAGAGTCGTCTGCAAAACATACAGGAGTCCGAGTCCTCCTCTTTGTCTGCCTCGTCCTAATAGAAAACACTTTCTCCTGCTCATGTCCTCCACTGAGATGCAGACGGAGGTCAAATCCACTCATCGTTTTTCTAACTCAAGGACTGAGATATTTGTCAGCATGAGCTCAAATCTTCATTTGAGGAGACCAGCTCATTCTGCGGAATTGAAAGTGAGTGACAGACTTCACAGCTTGAGGGAAGGTGGACTGTGAAGGTGTTTGATTCTGCTATCATAACTCTAAGTGGAAAGCCGTGAGCTCACAAGAACTCACCAAACTAGTATAGAGGTGTCAAAGCTCACAAATAAAGCAAATAAAGTCACGTGATTGTCCAGAATCAGTGTGGCAAAATCGGCATCATTGGACAATCGACTTTTTGGGTACCACGTAAGTCAAGTTAAAGTTAAGTTAAAGTCCCAATGATCGTCACACACACATCTGGGTGTGGTGAAATTTGTCCTCTGCATTTAACCCATCCCCGTGTGATTTTGATCCATCCCCTGTGGGAGAGGGGAGCAGTGAGCAGCAGCGGTGCCGCGCTCGGGAATCATTTGGTGATCTAACCTCCCAATTCCAACCCTTAATTCTGAGTGCCAAGCAAGGAGGCAATGGGTCCCATTTTTATAGTCTTTGGTATGACCCGGGCGGGGTTTGAACCCACAACCTTCCAGTCTCAGGGCGGACACTCTACCGCTAGGCCACTGAGCTGGAGTACTCAGAATTCAATCGCCTATGAAACAGGTTGACATCAAGAACAAGTACAAGCTAAAAATTCTCATTAACTTATGTGGCGTATATTACCAATTTTTGTATTTTTCTTCTTCTATGCAGAACCATTGGAACATAATTACACCCACACACAGGTTTCCTCATTTTGTTTTTTGTATTCACCCTACTTGTTTGTTTTGCTTGTTATTTGTTGATAGGCGTTCACTTTTGTTTTACCAGAACAAAATTCATTTGAGCTGGAGGAATACAAATCAGTGTTCACCTGACAAATGCTATTTGGTCTCCCATAATGAAGGAGTGTGCGGGAGGAAGGAACGAATTACAAATGTGCTTTCGAGGGTTATATTGGAATTTACTTTAGGAATGGATTCACATTCATTTTGCCAATTAATTCATTTTGCACTCCTGCTTTTAATGATGGTGGGTAAGTCAGTGGCATGATCAAAGAATGCAAAGAATCGCTTTGGTTCAGGTTATTTGTCCGTCCGTCCGTCCGTCCATCCATCCATCCATCATCCATCCATCCATCCATCCAGCCAGCCAGCCAGCCAGCCAGCCAGCCAGCCAGCCATCCATCGTACCTTTGCACAAGACTGATGTACAAAGTGATACAGTATGTACTCAGCATATGTCAAACTTTAAGACAAACTGGAATTACCCTAAATGGAAAATGGATTGGTATTGTCTTGTAAATCCAAATGAAATCAAAGAGCAGCTTCCTGTTCTGTTCTTTTTTTCTTTTGTCCGAGAGTTACTGCATGACCTTGTCTATATGCGGCATGCACCAATCGATATCTGTGATCATTACAGCGATAGGACTTGAATTCCAGCTGCCTGCCAAGGAACGTCGGACCTCAACATTTACTTAAAACTGAAAAGATGCACATTCTTCCATGAGCATAGCCTTAAAATATTCCAAGTCAAGGCACCTTGCCCAATTGCAGGTGTATATGAGTGTGTTTGTTTGTGTGTGAGAATTATTATAAATGTAATAATTAATCTCTACATTTATATTTATATAATCATTTCAAAAGGCAATGAAAGGCAATATGCCACACATTTGATTTGCTTGTGGGCATGGAGAGACTGATAAAGGTCCGTTTTTGTCCAAACGTGTACATGATGGAGATGCCATTTGGCATGCAAGCACAAAAGTACGTCTTGGAAGAGAAAAGATCAGAAAGAGCTGACCTTTACCACACATTCAGGTCATTTGCACTCTTTTAACGCTCTCATGAGAGCGTGAAACATTTATCGGAACAATTCCACCTTTTACCTTTGCGGTGGCCCTCTTTTTTTGAACTGAGGAAACATTTAAAGACAGCAGAGCAGCAGAGCTGTGATTGATGAATAATGTAAAGAGGACAGTCGTAAGGATGTTCAATTGTTCTTCCTGCACACTCGTGGCCAACACATAAGGGATGCGCGTGGCCGAATATCAAACCAATGGAAACAACTCTTCAAATGTAAACGTTATATTATATTATATTATCAGTGTTGTTATAAGTGACGTACGTACATACATACATACATACATACATATGCAAGATCAAACATGAGCCATGCTGGCACACAAACTAGATGATGATTCAATAAATAAATAAGTGAAATAAATGAACAATACATGGTGAGCGATAATGTTTGTGTGACAAGGCAGAGCGCTGCAGTGTAATCGATGGTGTGGTATTTGTTTTGACGGAAAGACCTTGTGGTGACACGGCGAAAGATGATATGTGTGATTCATTAGACGTTACGCACAAATTAGCCTTGCGCATCTTTGGATATAAAACTCGTTAGCAAGCCAATGCTGATTTTTTTTCTCATTGCGGTGGGTGTGTGGGGTGCGTGTGCGTAATTTATTTCCTCCTTAGAAATCTCATTAAATGTCACGTGTGTTGTTCAATCAATCATATCCACAGAGAGAGCCAGAAAGATGATTCACTAAAGAGGCAACATTGATAGTGAACAATATAAAATCTTCACTTCATTTAAAAGTTTAATCATATCCAAGTGAATTGCCATTTCGCATGTATCATTTGTCTACCATATTAGACTGTGAGGTGTTGTTTAAAAACGCTTTGGATTAGAATTGATTCAAATTAAATCAGATTCTTCCGTTACAAATGGATATTCGACCCACAACTGTAAAAAAAAAGTTAGTATTCAATCAGTCATGCCATTTGTTGGCAAACAAGTGACTGCCATATTTCTATTTACTTGAGTTGGATGATCCGCCAAAGCACCTCAAACTCAAAGCAACAGGACCGATATTACACTGTAGTGCTTCTCACATGCCAAATTCAAACTATTCAAGAGAGTACACAAAGTATATAATAGGTGGAATGCTAAGCATCAGCGTTTTGTGGACTTGTGCCCAGTGATGATAATCTGCACTTCACTGACTAGCAACGATGTCGTGAAAAAATATAGTAATGTTATTAAATGGGTTGTTGCTCAAGGAGTCAAAAGTCCGGCAACACCATCTGGACGTGCTGCAGGATTTGTTCAAAAGGGTTCAGATTAATTGCATTACAGATGCCCTCCAGCTACTGTTTTCTAATATGACTTTTCTAGTACATTCTCATGATAAGAGAGCTTCATAATAGTAAAACATGTTTATTTTGTTTTGCTTTGATGTTCGTATTGTGGGTGTTTTTATTTGTGGTGTTGGTGATAAAGGTAATTATGACATTTCATTAATTCTTTTCCTGAGGGTCTCAATTTGAAGCAGGGCATTTATTTGCTCAAATGGACAGCACGCCAGCGATAAAAATGATTGAAGGCCACCGTTTTAAGGAATCTGCGAGATTCACAGAAGGTATACTATGGAATAAAGCTTTATGTTTCTTTGATAAACACAAAGTAGATTAGCAACCGGGTGGTGTTTATGAAAGAAATATTTTGAGCTTGGTTCTTACCCAAACAAAAGTGTTTATAAAATGATATAAAACTGAAGAGTTTTTTCTTCATACAAAAACAGATCAGCACCCTTTCAGCCTTGTAGTGTTCATAAACATGATCCAGTTAGATTCTAGTTAGTTGGTAAAAGGTTGTTTCAATGTGCTGTACCGGAAAATGTTTCTTCTGTCACCGCTGGCAGTTGAAAGAAAATGCGCACAAATGTTTTGCGTACATGTTTTTTTTAAAATAGCTACTACATTAAGGAAATGTAACAAAAGCATCAGTTCACCGTGAGGCACAAAAAAGATCAAAACGGGACACGTTGAAAAGCGCAGGTCTGCTTTGCTTTGCTTGATTTAATTCATCCATCTGTAGCGCTTTGTCCAGCGTGAGCGACATACGTGGGAACCAAAAGTGACATTGACATACACTAGAATGTACACTTCAGCAATAGCATGTGGTCAAGGCAAAATGAGATTAAAAAATAACAAATAAACAATAAAAATGTGAGGTGACACAGGCGAAATACAGAAAACACTGGAAAACACCCCGTAATCGACGTAGAGAATTTTTGTTGAGATACAGAACATAATGAATGATTAAACAGGCTACAGTTGTACTCACAGTTTAGACCTGTAGGAATAAACACATAATTATACATTACAACTCATTATTGATGTCATTTGGACAAGAAGATCAAATGTGATTATAAATGTAATGGTAAACTATGGGTTATAGAGCTATAGATATGAGTATTGCTTGATTTTAACAATCATATCCATACCACGCAATGTAAAGCATGTAACCCCAAAGGTTTGTGACGTATCAAGAAACATCACTCTTATGTCAATAAAAATGAACGGTTATGTGGCGATACACGCTTTCATTGCACAGCGAGAATATTTGTGTGACTGTTCACAAGACAGACATTCAAGCGCTAAACAATGTAGGCAGATTTCCTCCATAATTCACCTTTCGCCAAGACCCGCCCACCTCAGCGAGCAGTCCTTCGAAGGTCACATCCAACTTTCAATGTGATGAAATGAAATCCTGCAAAATAAAAGTGAATTGCTGCATTGCCTAATGACCGAGATGATGGACAATGACATTAAGGCGCGACACGTTGCGGCTAAAGCTAGCAAACGCTCTGTTTACTGATACAATCATTCAGGTGGTTAGCTTAGCTTGCTAGGGCCTCATGTTATTAATGTAACGTTAGCAATTTGGTTACTGTGCTACATTACATTGCCAAACTGAGGTCATGACCTTTGACAGACTGCATTGACAGTCGCATAACTTTATCCAATTGCCTTTTGCAAATTATCTTCATTCGAGTTGTGCGTTCTGTCCTGCACTCTGATAAGATAGTCTGCATTTCTGGGGCGGGATTTAGCGAAAAGGTGAATTGTACACGTAATCTGCTCTCCACAGCAGCTACATACACATCTCCAGCTTCTTCTTCCGGGACATTCAATGACTTGCACTTTTCAGCTCTTAATGTAACACACACACACGCACACACTCACTATGCTCGGTACGGTTACCGCCTGACACCTGTGTCACAACACTCACATCACCCATTGCCCATAGCGGCATAAACAAATCCAAAAATATCAAAAACAGGCAAATCGTAACGTCACATAAGTTCAATAAAACCCAAAGGAACAACAGAGGACGTATAAATGTTGTGCTTCTTTAATTTTGTTACATAGAGTCCTTCAGCATCCCCGCTTATGATTAAACTTTGCTTATATTTAATATATAATGATGAATGTACACGTACATATAATCCACGCTGAGCTTACTTTCCCTATGGTGAGCAAAGAGGCTACCACGAACGGCCTCTTCCTCCACCTTTCTTTCTGTCAGTTCATTCATTCGTTTTTCACTTAGTATAAGCCGTCCCTGTCGCTCAGCAGCTCGGCCGGTGACGAAGGTCAGCAGAAGGAAAAATTCACCCACATTATCTGTCTCGTTCGCCAGCTCGGCGGAATCCCTCGTGCTTTTCCCTCAGGTAATCTTTGGTAAGAGTGTTCGACACTTTGGTGTGTCTCGGGGAGAGAGAAAGGGGATGTGGAGGAGGGAAGAAGGGGGTCATAAATGTAGGCTAACTATAAAGACGAGGAGACACTTGACATGAATATTATGAAATCTAATGGGCTAATAGAGGAGGTGTTTGGCTTAAATACATGATAATATGTTATAGTGTGTCATTGGAGCAAAGTGTTTAAATAAAGTAAAAAGCTGCGTTTGCACGGATCATGGATGCAAGGAGGACAAAAGGCGAGTGGGGGGAAGAAGTCTGGGAGTCGGGTCGAGAGAAGAAGTAAGAGCGCGAGTCAGGGCAGTGTCTGTCAGCACAGACAGAAGGTGGCGCTGTGGTCAACCGCTCATCATCTGCAGAACAGGGCGACGACGCAAGAGAGGATGATGGTCATCCATCTGGCTAATGGAAGCGCCTGTGAGCCGCCGATCAGAACTAAGAAAGAGAAGAGCCATTGAATGAGGTCATATTTACGAACAAAACGATGAACGCAAATCTATTTACTTCTTTGTGGATAAGAAGACCAATGTTCGAGCAAGAAAATGGACCGCTGTGACAAAGTAGTCAGAGTAAGCTAATTCAGTTATACCTTCACCACCTATTTTGTAGGAAAGATATGTTTTAGTGTATAAGTGTACAAAATATTATTTTTAGTCTATGTCATTGCTGGCTCATTTGTGAAAAGATCGGAACCACCAAGATGATTCCAACAAAAAGACGATCAAAAATGATCTTGTTGGACTATACATTACTCCGTTGTCTTGATTAATCCATTCGATAGACACTATGTTATGTACGTCTTGAAGATTACTAAAAAGTTCTTCTCACTTTTCTGAACACTTTGTTATTCCTTGTGTTTAGCTCACGGAGTGCATTACATTGGCAGACAGACGAGTTTTTGTCTTACAGCGAACGCTCAGCCGCCCGCCCGCCTGCCTGATAATTACCCATCTGCCTGCACGGAGTGTTCCCACTCGCGCACAACCTGCAGGACAACCTCATACAAGTCTGAAGTGCTCAAGAGCTTTCCCCTTCCTGTTTACACCATCATCCATTATTCAAAGCATCCGCCAGTGTCTTTACCCACACATATGTGCCACATCTCACATTAGCGAGCAGGCACACATGGCAAGCTGTGGGTTTGAGGAGCTAAATAAAAAGCAGAGTGTTAATAATTCACTTTCTCGGTTTTGTTGCTTTTCCTGGGCTTTCATGTTACGGGCCAAGCTGGCTGTGAACGTGTTCTCGCACATTATATGCTTTCACAATGACCTTGCAGCCAAATAACAAATTGTCATGAGTCACCATTACATTTATCTGTCACTCCATAAATAAAACATGACTCAATATTGGCAGACAATCAATGTGAATAGCCAGGTATGGACTTTTATTATGCTCCATCATTATTATTATTATTATTATTATTATTATTATTATTATTATCATTAATTCATTCATTTACATGGCATGTTAGAAGTTCTCATATATTTTGTTTAGAAAAATTTTTTTTTTTAGTTACTCATGATTGTGTTCTTATTTTAATTATTGTCATTTATGTTCTGTAGTTTGTACATAGTAATGCTATATAAATGACGTTGATTCGAGTTGTTAAGTAATTTTCTTCAAACTGTAACAAGCTGCTCTTGCATGATTTTTCATGTAATTCATGTTTACCTCTGAAAAACAGTCCCAATCTATCTTACCTGTCTTACCTGCGCTGGCCATAGTGTTTTGCTGTTTGCATTTGCCGATTGTGATAGACACGTCATCGATAGCAATGTCACCCTCGAAGCTCTTCCCTCTAATTCCTTCAAAAACAATCTGGAAAAGACAAAATGAGACAAGGAAACACAGTATGAAACGCAACGTTTAAGTAAGTTAACTCTGATCGAATGGCTATGACTGGTGGGGTCCCTCAAGGGTCAGTCCTTAGACCCTAACGACAACAGTTCAATGAAGGTGTGTCACTATCAAAAACAAATTAATTACAGTAGGAACCAACATTTTGGAATTTGGGAATCGAATTATAAATCCAACAATCTCCCAATGTATAGGAGCGATCTTCTTTTATGCAACCACAACAACAAACACAAATACAACAAAGAGACTCATTTACAAACTTTCAGGCGACTTTCCCATTTCAGGCAAAAGCCATCTGGTTTTGACTGACAGTCTAATTACTGTGGCGTGCAGAGGCTCCAAAAGCCCATCGCACCCAGCTAATCAAAAGCGGAGCATATTCTGCCTGGAATATACCGGGGGAGCACAAACAAACAAGGAATCTACTTTGCTGGGGTACAGTAACAATAATGGCACAACTATAGCAGATACTGCCAAATGTTTGCTTGTATAAAACATGACAAGTAATCTTGTCCGGGGAAAAATAGTGATGTAATGGCATGTCATAGGTGTGGATTGGCGCCACATTGAGGTGTGCTGATTTACATTCCTTATTGCAACTAACTCGTGAGCTAAGAACAGAAAAAAAGTTGGCTAAATTAGATAATTAATAATAAAGTTAATACATCAAAAACTGCAGCCAAAATGTTTCACATATAAAGAAAAAAACACGCAGTGAAAATCTTCCTTGTCAAAATATTGCATTTTTTCTACTAATTGCGGGGCATGATAAAGTAAATTACCATGATGGCAGGCTTTTTTTTTTTTATATAATTGGCAGGCTCTAAAATTAAAAGTACTCTATTATGCCTCTTCCGTAACGGCCAATGCTAAGTCTATGCATTATCTATGAACGACCTTCATTTGCTGTGTAAATGCATGTTCTTATGACAACATGGCTGCATGCATCAGTGCACTTGCAAACTTGTTTGCTCAAAACACGTCAAAGTTGAGCTTGTTGCATAATTAAAGGCACAGCAAAAATAATTGGGCGATGCAAATCCAGAGATTAACAAGTGACCTTGACAAACAAGCACAGTTTCTTGAGCCTGTATGGAACACAAATAAGATGCATAGCAAATTGCATAAAAGATAAAAGAACAGTATGAAACATAATTCATGCTGCTTTATCTGAGGAGTCTTTGTCACTTTGTTTGCAAAGTCAATTTTTGAATTCAGGTTTTTGACTCTTCCACAAAGAATTTTGTTTGGTTTTTGAGCAATCCAAAGAATGCAAGATAAATACACAGTAAACTTCTTATTATAAAATGCCACTTTCCATTAAGTTGTAGTCAGGCATCTTCAAAATGTGAGAAGCTTCATTAGTATTTATTTAATTTATATTCCCTTTACACTTCTGTGACAGTTAAGAATGTTATTTCAGCCTGGACCATTAGGTTTTATGATAGTTTGTATTTCCTATTGGGAAATTTGTCACCCAGCAACACAGAATGGATTGTGTTCCACTTCCCCCCCTTTTCTGGAATAATAACGAAGAGTGAAAAAAAGAGAAAATATAGACAGGTAAATGTGAATAGCAATCCTTAATGTAACAATCTATTGACTCTGTTTTTCTTCAAAAGACGACGATTAAAAAGTAAACTTTGTCAGCTATGTCAGGTCAAACTGTAAATAGATCTAAAAATGGGGTTACGGGTCACAGAAGGTTGCCGCTGTCCTTACTATGCCTGATATATAACGCTGACATTCACCAGTAATTACGTACCCTACTTTGTGACACGTGTAAGATGCACTCACTTTTAAGTTCTTGTCGAAGAAGCGTGTCGGCGAGGGACCCGACTGCGTGTTTGAGTGTGTAACTCCGGGATCAAAGCGGCTCCAGTAAAGCTTCCAAGCCGGCACTACCAATGTGTCGCTTTGTAACCTTTACCGCTGCCATTGATGTGCGGTTCGCATACAAGAGAGGACGCGGCCCCAAGGGACGCTACTGCAGGAGAGTGTGACTTGAGATAAAAAAAATAAATAAATAACAACTACCCAGGTAGCAAACTCTGCACGGAACACAAGATGGCCCCTGGGTAGTCTACGCTGGAGCAAGTCGGGACACGCTCTTATTATACAATACAATACAATACAATACAATGGAGATGTGTACGTAGAAGTTCTTGACCTGAATAAACAACTGGCATGAAGGCCAGTAGCTTGAACTAAATCAATTTCAGACAGGATGCTGATTGGCAAGCTTGTAGGCGCGAGACAGATGGCGCTTTGCTGGAACAATAACAAGCCATTGCCGCAGATCTGCTGACTGACAATGCGAGGCAATTTTGAAATGTGCACGCCAAGCTAAAAACAAAATAAGAAAACATTATTTCGGTTACACGCCTCCCCTGAAGGTGCAATAAAGACAAAATTAAGAACAGAAAAAAAAAATGCTCATAAAATGGCTATTTCCATTTTATGAATTTACATCATGTTTCTGTTCGCAGCAGTGAACAATTTGAATATTTTCACAGCAGTTGCGTTTGGCCGAGCTCTTGTTTTGGAGGGACAGGAAGCGAGGCAGGCCCTCAAAGACATTCACTTTTGTTGGCAGTGGCAACAAAGCGAGGGAGAGCTGCTGAGACGAGTGGCAGCACCTCAAAGGCCTCGGGCGTTTGCAGTCAGTACGCTGCACACAGGACGGAAAAAGTTTGCCATCTCTGCGGAGACGCTTTTGACATGAAACAAACATCCATGGGAGGCCGCATGTGCTGACACAGAAAACATTTGCTTAAAACTCACAACTCTTAGGAGGATTCAGAGATAGATTTGACAATTGTTCTGACATTTAAGAAAGGTGATAAAGTGAAAAAAGGTAAAACCAGAAAAAATAGATATTTTTGAGACTTTTCTAAACTCTAAAAAGTTATGATGTCACTACATGGTCTTCCAAGCCATGAGTGACTCAAAATCTGGCGACAAATGCCATTTTCACAGGTAAAGATCATGTGATCACTTCAACAAGAACAGGTTAACACGGGTCACTCGCGGTGCCTGAACTCAACACTACTGACATTTAACATTTACCTGACTTCCCAAAAAGATCAAGCGAGCAGTCGCACACACACGCGTGCGGAAACTTAAAAGGGCAACTTCTCGAAGTTTATATGTTAATGTCAGTGTACTTGTCACGGTGAGCAAGAAAAGCCGGTGTTGTCTTTTCGGTCGTGTCCCCGGGCGTACCTCAACTACACTACAGGCAGGGGCTTGTTATTTTTCAACTTCTCATTCTAATATATGCAAAGTGGCTGGACTGGCATTTGCTAAAAAAAAAAAAACAACAACACAATACAAGCATTTTTTTGAAAGTTGAAAACAAATCCAACATTCAATTAATGAAGTGTATTGTGTCATCGTGAAGCAATAACGGCATTGAGGACCCGATTTTGGAAAACTGCAGAGAATAACTGCAATAAAACCAATTCAGATATGTAGGAAATTACATTTTGAGTCGACAAAGGCAAAAGGGCAAAACAGACTTTACAAAGCAATCCTTTACTATATCAAAACCAAAATGAAACAACAACCAGTTCATTCGTGTATTTCCCTTTGTCAACCTCAGACAGATTAATCATTATCGATTGGAACAGAACAAACGCTCACCGCCAACAGGGTGGGAAGGAGCGACAATGTAGGAGGAAGACACGGAGCTACCGGAGGCGCTCTTAATCAGGGCAAAAAATCCAGAACAGAGCAAGAGAGAGAGAGAGAGAGAGAAAACGATGGAGGAATGAAACGGTCAGAGAGAGAAATGGGATTCGCCCTGCGGCCGCTGATACATAACAAAGTTTTAAGAAGGAGGGAGAAAGTGTGACAGGGAGGGCTAACGTGAAAAAAAGTCATTTATCAGCTCACCTCAGATGGCCTGTGCCACATTCACGGCACTCACCGTACTTTGTGTCCGTATATGTTCAACAGCTTAAAAGTATTTCGATATCTTGGGGCGTTGCTTTAAAAAAATGGCATAAAAAATTCATGACGCTATAAGAAATAACTCGATTAATTCCGCAAGAGTCAAATGTCAAGTGTTATTTGTTTGCGCGTGTAGTTTGGGGCGCATTAATAATTTATCACTCCATATTTGAATATCTTTAAGGAAATATCAATAGAGGGTCATTAGTCTTATAGATGACATTTAGGAGGAAGTTTAGCACATTATCAGCTTCTGGAGTTTTTTTTTTTACATCTTGAGGTGACCATGACTGATTTGTATTCTTCCTTTCAGTTGAGCTCAAACATTGAACGTCACGGACTCTGACAATAAGTGGACGAGTTGCTTGCATGAAGAAGTGAATGTTTTATTGCAGTTCATTAAGAACCACGTTGTGTTTGCTTGCCCCTTGGCCTGCTACCGCTCCACCTTCATTATAAGACAAGCTTTGCACATGAGCCGAATGCCTAATGCAGCCGGTCAGTTGTTCCGCTCAATAAGACATTCCAATTGGGTTTTCCAATTTTGATATTATACAAATGTGAGCAGTGTCGTAACGGCATCAAAGTAAAGATTTTTAGCCCAATAGCATGATTAGGAATGTTATGCTAAGAAATCACCGGGTTACAATAATGATAAATGGTCAGTGCATTTATATCTGGGTTCGTTGTATATTATTCAAGATCCACGTTTACAATGCTCCATTATTGCCATGAGAGCTGGAAATCACGTATCGGTTGCCAAGGCGACAACACTTCTTTCGCACGCATCTCTCTCATCCATCTTACTTTACGAGTCTCGATATGATGAATATTTTAAAATGCAGTAATCACTTTATTGAAGCTGCAAATATATGTGCCACATGTTTTTTTTTCCCCCTTCTTTGTCACACACGCTTTCTCATATTACAGACTGCTGTCAGTTTTACTGTGAGCAGGAAATTGTGTAGTTTGTCCAAACCAGCATGTGCTGCTCTCGTAAATTTTCAACCACTATTTTAAAATTTTACAAGCCGACTCGTGGACATACATGATACCACAATCAACACTACACGGTTTTTACTGCACCTGAGTCCGACTTGGAAGACGCATCCTGTGGGGAAGGTGGAGCGATTTGATATTAAAGCACAGGCATTGCCTTATGAATATTCATCATCAGGTTGGCCATATGTGACAGTAATGATATGATATGAAAAGGCTATCAAAACTGTCTAAAAAAACGTTGAAAAAAATGCATTAGAAATGAACTTGTGTGTGCGCTGTGTTTACTGAAGGTGCTCATTACATTGCTCAATCAATACACCGCCGAGACTGCCTAACATCCCCAAGGAGTGTACCTCTGCCCGTTCACTCTTTTACACGTATCCCAATGTACCCCATCTAAGTGAAAGGAGCACATTGCTGCAGAAACAAAGTTAATGAAGGGCTCACGCACCCCCCAGCGTAGGTCTTCAGTCTACATTCATCATGGTTTCGATTTCCCCCATGCATGCGCACACAGAGAGACTCAGGAATCATTACAGCACAACTTGCAGGCATCCCCGGCACATAAATAAACATGTTAATTGACCTGTCATTGCTAATTGCTGCGGGGGATAGGAGACTGCTGCTGCTATGTGTGTGTGTATGTGTGTGTGTGTGTGTGTGTATGCAAATGTCAATGGATCTAACGTGGTACTTAAGCAGGTGGATGTGTTTTATTCAAAGACAGATGTTTGATTAAACAATGTGTGTGATTATTGTTTTCCTTTTTTAGTAAGGACTAAGTACCCAAACAGTCAGCACTGTGTTGCACCGCAGAACCAGACAGAGGGAAAGACAAAAAAAAAAGTAGACTGATACAAAGAAGGAGAGAAAAAAAAACCCGAATTGGTTTGCTGTCTCTACCTCTCACACCAATGAGTTGGAAACTTACTCGGCCTGACGCAAAGAAGCAAAGAGTGATCTTGCTGGATGGATTCAAAAGGTTTTCTGTCCTGACTTGTTAAAGTCATCACACCAAAATGTGTGGATGTGTTTATGTGTGTTTCAAATTCAGGGGAATATACAGTACTTTATATTCATAAGTTGAATCTTTGTTGTATTATATTATTGAAAAATAATATGATCAGTCAAGCTGTTGTGTACATCCCATTTTGATCTGCGAAACAAGCGTTAAAACCATGTCGTCCGCCCGGAGAACAGCACATCCTCGATGAGGCAACTAATTCTTTGGCAGCCGTGTAGACGAAGCTTGTTGCTGACATTCAGCAGAAAAAGCAGCTGAATGTTCGCTCAAAAGGTCCTCGCTGATCAATACGGACCTCTATCCAAAAATATCAAACTGCTTGAAAACAATTCACTGGCAATATCAAATCTTAAAGTGAATGTAGACGTGTGACATCATTTGAATTGCTCTCATTAGTTCTGATCAAAATTGGTTTAACAAACTTTACGGATTGGGCAAAGAAAATTCATTTCAAAAGCTACACTTCTGGCACAGGCACCAACAGGACAGATGCTTTGAGATTTATTTTTACCACATTGGAATAAACGAATTCAATAACCTTGTCTGCAATTAGCTACTTCCCGACATTTATTTGCATTTACAAGAAAGACTAAACTAGTAGAATTGCGTCAACTGCATGCGCAAGTAGGCTTCCGTGAGCTCATAATTACAGTTTTAAAAATTTTATTCACCCCTTTCTCTGCACCACAATTCCCTATGAAAAATGGATCAAATTCCAAACAAAGTCTGAGGCTCAATTCTTCGCTGGATTCCTTTATTCCAAGCAGCCCCCAGAGTGTCCCCCCCCCGCCTCTTTTCTATCCGACTTCCCTCTTGGGAAATATGCAAATGAGAGGAATCCTTCAGTAGATGAAATCTCCCAAAGATAAGAGAGTTGACAAGAAAAGCAAGAAATACCATGTAATACCATGGAAATAAAAGCCTCATGAACTCTTTATTTTTGTTGTCTTCTTCTTAGACCAGCAAACTCACAGCAGAGTTGAAACATGCCGTGGGCCTGATCCAGTTTCAACAAATAGTATTGAGGTCTCTACTACAGGACTGGGTCACAAATTCAGGTCAAGTCATGGCTTTGCATGCAACATACGTAGGTGTAATAATAACAATAAAAATAATATTAATAATAAATAAACAAAAATATTGTTTTCAGCAAATGATCCATGACCCTGACGTGCATGATTTTTCTTTTGTATATTTCCTCTTCTTCCAACACAGTAATTTTTTTATGATCCTTATAGCTGTGCTGTTGTTGTTTTTTTTGTAACGATAAAACACACACTGTAGGATATTGTTCTCATTGCGCTCTTACCTGAAATGGTCCACTGGGACTGATGTCAAAGTACGCTTTCTTCCAGTCTGGGCCCTGATGACCTGATTTGGTCCACAACATGGAATCCACTGAGGCAATGCTCCTCACTTTCAAAAGAACATTGAGAGTGCCTGTAAAACGGAATTGCAGATTTAGAAAAACTGATTAAATACATTCATTGGACATAGCGCATAATACCATGACATTCAATTCAAGAGCCGTACCTCCAGTTACAATGATCTCAATAGATTGTGATTGTTTATGTTACATATTCTCCCTGTGCTTTTTATTTTTACATTTATTTATTTTTCATATTTATTTATTTATTTATTTACTTACTGGTACTCTGTCTTATATCCACATTCCCAAAAATAAATATAATTGAAAATTCCTTAGTGTTCATAGGTGTGAATATGTTGTTTGTCCCTTCTCTATGTGCCTTGTGATTGGCTATGATGAGTCAAGAGAGCAAAAGCGCCTCTGATCCAAAACTGCCTGTGGGCTCCAGCTCACGCATGACCCAAGTGAGGACAAGGATGGCACATCAGATTGTAATCTTGTGGCTTTGACATCGAACTCCAAAGACTTGGAACCTTTTAAGATTTTGAACCATGGCTGATTTGCGCCCACTTATTGAACCCATCTCATTGTAATGTGTGCTGGCCATTTCACTGAGCCTATTTAAATCATATCGTAAAAGATTCCATCACATAAACAAAACATTAGTAGAACATTAGTGGCTTTCAAGCAACTCTACTGGAGTACAAGTTATCGTACTTTAGCTTTAAACATTTTTTGCCAGACATGAATTTGAGTATACTGCCAACTGTGTTTAATATTATGCCACAAATATTGAGCGATTGACCGGCCATCCCACCTAACTTTCAAAATCGCAAAAGTTATTCACTTGCGATATAAAACAACCTCCCTGAGGTCCTATACACAAGCTCGGAGCACAGCTCCTCGAACTCTCTTAGGTCTCAAAGTTGAAAGAACTATTCATCTTCTTAAGCATTCTCAGACTGCTCTCAAGTGGAATATTAACCAACATCTAGTCTCTTAACACATGCCTAGGCAGCACTGCTAAGGTATTTTATGTGTTTCAATTTGGTAGGAGTTCTTTTTTGTTGCCAGAAAATTCATCACTCCATATGCCCACAAAATGTTCAACTGACTCTCATGGGTGATATTTGTTTTGGAGGTAATGTGACTCGAGACTTGAAATAATTAAGCTAGTAAGTAATTAACATTTTAGTCTGTCGCAGGGGATGAGCGCCAAGGGTAAGTGTACTGTAAATGACATCGAAATCTTTTTGGATTACGACTGGAAGATTTAAAAAAAAAAAAATCTTTTAAAACACACTGGAATGCTTTTAATTAAAAACCTCAACAGAGGATCATTTAAATAACTGTTCATTTGTTTTCCATCGCCGTGCACTCAAAACAATCCAACCGTTCCAAATCAGCTTGCCAGTGGCTTGGTCCAAGAAACAGCCAAACTAAACCTTGAGTACAGAAACATGAGCAAATGGTGTTTACGTGCTGCTAAGAGTGAAGAGTTGCATTAGGTGACCTAAACTATTCATGGCACCCTCACCTAGCCTAATACGGACTTTTATGTTCCACATTTTGCAACGCAAAACACAGAATATACGCTATAAGTGCCTTTTTCAATAACCTCCATGTACTTCCTCTTGAAAACGGGTCGAGTGCGTACGTATCGGTGCTTTTGTGTCGTCTGACTGCGTGCGAACATCAATGTGCTGATGGCCTTTCCGGCAGCTCATTCTACTCAAGCCTTTTTACACCACCTTGCATCTCGAACAAAGCCTTTCATGCTCTTTTGAAAGCTTTGTAACATTTTTCTGAAACACTGCTTCACTCATGCTTCCTCATTTTGCTAACATCCAGCTCTACTCTTTTTGTTGTAGTAGCACCTTGCCTCCTTCTTTATTATGGCCAAGGAAAACACGTTGCGACAAGACGGTTGCAGCGTGAGCTCGGCCGGTGGAAGGCAATTAAAGTTAACAAATTGTAAGCGAATGGGAGAACAACAGCATGGATGAAAGGGGATCTTGTAGAGAAGCTTGGCGTGAACTGCTAACAGATTGTTGTAATTGTAAGCAAGCACCAGGTGACAGATGTTGCCTTGCTGCAAAGCACTACCATCGGGGATGAGAACTTTGAGCCTTAGAGAAAATTGCCCTGTTTCTCGGAGAATTTACTACCTTTGTAAACAGTCCCTTTTTGTGTTTCGGTCATCAATCCTAAAGTATTCCTATATACTCTCGCTCAGCATTCTGTGCTTGGTGGAGGTAAGATCCCATAAAAAAGTGATGAACTTGATTTATTGATATTTTACAGATATATAACTGGAAATGTCAAAAAAAGGTTTCTGAGAAAAGCAAAACAAAAACAAAATGTTAAAAATGTTTTTTTAATGCTAAATATTTCTCATAATTAACATTTACAACTATTGGCTATGACTATTTACCAACTCAAATCATCTAAATAACACAAATAGCAAAAGCAAGCGGTTTTTAAATTAACAAGTGGCGTGTGCGTGTGTGTGTGTGTGTGTGTGTGCGTCTTAGGTTGTTCAGGCTCTGATGCCTTGTAGCTGTGTGACAGAGCATATTATGATGAACAGCTTGGCCAAGTGACTGAGTCTATGGCGCCATTGCCATAAATCACACACCCACTGCCCACTTCAAAAACAAACACAAAGGCACAAGTGGAAACATACAAAGACCTGCCACCCCAGGGTTTGTCTACACGTCAAGCTCCATGGCTCAGGAACAGAAATCAAGAGTCGGACAGAAGCGAGAAGATCTGAGAACCTTCGCTTCTGAACCCTCGCAATGGAAAGAAGTCCAAAAAGTAAAAACTCAAGCGCATGTCAAATGCTGAAATTTGAGTGTGATCTTAGTTGAAAGTGAAAACTGAATGTCCTAACGGAAAAGTATCTACAGACTTCTTAAGAGCTTTTTTAAAGGCCATTTTGATTCAATTTAAGACCTCGCATTCACTAAATGTGACTGTTTGGAACGAGTCTTATGAGAGTGAATTTAAAAACTCTACAGACCCTTTTCAAAAATGTTGGAATATTAAAAAAAACAATAAGAGCAGAGCAAGAGCTGTTTTTTTTTTTTTTTTACCATTAATGCACCTTAATATTATTTGTCGAGAATAAAAAAATCTGCATCACGGACCTTGAGGTGTGCATGTATTATTCTCCTCTCATTCACTCACCAATGTGTTTGCCCTTCATGTGGTAGAAGAAGGAGACACAATAAGGGACTCTGCCGGATCCCTTGGGGCCCCTGACCGTGGTCACGTTAAAAAGTGGAGAGAGCAGACGAGCCTTGTCCCCCAGAACTCGTGGCCGTGATGCTTCGATGTACATGTAGTAGCCTGAAAAAAAAAAAAAAAAAGCGACATTCAGAGATCCGCACAGCTGCGTGGAACTGCAAATTAAATTCATTCCCCTTTCCTCACCCTCTTTGGTTCCGCTGCGATCCGTCTCCGGGCCTGTATTGGCAGACCTCTTGGGATTCTGGGTCAGGTGATTCTGTCGCGTCCAGTCAAAAACGTCGCTTCGGTCTTGTGAAAAACCACAAATCCTCTCATCCTCAAAGCCACACACGTGGTCTGGTGCGTGAAAGTGGAAAAGCAACTGTGTTAGATTGGGGATACATTTCTGATAATCCTACATCTATTTTTTTTTTTACAGATAATGTGGGAAGTCTGAAGTGGTTCAATATGTAAAAATTTCAACAAAATATGATATTATTTCTACAACTATCAAAAGTTCCTTTATCATATAATTTTCTCTGGTGGTTTTTACTTTTAAATAAATAAGTAAACAAACAAACAAACAAACAAACAAACAAACAAACAAACAAATAAATAAATAAATAAATAAATAAATAAATAAATAAATAAATAAATAAATAAATAAATAAATACAAAACAGCCAAGTTGGCATTTTGCAACCTGGCAACTGCCCTGCTTGAATCCGTCTGACATATTGGATGGGTTTATGAAAAGAACTTCAACCTCCAAGTGACTTAACTAGAAGGCGAGTTAAATGAAAAAGCCGACAGTTTTGTATCTTGGGATGTTCATGGGCTAAAAATCAATATTTTCTAGCAGTCAGCCAAGAAAAAGAATCAGTGTCTGACCTGGATTACCATCAAATAATGTTGCCTTTTTTTTTTTTGGTCGCTGTTTCTAATTCAAACCGCTGACCCAACTCCCACCCCGGCTCATGGACATGTGTGCGCTGACACATCCTCCCAAAGAGCACCGTGTGACTTTTCGGGTTTTTCTTTGTGAAGTTGGACTGGAGCCAAGTGCAGTTTATCAACTGATCTGGACAGGGAATGCTCCTAGAATGCCACTACATAGATCACTTCAGGAAATGTTCCTGTGCTTGTTTGCAAGGGGCGTACGGTACTTTAAAAAAAGAAGGCTAACATGTTTGGAACTGAAAGCCTTTGCATACGTCGGACATCATGGAATTTTAACTTTTCAAAAAATTTGGTTCAAAAGCCGAGAATCTACAAAAAAAAAGAGAATTGTTATCCCTCGCTATGCTGATATAAATATTTTTTTGAGGGAGTCCTATAAATATTACTTTGATTTCATAATTGTATTCACAACTGTTTTCAAGATAAGATCTATTGTAAATGACATTACCGGGTAAGATTTACTTAAGTAAACCTGACAACCTCAGTCAAATGCCAAAGAATACTGAAGTGGAAACTTTGCAAAGCTGGAGGATCTCTCTGCACTTGTCTGTAAGGTACGTATTAAAATTCAGAAGTTACAAATTACTTTAAAAAAACAAGAATTCAACAGGCAATTTCAATGACCAAATCCAAAACTGAGCGCCATGAGTGGATCTCCTTCGCAAAGCTAGATGGCATCTTCATTCTTCTAAAATAATTTTCTTTGGCTTTTTTGCGTTGTATATCCATTCGCAAGGTGTCAACGATGATAACCTGAAGACTGTGCTGTCCGAAGAGATCAAATTATTTCACTCGCCCCGGGCGCCGACCGCCCACCCTGTGGCGCTGTGTTTTAGATGTTAACAACCAAGGAATCTCTCTCACTTTCAGCTGTCCATTGACACTCTGGCATAACCTGAAACTCCCCACACACCAGAAATGTAATTTAAATTCTGTATATTTACCCATGTTTAAATAATGACATCACAAAAAGGGAGCTTAACATCTTCACATTCAAATGCGAGCCAAGTGTAATATGATTAATGAATAATGAGTCAGCCCAGCCTATTGATATTTGGCCAATTAATTGTACCCTATATTTGCTAATTAGAGTCTTCGTGTGCATGTGGGATCCGTTGTTGATCACTTTAATCAAATTCTACATAATCAACAATATATTAAATCAATAAAACCACTCATTCATCAGACTCGTGTTTACTATATCTGCTACTCTGCATAAGCGAATGGCATCCGTGTTAGAATTTGTTTCGAGGGGGTAATTTATTACTATTCACACCCTGCTCCGCGACATCCACACGTTTCAATTTGCACCATTGTTCTCACAGTCTGTTTGTTCCAATGTGCAGTTGTATTTTCATTTCATCGTCCTGGCAGAGCTGAGTGACACGAGTGCCAGACAAATGCTGCATGTCGCTTACTGAAGAGGACAGAGAACATTTGGCGGACTGATAAAGACGAATGACTGAAAACTTTTTACAAAAAGAAAGGTTTGAGACGCACAACCTTAAAAGAGATGTAGGTTGAATGCTGCGTTAAAATAAAACGGGGGAGAGGACAGATTGGATGAGTTTATGAGGTTCGACCACAGGAGAAAAGTATGGAACGTAAACAAAAAATATGGCTGACAAATGCAATAAGATTTTGTTTGTTTGTGGAGAGACAATCTGGCTCTCAGCAGTCTGGGAAAACAAACTTTTTCTTTTTTGCCAATTAGTTGAAGGCTGTGGGATTATCTTAAGACAAATAAACACCTCCTTACATTGGTTACTTTCATTTTCATCTGCAATATTCAATACTTGGACCAAATCAAGCTAATGATGCGAACGATACTTTTGTCAGATTTTTCTAAACAGTTGATCCAAATGACAGCCAGCATAATTTTCAAGCAATCGATCATTAGAGTAAAACTAGTTCTCTTTTTCAACCTCTCAATAATAACAGTATTATTTTTTAATTAAAAAAATCGTTCCAAATTATTACGCACAACAGTTTCAACAGTTTATAGATTTATGAAGATCTAAAAATAGCCTTTCATTGAATGTGTTCATGTTTACTGAAATCAAAACCTATTTTAATTTAAAAAAACATCTTAATAGGTCTAGTTACACTTTATCATAGGACCCTTTGGCTATCATCTGTTCCAGACATTTATCAAAAATATAGACAGTGTGTAATTTTCACATGCTTCTCATAACACACACTCTTCCCTAAAGCAACCAAATTTGATCATCACAAGACTTTACAAATCACTGTTGACAGTTCTGGGGGCCATAAAACAAATTGGCTTTTCGGTGTAAAAGTAAAAGAAAAAATCAAAATGCGCTGCTAATTTTACCACCCTGTCATCAATCATTTGGCAGCAACAAGTTTAGAAGATTAGAAGATGGAAGCTGAGTGAGAGAACTCACCTGTGGATCTTGGGTAGGTGTACGCTGTAAGAAAACGAAGCACTGGTTAACATGATCCACAGCAATTAAGGAAGTAAAACCTTTAGTCAAACAATTGTGTTTTTGGTCAAATTATGCACTGATGTTTTGTTAATTGTGAATCCATGAAAAAACCTTGTGTTCAATAATTTCAGTATCCATTGAATCTATTTATAGATCACTCACGTTCTGAGTACTGGATGATGCGACTGACGTATTCCCCCTTGCTCCACATGGTGATGGCGGCCAATCGGACCTCATAGGAAAGAGGTATTCTTAAGTCAGGAATGGCATAGGACAACAGCACCCCATTCTCAGGCTCCTTGTCCTTTAGTTCGATGTGGTCCGACATCAATTTTTGCTTGTTCTGAATCAAACACAAGTGTAGAAAGAGAAAAGTGGAACTCAGATATAATGCACGAGAAATAAGTTACTAGGGAGTACAAATAAATTCCCAAAGTGCACAAATTCAACAAATAGGATCACAAATACAACAAATGTGCTTGGGACGCAGCTATAATGAAAGATACACTCGAAAGATTGCGACTGCACTACAGCCGGAATAACTTCTTTCCCAAACTCAATTCCCTTCTCTGCTACCTTTGGGCATATTTTGCTGTCTTCTCAATTCCTTTCCTTCCAAATATTATAATTTCAAGATTTGTACCAGAGCACCCAGATATGATAACAGACCCATCATCGGTTGTGGTATCTTCCAGCCATGCTGACGGCTCCTTGCGGATAAAACTGATCAGTTAATGAGGATACAAGGTTAAGCAGGACATTTGTTCTGAATCTACACCATTCCGATATAATTAGATTAGAGCAACACTGATTGGAGCACTACAGATATTGTGCAGTGGATAACCGCTAATGGTATCGTATTGATCTGCATATCCTCAAATGATTTCACGAGGGTGCGCGCCCTTCATATTTCCTTTAACGACCAAGTATGATTCAACTCTAAGCGTTTTACCAGCATGCTTAGAGATTTTAATGAGCTCATGTTTAATAATAGGAAACTGACACAATTTGCTGCTACATTTAAAAAAAAAATATATATATATATGAGGTATTTAAAAAGATTAAAATATTTAAGATAAATATTTTATTTATTTTGATGATGAGGAATAAAAAAATAAAGATATGAAATTATTATAATTTATTTGCATTTTGGTACAAAAATGAACTGCTGTAATGGTTGGATATTGTGCTTCATTCATCTCTTGACTTCTCAAACCTCACTCGATACGGCACTAAAACACAGCCAAGTGGAACAAATGCTAATTTAGTGCAGTTGTAATCTTGTAATATTTAACCCAAAAAATTCTGTGTATTTTGTTGACACTATTTTAAATTGACAACGCTTTAGCTGTGTTAGTCCACCCCTGCAGCGAAGGCTCCATTAGCTGTGTATCTGCCGCTGATCCGAGCTACTTAAAGACCTGACAGCACGCTACCTCTAATGTATTAGGTCAGCCACTCGACCATGACACGCTGCTACACCTACAGCATGCAATTATCAGATAATGCATGCAACAGAGGTGCGTGTATGTGCGTCCGTGTGTGTGTCTCAAACATCTGACAGTGACTTAACACAGTGGCCAACAGACACGGACAAATACAGATGGTGCATACTGGTACGCAATAAATGTTTGATCATGTTCGTTTTCTGTCAACAACCTGCTATAATGAAATATACAGAAGAGCCTGTCCTTCACATATATACTGTGCTCACATGCCAGAAACTGCATACGCCCACACTGTCATACAGTATTTATATCAATTTACTACCAGCTAACACTCATTAATCAACATTTAGGTTCCCACATTATTGCAAGAGTTACGCCCCATGTAAACATTCAAGCATCACATAAACACAGTGTGCATAATGATGCGCAACATAAGAGAAAAGCGGAGCTGTGCGCATGTAATATGCATTAAGGATGTGGTAAGTGGGAGAGATGAGTCACTGATGCAATGAGCCTCAGAAATGTGTGTCTGTTTGTATGCATATTGTTTTCAGCCATGAAAACAGACATAAAAGATTGTATATGTCATGAAATGGATGCGGCTTTCTTGAGTCAGCAACTGTTTCCATCCGGAACTCCACTCTCTATTATGGAACTTCTCTGAGCTCTGAAAGCATTTTAATGGCTTCTTCTGCTCCAATTTGAACCATCTACCAGCAAGGATAACGTCAAAGTGTTCTCTACAGACTTCTTGCCTCACTAGATACATACCTGCATATTTCAATAAAAAAAAATCCACAAGAGTATTTTCTTTTGTAAAGATACGCCAAGTGATGAGCAAAAGAGTGTGAGATGGTGGAGGCATTCGCACAATGGAAAAAGTCAATTATGCATGTGAACTAACTACGGATTGAGAACATGAGAGGAGGCGGCCACTTCAAATAATAATGAGTGTGAGGTTAATTATTCTCTTATGCTCTATTCATGGATCTTTTTCAAGACTTGATCCAGCAGTCCGCTGCTATAAGCCGTGTGGACGTAAAGTCATTGTTGGTGTGTGCTGTAGGCTGATTACTTTTAATTCACCAAGATTTATTTTGCTTTTTTGGTCATTTCTCATATATATGATAATGGAAGGTGTCGTGACACAATCTGGGTATGATTTTTGAGCCCGGTGCAAGTCTAGCAAAAAAGTTTTCGAAACTCACTAAAAAAGCGATCAGAGAACGAACATGACCTAAACAAATACACTTTTTGTTCAACTTTTATTAACACTTCAGACAAGAAGAAGCTAACACGTGACGTTCAAAAGTAAATCAATTCTCCAGTAAAGACATCTGCTCCACGTCTGATATGGGCACTTGTGTGTTACCGTCTCAACGTGTCCCCCGGGAGCCCCACATCTTCGGGCATGTGCTAAAAAGATGGAGTGCTGAGGCGTTAAGAGGTTGAGCCGGAGAAAGTGTAGCCGGAATAGATGGCTTGTGAAATGGATATGGTATTACTTTTCAATGTTCTGCCCCTCGAGTTAATAGTTGAAGGGACCGTTGAGATATCATGTTTTTCTTGTCATTTCCATTTTATTTTTCCCCTTTCAATACTCTCCACGTTTTTTCTGTTTTTTGCTTCTGTCTTCATTTGCACTCAACATATCCGCCGTTCATTGTAAAAAAAAAAAAATATTCCGAAGAAAGTGCCATTGAAGCTATTGCATCATAGCAAGTTATTCCAACGTAACAGTATTTTACTCAACTATAGGTTTTGACTACTAATTCAATTCTATGAACATCTGAACACAATATAACAGCTAGAAGAGCTGCAGGCATAGAAGTGGGCAATGAAATGAATAAAAAGGATTCTTGTGTGCGTGGTTTATCATTTTTTTCCTAATCAGAGCACAAAGCGTCGCGATCGAGTGGAAAGGTCTGAGGCATACAATGAAATTGAAATCTCAAGGAAGGACACAGCTAATTCTCCTCCTCTTTAGAGCCGTACTTCATTTGGCTAGCAACCCGGTATAAAAAGAGAAGAACTAACTATTCAGCTGCACAAAAGCAAGCTGGCATTGTCTGCATTCTGGTTTGCACAAACGCATACACACACACACACACATACTCTGAAAAAAGCAGTCTAGCATTGAGGGGCTAAGTTGAGACGAAAAAGAAAATAATTTTTCCAATGTAGCCACTTTTTTTTACATATTATGTCGCAATATTGGTGCTGTTCACTCACTTCTCATGATCTGCTCCGACTTTATTTATATTTAGTCATCCTGTGTTTTGTACTTCACGTAATGTTACATGCTGGACCTTGGTGTGAAATGAGCTGTCAGGTGAAAATAAAGTCACTGACAGTTGAGAGCTTCAGAAGAGAGGCCATCAAAAAGAAGAGGTGCATGGTACCATTATTCATTCAGTCTCAGTCCCCAATTGATTAACTACACATTTACTCACCCTCCCACAGCTCTTCAAGGCTCACGGTTACTTTGCACGAACACCCCGCCACATACAGATGCGTGTTCCCGTGCTTCACAAAACAAGCAGATCTCGGAGTGTGTTTGTGTGTGTGTATTTGGATTACAGTGTATCGCGGGTACCTCCACCCAAAGTCTTTGTATACTGATTTTGGACCAAGACATGGCACATTGGCCAATCACAACTATGGACAAAATTCCAACCCAGAACTGTGAGATAAACCACAAGCTCCAACTTTCAACTCATTCCGCAGGTTCCTTCAGTGCATACTTGGGCTTGACTTTACCTTAAGGACATGAATCGAGTAGCCGATGATACGATCTGTGGCCTCTGGGTTTTTCTGGGTCCACTGCAGGTTGTAAGAGTAGTTGTTCCCTTTCAGAATTTTCACCGGGTTGGGCGTGTCAAAGTAGAATTCAACCTCGTAAGGTTGTGCTGGGGAGCATTGAAAGGAAAGAAACCAACAATTCCATCATTTCTTCATTTTATTTGAGTGTTTGCTGCCACATCATCGTGAATTTGTTTTGTTTACTCACCAGAAACCTGGAATCTACATGTAGATGTTCCTGCACTATTGCTGACTCTACACTCATAAGATCCATTATTGGTCGGCTCCAGTTTGAATCTCAGCTGAGGGGTCTCCTTCAAGTCCGGCATGGGCATCCGGACAAATTCGCCGTTGCGGTACCAGCGGAAGTCCGTGATACGTGGCGGGTTGGCGCGTAGGACCGAACACCTGAGGTTCACCATCTGAGAGTTCTTTGCACGTGTGTCCTGAAACACTGGGTCCAGAATGGGAGGATCTGTGAAGACAATTTTGGTAAATTAACCTTTCCTCATGTATTAAGAGATATAAATTCTTGATAATACCCAATATTACCAAGATATTCAGAATTTCCAGAAAGGGCATACCCGTCTCTCTTGCTAACTTATGCTAACAAGTCACAATTAACCTACCTGCAGCCATGCCTGCCTTTGTGGCTAATGACTGACTAGCCGCTGTTGCCCCGAGGTTAACGAAGACACAACGCAGATAAATTAGTCCACCCCGAATCACCAGGCAGGTCTTTCACCCTCGGTTAATCATGTGCATCGTAGACATGCCTGCTAATGATGGTATTGCCCTATTAACGGCAATGAGATTGCGTGTTCGGGGTCCCAAAGGCGAGGCAGCGTGGCTATAGTACATTATGAGTCGCGTTTATCAGATGCAGGTGTAATTATAGTCTAATCTACGTAATGAGCAGAACAGTCTGATGGGAGATGCAAAGACAGTAAAAACAAAGAAATACAAGACAACTTTTTGCTGTTGGACATTTTATAATGGCCACTTGTTCAAAGCGGCACACATGTACTTAATGTAGTGTGAAGCTGAAGGTTGGCTGAGCGGTGAAGGGTCGTCTTGTAATGCCGTGCGCTGATTAGTGTACGGTCACATAACCTGATGCCGTTTATAGGCACATACAGTATGCATGCTGATGTCTGACTTTGGTAACACGAGTCAAGGACGCAGAGCAGGTAAACTGTGAAGAGAAGACCCTTATGTGATCCATTTTTAGTTCTTAACAGCATAACAAAGGTGTCTATGCCCTTTTGGGCAATTAAGCATGACCCTTTGGTCACAGGTGGCATTTTAAATCACTTCTCTCAGGATATCATTAAATATAGTACCCTAGATACATCCTCTTTTTGAAAACATGGACGATATGTGCTTGGATATTTCTTAGTCTTCCAGTCCACTATAGCTTGTGTTACACTTCGGTCCTTTCTACGTTAAAGGTATTTGAGATCTTTGGAAATTTTGCCATCATCGGACTTTTGCATCTCTTAAAAAGCTAAATATGTCCGTGACATCTCACTAACTCCTTCAAAAGCTCTCAGGCATCTCCATTTTGGTTTGTTTGCCACCCGTCTTTGTGACACACCGCAATGTTTCGTCTCATCAGAAGAACGCAACGAATGTAAACAAAGGTTTCGTTGAATGCAAATAGATTCCTCTGCGGTGACAGCAAAACTGATCAAGCCTAACATTTACAATAAACAAAGTAGAAATCAATTTAGAGAAGGAGGTGGTGTGCAGATACAGCAAGGAGGAATGACAGGTAGGTCGAAAGCAACAATGAGGAAGACGAATGACGTGGAAAGTGCGGCGTGAAAGTGAGCGAGGTCGATGATTGAATAGGAGCGAAAGGATGGGGAGACGGAAAGACCGGACCAGACAGAGGGTGAGAGAGGGAGAGGCTCCTCCCTTCGTCATCTGATTGATGATGATGAGAATGGCAATGAGGAAGAACAGCCAAGTGGGATGGAAAGAAGAAGAATAGCATGCAAAGAAAATAGAGTAGAGGGGGGACGAGTGTGCCAAGACTGCATAGCGTCTGCCGTAAAAATAATGTCATCGTTCCCTCACATCAATTAACAATGCTAAATGGACAAACAAAAAAGCCCGCATTTAATGAAGAACAAATTAAGTATGGTGTGAAATGTAGACCCATCTGTTTTCCAACACGTTCCCGAGTTGTTGCTGTGTTATCTACCCTCCTGTTCCATTGCCATAACCTGACAATAACACTTTTCTTTTTTAAACTTAGCACATCACCATCCATCTCGTCACCTTCCCAAATGCCACTTTTCCATTTCATCCTCGCTCTTGAACCTGTTTTTGGTCCACACACTCTATCCGTGTGTCTCATCTCTGTGTTTCTCTCTGCACCCAGAGTGGGGCGGCCACCTGGTCCATTAATCAGACTTGGCCGGTGTGGACAGCGCGGCTCACACAGTGTTGTTGCCCTTCCGCCCGGCTTGCATTAGCAAGCCCTGTAAATCCTTGCGGAGGAAAGGAGCACAATGGAATCCGGTAATTTAAACTGCTTCATTCTGCTTCGGGTATATCATATAGTAAATTATATCTTGGCCTTTGGGTGCCTCAAAGAGAATAATAATATTTGATCTTTCTTTTTATGCCGGGTACATTTAACTATACTCTAGACTACTTCAGTTACAGCACCTCAAGGATTTAGCCGATTTAAATAATTAAAGGACAATAAAACAGACGGGAGGAATGATAAAGGCAGCCTCAAACCAAAGGGATGGGGATTCTCTTCTTCAGTGGGTGTTAAGTCAAAGGGGTGCCAAATAGATTTGGAAATAATTCTATACTGACAATAAACTGTTGTTTTAATTCTGGCACAAGTTTTATTTCTCCAAGGGAATTTTTGATTGGAAAGTATACTCACTTATAAGGCAATATCACCAAAAATGCCATTACTATATTATGGGACCAAACATTGCCCAGGGCTCAACAAGTTGAACAGGCCCAAGGTGCTCCTGTTATGGAGCTAAAAAACGTATTTCTTGTGTGAAAATATTCACTTTAACACTCACATTGCACATTGAGCTGGACCTGCAGCTCTCGCCTTTTGATGTTGAGACCGTTGTAAGGAGCAGTCTGGCAGCGGTAAGCCCCCATCATGTCGCGGCTTATGTTTCTCAGCCTCAAGCGGCCATCGGGCGTCTCTACCACAGCCTTCCCAGAAGGCATCAGCAGGTCCTTTTCTACGCGGGACCATAAGATTGGTGGTCGTGGTTTGCCATCCACTAAGCACACCAGCTCAGCTGTCCCGCCTTCTCGTGCGCTAACCATCTGACCGCTCGGAAGGACCATCAGAATTGGGGGCGATACTAGAAGGAGAGAAAATGCAAAAGATTGAACATTCATTAATCGACATTTTATAGTGGCTTAGGGCTTAGTATGCAAGGCAGTGGTTAGGTTAGGAGCTGTGAGGCTAAGAGGTGAACGTTGTAAAACCCACAGATGGTGTCTGACAGTTAAACTTGAAAACAGAGGCAGATGGCGAATAAAAAAGGTACAAAAGAAAGTGACGTTAACAAGGCACATTTTATTGAACAATCACACCGCTTTAATGCAACATGGGAACCGTGAAAAGCAACGGCCGCTCAGTGTTCGGCGCTAACATTGTGGCTAACTACGCAAGGAGGAACTAGATACATGTTGGCATGAAATTTTGTCAAACAGAACAGGGGCCAAATTGAAAGGTGTTGAAGTTATTGAACTGTATTAATAAGAGAGAAGAAAAACAAAATGGGAAATGATCTAATGTGCTAAATCAGCACATTTCAAAACCTGCTTGACATTTAGTCTTTTAACTGACACACTTTGGAAGTCATGCCAATATGTCAGATATGTAATAAAAAGACCTTACCACTGTTCTGGGAGATGTTGACATCCACTCGGAGCTCTGGCACGCTGCTGCCCGGGAAGTTTGCCACGCAGCTGTAGGTTGCCAAGTCTCGGAATTTCAAGTCCACAATCTCCAAGCTGCTGGTACCCGGCGCCATATCGGGGTCGCTGCGCAGCAAGATCAGACTGTCCGTGTTGAAGACCAAGGCGCCGTTCTTGTACCAGGTGTAGTTGACCTTGTCCTGAGGGTTGGCATCGACATGACACGACAGCTTGAGGTCTCGACCCATCTGGATGCTTTCGCTGTCCTTGTTGGAGTCTGGAGTAATCTGGAAGGTCAGGTTGCTCATAGCTGGGCCAACAGAAGACGAGAGCTGGTTAACTGCAAGCTGATTAAGCCAGAAACATTTCTCAAAATAAAAAGGAAACTGAAAGTTTCGTTGCGGCAATGTGAAATAAAAATATTTTGTAAGCGATCCTATCTCATTTTAAATTGAGTTCCTGACATTTCCTTTTTTTTGCATTTTTGACAGTGCAAGAATTACGACTGGCACTTATGATATAAATGTGTGGGTCAGCGATTTTTTTATTTTTATTTTTTTAAAAAGACATGAATAATCATCCCTTCCCAACGTGATGCAAAATGTCTCAAAGTTCCAAAAAGAGAAGCAAAAAAGTTGATTAAAGAAGGAAGCGTGAGGGGGTTTGGGGGGGAAGCAAGCGTGTGACATAAAAGGAGCCTTGCACAGAATAAAACTGAACGTCGCTACAAGAGAGGAGCAAAATCAAGGACAGACTAACTCTTGCAGTGTCACATTTCATTTTCACTTTCAAAAGCTACACATTCCCCAGAAGATTTCAACGCTGAATACAAAACAGTTGTGTGTTTCTCTCGTTACAGGCAGCGAGCAGTTTAGGCCGGGGATTTCACTTCAACATCTTCTCAGAGATGCCGGGTAATGTCACGCATGAGGTACTGACCATATGTTTCACATGCATTGTGTGTGTGTGTGTGTGTGTGTTCAGATTGACATTGTCCTTACTCTGTTCACGCTCACACACACAAGCACGCACTGAATGTGTTTCATTTGCTGCCTTGTCACCTGTGTTGGTGCGATGATGCGTTCAGGCCCATTAGGTTTACAGGAAAAAGCCATCCAGCATACATTGTCAACGGTGTTAGCTAACGGGCGAGACTCTCGCTAATTGCTTCCATTCCGCTCCAACTAATTGGAGTGAATAAAGATGATTAAAGGGACTAAAAATAGCTGCAAGGGAGAAGCGATGGAAGGCTTTCTGTATCAACGGTGGGGGGGGGTGAACAAAAGAGGAATACTTAACCCGCACGTTCTGACATGATTCTCACCAGTTTGTCATAATGAGGGATCAACTGCTTACATTAAAAATACACATTCTAATGTAGGTGGGTGTTGCAGCCAATGAGTTCACCTTAGTTCACTGCCACCATACTATGCTTAAATGTCAAAGCGGTAAAAAAAAAAAAGCCCAATGATGGCTCACACCTTGTTTTTTTAAAGCTTTTTTTTTTCGTCAATATATTCTATTTTTTATTCTCTTATCTGCTTGCTGACTGCTCTTTATGTTGATTCTGCACAGCACTTTAACTGAGCTCAATTAGCGTGAGTGGAAATAATTTGGCTACTTACTCCTGACAACAACGTTGATGTTCTTACGAGCGGGGTTGCCCACGTTGTTGACAGCCGTGCAGTTGTAGAAGCCCGCATCTGTTGGTGTGACGCCCCTCAGAATCAGCTGGGGACCGCGAACCTTGGCGTTGAGGGGGAGCGGTCCCGGGTAACGCGACCAGGTGACAGTAGGCGGAGGGAAACCTGCGGTCACTTCGCATGTGATGACAACATCCTGGCCGGGATCCGCCACCACCGTGTCGTTGACGGACAGCCGGATCATCGGCGGAGCTGGGAAGTGATGCGATCATAGATTATTAGTTTGGACTTTTACTCCACGTATAATGAGTTGATGATGCAACCTGAAGAAATTAAAATTCTAATGAGGTTACCTTGAAAACTTCAATATGTTTCTCACTGAGGCTGCAAAAATGACTTTACGTTTTTTCTAGCACATCAGGTTTTTGAGGCATTTTCATTTTTTGTTTTAAATTTGACCTATAAAAGCTTGCTTAATACCCATTTATGGCCATGACATTTCAGGGAAAGAAAATCCACCTGTTGCTGAACCGAACCATGAATTCATAAATATTACTAAATATATTATCGTCTATATATTATTATGAAAACCTGACGTGCTACAGAAAAAAAAACACTGATTACAAAAATAATAAAAATGAGTTGACCAATGTATGTGTATTAATTTAAATATACTTGGGCTTTACAATGATTACAAAGTAATATTTGAGCTGACAGGAGGACACTACAGCAAGGATTTAAAGCAGATTTCGCTCTTTTTTTTTTTATCAAACTGCGATAAATGTAATCCTCCGCATAGTACTGAAGCCTTCCATTCCTCTAATTTTTTTTCAGGACATCCACTCAATCAATAATTTTCAACAGACTGCAATCGCCTAAATTGAAGAGGTGCACATTACACAGAGACCTAAAAAAAATCTGCCCGTCTCTGCTAAAAGCAAGAACACATGCCTCTATGCACACAATGAATGGATACGAATGAACACTACGAGCTACAGAGGATAATAAACATTTGGATGCCGAGTAGGACACAATGTAGTCAACTATAATATAATGATGCATTTTCGGAAGAAAGATTATGAAAGTCAGCACCCAGTGTGGTTCAACTTTTGCAAATTACCAGCCACCCCTGCTGATATGAGTAAAAATATTTTATCGGCAGCTTTGAAGCTCTGACCTTAAAAAGTCCCAGCCAAAAGTAAACAAAAAAACATGGCTGACAGCCCACGATAAGCTACAATTTGCTTTGTTTGTGAATCGATAATTTGACTTTCAGCAGCGGTCCGGACAACAAACAAAATCTATTTGTCGGAAGAACATTTTACCGAATTACTCATCTCCAAACTATTTGTGTATACACACTAATTTCCATACAAAACAGAGTGTCTTTGCTATAAAAAAAAAAGTGCTACGATACTAATAGATTAGATTCTACTGTTTCTTGTCAGAGGTAAAAAAACTCACATCCCTGTTTTTAGTAATTAAGCATATAGCATGTACTAGCTGCTTAGAAACATTGTTTATATTTATTTACAGCGCATTGCAATTTCTCCTAAAGAAGGATACATCTGTGGAAACATACACACACGCCACTCAACACAACACACACGCTGTCGAGCGTGCAGCCCCTTTACAGCTTTTGACGGAATTTGAGCAGTCGCCGCCAGTAAATCCAAAGAGCGGGAGAGTTTATTCAGCCCCTCATTGATTAGCGCAACTCCCTCACCACTATAGCTCCTCGGTAATGTGCCGTTTCGACAAGTGTGCAATAAATATGATTCAATCAATGGCTGGTAAAGTTTATTGTGTGTATGCTGTGAAAACTGAACACCGATGGGCAATTTCGAGTAAGAGCGCGGAAAATGCTCTGGTAGGAAATTGTTTGGCATTAATGGAATTGAGTGAAGTAATTGCTGAACACTGGAACAAATCCTGTCAAGCAATGTTGTCCCTTAGGATACAGTGGGGAGTCCTTGTAAAGGTCATGGCTCAAAATTATATATATTAATTATAACAAAATGATGTTAAGTATCAGGTAATTCTTTCCAGAGCTAGTTCCCTTCCTTTGATCCTGATCAGTTATTTACTATATCTATGTATATATTTAAAGAATTATTTTATTGGTGAAAGGAACTAAGCAATCACAGCATACAAAAATAGAGCAAAACTGCAGCTGTTTGTTGCTGATTTTGATCATTATCCAGCACATCTTGCAGACCAAAACACTGCACTTCAAAAGCATGACTCCAGCACACGATCCTCAATCGAACACATGGGTAATAAAAACAAGGCAGAAAATACTGGATGCAGGTGATATTTGCAAATCAAAGACATGGCGGTTGAGAGACTAATCTGTTTACATACCGCCTGTAGTTTTGTCAACATAATGATTTTAGAGTGACTGTGGTGGAAGCAGATCAATAACTCCGAGCTTTATTCACTTGGTTGATCTGGTTATCGCTATTGGTGTTGCTGTAATCAATTGCATACTAATTTTTGTTTAAAAAATAAGTTGAGAGTCAATCATTAGAATTCTATTTTATTTTATCAGTAGTGTCAGCACTGTCAAAAAATTAATAAATGCTGATCACTGGAACCATTTAATCACTTTACCCTTATTTTGTACTTATCAGTTTGAATTCAGACGCCACAATGTCAGGGGAAACAGTCGCTCCACCAATTTTTGGATGGATCACCACAAATTTAAAGTTAAAGTCAAAAGTTAAAGTCCCAATGATCGTCACACACACATCTGGGCGTGGTGAAATTTGTCCTCTGCATTTAACCCATCCCCATGTGATTTTGATCCATCCCCTGGGGGAGAGGGGAGCAGTGAGCAGCAGCGTTGCCGCGCTCGGGAATCATTTGGTGATCTAACCCCCCAATTCCAACCCTTAATGCTGAGTGCCAAGCAGGGAGGCAATGGGTCCCATTTTTATAGTCTTTGGTATGACCCGGCCGGCCGGGGTTTGAACCCACAACCTTCCAGTCTCAGGGCGGACACTCTACCTCTAGGCCACTGAGCTTAAGGAGGTAAAAGCTCTATATGTTGATGTACAGAAAACAAAAGACCAGTAATTTTTTTATATAAATCTAATTTGGTAGACTACAGATTATTGGATTCCATTGGAGTCACCACATGCTCATTGGCCAAACCTAGCATGGTCATTTCAAAATAGAAAAGATAAAATATAAGGTGTGTTTTGTGAAGAGAAAACCAAATATGTGACTGAGGAGATAAGTGACCCGAGGAGGGGAAGTGAGGATCTGAGAATTATAGCTTCAATTTCCTCGGGATGTGTGGCAACAGCGGGATCAGCCGCCACTCGTCGCCAAACTAATGGGATTTGTGCGCAGCGCCGCGCTTTACAAGCAGCTAACAAATGTTTCCCTCCTTAACACACGTTCTTTTTTACTCCACTCTTCATTTTGCCTTTGTCACGCTGTCAACATTTTACATAGTTGTTCTCTGCGCGACAGGCTCTCCAGTCTCATACTCACTGGCCGTAACATTCGGTACACCTGCACAGCACGATAACGTCCAATACCAGCACAGCACAAAAGTAAGAGTCTGCCTTTAAAGATAACCCCGCTCAGTGTTTATTGACATTATCAGAGTGATATTCATTTAACAGGCCAGATAAAGCACTTACAATGCTCATAAAGAAAAAGGGAATTGCTCATAATGTTGGCACTTAAAACAACTCGGGATGATTTTCGAGACTGCTGTGTAATTGTTTTCTTTTGACACCGACTTTGCGTAAAAAAATAAATAGACGGTAGGTCGTAGGAATGTATCGGCGGCTTTTCTCCACTTCCACTCCACTCCTGTTTCATTTTTAAAGAGTGTCTTAACCCTTCTTCAGCAACTCAGTATTCAAACGGCACCCCAAATCACCTCTGAGAAGTCACATGACCTCTTCGAGCCAATCTGCACAGACATGTCTTGATAATAATGAAACATTTATGGAGGCATCAGTAGCTTGGTCCACAAGGACTTGGCTTTGTGTCAGCAAGGTCTAAGGTCCAAATCCCACAGAGGGTTTTCAAACAGATTGTAGGAACTGGAGAGATTCTTGCCAGCTTCTTTGGTTAGCACTGTTGATGTTACAATTCAATGTGTTTATCTTACTTAATGTTAGTCAAGTCCAAACATTTACACAAGTGCTCTATAAAGTGATATAAGAGCAAGAATTACTCTTCTGCAGTGGTGCCAACCTAATATTTAGTTGTATCACGCAAAATCTTTCCAATCTTGTTCTCAGAACTTCTAATAGCACTTTGCCTACCACAACATGAGCTCACCTCCCTCCACCGTTGTCCCTGTGTTCCTATTAGGCACGAAGAGGATTTGGCAGCTGCCGTCAGTAAGTGGTAGGACTGGGATTATGATCCCAAAAATCAATCAATCCCCTTGTCCCACCGCAGTGAAGCAGCAGTGATGGCGTGACCCAGTTGGGGCAATCCAATCTAAGCGGTGAGTGACGGACGCCACAAGGACACACGGAAGCTCAGCGGAGAATAAATACAACTAAATATCACGGAGGATGGAAAACAACTGTCTTTGTCTTACTTTACTTTACTTACTCTCTCTTGTCGTCATTTTTTCTTTTTTTAACAATGACGATGGGATTTTGCACCAGTCTGATAAGGGACTGCTATAATGTTGCTAGAATTCATGACCCCATTTTACTACATTCGTCACTTTATAGCCCGTTAAAAGTCTCCCGAGTGCTGAGACTCATTTTATCTTAAATATGATGTGCCTATATATAAAATAAGTTTTGGGGGAATGAAGATACTCGTTTAATATAATTTAAAAATGAGTACAGTTTTACAGGCTGTGCACTTTAGTATAATTTTAGGTTGGTGTAAAAATTGAATTGCTTTTCATTCCACTGGATTGCAGTCATTGAAAATAAAGTTGATTACCGTACATTTTATTTAAATTCTTTGCATATTGCAAAACTACAGGCATACAAGACATTTTTATAATACACACACGCGCGCGCACACACACAGAGCAGTGGATTTCGTGTCACTATTAAACTATGAAGTTCAGACACATTGGTTGTTTTGGTAACTCAGTGAGCTTTTATGCCAGCACACGTGTGTGCGTGCGCGCGTGTGTGCGTGCATGCATGCGTGAGTGCGCGCGCGTGCGTGTGTGTGTGCGTGCGTGCATGCGTGTGTGTGTGACTGCCATAAGCACTGTAATCATTTTTTTTTAATAATTAAGTGGAGAAACCTCAAACTTTGAACACAATGTGTTCCACAGGGCTGGTTGACTTCTGAGCAACAGCTCAGTGTTGCCTTTTCCAAAATATTCTCAAATAAAATGTAAAGTTAATTTACCGTTTCCGGGGTCACAGCAGCAAAATTTTGAAAAATTTTAACTGTGTCACAAAATACATTAAAGCAAATAAAACTAGAATAAAGCCAGCCAGACAGACCGCCATAGGCTGTGGATATTATGCAAAGAATTCTCTTGAAAAGTTCCCGTGGATAAACTCGTATAGTTGGTATCAGAAAGAGAGGCATAGAAAAAGCAGAAAACAGCACGCAAAAACAACAAGCCAGCCTCAAGAATAAAAAAACAAACAAAGCCAGTGCATCAGTTTGACCATAACGAGGCTGACAGAGCTGTCAATGGCAATGTTGTTGCTGGGCGGCGGCGGTGTGGAGATGGATCGAGCGCTGCGGACTGAATTGGAGATAACAGGCAACGTGACAACTGAATTGCAGATGACGGCCCTGTGATGCCTTTTCAACAAGACGGCTTGGCAATTGGGCGCTCCGGGAGGCAGGCGAGAGGAGAGACCCAGTAAATTTGAGGGGAAAGTGAAAAGGCGGAAGAACAAACACTGAATGAGGTGGAGTTAGAAGAGGAGGTGGTTGAAAAATAAAGAGGTCAGATGTGATCATCTGGATGGTGAGCAGTAACAAATGTGTTTTTACTTACATGTGCTGTTTGTGAGCCTGAAGGTGACTGACTTGTCTTCAATGTTACACACATTTCGAACAGACACCTGGCAGGTATAATCGGCAAAATCCTTTGTTCTCAGATTTTTCAGCTTCAGGACTTTGGTTTCACCCTGAAGTGCAAAAAAAACAAACACGTTTTAAAGTGAACCACTGTTGCTGTTGACGCTAGACATAATCTGATGACAAACAAATCGGTTGACTTCATTTTAAATGTTTCGCATATTGAAATCTTGTCTGAAAGATCTTTTTCCTTTTTATGAGCCGTACAAACTCAATCACATGCGCCAATCGTGCGATGGCAGATCCGTGTTCCGGACTGTTTCGTTACCCGCTGTGTTTGTTCGATACCATATAGGCGATGACTGGGCTGATCGATTTGTAGCCAGTCTTGACGAGTACCATACTCTGCTGCCGGGACAATTGAACTCCAGGGAATCTGCTTTGTGCGTGACTGATACGCTAAGAAACTGAGTAAAAAGGAACTGTTGTTTTTGTCCTTTCAGACATGCTTGAAAACTTTTGTTTCCCGTAACCTATTGATCAGTAAGTGAGAGTACGGCTTTTCTTAAACAAATAGAAAGTTGGTTGAAATGTCTGGTGAGGAGCAGGTTGTGCTGATAATCACAAATAGATTAGAGATTAGAAGACAGGAGGATACGTTGGCAGGTCAAGGTAAAGGAGGTTGGTCAGATGAGCAGGAGAAAGTTTGGAAGTTGGGTTGCTTGAATGGTCAGTGAATTCTTTGGAGTTCAAAGATGGCGGCCTGCTAATTTTACACTTACACTTTATATTGTTGTATGTCTTGTAAACCCAGTGTGCATTCTTTTCATTGTTTTTGGCCATGACGGTCATTGAAGAAGAATATTGGTACTGGATGGTTGCATCATTTCGGGCCTGCATTATCGTCGTTTCTATAGAGGGGAATGCTGGCGCTATTCGATCGTTGCTGCTTTATACGGCCACGGGGCAGTATTTTTGCAATCGTGTTGTTCAGTCGAAATGTCAGTGCAGGGGGACTAGATGGATGGATGGAATCAGGAGCGTCATTAAGGTGGAGCCCGGAGGAGATGCGGATGGTCGTCGGCATTTGAGATGTAAAATGAAGGAGTCTAATTGATTGCTCATCGCTTCTTGGTTTAGCTACTTTGGTTGACTGAAAGTATTGCGATGTAGAGCAAATCAGGAGAACATTTGGTACCTGAGTGTAAAGTGGCTCGTAGATATCCACACCGTTGTCTTTGCTTTGTTCGATGAGCACGTTTGCACGCTTCCAGATGAAGCGAGCGGGCGGGTTGGAGTTGACGGTGCAGCGAAGGAACACGGTCTTCTCCTGGTAGTAACTGCCGCGCACGTCACTGATGGTCTGGTGAACGGTCAGAACTGGTGTGTCCAGGTCTGAAAAAAATACAATACCAAGTAAGATCTCGCCACTCATCAAGACGTTAAAAATTTCATTCGATTTACTCTCCACAGTTTCTTTTCGCCATGTGCCTCTGTTGCTTTGAATTTCTTCTATTATTATTTTTTGTGGTCATATACATCCAATCTGACACTTTGCACTGCTCCCATGTTCACTTCCTCAATGTTAGTGTCATCTCCTTTTCCCATGGTGGATGCAATTTCACTTGCTGTCACAAGCATGTTGCTCTCCCTCTGTATCTGCCATTTCTCCAAATTTCACTGTCACTTCCAATTCTCATCAGCATCCGTCCTTCCCAATCCCTTTCCCCTTGCTCCATGCAGAAGTTGTGTATTTTATGCGTCCAAAATGAAATAATATGCTCATGATGAAAACACGTCATCATTACTGCATTCCATCTCGAAGGAATGGGCTGACTTGTCCGTGTCACTGCCGTGTTCCTCGATTCCATCATGTGAGTATGGCAAAGTAACAAGGGAAGTGGTGTACATGTACTGATCTGATTGCATTCTTAATCTGACATATTCGGGCGGAACCGTGTGTAGTAGATTAAGCGTGCTAGATCTTGTGCGATGCTGGAAAGGGCAATTTCGTCACGAATGGGTTGCGTTATACATGCAAATCTGGATTCCGTGCCCTTGGTTACTGGAGATGGCCAGAACAGATGGCACGTAAACAAAGCAGCAATTAAAACCAGTGATAAATAATTAGATGTTTCAAAAACAACATCAGGAGCATGTAGGACGAAGGAAGACTACCTCATTTTCATGATTTATTCCTTTTTTTTTATCCGTAAAAAGTGTTTGGGGACAAAACTGAAACTTTGGAAATACATGCTCAACAAATCAGCTAAAAAAAATACAATTTTATTTTTAGGTTAAATACAAAAATATAGCTATATGCTTAACTTTATATATTCATCCCAAAACTTATCTAAAAAAATAAAAAATACTATTTTGCCCAAAAGAGAAAAACTCAAATTTTCCGTCTTCCCTTTGCTCAGCAGGAAAGCTGTGAGCATCTGCTTCATGGTGCAAGATTTCATCATACTTAAATTTCGCTGACAAACTATAAAGTTAGCAAAGATACAGACGCAGCACCTCCAACAATGTCCCAACAGCCAATATTAGCACATAAAAATGTTCAAATATTGTTGCATAGCAGATACTCCTCCACTGAAGTCATCTAAAAAGTTCAAACTCAAGTAAAACCTGAGCACGGCGTACCCTGACTGACCTAGCTAAGCTGCTTACTCTAATACATCTCTCATTTTAACGTTGCTCTCGATCTGTTTGGCTGAGATTTTCCTCAACACTCTCTGAAGTGTTCACCTGTTTTCCCCCAGCTTTCATCTCAGTGCGGACGCCCTGGTTCTGATAACGACAACACGCCGCTCGCGACAAAAGGCCCAGCAGGAGGCGTGACAGCGTAGCAACAGCGAGCGGCGTGAGAGGCGATGCCAGCAACAGGGCCTTCAAAAGCTGGGCGCTTGTCAAAAAATTCTGCATGCCTCGTCTTGGCACTGCCAGCGTGTGCCTGCGTTTGAAGGAGATTGGGTAAAAAGAACACAATCAACTTTGTTTACTTGATTTTGGGGATTGTGTTCAGGCAGATTTGTGTCCTTGCCTGGTAGATTATTTGCAGTGTGGCGGTAGAGCTGAATATGTAATGCAAGGTTGTGTGTGACAGAAGGCAAAAGAGTGCTGTCATTCTGTCTGTACACGATTGACACATACACAAATAAAGAGAGACAGCGGATTGATTCCTTCGGAAATGACTTCATAGTCACTAAGGATTGTGTTATTTGAGCGACTGAGGTGTGAGTGCTATATAAATGTGTGTCTAGCCATGTACAATAAACATGTGACTTATTTTGGATACAAAAGCACATGTTGCCAGAAGGACTTATAGAAGAGAAGAGAATTACGTCTTTAGTCAACATTTTAACTTTTGATTCCAAGGAACTACTTAGAAGTGAGTTGAAGCGCTTCGTTTAGACAAAAGTAGTGCTTGTGGCATCTTGATGCCAAAGAACTACTTAGAAGTGAGTTGCGGTGTTCCATTTCGATAAAAATAATGTTTTTATGCCATCTTGTGGCAGCTACTGGCAAGAATAAATCTTTTTGAGGCAAGTCAATTACCAGCGGATTTTCACTAATGGCGGCAGGGCTTAGTTCCGATACACTGTTCCCCAATTAAAATTTGCATCAAAGGCAACATATTGGCTGGATGAGATACTTTCATTAAGTAGCTTATACAAGAGGAACCATGGCAGTGATCTCCTTAGAAATAATCCATTGTAACAGCCATGGCTGAGCAAGTGTGCCTTTGTAACAAGTCAACTGTGTTTTTATAACAAGTTGACCTCTGCTCGCCAATCACCCCCAACCGCCCCCGTAAGAGGACGGACGGCGCCCGCGAGCTTCCAAATCCTCTTTGATTTCCAATATCATGCTCTATTCCCTAATAGCACTCAGGGAGTAGACACCCATTAAGGCAGCAAAGAGAAGATGACAGGCTCAATTGAGTGAGAGCGTGTCATGGACGAGAATTAGACGTAGTGTGTGCCGAGGTGTGATTATGTGACTGAGATATTTGCTAGCTATCGCCCAACATAGAGCAGCAAATGTACTTGTGTGAGTCAACACATGATTGTGTGGCAATTTCAATGAGTTTACCTCCTAATAAACCAGATTTAAAAATTGCTTTCATGATAGGAAGATGTATTTGTGCTTAACGAGGAGATATTTTCTCTTCAGTTAAGAAAGAATGAGTGCTCATCGGGATCATTTAATGTGCATTACAAGATAAATATTGATTGTGGCCATCTGTTTCTTTTTAGCAGCTCAGTACATACAAAAGTGTGTGTTAAATTATTATGGTTTGTTCGAGGGTTGTGCTTTCGCTGACACTCGATTTAGTTCGTAGTTCAACAAGTTTTATTGTTTTATGAAATTAACAAAATACTAGGTAATTCGCTTCCTCTGCAGGATTTGCTTTCTCAGCAATGGATTAAAAAGCTTTATTGTATTACCGAATTCACGAGTATCCCTAAGACTGACATTCCACTAATGAAATGACAAGAAATAAGAAAGACAGTGATTAGATCTTTAAAAGTTTTATGTTGATTATAGGCATGAGTCAAATTAATGTCATCATAAAAGTTAACACTGCCCAATCCGTTTTCTATAGCGCTTGCTCTCAGCATATCTGACGAGAACTAAATTTAATGAGTACCAATGGAACAACTCTGCATGTGCATGAAGTTTCAGTGTCCGATTTTTTTTTTCTGTCTGTATTAACGGTAGTTCATTCAAAACTCATAACTTGCAAATGAAAAAAATGAAAAAAAAGTCTGAAACTGGGATGAAATTTCCACGGCTACAACCCATATGTGTGATGTTTAAACACACGTGTCTGTGGATTTTTCCAATTCTTACTTTTTTCAATCAAAATACATTAATGAGCATTACTGACCACACACGCACGCACACACAGACACACAAATATCATCATAAATGCACACACACGCAAATGTACATGCAACCAAACGCAAAAAATAAAAAGATGCAAAAGACTGCGCCTGCAGGGAGGCAGACTTGCCATTTGATCCAGCTTCGCGTCTCGTCAATTATTCAGCATCCTTCGCATAGACATAACGCTAAAGAGGCCATGAAACATGCACAAGACCCCCGTTTGGAAATTACAAGAGCCTGTATTTAAAAGGCAAAGGCAAGGAGTCAAGATTGATTTATTGATATGGGATTATTGTCTAGCACACTCTCCTTTTTTCATTAAAAACAAAAGTCTTTGGATCTTTTGTATTCGCTAATGCCATAAATATTAAGGTAGATATTTACATTTACTGGACTCGTCTTTTTAAATAACTTGAAATAACAGGGACCAATCGATCCACAGCATTTCCATGGTGAAACAGATTCTCTATCGTGCTGCAAAGGTGCAATATGAAATTCTAAAAGTGAAGGCTCGACAGCTCTTGAATGTAAATTCCATGCATTATCTTAATAATGCATATCTGCCACGGGGTAACCTGTATATTGCAAAACTGAGCTATGCCGTTTAATAATGACATCATTAATTATGTGAAAAAACAAAATACTGTTTTAGTCAATTGCATCACTATGGCGTGACTGCATAAAAGTCTTGAGTTTACTTCACTCGTAGGCACAAACATTCTTATGCTACTGTGATAATAAGACATTGCATCATGTAGCAGATGGCTTGTGTTCACCAAAAAATATTTCTAAAGGATAGTCAGGGGGGCTACATAAATGGAGGAGCACAGTTGCTCAACTTAAAGGGAGAGCTCGCAGGGTTCTTTAATTGTCGTGCCTGACAAAGAACCACTTATAGGAGTTTGAAAGCAAAACCGTCAAGGTGAACCAGTTTTGCGTGTAGTTAATGGGCAAGCTTATGGTTAGCTTAGCTCCTATTTCATTTCACTCTACTACTCTTTCGTCTTCTCTGTGGACATCTACTTTGCTAGATGTTGAAGCTAAGATAAGATGTTGAAAAGCTGAAAAAGGTGAAACGTACTATATTTAGGGCTTTGTTTACAGGAAACAAATCAAATGTTCATCCCGAACTTACACAATTTACTGAGCCAACGTGTTATGTACAAGACATAATTATGCGGCGAGCCTGCACAATGCCATTAAACATTCATGGCGGGATGACGTCTTATCTCGGGCAATAAGACACTCATTTTGGCTTTGTTGTTTACAGTGCGTGTTGTGGTGTCGGAGCACAGAGTCAGGAGGGTGTTGCCAAATAAGAGTTCACCTTCTGAGCCATCAGGTGCAAGTCATGCAAACTATATGCACGGTGGGGACCGGTATTCAAACATTTGCACTCACGCACATCGTGAATGAATTTTTGATTTTTACTTTTGCATTCATTTATATCTAACTGCAAGTAGCCTATGTTTTGATTTACAAATCAGTTGAAAAAAAAAACATGTTCTTTGCATAAAATACAAACACTTTGGTCGTGCAATGCCTGCATGAAATTAAAAACACTAAAGTCTTTTGTGATCTGCCTGTTTGTCTTTAAATGTGTGTTTGTATGCTAAATTCAAAAAGGCGTGCCGCTACACTTTTTCTCCACACAGATAAAACCACAAATGAATCTCAGTTTTGTGGGTTCAGCCCCCAGGAGTATAAAAGCAGAAAATCCAGGCATGTGCCAATAAATCCTTTCTGAAGTTATCAGGGAGAGGAGCTTAGAAGATAGAAAATACCCTTCTAACGCTGTCTCTGGACGTAATGACTTCTGGGTCAAGGTGTAACATAACAGCCTGCATTGTTACACTGCATCAATATCGTTGTATCTAGTGCGTGCATAGTATTAAAAAAGGGATATGTGCATAATCTGCAACACACACAAAATTTGGAAAAGAAATCTGCTACAAATTTGTCTTTTACAAAAATAATATTAAAAAAAAAATCACGAATTTTAGCTGGTGCGGTTTATAGTCCGGTGCGGCTTATAGCCCGAAATTTACGGTACTCAGTTTTGATTGAATTCCTTTCATTACAGCTGTGAGTGTTTGCTGTAAGTTATGGCGAAAGCCGGAAATATTAGAACTATGTATGGTAGCTCCACACTTGACAAAGAAAAAACAAAGAAGTTCCACGCTTGAAGGAGTTACAGAGCCCCAAGATAGATCTGCTCCAGACCGGAATCCAGGTTATCACACGCCCAACAGAAGTTGCTTATCTCATCATTGTGCTTATCAGGCAGTCTTTTGAAAATAAATAACAACACCTGCAATTGTTAGCCTGTTTCTCCAAACTGATTTATGTGAGGGTGGGGGCAGGCCGCCAAACAGCCACCAGAATCTTTGCTTGCACGATCGAGAAACTGCTGAGCCAAGCTAGACCACACTTAAGAAAATGTAACTCTATGTTACTTCCTAGATTTGTAGTCTTGCAAGCACCCGACACGTTTCACTTTTCTTCGACTATTTTGTGTCTGTGTGTGAAGAAGAGGCTATGAACTAAGATAATTACACTTACTACCTGTTTTTCCTTGACAGGACATATATTAGAGGGAGCCATTTATTTGTCCTAAGTAGATGATACTAACGACTACACGGGGCCATGAGAGGGATGGCTGTGATTTGAATATTTCTCATTAAATATTTGTTTGTATCCTGGGAAGGTTTTATTTCTCTATTTACTTCTTTCAGAGATTATTCTACAGGCTGATTTAAAGTCAGTTGATTATATTTGTTATTGCCTTTGCGCACCATAATATATTTTGCACTAGAACGCAACTAAAGCTTGTTGAATTGTTATACTCTGGAATCAGGAAACATGTTTTTTAAATAAGGAAGAAATTGTGGATTTGTTGTGCCTATATTACCGGTATATGTGTGGCTAGTGGCAAGGAATCATCTTGTTAGCACTAAGGTCTTATGTAACACTGCATAATTATTGTTTCATAATTGGGCTAATAATTTTGATTGGTAAATTCTATTATCAATCCCGTTTAGTTGTCATTTAGTACCATTGGTTCAAATTTAATGACTTACACAGTTGCATATCAGTTCCTGTTTGTATTGTTCGGATTTCATGAGGGTCAGAATAGTTACTTCAAACTTCCGAGCATCGTTTGTCATTGTCCAAGCCAGAATACGACTCATTTTGATTCGTATCGAAGATGACCTGGCAGATCAACCCTTATTGGTCCAAAATCACCACAATGTAAACAATTGCTTTTCATCTTGTATGTATCGTTTGTATCAAAGAAAAAAATGCTAGCAATTTTAAATGACATATGGCTGTAATTACTGAAGATGCTTGAGGTTACTGCAAGGTCAGAGCGGTCGTTATCTTTGTCTCACTGGGAGAACACACTATCACCTCATGGCAAAGTAGGGGAAATCGTTATAAAGAACCAAAAATGGTAGCAGTTTTATTTGACAGGAGTTTAAAACAAACACCACTTTTAAATCTAATTTATTCTATTTCAAGAATATTCTAAAATATTAGTTAAAAGTATATTGCCGCCATTTTTGACATTATCACTATTGTTCGCGGCACAAAATTGGACATGAGACATCAGTATCTCATCCAAGAGATTATAAGCAATATTCATATTTTGCCTCGGCACTATTCTACAACTACACAACATCTCATTGAGAACTGTTTCTAACATTTTGGTGTAACAAAAGCAGGACAAAATATTGGAGTGCGATCTCGCTGTAAACTGACTGAATAGGAATGGCAGACGCATTCCCACCAGGACGACATCATTCATACATCATCCTCGACTTTGTTTCTGGTGTATTCCACTACATTCTCAACATTTTTTGTGCGTCTCATAACTTAATCCTCCGATCTCTGCCCCCCCCCATCTCCATTCTCGTCCTATTTCAATTTTTCTATCTGTGAGAATGCCCCGAGGCACCGTCCATACTTTATAACGCTGCCTTCATTACCCAGCCCCGCTGCAGCTGGCCATAAACGGAACACTGAAGATGTGGTAGGAGGGAAGCTTGCACAAGAGAAAGGATAGAATTAGGGGGAAAGGAGTGGGAAGGGTCAAAATGCATACAATGAGTCAATTGTGGAGGCAATAGTAAGGATTGATATAGAGCTTGAAACTGAGTGTGAGTGTAAGAGATGCGAGGGCAAAGGCATAAAAACCTTAGTTGGAAGTTATTGGCGACAGATGGGATGAAAAATGTCATTGCCGTAAAATAATATTAAGATTGTCTTGGCTTTATGGCACTGATGAATACAGATGCCGTGAGGGGGGGTTGCCCAGTTTGAAGTCGGCTACAAATACTCAAGAAATCAAAGATCCTTTTGCTTAATTTCCATTTCATAAAAGGTGTTGTGTCAGATATTGAAGGATAGATGATTTTAGCACATTGTTACTTTTGGGATGTTTTTTTCTTTTAAATCTTGGGAAAAAATCCAGATCAAAAATCTTTCCCTAATGTTCATTTTCCCAAAAGCAACAGTTTCCGTTGATCGAGCCCTATTCTTCCAATCTTATCATTCTACACACCTCTCTGCGACCAAATGCATTTTGTTCTCTCTTGAATAGAAATGTTTCTCCAACCCTGAATAAAAAATGTTATATGGTCCTGATGCCTGAAGTGGTGCTAAAATAATAGCGGAAAAAAATGACCAATTCCTATTTTTTTTTTTGCAATGACTTCAGAAGAGGTCTCAATTCCACAGAGACCCATTTCAGTCCTTGCGGTATTCATTAATAGCGTTGGCCATTGTTTGAATTTGAATGATTTGATCAAACATCAAAACTACGTACGGAAATGTTTTACATTTTAGGAGAAGCCAAATGTTTCAGTCATTTCTTGATACTCTTTGCCCTACACTAAAAATCTGTCATCTGCGCCTACATGAATGATGACCTCGCCCTTGGCACCCACTTCCAAAAAGTTTTTGCTTCTATCTTTTCAATAACATTTTGATTTATTCTGATACAAAAAAACACAACTTCACTAGCTTTCCATTCTAATAACGTGGTAACTGTAACAAATAGCGAATGACAAGACAAGAATGAAAGCAAAGCTTCACCTTGCCCACTTGAAATTGGAGCTCATTTTGCGCTCATTGCACTCCAACACATCATCATCATCAATAATTGTACCAGTGGGTGCATAAATTTCAGTAAATTGACCTCAAAAGACTGCCCTGAAATGTGATCACGAATACCCACTAAAAGGACGGGGCTGTGTTATTTGCTGCCACGTCATGGGGATGCTAATTTAACAAATTCCTTTAATTAAATGTTAATTCAAATTAAATTCTGCGTAATGCTTCTCAGCAAAGCTGTTCTTATTCACATTGTTAAAAACAACTTTTAATAATTATTTAGAATTCCAAATGCTTTGATGTGACCTCGGAAATGTGCTCAAAATAAAACTGTTTTACATACAAATCTAAAAGTGGCAATTGGAGATGGTATGATTGATGTTATATTTTATAAACGCAGAGCAAAATGTTTTGCCATGTGTTGTCTGTGATGTAATCACCACAGGAAACCAACCAGAAAAAATTGATGTATTTCTTATTTCCTTTACCTCGAATATGGCAGCGTGCGTCAATAATGGGTAAAAATAACAAATAAATGAATAACTGGATTGAACAGGTGGTCTCAACTTCCACTTCTTTGGCTTGCGCAAATTATAGTTCACCGTGTTCAATTACAGTACTCAGCATCGCGCGCTTCCTGGAAAGCTCAAAAGAAAAAAAACATAATATACCTCATATAAAAATATCACAAAAGTAACTTTGCAGCATCTCACAAAGTTTCTTCAACCGTTTTTTTTCTTCACATGTCACATTATGGACTTTGCAGAAAATGGATGTATATATTAGTCTACACAATTATAAACATTGCACTTCAGCATAGTTTTACATAATAGAATAAAATGCTGATTATTCTGGTCAACTGCTATTAATTCAGAACCCATGGCATACATTTTTCACTGAGTGCTGGCCTAATATATTTGTTAAGCACTGTATATCACATACATTTTTTTTCTTTCTAGACATTTGGTGTGAACATCAAGCCTGCATTTAAATATGCATGAGACACAGATAAACTGCCATCTGAAAGAAATCCACATACTGTAACTCTTGGCCATAAAAAATATTGAAAAATTGAGGGGTGGTATAGGTAACCTCACATAAGAACGGTGATCATTTTTCAACCAGCCTTCAAGGTGGTTCTATTCAGGGATCTCGTTTACCTGTCGGTTGAGGAGAAGCGCCTCTGGCTAAAGCCAAACTCTGGCAGGATTTTTACTTTCTTTACCTAGATTTGCCACCTCTGATAATCAATATCATTGCACTGCTTTTCATATTACACGACGTACTGTGAAAATCTTATGTAATTGTTGTTAACGTCTGACCTGGTGATTTTGGGCATCATAATTTGCAGAATTTTGCAGATTTCTATGCAGGACGTTTTTTCTCTTGTCATAGCCCATCATTATGAAATTATTTATATAATTCTTAAATACATGTAATATATTACTCTCTGTGATATTGTAAAGCACTCTCTCTCTCTTCCAAGTGTGGTAGCTTCTCGTGCTAATATATTAACATGCACATCCACAAAATGTCATGTAAACCGATGTCACATGTTATCAGCACATACAATCATGGCGCATGAACACTCAAGATTCTAGTGACAGGAACATAGTTGTAGACTCTACCATATGTGCGGGCATGCATACGTAAAAGACATTTAAAGCCATCCTATCAAAAGCGTCATTATTGTAAAATTCTGTGTAGGGATGCACAGTAGTGAGACAGTAGTGAGAATAGGTCATGATGGTTTTGTTCAACTCAAACTGTCACATCGCATCATTTCTACTTCTGTTAATTGTTTCTTAACAAATAATAGTGATAAATTTTTTTGGAGGGTTTTCACTCCATTTCGAAATGACCTGACTCTGTGACTTTTAAAGGTGACATCCCTCTAGGTTTACCTCTAGGGCCCTTTGTATTTCCTCACTTAGATAAGTGTTTGGTCTGTCTTCTTGCGTCGCTATTGCTCTTATTTGTCACTGCACTGACATTAAGTCATCTTCTTCTATTTTTAACTGTTATCTGTTTTTTGTGTACTGTTGCTCATGACTTAATTGTGTTGTATGAATGTCATATGAATGGTTTGTTTACTGAACATTTTTTCAGATCTTCATCATCAGATTGCCATTAACTGAACACTCAAAATAATCCCTAAGGGACCAATATACGAAATCAATTTTTTTTCTTCCAAATCCTATTTTTCTATAAATTAAGTGGCATGAAAGAGCAACTTCCACATAATATGATTCTGACGCCTCCAGTTTTTTAATTGCATCTATTTGATATAACTACTGCCTGAAATGTTGATATATGGCACCAAATTGTAAAAGCGTACATATTAATTGTCATATTAAGCATATGCCTGGGACGCAATGGCACACTGATTGTGATTTATGCTCTTCATCGCCATCTGTTCATCCATCTGTCTGTCTGACAACACAAACTATGAAACTTCTCCACGTGCATATAATGTCTAGACCATTCAAATTTGTTTTTAATATGCAAGACTACCACCTAAGTAAAAATCTTTTGTATTTTTTTTTATATTTATTTTGAAAGTATAAAACACTTATTACAATCCATAGAGCACATACCGCCCAACATTTTCACCCATGAGTTAATTCAACTTTGCAAATGAATATACCTAATAGACGGAGGTGTTTACCTTTAGCACCTTATGTCACGCTCTATTGAGGAAATGACACCGAGCTAATTACAAGTGTGACTGCAAAAGCTGTTAAAACGCTGCTCACACACAGCCTGTCAGGCATTAATCACCACTGTTCAATATACAAAGGTGATGTACCGCAGGCTTCGCTTAATACGTACATGCGGTCTGTCAATGTTGTCAGAAAATAGACGGGGGGGTTCGTTTAAATGGTGGAAAAGCATTGTGTCATATCAAATTAGTTCTTTCGGGTTCAGTGTAAATTGTGGCTCATTTGGTCAATGTTGCGCTCTTCTTAGTACCGGAAATACGAAATATGGCGGTGCTAAAGTTGACTCATTATGGATATTGTGGCATGGCTTGCACCTCTTGGCAAGTTACCAATGTGAAGAAGAAAAAGCAGTTAGAGAGGCCAAAAGTGGAGTAGGCACATATAAATGGCCAGTTCCCACTAAAGTGCTTTTAGTATTGGTTGCTAAGGTATTTTCATGTTGGTTGCTATTGACAATATCGAGAAAGAAAAAGAAAAAAATAGGATGTTATTTAAGTAAAAACCTGCCCAATGAGGACAGGGGGAAAAAAAAAAATGCAAGGCCAGTGGGATTTCCAGCACAATATAATCAGTGTCTGAAATAAGTGAGATTATTTGTTTCTTTTGGATGTATGAAAAGCACTGGTGAGCATTTTTATTTGATTTCAAAATCAGACCCTGATTTAACATCTTTATGACGACAAGAAGTCATGCTGAAGGCAAAAATAAATCGATAATGCATTCTTGTCAAACTGCCAGAAATTCCTGGGAGGAAAGTTTCCAGCGCACTCTGAAGGACACAAACTAAACTAATAAAGCAAAGTCATTTCTTTAGTAAATAAATATGTGCCTTAGCTGAACAATTAAAAATAAAACAAAAATACCGCAACCATTTACTTCTCCTTCCAACAGTATTTCAAAAGTAGCATCCCACAAAGGTTTGTATTTGACCTGAGGTGCTTTTATACGTCAACTATTTTGACAGGCGCCCTTACGGAACGCAGGCCACTAAAAAGAAAAACCACAGAGGCTCGAGGACAGAAGGCCACCTCCGAAGAAAGCACTCACATCTATTCGATAAGACAAAGTGCAGAGAGCTCAGGTAAAGAAAAGCACGATAAGCCCGTGATCATTACACAGATGCATTCCGACAGCCGGTTCATTAAAAGACCATTTGAGTCCAGACAATTGTTTCTGCATGCGTGCTCCATTTACAGTGCTACACATCATGAGTGCTTTTATACCAGCTATTTTTCACATCCTGCAATTTCCTTTAAGGCTTTTAATACGCTTCATCCAATCTCTGGCTAGGTTCCATTTAATCTTTGCGCTCAGTATAAACACTTTAAATCGAATACATTTGTTTATTACCATTGTTCGGAATAATTGCAACAAAATCAAGTTAACGCAAATGTGAGGTGTCCCTTTGTCCGGAGCAACAATTTAAACGAAAAAGAAGCAAATATGTTCAAAAGTAAGTGAGCCCTGGTGTTTTTTACTTTTAAGCAAAACACAAAATATGTGTAGACAAGCCGAAGAAGCGTTATTAAAACTCAAGAAAACATAATATAGTCCTTTGGAATAAATGTAGTGATTTTAACACAGTACGCACGTTTATTCATATTCTCATGAAGCAGATAAAGCAACGAGACATTAAAGATGAATGTCACGCGAGAAGGAAATGCCCCGCCAGACGTTTCATCCGACTGAGCTTAAATATCAAAGATGAACTTAATCAAAAACAGATGTATTCATGAGGAAAAGGACAATAGCTGGCGTACCTTTTCATATCGAGCGCCTAGCCATATCTATGGAATACATTTTTGCTTGCTTAAGTTAGAAAAACCAGGACGAAAAGTGACAATACAGGACCAAATTAAACTTGATAGAAAGAGTGACATATTCCCTCCTTACAATATCTTTCTTTGACGGCAGGTCCATATTGATGAACTGATATAACCATGTCAGTCTAAACTGAGCTGTAAAATCCTCTTTCTTAATTGAAACTTAAGCAAGTCTATAAACAAAATGCGGTCATCCAATATAAGTGATTGCAAATTAAATCCACGTTAGTGTTCTGTCACGTTAATTTCCAACAGAGTTGACAATGGCATGATAATCTGTCAGCCATGAAGGTGAAAATTACCACAGTTCTGCTCATCTTCTACCCACTCCCCAGTTATAATAGCATTTGCGAGTATGTCGTGTATTTTCCATTCAGTCTGATCATTTAATTAGCATATTTGAGCAGGGGTGAAACGAATGCTGTCAGGAGTGATGAAAAAATGACAATACAATGGAGAGATGGAGAAAACAAAGAACCTGGCTAATTTACGACTTCAGCTACATATATATATATATATATATATATATATCCATACATATGTATATATTACATACATACATATGTATATATATTACATGCATAAATACATATATCTATATATATCTATATATATATACTTATATATAATTTACAAAATCTTTGAGAAACAAAAATAGGGTAGGACTTGTTGAATAAACGACAGTCTCCAGATTTGTACGCATGAGCTACTTTAGCAATGTTATGCCCTTTTTCCAGCTTTTGTGATTTTGTAAAAATGTAAGTCAGTGGCTTGATCGTTAATCTAAACTATCTCGCTCGAAGTTCATCATGACAGGCAGCTGAATCTCTCAACCGAACATAACATTAATACAGTACCTCGGACGTTATGTTTTTTAAAGGCCAGACATAATGCGCTGTATATAGAAATTCGTCCTCAACATGAGTTTTTTGTTGTTGTTGTTGTTGTTCCCTTATGTTGACGCAAGTCACGTTTGGAACATTGATTCCCCTTTATGTCGATATTACAAACCATAAAACAGGGGTTTTGCTGTCCTTGGCAATAGCTGTGCGGTTGTTTATTCACACTTTGTGATGCTGCACACCTTCTGGCCAAAACACAGCAGTGCGTGCTAGTGTGAAAAGCCCCGGGACGTTTGCACATTACCAACAGTATCGCACCCAATGTAGCATCAAGACATTTTCCCCTGATGGAGAAAACAGTGACATGGGAATGAATTTACATTTTGGTCACACACTTGAACTCGAATCTGTCTTTTGAATAGGCCATCCTTGTCACGCTTGTATGCCGTTTCATCAGTACAACCAAAGACGAAGAATAGTTATAAAATACACAAGTTCCAAATCAGCACCACGGTTGCTACACTAAGGTACACTATTGGGTTAATTCCTTAATTAAGAATACAAACGCATTATGTTTGAAGATAGTGGCCCTGTGGCAATTATTTCCAAGCCTAAAAAGTATTTTTGTAAACTAATCTTTACTTTTGCATGTGTATATACAGTATGACCTCTCCTATATGACAAATAGGTAGACAGCAGCCGCCATCAGAATCAAGCCAATCCTAAACAGACTCATCCCAGGAAGAAAATTTAAATGGAGACATGAGTAATGATTTAAAATGACAAAATATACAAATAAACAAAGCACACTGCAACAATTGCACAATAATCTGTTAAAACGCAAAGCAGGGGCACTGAACAGGGAGTCTGTAAGTATTTAATCCTTAACAAGACACAGATGAGCCTCAATATTAAAAAGTTAAAACTGGCACAGAAGTGTCCAACAAAGTACCATTAAAAAGATGAAAAACAGAGGAAAGTAGAGGAGATAGATCCCAACGAGACAAGGCATTTTGCAACGCACACAAATCACTTTGTAAAGTGCAAACTGAGGAAAATCAATCGAACCTCGAATAAAACATTGCACAAAGAGCAAGAGGACGATTCACCGCTTCAAAGAACAAGTTAAAAAACAAATCAGAAAACATGACTGAGATGAAGAGCAATGGGAAGTGAGCTTCCGTGCGTCTTGGAACAATGAATCACCTTTTTAACTTCTAATCTGTCAAAAGGTCACGCTATCTTTCCAGAGGTTCTTCCTTTTTTCACACAAAAAAGTTTTCCTGCTTCGTGTCAGTTTGTGTTCTTCATGCTCCAGCTAGGGCATGTCCAAAAGCCCGGCGGAGAAGATACTAACGTCACAAGCTAGCCCTCGTGGGTTTCAGCCTCCTTGCATGCGTCCTCTCAAGCATACGTGTTGTGAGGACGAGCCAGGTGTGGAGTCATGCCAAGGTTACACAAACTCACTGAAGTATGTTTACACAATCATGTGGAAGGTTAGCGGGTTTTGTTCTTTTGTTATTTTACAGCGCTACCTTGACTTTGATTTTTTTCGTTCCGTGACAAAGATAGTCGATTTACCCATATAGTCTAACAATGTTTCTCATTAAAATAAATTCAAAAACCATTAATCTGTTGCAACCCAACCCCCCCCACAAAAAAATAACTACTATTTGTTGTTTTTAGGTGGGCGTGACCTAGTGAGTGACCTCAGGAGACTCCAGCTCCAGTTGGCCATTTTCAATGTGTTTTGCTTTTCCACATATTCAAAAAAAAAAAAAAAAAAACACCGATGACTCAAAATTCCACAATTGGGGGCATTTGTAAATCAAGGTTACCACTCAGCTAAAAAAAATAAAACGGGAAAGGCAAAATGTCTCTTCAATAAGACGACAAGAGAAAGAAATGCAAAATCTGTCTCAGACCTTTTTCTTTTTGTACCACAAAAGGAGTACATCAGGTCCCACTTGAATAAGCATCATCAAGTTTAATGACCGCATGGGAACAACCAAGACTGCACAAATGAAAATTGTGCATGATAATTAATGTCAAAGATCGGCTTCATGAATAAAAAAAAAACATTTTATCTAATCCTGACCAATGAATCACCATGATAAAAGCGAGCGACCATACTGATTGTTACCATCCAATTTCCCAGTGAATTATCGACAGGTTGCTAAGAACCACAAGCTGTTATTCTACATGACAATCACCATCCAGCAAGTTCTGACACAAATCATTAAGTTTGTGTCAAAATTGTCAATTTTCCCACTAGCGGATGCACTTCGATCAACACCTTATAGCCTCGCTCCTAATCGTTTACTCAAGCATCGTATGTCGTATTTCATCGTTGAGTGAGCTGTCGTCATATTCAATGTCATGCAGATGATATTCAATTAAAACTCTCTACATGACTAAATAACATGTCTGGATTGACGGCAATAAATAGAAGCTCGCTAAGGAGGCATTTGGGACATATCATCAGCTTCATCAACGCTGTCATAAGTCAGTCATGCGACATAATGGGAATCCATTTTGTCATCATCACTATTAATGATGTATTCAAAAGCATTGACCCGTGGAGACTGCCACTTACCTGGTGCTGTCCGGAGCAGAATAGCCAGCGGAGAACATCGAACCTTTCTTCTGCCACCCCCCCATATAATTACATAATATTTCTCTTTTCAGACTAAATATGTATGTATCATCGGTTGGGTTTCTGAACCAAGTCCATCCCATCAGTAGAGGCTACTTGTAGTTAACCCTCGCCTGAACACTGCCCCACTGTCTCAGTCGTTAGGGTTCCAGGTCATCGGTCATCTGGTTGATAAGGGTGAGTCTATGTGATGGGGATCTAAAGAGAACTAGGGAGAGTGTTTGCAGTTGGGGGTTGAAGTGAGGTGACGGAAGTTTTTATGCATGGATTTTGTGACAGGCAGACGAAATACGATTGATCTCATTTTTTTGGACTAAACTAGTGATTGAGCATAGCGTGAAATTAATAAATGTTAGGTTGGTGACAAAAAGGACAGATGTGACAAGCCTTCTGAAAACAACTGATTATTTTAGCTTTGAGTATGTTCCCTCTCGGACGACTGCACTCAGGCAGTATTTTTTTCCAGTCTTGAATTTCTCGGCTCATTTTTCCTCTTCTTTTGTAGTTCCATCTGCCATTCAGTCTGCTTCCAACCTTTCAAAATCCAAGTGCATTTTTCATCTTGTGTGAAGGCTATAAAAATATTAACTGAGTGTGTGAAATTGTGTTGTAGCTCAGTTCCTTGGAAAAAAACGTGACATTGGAAGGAGTTGACAATATGACGTCTATTTTATTTGTAGATGACAATTTCCATAATTTGCCCTCCACCTGTTTTTTTTTTCTCCATTAACTGCTCTTAATGCCATTGAAAGTGTCTTTTATGTGCCTTCTCCGAATCACTGGCAGCAGTCTCTTCTGATATCTCTACTATTAACCTGGCAGCCATTGCTAATTGTTACATCGCTTTAGCTCCACCGCCAAGTAGGAAATGGCTCGCTAGAATTGCTTCTGACCCCTGCGTTTGGGGGATGGGTAATTGAACAAGCTTTGGCCGTCAGAGCTAGTTAGCCTCACAGAAGTCCCGTTGCTTCTACGCCGACGATACAAGCCGGCCGACACCCCAGCAATTACCAGCTCCCCAGTTGAGGGGTGCCATGGGGAGAGGCACGGAAGGAGGGGGCCCTCATTAAGGTAAGGGGAGTGGATGAACGATAAATCTGTGTGTGTGTGTGACTGGGTGAGAGTGTGAAGGTTAAATTGTTTGGTTTAAGAGGTTTGATGGTAAGGGTCTGTGAAATGCTATTGAGGACTGCGCACACAACAGGACTGAAGGCAAGATGAATTTAGTAAATGTACTACACGGAATTGATTTTTTTTTTTGTCTTATAAGCCCTTGGAAAATCAGGCTTTAAAATGGCCATTTAAAGGATTGGATCAATGATGGAAGGAACTGTTTGGGGCAACGTATGCCTGGAGTGAATTAATAAGGATTTTAAGCCTGCTGGGAAATAAGCATGCAAGTGGAGATACGAGTGTGTGGGACTGCTCGTTGTTGTGTGTGAAAGGGTGTACGGCAAATGACCATGACCTGGCTCCTGGCTCACGGGGACAGTGGGGCAGTGACACAAGCAACAGCAGCACGGGGCCCCTATGACACGACAAGGCTTCTCAGTGGTCACATGTTAGCATGAATTTAGAATGTTCTCGTTTTGCCATTTGATGGGTTTAATGACCATCACCAGAGAACATAGCTTAGAACATAGATGTCAAACTCAAGGTACGGGGGCCAGATACGGCCCGCCACATCATTTTATGTAGCCCCCAAAAGAAATATTTTGTATCAACTTTGTCATTATTACAATTACACATTTTCTTCACTTTTTAAACATAGATATTGCTAGCAATTTCAAAATACCGTTCATCTTTTTAAACTGTTTGAACAGTTTTAACTAGTCTCTGATTTCAAAACTAGTTATTAATCAGTTTGTTGGGTAGCCTATACTGTATTGACAGTCTTAATGCCCCTACGAGGGAAATTATGACTACAAAGCGGCCCGTGACAAAAACAAGTTTGACACCCCTGGTCTATAAGAACATATTTGTGGTGATTTTATCACATATTACAGTAATATGACCTCATGTTATCGAACCACTTATGATCTAAGAGAGATGTCGGAACTTAAAAATGAGCTTGTCCACTAAAGACACACAATGAATATAAAAAAAAAAGTCCCGAGCCTATTAAAGCTCAGCCAAACCATTTGGTACATACAGTACAGTATTGCCCTCAAATTGTATTGAAATAATTCTCACTATAAGTCTTTCTTCTTTCTTTCTCCCCCATTTGTTAGCACTACGTCTACAACCAGGATGTGGCTAGTGTCACTCTGGGAAATTACTCGTCTCGTAATTATTAGTGTCTGGGCAGAAGGAGATGTTTTATTGTAAAAGATTGCACCTTTCAAACAATAAAAGTCTGACTTACTGTAATAGACTACAGTTCAAATTACTTTTCAAAGAAGAACTTTCTTTTCAATAAGAATTGACTGCAGCAGGTACTTTCAAGTCTAATGGCTTGGAACATTTTGAGTGATGAGTGACCAGAGAAGCATTGGGTTAGGGAGCCCGTACTACTCGGACTAACTGTTGTAAAGCTTTCAGAAAGTCCAGCTGACTTCACTTTTCACCCAGGAGCATCTGAGACTTTTTTCCAAAGGGGATTAAATCTAATTGAAGGACCACACACCTGCATTATCTCTGCACTTTACTAGCAAGTATATATATTTTTTTATACTTTGTTGCATCTTCTTATCTTCACTCCCAGATACCAAAGTTCTACTTACTCGATGAATCTGCCCTTCAATGCACCAGCTGTGCTTTTCATCCCCTCCACCGTAAATCATCAGATACTCCTGGAAGCCATTCCCACCTGAAATCTCCTCAATCTGTCTTTCATCTCTCGCTTCCCTCAATCGCCCCATATCGTCCCTGGCTTCCTTCGTCCGTGGGAATGGCTCGAGTGAGAGTCAGCTACATGTGGAAGGAGTGCTGCTCCTCCTCATTTACTTACACTGCACATCTACACGGATGGACTTGATGGCAGCCACCCCCACCCCGTTGTCGGCTTTGCAGTAGTAGCGACCCCCCTGCACCCTCTGGATGCCTTCGATGCGCAACGTCTCATTGTAGATGGACGTCTCCTGGAATTTATCGGAGGCGCTGCCGGCTGTCTTCGTCCATCGTACCTGAGGAGAAGAATAGAAGACCTGTTTAGGCATTGTCACTCCAACCTGGACGAGATGAGCAGAAAGTCATGTGAACACAATCTAGTGATACAAAAACAGGCGGGATCAATATGAAATTATTAGTTTGTGTGACTTGTAGAGAGGAAATCATGGACACAGTGAGTGACACTAGGCACTGCAGCACTTGTGGCGTCCATGACGCTCATCTAGGACCATTCAGCATTGGAGACCAACTCTAAAAGGCTTTTCACGCTCGAATTACGCCATGAGGAGAAACAAAGCATTCCTTCCACTAATCCACTGCACAAACATCCACTCAGATACACGACAGCCTGTAAACTCAGCCTGGGTGACTTTTATTCTTACTGTGTGTTTGTGTGTGCATCCCATTAATCCCTATTAACCCCTCTATCAGTTATCAACCTCCGTGGCTATCAGTCATGTTCTGTTGAGGAGGTCAAAGAGGATAATGGGTAAAAGTCACTGCATGTACAGTGTGTGTGTGTGTGTGTGTGTGTGTGTGTATGGGTGTGTGTGTTAAAAAACTTGTGCCATATGGATTAGTGGATTATCAGGGGCCCATGCAAAAGCTGTGTGTCTGTTTATTCAGCTCTGTTTGTAGGAGGGATTTAGATCAGGCACTCTGCCATTGATCAAACTGGTCAAGGTGAGCAATGACCCAAACTCTGCTTGGCCATGCTTTGCTGACTCCACTTGTCATTTACCCTGAGTGTGCATGTGTGTCCCTTTGTGAAAGGCAAAGTGTTAAAGTAAAAAATGACAATTTTAAATTTGACACACAAAGTGAGGAGTGGTGTTAACAAGCCGGATGTAAATGAATGAATGGGGAAAAAAATCAACAAGGATTAAAAAATAAAGGACATGGTAGATGTAGACAATGAGCCCAACATGTAGTGGAGGTCTTTTGAGTTAAAGGGCCTGTGTGTATGTGTGTGTATAAGATCTTTTGTGTGTGTATGTGCAAGAAAGAGCAGGAATCAAAAAGCGTGCTCGACTGTAGTATCTAAAAAACGCGGCTGTCAGCTGTGTGACGGGCAGAGAAAAAGGTGCTGCGAGTTCCTTCACTGGGGAGGTGGATGAAGTGAAAATACAGCCGAGTGGTAAGGTGATAATGTGAATAAAAGAGATCTTGAATGTGATGCAGATGACAGGCAGCCGAGAGGGGAGATTTTGTCAGCCTGTGACACCGGCAGCTGAATGCCATCACCTGCATGTGCGCTCCTTACTTGCTTGCTTCAGTGTGTGTGTGTGTGTGTGTGTAAGTCTCTTGAGGATGGAGCCGTGTGGATATCTTCCAATGCTCCCCCCCTTCATCTCTTCAATGACTGGCAGCTTCTTTCTTCCAAAGTCTTCTTTTACAGCAAAGTCCAACTCTCACTTCGTATTAGATCTTGACTTGAAATACATTTCATTTGAATGCCGCACATCCCGATAGACAACCACATTTACATTTGTTGAGAGCCCCCCCTCCCCTTTTTTTCTTTTAGGGTGTCATGTGCAGTTCCCCTGGGAAATGACTTGACATAAAATGCGGTTTGAGTTCAGCTGTGTCATGCTGTCACTTGTAGATATGTTTCAATTTCAAAATGTCAGAAGAACATCAGAAGCTGCGGAAATGAGGGAATACTTTGTGTATGACAACATTTGGATGCCAGTCTGAATTAATACATCCTTGCTTCATTCTGTTCATCTTGGCAGGATAACTCTCATCTACTTTACCACAACAACCCACGTCCTCAGAAAAGCCTCCACTTCCAGGCCCAGAAGAACCTCACTCTGCTGGAGCAACATCCTGACACACCCAACCTGGCTCTGTGTGATTATTTTCTATTTTCCCCTAATTCAAGGCAAAGATAAAGATAGTGTGAGGAATCCATTCTGGACTTCTGAGAAAACAGTAGTGTCAGTATTAGATTTATTTGTGAGGGTTTGAATGTTTTTAAGAGAAGGTGGCTCCATTATGGCCACAATCAGAGTGCTCTGAAAAGAAATACATTAAAGCAGCAGGCATGTAAAATTCCCATTAGCGGTCATATTTTGTGCGGTCATTACTGGCAGTACGTTGAATAATGTACATTTGAAGAGCAACCATAATATTTCACATGATGCATAGTGGGCTGACTTTATATGCGCTATTATTTTAACTGACAATATAGCTTGTAAGATATGAAATCAATATTTTTCTTCTTCACTTTATTGTCAAGGTCTGATAGGTGAACATATCATGATTTATCACGGTCCTCGAGTAAACACAGCTTTAAAGATGTCCGTTTATTCTGGGTAGCTCTTATAAACTATGGATTATAATTGCTTGATGTTGAACAAAGAATGTCACAGTGGCCCTTACATCTTTCATTTTTTCTGTATGTGGCCTTTGGAGGAAAAGTTTGGACACCCCTAGTCTGCGCATAAGTATGGCTTCTCATATTTCATTTTATTCGTCTGTATTAGCCTCTGAAACGTACCTTTTATCATCTTTAGATGTCTGTCTCAATCTCTGAATCCCTGTGACATTCTGTCCTTACATGTAAAAATATCTTTCTGGCCATGCTCCGAAAAACACACACACACACGCACAGCTTCTTGCCTGCTGATCTGTCTGAGAGCCGCTCGCTTCTCTCATCAGAGTGACACATCACAACAGGATCCAGCAGATTTCACCCAGCTGCTGTCAGACTTCTTTGGCCCGCTGTCTAAAGTGTAAGCTGTCAGCACAACTAAACAACACCAGAGGCCTAAGCAATGAACTGCATTGACTGGAGTGCAGAAAAGGAAAGCAAACATGGCTTTGACATCACTTGCTAGCTGTCTCAATGACTTGGAAATTCTCACGCAAAAAGAAGTCGAAAGGACTATTGATGTTTGCTGCAGTGTAGCTTTCACGCTTTCTCGTACAAGTGCTTGTTCAGCTCATTCACCGCCGTGAATGTTTATATTTGTCCGATGGAATCCAAATTTTTACTGCCATCAACGAATATATTCGTCAAGTATGATTTTCAAAGGGTCGATGTGGAAGAGGGTATTTTATGTAAAACATTTTAAACCACTAATTACCACTAACGAACCCTTGCAACAGATCCATCACTTTTGGATTTGAGTAGAAGGTAAAATTTTGGAGAATCTCGGATTGTCGGCCATAAGGGATAAAAAATGCCAACAATTTTAGTCTAACATAGTTTGTTGTGTAAACAGAGGGTGTGTCACAATCAGTGTCACAAAAATTGTCAACATTATTTCAAGCCACACTCGAGTCATCCAGTGATTCAGCAATGGGGTCATCACGGGTTTCTTAGTTGTAGCGCTATAATTAAATTTTTATCTGACCTTCAAAAGGCCTTTCTCAGTCATGTTTTTTTTTTTACAGTTTGAGGCATCACAAAACAAAAAAAGATACTGAAATACTGAAATGTTTTTTCCCATTAAAAGGTTGTTACAAAAAAGTGTATTTTGGAACATAACATTGTTAAGGCTCAAAGTTACAAAACAGCCATCAGTCCATCAGACAGGAAATTTCCCTGACACGTCAACTAAAAAAACTCTTATTTGCTCCATTACAATGCTGACATGGTCCTTGCTTCTATGCAAGGTATTATAAAAGTCCAGGATATATCCACAAAGTCAAAGGGGTCCACAGGGGTCGAAAGGCTTGATCATCATTTAATCCGATTAGATACTTTAATTACATATCTGACAGCGTAATTAAAAGTCGTTAATCTAGCAAATAATTGCTATCCAGAACAAATAATGGATCAAAACCAGGATCAAAAAGCAAATCCACAGCTGACCAGTCGATTCCTTATCTTAATGTGCATCCAATTTCCAGTTTGTCTGTATTTTTTTTGGAATGATCCCTGTCGACTTTTCATGCATATGTTCAGTGTTATGAAACATTTGAAATTAAGCAATGTGAGACTTGAATCTGTTCCTTCTCTGACATCTTTCAAAGTACCAGTCGACTTTTCATGCATATGTTCAGTGTTATGTAACATTTGAAATTAAGCAATGTGAGACTTGAATCTGTTCCTTGTCTGACATCTTTCAAAGCACCAGCCCTCAGTAGCACTGTGGTTTCTTTGTGTGTTAAAAAGTTTGTAATCCTTTCTCCTCCCCCTCACTAACCCATGATGAGCTTTGCTATGCTCGTTGTCTACTCCTTCTTTTTATGCATTTGTTGATGTAACGCCAGCGGTGTCAACGATACACTGCTTTATCCATCCAGCTGGCTCACTCACCGTGAATAGGCTTAAGATGGTAATCCTGTTATCAGGGAATACTACTTGGCGCCAGCGCACTACCACACACAGATACAGAAACACACACACAGAGCCTCAGAAATGCACAGACCGTATAAAAGCACAGAGGCTGCATAATCTTCTCTGAGTGAAGTATGAGAGCGGCAAATGAACACAATCGCAAGTAGTCGAAGATATACTGCAATAAATTGCATTGAATGAATGAAGAGTTGTGGATTCAGCGGATACACGTTCAGGTGGTTGTTGATGAAGATGAGTGACAAAGGAGGGTTCAATTCTCCATGGAAATTCTCAGTGGCGGCGGGTTAGAGTTGAGCGTGGGGTCAGGAGATCTACAAGAGGGAGGTGTGCACCACTGTGGGAGTGGCCAAACTGGACTTCAATCAAGGCCAGTGAAAGTATCTATCTATCTATCTATCTATCTATCTATCCACCTGTGTTTCTAGAGGATGCTGATTGGTCCAAGATCAGCTTGAACCTTACCAAGGGGGGGATTTATGAAATGATAAATCGATATACTCTCAAATCCATCTTTTAAAGAGAGTAATACAACTTTGCCATGTAGGAGTAGAGGTGGGGCTGCACAGCGCTCAATAAAACTGACTCATTGATATTGAACACGCCTTCCTTCTCTTTAACCTTGTCATACGATATGAATGACTGCATTGGTCATTTCGCCAGAGTAATATGATTCCCAAGCTGTGATAACATTACAGGAAGCAGTGGAATCATCAGGTTTTAAGGATGGTGGAATGTCTTTACAGCAGATTGCCAACTTGAATTAAATTGCAATTATTACGATTTATTCTTACAATTTAATTTTCTTTGTATTTGTAAGTATGCCCGATATTTGGATGGATGGATGGATGGATGGATGGATGGATGGATGGATGGATGGATGGATGGATGGATGGATGGATGGATGGATGGATGGATGGATGGATGGATGGATGGATGGATGGATGGATGGATGGATGGATGGATGGATGGATGGATGGATGGATGGGCAGACAAAGTTGACAGCTGGTGAATGCACTTTTTCGACAATGGAGACTTTCTGTAATTTTAAAATGCCGTTCATGTTTGGCCTCAATATACCTCCTACAAAAAAGCCTTTTTTTTTTTTTTTTTTAACTTTGAAGCATCAACGTTCATACCGCATCTTTATTTTAACCTTAGAGAGCCCTGGTAGCCGACTTTCTTGCATTTGTGGTGATGTTTTTTCACTTAATCATTTATTTTTATTGCTTCAAAATCAACTTGATTTTGTTTTTGCCTCTCTGTGTATCAAGCAGTTAGCGATGGAGTTGCAACTCATTCTTTAACACCTTCACCAACACATTTTAAGAAGTTGTGCTCGCTATCTGTCAATTCAACATGAAGTGTGACATTTAAAAAAAAAAAAAAGTATATTTATAAAGTAGATGCAGTGCAAATTTTGTCTTTTAAAATCCCCCTATAATAATAATAATACAGAGACTGGAAGCTTGAGGAAAATAAATAATAACTGCATCTCGGCGTTAGAGATCAAAATTGATGGGAAAAAATATATCTATCTGTGTGGAGATTTTGAAGTCGGAATAGTAGAGTTCACAAGGTCTATCGACTAGAATGGCAGCTGGTGTCATACTTTTAACGAATATATTTAATGATCATACTTGGAACAAAGCACATAGGAACAGCATTGGTCACCGAGTTGAAAGACATTATTATCTAAACTCCAAGCAAATGTAACGTTCCTAAAAGACAAACAAGAGGCAGAATTTGTGTAATTGACTGAGGAAAAAAGACTTTGTCCACAAACCTAAATGGGTCCATTTAAGCTCAATAATGGTGAACTCTCACAAATAAATCCCGAGCAATTGTGAACAAGCTTTTTGTGTCCAAAACATGCAGCAGATGTTCCACCTTAGCCAGCTCTTGGAAGCACAGAACCCTGGCAGACCTTTTTTTTCCATTGACGTCACAAATGTATGTTTCCCAGTTCACGAGTTTGAAATAAATCCTCTGAGGTCGAACACGCAATGGTGAACATATTTGGAATTTTCTTTTGCCAGCCCACCTTCTCAACTTGGCTCCTTCCCCCGGCTTATTAGTCCTTTACACTGCGCATGATTCATCACAAGCACTTAAGTCTTTTAAAACTTGTTAATTATAGCTTTGCGTCTGCATAGCCGCTAAGGAGTCTGGTTCAGTTAGGTTCAGATCAATGAATTCTGACCAGGCTTGCATTTCCACTCTGGCCTGGTGATAGCTTCCTTTGCTACAAAAATAGCGTGACATCATTGTAAAACATCAGCAGGTCATTCACCATTTAATTAAACTAATAGGATAAATGCGACACAATGATGACGGTTTTTTTCTAGAAACATGAGAGATGGGGCACAACTTCCTCTCACCAACATAACCCACAGGAGTCTGAAATCACAGAAAAATATGCATTGTGCCAAATAAGAAGAACGTATTGACTGGTAAAAGCTTTTGTGATTTTATTTGGATATCATTAAGTAAAACATTAATCACTCTATCGTATTTTTCCCTCAGCTCAATGGACATAGTGCTGCTCCTCTTTGTGTTTGAGCCTTGGCCAACAGGGGGCAGTATAATACATGGAGCGGGTCGGAATTCGTCAATATTAGCACTTAGTTCCAAAACTTTATGCCTCAGTCTTGTGAAAGCCTCTTTAATGTCAACTATTATTATCTCCATGCCTCATCATCTCTTTGTCCGCCCCAGCATCCAGTCAAAGGTCAAGCTTATGACCTTGTCTGTGTCCAAGTCATGTGGCCACTCAGCAGCCGCGCAGCCTCACGCTGCCACCCAATCAGCCCGCCCTCGTCCTCGCCATCGATCGCCCTCCACTCACCCCTCAAGGACGGAAATCCAAACCCACATTCCAAACCTCCTCTGCCTCGCCACTTCACTCTTTTATGGTTAGCGCCACAGCTCAAGGTTGCAGTGACCAGCAGACCCATGAATAAATAATAAAGTGGCTAGGAATCACTTTCAGAAAAGCCATTTACTGTCCTATTGTGTTCTTCAAGAGGTGATGTGAGTGAGTGTCTCAGTGTGTGTGTGTGTGCATGTGTGTGTATAACAAGAGGTTGCTGAGTGCGACTAGAACGTTTAGTTAACTAAAAGCCTCGCAGGCCAGAGAGTTGACTTTAGTGATGCAAAAATCACCTCTGTGTTGACCTTGGGTGTTTTTCCTCTTTTTTTTCCACCTACTACAGCATTTCTTCTTTCCTACATGGTTTGTTTTTTCATCACTCTTTCTGGCCATGACCTCTTCGGCAGCTCCGTCTTCCCGTCCTCCATCCATCTCTTTCCACCTCCTGAGATTCATTGGAGCCTGCTTCTTTTCTTTCCCTCTTTTCATCTCCCATCTTTCTTTTCCTCCATTCTACCTTACCTTCCGTTGCTTTTCCCCTTGTTTGCTTTTTCTTTGGTTACTTTAGCATCATCAAGTAAGCTTTGTTGCGCCCTTTCAGTCATCAATCTTTCTTGTCTGCCTTTTAACTAATCCGTCATGTCTTTGTTTTTTCCCTTTTCATCGTGTCATTCTTTTTTCTTTCCTTTTTTGCATTTCACCATCCCTGACATTCTCTTTTTTTTGTTTCTTTTTTGCCGTCAATGACACTTAAGTGAGCAGTGATGTCATGACTTGATGTATTGACTGTTGCAGTTTGCCTCAAGTGAAGCACAGAGAGAGAAGTGACAGGAACTCTTCTAAAAGAACAAAAGTGGTCCAAAATGTTAAAAAAATCCCTCAACATAATATGAGGAGAGACAGAGAAGAGCATGAGGCAATCAACCAAAGTTTAAAGTAAGATAATATGTGAAACAAAAAGATGTGAGACCAAAAGGAGAAATGATCAGATTGCTCTGTGGGTGAGTTCTCTTTTCAATCCCATCCAGCTCGGGCAAAGGTAAACAATCGGCCCTGATAAAGGACTGGACAAATCCTCAATCAGCCTCATTCTGACCCAAGCGGCCTCACCTGCCTAAATGGGAGCCTCCCTCTGAGGGAAGAGTAAAAGCAAATAGAAATAGGCATTGATTGAAAAAGCACAAAAAAAAGACTCTTAATCAGGACATCTTATGATGGTAAATGAAGCCATTACACAAGGCAATTTGCTATTCTAAAGCCCAAGGATATGGATAAAAGATTCTGGAATGAAATGAAACCACTTATCTAATAAATTAACTACAACGCATGGCCTCTCATCAATAAATGCATTTCAATGTTGTCGGCACAAATTTGTTGGTGTATTGTCTCTCTGATGGCTGCATACAGAGAGAATTATGAGGACGCTCTTGATAAACTGGAATGCAGTCATAAATAATAAAGCAGCCAGAGTAGACTTTGAGCAGCCACAGGCAAATCCAAACTTCTGCTAAAAGGAGGAGAAAAAGACATCACAAGCTCAACTTTATGTAACTTTTGTGCTTGTTGACTGCAAAAATAGTTTTATTCTTTTTCATTTGATGCATCCTTTCATTGTATTATTTATACAATTTTTGTAAGGTTTCAATGGTTTTAAGATCAATGTTTTTTTCCCATTCTCATATTCAAGTCAACTAGCTAGTACACCATTACAAATGATTTGGAAATTGTTTATTAAGTAGATTAACACAATTTAATGATAGAATAAAGTGCTATTAGTCATCGCACTTTTATCAACTGTTTCACCTTATCATATTGATGAAGTTGATCAGCACTAGACTCATTCAGTATTTACGGAAAATCCCGTCTTTGGCCAATCAAAGACTGGAACAAGACCAAAATCTAACAATAATTACTAATTTCTAAACACTTATGTATTTTTATACTTAGGTGTTGTGTTGCAAGTTATTTCACATCTTCAGCTAAAAATATTTAAAAAATAAAAATAACATTTAATACATGCACTATTGAGAGCAAGTATGAATTGTTTATTTGGGAAAATATTCCATAAGCGACTGTAGCCAGAAGAAGAAAAAGGAAAAGAAGAAGAAGTAAGAAGGCAGGGGCTCAGGTGACACGGATCACATGATCAATACAGCTGATGGAGTGCAATGGAAAGGCAGTATGCCCAAAGGGAGACAACGGAGAACGCCGCAGTATGCTTATCCTACACACAACACTGGCACAGAGGTCAGCACAACTACTCATCACTTCTATTTTATAAGTTTCTTCTCTATAGGCCTTACGCACGATTCTATGTGGTGTAAAATGGATAAAAGTTGTCTTGTGGGTGTCAAGGTGCAACACACTGTATAATGCAAGAGATGGTAATGATCCGTCAAATACTCACTGGAAAAAATGACTATAGAAAAAGTTATATTTACTGCTGATGTGTGTGGAGTCAACTCAAGACTGTGAATTCTGCCATGACCTTTTTAGTTCTACTCCAAAAGTTATGTATATTTGTAAAATTTCAAAAATATTTGGTCTACTGGCTCCACAAAAGAATTAAAAACTGAATTAAAAATATATTACACAACTTGAATATTATTTGATTAACAAAAATAGCATTCAAAATATTTTTGAAAAATGTCAGAATATTTAAAAAATTAATTTGCTTTATTTCATTTTTTTGTACATTTTCTGTACCCTGTGCCAAAGTGATCAAGTGAAGATGTCATGTTTTCTGGTTCTATATATTCTACAGCAAGTATTAAAAAATATATACTATCTAGCTTTGCTTCCCCTCATCACATTTATGACTCCTTTTTGCTCCTTTCCTTGTTCCTCCTGTAATCTTGCATCATTCAATTTCAGCTATATTGCCCCAACCGTCTAATCTTTCCCAATCGTACGCTTTTTCATCCACGCGTGTGCTTGTTTTCACATTATTATCAAGTATCAGCAATTGCTCGTCCTGACACACGTGTGAAATTAACAAGCTGTTTGCACCTTACTTGGCTTCACGCTGGATTTTACACATTGTGAGAACAAGAAACTAAATGCAGTTATAAAAGCAATAATAAAAATGTCTATTTTTCTCCCCTGTGGTTACCTACAGTACATTATCTCCCGATATTGTTTTATCAGCTTATATGTGGAAAATTTAATCATCCGGTTTCATTTTCGCTACCCCCAAGGTTTCCCTGTCTGGAAACATATCCGTGCATGCATAAACAATGTAAGGCTTGTAGTGATGCGCATATATACCAAAATAAAAAGCTGTCATGATGATGTAGAGCAGTTCTGCACGATTGCAAACAACAACGACAATAATGGTCATATTGTTCAATTCATCCATCATCAAAATTGAGCATTTTCTTTGTAAAGGCAGATTTTTAGTGTGGTGTGAAACTGCAAAATTTATAGTGGCTTACGTATGTACTAAAAAACCCAAAAATAAAGTAGAAAAGTATTAACTGGTTTAAAATACCTTAAGAAGGGAGCAAGATCTTTTTTTCTTTTTCAAGCTAGAGTGATATTATATCTTGCAAAGGCCATTGTTGTGTGTTGTATAAAATTGTGGTCAGATTTATTTTTATGTGTTTGAAATCTCATTCAATGAATTGTCCTTATTCATATTTTCCAGAGCGGCCAGATTTCTATCTATGCAGTGACTTCCTGTTCTATGGTTAGCATCACATTTTTGTTTAAGTCGGAAGGATTTTTTATTATTTTTTTTTACTTATGAGACATATTTGCTCCAAATCATATAAAATGGATCTTTTTGAGTTCCCCCGTAATGTAAAGCATTACCAAAACCACACTACAACTCTACACAACTGACAGCAAATTTCCTTCCATCTCTCGACACCTCCAAGGAAATAAACCCGTGTTTTTCCTTTTTGTTTTCACAATAGTTATTATTCCCGCGCTTCGAAAAGCGAAATAAATCTTACGAAATTGAAGAAGGCAAGAGGGCCTGTAGTGCACGCACTTTGTACATATAAACACAAACAGAAGAAGAACAAGGAGTAAACACACAAGCACTGTTTTATTCATGTTGATGTGATGCTAGTGGACATGCACCCGTGAGGAACACTGCTTTTCTCACCTAACACACACCCACACAAAGCACACAATCCTTCTGTAAGCTCCACTCACACGCGCACACACACACACACACACACACACACACCCTTACAGCCCAGAGTTCAGCACAGGACACCAGATGTTTCCAACATCTATTTGCTCTTGGTCCTAATTTGGCCCCCAGAAAAGCAGGTTGTTATTGTTTTCTTCCCCTTTTAACACCAGTGGTTTGTTTGTCACGAGGCGATTTTCACAGATTCTTCACTAAACTTAGTCGACGTGTGTAGCACGCACCGTGGCAGGAAGCGTTTAAACCTGAGGGCAGTTTCTAAAAAAATAAATAAATCTGACACACTAACATTTTGAAGTCGGTTTGCTCCAGAGAGGGAACACCAAACAATTTTTTTCCAATTAGAATTCCCTCAGGAAAGAAAAGGCTGTGACAAAAATCGGCATTCAAGCAACACTTTTGGGATGGATTAGAAAGTCATCTGTTGCCGGGGGCAGTGTGTCTGAGGGTGTTAATTGTTGTGTTGCTGAGTCATATATGTGTGAAAGAGTTTCCTGCTTCATCAGAGGATGTTAGTATGACGTACTTTAAAGAGGTCGAGAACATCGCGTTGTTTCCGACAAAAAATTCCATCTAGTATTTTTCTTATGTTCAGAATCACATGTGAGATGACGATAGATGAATGTAGGCAAAGAAGGAAACCATAAAGTTTTTCTTTTGCCTTGGCTTTTTTATCTTTCATAACTGTGAAAACTTCACAGTGAACATCAATCCATGTGGATTCTGTGCTTCTCCACTTTTTCTCCAGAGTCTAACACCTTGATTTCCAAATCAAATGCAAACTTTAAAGTGGTTTCCAGACCTTCATGCTTCTGTCTGCTTTAAAGTTGACTTGATCTGATCTTAATTTTGTTATAGAACTTGATCACAGATTCCAAAGGCGGCTTCAATGGGCGTTACAGTGCTTGATTGGCCAAGAAACTGCTGACCTGAGCCCCAAGAAAAATCTATGAGGTGCTGTCAAGAGGAAGATGAGAGACACTGCGTCGACCCAACAATGCAGACGACCCGAAGGCCGCTAACAAAGCAACCTGGGTTTCCACTACACCTGCAACGTCGCAGGCTGGTTGCCTCTATGCCACATTGATCGTTTTTGATTGGCCTTACGTGATATTCAAATTTTCTGAGGTTCTTGATTTTAGGTTTGGGTCTATTTTCCACTTTCCGAATCATGCAAGTCGTCAAAAGAATCACATTTTTGTATTCCATTAATCCATATAAAGAATACGAATCCCAAAGGCGTACAAGAACGAGGGAAACTATAAGTGGGTGTTTTGTTGTGCTTGTAACGTTTACTACAGTCTCTACTGAGAGCCATCCTGGGAAAGAAGCCAGCATGTGCGACCCATAAAGCCGCTGCGTAAATTCATTTGTTCTTCTTCACTTCTCGCCAGATTGGCTTTAAAAAGTGCAGGGCACGTTTTAAGTCAAGCGACAAAGTGAATGGAAAGAATCTTGTCGGAAGGATTTGCTTTTGTCTCAACTGCTTTTGGTTGTGTACAAACACAGAGGATGACGAATGGAAATGCTTTGTGGTTGCATTGAAACCAAAAGAGATGGAAAAGGGAGCTAGGGATGCGCCGATAAATTCAAAATAAATATGAGAATTCCATCCAGACTGGGGCATTAATGTTTCCGCAACATATCTCATATGCTCATATCTCCGAGGTGATGTTTGTCCCTAAAGCTACACAAGGTGCTAATGCATCCTAACAAAAGCAAAGTCCTCATCGGTCCTCAAGCATTACTGTAATTCCTAATGGAAAACATTTGCCAAAATTTGAAACCCTTACTTATTATTAGAAGGCTTCCCAAGAAGACAGGCAATGTGTGTAACCATCCCAAACAAGAAGCAGATGCAAAATCTCACCTGCGGTCTTGGGTGTCCTTTCACGATGCATTGAAGCACAAGAGTGTCTCCCTCTTTGATGGTGTAGATCCTCTCACTGATGTTATCGTCCTTGACGTTGCACGCGGCACCCGAGTGCACAATCTGGGCGTTGGCAGGAGCTTTGGTGCGTGCACAGGTGGCGAGACAGACAGACCATAAGAAGAAGGGGGGAGAAAAAGCAGATTATGTAATCAGTCAAATCTCGGAAACGCGATAAAGGTCAGGAACTTTATTTGAACATGGATACTTTATCAATACATGTAGAAAACACCCAAAAATGGACTAAAATTTTCAAGGCAAGATGATTTTTAAAGTCTAAATAAGTAACTAGTTGTATTTTTATGCACTGCTCTGATTACTACCATTAGGACGATCAGTGCTAGCTGTGTAGGCAGTGTGAGGTAATTAGAACACCAAAGGAGATGAATTGGCATCACCATGGTAATGGCAGAGACATGCAAAGAAAATGATTTGTAATAATACATTTGTTGTCAGACATAAATATCACAAACATTCAAACAGATCCAAAATCGTTTTTTTTTTCTCAGCTATGCAACACGTACATTCCTGTGCATGGTGATTTTTAAATGGAATTCATGACTAATGTATCCCCCAAAGGCTCGCAGTGACCTATGAAGAGCCTTGGCTTGTGAGCAATTAGCATAAACTGTCCTCACTCCCCCTGTGACGATGGGAGACAGAAGAGCGGAGTGGGTAGCAAACCAGCGGGCGAGGAGGGAAAAAGGCCAGAGAGGAGCGTTAAACCCTCGGGAGAGTCGCGGGAGTCGGGACAGCACAATGATGTGATTAGAATCGATTCACGCGGAGAACAAATCCACACAGTGTTCAACAATTGTTAGCACTGAACAGACAGCGTGTGAGTGGGCGGCCTGTTCACCTCAAGTTCAAATCATGTCAGGTAATGTCACAGCTCATCTCAAGTTCAACATTTGAGTTCATGCTTCTGCTTTTCTAACTGGGAAACAGTCGAAACACAAAAACCAAGAAAAAAACCTCTTTAATCGACAAGTGGGTCTTGTTTTGTTTTTTTATAAGTGGCTGTTTGGTTCAAGGACTTCCCTGATGATTACACAGCAGAACCCAGAGGTTGGATTCCTTGTTAGAAGGGCAGTTTAGTAGAAGTTAGTGTAGGAGGGAGGGTAAAGCTTAGCATGCCCTGTGTACACATGATCATGCTCATAGAATTTAGAGTCTCAGCATCCAAAGGATCCCACAATTGAAATTGTGTGCTTGATCTAGGAGGAGTGTGTGGGAATAGGTTCAGAAGACAGGGAGCTGATATAAATGGTGAATAATTGTCTGCTTATCGCTGATTGGCGTGTCTGCATTAGTTTGCCTCTCCGGAGAGGCGAGGTCGGAGAGAGCAGCTTCTCTGTCTGCTACCGCCTCTGGCAGCTTGGCAGTTTCGGCTGTCTGATCGGAGAAAGGCGTGACGGCAGAGAGGCGGATATGCGGGAGATGGAGAGAAATGTGAGACAGAGGAGTGATGGAGAAAGAGGAATGGGTAGGGGGGATTACTACACTGCTTTGGTGAGTTCTGTCTGAAAGGCGCAAACAACTGAAGGGAACCGAGTCTAACACCTCTCATTGACATGGAAGACAATCTAATTATTGAATGGACCAGTGATGAAAAAAAAAAAACAGCTAGTGAGGGTAGTGTCAGACCACTCAGAAAGAAACAGGACACTCAACATGTCTTGGAAAAAAGAATTTCTGGTCACCCTGCCCGATGAAGAGCAGTCGGTAAGATAGCATCCAAGCTGGCTGACCTTGCGCAAAATGCAATTTACACCTTCACCCTTCACCTTATCCAAAACTGTAAAAACAATCGGGGTAAAAGTAACTTACTTTGTGTCAACCAGAAGAGCTTGAACATTTAAGTACTCAAAGAACAATCACGCCTCACTGAAGAGTCTAAGCTTCCACCTGTAGAGCTCTAAAAACATCATTTGAAAACAACCAAGCGCTACAGAAAATGGATGAGCGGATGAGAAATGTGTCTGACAGTGTGAACTGGGACCAAATCTTATGTCGTGCTGTCACATTGTGAGGACTACATTAAGCAAGGTCCCTCTTGTGAAAATCTCTTCCTACTAACACTGGCGCCGTGTTCCGTGCTGCTCAGACACGCATCAATTGAGTTAGCGTGAAAGACGAACATCAATCTTTTGAATCTGCTGCTGCTCTACCAGGAATCCTTCCAACGATGTTGATCCATCAATCAAAATAAAAAAAAGTACATGAAGACACTGATTGAATGTGTTGTCTCCACATGCTTGGAAACATTCAATGTACATTAGTCACATGTGGAACATTGCAAGTAGCCGCTCTGATTAATTGAGTCCTCATGTTTGTTTTTTTATCTCGGCGACAGGACATCTCTCTCAAAAACAAACAACGCCATTGGAGGGCTGCTTAAAAAGTGTTTGACAGAGCGCCGGTTGCAATGTGTGTGCGTCAGAGCGCCTGGTGTATCGTGTTTGTGTGTCGTGTCTATCCGAATGTTTCCGCGAAGGGATTCCCGCCGAGGCTCATGAATTCCCACTGAGGCTCATGAATCCGTTGGAAGGCGGAGCCACGCAGGAAAGTGATTGATATGCGTAGTTACTTTATGGGGCCGCTCATGCATGCAGATGAGCTCCGTTTCAATTCCCTTCGTTCACAGGAGGCCGCTGAGATGCTTTGGCACTTCCTCTGCTATCATGGCGGGAAAGGAAAGGCTAACATCGGAAAGGAAGAAGCATCACTGGTGTTCATGCCACCAAGTGATTCCTTCACACCAGCATACAGACAACAACAAGAAAATACTCTTAGCTCACAGAGTGACGAGATCTAAACAGTTGATGCCATGACCCTCATCCAACTCCCATGAGTTCTCTTTCATCATAGCTCAAGTGGGCCTATGGATATCAAAATACGGCTGCTGCATTGATTTAACATTTGACCTGACCGGTAAATGGCCGCCGTACATGAAAGTACTACCCAAAGTAACCTTAGTGGTGCTTTCAATCAAGTACAAGTTGCTGATTATGTGCTTACCCATACAGTTGAAACACTCAAGCATGTGCATTCACACTACACAGGTCAGAGAGTTTGAATATTAGACATGAGTAATGAGCGAAAAACACCCTACAAGCCAACAAATAAACAGACTTGGTTGTTGAATAGCCTCCAAAAGAGACATAATGGCAACCAAGAAAAGCCTATGCTGACGTGACCATGGAGAAAAGAAGGTTGCAGCAATCACGGTCACATTTTGATTAAGGGTTGGAACAAACGTTTATTGAACAAAGATTTATAGATTTGACACAGGTGTGAAATCCTACGTCCTTTTGTTGAAATTAATTTGCAGATCGGGCCATGGTTATCACAGTCCATTTCTAAAACATCAGACAAACAAGAAGCTATAGCATTGAAGGCCATATCATGTTGTCTCTTTCAAAAAACTTTTCTTTTTTCAAATTAAGCTTGTCAGAGCCGTTTGAATGAAGTTTGACTTAGACTTCAACAGCAACTCCACAGTTTCTTCTCAAAAGAATCAAAGAGATAAAAATGACTTAGATCTTTTTGGAAGATGGATGGAAGTGATGAGATTAGAAGGGTTCGGTGTGTTGAAGTGAAACAAAAATGTCTAATGGAAAAAGTATCAGTTCACAGAAATTGCTGCCTTGGATTATGAATACATGTAAGATTACAATAAGAATACCTTGTACACAGCAAACACTGTCGATTAGCTAACATTGACACCAGTTTAACCGTTAGCATTAGCCTTGTGAATAAAAAACATCAAAAGGAGTTTAATGAGTCAGGCAACAGATTGTGTATGATACAGTAAACGGTTGACAAGCTACTTAAAACAGATCTTAATGTCACCGTTGATCTCTGTGTGCCATATTTATTATGTGCTCAAGATCTACCCTAAAAAACGGATCACTATGACAAGATAAGCTACGTCCCCAAAGACAGCATTTTTTTTCTCTCTGTACAACGGCATGAAAACGGGAATTCAAAGACAGTTTCTCTTAAATAGGATCATCTACTTCCTTGATAGTAATTATAACTTCACCTGATTAAAACACATTTTGAGACAAAAAACGCACAAGAAGGCTCTCATCGAGGATCTGAGCTCACAGGCTGGCTCATAAAGGTTTAAAAATTTGGCACTGTAGCAAGGAGCTCCATCCATGCACGTACTGTGCTTTAAAAGTGTTCGGTAAAATGTTAAAATTATGTCTAAAAGGAACTGGAAGATGTTCAAATTAGGGGGATATTGTCTATTCAAGTCAGTCGCGTTGGGAATCTGCTGGAGGCAGGGGTTTTTTTTTCCCATTAAAATCCAAAAGATACTTGAAATAGAAGGGGCTTTTGGTTGGAAACAGTAATCAGATCTTGCATGAGGTTGTTGTTTTTCAACAGGGTGAATCAATGAAATGACTTGTCTCTGTCTACTGTGTGTCTAATATATGTGACTTTCAATTCTTTTATTATTAAGTCCCATGAAATCCTCCTTCTTTTTGGCATTTGGTATCATTATCAAGATTCAAAATTGAGAATTGAAAGGACACTGGAGAGACGGGTAACAAACAACTCATTCTAAGACTAAGGTTTCTGATTTGTTCCTCGGCTTTCCCCACATCTTTCCCACCAACCTCTGGGTGTCTCGGAGCATCTGTTAAGGCAAGAACCAATGATGTGAGCGAAAGACAGGGGATGGTAACATCTGGTGAGGGGACCAAAAAAAAACTTCAGCTTCCTTTGAGTATGTGAGCGTGGCACCATCCATATGCCACCTAAACCTCCTTAGGTGTAACATATGGTGATTCTGGTCAAGCTAGCTAGAATAGCACGAGTGTGATGACGAGAGGCATGGAATAATACTTCCATCTTCTACGAGTGTGCCGTGATAGAGAGGAGAGCGGAGGCAGCGCAGGCCAACGAGAATATAACCTCAGGATGACGGGGAGGGAAGAGGAGAGAGCAGCTTTATATTTCCAAGGCGATGAGGTCGTCTGCCTGACTGTCGACATGACCTAATTCGACTCAACCGTATTACGCCAACTCCTTTTTAATGACACATACGGAAGCGGATAACGAGAAGAAGAATTCCTTGTGCGTGCGGGAGGAGTAGTCGGAAAAGCAGCGGCGGGCAAGCCAGGTGAAGTGGGCGGAAGGAAGGAGGTAGGAAGAAAGGATTCGGAGGAAGCGGAGAGCGGGAGTTAAAGGCTGGACTGGATAGGGGAAAAGGTGGAGGGAGGGTTGGATGTAAAGTTTGAAAGTCTGTTTCTGAATGCTGCGGAACAGAAATACTAAATGAACTCATCTATAATCTCAGATTTTAATACAGTGGATGGGCAGAAAGTAATTTGTTCCAGGACGCTGGTCAACTCTAATTTGTTTGGATTGAAAATAAAAACAACTTCCACAACCCTCAGCCATCTTTTAATTAAAAAAAAAAAAATCATTAGCAGCTAATTTCTGAAATTTGACAGATTCATTAAAAAAAAAAAAAAGTCTGTTGAAAAGACACAAGAAATACCAAAAGACACCCAAGGCAAGGAACATCTTTTTGGCAGTGAATGAAATGAATGAAAAAGCAATGAAATTTAAAAACATAAAAAAAAGCACAAGAGTGGGTCTGTCAAAGTGAAAGAAACACAAGGTCTCAATTCAATAAAGCTAAAGACAATTACAAGGAGACGTCAATGCACAATGGCCTATATGAGCCTGTCAACTTTGGATATTAATATTAGTTTCACACAAACCCACCGGAGTCGCTTCACTAATTGATCAACGACGCATTGTTAATGAGTCATCTCGCTTTTAGCTGCCATCAAGTCCTAATGAGGAGTTCGAGGTGGGATTTAAACATTGTGACACATTTCCTGTGCTTGCACGTGACACAAAGCACACCTGTTAAGTGACTAGTTGACATCTAAGGCGCATATCAAATTTTTCCCGCAGCATCTGATGATGGCGGAAGTGTTTTTTAAGATCTCATTTCTTGCTGGCAAGACGATGCAAGGTTTTACCAAACAAACAGTGGAATGCACTTTGTGGCTGTATAGATTACAAAGGCAGTGATTCTTTGACAATGTGTTATTTAACAACGGATTAAAAATTCACCAGATACAAAAGCCCAGATCTGATGGTGGTGGCTTGTATAATGACAGGAATTCAGAAACAAGAAAAAACATGGGGGGCAAGTTACAATTTAATGGAGCACGTTCAATAGAACAATTTGTCAATTGACTGCAATGTTCTCGTCCGTTGTCTGGAATGCAGACGAACTTAAATGAAGCATAATCTTGTGGCCGGCCAATGACAGGATCTCATCAATCTGTCAACTGAGTCCCGCGTGAATTTATCCATTCCGATACGATCTCCAAACCATTTTTACAAGACTGGGATGAAATTGAGAAAATAATGGATTTCTGCCAAAGACTAAAATATCACTCGATGATGGATTGCGTCTGGGCAATTTCATTGATTAGGGCAATTTTTTTTACTTTTATGGACTAACTCCAACTAAACACTCATTTTGAAAGTGCAAGTGTCAATCACACCCTGATTGTTTTAAATTAGGTCCACTTGTTCAACATCCAATACCAAAAGCTTTTGACTGCCGTGATTGGAGAGGTAATTATGTTTCCATAAAGGTGTAATTTGTAGTAGTGTAGAATCCTGACTAATAAAACCTCAGTGATGGTGAAGTTGGCACATTTTTAGGCCACCACAGGAAATACTGAGACATTATTAATTATCCCTCTGGATGTTGTTTTCGTACACAAATCTAAAAGCATTAGGCCCTTTGAGCTCTCATCTTGTCATCTGGGTACCTTTGTAGTTTCACTCTGCCTCTTGGTAAAAGCTGCATGAGTGCCTGCGTAACACAACTGGCTCTTTTGAAGTCTTCTCTCTCCTGTTGTCGTCAAACAACTGCAAGTGGAGGAAGATTGTTGAAAGTGAGAAAAATGTCTCCTAATTGGCAGCGTGCAGAAGAAGATGGGACCAAAGAGGTGTTCTGATTGAATTAAAAGTGATGCGGCAGGCAGGCAGGCACAACAAGGAGGAGGTAGTCCATACCAACCGACCATTTCTTTAGGTACGCCTGCATAATATGATGAGGCTCGCGACAAGGATTGCCCTTTTTTTATTCCTTGACAAAAGAATAATGCTCACTTTTGACCTACACAGTTAAACACAGTTACCAGAATATTATATATGAAGTGAAAGTGGAGTTTAAAAAAAAACATGACTCCACATGTGAGCTCACCTAAGAAAGTTTTATCGTGCTTTGGTGCTGCTTTTTTGGTTAAATTGGTCTCAGATGGGTTAGATTGGGGCCTTAGAAATGACAAAATTATACACGAAAGATATTTTGTTTTTCTAATAGCCATGCATCTTGGGATCCGTTGTATCACAAAAACAACCGGAGTATTGAATACACTCTTCTACGCTCAGGGGTATTGTGTCAAGGTTAGAATAGATTGCATTGTAACATCACTGTGCGGCATAACCGTGGCAACGCTGCAGATCGACAACGAGAGAATGTGTAGAATGGAAACATATTCCATAACATTGCCACACGTATATCAGAGTTCAGTGAGCAGAAAATTCGGCAGCCAGGTAGAACCAACACAGAAAAGGTGCGGTAAGACAAACAAACTAAATAGAAGGTGAAAGAAGGGAGTGAAGTAAACACAGAGAGAGAGAGAAAAAAAACATGAGCAAGAGGTAGAAAGAGAGAGCGATGTACTGTCAGTCAGTAAAATGCCACCCAGCCTGTCACATATCTCTACAATATTAATTAGCCCGTGCCACACTTGTGAATAATGGAAGAGTCCTATTTAACCAAACTGAATTATTTAGCAGCTGCTTGGCCTCGTGTATATAACGGGATCAATAAGCTGCGAGCGCAGGTAATAAAATTCCAAAGAAAGCCAGAAAGAAGGAGGTGAGGCTCACCTGCATTTCCATCCAAAGTATGTGTGTGTCATGATATGAGCGTTAAAAAAATGATCATATTGAATTGATTAGCATTACAAATGTGATTAAATGTCAGCATGTGCCTAAAATGGAGCAGATATACAGTAGTGTATTTGTAATGCTTGTTTTATGGCCTCCCCAAACATACCGAGGCATGAAGTCATAAAAATGGTTATAATCAATTGATCCCAGCTGACTTTCCTATCCCCGGATTGGTCATCAGTCACTCCAAGCAGCCAATTCTTTCAGACTCCCATTTACACCATGACCAAGATGGAACTGAATTCACCAAAAAAGTCCGGCGAGCAAACCATCAATGTCTCTCACGTTTAAAATCAATGGTCTTAATGTTGGTCGAGAATTACAAACGACTTGAGCGCCGGTGAGAATTGGCTGCTGCATATTGTCAGCACAAATGTACACAAACTTGAGAGGTTAGCCCACCACAAAAGGATCTTTGCAATTCTAGGTCAACACTAAATAACTCCATTAGCAAAACTGTTTAGCTGGGGAAGAAAAAGCTTGACCTTGTCCTTCAACTAAGTGCATGATTCCAGCGAACATTGTGTGAGCATCTTTGTGTACGCTCGGTACCAAAGCCAAATTGTGTGTGTTTGTGGGTGTTTGTCTTGGCTACACACTGCAATTCTTTCTACGATAGATCAGAACTGCCATTTTCACCTCTCTGGGAAACGGATGCAAGCAGAAATTTAGAAGATCTATTTTGGAAATCGAGCACATAGTAAATAAGAGTTTTTGCGGCTCAAGAGGTTTGCTTGCGAAAAAAATGACTCTTCGGTGCCACAAATGGCCAAAAAGGAAGGCGCTTTCAAGGCCGTAGGGCAAACTTATGATTGTATTTGATTGCAAATTGATCATCAGTCCCGGCTTTGAAACTTGTCTTGACAACGGCAATTGAAAACACATTTGTAGGGTTATCAAGTCTGTATTACCAACACAAAATAAAATAGAAACAACAGCAAACAAGATGATGCCATGCAAATTTATGACACAACTCGAACTTCAGACTTATTTTGTCCATCTCGTCAGATATATTCGCAATCGTGGACAGTGTACTGATTTTCCAAATGAGGAGAACTTAATAAAACAATTGGAAAGTTGTAAGAAATTTGTGAAAATTGGTGTTATTAGTATACCCAGGTTCAAAACAGGAAACACGGTAAGTGTAAAAAAATAAATAAAAGTATCTCTTGGCAGAAGAGAGAATGTGATGAGGGGAACATAAAAAGAAGGAGGAAATGAGTTGCCGGACTGAAAGTGAAGCAGCAGCAGCTCAGACAAGGATGAAAAATGGGCAAGACAACATAGAAGAGGAAGATTTATAGTTTCGGTTGAAGTGAATGATGAAATCATGGAGAAAACACTGTCAGCTGTGGTGAGGTATTAGTTGTAGCAGGATTTTTTTTTTTTTTATAATAAGAGCCCAATCCGAAATCTACAGATGTTGAAGTAGATTGCAGCTAACAAGAAAGCGTGGGAAAAAAAAAATACTCGGGTTACCCTGCGATTCTTGTTTGCACTTAAAATGGACTTAATGGAGGCAAACGAGATACAGAAAAATATTCACACACTTTTGCATGCTTACTCAAGCATAAAACTGTGTAATGTACATCAGCGCCTATGGAAAAAGTATGGAGTCGTTAAGTTCTCGCTCGCCTTGGGAGAAGCGAGCCTTCACCAAGATGTTTTTCTCAGTGAGCGGCCGTTAATTTAGGAATAAAAATGTAGTTCAGAGCCACGCTCTGAGCCACAACAAATTTTCCGCATATGGCTGCGTGTCTTGGGGGCCGTGTAAATTGATCAAAGCTGAGCTCAAGTGCGGCGTGCTAATGCTTAATGTACCGAAGGCAAGAAGCCATCTACCAGCCTTCATTAAATGCTCGCACGCGCCAAATGATGCTCTACTATTTCCGTAGGTCACAGCGTTGTCCAATATACATGTGATACTCTTCCAGTAATATGGTTAATTAGCTTATTAAATCCTCTGATGAAACTGCGTCAGCCGTAGAACATTAACTGGGCTTTTTGAGGGATTTTTCGCAAAATCCATAAAGATGAGAGTCCTGTACTCTTGATTTTTTGATTGTTTTAATTTTAATTTCTTTTTTTTTTCCAGTAAGATGGCACTGCAGTGGGGGTCAATCTTGTGAATAAAAATATGTTTTTCCGTGAATGGTATGGAAAAGGACAGGTGCTAAAAATATTGATAGTGGTGATAAACTGTGTTTAACTTGAAAAATAAGCCCTAATAATCAGATTTTTTTTTACAGTTGTCATGTGAGGGCATTCAAAGATTGTGTTTGGAGTCAGTTTATTTTTATGACGTACTAGATGGTGGCTCAACTTTTTTACCCTTGGTTAAAGTGCGATAAAATGTGACGTGTGAGTTGTATCTGACACAATTTACCATCGCATTAAACTATTAAAGTTACGACCGTGACTCTTAGTTTTAGCACGTTCTAAAATGAACAGTGGTGTGGAAACACGGTGTATCCGTGGCTGGCACGTCGGCAGCCACATCGCCAATATTCCTTGCGTTGCCATGGCAATTAACCAGGCTTGGGAATATCATAGTCACTGGCACTAGAGGCATATGACTCTCACATTTGGGGCTCACTCGGCTGACAAACGAATAAAATAAAGCCCAGCTTAGGTCCGCGCTTAAAGCCCCGGTTGTGTTATTTGCAGGGATTCAAGGCAATTAGTGACTAACTGCCAAGCACAGGCTCCTAACGTCTCTCTAAATATTACCAAAGACCTCATAAAACGGCCATTTCTTGCCTTATTGGTAAATATATTTATACTGCAATCTGCCTCATAATGGTGGAAACACAGTAAAGGTCAATTTCCTTTTTGAATCTGCAGTCTTGTCTTGTGGTAATTTTAGGTTGGCTAAAAGCTAGAACATAATAGTCATTGATACCGTTATCAAAATACGCAAACGCTAAGGCCATTCGTTTTTAATTGTGAAAAGTACATGAGTCTAATCTAAATAAATGGCCAGATATGTTTATGACGATACAAATTTATGTTCATCTAAATACTACTCTAAATAACTTTTTTTAATATATAAAAACATTATCTGTTACTAATATTGACTTACCTATTCGGAAATTTTCAGTGAATTTTTAAAATAATTTACCAATAAACAAAGAGTGACTACAAAAAAAAATTCTCACCTCACCAAATAAACTTCACACAAATATCACAGTCTGTGTCTGGAGATAAAAATCTTCCTTGTATACTTTTATCTGTGTCGTATGTTATGGTTCTCATGTTTAGACCAACGCTCCCAGTTAAAGTATAACTTGGTCACGTTGCAAGCCTCACACTCAATAACCTAAATTATTCACATTCAATCCAGTTCCCTCATCAAACGATCAATAAATAAGCAAGTCCGCACATTTAAGGAGTGTTTGAGTTTGGGCTTGTATTTCGATGAACATGGTGATTTTTATTGAGTAATTTAAAAAGAAATATATGTCTTTATAAATAAATGCAAGTGTGTATGTAGTAGTGGCTCAAATAGCTTCTCTTCTACCTCGCCGTACCTTTGCTGGCGGTTTAGGCACAAGGCAGAGATGAATAATGAGGCTATTATAACCACAGCGGACCACAGAGCATCGTCTGCTTCTGTTCGATTGTATGCGTTAGCGTGTTTAGATGGAAGTGTGTTTGTGTGTACTTGTGTGAGACTTTGTACCGTAAGCCTGTGTGTGTCCTCGTCGTCAATAAGGCTGATGGATCCTCGCTCTACATTTTCCACACTCGTGCTGCTACAATGGGTGCGATTCATTATTCAGTTTATGGAATAAGTCCTGTTATTCAGTTTGTGCGGGTGCATCTGTATCTAGACAAAGAAATTTTGCTGCCCATTGAAATGTTTTTTGCTGTGGATGTCTTTCTCAGGTGCTTTTTTCATCATCATCCTTATTTGTCGTGTCCACTTTGGCAGCTGGGATTGGCTCACCTGTGGCCCTATTGCAGCCTAACACGATAGAAAATGGATGGATGGATACAATTTTCTACTCCAACAATATTGTTATCATTATTTCCAAAAGTGAGTCAAGGGTCAGGCTGGGAGAACCTCCGATGACTTGTCCAGGGTATTCTCCAAAGACTCGTCTCACATCACAGAACCGGTTGAGCCTTTGAGCGACCCGTGAAATCAGCATCGACTTCACTTCAAGGACACATCGGCGGATATCGTATACACACTCCTGTCAAGCCTGCTGACATAAAACACCAACTATCTGGTAGAACGGGGGAAAATGCAATTCACGATTAACATGTCTAATTTATAAGAAGAGATTTATTGAACTTGTGCAGCACCCCTCGCTTACAATTATTCTCCGACGGGCATTATCGTTAATAAAAGAGATAAATTAAAGATGTCTTGTCAAGCTCAAGGACAGCAACAGAGAACAACAGAGAAGCTTCCGCAAAATAACCGAAAGGTAGTCACGGCGCTTTTAAAAGCCGCGCATGAATCAACAACTTGGCAGACAGCCGACACTCCGGTGAACAACATTTATATTGCGTCAACAAGTTTCAAATCAATTTGGCGCCAATAAAAGAACATATTTTCTTGGGCTTGTGTTCAAAGCTGTCAGTGCCAAGCTGAAAATGCAGCAATTCCACAAGTGGGATGAAGATGAAAGTGCACAAAATCCCCAAACATGCACATAGCAACAAATAACACATCCCTCTGGTGGACTATTTATAACTCATACAGTTTTATCTTTTTCTATCAACTATGTCGTGTGTTTTGCGTAATGTGAAATCATTTTAACTCTTTGTCAAGCGCTATAATTCTGTCCGGCCATTGCAACACAGATGTTGGCGCCTCTTAATGAGATGCGCGCTTAAACAACAAGGCAAATGCATGGTCATATGCAATTTTAATGTGTTCTCTGTCAATAAGATTTAATTACTATGTTGCATGCTTAGCTATGAATGTTTTATGACAAAGTGGCCATTAATGTAAACAAGTTGGTCATTGTGTCCTTTGTTTTCCCTTGAATTATGTCCGCATTCAACCGACAAACCAAAAAGGTCAAGTCGTGTGAATATGCTCGAAATCGAGCAGGAGTTTGAAAATGTTTCATTAAACAACAAGCAGAGCCACAGAAAATTGTGATGAAGACACCTGAGAACTGTCCGACATTGTGTAAAAAAAAAAAAATGCATATGATCTCTCCTTTCACGTAAAATGTCATGATTAATATTCTTTACACTTATCAAACATGAAAGGTAGGCAGTGAAGCGCAGTCCTCCAGCCAGGTGGAAAGACTGTGCGGTCTGCATTTCAATACCAAAAGACTCCTCAGTTTGTATTCACGTTGCTACCTGGATAAAAGTAAAAGTGTACCCACTAAGAAAAATGATATTAAGGCGCTCTGTCAAGTCTACAGAGGGGGGTAGGTGGGGGCAGTTATAAAATAAATTATTCACAACAAAACTCAAAGCAAAACAAAAAGGTGCTTTTGTGAAACGTCCAGCAACACACCCATGTTATATTTCCAGTCGAGATGTTCCACCGATATTCGCTCCGTGAGTACTGACTGATACTGAGAACTGGTACTCGTAATCTTTCTGATGTCTAAAATTTCAGTGTTTTGTTTTCAGGTCAAAGAAATAAAACCACCATTTTGTTAAAGTAAGCGAAAAAGCGTCATTTAGACAAAAGTAGTGCTTGTCTGGATTCTTATGGCATCTATTATATGAAGGGTTCCATCCCTATTCCCTGAAAATTGTACGCAAACACCAAATCGGTATTTAATTACATATAACCTTAACGATGAAAAATCATTTCAAAATATCTGTTAATTATTTCCATCTTCTATAAAATCCTACTAAATTCTCACTCAGGCAGACTTCCATGTGAGGCAGCTGAATGGATAATGGATGACTTAGTCATGAGCCAACTTCCTCAAGTGAACTTTACAGAAATGTTCGGCTTATCTGGGCCAGTTTGCCTTGTTCACATCGATTAATACAAACAGACGTCAGCTCCTCCATATCGCAGCATGTAAACACAATTACGTCCTGTCGATTAACCTTACAATTCCCTTGTCTTTACAAATCTCTCCATTCTTCGCTTCCAGCACTATTCTCTCCTCCTCTGCTGACTTTCTCTCCATAGCCCACTTCTGAACCCGGCGAACAACGGCGGCGCCTTCAATAATTCACTTTCCACCCCCTGAACAGGTTGTTTGCATTGCAGGGTGCTGCGGGCAGTAATAGTGAAGCAGAGGAAGAAAGAACAAAAAGACGATACAATGAACAATAAAGCAGAAGATACTAGATGAGGGCTTTTGATAGTTGAACCCAAAGAAAAAAAAACAAGCGGGAATTGGTTGGAGGGTGGCAAAGTGGGCCCCCGTCTGTGTCACCTCAAAGGAGCCACGTTGTCCAAAGAGGCAAAGCGTCGAGGAATGGCAGCAGGCCATCCAATTAGACAACACATTGAGAGAAGGCTCCCCGGGCACAGCGGGGATCAGGAAAAAGATGCGGACAGCCGGCTCGTGATGTGCCAAAGTCACTGAATGCTGAAACTTGATATTCTGCTCACTGTCACTCCAAACGCGTCGCTTGCAGATTTCACACTGCGATGGGTTTTGTAAATAATAACAAACTTGATTTGCCGTCTTTCCCTGTCCGTAATGTAAATTGCGGACAGGGAAAGACACATTGAGATTTTATCACAGATTGAATTTTAATGATCTGGCATGCGAGAATGAAATTCCTACCAGCAACAAGTAATGACGATGCAACAAGAACAGAATTCCTTGCAAATTTAATTGAATTGTAATTCGGTTATGAAGTCTCACAATGATTTATGTAAATGAAATGTCTGAATGGTTCAGTAAATCAAAATAGTTGAGTCATTTTAAGTCACTCTTTGTATTTTGTTATTGACACTGCTGTGCTGCGCAAACAATCGGGAGCCAAAACGATATTCCCGAAACGGAAGTAGCCTCTGTTTCTTTCATCGCACTGATTCATTGCTCCTGTTTCTTTTTCATTTAGGGAGCCGATGTGTCTCGCTGTCTCCAGAGAAGTATTTCTTCCTTTTGGCTTCTCCGGATGCCCTTTGCAATGTCGCCCTCACTGCGCCTTTGTCTGCTTTTAATTTGAACCTTTTCGCCCCGCTGAGCACCTTTTCTCCACAATGTCATAAGCTAGATCCCTATCACAGGAACTGAATGGCACTTTGCTTGTAAAAGGTGGAAAGGTGGTGCGGCGGATATAAACTCGCTGGCTTTTATTTTTACTCTTCTGACGTCAGGCGCGAGTGTTCCCTTTTTTGTTTTGCACCTGCTTGTAAAGGTCAGCACTCTTTATGCCTTTTTTTCTCTTTGAATAATCAGTGCCCACATTACATACAATGTTCGGACAACATGAAGTACAAATAGACTATTATGGATATGTTTTAAAGTCAGAAGTTAAAATTGCCACAAAGCACCCCCTAGTGGCCAAGCAACCAAATTGTGTAGTCTGATTCAAGCGCTCATCCTCATTATTTAACTTTGCCACCCACTCTTTTTTTTTTTTTGACCGGCTGCTCGCTGTTGTTGCCTCGCTTGTTTTCCCGTGTCAGCCTTCCAGTTTCAGCTTCCCAACAGCTGTCTGCAGATTTCAGCCACAATTGGGGCCCCTCGTATATACGAACTAAGTGGAGAGGTGGGCGGATGCTCGCCGCTGAATCAATCGGCGAGGACCTGACAGCGAGGAGAGAGATAGCGGCTGTTGAAAAAAAGTCAAACAGAGAGGAGGGATCATACTGAGAAGATGAGATTGGACAACATTTAAGTGGAACACTAAGGAAAAGGAAAGTTGTTTGTAGAGGAGTTGAAAGAAGACGGAAATGATGGGGAAACGCTTTCTTAAGGGTTCACGCACCAAATTTAAGCACATTTCAACTCAAGTGAAACCTCTCGAGTGAAGAGCCCCTGAAGTTGTACGAACCGGAATCTGCGGGAGGAAGTGCTTCGAAACTGGAAAATGTCAGAGTTCGGCATGGATTGAGTGAGGCAAGAGCAATCAAAAGATTGGTTTTCTCTGTGGCTACAAATTGCCATGAAAAGAGAATGAAGTGATGATTGGGCTTGAAGGCACGTAAATTCTGCTCATCAACAAGTAATGTATTTCGACCTGTCAAAGCAAATTTCAAGCCCGCCTTAAAACAAGCACAAAAAGATTCCAGGATTTTCAAGCATGTCAAGCACCAGTTGTAAGCCTCTTTCTTGACCTGTGAAAGTTGTCCTAGTTTCTGTAAACTAAAGGAGAGCAGGATGAGAAGAGAAACTTCACTCAAACATTGCCGACAAACAGCATCTCGATGTGAGTGAGATGTGAGATGCATGGCACTGGAAGAAGAAAAAAAAAAAAAACATGGCCAAGTGTGAGCTCAGAGAGCTAAAAATCTCTGAGAGAAAGATTTTCTTTTTCACTAAAAGCGTCATGGGTGAGGAAAGGGTGCGCGGTGGAGGGAAAGTGAGAAAGGCTGAATTATTGAGGCCAGACGTGTCTAGGCACATGAGGTACTTTTACAGCGATGATGCCTCCCTGCTGTCACAGAGTTTAGACGGAGCCAGGAGCGCACTGTGGGTGTTTTGTTGCTCAGATTTGTGGTTTGAACAGGCACCTCTAAAGTCACTGTTGGCGAAAATGAACAGGGGCGCCAACACTAAGGTCGATGATATAGCAGCAAAACGCAGATGGGTTGACTTTCTGTTTTTGCTCCATCAGGGGTTGCCACAGCAAGTCACACACGTGAATAAAGAACAGTGGCAAATTTCGAACCCGCTTAATTGATCCGTCATGGATTAAGGTGGCAAGAGGCCGCACCTGGCCGTGAAACACGACCGTCAATCAACAGTCCAATTAGTTCGGAACACAGCAATGGGATGGTTTATTTATAGACCAAAAAAAGTATTGCACTGTCCAATTACTGCTTGACCCGACTGATTCGGTTAGCGCAGAACAGCGGCGTCAAAGTGAAGAGAAGACAAAGCAGAGGCGGAGACTGAACGTGAAGGACATGAAGAAGAGTGAGAGTGACAGTGAGAGCGACGTACGGGAGGAGGTGGGCGCTCTGATGTGAATCGTGTTCGCGCCGCTGTTCACAAGCATCCTGTCATCTTCATGAATAAGTCACATGCCAAATGTTCCCCACCCTCTCCGCTTCATGCACGCCACCCACAACACACACACACACAAGTTGCAAGAGCAAAGTCACATTAGATAATTGGAAAAGAAATAGCCCGTCCCGATGTCAAAGTGTCACATCGAAAAAGTCCTCCATAAAAGTTTGTATTGCATGTAGACAGTTGGGTCTATAGCGTGCCTTCCCACCTTTCCCACCTATTTCTGAAAATGAGCACCGTTACATAGCAATGACACTATTTTACATACAAACCACTCCTCCGAGTTTCTCTACCATGACTTGAAGCTCAGCTCGGTGAAGCTCCAGAGTCACTTTCAAGCAAAGGTCAGACTGCACTGTCTAAAACACAATCCTAAAAAGGCACAATCAGGAAGCTCTAAAGGACTTCATTGAGCAAAAGATGATGATAGGTAAGCAGAGCTGCATTTCAAATTCCCTTCACCACTAGTGTTAGCTTCTGGTGAGAGGCACATGCTTGACTATTCAGTGAAGTTGTCAGTGTGATGGGAACGGTGGGACGGTATTTGATGATGTGTCCGCTGCATGCACCACGTATACTGATCCACACAGTAATTAGGTGGTTTGGTGTTGAAGTGCTGCTTCCACAAGGGAAAATATAATTCATGCTTTTTTTTCTGGGCCCTCTTGCCTGCTTCACAGTCGACTTATTTTTAGATATGCAGCTCAATGCATCGCTACCCGGAGCTCTGCGCTTTTTGTCGTCATGGTAACTAAATCTGTACTTATCATTGGCCCATCCGTTAGTGCCACTCCCTCAAAACAGCAGGTGTGTAAAGTCGACTATTATTTTTGATTAAAATTATTTTTTACCTATTTATTGATTATTTATTATATGTAGATTTATTTTTATTAAAACACAGGGGAACTATTTTAAAGTGTGAAAAAAAATCATTGCATTATAAATGTATAATGAAATAAAAAGTAGGCTATGTATGATATAATTTCTGTGCTACTATTTGAACTACCAAAGAGTCTCAGCAGCAGAGCTAATTTTGGGCTCACAATTTGGCAGGCAGGAAGTCACCCTGGCTGTTCTTATCTGATGATTTATAGCAACTAATTAAAGCTTAACGCCGGCATTAATAACATATGTGCAAACCTTTCATAAGTATTCTGTTCTAGTCGCTGTCTACAAGCTACGCCCAAAATCACAAGCAAATAAAAATCTATTCAACCTGTGTAAGTTACCACCAACGATATCCTAAAGCGTGTTTGTGTACGTGTGCGGTGCTGACACAACGAAGTCGGGAGATAAACTCGAAAGTTCATCCAAAGGTGAAAATGCAGAGTGATCTTTGATCATCAACAGTGTAAAAAAGTTGGTCGAAGCAAAGATGGCAACATGAAATAACAATGAAGAGTTGAACAAAAGGGATAATTCTGTTGGCACCACGATGCAAAAGCAAGATCTTCCTTATCAAACTTCAACTTGTGAATTCTGACTTGCTCCAGTCTTAACCCGGAATATACACTTCAATAGGTGTACCACACATGATGTATTCACGCATGCTGTCAGTGGAAGTTTGCTTCACTCAAAAAGAAAACTTCTAAGGTCAAACTAATTTGTTGAGTAGCATCAACATTGTTAACCAGCGACTCATCCGAAAATCTTCACACATTAATGTCTGCCATGTTAAAAACAAGCTCCCATGTGATGACATCAATGAAACAGTACACTTTTTTTTCTCATTTTCGTGTCATTCGATTCACATTAAATTGCTGCGATGGTAACGACCATGCTCGCTTTTGTTGTCTTTGTTTTAAATAGATTGACTTCTTTTTACACTTGCAATAGGCTCATTAAACACATATGGCTGTTATTAGTTAATGGAAAAGCACGCTCTAATTGTGTGAAAATCTGGATTATATTCATACATTTCAACCTCCAAATTGTTGAAAGCGTAAAAGAAAGATCCAGTTTAACATGACATGCAAATTGTAGAGTATTTTTAAAACCTTTGAGAGGTAGATTTGACAGATGGAGAGCTATTTTTAAGAGTAATTACGGGCTTCACTTTGTAAAATGGAATTCAAGGACACTCAGGACACCCTGCAATCAAAATATTCAATTAAAAAAAAAAAAAAGCTACAAAAAGATTGTAACTAATAACAGTTTTGTGTAATTTCCCTAAGAGTAAAAGAAAAAAGTAATTATAAATGTTGCAAACTAAAATGATTAACCATTACATAATTTTAGTAGATGCTATTTTAGCTCATGTTGAGATCGACTTTACACTGAAAGCATTTTATTCCAGTGAAATATCTATTTCGGATTCTCCTATATGCGTAGTCACTTGAATGGAAGGCAGCACCTGCCATATTTGCTAAGAAGATATACTCTTAACTGCTACCCAGTGCCCACCTCGGGCTGACGCCGGTGGACGAGGTGATAAATCACACCTCCCAAGACGCCATCTAAACGCTCTTATCCTTTAACCTCAGGTAGCAAGGCTAGTGTAAACCATGGTCAACATATCACTTCGGCCATAGTCCTCTGGCTGACCTGCGGGTTAATGGAAACGTCGTCAGGCTTTCATATGCGCTCAGCCATACACCAAGGAAAGGAGCAGAGGAAAAAATGGGAAGAATACACAGGGATGATAGTAGCGGACAATGTGCTGAGTAAGTACCCAAAACAGGCAGGCAGAGAGCCATCTCACAGCTTCTACTAACAAAAACACCTTGAGTAAAGAGCTTATTTAAGCATCAGGTGAAGAGACAACATTTGAAACAGGGCGGGGGATGACCGATACATGAGGAGAGGGATAAAGATAAAAAACGCTCTCATGTGCGAGCTCCCATCTAGACCTGATGAATGAAATCATTTCGAGTCAAATAAATTAAAGAAAACAACACGAAATTGCTTTGGCTAACTAGAATCTCCGACCTTGTTTTTCTCTTTTTTTCCATTCCCTTGTATTTGAAGACTGACTATACATTGCAACAGATAACATCTAACCTTGGGGAACGAGTCAAGCCATTTAGTAGAATCATTTTGTGCATAATTATAATGTATGTTTTTCCCGCTTATAAGAAATAATAGAAAAAGCAATAATATATTGACTGGACAGGCAAATGTCTTGCACTGTCTCTGTGGATACTGTTGATTGTTTGAATGGTTGAATGCTTTCGTCCCTTGTGGGCACATACTAAAAACGTCTCTGTCTAGCTAGCTCGCTATTTAGTAATCTAACAGTACTATATAAATCCATCCATCCATCCATCCATATTCTGGACCACTTATCTTCACTTGGGTCACAATGTATATATTTGTGTTTTTTTAAGTGTAGAGCAACAAGCATTCACATCTGTGGACAACTTTAAATGTCGACCTAGTGTGCATATCTTGGTCATATTCTACATACGATTATATATGGTTTGCATTATCTGGTATTTTTAGGACATGCGACTGGCAATAGTATGTGACAATTTTAAGGATAAGAAAGAAGACCTTAATTTCCTCCAGAGGAACGTCTGCTATTCTTCCACTTGCACTTTCTTTTGGCCTTTGAAATATAAAGTGGACATTTGAGAAAACAGAACAGGGTCTGACAATCAGGTAGAGCATACAATTTAAAGAAAAATTACTCAGTCGTGTGTTTAGGTTTGCATGTGTGCTCAAAAGTGTTAAACATGTAGGAGGTAAAAATCTGAATTATCTCAACCTTAATACTCCGGTCGCTTCCTTTTGCCTTCTCCCCTTCCTTCCTCTCCTCCGCCTCAGAGCCGCAGATAAATTATAGATGCTTATTAGAAAAGGGCAATATTCAGCATCCCAAACAAACTGAGCGGCAATGGACATGAAAAGAGGAAGCAACAAAAAAAAGTGCTGATGATGAGATTGTGAAGAGTTAACATTGCAGGAAAACTAGTGAGGAAAACCAAGAAACATTTCTATTTCTAGGTCAACTGCGGAGTAAGGTGCCGTAAGAAGGTGCTACTTAAGTACTGCATGAAAATTACAGGTAACAAGGAGTAAACTGTCAAGAAAATCTATGTTGAAATAGAGTGTGTGTGCGTGTTGTGTTGAATGAGTTGAAGAGTCACTTCGTGTGTGAGAGTTTTGAAGTTCGGCGTATTGCTCCTAATCCTTCACTAAGTTGCGAGTTAGCGCTTGCAAGTGTCAGTTCACGCGTGTAATGCCTACGGATTATGTTCCATCCACATTAAATGGACAGGAAAAAGGCATAAATGCAATATGAAGGCAGGGAAGTGTGGCGGGGACTATGTAGAGATTTAAGGCAACTTTTTTTTTTTACAAATTCAAAAAGTTCCTAGGTGTTTTATTGAAACATTTCTAACATTTCTCTGTCAAAACACACAAAAACTACAGATTCCCCTCTTTAAGATGAACTCATTATTCACTTACAATTTAGGTCGTGATAATGTTTAGTCCAATAGAGAAGACCTTGCTGACCCTGACTGTTTTTGAAAAACCTCAAACTATCATGGCAGAGACAGTCCTGTTCCATATATGTTAGATATGTTACATCATGGCACACGATGTTTGCTAAGCTATTACACGACAGATGCAAGACAAAGCACGCTTTGATGCTTCAGTCCCTGCTGACCCAGCAAACTGTTGCCGTGTAACGTACACACACACGCACACACACACACACACAGTCGCACAAGCCACCTGCATATGTCCGCACGGACCGACAGAGGCACCTCGAGAGAGGACAACAGTAAATGAAGCTCACACTCTGAAATCCATCACGCACGCTTTCACACTTGGCCTCCCGAATGACGCCGTGGTCGCATCTGTCTACCACGGCGAGTGAGAAACAATTACAATGTGAGGAAAAATACGAGTGCTGGCATTTCTGGCTATTTTTCTCCTAAATTTGCCTCTGCTTGTGGTTATTTGACATTGTGGTCATGGTGAAAAGATTAGCCTGGTCCCACATGCGCTGCCAGCGCAGGAACTGTGGTAACCTTCTTATTGGTGATTTATTGTTTTTTTTTAATTGATGCACACACACGGCAATACAGTAGAAACACATGAACTGGCACATTGCTTAACAGAAATCGATGGGCTTTCCATCAATCTTCCAATTTTTGAAAACCCGACACGGATGAAATTGCTCAAATCTGCAAATGACAGTCAACATCCTGGTCGTGCACAAGCCATCAGGGGCAAAAGTCATATTTGTTGCTCTAAGTTTCTTAAAAAAAATGCTTTAATTTTTTTTTTTTCAAATTATTTACAATATATTATTTTAATTATTATGTTACATAATCTTTTATTCATCGTTTTTCTTTCTTTCCCAAAATGACCTTTATGGAATATTATATTTGTACAAATGATCCTAAGCTTTGTTAACTGACTTTAATACAAAACAAAAAATGTACCGGTCTTTGTTTTTTCTGAACAAGCGGGCTGATGAATTTCTAGGTACATAATCAAAGCTGACCTGCACAGTGTGTTCTTAAATGACACTATTTAACAGACAGATGCTGGACGGACAACATGGTGGACACACACAGAGCGAGGGTGTGAAGTATCTTTTTCATCGGTAAGTGGAACACAAAACAACTTATCCAAAATTTGAAGTTATTTCTGTCAATGACCGCAATTCAGCTAAATTTAAAGTTATTTCTGTCAATGACCACAATTCAGCTAAAAGACGCGTTGGCCGTTTTTTCAAAAGTTCATTCTTTAGTGCGTTTCACTTGATCTGAGGAGGTTAAAAAAAAAAAGAGAGAATACGCACAAAATTGAAGTATGAAGAAATTGATAAATACTAATATTTATCACGCAAATTTCTCTGAACGCACGACTAGTCAGGCACAAAGTGTCCTCGTCAGATAGCGGCACAAAGGATCACAAACGGAAGAAATTGTTCATTTCATATTTAAAGGCAAAGTTTTGGGCCAGACCAAATTTCTATCCTAAATACTTTGAGGAATTGACTTTGGACTGTTATAGCAAAGATAGATGAAATTTGCTGGACTGTGCTGTGATCTTATAAATATGGACGGCCTTCTAGCGATAAGACAGAACCCAAATGGCGCGCAATTATATGTGTTGACCACCTACAGTAGAATTGACAGATAATACAAGCGGTGTTTTATTTTGTTTTTTATTTAATGCTGCATACATTTCTTACAGGTCATCCAAAGACGCAGCTATACTTTGATCTCTTGATTCAGCCTGATTTCCAAACCTCAACTTTTAGTCGGGTAACATCCAAGTGGGTGTGAACACAAATCACATCCATTCATGGCATTTCGCAGAAAATTGCAGATTGCAGATGGTTCGAAATCGAAAGGGAGATATCGAAGATCAGGTAATAATGATATTTCCAAACAAATAGTACCTTTAAACACTGCTAATGTTGTATTTGTGACTCAGCAAAGCGGATTGGAGCGGTTGCAGTGTGCCTGGGGCTGGTCGCTCTTCTCCTGCTGGGTGTCATCATAGCCATGCTGGGCCATTGTGAGTACATGATTGTGCTGTACCAACACTTGCATTCTTACACGGTTCTTTGAAGGATTTACAATATGCTTTGTTTTGTCGCAGACATCGGACCGTGCCGTGGGAATGACATGGAACAAGCCAGTGATTTTAGCGCGTGTCCCAATCTGAAATTACAATTTTTCCAATTGCAAGGCAGTTACAACACCTCATTAAAATTGAAAAATCAGCTGGATACCGCGCTGTCTTTTCTAACTGAAGAGAAGATCGCTCGTGAGGTGGAGCGAGACGCCCTCAAAGTTAAGCATGATGCCTTCAAAAGTGACACGGAATACCTGCAGGGTAAACAACAACAACTTAAAACATTGCTGGGAAAACTTGGTAAGTACTACCCCACCCCCCAATAAGAAAAATTCAAAGCTAATCATTAACACTCACCATTTTTCTTTGTGATTCTAATAATGATGGTCTTGTCTGTCTAATTTAAATCAATCATTTTCTTGTGTTGGAACTCAAAAAATAGGGTTACTTTGAATGCATTTTGTTGCATTTAAATGATCAACTTTGTGCTTCTTTTAGGAATGGGATGCCAAAGCGACATGTGGAGCCAAATAGGTGCTAAATGCTACTACATATCTAAGCGGGGCATTAAAAAAAAATGGGACCAGAGTCAAAGTGACTGTGAAAGCCGAGGAGGTCAATTGGCAATTGTCAAGACAGAAAAGCTGTTGATGGAATTGTCCTATAAAATGTCTTTCAAAAGAGGATGGATCGGTTTGTCTGGTCAATATTCCGTGTGGAAGTGGGTGGATCGTACAGATGCGTCCCATCAAAATATGTGGCTACCTGGGTACCCAGAAATGTACAGCTATAAACAAAGCTGTGCGATGCTCACACAGAGTGAAAACAATGTGGGATTTCGTGACCAGCCCTGCGATGAGAGACTCGAGTGGATTTGTGAGAAGGATATCTGATATCACAAATAACATGCAGTGTTAGTGTTTGCTTTGGCACATGTCTGTACCCGCATGTTCAAGGTGCAAAACTAACCTTTGTTCAATACCTGTGCACCAGCAGGGAAATAACTCAAATAATTAAAATTTGTCCCCCAATATAAAATAGTGAAACACCATTGTAAGTTTTGTTTGAAGTAACATTTTTTTAACATTGTTAACTGACACACATATGTATAACAAAGTTATCCACTGTGTTAATAAAAGAGAGAAGAACATTTTCGGATGCTTAACTGTTTCCACATTTCCACAACTGAATCGTTTTTGTCTACAAGTTGTCAAGTTCTCTGTTTTAGCAAGCTTTGTGATGATAGGGACATTTTGATAAGCACCTTTTAAAAATGGGCCAAAAATGAAAAGTCACTTTGCTTTTGTGCACTACCTATGACACCCTTTCCCAAGATGATAGTTTATGGTTACATACAATATATTAGGAGGACTCGAATCTGGCACCTTATGGTCATGGGCCGCGTTCTTCGCTACTTATGAACAAACGAGAGGAGGTGACGTAGGACGTAGATTCAAAACAAGGGCCAGGAGGATGAGAATGGCGGCTAGGAAAAGGGAGTGTGACCACACAAAGTAAAAAGTCTTCACTAAATACTGGCCTACGTTTTCCTGTGATGTTCTCTTCAGCAATGACTGGAGGTTTGCCTTGTGAAGCAGGGATTTTTTTGCATTAGTTTAAAATGTATACGTCATAGTATTCTGTTAGGAACAAAAGTGTTCGTGATCAATGAATTGCAAAATAAAGTAATACAAAGCTACAAAGAATCCAAGGAACACTTATGAAACAAACACAAGAATGTTTCCAAAACTTCATGGACAAAAGTAACTGAGGCTGGCTTTGTGACCCACTCTGTATGTGTGACACAGCCCAGGAGACTCCAACAGTTTTTGTAAACCACAATGAAAAACAGCTCAACTATGCCAGCGAAGGAGTGAGTCTGAAGCATAAGTTAACGGAGCAGTTGCTCGACACCATCTGGCCACTAGGGGAGCCACCGAAATTTTGTTACTTTACGATTTAGTTGCTGCTCAGAATCTGTAACAATTCAGATACTTGAAGCTTTTTGCACACAACTGTAATCTTTGTTGGAGTTTTTAAGATGTGACAAGATTCGAGTTGCATGCAAGATCTAATCCATCCATTTTGTCTAAGGCTTAGCGTGTACAGCGTCACAATTGGCTAGAGTTTTTATTTTCTCGTCTTTCTTTGTCCATTAATTCTAGAAAACAAATGATATTGAAGGCGGTATTGATCGTTCACTGTAACACTGAAAATGATATCAGGATGATTTCCAAGTGTGGTGAAGTAAGATTGGCTCATGACAACGCCGGTCTACGGCACCGTGACGAAACAGACCTTGTTTGCCACGGCTGCCATAACGCCTCGAACATCCCAGTCGGCGTATCCAAGGCGACAGATTGGCTCACGTGCGTTTGCTTTGAGGCGGAACACATGGCTGGGGAAACCAAGACGTACACCAGTTCTGCCCCTCAACGTAGAGTCCATACCTAGATAACTCATGACGTGACTAATGTCCTCTAATGTTGAATGTAAACAATAAAATGAAAAAGAAAATCGAGAAAAGAAATATGCATGCAACGTTATGTAAAGTTACGCGGGCTCCCTATAGTGATATGTAAAGCGCTGAATTAAAAGCTAAAACTTAGTGGTATTAGTGGCTTCAACTTTGTTTTGATTCTGTGATTTAACTACAGTTCAGTTGTATTTAACTTTAAGATGCAATATATTTGCATTTAATCTTTACGTGCGATTTTAATTTAACTCCTATGCAAGATGATTTTTGATATGATGTTGACTCTCACTCTCTCAGCCTCCCCCACACCTCCCACAGACACACACACACACACACACACACAGACACACACACACACACACTCAGTAAGGCAGACAGCTGCCTCACGCTGAGTCTCAGTTTTTCCCTGCTTCTCTTTCTAAGCATTTGCTCATAGGGGCTCAGTTGGTCTCCTACCGCGTAAGGAGCATGTCTCTTGATCTGTATGCAAAGTGCCTTGAGATAACCCCAACTTGTGAATTACCCCAAATATAAAACATTAATTGTGAATACATTTCGTTAGGTTTGAATTTGACCATTGACAGTGCTTAATTCCGGACAATCAAGAAAAAAAAAAGTTACATTAAGTTAGTTAGTTCTGCGTCTGACATCATTGCTTATGTCATGTTGAACAAAACGCATGACAATGGGATTTTTTTTCTCACAAAACCTTGCCATTAGAGTTTTTGGCAATCAATCTTCCACTTGCACAAAAGTGTAACTTTCAATTTAGTTTAACATCAAAACACTCCTATTTCAAAAACATGACTAATCACTTTAAATGTTTATCCATACAGAATCATTTCTACAAATCAATTCTGATCTGAAGAATCTGCCAAAGTAACTTAGAAAAACTTGAGCTCTCCTGAAGCACTCATTTCCACGGCCACAGCTAAAGTTCCAGATAAGCAATATCTTCTATGATTGGAGTTCATTCAGTCCAAATGGATGCAGCAAGAGCATGATTTGTTAAAAAAAAATATATATCTCAATCTTACCGTAAACACCTTGGCAGCGAGCAAAGGGATAGATGGTAGAAAACAACAAAATCCAAAAAAGTTCCATGTTCAGCTGTGCTCCGTCATAACCTAAACAAAGGAAAAGAGAGAACATCTTTTAAAAAGATGAGTGATTGCTGTCATGAACAAGAAAAACAATGAAAGCACTCGTACAGTAAGCCTTTTTGGCCAATTGTTTTTTTTCCTCCCCATTCTAAACCTTTAAGCCGTGAAAGTAATATTCTCGAACAAGCTCCCACTGCATGGCCTACAACATTTCATTCAATTTAAAGGGCGGGTAATTCAATCACAAATGGTGGATTATAGGAAGCTTACAAGCAAGGCATGGTAGAGCATCAACGGGCATGCATTGTATTTGGGAGCAATTTAGCGTGACTGTCCTGGTCCAAGTCAGTACCGGAGCCGGACTGTAGTAATCGGAGGGGATGACCCAAAAACACAGACAGTTGCTATAATCACTCAGTAAAGAAACTAAATACAATGTCACAATATTAGGTACACTTGCACAAAGAGTGCAAATCTCTCAGGGATGTAATCACAAACATAATTGGTGGGCTCTTTCCAATAACAGTTAACCAAAAACAGGAAATATTACTACAAATGTGCTTTCTATTGTTTTGGTACTTTCTTGAAGGTTACTAAAATATTAGGAACATCCCCCTCATATGATGCAGTGCAGTTTGGCAACACAACAATAAACATGGTGTTGAATTAAGTTGGTCTAAAATTAACTTACAGTTTTTGCACTGTGCACGCAATGTTTCGCATCCAGTGATCATCAGGTGACTTTATCCTTGAATTTTCTTACCTAATGTGTTTGCTTATCTATGCCATTAGCGTATATTGAATGGTTGCGCAATCAAATGCAATTCATTCAGCTGTCACCACTCGAACAGGAAGTGTGCAAGTGTCCCTAATATTGTGACCAAACTTTCCGCGTTAGGACACCTCAAAAAAGAAAAAAAAAGGAAATGGCACTCCCTCAACGAAAATGACCCGAGAGTTGTATAAAGCACTATAATATAGAAGTTTTTCCTGTTTTGTTTTAATGACTGTTTCAAAGATAGCGCTGCTCGGCATGACGCCAGTTTATTTTCAAACATGGTGTGTTTGATCATTGAACCATTTTAAATGCATGCAAAAGTGCGTACAGCTGCATCCTGCACATAAATCGTTATGGATACGACTAAATCAACTCACATGTCCACTAGACAGTGCCGTGTGTCCGTCTACCTTATCTCGGTGCGGTTCTGTGGGTCAGCCAGCTCCCCCGCGCAGCGCGCTCTCGTCCGGGCTCCGCTCAGAAAATTCCACCGCTTCTGCACCACGAGAAAAGTTAGAAATCCTCCCGTAAATCACTTGAACGACTCGAGAGAAATCTCCACAGTGCCTTAAACACTTTTACACCAGCTCCAATCCAGACTGCCAAAATTCAAACCAAAACAAAAAAGCCCAAATCAATAAAAGCAATTCTCCTCACACAGTCCTCCAATTGTTGCGCGGATGACGGTGCGACTCTTACAAGGCTTGTGTGTGGCTGAGGGTGGAGCGGCGTGGACCTCCGCTCTGGTGAGGAGGCTCAATCAGAGCCGTGTCTGTGGACTCCAAGTGATGCTGGCCAAGTGCGAGATGTGCGCAGACTGAGAACGAGCGCGCCTGTTTGTGCGCAGAGAGAGAGAGGGAGGAGATGGAGAGAGAGAGAGAGAGAGAGAGAGAGAGAGAGAGAGAGAGAGAGAGAGAGAGAGAGAGAGAGAGAGAGAGAGAGAGAGAGAGAGAGAGAGAGAGAGAGAGAGAGAGAGAGAGAGAGGGAGGAGGAGAGCGAAAGGGAGGACAACAGAGACTCCACAGTGGTGAGGTCGCGAGGAACAGGTTGTCCGAAAAGAACACTAACAGGGAGCTCTCCTCTTGGTTCCGATGGGTCACCATGGGGAGTTGTGCACCATTTGGGAGGCGTTCAACACCAATTAGGAGCTAAGAAAGGTTTTTGGGGGGGGGGGGGGGGGGAGAGGGAGTGAGGGAGGACTACTAACCCCCTTGCCTGCAGACCAATTAAATGTGACAGTCAGAAAAAGATAGACGCACTGATTCCGTCCCTCCCCTCTCGCTGTTACTTCAGAATGGTGTACTTAGTTGTTTGTCCACAAGAGGGCCCACTTTCAGCTCAACACAGCTGTACCTGTACTCAACTGGACGCTTTATTAGGTACCCCACTTGCATTATAAAGAGCTATGTAAAATCAGAGCGGTATTATTGTGACTGGGTACACTAATTTACACTATTTTTAGTCAGAATTTTAAACTCCTTCCATCCGTTGATGCTTGTGTGACATCAAAGTACCAAGTTTAGTTTTTTAAGAATTGTAGCTTCAATTATTTTTCTGTGACATTTATTTAAATGGCCTATTAGAATATTGGGGGGGTCAACCACATGTTTATTAGCATGACAAAGGAGGCATCTAGTTATTCAAATCTCATTTTCAACACTGAGTTTGTGCTTTTATTTATTTCTTAGCTCCTTACTGCATTGTATTGTTGCGAATATTTTTGGTTAACTAATATGGACATTGTGTTAATATTAAGATGTACAGATTAATGCAATCAGGTCATTATTGTTGTTGTCTGCTTGCAACTATAAAGCACAGTACATCTTTAGCTATATGCTTAATGCTTGTAGTCTATTTCAGAGCAATATATTCATCTGTTAATATTAAGTATGAGTCATGTAAACAATAGGTCTTATTTGCTATCATGATGGACAAATACACAAAACATAATAGTATTGATAGATCAATCAGTTTAACGTTATGATCATCATTGCGGTTGTTTGCATTGCATTACACTGAGACGTGTTCCTAATATTTTGACCCACGTACTGTATGTACCTCGCTGCAAATTACACTCACAATTACGCAACATAAATATAATCGTATCAATTGACCAGTGAGTACAGACTGAAAGCGTTAAGTACATAAAACAATTTTATGTGATGACATTAGCACAATTTGAATTCTCATCCTGCTTCCCCACTAAGCAGGAATGAGCCTCAATTCAATTTGGACATAATTCAGATAAAAATACAACATAATTTAATGCAATGGTTAAAGTATCCTTGTAAGAAATGACATAGGACTCTAATGCAGGCAATCACATCTGGGTAATATTCTTGCAGACGTCTGAGATGAGTAAACTGGAGATACATTAGGGAAGTGCAGCTATTGATAAGCAGCCACTAAGACATATAATATTTATTTTGTTTGTTTATGCATTTAATATGTTCAAAAGGTTTCTTTCACGATTTCCCTTTCCTTAGAAAATAGAAAAAAAAGTCCACGCCCTGACAAATTTGCAAGCAACACAGTCCATCATTGTTGAGGTTTGTGGTGGACCAACTTAGAGACAATGCAGCAAACACTCGATACGATGGGATTTTATTTAGAGCAGCCATCAGAGAGCTGCATACTGTAATGTGATATGAGAAGCTTAGTTAACGCTTTTTTCTCTGGCACCAAGGCCTGTAATTGATGTTGCATCAGTGCAATTCAATAAGAGATCCAAGTGCTGTATATCAGCGCTGAGCACTTCGCACACACTAACGGCTAAATGGACAGGAAAGATACACTTGAGACCATCAATAACTTCATTGTATTTGTGCATGTGTGTTACACAAATACAAAAGAAAGACAACTATTAAACTTTGATGTCAGTCTCCATGGCAAATTAAACATGTTTGAAGAATAGATTAGAACTGGTGGATGATGAAGATGACACTGTGCTAATGAACTACTGGAGTGAACAAAGGCTTCATTTGAAATAATCCTTAATTTCTCTGTATGCATTATATGATTCCAATTTGTCCATTTCAAACAAGCTAGACATCAAAGGTGTGGGTGGATCTGTCTAGAACACCATGAAAATACTTTTTTAATCACACCCAACATTAAATAAATATTTGGTGTGCATATTTAGCTCAGCCAATCATAGTGGTGGATCGAAAATCTAGCTAAAAAAAAAAAGAAACAAATATTTCAACAATGTGTGTTTGTTGGACACCAGTACTCCGGATTCTTACATTTACATGGCAACAAATAGAATCTTAAATGTGATTGGTCAAAAAAACAAATAGTGTAGTTTCTTTTGGCTTGGTAACAATTAGAAAACACTCAGACATTATTAAATCTATGGAACATTTGCAAGACAGACCAACATGAGACAAAATGTTGTGGCTGGTCGTCATCAACTTCTCCTCTCACCAAACACACAAACACACACACAAATCCAGAAAGGGCCATTTTTCACTGGGTAATTGGCGGAAAGGCACACGCTCTCGGGATTCGATAATTCATAACCTCCTCCCTTCCGATATCGGATCGTGTGTAGAAATGGTCTGAGACAAGGGGTGAGGAGCTGGTGGGTGGAGGACGAGATGGAGGGGCTGCATCATTAGAGAGGAGAAGTAATGGCTCTTATTGATCTCCTCACTCTCTTGCTCTCCTCACCATTTCATGTTTAAAACAACACTGATCCTCATTACCTCGACAGCTGCTGACACCCTGATCAGCGCGCTGGGAAAGATGCAACGTGAGGAAGAGGGGAGGAATAGGTGAGGAAGAACTGATTGGGAATGAAAAACATCACACAAGGACAGAGGGAAAAACATCAGTCTGTGACGATTTGTTAATGACTTACTCTGTCGTTAAAAAAGTCATTCCATTCACGATGCATGGTTAATGTAACAATTTAAAAACAATAATAATTGATTTAAACACATTTTGAAACTATTAACCTGTCATTTTTAATCAATCATTGAAGTAGGGGGAAAAAAGGGTTAGCCTCTATTAATTTTTGTGCTCTCCTTCACATTTGAGTGCTTATTAAAAGTGATTGTTTGCTTGTTTAGGTTGTTCCAAACAAAAAATATTGGATATTTGTTTATTGAAAATACATTCTTCTTTTTGTCTAAGCTTCGTTTTGCTTCCCGGGACTTGGGATCTTTTGCCTCAGGCTCCACCACGCAAACCTGACGATGTCTGACACAGTTCTTGCCATAACGTGATGAAAAATATACGGCTGAAGCATAACAAATATTTTTATTCAACAAAAGGATAAATAAGAAGACAACCGACTTTTTGCATTTCCATTTAAAAGAATATGTTGACAAATTCCTCAGTGTTTCTTTAGACTCCAAATCGCAGAAGAAAAAGAGCTGAAAACAGAAGACGTTAACTTTTATGCACCACCATGGGGCTGTGTGACATATCTGCTCGCAACTTTGACACCACAGGAGCTTTTACTTCAAAAAGTCTCTTCATTTTTTCACTTTGGCCGCTAATGCCCTCGGCCTCTGTTTTTTTTTTTGTTGTTGTTCCATAACAGCGCACAAGCATTCAACACTCCATTTCTGTAACAAGCCTATTCTGGAACTATAGGAGGGAGGGAAGGGGTGAGGAGGAGAAAGAAAGCAGTCAAATGGAGAGATTGGCTCCTGAGGGGATGATCCTTGTTGTGGTGGCATTTCCAGGGTCAGCTCATTGCATCCCGAGCACTTAACAAGAAAACCACTCGAAAGCCGGACGAGTGATTACTCTAATTAGCTTTGCATTCTCCCGTGCAACGGTACGAGTGAGCGCCACAAAAAACAAGCTACGGCCCACCTCGGCAGATCTAGCGGTAAAGCCATCTGAAAGCTGCGATGCCCACAGGAAATCATCAGTGGAGGAGAAATGTCAGCCCTCATCTTCTGACCCCGCAGATAAAAACCATGCACTTTATCAACTCACTCACAGCCCCCGAGAAGTTAGCATACAACCAGCACACACGCACACACACACTTTAAGATGCTTGACTGCTACGACATCAAAAGCTGTGTGACAATCTTGCTCATTAATAATGAATGATTTGCCACAAAGAGTGTCTCGAGGTCTCTGCAGAAGTGCACTCAGTGTGTGTGTGTGTGACACACTGATGGTAGTTATGTCAAAGGCATTCTTGAAAATCTCTTACGCAATCAATTACTTCACTGGTCAAATGTGGACGAAAACCGCATCTTGCATAATAACATGTGCTCCTAATACAGTGTTGCCTTGGGATACGAGTTTAACTTGTTCTAAGATCACGTGTAAAGCATGTGTAAAGCCATTCACACACATTAAACAAAAGAATGAACCCAATAAAAAGACACAATAGGTCCCTTTGGAGTATTTTCTTTCGTATTGCGTGCCCCTTGTTTGCTTCGTCAATTAATGTGGGCATTCACGTAGATGGTTTTTCTTTCTCTATACAGGGGAGAGAGAAAAAATCAATCCATTCCAATAACACCCAAAGAAAAAGAGTGCACTGAATGTTATGTGCAAAGAAATTCAATTGGTAGCAACCAGATAAGGAGGTTACCTGGTTAGATAGGAGAGGCAGGAGTGTGAATGCTCGCAAGCTGGGGAATTGAAGCTAGCATGTGTTAATTGAGCGCTACGTAAACAAGTCCTGATGAGAGTGACTCTGAGAGGTTGATGACAATTGACTCGGTATCTCTTCATTTTTAATAGCAATCACAGCGTCACATTGCAGCGGGTAATTATGATTTTCCGGCGAACAGGAGATGAATCCAGCGGGAAGCCGAGTAGCTTTGAATTAGTTGTTGTCTTTAATAGACACTTTCTTTCTTTATTACCTATAAATGATGTGTTGGGCTGTACAGCCCCAAAACAAATGAAACTCAGTGTTTAATATTTTCAGAGTTTTCCACCACATGGAGCGTTCTATTGGGACATTGCTTTCTTGTGATGGATTTGTTCTATTACCAATTTGGCTTCACGGAGCGACATTCGAGAAATGTATTTTCTTGATGAATCTGATTTATGTTCAATTTGTTTCCCCAAACAAGAAATCTCATGCAAAGAAATATCCAATGTCACATAACGACACGAGGAAAATGTGTCTAAAAATGGTCAATTGGTAAAATTGAAATGAATTGAATCCATTTCAGCTTCTGGATTTTCCTCGTACGTGATTGGGTGTCAGGAAGAGAATATCTCACCACTCACTGATGACCCAAAGGAATTTTAGAAAACTCAAAGATGGATGTAAAATGTGAGAATATGTACTTCCCAAGTTCCCTAAAAGTTTATGACATCAAATGAATATTATCAAATCACACCTCTAGAAAAAAAGTTGTATTTTATATTTCTAGTTTTACTCCGGAATAAGTAACAAGGTTTCCCTCCCACACATATACATGAATTTGATCAGTGCCTGGGTGAAAGCCAACCTCCGCGGAGTTATCCAATATCATGGCTCACCCCGGATAAAAGACATTTGTTCTTCCCACATCCATCCACCAACAGGATGGGCGTGTGCAATTTGTTCGCCACGGCAACAAGAATTAGACGCAATGCTGAATTTATGTTTCTGCCTCTTTCAGATGTGATGTGCTAGGTGTCATAGGGGAAATTGTATCATTGCCTGTGTCATGGAATCCGAGAATGAAGTGGGCGGGGCTACTGTGATTGTGTGAGGATACCTTTTTTTTTTTCAATCCTTTCCAATCAATCTAATGAGCTTTATTGCAATGGAAGCTCCTTCACAATAATGGACGCTTAAATCAGATAAGATATCTGAGGACATTGTGCGCTTTCAATACAACAAATTATTTCAAGTAGAGTACATGATTACACATTCTGATTAGTAATTCGTGCAGTATCAAATGATATGTCAGTTTTATATATTAGATAAACGTGTCTCAAAGTTAATTACATTATATGCAGAATGTATTTGAAGGCTAAATCGTGTGTTTTGGACAAAGTACACATGTACGGTGACAAAAAAATGCATCACGAAAGCACTGAGTGGAACATACTCACCGCTCAATCCATCAGCAGAGCTTCATCAGAGTCTTTTTTTCTCTGTTCACCGCTTTATCTGGCACTATTCAAGGAAGTCATCCAGAAGAAGCGAGATATGCCATCTTCTTCTTTCTTAAAGGTCAGACGGAGAAAAACGTGTTCAGTTGACAGTAATGGCTTGCCACTCTGGGATTGGATCTTCCATAGTGCGGGCTGATTTTCTTTTGAACCTGAGCAAATGTCACAAGCGGACATGATGAGCTAGAGTTCACTTATGTATCTTCGGGAATGGGGATGCATGCTCATAACACACTAAGAGGCATTTTGCATTGAATTTCATACCAGATCAATCAGTTAGAAACCTTTTGGAAGATGTGGTGTATACATGCATACATTTCCCTAATGAAAGTGTGTGAAATCTAACCTCAGGCTAAGTGGCTTATAGTGTCGGATGACATTACATCTACAAGTAGCGGGCAGTCAAACGCCCACTATGCGCTCAATAACCTCACTACATCATTTACTGGAGAATCTCCATGGGTGTCAAACTCAAGGCCCGGGGGCCAGATACGGCCCGCCACATCATTTTATGTGGCCTGCAAAGACAAGTTTTTCATCGACTTTGTGTCATTACTAAAATTACAAATTGTCTACACTTTTTGAAAAATAAGAGTTATTGCTAGCAATTTTTTGTATTTTTAGCATCTTTTTAAACTATTTGAACAGTTTTTACTAGTCTCTGATTTCAAAACTAGTTATTCATCAGTTTGTTGGGGAGCCGATACAGTATGTATATAGACAACGTTCACAGTCGAGGGAAATATGACTACAATGCGGCCCGCGACACAAATGAGTTTGACAGCCCTGCGCTACATGAACCAAGGCACACCAACCTGTCCCTTATCTTATTTTGTGGGAACCCTAACATAATATTACATAATTTACCCTAAATTTGGCTCTATTGGTTGTCATTCTTACAGCCAATTTAGAATATAAGGCACAGAATTTTTGTCCTTCACAGTTTGACATTTACAGGAAGTGATGAGTGAATCAAAAAAGATGCACGAGATCCTATTTGTGCAGAAAACTTGACATCATCATCTGTATCACGGTACTTTTTCAAAACTTCAAGTCAAAAAACAAAATGTTTCAGATGGAAGGTGGCGGCATTAAATCAAGTTAAGACTGTCAGAAGAACGTGTCAATCAAAACTAAACCTAATCATTATTTAACAGCTCTTATATTGGCCTGACATCAGAGCACATATTCCTTTTTATAACTTTAGATTTAATTTGGCCTGACGTTGTCTAACCTACTTCATGAGAAGATGCCAACTTCCAGGAGTTCCAAAGCAGAACTCTAGTTGCACTAGCATTGGAAGCCCTCCAACGCCAACCTTGGAAGTTGCATTTTGATCAAGTCGACATTTCCTGTTTCTGTTTTTCCTACTCACTACACGAATTAATGCAGCTTGGCCCGCCAAGACTCATTGCTGCTGTCAGAAGACTCTTTAGTTTAAATTCTCCATTAGAAAACACGGGCGCGGCCACATATAAACATATTAGTTAAGTAGATGAGAGCGCCTTTATAGCCGCTCCCTTTGTGAGTTGCGAACACATGCTGACATCACCATAATGAATTGGCTGGGATGCAGCAGATGGCACGAAGCCATAAAACACATGCGGAGAAAACGTGTCTAAAAATTCAAAATGCTGTTCTATGCAGATTGCAAAATAAAGAAACCGAGGAACGCCTGGTCCAAGATCTGATTACCAACCACTGTGCCGAGGGTCATGGGGCACCCCTGACCACCACATATCTCCGCCCCTGCCTGTGTTCCACGCAGAAAATGAATCTTAAGTAGTACACATTAGTAAGCAGTTCAAGAGTCACTTTTTTTTATCTTGTTTTATTCTCATTAAAAGGGAAAATAAGCAGGAGGAAAGGAAAATGTAAAGTCATGTAAAGAAAAAAATATATATAACAATTTTGTAATATTTTTTAATCCCCCAAATACCATAACAGAAAAACTCTACACTTGGGTGTAAGTCAAACTGAAAAGCAAAAAAACAGGTTAAATAAAAGTTTTCTTCATGGTACACAATATTCAATACAATTTTTCTTAAGTCAACATTACAATTTCATTTTTTTTAACAGGAGGATTTACTATTTGCTGCGCCTCATCTAGGAAGAGGGAGGAGAGGCAGCAGAGAGCAAAAAGAGAACAAATAGAGTATCTTCAACAAGATTAGTTAGAAATCAAAACACTGGCCAATACTGAGGACCGATTAAGTACCTGAAGGTGGAAGAATGAAAAACCCAATAACCCTGCTCATGAAGTGAAGACCTTTAAAAATATGTATAACCAAAATAATAAGCTGAACCACCACCAAAACCCTCAAAGAGAGGAACCGCCGAGTCAAAACAGCTCAGCATTAGTCAACGTAGCGCAAACGGCAAAGTGTGTATTTACAAAAGTGTCAAAACGCTGGAAGAGGAAGTACAATGCAGGCTGTCATGAAACACAGACAACTTAATACAATGTGTGGGATATAATAGGAAGGTTTTTACCAAAACGGACAAAAAGACAATCATATCAGTGTTCAATGAAAACCATGTATTTTCAAATAATTTTACCTTTTTATTTCCTTTTTTTTTTTTTTGCTTGAAAGAAATAATGATTTTCGTTGAACAACAACACATGTCTTACTCAGTCCCAAAATAATAAAAGACAGCCTGATGGCATTTGAGTCAAACTCAAGACTTGCAGATTGGATGTCCTGCTTGGACAAAAATCCTAAATGGAAATACAGAAAGAGGAGCTTGGAAAAAAGAAGTTTCCATATCCTGAGGTGGGTAATGACCAGGTTGGTTAGGATTATTAGAGGCGGCAGAGTCCCACAGTTGTACGTCTTGCTTCGGTCAAACAAGCAGTTGTGGATGATTTCTTGTTGAGGTAACGAGATTCAAAACTCTCACTTGCCCTCTTCATCATCATATTCTCTTTTCTTTGAGGTATCATCATCAACCAACATCCTGGACAAACGTCTGTATCATTTGTCCTCATAATGCTTCTGCTCATTTGTTAGTCCACTCACACGTCTGAATTCTGGAGGGGAGGCGGGGGGGGGCAAAGAATTGAATAGTCCTTTTGCTCTCTCTGGCTTTCATTTGTGAACTGGGATTGTGTTTAGCAGCAGGGATACAATCAAGCTGACAGAAGCACAAAAAGTCTGGGATGAGTGTGGATAAATGGGATTTAAAGAGAGCGAGCATCCTTTTAAATGAATAGACTGTACAAAAAAAAGAGAAGGGAGGAGGAAAAAAAAAAAAAAAAAGAAATCCCTGCTAGGGCTTTTGTGTAAAGATTCTCTCTTGGGCGACGCTCAAGAGCACTCCTCTCCGATGCGCTGGCAGGAGCGGCCTACTTTTCGGTCCAGTTTGACCATTTTGAGAACGGCCTCCTGGCGCCCGCTGCCAAGGTGATCAAAAAGACAGTCGTGTTGCTCCGGGAGCCGATGGAGCATACAGAAGACATAACCTGGACGTGGTGGGAGGAACAAGGTTCAGATCATTTGAACAAGACCCATTAGTTGTGTCGCGTGATTCAAATTTTGCACTGTAGCAAAACTAGCCACCTATGGTCAGCTGCACTTTAGAAGTTCGACCGTATCCTAAAATTTTGGTTGGACCAACGCAATGAATATTTTTTTTTTCTCAGTCTATAAACATAAAGGCGGCAGCACTCAAAGCCACTGATGAGTGTTGCCACGCATAACAAATCTTATTAGTTGACATCTTCTTAAATCCATTCATTAATACACATAATAACACTGTTGGCATTCAATGAGCAGTGATTAAAAAGCCCAGTTTGACAGCAGCTTGATATGCAATTAAAAACACTGTGATTGGGCAGCGCGCCAATGGAGTGGAAGGGAGAACATTATGTAACATTAAAAGCCTCTCAACGGGAATGGATGAGGAATATTGCCTTGACGAGAAAAAATAGTCTATGCACTATCATACTTCAAAACATTTACCTGAACTGTTTTTAACGTCCCCAATCTTACTGTATAAACTGTCACGATATTAAGTATCCAGCAGAACCACAAACCAAGTAATTACTACAACAATTGAAATGACTCTAATTGCATCTTTTCAAAGTAAACAATAGACTATTTGGCACGGATGTCCCATGCACAAAAAAAAAAGGGAGTCAATTTCCAATTAAAAACGACTCTGGGGGACTTTAAACAGATGTTCTTTAAAAGCAGTGAAGTCTGGCTGTGACTTTTTAAGTACGTTCATTTATATGCAAACAAGTTGATTAGCAAGCACAGTTATTGGTTTAGACTGCATTAGTATTCCTTGCAATTGTCTTGTTTCATGTTCAAAGTGAATCATTAAGGTGATCTCTAGCGGCCCCACACTGACCCCCCCACCGCCCCACTGACTATTTTTTGTCCAGTTGGACGAGTAAATATTGGACTATTAGGAGCCTTATTTTAACTGAGAGGATAGAGTGAGGATTCTAAAAGTGTGTTGTCATACCACAGCGACAGGAGCCCAGCTCTTGTTGCACCAGCTCCAGTTTGGTTTGGCAGCGATGGCAACGCTTGCGGCTCCGCTGTTTGGAGCCGTCGCGAGACGACGCAGAGGATGATGATGATGACGCGGAACAAGATGATGACAACGACGACGATGACGACTCCTCAGCCGCCGGCACTTCACCCACTCTCGCTCGCTTCTCAGGAGAGCTGTCACTTTCTGACTCGGAGGCTGCCGACACACAAAATACATAAACAATGACGCAAAACAGGAATCGCGCCATCCATCTTTTGGATGCCCCAATTAATTGCTTGTCGTATCATCCATTAATACAAACCACAAAAAAAAAAACAATGGAGCGTAACCACAATATGTATTTCTGCTGAGAAGACAGTTTAAGAGAAAGTGTATGCAGCTGCAGCACAGTGTATTCCAGAGGAAAAGCTGCTTAACATCTCACCATTGATCCAAAAAGAATTACATTCTGAGAGTATCTTAAGGGATGGAAAGAGAATATGAGCGACGAGTTGAACAGCTTTAGGAGAGGATTTATTCCAGGCAGGACAAACAAGTTTGTATCAATATGATTTGAAAATAAATACATAAAATTAATCCAGGGTGACATACCCTTACACATTTTGGAAAAATAATGTCAGTTAAACAAAAAAAATGTTTTTGTTTTTTTTCTTTTGCCGTGTTTGGTTTTTGCTCTTCTAAAATTTAATTAAATCCCATTAAATATAAAGCAAATGTGTTATGCCTGATCACTCCTTCAAAGCGTGGTACACATTTTGCCAGGTTACAACTGTACGCTAAAATACATGTACAGTGTACTTGAACGAATGCCAAACAATGAGCCTCTCTTGCACATTAGTGTTTGAGTCTTGCTCAAGTCAAAAGAGCATGAGAGGACACAGGAACAGTATGTACCTGCAGCCAGTTGAACCGGTCAGCACGACTTTTCTCATCAATCCTGCAGACTTTTTCCTCTGGCCGAGCCGAATGCAGATCGGCGCTCAATAAATCTCTGGGAACTAGGCCAAGCTCAGCTGCCAGATTCTACCGCTCCGTACCATCAATATGAGTGTGAGAACACATCCGACTGCACCAGTAATTGTGTGAGTGTGTGTATATGTTGTTAGCACATGACCGCTCTCATCCCTGGCTTTCATCTATCCTGGCAAAACTGTGTCAAATTGAAAACTGCTCAAACTTACCTGAGGTACAAGAAAAGGTAAAACATTTGGAGAATTAATTGTGGCATTTTGATTCCGATGTTAAATATGTAGAGAGAAGGTTTGAAGTTAAGTCTGGAATGGAATGACATTTGAGTACAGTAACCATAAAAAAAAAAAAAAAAAAAGACTGAAGAGTAATATATAATAGGACTGACTCTGTGATTGAATTAGTCACTCGACGAGATGAGCCATGGTTGCCATGGCGATAGCAGAAATGCCATTTAACCTTTGAAAGCTAGTATACAGTTTAAGGCCAAAGTTTAATGCCATGCTGTTCTTCATCAACAATACTGACTGTAAGTCTGCTCAACTAAAATAGACACTGACGACAAGTCCCTTGCTTTAAATGCAGCAGGGCGGGATGTTTTGCAGTCTCGGAGAGACGTACCTGATTCAAAGGAGCGTTTTGTCGGAGTGGAGAGTGAGCTGAAGGCTGTGTCTGTGCTGCATACTTCTGCAACACAAATGAAGTTCAATAAGACAGGCAAGAGATGCGCGACAATTACTAAATGCTGTTTACTGCCATACAAGGTTCATTCTCTGCGAGAGACTTTGACAGTGTATTGAATTTTTATTTTTTGGAAAAGGCATCTGAATCATAAATAATTCAACAACAAATACTAGGAATATGGGGGGGGGGGGGGGCATAATATTGACATGAGGGAGGATAGAACTGAAAGTCTACTGGATCATGTGCTGGGTTAGCTTTACCTTTTATTACATTTCATCTTAACATATAAAGTAGATTTACTGTGGCAGGCCAATTTCAAAGTCAGTGCAAAAATATGTGAATGACTACACTGTAAGAAGTATAAGTAGGGCAGCGTTTTGCTGCAAATGTCGGGACAAGCCTTAGCAAATGACCTTGCCACCAGACAGGGGTGACAGATGTCCTGGCAATTGCAGGTGTCCTCTTTAAGTGTACTCTCACACTGAAAAGATAACCCTGAACTTTCATCTACACTATCTCTGCCATGCGGGATAAATATAGTCTGGACAGCTGTGGCTTTATCTAGCTGTGTTCTACAAAAAAGTTGCCTTGGAAAAATGTATATGTGGTCATTTAGGTCATTACCATTTTCTTATTTGTACAACGTCTCTAATTTTAGGAGGAGAGACCTTCACGCTGTTTGGAGTACTTTTCCACTCATCCAATATCCAGCAGTTTTTTCCTAACTTACCGTCCTGAGCAGGTAGAGAGGTTACCGCTGCATCTCCTGGCAAAGGATCATCGGAGGAGTCTGACATGGCTATGAAGGACTGACCGATGCCTTTGTTTGTTTCACTGCAGAACACGTCTGCTTGACTGCTACTGCTGGGGCTTGAAGAGGCTTTTGAGGCACCATCTGGCTGTTTCTTCTGAATGTCTTTGGCAAAGTAAAGACTTGATATTAGAGTCAATATTGATATAAAGTGCTCCTGGTTATTATGAAACAAAGTTCTTTTTTCCAGGAAGAAACTAAACTGATTATTTTAGACTTCTTGCCATGTTGTCAGAAAGAGTTGTCAGCAAAAATGGTATGTGTTGTCAAGCTAAATAATGCCACGCTGAGGTGAGCGACAGCTTAGGTACGACCCCACACACACACACACACACACACACCAAACAAACAAAAAAAGTACCTTCAGCTACTTTCTTTTAAACAGTAGCCTGACTAACTGAACAGTAAACACACTTTGGGTTAACTGTAAAACTTAAAGCAGTGAAGACTAAACCAAAACGTCAGTAAAAGAACAACAAACCTGCAAAACATTTGGAGCACAGATTCATCGTTTTGCTGGACCTGGGGAGAAAAAAAGCAAGATAAAACATTTTTACGAAAACGTCACTCAAGATTATGGATTTTTATGATAAATGCTGGTCGACAACCAAAGTGAAAGACTATATGCATGTTTTCAAGCATGATTCAGAATTCCAGGCTTACTCATTTAGGATCCCTGCTTGATTCTAGTCGGAGATGTTTTTTCCCTGTCTGTACTTCAGCAGGAAATGTCTTACTCTGAACACCGCCACCCTCCCGATTAAAAGTCTGGACGGGTTACTGCGACTTTTATGATTTCAGTGACAGCTCAAACACAAGAGTTGATTCTGGCTGGCCACTGAGAGATAACTAATTTCCTTTCCAAGCCTGCTCGCCCTCCCGATCTTTGATCAAAAGTCTGGACGGGTCACTGCGACTTTTCTGATTTCAGTGACAGCTCAAAAACAAGAGTTGATTCTGGCTGGCCACTGAGAGATAACTAATTTCCTTTCCAAGCCTGCTTGCCATCTGTGCACCATGCATGACGCTCACACACATTCTGTTTATTCGGAGCACACCTTTGTATCCATTTCTGAAAAGGGGGTCAGCTGGTTCAAACCCCGGGTCTGTCTGTCACTTTGTGATTGGTACAGAAAGGATGTGTAGCTGGGATATGAAAGATGCAAAAACTGCTTTTTTTTTTTACATGACAAATGTTTTTCTATTCTGTTTTAACCAAATGACCAAATAATCAGGATCATTAAATCAAAACTGTCAACCATACATGTGGCTCAACAACCTATAGAAGCCAGAAATATGATAGCTAATCTCTATTTTCCTAATAGACAAGGCTATGGCCTGCTTAAATGGAGCTGCAACATAGTTGCAAGGCCCGAAGATACAAGTTGGCACCAAATCACAGTCTGGCTACTCCCTTTCAAGTGAAGACCTTGAAAAGTTCAGATTCACTTCTTGGGTGATACCACAGCTACGTACCAAATTCCATTCAAATTTGTACCCAAGTCTCATCTTGTCTAGCTAAAAACAAAAATAACTTTATTGGCGGAGGTAATCAACTTTAGATTCATCACAGTGGCAGGAGAGGAAACAAACGGGAAGAGAATGTCAACATGCTTGTTAGGGCTCAGGAAGTCGGACCACAGCACGACCAATCAGTCCCATAGGTGGTCCAACGTTGCTACTAATGAAAATGATTGGAAGAGATAAGACGACAAGCTCTGCCACCTGACTGATTCTGTCTGAATGACACACCTAAAGAGCTAAAAAGCTTTACGAGTCAGTCTTAATCTTTATAATGATGTCTGGTAAGAGGACTCTCCCACAGTTTACTTGATAGTAGTCAATTGTCACAATGAAGAAAAAAAAATGCTACAAAGGTTTAACTTTATTAACAAGTGTCAACATATGACTTTGATCATGAGGCTGCAGGTACCTTCAGCACAGCCCTTATTTGTTTTATAAACAAGGCTGTGTGAAAGCCTTTATATTTGTTTCTCTGATATTTGCATATTTTTCCAAATACCACCACCACGGGTGTATGTTAATATGATATGCGCAAACATGATAACATTAATATTAATACTACCACAGTCGTTCTTTTTTAAATTTTTTGTAAAGGTATTTGTAGACTAACTTGTCTCTTAGTCAATAATCTAATTACCTACTTAAAGCAGAGTTATGTTGAGTATGAGTATATATTGCCTTCTCAAACAAAGAAACAATTCAGTACTGTACACTGTATGTGTCATAATGCAGTATTTCCTTCAAATACTTCCAAATGTCAGGATTTTGCACTTCCGCGCTACAGGAAAATCTTGTAAGATGAAAGAGGGGGGGCATGAAACAACGAAGTGTCCGGGGAACCAAACGTTCTCTAAAGTTTCATTTGCACTTTTACCACGCCGTGTTATTTTCACTCTTACACCTGAGACATTAGCTGGATTATCCGTCCTGGTCTCTCGGGAGGAAGTGAACGAGGCCAGCTGGAGTTAGCTACAAGCTAATGCTACAAAACAATGGGGAAGGGAGGGAAGGAGGAGGGGGCTCATAACAAGCTCATCCCCGCTTGAGCTGCTAGCGCTAATGGCTAAGCAGCTAAGCTAACCGTCGAGAGTAAAGCTAAAGAGCCACAAACAAAACGTTTAGAGAGGCCCCTAGTCTTACCCCCAGAAACCACAGGGACAGCGCGGCGGCACAACGTTGACATTACTCGGGGGCTTGCTGCCCTCGCTCCCGGTGTCCCCCATGTCGGTCTTCCGTGTTGGGGCTCTCTGTGTAGCAGGTGAATCCGGGGATGGAGCGAGGGCCTTTCAATTCGCCGACAGATCCCCCGTCTGATTTCGCATAAAACGCGGTGGCCCAACGAGATAATCCTCTTCTTGTTTGCTTTCTTTTGTTTTAGAATCACGATGAGCGTGGAGCAGTTTGCCGACACGAGCGGCCACAAAGTCCGGTGGATTAAAACAGCCTTACGCGAGAGTGGAACATGGGAGCCGTCAAAGCTGATGACGGACGGAACCACCGGGGATTCCTGGGCCGATCAGCTGGAGAGAGGAACAACCCACTTGCAAAAAGGTAGGGGGAGTGGGACAAACGGGGCTACCAAATCTTCTACCTTTGGCATTCTTCCTCACAATATAACAAAAAATTCCCCATTAATTAGATCATTTAAATATTATTAAAATTTAAAAGCCGGATAGATGTCTTAGAGGGAGCTCTTGCTTTTGGGTCATTATGGTAGGTTCCATAAAAAAACTCAAAACTAGGAAGCCCACGTTTTAAAAGTATTTTTACATTCAAGCGTCACTTCTCAGCACCATTATGCTTTGTTTCATTGCTCTGTTAGTTTACTGCACACCCGAAAATGTATTATTGTTATTCGGAGTAGTAGTAGCAGTAGTTGTGGTAGTAGTATTAGTGGGTTAGGGTTAGTAGCAGTAGTAGTAGTAGCAGTAGTAGTGGTAGTAGTCGTATGCAAATGTTTTCCGTTCTACTACGTTTATATTTCTACACTAATTAAAACGATTCCAATTTAAAAAACAATACTTCATTTGGGACATTCAAGTTTGATCATTTTCACATTCTCCAAATTGCCGCTTTTACAGGGATGTAAAGGCAACATACTAAAAAGTGTGTAATTGAGATTTTGAGTATGACTTTGACACGAGTCCTCAACGCAATTTGCTCAATCTGTTCTAACATTACGATGCACAAATCAAGAGGTTAGGGTTAGGTTGAATAAGTTCAATGTGGAAGAACCTTACCCAACCGCATCGAACTTCCTTTGGAACTTGAATTTATATTTTGACCCATCACCACCACATGAGCATTATTATATCTCACAAAAATCCCCATAGACGCATTGCAGAATCTTCCCCTGAAAAACGGATGATGCATACTTCTATTTCTTCTTTCTTCTATTTTTACTGAATGGGGGTGTCCGTGCCATGCATCCCAGTACCTTTGTCCAACTACTCAACTATCACACAGGGTGAAACAGATAGTTGGTGCTTTTGTCATCACTTTGAGCAGCAACATTGCTACGTGTTTGTTTTTTTACCCTTACACGGCAAGTCCTGTTCTTTCCCATGAGAGCAGCAACACTAGCCTCAATGTTTATTTCCCTAGGCTCCCCTCAAAGTCCGATCAACCGAGCTATCTCCAAATGTTCTTCATATTACTGTACATGATGAAAAAGAGATGAGGTTTCTATGTTGAAGACATGTCAGGTGTTTGCTCGGAAAATAAGCACTGCGTAATGTTTATTTTGTACAGTAGCGTGCCTCGACCCATGGAATAGATAATTACTGATTAACCAGCGACATAGGCTGGTTCATGTGTCAATTGATAGTGTCGATTCCTGGCCGCTAATGTGAGGGGGACCCACTCGGAAACATGCTCCAAATGGCTTGGAGGAGAAATCTATGTCAGCAGATATGTCCATAAATGAGTCTTTGCTATCTTTTAATGCCATCTGCAGATAGACAGCCCTGCTTGTTATTGACTGGAGGACAAGCCACATGTCACCGCTCAAGGATTCACATTGAGGGTGTTTATCAGAAAAATGGGATTACCTTGATGTCAGATAACTGTGAAAATGCCGGTGTGGGTTTAAGCAAGCACACTCTATGGATGGCAAGATGTTTATTATGGATGTAAACGTTCAGCAATTTGCAGGCCTTGACCAAGCATGTGGGGGGCTTGTTCAAATGGAACATGCATCTTTCATAAGGTAACACACGCGGATGAAATTGTTGGTGCCCTGCTGTTAATGAAAGAAAAAAACACGCAGTGGCCATTTATTAAAGCTAATAAAAATAAGACATTGCTCCTGAATTGTGGTTCAATTGAATTATTATCACAGGTTGCCTTCATAATTGTTTCAGTCATTTGGCCCTTCCAAGGAGGACAAGTAGTCACCGCATAATTTCAATGTTTGTTTATTTACAGTCAGATTCAAGTTATTTATGTGATCAGAAATATTTTTTGTCATTATCCGAGGAGTCACTGGCAGAGCTAAAGGGGGGACGGCGGGGCCACTTCCACCCCCCGGAATATAGTTCGAAACCCCAGGTGGCAGGCCAGATAATTGAGTTCTTCCATCTATCAACAAAGATTTTGCTGTTTTTTGGAGGGAGGGTAGATTATGTCCATTTTCATTCATTTCAACGGGGTATCCATTTTTCTTAGCTGCGAAAGGCAGATTCCATTTGCGCGCGCACTCATTGATTGTGGCGAAATGATGTGATAAAGACTCCAATCTGGAGGTTTACCACCATACAAGTCTCGCTTGACAGATGAAGAGGAATGTCTGACAATGAGCTGCAAGATCATAACCAGTCTGTGAAGCGCTGGGGGCTCCAGGCGGTGTTTAGAAGTGTGCACAGATGGGATAAACATCAGAGAGGATGCTGCCAGATACTCACTAAAAGCTGTTTGCACTCCTTCATTCCAGACAAAATGCCCCCCGAACAGCATCATATCCTTTTTGTTTTTTTCTAATTTTCCTTATTTTTGAAAGCATACTTATAATGATGATGTATTTTCCACTTATTTTCTCTTTTCAACACTCTTCTCTCTTTCACACACACGCACACACACACACACAGCACAATTAACTGGCAAAATTTAGTCATGCTTCTGAATCACCCCAGATTGCAACACTCACATACAGTGCAGACAATACACAAAAATGTCACACGCTCAATTCAGGGAAGTCTTAAGGGCACGGCTGATTCATCCGATATTAGTTCCTTTAAAATTGTTGTTGTAGTTGTTGTTTTACATGTTGACCAACACATTATAGTTAAAGACAAAGAAAATATTCATTCAAATACCCATCTAAAAAAATAAGGACAAAATAATCACAATGTTTTGGCAGATTTTTCTCTGTTGGCATCAAATTTAAATAATCCATATTGGTCAGGCCCCCTTCTTGTTACCTCGAATAAAAGATGTAAAATTTGGAAAAAAAGTGACAAAATTGTATTGTGATAACTTAGTGAATTATGAATAATGTGTCAGATATGGTTATTTTCTTTGTACAACTTCAACAGCGACACCACCTGCCAGCTTTTGCTTATCCGGCTTATCCAAACCTGCAACAAACCATGCTGCGTTTTTAAGATAAGTCCGTGTGTGTGCAGTTTGTGAACGTGTGCATGCGTGTGAGAGAGAGCGAAAAAGAGAGTGCAGGAAAAAAAAACTATTGCCAGACAGTTTCAAAAGCAGCCTTCTCTTGAGTGTCTCCACTGTGTTCTGAGTGGAATTTAAAAAACGTGTTCAAAAAAGATGTAAGCAGTTTTTCACATTTTCACTGGCATCTGTGGCTCTGTTTGTAGAGTGGTCCACTGTCGAAGTGTCCTTGGGCACGACTCTGAACCCTAAATTGCTCCCGGTGGTGCATGAATGAGTGAACGTGAGCCTTTGTAAAGCACTTTGGGTACTTTGATGGTGGAGATATGGCGCTATAAATGTGCACTCCATTTACCCTTTTACAACCAGGTCCAGTGTTTAAAACAAAAGAGGTATAAAGGATATGCCGAAAATATGAACAAGGCAGACTTGGCAGAACTAATAAATCACCCAGAAACTGGGATTATAAACACATTATGCAATTACCTTTGAGTCTACCAAAACACTAACTGTTGTTAACAATGCCATCTTTACATCGCCTTAAATATGGTGTAGGAAATTCATCATGATATGCCATACAACGTTTATGTTCTTCAGTGCTGCTGTTTTGGTTAGCAAAGGAATCCAAATGTGAGCAGTAGTTATCTATTTAAATTCCAGTCGAATAAATAACAGCGTCACAAGTACTACCTAATATTTTTTTGCACTCGGTAAAATTGGAGGACACTGATTGAGCAAATATGGTATTTTAATTAAGTCACATTCATTAAATGAATGGGACTTCTGCCATGGTTGAACAATTCAAAAAATTCCTGTTGATCTTGTTTGGTTTAAGAAAACAACTTGACATTTTATGTAAGTTTTTCCTCATACATTACTGAAGGACCCAGAAAACAAGATGCAGCCTGACTGCAAAAACAAACAGGGAGTCATAGTCAGTAATGAAACTGAGAGGACAGCCTGTTCCAAGAAATTAATCATTCCAATTTTAAATAAGTTTTTTAACCTTTCATTTTATCTACATCATTTGCTTTATCTATTTTATTTTTTTCAAATGAAAGGCTGCTGAATTGATTGCAATATTCTTACGCAAATCATAATTCAGCATCTGATTGTGAAAAAAAATCCAGTAATGTGATGGTAAGGATATGCGGCTAAGTTCTAATCAGAGTATCCCTTTAATGAGTCCATCTTTGAGTGTCTTTTGTGTTGTCTGTGCTGAAGTGCGCCATGGTTTCATCAGCATATTTCCTTCTCAATCAGTCAAGACTGATTAGGATGCTCTCACTCAGTAACTGAAGAAGAGAAACTCCACTTGATTACATCACAGCGAACGCAGCAGGTCGTCGCAATCCTGCAGACAATTTTCAACATACTGTATGTTGGGTTAGGCACCGTTATGTTGCAATGCATACAATGTTTGAATTTTATTTGTTTTTTAAATGTAATACTCTTTTTTTGGGGGGTACCAGTTGGTGTTACCAACCAAGTAGCTATCTGAAATTAGTTCCGGTGAGTAATTCATCATTTTGGTTATTTCCTACCTTATAGCCAACAAAACAAACACTCAAAAAATTTGTATTATATCATATGTTTAATTTGTTCTGTGAATACGCTCGCAATTCAAAACATTTGTTTCTCAAATCATCTTTCCCCATTGAAATGAATGAAAATGCTATTAATTCGTAACAACCGCCAACTAAAAGAGTAACAGTATTGCCTGTAACATGTTTTTAGGAAGAAAAATAACACTCCACGATATTGTATTTCATAGAAACATACACTTATCTTAATAGGATGTCAAGAATTAGACATTCTGCTCAAATTATTGTTCCGCTTCTTCTGGAATGAGATTGACTGCCAACGACTCCAGAGTGGACCCTGCCTCTCACCCAAAAGTCAAGTAGGATAGGTTCCAGTTCAAAGCTAATGAGATTTCTTCTTGAACCTGCTACATATAAATAAATATATATATTTTTTAAAAACATCCTCCTACTAGTTTTCCTTATCTGTTTGTGATGTTCTGCACAGGAGCACTGTGATATGTCAAACTGGGCGCCATGATCTCGAAATCCGCAGGGGAGTATTTCTATCTGATAGAGGCTTTCATCTCCCCTTTTGGCCTACCTTCATTTGTGGACCACCGTGATGATGCTCAAGCCTTTGGGCTTTTCCATCATCAGGCTGAGCTTTGCTGAATATGCCACAGCTCCTTTCTGTACTGAATGAAAGAAATCCTTCTGTCATTGGCATTCAATTTAATGTTAGCGGCAAAGCTAACATCTTCATTCTGATTTGTGGGGAGATTTTGTTACCAAATAAAATGACCCGACATGGTTTATTTCAAAACAATATGATAAAACACAGACAACTTTTTTTTATTTTGTTTAAAGAAGTGCTGTATTTAAAAAATTATCATCAGCAACAAATACACAATAAGCTTCATTAAATTGTTTTGCCATACTTCATAAATGGCGGTTAAGGCTCAAAAGAAAATTATCACATTATCCATGTGTCAGAATAACAAACAATATTTTGCAGTATGTTGTATGTTCTGTGTTAAACTATTATTACTCGCAAAACATCTCCAATGCAGCCAAACGTATCGATTGAAACATAAAATATACATTATAGAAGACACCATACAAGTATGAAGGAGGCCTAATATCTGCATTAAACAATGTTTTACTGACATCTAGTGGTAATGTTTTTGTCTATTAGTTTTTTTAATTCTCCCGCAATCATAACATTAAATAAAACATTTTGGTTGCTCACATTAATGCTTTATTTCAAAACAAAATATTTTGTCATTTGAATGACAGCTTTCATTAACAATAAAATGCAATGAAATACAAAATACGATTGTAAATGGTTTCGTTTCGTTTATTTCAAACATGTGGAAAAAAAATAAGATTACTGTACACAATGAAAAGACATGACAAAATACATGCATATACATATATACACATACAATGGTAATTATCCTATTATTACAAAAAGGCATATGAATATATGTATTATTTTTATTATATTATTTATTATTATATTAATATATAATATATTATTTATTATAGCGCCAAGAGCCTCCATCAGATAGGAATTTGGATTATAGTGCCCAGCTCGGTGTAGCACAGTGCTCCTGTGAAGCACAAAAAAACAGATAAGACCAATTAGTGGAAGGCTTTTTTTCCCCTGATTGCAGATTCAAGGAAACAACTCAATAGAGTTGCACGTGAACATCAGAGGGAGATCATTCAATCAGATTTTTGGGCAAGGGGCATCTGTATTGCGGCCTTGATGCTAGCTATCCAGAACTGGACCAAGTTCAATAGCAGCTCCCCCAGTCAGTGAGGTCACAGTGGCCCGCATTGTTGGAGGACGATATCAGAGTGAATTCCTCGGCTTCATCTGAACTCCTCTGTAGGCCATTAATAGAGTGACCCACCATGCCCACTTGGCTGTTTGAACATCTTAGACACAAGCTGACTTATTAACAGCGGTACCTTGACTTAAGAGTTTAATTTTATCCTGCCTTACCTCTTAGCTCAATTGTATCTCAAATATTGTCTTGAAACACAAGGCAAAAAATCAGCCAAGTGACTGAAAGTGGGGAAACATTTATTGGATGTATGATTTGGTAAGGTTAAACGTGTTTTATTTTTGGCTAACGGGAAGTTTTTATATCTATTACAAGGATGACAGCGAAAGCATTTTAGAAAGAAAGGTAAGCACTGGCACCAATGTAGAGTTGTCATGGCAACATGTTCATTATAATAAAGAGGTTATCTGAGACACTTGTACCATTTTGAAGGGGCCACTGTAAAAATACACGTCCAGAGTAAAGCAGGACAGTTTTGGGAGAGATGAAGAGGCCTGAGCCGATCATGGTGCCCACAATCAGACAGACAAAATTATTTGTACGCCAGGGGTATGAATAATTTTGGGGGTAACTCTATCTAGCCTATTTGCAAGACAGAAAAGTCAACATTCAAATTATTCATAGCCCAGGCAGGAGTATGAATAATTTCGGGCTTGTACTGTATAACACTGACTCTCGAGCACTGTGCTGAAATGATCCAAACTGTGTCAACCAGTGGCTTCTTAGCAAAAATGCCAAGCCCTGATTCTGAGATGATTTTTTTTTGCTAAAGAAACAGAAAATACCATGCTTGTTCAATTTTTTACAAACTTTTCCACCCCTGCTTTGTGAATGATTTGGGATTTTTGTAGACAGGTGCAGTTAGAAATGGCCGTTTCCGCCGCTGTGGGAGTGAACAGTTAGCTTGATTCCTGGCTAATCAAACGGCTTCGCTCATTCCCTCTAAATTCCGTGTAGGTAAGGATTCAGAGGGTTCCGTGCATGCTGATGTCATTTTTAAGGATAAAATATGATGACATCCACCACAACAACAAAAGCTTTCTTGCATATAGTGTTTTATTGAAAAACATTGAAGTACACAAAACTGTTTATCACATACAAATTCGATACCAAACAATTGATCACCAATTCATCTGTTGTGCAGTTATTGTTTATGTCTCCTATTTGTTTGTTTTTGTTTTTTTGTGACAATAAATGTGATTCCACTCCAGGCTTTTCCACATAAATAGCTCCATTTTACACAATAAAATACAATGAAAGAAAAAAATTAATAGTGAGGTGTTTGATTTTGATAAACAAGACAGGGGTTGGGGTATAAAATAAAATTTGAAAAAATTTAAGAAAAATATTTACTATAGCTCTGTCAGCAACAGTTAAAACATCGTCATTATTTTGTACAGGCTGAAAAGTTTAGACAGTTCATCAAGAGTGTGCAGTTTGTATCTAATAATATGGCAGTGATGTAAACAGGAATCCTCATTTGGACCCGCGTTTGTTTTGGTTTGGATCAAGGGATGACAAAAAATTCTCCAAAGGTCTGACACACTCGCTGGAACAGGAACCAAATGGATGTTGACCTGGTTATCACCTTCTCACTCACTTTTCTCAGGGGGAACGACTTCCATCAGGAGTTGCAGATGCACAGTGATAGGTCCTATGAGGGGGTAAAAGTCAAAGCAGCAGGAAGTCAATTATGTGTACGGCTCAACAATAATCCCTGCAAAGATTGTTGGTTCTTTCAATAAATATGTTTATTCTGTTAGCTGTCAATGAGTCATACCACAAAGACATAAGTCTCAAACTCATTTTTATCATGTACAATAATGTAACCCAAAAGCATTCTCTCAATTTTACAATAACCGCTATCTTTTTTTTCACTCTTTTTTTAAGATGTAAATATACTTACTCATGATTCTGCGTGCCCACTCGACCTTTAGGTGGACAAAGGGGTAGTACAGAAGGAGCCCGCTGAGGATGAAGATAGCACAGTAGAGGTACTCGATGTCAGGACTGTCAATGATGGGGGCCAGGACCAGGTAGCAAGAGATGAGCACCATTATGATAGGGATTATGATGGGAACCTTTGTAGAAATGCAAACACTTAAGCTATTGTTGCAGATCAAAAAGAAAAAGATATGCACGCACCTTGACTGGTCTTTTCAAGTCCTTCTTTGTGAAACGCATGAGGATAAGAGAAAACATAGTCAGGCCGTAGAAGGTCCACTGAGCAAAGCTGAAGTAGTTGATGAGGATGTTGATGTCTGCTGGCATTATGTATAAAATAGCCAGAAAACCCTACAAAAGCAAAAAAATACTTTAGTAGCCTTACTTAAGCATTAAAGAGTTGATGAAGTATTTCAACAACGAGGCTCTCACGTTGAACATGAGCGCTGGCGATGGGGTGAAGCGCCTCAGACTAATAAAAGATAAAATTTCCACCATGTGACCCTCTCGGCCAGACACATAGGCCAGCCTGAGAATCAAATCATACATTTACATTATTTTTAACCCCTTTGCTGCCGTTGACGACTTTAGACGTCAACGATTCATTTTAGCTGGGCTGGCAATCACGACTTTGCCCTTCCTCAAATGTCACCAGGGCCAAATCTTGAGTTTCTGTGTGTTATTTACCTGCCTGCCGTAAAGCAGCTTCCATTGGCTGAGCCAAATGTGGAAAAGACGACAAAAACTGGAACAATCCAAGCCATGGGATAAAGAACTTTGTCTCCAAATGTCTAAAAAGAGCGAAAGGAAAAAACAGAACAGAAAGGGGCATGGTCCATTTCATCGGTAATGAGGATAAGTGACAATCGAGAATGCATACATAAATATTATGATGTAGACAATGTAGCAAATTTTTCATGCAGGAATTCTGACAAAACAATTCAAAATCTGTTAAGCCATCATTCGTGACTTTAAGATGAAGTGACTTGTTGCCAATTTATTCTAATGTGTTTTTTTTCTGTTCAACAAGTTTGAACTTTGCTGTTGACCTTGAATATTTCAATTTGCCTTTTCCTCTTACCACAGCTACAGCCGGGGATGACAGCAGCTCATTGGTGGTCATGACAGTCAAATATGCAATGTTGACCATTACGTAACACACAATCACCAAGGGGATCCCAATGAGGATGGCTAATGGCAGGTTCCTGTGGGAGGGGGGAATGAACGTGAAGAAAAAAGATTTTTTTAGTGTACATGTGTTCAAATTTAAGCTAACCTATCTGACTATATTAAATTGTGACATAAATATTAAAGGATCGAATTTGTATGTGTTTCCTACCTGGAAGGATCCCTCAGCTCCTCTGTGATGAAATTCAATTGACTCCTGAGAAATAAATGAAATGCAGAACAAGTCATATCAGCACACTGTTTAAGACACATGAGGTGGCTAATTGCATTACTTTGAAGATAATGAATGTTTACCATCCATCATAGGCCCAGAGTCCATTATAAAAGGCAAGTCCAATTCCTCCCACAGAAACTGCCTTGCCATCAAATGCGTTTGAAAAATTCTCTGTATTTCCTGAATGCAGATACAAATATGAAAATGAAATCAACTGAACATATTCTAATCTATTATAGAGCCAACATTGATGAAGTCCCACCTTGCGCCAAGAGAACGATCCCAGCTACCACGATGATGATGATGATTAAAAGTTTGGCTCCAGTGAAGATGTTTTGCACGTAACTCGCCAATTTGACACTGAAGCAGTTTATGGTCACAATAATAACTGGGAGAGGGGGGAAAAAAAAACATTACGGATCGGTTGTCTATAATAGAATGCTATATATTGGCATTAAATTCCTCATAAATATATCAGCGTGGACACTAATGTTCATTATTATTAAAAAACACTAAATAAGTAGCTTTGACAATAAATATGTATTTTGTGTAACTATGGTGGCATAAAAATATCATTTTTTGTGTAGTTTACAGGACAGTAATAGTAGCTGATGAATACCTATGGCGACAGCGGCCAGACCCTTTGTGACAATGACAGGAGGGCTGCATTCGGGATAGAAAGGAGCCGAAGCGTACTCGGCAAAGCTCAGCGTGATGATGGCAAAGGCCGAGGGCTTGGCCACCATCACGGTGGTCCACGAGAAAAGGTAGGCTACCGGAGAGCCGAGAGCCTCCATCAAATAGAAATACTCCGCTCCGGATTTGGGGATCATGGTGCCCAGCTCGGCATAGCACAGAGCTCCTGTGAAGCACAGCACAACACATTATAAAAAAAAATTATGATAATAGGCTCAAGAAAACAATTTATTTGAATTGGCTTGGATGAGAGGCAAGAGACAGCAAGGATAATGAGATAAGCAGGGTACTATTATTATTATTATTATTATTATTATTATTATGAAATGCATATTTTTATTAATAGTACCCCCTTGCCATATTATATTAGTTTCAAACATAGAAGCACTGACTGAAGCAATATAATTTCTTATTTCCTTGTACTGTAAATGATTCAGTTGTTTGTCTAGTATGTGTACATGTGACAATGTTCACTTTTGGTGCCATTATGCATACAAGGTGAAGTGTTTTTAGTAAAAGTGTTCTAAATGTGCCCTAGTTGTTTTTTTTTACTAAGTCAGCAGGGGAAACCATTAACATGCGAAGCAAGCAAACGCTTGGCTGATAATGCCATGGAATGGCAGCATGTAAAAGTTTGCAGTATGTAGGAACTTGGGCTTGAGGATGCAGGAAAACATCTGAGGTAGAACACAGGAAATCATAGAAAGTGGATTCATGTATCATTTATATTAAATTGTATAGTTTTTTTTTTTCAAAGAATTTTAATACCACTATTTGTTATACAAGTGCGAAAACAAATTTTGTTGAGAAAAAAAAACATAATTTAACCTTATTTTTTATGACATTTAGTGTCAAACCAAGTAAGTCGGTTCTATCATTCATTTGACCTGCTTCATTCTTTAAACCAGCCCGTTGAGTAGTTACATGACCAAAAGTCCTTTTATTTCTTTTTTATTCATTTATCTCATTAACTAATTGGTTAATTGAGCTATTATTATTATTAGTAGTAGTAGTAGTAGTAGTAGTAGTAGTAGTATCATTAGTAGTAGTATCATCAATATAATAATTCCATCATACATATGGAGTCAATAAGAGCTTTCTCACCCATCATGGCTAACACCCCACAGGCAGTCCAGATGAGGAGGCAGGGCCCCACAGCTCCAGTGTTGAGCAAGACCGCTTTGGGAGAGATGAAGATGCCTGAGCCGATCATGGTGCCCACAATCAGACAGACGGCGCTTAGCAGACCCACCTGAACTCAAACACACACACACATGACTCTCCCGAAATAATACGATATCACCAAATTGGATGAGGAAAAAAACACGTACTAAAAAAGATGTTCATCCATTTATGAATGCTCTTCCACTAAATGGCAGAGGGAATAATTAACCTTGTAGACACCCGTCGCCATTATACAAGAATAATAGCTTTGTCATTTTGATTACATTAAGACCAGATCCTCAAGTAAGTGACACACTCACCTCCTTGTGAAGGATAGTGGCTTTCTTTTCATGTTTGTCCATGATTGTAGAGTCCCTGGAATGGGCAGTGGTGCCTTTCTGGTGCTCCATCTACTCACTTGTGCTTCTCTCTTCCGTTTTGGTCTCTTGGTACATGAAAGACAAAGAATGCATAACACAGCACCACAAAAAAGTTCATGGTTAACCTTGATAAGCAAAGATCATTTCATTCAAATTATATTGCCGATTGTAAAGTCTGCATAGTAAAATTTACAATTATATCCCGCAAACAACCTTCAGTCAGGAAAAAAAAAATAGCTAATCCATGAGTACGCTCAAAGCCAGCTTCAGTAAGTGCAAATGCAAGCAAGAATGCAAAAATTAAAACTAGTGGCTTGTCCACTGGAAGATTTTCTTCTGGTCTGGAATCACCTGATGACCCTGAAGGGGTGGAACTTGGCTAATGACACATGGAGGTTGGTAATAAAAGCCACTCATAGAAACTCAAAAGGAAATTGTCAGCTAAATTTGGTTAAGGACCTCATTCTAAAGAAAATAAAAATTTATGGTCAAATGGTGCATATGAATGTAGATAATGCAACAGAAACCCGTCCCTGGTTTCTGGGACTCATTTTACAGCCCAGAAATTTAATGGCTAAGACTGGCTCACTTGCGGACTGTTTCTGATATAAAACAACCCTGAGAGAACATTACAGGGGTCAAATGAATTTGTTTTGGTGGAATGGATTTACTAGTTAAAGAACGTGTTATCATCCCGCCTGTAGATGGCAGCAGTTGCTTTAGATTAATCCAGCCTGTAGATGGCAGCAATGAGGCCTCTTGCCTTGAGGTCAACATTGAGATGGGCAGAAATAGTTTCGAGTACTTCCGGGTCTCCCGAACCAAAACAACTTTACCCCGCAGTGACTTTCCAACGAATTTGTCAATAATTTAAGATTTGTCGTTTTACAATGAATGCTGGACTGAAACACTGGAAGGAGGCGGCTACTCTCATTTTAGTCGCGGGTCAGAGGCTCGGCGTGAACAGTTTATCCACGCCGGGTATTGCGCGTTCTCCGTCGCCGGTTAAACCCGAAGGACAACCTCGGGTTCCTCACCCGTTTGACTACGATGTTTTACTCCTTAAACGAAGCAGTAAAAGCGGATTCATGCCTAACGCCTATGTGTTCCCCGGAGGTATGGTGGACTCTTCTGACTTTTCCAGTGAGTGGTTAGACGTTTTCAGAGCTTTCACAAACTCTCCCAACTTTGGCTTAAGGAGCGTCCAGCAACCACCGGAGACCAGACCGCCAATATTTGCTACAGACAGGCTCAAATTGGGTTCGCCTATCCCGGGAGAGGTCGCATTTCGGATCTGCGCTTTGAGGGAGACATTCGAGGAGTGTGGCGTGCTGCTTTTTGTGTCCAAAAAGGAAGAACTGAGTTTGTTAAATAGCATTCAAGACAGGCGTGCCACTGATGAAGTCAAACATTACAAAGTCAACGAGCTTTGCAGTGATGAATTGAACAAGTGGAGAACTTTGGTGAACCAGAACCCGTCAAATTTTATCAAGATGTGCAAGGAGTTGGAGGTGCTGCCCAACATCTGGGCCCTCCACGAGTGGGCCAACTGGATGACCCCTGAGGGACAATATGGCGTGAAAAGGTTTGACACGGCTTTCTTCATGTGCTGCCTCGAGGAGAGACCAAATGCACTCCAAGACCAAAAGGAAATTCAACACTTACAGGTGATACATGCAGATGTGTGTGATGAACTTGTTTGTCCGTATGTGTGTGAGGAGGGAAACAATTGTGGCAATATAGAAGGTCTCTCACCCCTGAACTCGATTTGGGGTTTGAATGAGATTGCTCGATTCTGAACACAGCCACATGCCCAGTCAGTCATGAGAGGGTGTTCACACTTCTGCAACCACATTATCCTAGTTGTCCATTTTTATTTCCTCTCTTAAAAATATTTCAATATGGCACATATCGAAGTTATCGGTCACATTCTTAGTGAAAAAAGTAGGGATGGGTGAATTCTATACCGGCCAGGAAATAAAAGTTCAGAAATGATATAATATAAAATAATATGATGTAATATCACTATCACCAGCTATTTCAATCTGGGTGTGTAGACCCTTTATATCTCACCTTGAGTGTCAATGCATCTCAGTGGTCAACGCCCTTGGAAGTCCTGCGGAGCTTCCGGGCTCGCGATTTGTGGATTCCTCCCCCGCAGTTCTACGAGCTGAGTCGCATGTGGCGCTTCCCCTCGCTGAGCAACCTCAACACGTTTGCCAGGCGACGCGGCGCCGACGGCTGCGAGCGGTGGCTACCTGTTATCTTCCTCCAGGACGACAGCTACATATCAGTGCTGCCAGGTGTGTGATATTGCACCCGTGACTGATGGTTCCAGTTTTGAAATGTTGTCGCTCTTCTCTTGCAGGAGACCAGCTGTATCCATCTAGCAGTTCAGAAACAACTAAGGTGGAAACAAATGGGGAGAATCAAGAAGGTTCTAAATCTGCACTACATCGCTTCTTGATCTCAGACCCGTACAGTCCAGAACTGCAGGTCAACATCATGCCCAAGTACAACCACACGCTGCCTCTTATTGGACCAGTGGACTCCACAACGCTTGCGTGAACACAGTAGGAACAAATCACAAACACGGACACTCAGAGGGAAAACACACCAAGTTTTGTGGGCGTACTCACAGGAAGCTGTTTGAGTTGTGCCAGACTTTGAAAACGATTCCCCCTCTCATCACTGCCCTCGGCTTCGTCCCATTTAGGCGTGCCTTGTATTGGTTATGCAACACTGGATTTCAAGTTTCTGAATTTTGCCGATTATTTCTTATCGTTGATACCACAGTGCAATGAGTCAGTTATCATTCAGAATTTTCAAGGAACCAGCAAACACTCGCTATTTGCGATACAATAGGGTGGGCCATAAATTACCATGTGCAGGAAAAAATCATCGTTGGACAACTGTTTTTATCTGAAACATTTAAAATGGTACATTTTCATGTGTATGACCTACCCTATACTATCCTAAATTTTACTGTACGGTGCTTTCCTCTGCCAAGAAGATTCAGTTTTCATCTGCGCTTGTTTGTGAGTTGCCTGTATTTCGACACTGCGAGTGTTTCCATTTGACCTTTTCCCCTCATTGAAATCTCAATTTAATAATAACATTTCATTCATATGCAGGAAATGGGGACATTTGTTGGTGTTGAGGCAAGTATGAAATTCTTAAGTATAATATTGTGGAAGCTTCAAAAACTGCAACTCCATTGTAGGGATTCACCACATAGAGTGAAATATTTTCTTTTTTTCATTATAACGTTCATTATTATTCATTTTACTACTAACGAAAAACACAAATTGCTACCCCTGAGCCTATGTCAAGCAATTGATACTTACTAAACAATCAATGTTTAATAAAGAGTATAATTTTTTAATCTACTGAAAATAATTAAAAATAAAAGATTATCAGACTTTCATGCAGCCAATATTTATTTCAGAAAAACTGTCTATGTATTTATGTGCAAAATGTATTTGACTCTCAGCATCCAATCCAGCCTGAGAATACATCCTGTTCTGTGGGTATTTATTTGTATTAAGTTGGGATCTTGTATTTTTTGTGCCATTGTGATTATGGTATTAATACAAGAAGCACAATTTATATTGTATTTTATGAAGGAAAATCAAAACTAATTGCATTTACTGTGTGTATGTAAATGGAAATATACAGTAACAACACGTCGTGATGCATCACGATATTGTCATCGTCGCGTGTGTGTGTGTGTGTGTGTGTGTGTGTGTGTGTGTGTGTGTGTGTGTGTGTGTGTGTGTGTGTGTGTGTGTGTGTGTGTGTGTGTGTGTGTGTGTGTGTGCGTGTGCGTGTGCGTGTGCGCGTGTGCGCGTGTGCGCGTGTGCGCGTGTGCGCGTGTGCGCGTGTGCGCGCGTGCGCGCGTGCGCGCGTGCGCGCGTGCGTGCGTGCGTGCGTGCGTGTGTGTGTGCATGTTCGTGTGCGTGCGTGCGTGCATGATTGTATGACAGACAAGCTAAGTTGAAATAACAACACTCAACCTTTGTGCTGTTTGCCTTGGAGAGTCAGTTGAGGGTTACCATGGCAACTCCACAGCCTTGGAAACCCACTATCTTTGTCGGCGGTGCTGCATGTGGCTCGCGTCTGTGTCGAGCACTCTGTTTGGGTGAAGAGTCACTCGCCTGTAAACCACCCTGCATCGTTAATGTTTAATTCCGCTTTTTGGGAGGAAATTCTTCAATTTGAAAGCTCGCAAAAATACCTGGCCGAAATAGTCTCCAGTGTCGACGTCCTTCACGCTTCAAAAACCTCCAGGCCAACATTTTAATCTGTTCCCTTTTTGCCATGTTTAATTAATCACTTTCATATTTTTGGATCTTTTGGAATTTTCTTGAAATGAGAAACAAGATGCAAAATTGTGTTCATGCAGCAATCTTAAGTACTTTCTGGCTTTTTTATTTAAAGCAATGACAGCACGCCACAAATCTTTTTTGTCAGAACTATGATAAGCTTGAAACATTTTATCTTTGGTGTCTCTAATGGAAAATAATTTTCAAATGATGAATTTGTACTGCAGCCTTTATACACCCCAACGTTAACCAAAAGTGTCACAGCACAATTGTAAATGAATTATTTTTGTCTCTTTTTTCCATCTATCCACTTTCAGCTTCCCACTAACCTTGAGCGGTTGTATTTTAATTCATCGGCACCCCAGTGCCCTCCTCCTTTGAGTCTTAACATCTCCTGGGCTATTCCAGGAATACACAAATACTCTTAGAAGTAAAACCATTAGCCGGGCAGATCAAGCGTCTCCATTGGAAAATTGAACAGCATTTAACCCTAAGGTGGTTATGTCCGAGCTAATAATCGTCTGCTTAAAATCCCTTTGGCTTTACAGCGTTTACCGTGTCACGGCTTGACATTTGGCACTTTTAAGACCGAGATGATTATCTCAAATGGTAATGTGTGGAAGAAAAAAAAATGCGTGTATTTTTGGAATCATTTTATTATAATAAATATACCCGATTTATGTACATTATCTGACACAGATGGCTCTTTGTACAAAACCTCTATTCATTTATATATATATATATATATATACACGTACACATGTCGCAATACATACTGTACATTCAACCCTGAAAAGTAGCACGAGCTTAACAGTGAACTGGTGCATTATTTAAAGACTGTGGTGGTCTTGTAAAGGTCCACAAAAAAAACCTCTCTGATAACATAGCATTGTGATTTAATGTGCAATCGGATGCGGACAACCTTTGACAACGACATTATGGAACAGAACCCATTAAATCACACCCAGCCTGTGAAAAGCTAACTTTTGCCTTTCATGCTTTTGCCCCTGGTCAGTTGGCTACATTTGCTCTAAACAAGTCTATGTAAAGCATACTTAGTAGTCAGGCTACGTGAGCTCTCCCGCTAATCCACTTGGATTATGTGTCGCTGATGGCCAGATACTGCCTTAGCAATTGAACACATTTATGAAGACAGACTGGCGAGAAAGGCAAAGAACACACAATGCGCTATACGCAACCTCATATTTAAAACTGCTACCATTCCACCACTGAGAAAGAACCCATCCAATTTTTCTTCTGTACCACAAATCGTAAAAGCCTTAAATTGGTTGAAAAAAAGATCTCCAATGGTGCATAGCGTAGTGTCGTGTGTGAGGTATGTCGTACAAATCATGCCTGTCAGTGTCTAATGTTTGGACTATCAGTTTGTTGTGTGTCTGATGTCCCGCCATGATGTTCCTTGTGATTGTGTAGCAAAGCCCAACTGACCCACAAGGACAATAAATTTTAACTTCTATACACTATTCTTTTTTTTTTTTTTCTCCATTCTATCGTCTTTCCCAAATGTCAAACAACCTCTTGGACCCTAAAAACAGGCCCACTTTACCACCAATTGTGCCTGATGGGCAGTCTTTTTTTATTTTTTTTTTAATCTAGTGCAAATACATTGACAATTCAAATAACTTACTGTCTGTTGCAAGTCCAGTTTTTCTTGCAAGACCCCAAAAAAGTGCTGCTTTTTGGATGCACTCTCTTCCCTCCAGTGATGATCAGGGGCAAAAGGAGCAATGCCCTACAAGGTCCAGCAGATGGCCTGTCGTGTATATTTAACACGCAATAATGATCCAATAGCAAAATTGTCCATTAAAAATTCCTTATTCGACTGTATGGGAAATGATTTCCACAGTGTGTCTGTTTGTCACAAGGATATCTAGGACACGAATTTATTTGTATTGACCTAAGGGGCATAAATGATTGTGCCCCATAATTTCTACTTAGCAACAAGTAGCTGTGATGAGGCAAATAAATCTGCACAATTCTGTTGGCAATGCTTTAAAGGCGAATAGGGGCCACATTGGGAAAAAAATAAACCACAAATAGAGTTGTAATCAAGAGATTACAATACAATTACTATGAGAATATCGTAAAACGTTTTATTTTCATTGTGGCCCTATATCATCTCCAACATTCCTGATTGTGCAAGATGAATCACAAATTATGGTTTTGTGCAATTTGGGAGATAATTTGAACATCATGACAGTAAGAGATGCTGCTGTACTGTAGTTAAGTGCCCCACTGTGCACCACTGCACCAAAGGGCTGAAGCCCCCCACCCCCCTCCAGGGACGGGCTGTTCTTCAGGACATGTTGATGACCAGATAGCCAAGCACCACCGCCACGGTCACGATGACAAAGAAAACGAACACAGCGCAGATGGACGCGAAGCCCGTGTCGCCGCCACCTCCCCCCTCCTCATCCTTGGGTTCCTCCTCGCAGATGGAGATGACACCCACAGAGGAATTTCCCACACTCATGTTGGACTTCAGCTCGGCGCCCGCCTCCTGCTTGGCTTCCACGGCCCACGGTGCCACCTGCACCTTCATCTCCATCTCCTCCATCATCTGGCTCACCTGGCCGATCTCAGCCTGCAAGTCCCGCAAGTCGGCCGTGTCGATGTTGCTGTCCGCTTCGTACTTCATGTTCTGCACGCTCATGGCGCGTGCCGCCACTGTGCTGGTGCTGCCCGTCATGCCCGTCTGGATCAGGTGCCTGGTGGGCACCTTGAGCGGGAAGTCCTGGCCTATCTCCAGGGAGCGCTTCATGTCCACCTCCAGTAGATCCATGCTGCTGGAGAAGAGCACCCATAGCCGCTCGTACTCGGCGCGGTCCTCCTTGCTGATGCTCTTGTCTTTAAGCAGAGAAGTCAGCTTAGTCCGGTTGGCCACGGCCAGCTCCTGCGCCTTTTTGCGGGTCCGCTTCAGCTCCTCGCGCAAGTTTTGCGAGTCCGACGTGCTGCCCAGAGCCACGACCAGGTGTCTGTAGCACGCCGTCACTTTATTCAGGGCATCCAGCATAGTTTTACACTCCTCTTTGCCCATGGCTGCTCACCGACGCGCTCTCTCCTCCTGTTCCTCCACAGAAATATGACAAACAAGAGAGAAATGGCGATCTGCGTGGATCACCTCTCTCCTATGCGAGTGCACATTCCTTTCTATCCTGCATGCCGCTTCTTCTCCAGGAGGCTTACGCGCCCTTAAATGGGATTTAGCTTTCCCCCCTCGCTCCTTTACGCACGGATGCGCAATAATCCCGCAATGTGTTTCTTAAAAATATCCACACTTAGCTACAGGTGGCAAAAATAAGGGGCGCCCAAAAAATCAAGTCGGTATATTCTAAGGTAACGTCGGAGAGAGTCATTCGGCGTTAAAGAGGGAAGACAGCGTCCACTCGACATGGAGACGTTCGCCGTTTGATTCCGTGTCTATTTTGGTGTCGGAAAGCGCAATGGATGATGTTTAAATGCCACTAAGCGCCTTCTGTGGTCACGTGTGCGCGCGGAAAGCGATGTCCACCGTGACGGGGTGCAAAGGAGGAGGGGGAAGAGTGCGAGCGAGCTCGTTGATTGGCTCGCCAGGGTGCTCATCACGTGAGGGACGCACGCAGGCGTCATTGGGTTAGGCCAGTACAGTACCGGAGATTCCATCAGCGTGACTTGTCGGCTTCAGCGGCTTGGATGGCCGCTTTGTGCGGTTTTTTTTAGTCACTGCAACAATCGGAGTTGGCCAAAGTACGCACACACTGTAGCGTAAAAACGGACTCTGGTGATCGGAAGTAAATCAGTGGTGAGGTTAGCTCATTTCAATTGTGACTTTATTTGAAACATGTTTCATTTAAGGTCAAAATTGAATTTTAAATTATTTTTTTTAGAGATTATGCTTTAGTTAATTCGACAATGTGATAGAAAGGGAAAAACAAATATGTCTATCGGTTTTTTATTTAGTTTTTCCTTGCCCTCTTGGGAGCTTAAGATCAGGGGATGCTTTGAGAATAATTGTCAATTTGTTTTGTATATGTGAAGCCCTTTGAGACTGCTTGTGATTTAGGGCTATATAAATAAACTTGACTTGACTATTATAAGGACAAGTTCGTTGTTGTAGTTTTTTTTCTAAATACATATTTTTTTCTAATAAATTACTGGATATAATCGCCAGCCATAAAAAAAAAAAATAATAATAATTCCATGTCTTATCCCAGCTGTTCTTGGGTGAGGTACATCCTGAACTGATTGCCACTCACAGAGCACATATAGACACATTTTAATTCATCTAATATTCATGCCTTTGAAATTTGGAAGGTTGTCCCAGTCAGTATTTGGAGAAAACCCATGCAGTCTGACATGCATGACTCCATGCCCGAGGTTTCAACTGTGCCCTTTTTGCGCACACTTTACTCCTCCAGCTAGCGCGAGCCGCATGCCCACACAGTTGCCAGCGGAGGAGTTGGGTTGTTGCACTGCTTAGATGATGTGTTGTTTACCTGCACGGGCCCCGCTGTGTTGAGAGGTGGCAAAGGCACAACTTGGCGTCTTTGCCCTGTTTGCTCTTTTTGAATTATTGAAGCGGATGGTGCCTAATGATCTAGTGACAGCGGTGTAACGCTAATGGACTTGAGCACACACACAGAGAGAGGGGAAGTGAAGGAAGCTCAGGTTGTTGTCCGTGTCGTATATCGCCGGCTTGTGAATAATGCAGTGGTTTTATTTGGATTGATGTTTCTGACATATTTTTTAAACGATAAATACTCTACACAATCCGTTAAAATCTGATACAAGAGATTTTTCAGAGTCTGCATTACAAAGATTAGAATCCCCAGTATTGATTGATAAATAAGTCAAGGTACTGTGGTATACTATAATTTTTTTTTAATTCAACTACAAAAATAAATCAAAATTTTCTCCATATTCAAATTTATTGCAGTGTAATAATAGAGCTGGGGAGTCAATTCTTGGATCCCACTGCCAAAGTTTATATTAGTTATACTAGGATTTTTTATTCTGGTCAGTTTTTACTTACAGTTTGTATGAATTAGTTTTTATCATGTGTGTGTTTTTGGGTGGGGGGGTATTTATTTTTTATTATGAGTCTTAGAATTTGTTTTAATTTTTTGCTATATGGAGTCTTTGTCAAGTGTAAGATAAAAAAGGTCGCTGTTGTGTAAAAGTAAACTACACCCTTCTTTTATTCCGACATACAAGCGATACCAAAATAAATGCCTTTCAAATTACCCTGCAAGCTCCTCGACTGGATGATATTAATTAAAAAAGACTAAAACGAATGACATTTTCATTATAATTGGAGTTAGTTTTATAAACACAACATTGTTTCAATTAGTCTTCATTTTTTAAGCAGTGTAGCTTTTAATTTTTTTCATTTTCACTGCCTATAATAATCTTGCTTCTAACACCAAAGTCAATCTTTGTCTCTATTATTACAAAAAACACCGTGATTATTTTGTGTAAAAGTAATCATGTCTCCTACTGTCAATCTAATTGGAGTATTATTATCTGTTGCCGCAGTTCTTGTACAGCTCACCGTCTAATGAGTGTAATTCTGACTGCGTCTGAGATGTTTTTGCTTCTGACTCAACAAATACCTGCGTCCAATTTTTTGGGGTTGTTCTTTCAGTTTGGATTGTGGCAGCTGCAATCCTTTCAATGTGTCTCCATAGCAACCTGTAACCTCTTGCTGGGGTGCCTTCGGTTATTTTTCCCAAGGTAATCAACGCATCAGCACGATAGATGTTCTATTGAAAGGAACGTTTTTCAAGCGAGCGGGGCGCCTTCATACGATATTATTCCAATGTTTTGTGCATTCCGATCCTAATGCCCAACCCGAAACCAATTGTCGGCACTGATAAAATGACAAGGCGTTTTAGACTGAAGAGTGTGGGGGATGAGTCAGATGCAGCCGGGTCGATGGCTCTCAGACTGATCGCATCAGTGTGATTTCCTGCACGGAGGAGGCTCCTTAAAGTACCCTCAGGAAAGGCTCGACGGCAAGGCTTTCGATTGTAATGCAAGAGGTCAAATGCCTGCGGTGTAATAGCGTGAACATCCTGATAGTTTTCCGAAATATTCAGACCCGAATTAAAGCGGTAATGTCTTCCCCAGGCTACACTCTATTGTCGTGGTGTCTTAAAATAGACACATTAAAAATGTCTGGCTTGTCGTAACCTTCAAGTCTAACAGCGTCATCGTAAGCAAACAGAGAGCACAAAAATGTGACTCATTGCAGTTTATGAACTGCTCACGACACATTGAAAGTAATATTTGAAATTCTTGAGTGACTCAACTTTTGAGGCAGACAGCAATCTACATAAAATGTCGCCCCATGCTGTGTCACAAGAGACATGTTTCCCGTCAGGAGCAGCGTGATTGTAAGGTCATCTGCATTTGTCACAGGGCGGATACAACCTGTCCTCTGGGGACACGAGAGTGATCACTCACATAAGAACCCCCACATTGTCTTCTTCGCAGCAGCTCCTTGTGAGACACACACACACACACACACACACACACACACACACACACACATGGCATTACAGACCACACACACCAACAAGATATCCAAATGTCCTCCATGTCCAAATTTTGTAAACACGCATTGCGTGATTTTTTTTTTTTTTTAAAGCATATTTGAGCAGCACTTTTAATGGCAATGATATCAACATTTGTGTTTGCTGTGTATCATGTCTTCCCATCTTGTCTGTGACCTTTCAAAATGGCACCAGATTTGTTTAAGCATGTAAAAAAACATCAACTCCAAAGCTCGCCGCATTTTAAAACTAATTGGGATGTCAGTGTTTGTTTACTCAATTTGGCTGAGACGTTTTTCATTTATTTTTTCATGATAATTTATAAAGCTTGTTTGACCTGAAATAAATATGAAAATGGAGGAAATAATAACCAAAGCCACAACCACTCAAGAGTGTAAAATGAACTTTTACATCCTGACACTGATGCCGTAAATGATGACTGTAATCCAGATTAGCGGGTAAAGATTTTGAGATTATCAATATAATGCGCACTAATGCATCTTCTGATGTCAACCCTCGCGGTCTTCCTTATCGGGCATTTAAGCATGGCAACTTTCCATGAAATGTGCTGGTCAAAAAAGGATAGCACCGATCAGGACGTGACACAAATCAAGTTTCCATGAAGGATCTAATCCACCCATAAAGAAACAAAGCCTGTAGCGCCCATCTTGGCAAGACTTTATGACTGCGGGCATGCGGCCTTGTGATTCTCGGAACTGAGTTTAGAATGTCCCATAGTAACTAAAGCTGTTTTTAACCGTACCAATCTCTGGAATTCAAAGCATTTGACATTTTGTATTCAAACAAAAAAAATGGCGTGGCACCAAACACTTACACATTCCCCAAAAAATTGTGTTTAATTAACTACACACAAATAAAAAAAACGTTTTTTTTTTTTTTTACATTGTGGCTTCTGGGTGTAAAAACAAGTGTCCCAGTTTTTAAAGTTGGATTATTCCTGTGCAACCAAATTAGTCGAAACAAAGTAGGATTTAACAGATTAGGATCTAGATTGTTTATGTGGTTTTGGAGCTCTTTGGTTAAATAGAGACAGATATCTGAGGACCTCAGATGGAGACTATTTGTGGTCGACCATACGAGGAAGATTCAGGCTGGCTGGTGCAGCGGTTATGGAGAAAGAGCAAGTCTGTCTTTGTTGAATTATTGATGGAAGGAGCTCTTCGTCTGTGTGGTCGCTTCCACGGTGCAGTAGCAAAGAGCGGCTTGAATTGTGAGCCACATCTCAACCTTGAGAAGGATTTCTCCTTGTTTGATGACACACACGCTCTCACACACACAGACATGCTCTCGCAAATGGATTCACATCTCTCTCTCAGCTCTGAAGCGCAAGCAACGCTGACCTTAAAAGCCCTCGTATGATGTTAGAACTTTGTTTTTGATTGAGGCATGAGGTGTAAATACGGCCAAGTATACTTTGTGGACAAAAGTATTAGAACAGGATCTGGAAAACATAACATCTAGTTTAGATCAACAATTTCCATCCATCCAAAATTGCGTTACCTGCGCCAATAATTAGACACTGTTTAGTCTCTCACATTTTTGTCAATCATTGCATCGAAAAATATTTCTTAACTTACTATGGCCACAGGAGGACTAGCATGGCCTAGAAATAGATTGCCCATCCCTAGATATATAAACCAAACCTGATCGATTAATTAGCCGATTAAAATGTGCACCCATCGTGTTTAAATCCATCCAAAATTTGTTCTAATCTATTTCGAAGAATGAAAAAACTCTTCAGAGTGAAACATGGTAACCCAGCACCCTTTCCATGCTACATCAAATTGAGCCAGAAAGATCCGTGGCATCTGCTAGGTCAAGGCTTACCATTAATCTTATCACTACAAGGTAAACTTTAGAAAAGTCAAGGAAGGTTTATCATCATTGTCAGACTTGGAGAGGAAACTAAAGTTTATTATATTATTGTGATGGGTTGATAATTGGGCCTTTTTACAATGAGGATTTTCTTATATATTTTTTTTTTTCAAGAATTACATGGCAGACCGGAATAATACCTGATGTAGTAGAGACTTACCTTTTCATTTCTGCATTAAGTCCTTTGGCAGGCTGTCAAAGCACATTGACTTCAACAACATGACTGCACTATACTTAATAAAAGCACAGCACTACTGGGCTGTATTCTTCTGAGTTTATTGTGCTTTCACCAACAGTTTTTTTACATCCAAACATGTGGTGAGGGAGGGATGATGGCATTGAGGGCTAAAAGGTCTTTGGGCCTTTGCACTGTTTGCCCCCTGCACTTTTAGCAAAGCAAGGAGATTGAGTAAGTCAGGAAATCCCCTCTAAAAGGCTTCTAGCTTGGATTTGTACTGGCTAGCCGAAGGTGGATGCGGCATGGATAAGCCTGTGATAAGTCAGAGGTTGCGACATTGTGGTATGGGGCTATGTTGTCCTTCTTGCCGCTTCCCGTGCCCCAGGGAGGAAATACTAATAAATGGATGATGTGTAAATATTCACAGTCGTGCTTGTCTGACTGGAGGGAGGCTCTTTGGAATTTCATTTTGGATGGATGGACGGACAGATAGATAGGCACCAAAGAGCCTTCATTTCACCTCTTCTCACAACATTTGTTTCTTTTTTTACCGCAGCAGATGTGATGCCTGGTCCAAAATCTGTTTTGGGCACAGTGACAGTTTAAAAATTCACGAAGACAAGCCTCCTTTCCCTCGTTTATTTTTCAACAGATATTCCCTCAAGTTGCATGCCTATTTTAATTGCAACAAGGATAGTATTAATAACAATGCATTGCACATTGTGCCCAAACATAATCAATATACAGGGGTTCTATTCTACGCCACTGTATAATATTACACACTTTAAAACACACATTAATAGGTCAGTATAATACAAAAAAATAAAAATGACTTCTTGCATGAGATAAAGAATACCTGCTCTTGAGTATCGATATATATTAGCTGACTACATGTGTTTCTATGGTGTTTTGCATTGTTTGTTATCATCAAGCTAAAATGACTTATCTAAAGCAAAACAATGTGATTGCTTTGAAGACACATTGGCTGATTGTTTTACGCTTAGTTTGATCATCAATGCTTACACTCTCATTCCCCAAATGTGTTCGCTGTTCACGCTCTCTGATGATGTAACTCTTGTCCCTGTTTTTTTTTTTCATTATTGCAGCAACATGCACGCCGACAAGGGGAGCATGTCACACTACTCCGTTCCCCACTTCCACTTTGTGTTCACGTCATTACACTCCAAAAGCCAGAATGTCAACAAAAGTGTGCGCCAAAATAGCAAAGCACAAAGCCCCACGAGAGTGATTTCATTTGTTACACAAGCACTTAGCATTTATTATTTAATCACACGCAAGGCCTCTGATTGCATGGAGATGTGGAATCAAAATGTGTTGCTTTCTGCTGACTCTAATAGTTTTGCTACACCAGCCACAGTTATTATAACCATTTGCACAATCCCATGACATTCAATATAAGATTTTTTTTTTTTACAAATTTAACAATGTGTATATCATAAGTAGTGTAGGCATACACATCTGCAAACTCCACCCACAATAATCCATATAGTTAAATTACTGACTGTGTCAGGCATGACTGAATTTAATTGCCCCAAAATGTTTTCATCTTTATTTTATTTTTAGTGTAGGTTAAACATGTGGATGAAGAATGTAAATCGATGAAGAACGGTTTTGATTTGTGTGTTGCGTCTGGGTGTGAAAGGGTGATTCAGGGACTAAATCAGTCCAGACATGAGGTGATGGATGCTGGAAAGTTCATTTATAGTAGCCTGTCAGTTCTCCTTTGATTTGCCAGTCTGATGCTCATTTAGCAGAGAGAGGCGGAGAGAGAGAGAGAGAGGGGGGGGGGGGATGTGTTAGTTCTGGAAATGGAAAGGGCTTCAGTCCACTGATTCAGCCTTTAATCTGCTTTAGAGGATTGCTGTGGTATTTCTCTGTGCCTCTCTCTAAAACTAGAGAGCTGATACAGAGTGAAGTTGCGGGTCGCCCCTGCGCAGCAGCAGACAGGCCTGGGGGGGCGGGGGGGTGCAAGCTGCTTGTCTTGTTTGGCCTTATAGTAATCCACTCCTGGGAAACACGTGATGACGGAGGGTGCTGCCAGGAAGGTCCTGCTGCTCCCTGCCGGGGAAGTGCAGCTGCAGGGCATCTCTTTCCATGACCCATCATGCTTCAGGTCAATATTGTTGCCTCACCGACTGGACCGGTTGTCAGAACGGGGTGGAGGATGGCACATTAACTGTCGTTAATGCACTCCACCCTTCATTTAGATGACTTTTATGGGTCTAATTTTGTTATGAGCTACAAGTACTGACATGTAATAGCAATGCCAGGAAAGATCGGTTATCATTGTTCAAATGATTCATTATGTACTTGGCCTGAACTAATTGTGGTCATTTTGCAAATCCTCAGTGTGATCTAAAATTATTATATCAGATCTCACTAGAATGAAAGGGGAATACGTACATATAATTCTACTCAATCAAGGTTTTAAAGTCTAAGAGTTATGAGAATAAAGATAAATATTAATATATGGCAGAGAAGAAAACTTGCAATCTTACAAGGATAAAGTTGTATTGTTGTGAGTAAAGGTTATAATAGTAATTACTGTATTACATTTTAATTCATAATCATAATTCATAATCTTACTCATTGTAACATCAGTTAATATTCCCCCCTGACAACTTGTTTTATGATTGGGCGTGTCAAACTCTTTGACAGATCAATATCGCTCTCTATCGGAGATATATCAGTTGCAACTTTATCGCACCCCACAGGGTGGCGCTGTCGAGCCAAACATCGTATTCGTCCTTTCAGCCATTGGCGGAGAGGAACCGAATCCCGGAAGCTCCGACAATGGTTGATGGGATGTGTTACTACCCCTTCCGCGGCTCTGGTAGTCGTTCCCCAGCTGTAGTCCGCTCATTGTGAAGCCCTCAAAATGAATTTAGAAGACGTCCACGAACGACTATGTCAGAAATCTTGAGGTACGTCGCCGAAAAAATGTCTGATATTCGTACTCTTCGCGCGCATGCCGCGGTAGCGAAGCTAACAAGGCAGCTGGCTAGTTAGCTAGCGAAATGTAGCCACCTGCCTGATAGCAGGAATGTCAAGCTACTATTATATTCACGGCAGATGTTTGTTTACGTTCTGGACCTTGTCATTTAGACAAGTAGGAAAACTCAGCTGTGAAGCACCGTGGGTTGTTGAATATTTGTCTTAGTATCATTAAGATGTTCAGACAAGAAGGGAAATGAGAAGATGATTTACTCGCTGGTCGATGAGGGGAGGGGCAGCAATCTCAGTCTTGCTTTGCTGTAGTGCTGTCGAAGCTATCATGTTGTGTGGGCGTCCAAATTGTAAAGTCGGAAGTTGGTCAGTGTCAAAACAGTTAGTCATCGTCGGTGTGGAAAAAAATGTGATTGACGTGAAGTGAGTGTTGAACAATATTGGTATGCTCTACATCCAAGGTTAACTAAAGTTTCCGTGTTTATATCTTCCAGGTGTCTCCTTTTCCATCTTCATGCCTACACACACCTTCCAAACCACATGCTGATCCTGAAGTCATGCATCAAAGCATGTCAAGTTAAGGATTGAACATACTAGGTATTCATTTTTGGCATTTCTAGTCACTATGTTGTCATCCGCCAAAGCTTGACGAGTGGCATTCCTTGCGTTTGGCAGCTAAGCAGGAGGAGCCTGAATGACACAATGTTTCCCCTGCATGTCATTCATTCATTCATTCGTTCATTCATTCATTTTGATGTACTTACTGTATCCTATTCTGGGTCAAAGAGTCGTGATAAATGTTGTTGTTGACTTTAGTGAATAAGAGGCCTTGCCTATTTCAGGACTGACACAGAGAGACAAATGACTCACATTCACTGCCATCAGCCATTTGGCGTCTTTTATTAACCAGATACACGGTGGAACTTTACAGGTTAAACGCAAACCATTCTGGATGCTGCTTCAATCAATTTAATAATGGAACTGTTGGGACGACAAAAGTTGTGCTTTTGCGTTAAGGCTGATGTTGCTGTAGGGTTGCAATGATGAATCGAATAACTGGAATGGCTAGAAGTCAAAATTTGGGGGATTTTATTTGCGTGACAGTGAAGCGAAGTGGAGTTATGCGCTCTAGTTTTACTTGTACAGTTTTGGGCTGTGTGGAATTGATTCATCGACTTAAAGGTATTTGTGTTGAAATTGCACTAAGTGGAGTTGTTTCTTTAGAATGTGTTTTTGAAGCTTTAGTTGATTCATGACGGGATATCGAAAGGTAATTTGTTTGCACCATTATTTTGCGCTACACGGATACTCAGTGAGATGAAGTCTCCCAACGTCTTCTTTGTCGTTTTGCTAGAGACTTTCGTTGTGTTTAGTGGACAGCTGGAGGACCAACTGCTATTACTTTAATGGAAACCCCCCCCCCCCTCGTCTTATTGACCACTGGAAGAATCAATACTCCATGAAGTAGCGGAGAGTATCCTGCCCCTTCTTAACACTACTACTTTCTCTTGTGCAATGATAAAACATTAACATTGTGCTCCAACACCTTCACATGAACGCTGTTTGGTCACGTGTATTACAGCTTTGACAACCTAACTCTTGATTTCTTCAGACTTCAAAACAAAATGTCCCATTGAGGGCAATTCTATTTAGAATAATTAGCTGAATGATTCCACTGTCTCCATCGTAAACCTTGCCTCGACCTGTCATTTATAAACTTAAAATTCAAATTTTAATGCTTGGTAAAGTTCAGTGGTGTCTCGAACCAAAAAGATGAAAATTGTGTGGGCGTCCCAATATTTATGGAGCTAATTGTACAGTCTGCACCCGTCACTCTCATCGAAAGACTTTGTAGCTTCTACTGTGCTGTATCGAATCTCTTTTTTCCCAGCATCACGGTCAGTGATTGGAAGCATATCAGATTCAAGTGGGCATTTTAGGGAAAGAAGCTGTGTTGATATTGATATAAGGTGAAAGCAAAGGAGGGCTTAAAAGCGCCCTGTAGCTGTAACCTAATCAACGCTTTGAGAAATTGGGAAAGGACAGATGAAGGTATTTTGCCGCTCTGCAGGTTGACTACTAAATTGGTCAGAAAAGGCTTCGGGTTGTTTGCTCTGCCATTGTTGTTTGCTTCGTCGGCTTTGTCTCGGCGAGTGAGTCTCGGCGAAGCTGTTAGACGGCAGACAGTAACAAGGGTCATTAGAGCCTCGTGCACTTTTGCTGCAGTAACACTTACAAAGAGGAACAAGGGTTTATATTGAAGCTGCCAACGCTGTTTGTGGAGTTAGACCTCAGTGTTCCTTTGCAACTCGACATTTCTTTTTTTATTCATACAAGAGAAAACCTTTGGTTTCTCTCTGTCCCCTGCACAAACAGCCACAATCCCCTCGGGTGGCTTTGGAGAATTGGCTGTGACAGATGAGTCGACGGGCAATGGTAACAATCGGTCCACATTTTGTCTGAGCGAGGCCAGCCTTGAGTGATGAATCCCCAAACGCGTGTTGAAGCGTCGTCATCATCAATCATTGGACCTGAGAATGACTGCCTAGCCAAAGAAGACTTTTTATTTTTCAAATTCATTGGTACATTGACAGAGGTCTCTCCGCTCCCACCCACGCACCTTCCCTCACACATTGTTACAGGGTAGCCAAACAAACAGGACCTGAGCATCATCGTTGTGTGCTTTCCATATGACTAAAAGGGAGCCTAGTGGGAGGAAAGCACGGTCAGGCGTACCAAACATTTCCACAGATACCATTGGTGCCCATTTGGGCAGAGGATTGGGGGTCATTTGAAGTTAAACAGCGACTAAACGGTTGCTTATTTGATCATTAAAATAGTTGACGGTTAAATTGATCATCGATTGTTTATTATGTTTGAGGTCAAAAATGTTTGCATTTTTATGTTCTATGAATTGATTGCAGTTTGTTGTCCTCCACAGGCAGGATGCACTCTTCCAACCACCGACTTCGAGATATGGAGCAGCACCACCCGTTGCTGTCAGCGGGTAGCGACGTGGAGTCAGGCGGCCTGGCGGCCGGAGTGATGGTCGGCGGCGCCCATGCCGACCACACGGCCGGGAACCGCACGCTGTGGTTCATCCAGGACAGCTGCGGTATGGTGTGCGCCAGCATGACTTGGTTCCTGGTGCTGTATGCCGAATTTGTCGTCAACTTTGTCATGCTGCTACCCGCCAAGAACTTCTGGTACTCTTTGCTGAACGGCGCCACTTTCAACGCTCTCGCCGTGCTCGCTCTGGCTTCCCACCTGCGTACCATGTTGTCCGATCCGGTAAGTGGAAGTGCACTCGTTCAGACGCATTTTGTAAATAACGTGTGCTATTCAGGTTTGTGTTCTGGCCGCTGATTCTTTAGGGCGCAGTTCCGAAAGGCAACGCAACCAAGGAGTATATGGAGAGCTTGCAGCTGAAGCCCGGTGAGGTCATCTACAAGTGCCCAAAGTGCTGCAGTATCAAGCCCGAGAGAGCGCACCACTGCAGGTCCGTCTCGTCAAACGATTAAATGGTACATCAGCGTCTCGGCATGGCTCATAAATATTTTCTATCTTTTCCCGCTTGCAGTATTTGTAAAAGATGCATCCGAAAGATGGATCATCACTGTCCCTGGGTCAATAACTGTGTGGGAGAAAAGAATCAGAGATTCTTTGTCCTTTTCACTGTAAGTGCACCCGTCCTCTCAGAGGAGTCCACTCAACCACAATGAATGACAAATGTACAAGTTCAAATTGATAAAATAATAAACTGGTTTCTTTCTCCACAGATGTACATAGCATTGATTTCCGCTCATGCGCTTGGCCTCAGTGGTATGCACTTTTTCACGTGCATTAAAGTGCAGTGGAGCGGTAAGTACTTCATCACACTGGGGGGGGGGTGACATTCTTACACAATGTCAGCAGAAACGGACCCAATACAAAACAATATTACATGAATATTGTATTACATTACATTACATCTGTTGACATTGTGCAAATGGCGCCACTATCTTTGGAGGAAAACTATGAACAAGCGCTGAGTAAGTGACTTTTGTCGGGAACATAACGCTCTTTTTGTGTCATCTGTCGCAGAGTGCAGCGAATTCTCTCCCGGGGTCTCCGTGCTACTACTGATATTCCTTTGTCTTGAAGCCATCCTCTTCCTCACTTTCACTGCTGTCATGTTCGGTACGCAGCTCCACTCCATCTGCAACGACGAGACGGTCAGTACCCATCGTGTGATAAGTTAAGCCTCGTTTCCAACCGCGATGGATATTTCGTTTTGGAGCGCCAAGCATTATTTTGCCCCTCTCTGCAGTAGGGAGGCTTTGCTTGTGTCGCTTGGTCATGTTAGAATGGAATGAAAAGAAACGAAAAGCATTCAACTCACAGATAATGCTGTTTGAAATCCAACAGCACCTTCCTTGCCATTTTAAATTGAATTCCAATTCACAGCGTTGGCATGGAAACCAGATAAGGCTACTGAACTGCACTGGTTGATGGAAACCTGGCTGTAGATTGACATTTACTTTAAATGATGATGGAGAAAAATTTGATCAGCTTCTTTTGTCGCGCGGGTGTATCTTGGAATATGATTTTGTAGAAAAGTTCATTTCAGCAGTCCAATTCAAAGAGTCAAACTCGTTGATCAATGTTCTGATTTCTTGTAAGATAAATAAAATGAGAAATTCACTTTCACTCAGTCAAGATGAGCACTCCATTTCTTTAACAATCAATTCCATGCAGTCAACCAAATGCCTAACAATTGTAATGCCCAACTCTAGTTATCATTGAGTGACTTTCCAAGTAGCATTTGCTTCATAAAGCTTGCGTGGGCGTCTTGCAGGAGATTGAACGTCTTAAAAACGAGAAGCCCACCTGGGAGCGTCGCACCAGATGGGACGGAATGAAAGCCGTGTTCGGCGGTCCGCCCTCCCTGCTGTGGTGCAACCCGTTCACGGGACTGCGTCTGCGTCGCCTGAAGCACTTGACCCAAGCTCGCCGACCCGGGTCCGAGTTTTCCGTCTGAGGACACGGAGCGCCTGTAATGAGACTCTAAAGAAGGTGACGGGATGGACGCGAGTTCACCTGGGGCTGGCCTTCCTGCGTGGTGCTCTGGTGGGACTGCAGGACGTCCGCCACCTCCACTGCCTGTCCATACTCACTCCCAACATCAACTGGAAGATTTTTTGCTTTGTGTGGTGACGCATGCACTGTATAACTCTTGGTGAGACTTTTATTCCTTTTGGGACCATCAACTCCTGCTCTCGTGGCGCACACGGCTTTGTGTTTCTGTTCCTTTTTTGTTTTTGCCATCCTGATGAGATTCCAAATAAATATTTGACATTGGGGGCGAGCGGCATTGTTGCAGAGCTTAATGGAAGAGCCACACAAAAGACACGCGCTACTCGCACGACACTTGAGCGGGTCTCGCGCGCCAGACGAGTGGAAGTGTGCTGCTTTGATTTGCATGTGTGCAATCAGCCTCAGCCGCTCCAGACTGATGAGGCTTTTTTATTGTCTGCAAAAGGAGGACCAGATTGTCCATAACAAGCCTTCCCCAGGGATGAATGGCTTTTTGCCATGTTTTGTTCTGCCTCATTATTATTTATCTGGATTGTTGCTTGAGCCAGTAGATAATGTGTTTTTTTTATGAATATGACTCACCCAAAACAGTTTTTGGGAAGTCAAGTTTCATCTTACCTAAACTGGTTTGACAAAAGGCCCAGAGAATCAGCATCCCAAACTGCTGTCAAAGTGGCTCCATCTTGTGGAAACCAGAATGCTCGTGTGTGTGCAGAAGAGCTGACAGCATTTCAGAAAGCCTTGCAAGCCTTCTGCAACAGCAAATTTTTGGAGCCCGGTGGCTTCGCATTGTATCATGCGGTGTGATGACGAGGACCCACAAGCACAGAGTGTCGTTGGCAAGGGCCGATCTGTCAAATTGCAAAACTGCTTCTGCTTAGCACGTTCAACGACTCGCCTCTACCATTAGTATCAGGCCTGAAAACAAGCAAATATTTTCCGGTGTTTTTAGAACACTTAATGCACAATGTCATCCTGTGAGGTGAATTTATATACATGAATGATGGTTTCCCCTCATGTTATTTGTCTTTCCATTAACTAATACTTTTTCGCACTGGATAAATATGGCTTGAGTTCAGATTTTAAAGTGTTCCCTTTTGTGGTTGGCAGGGGAAGGTGTCTTTCTTCCTTGCTGTTTACACTACAAATGGTTTGCTACATGGAAGCTATGTGACGAATGTAAAAACACTGGCACACAGAACAAACTTATCAGGGGAGTTTTATTCACACAGACCTCATTTCTCTTGCTCTCCAAGCAACCATTTTGTTCTGATTTGATGCTGTCATATCTTTTAACTCTAAATGTTTTGCAGTTATCTCTTAAAAGTATCAGCCCCAAGGTGGTGTAGCGTAAATGGGAATGAAGGCCAGCTGAGCATGAGTCAAGTCTAAGCCCATATGATCTGTCCCACCATTCAAATCTGACAACAAATATAATCTCGGAGGAATTGTTATAAAGAAAAAACCCTGAAAACATTCAGTTCATTAATGCGCATAATGCAGGACTGGAATAAGATTTTCCCTCAAAATCAAACAATTGTTACAGAGGTGGTTGTGGGAAAAGCAGTATGTTGTCTATTTTATATGAGCTTGTCAAGTAGTTGATGATTGAGTAGTTTTGGCTGAGAATAATCATGTATACAGTAGGACAGTGCCGTGTATGTTGATGATGTAAATTATATTGTCATCTTAAAACAATGGAATAAGTCATTTTGAACCCTACCCCCTCCCAAACAAAAGACTTCTCTTTTTTTTGCCTTAAACATCTCTGCTAAAACCAGCTACATCCTTTGTGTGTGTAAACAGAATAGTCAATTCTACCCTGAAATGAAATTATAAAAAGTGTTTTAAGTTTTTTTATGTTGCTGGAAAAAAAATACATGCCATTATTTTGGGAAGGTGATGAAACAATGGAAGCCTTTACAGGTTTGGCGTAATCCACATGGTGTTATTATCACCATTATTATTATTGCTGGTAGTATTTTTAATTTCTACATTACACTACAGTGGCATCACTGGATTGTTTCACTCGGACACGATGCCGAATGAAATTTATTTCCCCATTCTTTTGAGAATGTGCCCTTAAGATCAAGTCCTTCGGCATTTATGAGCGTAAAGGTTTCTATGATCATGGTATAAATTGAATGTTCTGAGGTTGCTTTTTTTGTTTTCTTTTTAATTCAATATATCTGCCAATCTTATGTCATGTTCAATGTCCTTTTAAATAAACATTTAAATAAGGATGCCCATTTATGTCTAAGTTTTTCCATGTTTCATGATAGAGGTTAAGAGTAAATCAGGGATTTTATGATATTCCTGGCAAAAAAATCCCAAACACAAACGCCATACCTCGACTAGCCAAAAGTAAACACGTCAACGCCAGAACTCGACACACGAATGACGTAACCAGTCGTTCGCTGGCTGACGAGCTTCTCCGAGCCAATGGGGGGCGCTCCAATAAATCGTATGTCCTTAAAAAACGGAAGTGCCGCTTATAAGACCTTCCGAGGAAGCAGCGCGCAAACATAGCAGCTTCCTTGTTGTTATTGCTCAAAGTCCCTGTGGTTCGAACATGGCGGAGGGGGCCAACCATCATTTAGAAGTAGAGCCTATCGCCAACCGCTGGCTTCTAGATCATTATATATCGCTTGCGTTTCAATATTTTCATAAAGGTCAATATAAAGACTTTTCTGAAGTGAGACAAGTGGTTCAAAGTAAGTACCCCCTCACCCTACTCATAGCTGCGTCATTGCTTCTATGTGAAACAGTACCATATGACTGTGCATGTCTGTTTAGATAATATTGGCATATTTTGTTTGTGTTCTGACCAAGCGAGTGTTTTAGAAAAGGTGCCTTATGAATAAAAGAATTATTACTCTGTGTTCGGCAGGTATCATGTCCCGTCCTGTGGCAACAAGTGAAGTGTTACCCAAAAAGATTTTTGTAATGCAGTTAATCTCCCGCATAAACGAGGGCGAATCACTTGGTGAGACTTCAATCTATTCATTCTGGGGGCACTGCCTTGGTGTCATGTCTCAACTCATCCACCATAATAAATTGACAAAAAGAAATTAGTCACCACAATGTCATTGTAGTTACGTTATAAATTAAGAATAGGACTATCTTTTAATTCTTGCGTGTGACGTGATGTGCTCTGTTTTGTCAACTTGAGTACTCCATGTTAAAGTGAAGAGCAGTAAGAACATGGCAAAACAATGTCTTCTGACTTGTTTGAAAAAATGATGTGTCTACATGTTGGGACCAAACTTTGCTTTTATTATATTTGTCATTACAGATGTGACTTTTGAACAAGAGGGGTCACTCTGCCCGTTGGAATCCGCCCTTGTGCAGTTGGAAGATCTGTGTGGGACAAGTGATGTTTCACAAAATGACTTGGAAAAAGTTTGCATTTTACTAAAGGAGATGGTATGTGCACACAATGAACTATGAAGATATGTGCTTAACAAATACCTTATACAAGTATATTGGTACTGTTAAAGTTTAACACAATGGTTGTTGGTCCAATTTATCTGTTATTAACAGAATTTCTCATCGACAATAACGTAAATAGAAAAGAAATCTTCTCCAAGGTCAAAATGATTGCCATCAAAACATTTAGCAGATTGCATTCAGTGAGGTTATTTTGTCTCTTCAGATTGTGAAGCTTTTCATCAAGAACGAAAAATTTGACAAAGCAAAAGAATTTCTCCGCCGTTTCCCGAAATCACAGCTTGCCAAGGTGAGTTCTCTTGCAAAACAGCAATTTATATTCTTTTATACCATCATAGACGAGAAGACTAATTGGGGCATGGTGTTAGAATAGAAATGTCAAATAAAGTTTGGCAATAACGCCCACTTTGACCCATAGAAAAAGATTTTCATGGAGCTCATCAATCTGAGATGCAACAAGCATAAACTTATTGAGGAAATGGACTTCAAACACTTAAAGGACCAGATCGTGGCCTTCTGCCGGGAATTCTGCCCATTCTCTGTTAGCTTTCTTTACAAGGTATGACATGAAATGAGTGTGTTTATGGGGGGGAAAATAGGTTACTGCCGTACCTTTGGGTGTGAACAGATATACAGTTACAATTATATAAATATATACATATATATATTTTATGTATAAATATATACAATTTGAGTGCATTTGTTTTTACCAGGCTGCAAAGCAGCTCATTGATCAACTTGAACAGCAAAAGAAAAAGGACATAACTGATGAGCCAGATAAATGCGGCCCCTCCACTAGTGTGCAAGTCAACGCTGAGCTGCTGACATGGTCGGTTCATAAATCACTTGAGATTGCTGTGGATTATTTAAAAAAAAAAAAAAAAAAAAAGGTTGATTTAAAAGCATGTTTGAAGCGGTTTTATGGTAATTTTTTCCATGCTGTTATTTCCAATGTGTTCACGAGCCTCCACATTGTTGTCTTTCAACTTTCTAGTGACGCTTCAAATATCCCAAAAGACCGACTGGAGATTGCTTACCAGGCTTTGGCTGCACCTGGTGACATAACATTTTCTCATCTGGAGGAAGAAGTTGAAAATCAAGACACAACTGTAAATACTGACGAGGACGACATGTGTGGAAACCAAGAGAGCGAAGAGCTTTTCCAGAGGAACTCAGGCAGCCCCCTTGAAGCTGCCCCGGCCGCCCCTCTTACTCAAACAGATGCCCCCCCTCAATCCAAAACCGCTTCAACGCGAAGCGGAAAAGCGAAGAAGAAACAGAAACGTTACAACATGTCAAGGATGGTGTTGGAGTCGGACAGTCAGGGCAGCGTGTCGTCTGCTGTCTCTCAGGAGCAAGAGGCAAGAACAGATGAGCCGGCGCTGTCCCAATCATTGCTGTTTCAAACCCTTGAAAGTGACATGGAGGTCGTCCCGCTGAGGAGACTTCGATCAGTTACGTTGGCAAAGAACAGGTACATTTGTTCGTGGGTGTGGAATGTGTCCAGTGTTTCTCCTATGATTACATAAAATCAAAAGTGAAAGTATGCATTACTGCACAATGTTACAATTTCTGAAAGATATCAACTCTTAAGTAGGAGAGTACAATCTCGTAATTTGCAACCAAAATATTTGCTCACAACTGTAGAATGCAACGTGAATAATTTTGCCTTCTTGATCTTCCGCTAGTGATGTTGAGTCATCTCTACAACTTGAGGAACAATTGTCTAACTTGGTATCTGGCAAGCAAGTCTCTCAAGGAACAAGTCGTAATCGGGCTTTGTCATCTGGGTAGAATGCGATTCCTAATTTGCAGTCAAAATATTTGATCATAACTGGAGGATGTAACATGAATATTTTTGCCTTCTTGATCTTCCGCTAGTGATGTTGCGTCATCTTTACAACGTAAGGAGATATCATCTAGCTCAACTTCTGGCAAGCAAGTCTCACAAGGAACACCTCGTAAGCAGGCTTCGCCATCTGCGTAAGTTTAAGGCAGTCGTAGTTCGGGGGTGGGGGGGGGGTGTATTAATTATTTATTAATGATTCCTCAGTACAGTTCCTTAACTAGCCTTCTCTTTTGTTGATGTAGAAAGAGCACCGAATCAGAAGATTCATCATCCGACAGTAGTGACATGGTGCAGGATACTCCAGTGAGCAGTCAAGCAAAAACATGTGCCAGCTATCCTCCGAGCAAGCAAGTGCAAATTATTCTGCGAGATTCTTTCCGATTGTCAGGCGATACAATAATCCTCAATTATTCTTGCAGATTTACGGGAAATAGAGGTGACATCATCATCCCAGACTCATCATTGGATAACTCGCCGCCTTTGAATCCTCAGTTGCGTACCCCTCCAAAAAGTTCTACGCCCAAGAACCGCTCCCATGCAAAATGGTCAGTGCTTTTCACCATTCCCTTTTATGTGAAAAATCAATTATGTGTAGTTTAGGCAGAGTGGAAAATTGTGGATCTTGCAGATAAATATTTTGAGTTGAAGCATGTTTTGTTTCCTCTTGATCGCTAATTCTAATGAGCAGTGATTCCCGACCAGTGTGCTGTGAGGAAGAACATTTGATATTTCAGATGAGTTTAAAATTCCATTAATACATTTTAGTTTGGTGGTGTCACACATTGTGTAAATCTCATCACATTTGAATGCAATTAGGTGGTTGGCTATTTAGTGGATCACACAACCTGCTGCTTTTTTAGCATAGCCTTTTTTTTTTTTTTTTGACAGGAAGGAGCTGTGCAACCAAGCCAAGGAGACCAAAGCCACTTGGGGTGAAGAAGTGGAACTTTTCGATGGTAGTACAAGAGGGAAAAAACATTGTGTTTTGTAATTGGGTCTAATTTTTGTTGTCGTCTTTTTTCTTTTAGAAACAATTAACATGAGTCCACCATCAGGGATCAAGAAGAGGGTAAGCATTTAGTTTTGCGATAAAATGTTGACCTCAATGTTTACAAATTGTCTTCTTTTTTTCCTATTGGAATTGTATTATTTTTGTCTTACAAATGTTTACAGATCAAAGGAGTGCAGTTCATCAGCTAATTGCTGCTTCACCATGTTTGATTTGACATCTTGACCCGAGTTTGCCTGGGTTTATATTAAGGCTAAATGACCAATTAACAATAAACTGCCTTTCATATTAAATAATGCTTCATTTTTCATCATAGATTATTTTCTATAATTGTTCAGCCCTAATTTACATTCCATTTGCTTTCCTTTAATGTATTCAGGACCTAAAAGATTGAGTGATTCAGTGAAGACCAAATATTTAATTGGCATCAATAGCTCAGTCTAGTTTGCATGTAAGCTTTGTGACAACATAGTCCTGGAATAATTAAATGTAAAGAATTAAACGCATTTTGACTTCAAATTAGTGAACATTTGCCTGTTGTGTTGCAGATGTGGACAGAAGAGGAAAGCCAGAAGCTCAAGGAGGGAGTCAAAAAATTCGGAGAGGGCAACTGGACTAAAATTAAGTCGTATTACCGCTTCAGAGACAGGACAAATGTCCACTTAAAAGATAGATGGAGAACAATGAAGAAACTGAACATGGTTTGAGTTTATTTTAACTATGCAACTTCAAGTTGGAGAACAATGAAGAAACTGAACATGGTTTGAGTTTATTTTAACTATGCAACTTCAAGTTTTCTTTACTTTTTGTATTCCACAAACGTGTTAGTCTGTTGAATAGATGTTGAGTTCCTCAAATGTAGCTATTGTTTGTTGAATAAATGTTAAATAATGTTGTCTTTGTAACTGTCACATTCTAAAATGTTCCTTTTCTATGAAAAATATTTTGTGTGTGTTTGAGTTGATAAATCAACAATCTGCAGTCCAACTGATAGAATCTTGATTTATGTTAATGCATCTTCATTCCTGATGAACTCGCCCACATCAGTCTGGTGAAACACGACGATGGACATGGGGTCCACTCGCCGACACTCTTGCGTCGTCTTGGCTGCCACACCAAACCCCTGAAAAATAATGCCATGCGATGACCTCAATGTCCTCAACAGGTTGGAACCTGAAGCATGTGCAGAGTACCTACCAGGGGCACGTCAGACATGGAATAAACCACCACGCCCTGGTACTGCATCGTGTTCTCCGTGATCCTGCCCAGACCGGACTTTAGGATGTGATTTCCGTAGAGGAAAGACTGTTCTGCTCCAGGTTTCACCCATACCTTGAACTTTATGAAAACAGCATTCAGTATTTTATGTTACAATTTTAAATTCTTAATACAGTTCTTTTGATTGTATCACTGAATGAAACAAACCTTTGCATAGGGCGCAAGGAAATCCAGAGCTGTGATGTGTAGCCGGAACATCTTAGACTTTGTAAATTTGCCAAAACATGTGCCGACTGACACCAAATTGGTCCGGCAAATGTTTGTGGATAGTTTGAGGAGCTTCTCACTGTGGAAACAACAACAATCAATTGCTGATAACTTCTTGAGGGATTTCGTTGGACCTCTGGGATGTTCTCAAACTATAGTTTCACTTGGGGGGGCTTAACAATATTTTGCAATATGGTATGTCACACCATTTTGTATGCGTGCATACCGACAAAAAGTATGACAAAAAAATACTTAATCCAGTATGCATTTTTGTAACAAGAAATATGGAGTAAGGCAGACACGGAGGTCCTCATTGGCATGCACTTTCTTAATTATTTTGACATGCTTTACATATAATTATATTTGCTAGTAATATGATTACCTCATGTAATAGACGCGGTCATTGTGAAGCCTGAAGCAGTATGTGCCGTCTGGTCTGTCCACGAGGAGCTTTATGTTTTCTCCTATACTGTAATGAAAGGAAAATATAAATTACAAGTTAGCCTCGCATGCTAATCCAAGTAGTCATCAACGCGCGACAAAATGTTCTCGCACTGCACTTACTATTTCGACAGTTTCTCAAACAATGCTTTCGTCTCTTCTTCTGTAAGTGGCCTCATCCTTAATAATAATGAATAAAAATGCTAGTCTTGGAAGAATAACTGGAACCTCCGAGTAACGTGCAAAACGTGGGTCAACACGGAAGTGGTCACACTTTAAAACGGAAGTTGAGTGAATTTCCCCACATTGTACTTCCTGGCGTTTTTTCTTTCTTTTTTTTTGCATTCTCTATCTTTGCAGTCGTCAGTAGCTGTTGACTCCGACAAACCAATCGCTGCGGTAAGATCATTTACCTTGTACTCAATATATTTAAAACGACGAATTCACTGCGTTACATCTTAATAGTGGCGTAAAGTACTTGTTGTTTTAAAATCGTGAATTTGTGTCATACTATCGGAAATAGGGCTAAATTAGCGCGGCTGGCTAGCTGTCAGTGGAGGAAACAGCGATTGAGCTAACCCTGTTAGCCACTCTGACGCTAACGCGGGGTTTGATCATTTAAACGCGAGAGCATAACACGCCCCGAACCACACATTATTTCGATCTATTTATCGTATTTTACGAATTGACATTTGATATACGCGATGTTATATACATCAAGCTTTTATAAGACACGTTGATGCATAGTTGCATAACCTTAATTTGTAAATGCAAGTTAAGGTTTTACGTGTTAATTCGAGCTCAAATCGATAAAATGACCCCTCCAGAGCTGCAATATATTCATTAAAGGACCTGTCTATTGTTACACAAGAAATCGGCCTTTTTCTATTTGAAAGTCGTTTTTTCTTGTTATAGTGTGGACGTCTTGAATTCGTATCGACCTTAATGATGTGGTGTAAAGCCGATACTTAGAAGGAAAAAAACAAACACTGCATCATAAACTATTGTTACAGTTAGCTGCGTGGGAAGGGTAGAAAGTGGCTAGCATTAGGTCCAAATAAGGAAATGTCTAGTATCAGCGACCTCTTAGTATTTGAGGGATCTCTTTTTTTTCTTTACTACAGAAAGTATCATTTTTGGTGCCAAGCATCAGAAGCAATTTGGCTATTGGTTTTCAACTGTAGCTACCCTGACCTGCATCTCTTTGTTATTACATTGCAACTTGTAGAAATCAAGAACAATGTGTTGTTTAAAAATCGCCAATGAGAAAACATACAGTATATTTCTTTCCATACAATCTGGCTCACCCTGCTTCTGCACAATACATTTAATAAATGTAGTAAACTGCAACACGGATATTGTGCCTTCATTTGAGGAAATTAACAATGTAGACAACCGCAACGCAATCAGTGTGACCAGCTCGAAAGATTATGCTATAAACATTTGTCATTGCTTTGGATGCTGATACAAATGAGTTTGGCATTCTGCCTAGCTCATATGCTAGCCATGACTTTGGCTCGTCAAAGGTTTGTTGGACTGCGTTTGTTTACAGAATAAATTAGTCAGGCAGTTGCCCTTCAGGGCGTTACTGAGTTTGTTCCTTGTGGAAACTCAGCACACTTCTGTATTGTCGAATCATACCCCAAAAAAATCTGTGAATGCATGTCATTTTTTTTCCTCGCCTGTCATCCACCCTAAAACGGTGTCAGTCCACCAATTGGCTATTCTTCCGAAACATGACGCATCCATTGGGACATCTTCCAAATTCGATTATTCTCTCCTGACATAGCCTGACCTTCACATTCCTGTCAACAACCCATGTCACATGGTGTCTCCATGTTGGGTCATCTTTCTTAAAAAATATTTTGGAAATAGCCAGAGAGTGTTTGGTGAAATGGAGCTCACGCTATCACTCTCATTATACCCCCTCCAAACGTGAGCATTATCGACTGTGTCGATAGTAGGTCGCGGCACACGCTCGTCTGCTACATTACGTTACTGACCTCGTTTCTTTCTCACTGTCAGCTATTGCAAGCATTGGTGTGTTCTCACATTTTGCAGTCACGCTTTACTTAGTGTAACTACTAGCTCTAAGGCATGGTTTGGTAAATATGTGCTGAAAGTTCTCATAGAGGTTTGTCATTGTTTGACCTATCAGAATCGTCATTGTTTCGAGCTTCTTCTTTTTTTGTTTTAATGACAGGAATACAACTTTTGTCAATTTATATTAGAGCAAACACGTAAAAACATTTGTTAGCTACGTCAGATGCTTATTTTTGCTCAACTTTTGGACAGGAAAGGGTGCCTGGTACTGGGCGGACACTTCTTGTAGCACACGTTTGTCCCGAAGAGAGCTGCGGAGAGACTGCCATCAGTTTCCACGGTGCGTCTGCGGCTCTGCTGACATCAGACAGACAGGAAGGCAACGCGGCGAGTGGCAGCTCAACCGAAACAGGAAACTGCTGCAGCGGTGTTGTCACTGGCCTGGGAATGACTGAATTCTGGGTTTGTTTCAGCTGCTGTATTGCGGAGCAGCCGCAGCCTGTAAGTATAACATTTTTGAAAAGCAGGCAACAGTTTAACTTTTGAATTTTTCCACTGATCATATAACTTGAAATGCAAATCAACATAATGTTAGTGAATGTATTTATTTAAAAGAAAAATCAACATTTGTTTTCCAGAAACGGCGGCGGCGGATCGACCGCTCCATGATCGGCGAGCCAACCAACTTTGTTCACACGACACACGTCGGGTCGGGCGACATGGGCCTGGGATTGCCGTCGGTAGGTTTGGAAAAACTCTCTCTTCTCAGTCCTTAAAGCCACCCAAGTCGTATTGAGTTGCCTTAAATTGTCTTACTCAAAGCTGCTTCCTGACTACTTGCAGGTGGATCTGGTTCAGGCCCAGATGAAGTCCAAAGGCGGCTACGTACACGGCGGCTCTGAAGGCTCACAATTATGAGGTGAGACGTGCGTACGTTTCTGTGATTTGAGGTGGAGTTGCTTACCTCAGTAGCCCAGCATGAAGATGAAAATGTTACATTGGAGCCTCTAAGGTTAAACATAACATCCATTTTGTTTCAAAGCACAGGAAATAAACAGAATAATTGTTTCCAGATTCAAGGCAGCACAATCTCCTCTCAGTTTTGTGGTTCAGGCTTTGATTCCTTAGCTGCTGTTTGTCTGTCTGTGATTAGCTGGCGACCAGCAGCAGCCATAAGATATCCTGCTTTTCCCTTAATTAAGACAAGCAACATAGAAAACGGATGGCCGTTCCAGGGTCAGCCCGTTACTGTCATAAAATCTAACAGCAAATCTAAAAAGTGTTGAACTTTGAATTGCTTATTGAACAAATGATTACAAAATAAAGCTGAATAAGGACATTTATGCACGGGCTCCTATGGCCACCCCAGATACTTGACATAAAGACTGGCTAATGGTTAACCAGTTAACAGCCAGTCGCTAACCTGGCCGCACATTTTATGGACTTTGACCAACAATTATTGCAAAGAGAAAGTTTACAAAACAAAACAGTCAAGTCATCATTCTTTGTAACATCATCAGATCTCGGCAGTACATATATAAAGAATTAAGTGTTTTGTCATTGAATTTCTTTTTTTGTTTTCAATGTGATTCCAGCACAAGATGGGGGAAATGTTATGATAATCAGAAAATCGCAAATGATGTCTCTCTGTCCAGCACAATAATTGTGCAATTGTTTTTTTAACCAAGTAAATGCTAACATAAATTATGATACGCTATCGTATCATTTGAATTAAGCGTTTCAACAGGTTTTTTTCTCCATCATGGGAAAAAAAAAAATCTGCTCTCTGGTGAGCCACAAAAAAAACATGAGTTGGTTTCATTGTCATTTATGAGCATCCTGACACGTGTTTTCTTGCCCCCCACAGTCCGTTCAAGTGCGGCAGAAACTACTACTGTTGTTTATAGGAGGAAGCAGTTCACAGTCCGTCACGGACGCCGGACCAAAAGATAAAAGTACTGCTCTTCCTTTAATGTTGTATATATATTTTTTATTTTCCATTCCTTTTTTTTTTTTTAATGAAAGCACTGCTATCCATTAGCTGCCATGCTGTTGCACTGTAAAGAGGAGGCTTTATTTAGTACGCTCGTCATCATCTCAGTCAGACGTATGCTTGTGCGTGCGTGTGAGCGTGCGGGCGTGTGTGTATGCATGTGGAAAATTCTGTCGCTCTCGTAGCCCACACGGATGCCTGTATTTATTATCGCATTTGCAAACGGACCTCACGGTGGCTGGGCCACGCCCGAGACGTGGAACTTTCTGTTTCCGTCTTTTTTTTTTTTTCCTTTCTTTCTCTCTCTCTCAGAGGTTTGACCAAGGATAGGTGGAGGTAGCAAAGCAAGATGCTAGCTTTTTTTTTTCTTTTCTTTTGGTTTTCAGAGAAATCTTATGATCCTCTGAGTTGTTTTCAGGGTTGAAGATTGCTGTTTTCCACTAAACTTGAATTGAGTCGTGTGCACTGGACCATTTACCATGTACACTCACGCCTGCTTAGGAATTACGCTTTTTTTTTATACTCAAATAGATTAAAATCATGTAGAATTTTAATAAACTATGAACTTCCTTATCTGTCTTCATGTACTTATTATTTTGTAAGATTTTTTTAAGCAGAGGCTTGTAGTAGATTCTTGTTTTTGAAATCTAGAAAATCATGCAAGCTGATATGAACTTGAAAGTATCCCCACCGCACACAAGTGAGTGGGTCGGGTTCCACACAGATGCCAGTGTTCTCCATTTGGACCTGGTCAATGTCCATGTTTTTTCTTTTTTTTTTTTTTTATCCACCAGAGTTTTTTCATCTTAGCTCTTTTGTCAGCAGGGTATGATAAAAAAAAAAAATGCGTCTTGGGTCACAGGCCAAAGGAAGAACATTTGTGTGGCGCTCGCATATTTGTTTTGTGTATGATATTTTATAGAGATATTTTCTCTCTTAATGACAACATTAAAGCACATGAGGGGAGTGGGCGTCAATGAACTTGTACACTTTTAAGTACTGATCCAAATTAGGATTGTTTGGCAATTATTAATATCTGCTCTTAACTGCGTGCCATGATGTCATATTTCCTCAAACATAGGCCGAAGCTCTTTTTTTAAAAAAAAAATTCTATGAACCTTTAAATGCATTATAATTTCATGTTTTAATTCAAGTCTGAGAAATTATCTCAAATACACCAACTTCCACTTTAGCATCATCCATGTGTCTTGTATACAAGGTTCAAATTTGGAGGAAATTGGACCTAAAAAAAAACCTACTAGGCTTTGCCTTGGGAAGAAAAATTCAAGTGGCTCTACGAAGGCCATATTTGGTGGGACACTTTTCCACCATGCTGCAAGTTTCAAATTAGGTAGCATAAAATTGGCCAAACTGAACCTAACTCCAACTTGGTGCAAAAATAATTGACAAGTTGCTTGGTAAAACTGGGAATGTTTCCCCACTTAATAGTTTAAGTAGATGTCGCACCCAGCCAATTTAATCGTTGGAGCGCAGGCCGCTATTTGAGGAAATATGCAAGTTTTGCTCTGTCAGGCTAAAGCTACTAAAAGCTCTGCAGCCTCATCACGGACCTACAATCACATCCGACCTCTTACTTTTGTCGTCATACGACTCCAGCACATTTGCTTCACATTGATTGTCGTAACGCGATCGCTGGTTCAGTTTCATCGTCTCGGCCTTAATGAGAGCAGCTATGGTATGAATGTTAACCGGCGCTAACGTTCTGTGCGCCGTTCATTGCTCACCGGGATCTTTTCAATGCATGCATGCGCTTCTGTGTATGTGTATCTCCTGTGGTTGAACACGTGTCCATCAGAATGTAATTGTACCATAAAGCCAGCAAAACATGTTAGTGTCTGTCTGTAGCAGGCAATAGAAGAAAATATACCAGCCAGAGTCTTTATATCCATTCTAAAAGATATTATTGTCCCCAAGTCAGTCACCCCAGAAAAAAAAATTGTATTTACAGTGACCTGTTTCCCCATTATGACTTTTTTTTTTTTTAAGCTTTAAAGTATGTAACCATTTATAGGAGTTCAATATTTTTCATGTGGAAAGTTCTTCACATTTGTTTTTCCCACCCCATCTGCTGGTTTACAGTGGATAGAAAAAGTCTTCAGTGCACAGCCCTGTTGAAATCAAAAATAAAATTGAGGGAGTCGGCACACACCTGCCAACATTTAGTTGCTGGTGTAGTAGAATGTATGAAGAAAAATGTTAGGAAAAGCCTACTAAAACATCTGAACTTTATTTGGGGTTAGTCAGAGGCACCTTTAAACACCAGGTGTGAATTCTGAACACAGACACATCCTGGCTATAAGAGGGTGTGCACACTTGTGCAACCACATTCTCAATTGTTTCATTTTTACTCAACATTGAGATCTACAGGTTATAGGTTACTTTTTTTATTTTTTTTTTATTTTGTGATGAAAGTGTTGTCTCTTTTTCTGTCCATTGTAAATTTCAACTTGTGAACAGCAGGGTGTACTTGAGGGTTGAGTTGAAAGTATTTTTTTTTTTATTCCCCTTTTGAGTCGTAACATTTGTTTCATGCTGTAAGGCAACAATAAGAAATACATATACTTCTGTTTTAGTTACATTTTCAATGTTGTATAAATTGCGGGGCTGGAGCAGTCTTTTCCCACCTAAGGGCACTGTATGACATGTTCCTTCCATTAAGAAATAAGTCCATCCTGTTTTTCATTTCTGCAAATGGGAAATAAATGTCACGTGTTGATGTTTTACCAACTGTGTCGTCCATTTTTAAATGCATCAGAAATATATATTTTTTAAACACAACAGATAAGTCAATTTAATGCAATTAAAAGCCTGTCTCCAACTTTTGGGTTTGTTTTAATTAAATAAGTTTAATTTTGCATTCAGTATTTAGGAGGCTAGAGAAATTTTCACACCAATTTAAAAATGTGAGATTTTTTTTATGTTTGTGACAATGGTGTGCAAAACTGGTTTTCATTGAACATAATTTTTTTTTCTTCCTAATGGTCCTAATAATGTGAAATGAGATCTTTTCATTTTGTTGCTCCAGGGAGTCACTGACGTGAGTATGAAGCACTTAAGCATAAAGAAGTTACATGAGCTTAATGCGTGGCTTGGAACAAGATCTTTCATCTTTTATTTCAGCGACTTTGCAGAAATAAAAAGTCATCAGGTATGTGACATGCACACACAGACACATTGTTCCTGATGTTGCCACTCTGGGAGGGTCTGCTGATGTAAGAACCGATCTGACGCCCCCAAAACCTCATTGCCGTTGTCTATGTGCAGGGAGAGGAAGGTGTCATCAACTGGACCTAAGTCAACAGCAAATTTGAATCAGAAGTGTTTCCCTAAAATTTCCATACATGTAGGGCTTTTTCTATAACCTATTATTTTAATCACTTTTTAACAATTAGAATAAATTGTAAGTTCCCGAGCACGTACAGTGCCAGTGGTCCCACAGTGAGTAAGCCTTCCATCCTCTCTGAGCACAAGTGTGGTAGCACGCCTCAGCAGTGCTGCTGCTGTGACCAATCAGCTGCAGAAAAACACAAAATAGATCAACGTCCATTGAGGAGACACCCACCATCCAAAATATTAGGTACACTTTCACATCTGTAACACCAGTTCTGACTTCACAAAGATTGAAATGCTCATTTTGCAAGTGTTGATTTAACAATTTGTTGATTGATGTGACCTGGAACTATTTCTAATAGTGTGACCTTCTCATGTCGCTACATAACCTTTTGATAGTCTGGAGGATCCTCTCGGGATACCTTGGATGCATCCTCCTCCTTCATGGTCTCCAATGACGTGTCTGCATAGTGAAAACAGTAAGGCAAGTCCTAAATTTCTCAATCATTTGTAGAAACGAAAGGCTCACTCTGTATATTGGTGACGCTGAGTGATGCCTCATGAGTGCTTGAAGTGCCGCTCGGAGGTTGCCATGGCAGTGGCAAAACCTCAACTGATGCAATGCCTCTGACACTTTGCTGCTTTTTGAGGCGCTGACTCGGCATCCTGAGGCCTAAAGGGAGTGGAGGGACTGTTTGTGACGAATTACTTTCTTCAAGAGTACTATTTTGTTAGATGAATATATCCGTCATAGGTGTAACGCATAGTTTGTTGCATTCACCTCGGTTGCGAGGGGGGCCAGGGAGCATCTTGTAGACTTTGTAGGCGTCGCTGCCTCTCTTGTTGCTGCGCTCGCGTAGCTCAAATACGTCAGGGAGAGAGTTGAGGGCACAGCGGAAGTTGGCTTTCCAAGTCTTTGGGTCTGCTTTGTGTTGGCCCGGACGGTATCGACCTGCAGTTGAGCACGTCCTGTTTGGCTTCAATTTATTTTTTTAAGTTTATCCATCCAGCAGACGTTTTGGGCTTTGTGTAGGTGTTCCTAATGGTTTGTCTGGTAAGGAAAATCACGCTGACAGTGCAATATGATCGCCTTCACTTCACGTTAATGGTGACCAGGCCATTAGTGATGCAGCCAATTGCACATGAGCAAAGCGTGACAGAGGATCCGCTTCCTCCATATGGAGCAAAAAAATGTGTTTCTCAAACTGAAATGAAGAACGATTTTTCAGGCTAAAAAAATTTATAGTATCAGGGCAACACGTATATTCTTGAGCTTTTTTTATTTAGACTTTTACATTGAAGGTGATTTATTATACATAAGAGAAGTTAATGTGCCGTACCAGTGTGCTCGGCCCAACTCCTGAAGAGAGTGGCGTCATGTTCGATACTCCAGCCGTGACGAGCTGCATGTTTCCACGGAATTTGGAAAACTCGCTCTGACTTGAAAGAAGAAAAAAAAAAGCATCCATCCTTCAATACTATAAAATGTACTGTGGCCTTGACATTTGAGAAATTGTATACATTAAAGATTCATATTAAGATTGTGAATGTATGACTTAGTTTCATAATAATATATTTTCTTTTCCATCTAATATTGAATCTTGTCAAACTGCAAAATTAACATTTTATTTGATTGCGCAAGTGTTAGTGATGTTATTGTCCCGAGTGTACGTTGCGTAGACGTAGCTTCTGAATACGATGTACCTTGTCGATCCAGCAGACTCCCGGATACTTCCCAGACTCAATCTGCTCCTCCAGCCACATCCTCAGTCTCAGGCGGCCAGCTGCTTGCATCTTCAGTCCAAACTTCAGGTTTGTTAAGAAGCTTTGTGTGGATGGACGCTATAGGTGTCACCAAGCCCTTGTCAGTTTTGGGAGGCTTGCAAAAATAAAGGCTCCGCGTCAATTCACCTCTAATCGGCCAATCGAAGGCCTTCTCTGCCTCTCGCAGGCAATCTTTGCTCCTTAACTGTCTCCTCAAGTTACAGGTAGGGCAGGGCTTTGTGGCCTTAAAATAAAGTATCCGCTTTCTCTCCGCAAAAATATGATTAAAGAGTTTGGACAAATGACAACATTCCAATACTTTTTTTTTTTTGCAAGCATTAGCTCATCTACTACTCCTTAAGAGAAATATCTTTTTTCAAAACATGTAATAAATAGTGATAAAATTGATACCTTTAATAAAAAATGCTTTTTTAACTTGGTAAAGAATTATTGATACCATGCTAGTATTGGATTTCATCAGATTCAACAAATGTACCTAATGAAGTGTCCAGCAAGTATTGCTGCATTACTCCTCCTCCAGAAGATCTGCAGTAAAATTAGTTTTAGGAGTTCAATTTCAAGCATCAGTGAAAATGATTAATGCACTGACATGCGTTTGCATTATTCATTTATTTTCACAAACATGACTCTTCTGTTGCGGAGAAAAAATGAGGAAGTGATTGCACAATCTTGGTTGTGGATGAGGTGTGGCCTATTGCTCACGCTTCACTTCGACAAACAATCATTTTGTAGCATCAGTCTCCCTCCCTCCCTTGCTCGAATCCCAAGAAGGTGACAACAGTATTTTTCTCCAAATTTGTGCAACTTTATTGGCAGATTTGTACTGTACAATAATATCAACAACATATACAAAAACATATTTTAATGATGTTGATTACATTAAGTCCAACTAAACGACAGAAAAAGCAATGCCTAACTTTTTCCTCTCCCAGGGAGGTTCTAATTTCATTGACATTTAGTGAACAGGCTCAACTCATTCTTAAGGAACAACCCATTTCATTTTAGTATAGAAATACACAAGACCTCATTTGACAAAGTAATGACGGCATTTAGTTCCACACTATATAATTTTGTAGCCACTCTCTGTGATAATGTCATTTCTGAGGTCAGTCGAGATTATTGGCAAAAAAGGCATTTGGGGCTCAGGGAGGTGTCGGTGACCGTGAACATGTTCAGTCGACGCTGCTGGTTCTGGGCTTGAGGGGCCCCCGGGCATTACAGGTAGAGACATCTCAAAAGCCGTCTCCAAATCATTTCTCTTGATCCCTTTATGTTCCGAGAACTTATCACACAGCTTCGGCGAGGACTGAATGACTTTGTAGTGGTCATCCACTAAAAGCCTGTCTTGTAAGCTTTCAGGTGTGCAGTCGTCGCCTTTAGAGACATCTTTGATCGCCCGGTCGTCTTTTATGCTGCTTCTTTGGCCTGCAGGAGTTACATCAGCCTGCTTTGTTAAGCTCCGAATCACTTGGTAGTTGTCTTCTACTGGAAGATTGTCTCGTAAATTTGCAGGAATATGCGAGCAGCATTGAACCCCTTTTAATGGAGTTTCTAAAACGTCCTCTTTTTCACCACCCTTTGGCTCTCCAACTTTATTATCAAAGTTTTGCCTTAATCCATAAAAGGCTTGGTAGTTATCATCTATGGGAACGTTCAGATTTGCGACCACAGGGATGCAGGTAATGCTTTTCGTGACTTCTTCCAATGAGTCTTGTGAAGATTTCTCTGAATCTTTGTTTTCATTGTCCTGCTCCCCGACGTGACTATCTGGGAGCTGGCTTAAACGTCGACACACTTGGTAGTTGTCATCCACTGGGAGAATGCCTTGAAGGTTTACAGTAGAATCTTTGAAAGTATTTTCTACATCCTTCACCAGGTTCTCCTTATCAACACTTTTCCTTTCTCCAACCTGATCATCCCTGAAACCACGAAAGTCTTTGTAGTTATCATCCACAGGAAAGCTGGGGGTTGATTTTGTCGGGGTGTATGTTTTGCTTAGACAAACACCTTCAAAAGAATTTTCTGAAGTCTTCTTCAAGTCTTCTTTGCTGCCACTGCTCGGCTGTCCAAACTGACTATCAGCGAGCTCCCTTACGCCACGAAACACTTGGTAGTTGTCATCGACCGGAAAATTGTGGTTTGAGCTTGGAGGGACGCAGGTATGGCCTTGATTGTCATCTTCTACAGATTTTTCTAAAACTTTGTCTTGGTTTTGTTTCCCACTTTTCTTCTCTTCAAACTGGCTTTGAGGAAGTGCTCTTAAATCCTGAAACATGAGGTGGTTGTCATCAACAAGACAAGGAAAGCTATTAGGTGTGCAGGTATCAATATTAGTGACATTTTCCAAGGACTCGTGTTGTTTTCCAATGGTTTTCAGCGCTCCAAATTGCCCATCAGAGAGAAAAGGTAAACCCTGGAATGCTTCGTCTCTGTCAGTCAGACAGAGCTTTGAGCTTAAGGGTGTGCCGTCTTTATTGGTATCTTCCAAGCAATTTTCTAAAACCTGATCCAAGTCTTGATTTTTATCATTGTTCTGCCCTTCAAACCGACTATCAGAGAGCTCCCTTAAACTTTGAAATGCTTGGTAGTTGTCATCGACCAGAAAACTGTGATTAGACTGCGCTGGGAAGCAGGTATCGCCTTGAATGGAATCTTCTGAGAAATTTTCCCAAGCCTTGTTTAAGTCTTGTTTTTTAACACTTTTCTGGTCTTCCAAATGACTATCAGAGAGCTTGCTTAAGCCCTGAAAGGCTTGGTAGTTACCATCCACTGGAAAAGTGCTTTGTAAGCTTGCAGGTAGGCAGCGGAGATCTTTGGGGACATCCGCCCCTTTGTTGCAAGCCTGACTAAACATTACTTGGCAGTGCTCATGTCCTGCTACCATTCTGGATTCAACATCTCCAGAGAGGCTTGTGTTGCTGCTGCTGAGGGATGGATCTGAGTTCTCACCGATTGAAAACCTTCCAGAGTCTCTGTTAGCTTGGTGAGACGTGGCGGTCAGTGTGTAGGAAGACACTGTGGCCGGGAACATGTTTTCTTCACAAGCTGATCCTTGCTTGTCATCACAGGTCGTCCCGGCGCCGCTGCCTTGGTATCCACAATCGCACGGCATTTCAGACTGAGCATGACTCTTCAAAGGGTCAGGGGTTACCTGAACTGGACAGCTAGGCCTGATAAAGGAGTAGGTTATTGTATTTTCCAATCCAGAAAGTTGCCCACTCGGACTTGGGAGAGCAGCTTTGCTGGACTCTTTCAGAAGATGGTCGGTTGAAGCTGCTACCGGGACGATGTTCATCAAGGCTTTGCTGAGCGCCCCTTGAACACCCGCAATGATGTCTGCAGCCTCCGTTAAAGCGTAAGTGAGAGAAGGCTGGCCGCTACTGAAGCCACTACTTTGAAGGAGACTCTCGGTGCTGCTGTCCATTAGGGAGCCCTTTGACCTGCAACAGAACAACCCATTACCTGAAACACCCTTCAACTTCACAGGAAATTAAAGCTATGAGGAAGTCATATCAAGTGTAGACCTTAAGGATTTCAAGCAAATCCCAAGTAACTTTGGCAAAACTCAAGTAGGTCAAATCGAGCCCCTACAAGGTTTCAATGCCATCTTTTTCAGTCTTTGGAGCTTGTGCCTTCAGACCACCTTTATGAGTTGGCCTCTGCACTGCACAAATCATGTGTTTGACTTGCTGGGGCAACCCCTTATGGGACAACCCACACAGGTCTCTCTTATCATTGCTCAACGGGTCACAAAGTTAAGACTGTTCTTAAGACTTTCTGAACTATTTCTGCCATATCAAACCAAGAAACCTTTGAATCTTTAGAAGACTGTCCTGAAACATTCGTCACTAACCATGGTTTGAGGTCACCCGGGGTGAGGGTCTCCACAGAAATTGATGAGATGATGGGGGGCATCGGCTTTAAAATCTGCAGCAAGGAAAGAAATGACACAAATCTGCATCAACCTTTTGACCCTTCAAAATAAAACCTAATGAAGACAAACATGGAGCCACATCAAATATCTCACCTCTTCCTTAGTCGGATGTATTTTCAGAAGTTTGGAATTTTGATCGCTGACTGAGTCCCAATACTTGGCTTTACACCTACACAGGAGGACACGGATCAAGCTCTGCAATGCATCTTATGGCGGAGAAAAGTAAAAAGCTTTGCGGCTTACTTCACGTAGCAGAGGTACGCCGCACTGGTGATTGTAACGGCGAGCAGACTGAGGCTAATGATCAGAATCAGTCGGAGGCTCTTACGTGACACTGCTGTTATAGTCAAAAAGTACAATATCAAATGAACTGAGCATGACAGAGCCATTTGGGGATTCTGACACTTGCAGACCCCAAAATTCGGAACAGTTGTGAATATTTCTCTATTCTGGCTTTGGCTGAACTGAGTCAGGACTTACGAGTTGTAAATTCATACTCCTCGCTGCGGTCGCTCGGCTTGCTTTCCCAAGGTAGCAAATTCTGAACTGTGACAACATAGGTTGTACTTGGCTCCAGGTGTGCACCAAGTATATCAGTGGTAAAACACAAGGCGCACTCTGGCTTCTCCACCTGTGGTGCTTGGAATACCTTGGGAATCTTGGTAAGTGAAAACAAGGTTACCCACACACACTCACACATATATGAGCAATGGAGCACTTTTCCTTACCTCTTGCGTTTCTCCTTTTTTGCGGTAATACAGGCGTGTGCGTAATATTTCTCTTATATGGCGTTTGCTGATGTTTGTCGTCCAAATGACTTGAAAATTCCCGTTGGTCTCATTTACTGCAATGATGGTTGGAGTTTGGGGTTTGACTGCGGAGGAACAGGAATGAAGAAAAAACATAATCAGATATTTCAAGTTTATATATATATATATATATATATACATACACACATATATATATACACATACACATATACACATACACACACACACACACACACATATATATGGTAATGTGTTGAACTCACAGCTGTATTTCACGCTTATGTTTTTGGACTCCACATATTTGCCATCTTTATGGACAAATGCCACGTGGTTCTCATCGAGGACAAGAATCATATGGATGGAGCAGCAGCATTTTCCGCTTGCACAACCCACGCGAAGACAGTAGTGCTCACTGTGGAAAACAAAATAAAAATGAATTATTATTGTTAATAGCAAATTACTATTATTAATTTTTTTTCTGATTGCCAACAGGACTTACCCATACCCATCTAGGCTCCTCAGAGTCACATTGTAGTCAGTGCAGTTTGGAGCCTCAAAGTGACAAGACATCAAATCGACATAGTCATTGATGCAATCGAGATTGAGACCTGTTGCAGTGGATTGACAACAAAAGCGGATTATTGCATTGTTAATAGACAATACTGTAATATTCGCAATACTGTTTATGCATGACCAAATTACAAAAAAAAAGGTCAGTAAATTTCAAGTGTGTGCTTTAATTGTGTAACAACTGCCTGAGGACATGATTGTTTGAATCTGAACTTGATTAAAAAAAAAAAACTCTCATATCTTTGGACAAAGGTCAAACATGTATGTCGTTTATTTACTTGACAAAAGATATTACAGTTAATCTACATACTGTACATTTTGTATTGTTGCTATGTTGCATGTTAAAATCGGCATAACCGATGTCAACATTGACAGTGCATGTTAGTTATGTCCACGTGACGTAGGCGTTACAATCGAGTGTCATGTCAACGTTACATGTTACAATTTACATTCCCTCTACATACTACATGTTACTTATATGTACCTGCTGCAGTCATGATACGCTGTCGACATTAATCAGTACTTTTGTTAAAGACTGTAAAAATATGTGACAGTTCAGTACGTGTTATACAGTAGTCTAACTATATAGTACATTGTCGACACGAGGCAGTAACAAGTATATACCATACATACTACAATCATGTTACAATTTATTACTAGTTATGTCAACATGTTGTCAGAGGACGTACCAGAGAGAGCTGCTGAAGTGGCGATGTTTCCTACAATAACAAGAAGGACGACAAACATCCTGGGGGGGAAAAAAGACGGAGGTTTATTCTCTTTTAGCCCAAGAAGCCCAGTTTGATTCAGTACGAGCAGAGCACTTCAATTATTGACGATTAGTATCATGTAATCCAAATCGAGAAATGGTGCGGGAATTGCCGCAGTCTGTAGAGCGCAGACTTCCTCATTTGGGAAAGTCTTACTGGAATTGCGTGCGTTGATTCCTGTGAAGTGACACTCCCATTTCCTCCTAACTAAAATTAACTTGGATGCAATCCGTGCGCTCATCAACATGATTTTTGGGACTGGTTTCTTTTAATGAAACATTGTTTATTTTCGTGGTTGCAGAGTGATGGTCAGTGGCGTGTGTATTGATGATTAAACACGAGCACAAGCTATAATAATAATAATAATGCAACTATTATTATTCGTCTTTAACTTGTCTCATAACCACTGCGCGTTCCCGTGACTCACTGTTCAAAGTTCCCCGTTCTTAGATAAACTTTGATAACACCTTTCATTTTTTTTTTTTGCTAAATCTTTCTGGGGTGCAATACTTAACACAATTGTTACGATAGATGGATGGATTGATCAAAAACGACATTGCTTTTTAATGTAACTGTTTTTAAATAATGTTTTACTCTGTTGTTTTGTTTCTGTTCTGTCCTCCCAAAATACAAGAAATGGTACCATTATTCTTTCTAAATTTTATGAAAGTAGAATAAATGTATCGCTCGCAGTACTTTTTGTTTGGTGCGTCGCTCAACACGAAAAGCAACTTGAGACGGAACGATGACGCAACGACGCAGCTAGCGTGCGTACGTAAACGTCCACGCGAGCTTCCAAACATTATGGCGCCCATGTTGCAACGCTTTGTGAGTCCGGGCAAAGGCAACGGCTTGCGTGCGACAACTGCAATCAAATCTGGAAATTTGCTTTTCTCTTCCGAGCCTTTGGCAAGCTGCGTGTCGGCAAAAGTCGCCAAACATGTGTGCCATCGCTGCTTCGCTAGGTAAGACGTTCGTTGTCTTGATTTTAGCAGCCCATGCAGACACTTCCTGCATCTGCAGTTTGTGGCCTCTAGATGGCGTCATAACTTCACTTATCATTTAAAGGCGATCATAGCGAAGTCGTCCTGATGAAAAATACAAGTTTACGCCACAAGAGGGCGCCTTTGAGAAAACAGTTAAATACACTTACACATGTGATTACAAGGCTCAACATTAATTAATTTACTCAATGTTAAATAACAATTTCACCTTCTCGAATCTTAAGATAGAGTAAAAACAATAAAAATCAATAATAGTTTGCACCTTCACTGAATTCCTTTATTATGGATGCATGTGTGTGTGTTGGTCAAGAGATTTTCATATCATTGTGGTAGTGACTAAGTGGCACAAATATCTGCCTGCACGGGGAAGACAGTCGTTCATTGATTTAATATTTGTAATAGTGAGAGATGTGTAAACTTGAGCTACTGACACCAAACAGCTGTAGAAGGAACACCCACAGGTGCACACATAGCTGAAGGCAAGGATTGGCATTATAGAAGAGGAGTGTTTGTTGTTCCGTTTTCACTAAACCATCATTAACCTCACAGCATGACATCATGATGTGTGTGCACAATTATTTGTGATTGTGTCTCAATGACTCACTGACAGAAAGATACGTGTCGTGTCGTGTGTGTGTGTGTTTGCACGTGCACTAATTGTGCAGGTGGAAGTGTGGAGCATCAAAGCTACAGTTAATTACAGGCCTTGAAGGCCCAAATGTAGAGTGATGAGTACTGAGAAATATCACACACACACACACGCACGCACAAATGCACACACACACACACGCACACATGCACACACGCACACACTAGATGGATGGCAAGAGCTCAAGGTCGAGTTTTGATCAGCGTGATGAGGAGGGGTCATCTTGGGAATAAGGACAGGAAGTGGTTTTGAGTTTGATTGCTCCAATTGCAAAGGTGAGTATAAAGTACCATTAATGAGCAAGAGTACCATTAATAGTTTACCATGCAGTGTCATGACTGTTTTAGCACAATAATGTAACATGGCTTTTTATCTTCCTTATCTGCTTCTGTAATATTTGTTGCATACTCCAATAAAAAAAATGACACTAGCATAGCACCTTTTTTTTGTCAGCAGAGACTGGCTCATTTTCAGGATTTTTAATTGCTGGCAACATTAATTCAGATCTTTTGAGCCGCATGTTGAAAAGCGAGGCGCAGGAACGCTAATGCGGCGATGCACCACTAACCGTATGTCAGCTACGATGAATTATATTCATTATATTAATTTTTTTCCATATTACTCAGATAAAAATTATTTAACGCTTAACATTTTCCGCATCCATTTTGTGCACACGATTTAGTGTATTTGATTGACTTCCTTAATCATGCTATGTGCATCCTATCTGCCCCCCTCTAGCATGCTTAACCCCCCCCCCATAAAGGCGTGGATGCAGTGTTACACGAAGCATACAGATTGCGGCGTTAGGTGCACACTTTCGTCGAGCTAACAGTAAAAGATGAGAGGAGGGAAATCACGCAAGTTAGCACTTCCCCTTCCCCACCCCCCAGTGTCCCTCGTCGCCTCGTCTCGTCTCGATTTATTCTCCCATCTGCTTCTTCTTCTGGCTTCCCTCGCTCTTTAGCTGCCTTCGTTCCTCATATTCCTCCCACTTGTCTGTCCATCATTCGCATATAATTTTCCCAGTTTCTTTAACAAAAGCCTATTCTTCATGGAGATTGTTTATCTTCTGCTTTTTCCAACTTTTCTTGTCTCTTGCAGTTTCATACACAGACACACACACACACACATACACGCACTGCATATCAGTACACTGAACTGTGAAGTCACGGTTCGCTCTTCACAATTTCACCAATTGGCACTTTTTCCTGTGGCTTGTGTCTCCAGCTATTTGCTGGAAAACCTATTTGTGGCTCTTGTGCTCTTTCTGTAGCATGCTCAGATGCCACACAATGATGCCAAAGCTCTGGCTTAAAGAAAAATAGTAATTGGTGTCAAGGTAGGGTCCGTGGCAGGGCTCGGGTCCGAAAGCCTATTTTTACATTATATAATCTTTATCAATCCCACAATGGGGAAATGTGGGCCTTATCTGAATTTCCAAGAATGTCATTAATATTGTGTTCTATTCTGAACTAGAGGAAGTCGTTGCAGTTAAGTCTGTTGTGGTAAAGCCACGCACTGACGAACATACACTATTTTTGCATTAAAGGTGTCCCTCAGGGTAAATACAATCCATTCCTCCTGTTTGACAGCTTCTCGTAGAAAATGTAATATGATGTAGTAACAAGAAATATAACGGCAAACGACTGAAGTGCCTGGCCGAGCGGTCTAAGGCGCTCTGTTAAGATCAGTCAAGTTATCGTGTTGGAGGGAAAAAAAAAAAAAGACACAATCTAAATGCGCTTCTTCTTACCTTACTTCTTAATGCATTACAGAGATCTTGGATCACGAGATGCAATGCTTGTAATCAAGTGATTCAATCTTCTGATGTGATCAAGGCATACGTAAGGACTAAAAACATACCTTACAGCTAATAAACATGGAGGGTGGGGGGCCAATCACGTTTTCTGAAGGTTAGGTCTTTAAGTGCATGTGTGTGCGTTTGCATTAAGCGTCATTATGATATAACACAACCCCATATGAATTCCCTCAGGTGTTAGTGAATCATCTTCCAAACAGCTATTAAGAACTCAGCAAGATTGCTCTCAGTGCCACACAGCTGGCGTCTTTTTCTTCACTGAAACGACACACACACACACGGAGTCAATTTTAATGATGTAGTACTTTAGAGTGAGAGGATATCCAAAAGCCTTTATCTCATCATACCTTTATCGCAGGCAAAATGAAATGAAAATTTATTATGGTGCAACTAGAACCGGAATCCATTCACAGAACAGATCCTCCAAAATGTATCATTTTTTTATGACTTGGTTTTACTGAAGTATTCGCCTCGTGTGCATATATTGTCATATTTAAAGTCAAGTGTAAAAAAATGTGATTTTTTTAACAATAGTCGCAAATGGTGTGTGTTGGCCCATAAATACTGGATGGTAGGATTCATGAATTAACTTATGTTTGTCCCTAATGAACATGTATTATATGGCTGTCGTGTGAGTGAAAGTTGCAGCATGGTGCAGAAACTCCACCCAAGCGCAATTGGACACCTCAGAAAAGAACACCACACAAATTAATAATCTAAAACACGCGCATGCAAAGAAGTCTCTCACGGCTTTTACCTTACTGCGCTCGGTACTCTGGGGAAATTAATTACCATGCAGCATGCACATAGCGCTAATTAGGCGTCTGACAGGACGAACTTTAAAAAAATATATACATGTACTCTTGTTAAGTGCCCGCTTTTAAGCACTTGCACATTAATGCCGAAACTGAATGTCCATCCCATTTGTTATTCTCGTGCTTTTTTTTCCAGCCCCCCCCCACCCCCCAGCAACTTGTTTAATTTTTTCTTAGCTCTTTTAATTTTTTATTAAATTTCTAGTTGATTAATTGTTTCACTCTACAGCTTGAAGACTGAAAGGATGATGACGAGGCAGGCTGATGATGGTTGACTTTATAATTCAGTGTTGGTAATGAAAGCCATTTAATGTTATTCATGAGTTTTCATAGCGTGCCAGCGTTTCAACCTTGGACCTGCCATGCACGAGACGTCAACTTCACAGGGCATCTGAAGAGGATAGCACTAGGGGGAGAAAGGAGGGAATTGAAGAGAGGGAAAAAAAAAGATTAAAAGGGAGCGCGTTGAGAGGGAGCGTAATGAAGGAAAAATGGCTGAAGGTGAGAGCGATGCACACCATTAGAAATGATTACAGGCTTTGGATAGAAATATGAAGTGATGCTCATCAGTTTATTTTTTTAGTAGTCTGTTATATTTGTCTTCCTGTTTTTGCTTCAGTTGTGCTTATTTACACAAACAGTCTGTCCCTAAATGATAGCCAACCTCTTATTTGTTAAGCTTTTACTCTCAGTTGGATGATTTTTTTTTAGATCTTAGAAGAGAGCTGTAATGTTTTTTATTTCTAGTAAAAGCAAACAAAAAAATTAAAAGAAAAATACAGTTCAATAAATGTAAAAAAAAATTCTGTCCTCAATGTTTCAGTGTTTAAATATTTAATTAAGAAATGGCAACTTGGAAACGTTATAAACTACTCATCTTTACTGGTTGAGCTGATCCACTTGGACTAATTGGAAACATCAATGAATGGATGTACAGTAATCATCAATTCTGCCTTTGTTGCTAGGTTACACATTTATCTCCCTTTAATCACGTTTAACATGGGCGAATCATTGATTTTCCTCCTCGTTAAACGTGAGTGGCACCTCCTCGGCTTTTGTTCTCGCTGCGGTGTCGATTCGTGCTGACACAGCACATTTCCCTTCCCTCGGTGCAACGTGACTGTCGATGGGGTCAGACCTTTCTCTGAGGAGAGTGCTTGCTTTGGTGGAACATATTTGAGGATTATTCTATATGTGGTTAGTTTCCCTCATTGTTTGGAGTGTTTGTAGAAACCTTTCCCCAAATAAGGTTGTGGTCAACATCAGTCTTCCTGATGGTGGGATTTCCCGCCGCCCGCAGCGGTTTGTGATATGACCGGACGTTAAGTGTGTAACTTAAGCTAGTGGCTCTGCTGAAGTTAAGCAGAGCACCACTGAGTTTGGCTCTGGCCCGCCATCTGTTGTTATTATTGCCCCCGTGTCTCACGCTGCCGCCGTGGCTTTCTTCGACCGTGGGTGGCTTCTGTCTCTGCACGACAAGAATAGCTGTGTTTTCAGTACCCACCTTCACCCTAGCTGAGGCCTATAAAATTGGAGATTAGAAAGGGAGGACAGGAGGAGATGGATGGAGGATGGTGATAAGTGACATTCTGTGGGGGCAGAAAATGTTGCTATTTTAGTTCCTTTTTTAGAGACTCTGGGGGCCAAATGCGGCGCCCGAGTCGAGTCCCACACTGATAGGCCCACGTAGGAAATACTAGTCATGTGACTAATACTGGCATAGAAGAATGAATAATGTTTTCCTATTATATTGTCGTTTAGACCATATGCTGTATGATAAGCCTTCACATCAAAATATGTATTTGGTTCAAGCAAACAAGACTCAGACAAGTTGTCATTCATTGTTTTTCCCCCCCAGATGATTTAATTAATGTGCTACTGTTTGGTTTACAACACCAAGATAACAAAAAACTAATGAAAATTGATAATTCCCCCTTTAATAATTGTTCCAGGGTCAAATAATGCGATGCTAGTAATTAACCTGTATTTTGTTCTTTTATCATCTTATCTGTGAGGTGACCGTATTGGATTTGTAGTTGCAAGAGCAACCAAACAAATAGCGTTTCTCATATTGTTCCACTTTGCCAGCACTGTTATCTTTCTGTGGTGCCTCCATAAATCTGAAAACCCGCAAAAAAGCCCCAAGGGAAGAAACACACATTTTTGCACAGCAGAGTTTTAGTGCAACTTTGTAAGCATTGTTTTTAATGCATTTTTTTTTTTTCTTTTTAAACTCAATGGACTTTTGTTTTTTTTAGATGTTCCATTGTTTGTAAGCATGATATCTGTGTCGGTCTGTACTGTAGCTACATCTTACTGCAGCCTTCACACAACTCTACAAGTCAATCCTATTCCTGACACTTTGTATGACTCAGACTGTGTGCGCCAGTGTGTGTGTGCTTTTGAATGATTCTTTTCCCCAGTGCCTGTACTTGGCCCAAGGGAGTGGACAAAGACCACACTGCTCTGGATTGTTATCAGACTAACAAGCATCCTGGAAAGTCCAGCAATAAAAACACATAAAAATAAGCATCAGAGTGGAGTGAGGTGGAAGCGCTTATCTCATAGATTGCTTTTAAGATTCAAATCTGAAAGATGGCTTGGTAGAAACAGGGTGATGTTATGAACATTTTGTAGGAAATGGCCAAAAGTTAGCCGGCACAATGAGCTCTGCCAAATACAAAGATGAAGTGAATGATGAGTGATGATACGTTTATGAGTCTTGAAAACCCTCTCAGGTAACGCAATGTGGCCCGTGATCAAAATGAATTGAACGTGGATGTGTATACAACCAACGGAAAGTCTATCATCACTGTATATAATAATTATATATATATATATTTTTTCTAATCACTGTAGTGCTCGTCTCGGGATTCAGTTGACTATAATTAGTGTATTATGTCTCTTTCTCGTGTCAAGGCATGAGACCTTGTTGCGGTGCTCCCAGTGCAAGATGGCTCGCTACTGCAACATCACCTGTCAGGTATATAAGACTCGTGTGTGCGTGAACATGTGCTCTCTGGAGTGTTTGTCGAAATTCTTCTACCACACAGAAACAAGCATGGTCTGACCATAAGAGGGAGTGCAAATGTCTGCGGAGCATCCTTCCCAGAATCCCTACCGACTCCGTCCGACTGGCTGCAAGACTCATTTTTGCTTTGGTACGCACGCCTCTGGAATGATTTATTATATTATATTATATTATATTATATTATATTATATTATATTATATTATATTATATTATATTATATTATATTATATTATATTATATTATATTATTGCTGATCTTTATCATTAAATTGAAGAAGCATCACCACAGCTGTGCTGATCCCGGTAATATTTTGTATACTAGTTTTGTTTTAATGGACCTCCCTAACAGATGGACGACTCTGTCAGAGGTGATCATTTTCATTTAGTTTGCAGTTCATTCCGCCGCTGTTGGCTGCTTTGTTGCTGTCATGTTTGCACTTCAACAGACGACTCGAATGGGCCCATCTGTTCGTATAACAAAAACATCGTCCTGGGTAAAATGAAAATGGGAATATTCGGATACTGCGAAAATAAAACTGCTTTCTAACTCTTGTCTTTTAGATGAATCCAGCAAAGACCGCCAGTGAGGAGCTCTACTCTTTCCACGAACATGAATCACGTATGTTTTCCCTAAAACCTGCAAATGTCTCTGTCGGACACACCACCAATCAACTGAATTGTGTGTGTATGCAGACCTGAGCTCCATGTCCGAGCAGAAGAAACAAGGTCTGTCTCAGCTGGCATCCATGCTCGAGATGTACCTACAACAGGAAGTGCCTGAACTGACTCTGGAAATGACATCGGCCCTGCCGCAGCCCCTTGACTTGATCGCAAAGGTGAGCTAAAGGCTCCATGAGTTGTTAGCTTCTGTGCGGCTTGCAAACAAAGCAACTCCCTTGTAGAAGCACCAAACAAGCCCAGTGAGAACCGCAACAGGCAACTGTTTATTGTCTTTAGTGTTCCCTGCTGAGCTTGGCTTGCACACCAACATATGTCCACGATCACGCTTGCATCTGCCATTGGATCCCTCCGCGTGTTTGTGCGTGTCTGCGTATTCCCGGCACAACCTGGGGTCTTTCCTCACTGGAATTCAAACCACATTTCATTACATGTACAAGGACGTGTTTGTCTGGCTCTGCTCAATCATCGGCAAACATGCGCGACTCTAACATTTTTACGACCGCGGGGCCATTGTAATCAACACGAGACTGTTGTACCTTCGAAATGCTTGTATGCACACGAACAATTTAAAAATTGAAAGCAGCCAGGTGAATTCAAGTGTTAGCATGAAAGCGGCGAAACGGGCAACAGGCCGCCGCAAGCTCCATGGTGTGGCTGTTCAACACTTGGAGCAATATACATTACAATTTTAATAGCTGCACGTGTTCAATTGAATACATTTTTGTTAATGTGTGAAGTAAAGCTCACAGAGCTGTCGCCGACAATATATTCGCAGCGTGTAGCCTCAACAACAAGGCATAGATTTCTACATCCTTCCCTAATTGATTGAATATCATGGAGCTTGACGGTGAACGTGCGTTTGCATAATATCTCGGGTGAGATATGGAGTTATTGTGGATTGTGACGGCAGGAAAATACGTTGATTAAATGCGTTTCAAGATTCCGATGGGAACTGTGCCGTATTTGGTTGAGAGGGAGGTGAGGAGTGAACGGCACTGTTTAGAGAGAGAGAGGATGAAGAATGTGCATGGACAAGAAATGGCGGAGCTATTCAAAGAGCAGGAAACCATGTCTCACAACTGGAAATGTAAAAAAAAAAAAATAAGAGGCCTGATATCCTGCTGGTGGTGGCAATTTTTCAACCATTTCTAACAGAAAATGAAAAATATTTCTTCTGCAGTGATGATCATTTCGAGGATGAGGTTTTATTCCCCAACATCACATGTAGGGAAAGAGTTATGGGACTAAGATCTCGAATAGCAGGCATTAACTTGCATGGTCACTCACACTAATGTGGGCCTTTGACAAAAGATCTAAAATAAGGCGGTGGACATGAGACATCAGTTAGTGGTTGAAATGTTCTCACCAAAATATATCAACACAACATTCTCAGTTTTCTTTTCATGGTGAGTGAATTCAAATGTTTACATGAAGCGCTCATAAGAAGAGTCGTTTTTACCCGTACGGCCACTTTATTAGGGAATTGTAGGCGTAGAGGACTGCAGCCTTGCGTGTTGTTTGGAAAAATACCCAGGCAGCTTGCTTCCCGTATTTAAAAGAGGGTTTTGGTGACCGCGGAACATTTGGCAGATCACCACAAGCACAAAATGAATCACTCTTAATCAGTCTAATTGTCTGAGTCACTCCTCTGATGTCTACCCAAGTAAATATGCTTTTTAATTACGTAAGACGCACTGACGACTGAATGTCCAAAAATGGCAACCACAAAAATTGGTTGCAAGGCATCGCAAAGTATCACAAGGGACGATGCAAGCATCGAGGGTTAGTTTTGTAATTCAATTTTAATTCATTTAATTAATTAGTTGTCCAACTACTTTTCTATGCTGGAGCCTATCCTACCGTTCAGGTAAGCGGCAGGGTCCACCTTGACCTTTTTTGTTTTCCTCAACATGTCAGTTGTGTCATGCTCAGAGAGGCCTTACGGAACTTCTTCCAGCATTTGCAAATATTCTTTTTGCCTCTGCTTCCATGTGTATCCCCATGTGGAGAACCACCACACGCTGACGTTTGCTGGTCAGTCGTACAAATCCCACCAAGTCTCTTAGCCCCCATTGATGCATTTATCTCTCCAAGCCTCCGCGTTCTATAATCCTATTACTAAAGCTGTGAACTTTCTGCTGGTGCTGTTAGTTCAGTAACACACTTGTATTAGACTCGCAGTGTGTACAGTGTGTATGTGAAGTCATATGCATTGTTGTGTTAAGTGTTTAAGGCTATTAATAGGCCCTTTAAGGCTATTAATATGTCACCATGCCTCTTATTTCTCAGCATGGAGAGAAGAGCGAGTCTAAATCCTCTTTTCAGGAGTTTAGTTTTCAGTAGTAATTGCAACAATCACCACTAGATGGCAGATGTGTCTTAGTTCATACGCTAGGTCTTCAACTCTCCTATTAGTTAGCCTGGTTAGCCTATTTATTTATTTATTTATTTATTTATTTATTCATTCATTCATTCATTCATTCATTTATAATTCTAGGCATATTGTTTGCTTCCAACCCTTTGTTGGATTAAGATCCTGGATCTTGTATACATGCATTCAAAATGTATAATCCAAAAATATCTCTAAAATATCTTAAACTGTCCGTATTTAAAATCCTCTGTGAAACCCCCCCCCCCACCCCCCAGTAGCACTGATGAAAAATTGTGGGCCATCATTTAAATTGCCCGTCCCCGATCAAAGTTGTACAAACAAACCTATCCACACTTTAGCTACAAACATTGATCAAAGCCTTTGGCTCATTGATTGTAGCTGTAACAAATGTTTAAATCTCGGCTGAGGTCGTAGTGCCCTTGCATATGCGGCTTTCCCGACTCTCTGGCACGACTCATTACTTTTCTGTTGCGCACTCTGACAGGCTGGCGCAGCGACTGTTCTTTACAATTGCTGATCTGCATATGCAGGACCGCTCTGTGCACCGTCCATACACATGTCTCCCATCAAATATAGATGGAGCCTGTATTTTTCCGAAGCGCAGATTGCGGAGCTATCGCTGAAAGCCGCGTCTCGTCCTTTCCAAATAGTTAATTGTAGTGGTTGGCACAGCGCTGTAGAATTAAGTCATTAACCGACACATGCCAACACTGACACACATCTACACAGGTAGTTTGGTGATAAAGTGCCAACAATGGGATATATTGACTTCCTATGTGTGGTTACCATAGCAACTGTCCAAAAAACAATTACCTCAGGGACATTTACACGAGCTGTTTCAAATGCCAGTTTATAGTCTCGCTGTGATCCGTAATGTGCTAAGAGGGACTTGTAAATGGTGTTTGGCCACCGCATCGATCTGTTGAAGAGGAAGTCTGCTGATTATTACTTTTTTATTTTATCCTGCCCTCCCAGTACATCCCTTTAATATCAATTGTCATTCCTTTCTTGTTAGTCCTCACGGCACACCTTTTGGATATGTGGTAACAAACGAGGAGTTTAATATTGTATACTTGAACTATTCACTGAGCTTAACCATGCAGGTCGTTACAGTGAGTAATGTATAACTGTCAGGGTTTTGTACCATAAAAATCATTCTTTATGCTAATGGATGCCGTCTCACCAATGGTCATATATTGCATCTCAAACACACTCTTGACGTGAAGAATGGAGTAATACAACTGCATCGTTACTGCATTTTGTAATCCCAGAAGAGTAATGAGGGAGAGTGATTCTCTTTTGTGTGTTGGATGTTGGCAATGTGTGTGTGTGTGTGTGTGTGTATTTGTTGGACAAACTGCAATAAGCATTGACAGTTGAGATTTGACTGAAGAATCTTTTATTGCTTCCCTTAAGCTACGTCCCCTCATGTGACATCTGTGAGTGTACTTGGAGAGTACAAGTTTCTATGTTTATAATTGAATCGCACATTTTTGTGTATGTATGAGGTGTTTCGAAAAAGTTCCAGGATTGGTGTCGCGAAAGATATACTTCCGTGTGAATTAAGGGGCTCATCATTCAGTACTCTTTTGACAACTTGGGTGACATTAAGATGACTGTGATAACAGCTGTGGAGGCTCCCGGAGCAAAATCCTTCTCGTAATGGATGAAGGTGTGGCTGTTAAGGCTAGGAAAGTACGTTCGGCACTAGCGGTAATACCGCACTGCTCATGCAGCTCGCATGTCGCCACATAAAATCCGCTCACATATAAACGACTCCATGTGCTCCTAAGCAGCTCCTCCGTGTCGTCTTCTCTTTGTCTGCTTGCCGCAGCCTTTCCGCCCGACCGTCATTTATCCACGTCACTGACACGCCATCATTTCCTTTCTCCAGGCGGGGCCGAGAGTTGGGATGGTGCGGTCTCATCTCTGACAAAGACCGATGGGAGAATGAGAAAAAGCGATTAGTACAAAATCTCTTCACGATTGTGCAGTTGATGTCTAGTTTTGATGGTTAAAATCTGTCGTGTGACAAAAGTGATCAGTGATTAGTTCACACTTTGGCTTTCAAGTCCAAATAATAACAACCGGAGGAGTTGCTGCTGACTCATTATCAATCCATTAACATTTAGTTATAGTTTATTAATATTGTTTAAAAGCTGGAACGTCATTTTCTGCTTTGAAGGACCACTTGTATTTATTTTTTTCCAAAATACACTTCCTGCGCCGAGTCGACCCGAAATTAAAAATAGGAGATATCAAATCAGTTTACGTAGGTTCTTTGGGTGCGTCTACCGAAAAATGCCAGGCATTGTTAATAGAAGTTTATTCATGATCTTACCAACAAGGGCTTTCTAACATGTCTTAAAAACATCCAATCCCAGTTTTCGCTGTTGTAAGCAAAGACGGCGAAACTGCATGCACAGCACAGGTAGGTGAAAGTTCACATTCACATACTCACACATTCCCTCGGGTAAGCAGCATCTTCCCAGCTAATTCTGCGTTCTCGTCTTAAAGCTTGTGCACATCTTGGTGTGGGCGTGATTCACTCTGCCGACAGATGTGGAGTTGATCTGCGAGTGTGACTTAATGTTTGTGCGGAGGAGTAATCTATTCCCTTCACAAGTATTTGCTAGCTGTTGAGCTCTTAAATAGAATGCAGACAGACTCGAACCCGACAAATAGGAAAGTTGTCATCATTCTCTAAACAAGAACTGCAACTCATGTTCAGCTCTATTAATTACTTTTCTAAAATGCATTTTTTTATTTTTTTATGAAGAGCGTCACCATGGACAGTACGGTGTCACACTGTTTAGCACGTCCGCCTCACAGTTCAGAGGTGCAGTGTTCGATTCCAGTTCCAACATTCCTAGGTGGAGTTTGCATGTTCTGTCTTCCCTTTCTGTTCCTTTTGTTGCACAGATGTTACAATTCCCTGTAGCTATTGTCTTGCTCGACCCTTTTATGGCGCCACAGCACTTCCTGACCCAAAATTGTACCCAGAAAGTTATTTAGTTACCCTTCACAACTTAACTGGTAAATCACTGGCCCGTATGGAACCAAACTGTTCGGTCCCAGCTAGTGTCTATACTCATGTGTCAGTGTGTGAACTTATTACAGTAATCCCCGTGTGAATATGTTAGCGCTCATCCTTATCTCGTGAACATTTCCTCGGCTTTGCCATTGTCCCTAATTAGCTCAGGCTTTACGTAATCGCTCACACTCATAGCCACACGCACGGTGGATTAGTGCTTGTCCATCATCAATTAAGTCAGACAACACAACTGGAAGGGATTTACAGATGGGCTGCGTGAGGTCTTACAAAGAAGGAGTGAAGGTGAGAAAAAGAGAAGTTTCAGAAAAAAAAGAGTAGGAGTGAATCTGGATGTCATTCCAAAGTTCTGCAAAGTCATTTTCATCAGCAATATGCCAGGCTTGATTCTCCTGCGTTGTTGTGTTGTGTTTGGCAGCGTCGTTTCACTTAATGGGCAGATTTTGACTCCAGCTGCCACATTCACTCTCTCTCTCGTCTCATTTTGTCCTCCCACGGACTTTATCTGCATATGCTTTCTCTTGCTGCAGCATTTGCATTGATTACTGTTTTGCACTTGTTTGGATGGATGGAAACACGGATACAGGCTGATATAATACAAAATGCAAATGTTTGCTATTATGTCTGATTTCCTTAATGTTCTCCAAAGGACAGTGTCAAAAAGAGATTTCTTAGCTACATTGTGTTTACCCATACAACTCAGGTAAACAAACAGTTATGACGCTGCTTTTTATCAAGGATGCAAAACTGTTTTAGAATCATGAAAACAAAGACTAAATACATTTTGTGAAGCTCAAGAGCCTTTAAAGCAAATCACTTAACTTTTTTTTTATAAAAGTAATATTTTGTAAACTTTTCACCGTTGGCACTAAACTGACATGAATATTTTATTGACAGCTACTCTTCTACATCTTCATTATTGTAGTTCACGAGGATTGTTGAATAGCACACCCTTAAAAGCCTACTTTACTTGTTTTGAATCTAATTCCCGGCCTTGACCGAGGTCTCCACTTGACTGAGTGGGATTTTAAATTCTTCACAGCGGGGTCTTTGACCTGAGTTGCTCATCGCAGAGGTTGCCAAGCAACCACTGGTCTTTTCAACACCGTCCATGTAAACATCATCATAGCCTTCTGTATTCAGTTATTAACCTCTCGATAAGCATGTCAGGTTCGTGATTTCGTGCCGATGAAGATGTGAATAAAATATTATCTAATTCGCTGTTCATGGTCAAATTCGTCAGCGGGGGTCAAATCTTTATTTGCGGATCACCGACATTCTGAGAACTGAGCCGCTTTGCGTCGTTCCTCCTACAAATTCCGGTACTTAAAATGATGCTAGAGCATCATCAGTATCACTTGACAACATGTGTTGCATGTTATTTTTGTCCAGATTTTTTTCTGATTCTTTTTATTAGACACACAAATCCAGAAATTACTGTTCTTCATTTTACATTAATATTCAAATGTGTAACACCATTTGTGTGATTCCCATTTACATGTTCCTGCCGTAACAGGCGCCCAATTTGGCAATACACGCCGCCACTCAGCCAAGACTACAACCAACAAGTCTGGCTCCATCCAAATGGGACGTCATCCTCAGACCAACAGCAATACATTTATCTAATTAGTCTTATTTCATCTCATTAGTTTGATTAGCCCAAAAATCATAAACCGCAAATTTTTGTTTTATTTGAAACGTGGATGCCAAACCTGGCAATCTCGGTGTGATGACCAAAAGGTTTTACAGCTAATTTATGACGCTTTCATTTGCCTGCTTTTAGATTTGCTGCTAATTGGGTTTGTTGTTGGGTTGCAGCCAGGCCAGCTGTCGACGTTCTCTACGTGAAAGCCGAGCCTACAGATTGCTGGTTGTGTGGAGCTCGAGATGGAGTATTTATCTTTGAATCTCACTTACTGGAGCCCCGTCATTATGTTACATCACGATATCACTTTGTAGTGTCAAAACAATTTCTCATCCTAACAGCTCACTTCCTCTTCTAAGTGCACATTATGTCGCATTCCCACGAGAAACTACGACTTTACGAACTAAAAGAAATGTCTAGGATTGTGCGTATATTTTGTCCTGAAGTTTCTCTTAATTCTCCTTTAACAGTGTATGTGTGTGAGACATCTTTTCTTGGCCCTTTTGTATCGACCCAGTCTTGCAGAGCACACTGGGTGTCGTCAGCACTTTTTCTGATCCAAAGCCAGCAGGACGAGATAGTGAGATGAATGGAGTATTGTACAGATGGATAGAAAGCCATGTCTAACCTTATTTGTGTGTGTGTGCTGGCCACAACACATTTTCTTCCTGTTTCTCTGATGAATGAAGAATAAATTTGTTTGATGAAAGTGAACTAAACGCGGTTGGGGAAGATGAAAAGCGGAAGGACAAACACTCTAGCACCAATGTCCCTGTGGGGTGGGATATCTAACATGGTGTAATTACAGTAGGGAGCGCTTCTAATTGACTCCTGCCGCGAAGCCCCTGAGTCTGCAGTGTGTTTGTGTGAGAGGGAGCGAGATAATCCCCCCTTGAGAGAAGATGCTTTAATAAACAACTGCTGCTTCAGTGAAAATCACATTTGTGATGCAATGCTAGTGTATCTCCGTTAGGGCGTATTTTTTTTTTTGTTTAATGAATACAAATGTTTCTTCCTGCATAGCTGTTCACGATTGTATGCGCCATTAGTCATCACATTGGGTCAATGGCTAGTTTTTCCACATTGACTAGAGCCAAGCCTGATTTTCAGTTTTCCCCGGTTAAAGGTCAAGCAATCATTGATGCGTCCATTTGGGATTGTAGTCAACAGAAACTAATGACCGTATTCCTGTTAAGCGCAACAAGCAGTGCCTTTAATACACTGGAGGAATCTGAGCAATTCCTTTAGATTAATTGAAATCAAAATTTTAAAATTCATTTTAAGAAACACCTTACTCTGACCATGTGACCAGTTGGATTAATACACATAGACTTTTTAGTTCAACACCAAATTCCTTCTGCATGTACTGTATACGTCTTGATACGTCAAGAGTTATTATTTTGATCATTGCTTCTCCTAAAACTTTGGGTAAGGTCAATGTTCAATGCGTTGGTATGTATCAGATGGTTATGAGTATTCAAGTGCATCATCCGTGGTGTCATTTGACCATGGGCAAACCAATTTTGAAACTCATAGTGATGATCAGACTGAGACGGAACGAGCACAAGTGAGGAGCATGACAGATGGAGAGGCAGGTGCTACCATGTATTAGTTTTTCTTTGCTTGCACATTAACACACATATAAACACTTTGTAGTGTCGTCCTTGCTGGTCAAGGGTATCTCCTCGCTTCACAGCTACTCTTTGGTAACATTTTCTCTCTCATCAACCAAGGTCATCCTTGAGGATGAAAGGAAAAAAAGAAAATGGACCCAATTGAAGCTCATTAAATCATTTTATTTGAAGCAGGGATATAAAATTAAAAGCCCCCTTTCCCGTCTGCGTGGGCGGTTCCTCGCACTCAAGCGCTTATCTGACATCTCACAGATTAGTTTGCGATCGTTTATTCCGCACGGCAATTTTTGCTCAGCACGCCCATCCCCCACGTTCTTTAGCTCCCTTCCTCCTCCTCGTCCTTTCATCATGCCGTGCAGAGTGCTTATTGAAGGCCTTCACCTCTCTGAAGGAATCCGCAATGAGCTGATGAAGGGTAGAGCTTGAGGGGAACAGGAGAGAATGAGAAAGATAAGTGCAGTTAGGCGATTTGCTATTGATGTTTTTTTTTTTTAAACCAGGTCCAAGCATGTCGAGCAGATACGGTAAAAACGACACAAACCGTTGCTAGTTGCTTGTTTGGCTACTGTATTCATCATTACCATATGCACAGAACAAAAAAAGTGGTCTGTTGTGGATTTGTTGACCAGCTATGGGAAATTGAGCTTCAAAAGGACTTTTCCTCATTACTCCTCATTCTTCCTCTTGTTTTTTTCCACTTGCTCCTGATTCTTGTTTCTTTTGGTAAGACTAACAGTTCCTAAGGCAACTTCAAAATAAAACACCCGCATCCATCCGGGCAGATTTGAGCATGCTTGACACGTTCATGCGCACTTACCCCGGCATTCCTAGTGGTGTCGGGGATTAACCTGCCGGGGCAATTGTACAGCTGCTGTGCGTGAGCTCCACTGAGCAGGGAAAAAAGGATCTTCTAGGATGTGGTCCAACCGACAACACACACACACACACACACACACACACAAGTTGCTCCTGTGTGGGCTGTTTTGCTCATGTTTTATTGCTAGGCGCTCTGTATTGGGAGCTCTACCACTTGACAGGCAGTGTCATTACGTTGACAAAGACACGAGATGGTGACTAAGACGTAAAGTCTTTATTTTCCAGAAGAGGATTGGGGCTGTGACTTTGGTGCGGAGACTGGAGGATTATTCTTCTAACCACTGCTAGCGAAAGGTCTAAGCCCTCCCTGCAGGTGTGTGTGTGTGAGCCATATTTCCTGAAGCAAGATCATCTAGTCCTCTCTTTTTTTCTTTTCCCTTGCTTTATTTTGACACCACTATAATATTCTGCAGTGACAGGATGAACTAGAATGTCTTTGCTTTCGTATGAAGTACAAACGATACCTTCCTTTTGGAAACATGACCAAAGCAGATTTTATGTAGAATAGATATTTTCTTCCAGTCTGCGGCATGTGGAGCGCCGTTTTTTCAGGACAGTAAATCAGATTCTGTTAAGACAACACAGCGGGTGGTCGGAAAATGTTGAAAGGAGAAAATTGATTGAATTCTGAGATCTGCCCGTCCATTCATCATCCGTTTTCTGTACAGCTTATTCTTATTAATGTCACGGGTGAGCTGGATGTTGGTTTAGAAGCAAAACCAACTGTAGCCCTAAAAATGTCTGCATTTCAGCCTACAAATAAAACTAAAATGATTTACAATATGGCCATCTCGGTCTGCGTTTTCCCAATTTTACTGCTCAGTGGAATCAAAGCGGTGAGCAGTTTCTCTGAACTATCAGACCTGTTGGAGTTCCAGGAAGCTTTTGCCAGTCCTACTGTTGTAAAACCATAAAACCAAACAAACATAATGAAGGGGTACAGGGCAAGATGTTGCCAATATTGTTTTCATTCAGATTTTAGATTTCCCCTACTCATCCCTTTAAATACAGCTTTCATTTTCTTCTCCTTCATGCCTCCCTCCCTCACTCTCGATCATTTTCTGTTCATCACAGCCTGCATCTGTTTTCACACTCTAGCCAATCTCCTCTCTGCCCATAGGGCTCACCGTTTGTTCCTGTGACAAAAATATCATCTGTGACTTTCCACTAATTAACAGTCGTGTGGGGGTGTGTGGAGTAAGAGTGTGTGTCCCTCCCAGGGTAACAATCAGTGAGAGCTTAGTTCTATTTGTTGCATTTGTTCTGAGGAGTTTAATAAGCCAACTTTGAATAGACAAATGAATTATTGAATAGCATGAATTTTGAATGGGATAGCACCACCATAGAACAAAACTCGCATTGCGGATTTATAAATAATGCACATTTGCTTATTTACTTAGTTGCACAATAGTCGCTGCTTGTAAAGTAAAATTTAAAAACACTCGTGTTTTGTTTTCAAACCTTGAAGACGTTCAACCATTGCATAATATTACAGTTGTCATTGCTTTAATGTCAGTCTAGCATCAACGACTCGCATTGTAAGAAGCTTTTGTCACATAGTTGCACACTTAAAAAGATGGATGAGAGCAATTTTCATTGTTTGGACTCACATAATGTTTACACTGCACGGTCACCCCCAAGCATCCTACTCGGATGATTTTAAACCACTGTGCTTATGCTCCTAACATGTTTAAAGGGTATTAACATGCATTTAAAAATGGCAGCCCTTCATATTTGCATACTCACTTCGACATATAATAGTAACACAATATTCCAACAGTTAAACTGAACTATAAAACATTTTTTGCAAAGCTCATTTTTTGCTAATGTTTGGTTTCCCAACTTCAATGTGGTCTTTATCACAACTAAAGTGTGCTCAGTTTATCGTTTGGAGTTATTCGTATCACTCAAGTCACTCCTCAGCTAATTCTCAAATTGCTTGTCTCCACACTAATGACAGAGGTTGAATTGCGAGTCTCTCTTGTGTGAAGGACACTCAGGTTGGTGAGTGTCATGTTATGAGTTCTCAAAGGGAATCGAGTCCAAACGATGGTTACCTTATCAACATATGTCTTTTGATCTTCTTTACCTTGTCTGGCACATTGTACAATTTGTTCTCGAAAGGTGCTTTCCTTTTGTGCATATGACAAACGCTTTGAATTTTGAATCTTGAATTTAAAAAGTCATCCCATAATCTGTAGTAACCTGACAGCTCAGGTTGCCGGTACTTTGGAATACATAACAGAGTGGTGCAGAAACACTCACTCAAATTCCCTTTTTCTTTGTAGTCAAGATTTCCAAGTTCCTCAGCACACCACTGCCTTGGTGATTTTAACGAATGTCTTTTTCTGTTTTGAGTTCAATGGAGTGTGACCGCAGTTCATAAATTGTGTCGCATACAAAGGTCGAAAAAAGTGAGGCCGTTGTAGATGGCAGGCAAAATCCACTGCTTGCAAAATAACAGTGTAAGAAGGCCAGAATAGTATGCCCTTCTCACTTAATTCATTACTCCATTTGACAGGTATCTAATGAGTTTTTGGTCTCAGTCGCTAGTTTTCATGTCTTTCTCATGCAGAGCCGTGTTCCTTTTTTTTTTTTTCCTCCAAATAAAGCAGATTATAGATAAATGCAGATTTGTCGACCTCTTGATTGACAGACAACTCCCATGGCAAATGGGCTCCATCAAATTAGAGGTTGGCTGAGCACATTCATTGGAAAACTCAAGGATACTGACAGACTCGGCGTCAAGATAACAGTCTTTGCAGTCAGCATAGTTTTTATCTACAGTTAAACAAAGAAGTGAACCCATTAGTCGCTGGGAGGAGGCATTAGTGCTCGTGCTATTAGTTTTGGGAGATACTGTAATTATAGTTATGCAAACCCGGGATGAGAGAGTGTGTCATTATTATAATGATATCTTAATTATGACTATGCATTAATTTGTCTGTCTGCATATTTGAAATGTCCTTGAGCAATGGTAAGAAAATGTCAATCATTCAATTGCGGAGTTGTGTGAGAGCAAAAGGTCTGTGTGGGTGTAGTTTAGCTTCCCAGAGGTGGTGTCATGTTGGTCTTTGTTAGACCACAAATTAATTGAGGCTAATCTCTATTGGTGGAGTGATTGACTCACCTGACCAGACCTGGGGAGCGGTGATAGTGTGTATGTGAGTGGAAATGCTTGTCTTTATTTGTGATCTGCCTCCAAGTGACTGGCGACTAATGCTGGCTGTTGTCTGAATTTTACGTAGTCAGCTGGGATTGGCTCTGACCTCTCTCAATCCTTGATGTAGCCGAATAGTGTATTTTACCTTACTTTAATTGATTTGAGGCATGATTAATCATTTTTTTAAAATCATTATTATGCCCATCACTCTAAAATATATATATATTTTTTGTGCATAGTTTTGAATCCTTGTAATTTATTTAGTTTTCACAAAAACACTAAATAAGAAACAATAAGACGGACTATGGCGCAAAGTTACAAAGTTATTGAAACTTGGTACAATTGATTGAAAAAAATCCCAAATTAAGTATTAATTTAATCATATAAAATACATTGAAATAGCTGCATAATAAGGGTAGATGAAGAAGATTCTTTTTAAAAAGCTGAATATTTTTAACTTCTTCAAACATGCCTTGAGGCAATCTTTGTCTTTTCAGATATATCCTGAAAATCCTTCTTCCAGGTTTCAGCCTCCTTTGTAAATCATCCTTATTGGAAGTGGGAAAAGGGACTAGTGTTTGCACTTCATATATCAGCTGCAATTCAATCGCACCGAGGCTGGATACGTTCTGTATGTTTTGTAGCGATGGGATCGTGTTGGAGCTTACTCCACGCCACGGATGATGCGAGAGACTGAGTGCTGCCTTCGGATTTAATGAAAGAGCTTTTCATTCAGACAACGCGGCAGCAGTCATGCAGAAGAATAAGATTACCTAATAGAATGCTGCTCTCAAAACAATAACAGCTTTACATTATCTTCAGTCATATCTCATACTTCTCAATTGTATCTTTCCCTGGACACGCTAAGGCTGTGCACACGTACTTGTTTTGAAGGTTCATATTTTTCAGAAAATATCAACATGATGGGAAGATGCATTTGTAGAACACCGCAAGCTCGCACACAGCCTTGATAATGATATTCAGAATGTGACCTTTAGGAGGATAGTCTGATTATGTGGGATCATGTTAACACAATTAGTAACACAATTGGGTGAAAGGCTTTGAACTCATCTATATGGTTTGGGCATTAACCTATATTAGACATATGTATATGGGCAGAAACGTGACTACGAATGAATGAGTGATAAACTGCTCGTTGAGATTTATGCGTTTACAGTGTTTGTGTGTGGCCGTTCGTTCATCTGTGTGTGTGTGTGTGTGTATGTGGCTCGTTCAGCTTGCAGGGTTTGTGTGTGGCCGTTCGTTCATCCGTGTGTGTGTGTGTGTGTGTGTGTGTGTGGCTCGTTCAGCTTGCAGTGTTTGTGTGTGGCCGTTCGTTCGTTCATCCGTGTGTGTGTGTGTGTGTGTGTGTGTGTGTGTGTGTGTGTGTGTGTGTGTGTGTGTGTGTGTGTGTGTGTGTGTGTGTGTGTGTGTGTGTGTGTGTGTGTGTGTGTGTGTGTGTGTGTGTGTGTGTGTGTGTGTGTGTGTGTGTGTGTGTGTGTGTGTGTGTGTGTGTGTGTGTGTGTGTGTGTGTGTGTGTGTGTGTGTGTGGCTCGTTCAGCCATTGGTAAGTGCCAAGTTGACGAAACATGGCAGTTTTCTTTTCCTGTTTATTCTTTGAGATGATTCAGTATCAACATGGAAATGAGTCCTTCGAGAGCAAGACGGGGCAATCTTATGTTCTGTCACATATGCCCCAGGCCAAGTGATGTTGAGTAATATCTTTGTGTATTTGCTCATAAATAATAATCAGTGTTTAATGTACCTTATGTTTGTGTCCTCTCACATTACTGCGTTTCGTTAACAAGCTTTATTGTGAAGGACGTTTTCATCACTCACTTGACACATTTGTGAGTGTCGAAACAATTGAGCCACTTATAGATAAAACAAACAAAACACTCCACTTGTATTTTGGTCTTATTGCTTTGACTCTGAGTCCCTTGTTGAAGCTGACCCTTTCTTTTGAATAAACAGAAATAATACACACAAAAAAAAGCCAAAGTGATAATATTGTCCCAAATATGTTACAGTGACATTCATTCCAGAGCTATTTCAAGAAATAAAAGCAAAATTGAAAGTTATTTATAGAGACAGCAAAAATAATGTGCTTATTTTGGAACTGCGGCCCAATTAGAATGACAGGAAGTCAACAGAAATGATAGCGGAGAAAGAGCAAGTCATTAACGATGATTAAAATAAAAAAGCTTTGTTGTGGCTCAGCGACAGCATACAAGAAGGATGGCTTAATGATGATTTGTTTTGTTGTTTATGGGTATGTTAGTATGTCTTTGGGGGGAAGAGAAAGCAATGATTAAGTCATAAATACTTTATCGGAGCATTATTAGAGCGCTCACACATGCCACACACAACCGCTCGTCGTGTCTAATGGCCTTTGTAGTGTTTGTCAAATTGACAGGAAGTAGGTCTGCTTCCCAGTTCCAGTCCCATTAAAGACATAAAACATCCACCCGCGAGTTCTTTGAACAGACATGACAGAAGCGAGCAAAGAGACATGAGACGACTCTCTATCGCTTCTCAGCACCCCCAACCCACATCTAGTTACTACTTAGAAGTGGGACACCCATATGCGGCTCCCGAACGTCAATAACGCGATGTTGATCCGCTCATTTACCGCTGCGTGAATACTTTTTCGTAATGCATCTAATTGGAGAAAACAAGCTAAAACCACCCTTTGGGGAGTAGTGACGAATGCTTTAAAGGTTTACAAAATATCGAACGACAGACTTGTAAGATTAGATTTATGTTCCAGAACAGCCTGAGTATACTTGTAAGCACATTTAAGCTCTCTTTCCATTAATCAGTACAGTACAGTTCAGCTAAATAACAAACATATTTTGCATTTTTTTCAGCTGATCACTGAATTGAGGTTTTTGTGAAAGTTTGATTTCTGAATTGTGGGCCCTGAAGAGCGCTTGACTTCCATGATGTTCCACATAGTACAAATTGAAACTCAACTTCAAAGATGTGTCATTACTGCTTTAAAAAACGTCGACTGACAATTTTCAGAACCTGCTGAATAAGGTCAAAAAAGGTATCAAATGCAAGGAAATGTGACATTTAGTATTTTCTTCCCCCTCAGTGCGTGACATTTTCGAGCCGGAATGCCCCCACTTCTCCCATTTTCCACTCCACGGGCTTCTCACCACACCCTTCACTTCGTTATTCATCTGTCCTTCTTCCGTCTCGCATCCATCATTTTTTCACCTAGTATTAAGAGCACATATATTTCGTGTGCCGGACACAGCAATGCGTTCCAGACACAATGCGGGATAGTGAAGGCACTCTGTAATGATGTCTATTGTGAACAGCAACTCAAATTCTACCAGGCACATCAATGCGCAATGAAAACCTGCTGCTATGAATGTGCGCTTTATTGTTTTCTCGGGGATCCTTTTATTTCATTGTAAACAATGTACATACATATATTGAGTTAAGATGGACTGATAAGAGCCCCCCCAGATGTCTCATAGAGGATCCTCTCCACTGTTGTCAATCCTTACAAAGTCACACTAGAAGCTTGTAAGTGTTTTTATTAATACTGAGGTGGATGGGTAAATGGATCAGCTGCAAGTGTTGGGAAAATAATGTCAACGGCCAAGTTTTAGAAATGTCCTATTTTATCAAGATATTCATCGCCAGCTTTGATTGGCTGCAATTAAATTTACGATATGTTGATGATTGTGGTTGGCAGCACTTAATTTCTTGGCCCTCCTCTTTACAGACTCCTTGCCCGCAATCAGTTCTGCACCTCGGATTTTGCTTTGTATTCAAGATTATGGTTGATTGATCAGCAGATGTAGTGTTTTCTTGAACTGATTTCCTTGAAGTTAAAAAAAAATACCAGCATAAAATTTTCATTTTTTTTTTTTATCTGCATATAACATTTGGCAAGTCAAACCCAATAAAGGGTTTGGAGGTGCCAAAGTCTGTTTGAAAATGATCAAAACAAACCATGAAAAGAAGGTTTCGTTTCCTGAAGCAATTTAGTCGAATCTTGTTCCTTTTCTTTATCTTCTTGTTTCACCCTGTTTTTGTCCTTCAGGTGACGTGTAATTGTTTCACCATAAGTGACGGAGAGCTGCAAGAGATTGGAGTTGGGTTGTATCCCAGGTAACACACACACACACACACACGCATGCACAAAGGGCCTCATGTGTAGAATGCCTAACTAACTAGCTTCGGCTCCAATATATATGTAACTCCTAATTTTCTTAGCGCTGACTTTCGTATCACACACAAAACATTAGCATCAAATTCAAATGCATTCTGAAGTTAGCGGCCAATTGACAGAAACCAAAACGACCCCTCATACCCTTTCCCCACTCGCTTGCGGATGCACCCATAGGCCCATTTTCTTGACAGTCTTTTGAAGTCCACATAACTGAGGATATAGCGTTATTCTCCCTCTGAGGAGAAAAGTTGAAAACTTGACAGCTTGTGTTGAGGGTTAAGGACACATGGAGATCTACTCGAGGTTGGACTCCAACTGCTGTGACTCAACACACAGCAAGGGGCGACACGTTGTAATCCCAGTATCAAGACGAAGGAATTGGCCCTCTCTGGCATGTTGGAGCTTCTACACACACACGCGCACACACACACTGCAGGTATCCCAGCCAGATTATCTGGCCAGTGTTGAGATGTCAGATGGTCACAGTAGTTTTATCACAGCTCAGCCAAACCGTGTGTCGGTGTGTGTGTGTGCGTTGTCCATTAAAGATGGGCCTGTTGTCGGGATGGTCCCCTGCCTATTCATATTTTGTGTTGCCTAGCAACCATGGTTTCACCCAGGAAAGAAGGATTACATGGGTAAGGCTCTGTTCATTATTCCTGTCCTATAGTGTACCCCCAAAGAGTGAGTTTCAAGTGATCACACTATGGACCCGAAAGACAGAGCACACTACTCACAGTACTCTGAATTTAACTTATTACATCATTCTCTGAACCAGATAATAGCACGCTAACTCATTTACTGTCCATCCAATATGTTACTCCAGGAACCTCACAAAAAAAAATCATACAATCCCATCTTTTTTCATAGCCTGCTACTAAATGGGCTGACAAAAATAAAAAAATCTTGCTCCGTAAAGGTCTGTATCTTGTACTCGTTGAATGCTTTTATGTCAAATTGTTACAGACATGTTTAAATATCATAAACAGTGTGTCCAAATTTAACCTTTGATATCTTTAACCTTTAAATATCAGGCAAGAGTTCTGATAAACAAAAAGTGGCATTTAGTGTGCAGCTGTATCGTAATAGTAAACTAGCTCTTGAAAATATTTCTCAGGAAGCCTTTTTTTATGTTTAGCTATGTGGCCACCATGTTAAGCAACAGTTAGTTTCGAGGAGTGCCAGCACACACTGGTAATGCTCGTTGTCGTTTAGTTCATTCATCTAATTAGTATGCTAAGGAGATGCCGCTTAATCAGATAAAAGCATTGTGTGGATGCCTTGATTCCTAGTTGATATTCAACCTGGATCGCCACTATTGTAGGTTGTAGAACAAAGCCAGCAGGTTGCAGATGGCTTTACAAAGCTACACACACAAACACACAAACACACATACATGCAAGGAATACAATAATGAGAGCAATAATCAAGGGGATCATAAACACAAAGGTCTTCAATGTTTTTCTTGTCTTGTGGGTAGAAGATGCCTCTTCACATTTCTGGCTTACCTATCTGTACTTTACATTATTTTGTTACATGTTTCAAATTCACTCTGCGTAATATTTATTCCAGTCATCCGATAATCAGTTTACTGACAGCATAAAAAAAAAGCAGTGGAAAAAAACTCCTTAGGAAGTCAATCAAGTGGTGTTTTTTTTTTGTTGACACTGTTTTGAAATGTGACTATGCATATGGGAAATAAGCTTTTGTTTTGACAGAAATGGAGTAAATGTCTCTTGGCTTGCTTGTGTGCACTAGTAGCAACTTCGAATAGACAGATTGAAAAATAAAGAGTGACATTCGTCATGTTGGAAGCATAGCGCTCATCTTGACCCAAATGTGTATTTGTCTGCATTTCATCAACTCGTTCATTGACTTTATGGATCATTTGAGCCTTCAGTCTTGTGCCATCTATCAGAATCATGGACCAAGAAGTGCATCCATAAATGCCTGAAAACAATTTATAGTTTGTTTTTTTAGTGGAAACAATTAAAGGAGGTCCATCTTTCCTAACATTGTCTAAATGAGCAGTTGCTTCCTCAGCATAGTGAATTTAGTGACATGATGACTGCAAACGGGCTAAAATGGCTAATAAAACTGGGGCAGCTTGTCACAGAAGTGGAAATGGATAGCCTACATTAAAGGTCAGTCCACTTTTATTGAGACTGGCCCTCATACTGGACATTTATACAACCAATAAATGGACTTAACTTTACACTCACCACGCTGCTACAGTCACAACTACTTAGAGTTGCCCAGTGGCACCATCCTCTCGTTCCTGTTGAAAAAAAAAGACATAGGAAAACAAACTTTGTTTATTTTATACTGAAGATGCAAAGACAGATATGTGATTCTCACTAGCACATGGCTTATCTCCTATTCCCCCTCAAACCATCTCTCCTCACTCTTCACATCCCCCCTCCCACGTCATGATGTCATCTCAGTTTATCGCTGCTTAACCACGACTGCAGGCCAAATTGTGTGATGGTGTTTGAAGGAACGAAGCTACACCTGAGAGCTGTTCGGGATATCAAACCGGCAGAGGAGGTACTGAGTGCACAAGAGCACAAAAATACTCCACAGAGTCACTGAGCTCTGGAATGAAGGAAATATCTGCACAATGTTGAATTGAATGTTTTTGTTTTCTGTGTTTAGCTAACAATTAGTTACATAGAGACGCTGTCATTGACGGAAGAACGTAATAAACAGCTGGAGGACCAATATCATTTCACATGCCACTGCCAGAAATGTGACTCTCAAGACACAGTAAGACTTTAAAATATTCAACTGTGGATTGAATTTTGCGCTATCACTAACTGTTAGTTTTAAATTGGCCCAATCATCCCAAAAGCACGATGTTCTTTGTTGTGTTTGGGCCAGAAATCCCCCTTCGAATGAAGTCCAAAATGTTCCACCATCTTGGATATGTAAACTGTTTAGAAAAGAAAAGAAAAAAAAACACCCACTAGCTATGTTACTCTTACCCGAGCGTATCAGAGCAGAACACTCTCATTTTATGGTGTCTCCTGCTTGCTTCCTCTCTGTCACACTCGCTGGCCATCTGCCTTCTCTTCTGACTGACTGCCTTCTGGGAAAAAATGACCAAAAAGCTTTCACCTGCCCTTTTCTTTTTCATCTGTCTGATCCCCTCCTTGGATTATAGTGTCTCGCCATCTCATTCTTACCCTGACTTGCGCTATCATCCATTGTATTGTCATGCAACATGCATGCACTTTAAAGTATCTTCCATGCGCCCACGTGCACCCTCAGACTTTATTTAACCCGCCTTTGTTCTGCCCGCGACGGTACATAACGGCTTTTTGTCACGCCGCCGCTCTCTTTAATCTTCCGATGATGATGGCGGGCTGCTGGATTGTGACCCAGAGTTGACATCGAACCTTGTGTGTATGCTCAAGGTGCTTTTGTGTGCACACATAAAATACTGTAACCCACAGTGCTTATAAAATAGCTTTTTGCAGTTTTATGATATTGGTGCAAGCTTTCAAGGTTTCAGACGAGTGAAAGCAACCTTTGACGTCCTTGCGTCTCCGCCAACGTGCCACTGATTGTGTTGAAAAAGAAAAATTGGGTTAGCCTTGGCAGTTGCTAACAGATATTTGTCCTCCTTGAGGATGAATTTGAAGTTTTTGCTTGTTCATGGCCTGTTGGCTAGTTTGTCTTAAGTTACATATTCTTTTGACAAACTCCAAAGCTTGCCTTTTGCATGACTAGATTGCTCACAAATACTTAGATCTCTTGGCTTACATATTCTTCAATGTTTGATCCACTTAATGCTTTATAAAAAGTCATCCTGCAAGAGTTTTGTTTCCTCTCTTTTCCAGGACAGACTCATGCAGTCTGGTGAACAGACAACATGGCTAAAGTTGAAGGAGGCTTTACCCAAATTAGAAGAAATGAAGGCAGCCTCAGGTATCTTTTAGCACGATGATGTTAATTCATTAACAGTTCCTTTCGGTTAAATTCGGCTCCTCTTAAATCCAAGCATTCCAATCCAGTAGCAATAGTTTCTTTCTCAAATAATTCTTCAGATTGGCAAAGCCTTCGAGAGAGTTGTACACGTCTTTTATCAACCGAGGGTGCTGACGTGCCTGATGAAAACCTCTACAAGCTCCGATTGACCGATATGGCTCTGGATTGTGCCGTTCACCTCGCTCAATGGGAAGAAGCCACAAAACACGGGGAGAGGACACTTCCAGTTTACAGGTGAGAAGAAGCGCAGTGTTTATATATGTTATGAGATTTTTTGTTTTGCCACAGCAGTGCCAAACAACAAAAATGTTCACCTAAAAAAATATTTTTGTTTTATGTACTGGAGATCTTGCGTTGGAGAGAGAAATACTTGGTTGTGGTGGCTCATGATGCATTGAAGTCAAGCAAATAATTCAGTTTCTTATCTGTGGTTATCATCACATATTTTCTCTTCTTTGTATCACTGGTACATTGTTGTGGTAGCGTCACAAAAAAAACACAAAAGCCAAAGAAAAAGAAAATCTCAACATCCCAAGTGAGAAAGATCTTAAAATAGGAGCTGGAACGAAAACGAGTTGGAAAGTGTGTGTTGTGACGGTCTTTAAACTTGACTTTTTATCTGTGCTGCTCCAGTTGCTGCAGCAACTCAACGTCTCTCTCCATCTTCCATCCTTCCCACATTCTGTGTTCCTTTCTTCCATTTTGACTTTTTCCACCATTTTCACTTTAGAATTTAGAGGCATTGTTCTGCTACAGAATATCTCCACAGTACAAATATTTTCTCGCTTTAAACGGGGAGCCTTGTGTCCATATTTCACATGATACCATGTTTTCTATTTGGTTTTATACTTGGAAGACAATATTGCGCAAACAATGTGGCAACGGAGCGAATATCATGCAAATGTATTCCATTTGGTCTTTTGCAAGAATGAATGTACGTCGTTGCTCATTTAAATTAAAGCTGCATTCATTATAGTTTTGGCCAGAGTACAAAACACAATTAGGCAGACTATAACTAATCTCTCCTCCGCATTTGCATTCACAAAGATAATCCTTGCTTTCCTCTCACAAACATCTCGAGAATCCTATTTTCCACTGGATTTCCCTGGAAATGCATGCGTGCCTCCTTCCACAAGTGTCAACGTCTACTCGGTGCCCTCTTCTCATTCTCGTAGCCCAGAGCTGTGGCCTTCTAACGAGCTGCCTTCCACATAAACCTATTTACTCCCCGGGGAGGAAAATAAAGGAGGGGAACCCTAATGAAATAATTGTAATCACTGCCAGTGTGTGCATACAAAGATGAAACATAATTGGAGTTGCTTCTGCATGTGTGTTTATTTGCTCGACGTGGCCGCTTGACTCGCCGTCTCGCTAATTAAATCAATATTGTAACTTGTTATTATTCATTCAGCAGTAAGACCGATTTAGTCTTTGAACTTCCTGTTTAATGATGGCGTTCCTAACAGGGACAGGGAGGAATTTGGTAATTGCTTGGCTCTGCGATTATCAGCTAGTTAGCCTTGAAGGTAAAAACATTTGGCTTGTTTGTGAAATTAATTTAAAACTGTGTTGCAGTATTCAATTATAGAGCATTTACTCTCATGTTATTTAATTATTATTAATTACGACATAAAAACACGTCACTTGGTGGGTTTGACTTTATTTCACAAGCAAAGGATTCAGATGAAAGTTGCCCGCAATGTCGACTCTTAACAGTGTCACCAAGCTCCTGTAAGGTGCCCATGACCTGACACAATATTGTCAAAGGGCTTCTCTTGACCTACAAAAGAATTCTGCCAATATCCAGTTTGCTTGTGTGTGCACTGTTGTTGTTCAGCCTCATATTCTTTAGAATCCCATTCAAGCTGCTGCACTGAATTCACACCCGCAGCTATAGCGGAGATTGAGCCGACCCTAGGGAGGGTTTTTACTCTCACTCGACTTCATCTGGAGCATTTTCTTGCGGCTTTAGCGAGGTTACATCGAATCATTTGGCATGGATAATCAAGACAGTGCCTGGTCGGGGGACAGAGGAGGAAATGGAAGGGAAGGCTTATGAGGGAAGACTGCAGGAGAGGGGAGAAGGCAGAGTGTCACCCACTTTAATCCCTGCAACTAGCTGCACGAATTCAAATGAAAAGGAGGCGAGCAGGGAGCATGATAGTAGAGAAAAAAATAGAGGACAAATACTCAGGCTCAAAAAATGTTCCTGCATTAAGGCTGGTGTGTATAAATTATGAAACCACAATTTCCCTTTATATATCATGATTCAATTATTTATGCACAGTTGTACTGTACATGTGTGTTGGTGTGAACAAACGGATCTGGGCTGTGTTTGACACCATTAAACAAATTCAAATTAATTCCCAGGTAAACAAGCCAAATCTTGCATTGTGCATGCTCGCCATCTTTCACGTGTTCAAAGTGAATGCTAACAGTATGCAAATTCTTCTGTTGCAGCTGTTCAGAAATAAATCCATGAGAGATGCAAAAAATGTCAACTATATGGCTAAAAGAATTAACAATTGTAGACTATAATTTCTTGTTGCAGCTTCTCAAGGTCATATTTGCTTTCATCCAATTCGCTCTTCTTGCCTTGAAGACTTTACTACCCTGATCCCCATCCCGTCCACGGAGTCCAGCTAATGAGAGTTGCAAAGCTGCAGCATTATTTGGAGCGCATTCAAGATGCACTGGACACTTTCAAACAGGTTTGTACGACAACTGTAGATTAAAAAAAAAAAATCCCCCCCGTAAAGGTTTGTAGTAAGTTTTTAGTTCATCCTGACATTTCACCCAAAAGTCAAATCGCCCTGACCTTTAGTTTGTTTTGAAAATGACTAACTGAAAGTGTTTTCTTATCTGTCCACCAGGCCTTTGAAATCCTCAAGATCACCCATGGGATTGATCACCGCTTGGTGACTGATTTGTTGGTCAAGATGGAAGAATGTCGCTTAGAGATGAATCGATAAATCAACTTGATGATGTAATTCAAGGCAAGCTGTAAAAAGTTTCTCTTTCTTTGAACATCTGGATGTCATGAGGGCTCCAAGTTTGTTTGCAAAACCTGACAACAAATACAGTTCAAGTCCGTTTGTATGAGATTCTTGTCTCTTGTTTCTAATCTCTAGATTCCATTGCGGTGAGTTTGTTTGGCGTGTGTATGTGTGTTTATAGCAAAGGCAGCTTCTCAAAACATCCATCCTCCCCTCACCACATATCCATCACACACTTCCCATGATAATCCCTGTTATTGTGTGGGTTATTCTGTCAGTGTGCGTTAAGGCTGAAGAGTGTCTGTGATGGAATGTGGCAATGTGGTCATGCTTCACACACACGCGCACACGCACACACACACACACACACACACACACACACGGTTGTCTCTTTGTTAAAAGGATGACAACATTTCCTCTGGGAGCGTAAAGTGTGTGTTTATGGGTTATGGGAGGATTACTGTGACATTGTCTGCTTTCACAAATAAAAGGTTTTGCATTTCTGACACTTTTCGCTATCTACATAGAAAAGACTTGTCGATTAGTCAGCTGTGAATAACTGGCACTTTACCACAGTTGTTCAGATTATTATTTTCCAATAGTATATGAAGCAAGAGCTATATCAGTCCAATTACCCTTATCAGTTACGAATAAGCATTTAATAAAAAGGATTACAGTATTTCATTAGGTTGCAGTTTCCAGTTCTATATTTTAATATTTGGCTTATCCTATTCAGCAAATATAACAGCTGCTTGAAGGATTAACTGTAATTTTCAAAAATAAAGCCCTCAAGATTTTTTTAAGAATCGTTGGACGATTGCCTTTTAAAATGTATTCAATAAAAGCATTGAATAGTAATAATGCTTGAGGTAGACTTTATAAAATACAAAATTCTGACCCTAAAGACAGCCCAACAATAGAAACGTCACACCACATCTCCCTCCATGTCTCTTTTTAGTGGTTATTGTTTCCTCTTTCTCCCATCAACTAGCACAGGCCATTAAACCAGATTTACTGTCGTCACTCTCACAGCCTGTCACTTTTCCCTCTCTCATTCCCCCAACACTTCAAATTATATTCATAACCTCTCTTTGTCTAACTGTTGCTCTAACATTAAAATTCTGCAGCATCGAACACAAAAACACTTTTATGAAGTGATTCTTTTGCGTGCTATTAGAGAGAGCCAGCACACCACTTTGAGACTTTTTTTTTTTTTTTTTTGAGGATTTGCTATGCTTTTGCGTAACGCTGGTAGATTGTTTAGCATAGTTGAATTTTTCCAAGAAAGCAAACACACGTTAAATTTTTGAATACATTCCTTTATTTACATTCGGCCATCTTTTTTGTCCATCAGAACGCTGTGTCAAAAGACAGTTCCAGCCTTGAATCATGCACAGAGAATATCACACTTGATGCGCTTCTGAATTTTCACACTGATCTCCATTTTTTATGACATTGTTAGCTCATCTGTTCTGCAGATTGGCACTTATGACTGGAAAAAAACAAAGAAAAAAAACAGACTTGAAACAAATAAGTTGTCTTGTTTTTAGACATGTAACGATATGATAAGTCTCACATCCACAAACATAAGACACATTTTTTTGGCCATTTACCCACCTCGAGAAGGGGATTTCCATAACATTACCATTTATCACACCAGGCTGGTTTGTGTAAATAATGTTACATACACTAAGATTTATTTAACTATTTTCCATATTTTCAGTGTAGTCTTCAACCATGGCCAAAAGGAATAATAGGCGAGTATAAATGTGATATGTGCACAATATATACAGTTGAACCTCAAATTATTTATACCCTGGACATGTTTTGACTGGAAATGACAGGGGAACATGGCAAATGACCGTTAAACATTAAACATATTGTACGTTTCCATCGGGGGTTTTTTTCAACGATTTGTTTTACCCTAAGGATCATCTTAACATCTAGCCAAATTGGACTAATTTTGAACATGGAATGTTTTCCAAACTGAATTAAAAAAAAAAATGAGAATAGCATATAATTTCAATTATTATTTCAATAACATTTTACCATCAGTTGACTTCATTGTATAATTTTTTAGCTTAAAGACCCACTTTAACAGTAAGTATGGCCAGTGAATGAATCATTTTGGGCATTAACATCATATTTAGTATATTTAGTGTGTTTGGCAACATATATACAGTTATCTTTTTTTTTTATCCTAAATGCATAGTAACCTTTAAACATCGTAAGGCTTAAATAAATACACATCAATAGCTGAAATAAATAGACTTTGATCCACTATGAGAAAGAAAATAAGAAACATTCTGATGTTGTACTCTCTGTATAAACACATTGAAAGGCCAGTTTATCAAACATACATTAGCGTTTTTGCTGTTCCCAGGAGATTACCTCCAGTCTGCCTCTGCATGTGGAGATAAATGACTTTCACTTAAGTCAGCCAGCCATGAAAAGGTCCAAAACCTCACACAGTTTATATCCTGCTACTCTGTTACATTATCTCCTCCAATTTGGCATACATTGAACACTGAGAAACAAATTGCTCAGGAGAAGGAGGAGGGGTAGTGAAGCATCGAAGCTGCTGTAGTGATGTTCAAGATTTTTTTTTAAAGGTTATTTCTGACACAAATCACTCTTTCATAAATTTATATTTGTACAAACATTTAGAGCAGAAACATCTCAAGCACCATAGAGAAGAATATAAAATCATGTAAAAGACATGGAACCCAGCAGAAATCCCCGCCTCTGAATTTTTATCCCTAACTAAAGTCCTCTTTAATTTTATTATATATGAGTACATTTTTAGAATATTTGTTTGCACTGACAGCCATAACCACTGCTACATTTTGGAGGCCATAATTCCTTATTCTAATTTCTAGACTAAAACTTGCAACTTTGTCCCGGTGATATTGTAATACTTATCTAAATAAAGGCATTGTTCAATTAGATGTAAGCTCTCTTTTCCATGGCCAATAGCTCTCAGTCCAATGTTGTGTCTCTGAGGTTTTCACATCAGTGCAAAGGCTTCATGATTCATTGCTGATCCGTGACATAACGTCGAGAAAACTGTCATCTCGAATGAACCGCAGACGCAAGACGCATAATGTCCCCAAAGTAAAGCCGAATGCGGTTAGCATCTCTACATGGTCCCATTGCCTTCCATTAGTATAAAACACACACACACTGACAAGTCATTGAGTTTCTTTACAAATAGAGCCGTACGACACGGATACAAATAACAGACAAGCGTCGATCAATGGATGCGCTGACGAGAATGAAACATTCCTGGGCTGCTTCGTGAACACGGAAAAGCCATCACATCATGAGCAGCGCAGACGTTTTGCGAGTAGAAAGTCAAGCTCAACACGCCACCAAAATAAATACAAATTTGCTTTTTCTTTAAAACACTGAAGTTCCACCACATATTTGGTTCCTTTTTAGTTTTATAAATAACCTGATTCCATTTGTTCTTTTTGTATTTTTACTTAATTTCGGTGTCTTGGCCAATGTCCTCAACATGTAAAACATCTTGTATGAGAAGTGTTTGAGTTAGAAGCTTGACGGCGTGGCGCAAAACAAACAGATTCATTTTGTCAGGTTTGTAGAGCCCTGCGGTTTTTAATATTCTGCACACGGTACAGTGTTGCCTTGAGATACGAGTGAAAATACAATTAAAGAAGTTTCAAACTTTTTAATGACTCCCAGGGGATTTACTGTCAAACTAAATATAGAACCAGCAGAATATCACAGCAGATAATGTCTTTGTCGAAAGAAAGAGACGCAAAATGAACTATGACATTGCATTTCATGGTTTTTACCATATGTACTTATAAAGTACAAGAAAATAGAGTGCTATTTTAAAAATTAGACGGAGGCTGGAACAGATTTATGGCATTTCGATATGGAAAGATGATTTAAGATACAACCTTTTTTGAGTGGCTAAGGTGGTTTTAAAGGAAGTAAATTAAAATCCCAAGGCAACACTGTTTGAGTTTAGAGACTGGTGGATTAGGCTCTATCTCACCTTCGACCATAACAAAGACAAGCACTATAGACAAAAGATGGATAAATCATAAAAGACCCCCACATATGGCTGAATCCACTTTTTTATGGCAGCTCAGGTGTACTTGGCGGGGGCCCGGCTCCCACATAACTTGAACCCACACAAAGAAGTACGTCGCATTTCCAGATGGCGATGAATCCATCAAAGATGCTCATCTTTGTATATTTTCCTATGCTAGCACCATACTGTATGTGGACAAAAGGTCAAGGAGAGTCTTGGTATTCTTGAAGTGTTAACAAGGCACTTTTTCTCATTGAGTTTATTTATCCTTCTGACTGCTGACTACTTCTTGGTCTTTTTTAATAATTGAACAAAGGGGCATGCTGTGAGCCCCAATTTCTTGTTTTGTACCTCTGTATTACAAAAAGGATGGCAATATGGGTCATTTGCCACCAGTTGGTTGTTTGAAAGCTTCTTGGTAAACTGCTTCTTCAGCTGTTTTGTCCTTCCAGATGAAGACAGGCTCTCCCAAACGGTCATTTACCTATTGTACATCTCCAATTGATTCATCCATCACTTGTCCCGCTTACCTTCACGTGGAGAAGAAGTGTAGAAGATTGGCTCAGTCCATCACAAGAACACTTCTTTCAATTATTCCAGACGAGAAGTATTTATTTGGCAGCGGTTTCTACATTGACAGAAAAGGTGTTCAGCCACCTCGCCGTGCATCTACCGATGTCTGGATGACACGTCAAAGCAAGTGATCATCATGAGGTGAGCTTTGCAGAAGTTCACTCTATTCTCCAGTTTGTCCGTCACCGTCTCCAGAGCTTCCAAATATTCCAGCGAGTCCACCTCGTAAACCTGCTGCAGCTCGACTGTATGAGGAGAAGAAAACAACTTCAGGTTCAAAGTGAGTGACTCGAATTCCTTTAACAGTAAGTATGTTGAGATCCGATGAGCGTCAAACATTTTCATGCACATCAAACCAATCAGCGATCCTCAATGAGTGTTGCATCATCGCGTTAAGTGCTACTTTGTATTGATTTGCAATGACTCTTATCAGTGGAGGCCACTGCTTATATATTTTTTTGCACCACTTCATCTTAGTAATGAGGCTTTTATGCACTTTAACCCTGCTGTAATGTCCCTCTTTATGTGATTGCACTGAGAAGCTTCTGGCAGAGTCCCGTCACGTTCTTAACATTGCCATCCTCATTCATCCAAGGAAAAGCAGCACATCCAGTTTGTGAGCCCTGACGTTGTTGCCCTCACATTGAACCCTCATGCAAAGTCATATACTGCCACATTCATCACACTTCTCTGCCCAAGTATCTAATTAAGATTCTCTATTGAGTTGTCACCCATAATGTTAGCTATGTGGTTGCTGTTAATCGCTTACAATGATGAGTGAGTTCATCATCACAATTTAAATGATCTCCTTGGAACCACTGACTCGCTGGACTGCTGCTCTTCATGTGACACTGAAGGCGATGTAGCTGATGTCAAAGCAAATTTTTCACTTCACTTGCGTGTGTTGATAAATATTCCATTAGCATGCAGCAGTGCAGCTAAATGCCACATCACCATGTTTGCTTTGAAAGCTAGGCTTCACTAATTGAGCCATGTCAGAGAGCTTTCACTGCATCTGAGGGATCTTATTGTTCAGAGAAATCAATCAGCAGAAGGGAAAACAAATTTCAAATGCATGAAATATGCCATTCAACACAGTATAGGCAGACATCATCATTAAAACCGTGTGAGAAACTTACACTCGGTGGTCCATGTTTGAGGCTCCAGCATCAGGTGCTGTTTGGTTTGTTCCAGCTCTTTCTTCAAGCACTGGTATTTGGCTCGCACCTCGCTGATGCGCTGCTGACGGTGCTCCAGAAGGCGAAGCTTGCCACTGACGTAAACCTGATAAACACACAGCCACAAAATGAGTGCACAATCTATTCAAGTACTCACATACTTTTTCACAAACCCCTCAAGAGCTCTGTTGTCTACTGGGTGGCACCGAGCAGCCAAACAGGCACAGCTGAAATTTAAGTGCTTCTCAGAAGAAACCTACAGAGAAATCTAATTTCATGCTTTCCTTTCTGTGAAACACTGCCATCATTTCATGTCAGATTAATGTGTGGCAGCTAAACCCTCAACTATAAATTGTATTTGGATTCAGTGTGGCGCATTTGCTTAAAAAAACAAATAGCCTATATTACGTTCAAATATTGTTTGTATATAATTGATGTCGTTTTTCGTCCCACCTTGGTCTCCACCTTGTCCTTCCTCCTCTGCAGGCGCTCGACGTCATCGATCTCGTACACCTTGATCTCAAAGGCCTCCGTTGTGGCGGCTCCCGGACCTCGTAAGTTTGCAGAGGCGGGCGGCCCCAGTGGTCCGTCCACCCAACATGCCCCCGGGCTGGAGGAGGAGGAAGAAGAGGACGTGGCAGCCTGTTTGGCCGAGCGGTGAGGAGACGTGGAGGAGTCCAAGGTCAGTGCCGGAATCAGACGGCGACGCTGGAGACCTAAATATATTTAGAAAAATGTCAAAGATACCTTGGAGCAGACTTTCTTGACAGTGAGCAAGCTTTCCAAAATGCCAACAAATCCACCTGCCAGGAGGTGATTCTGCACGCCAGTAGCACAACGAAAAGGTTATTCCAATTTATATCGATAATGAGACGCGCACTTTGCTGAGCTGCCTGTGTCAAAGCTGATTTGACGCACATATCCATTGTCATGCTCAAGCAGTGGCCTGTGATTTGGCAGCCATAATAAAGGCTCCTGCGTAATGTGCTCGTGAATGTAGATTCATTATAGCCAGCAGCAGCAGTTCCCCTCTACCATTTCACACATGATTGGTCCAGGTCACCTTTCCTACCTGACTCCTTGTGCAAGCATATTTCCTGAACACACTCACACACACACATTTTATTTCTACTTTCACTGCTTTTGACACCCCTAAGACTACACTTTGTCACTTTTTGGACTTTTACGGCTTTCAATCGATGGTCTGAAGTACTGGTCGCAAGTGCAATTCTTTGTGCTGTTGGAATTGCTGAGTGAGCATGTTAGCGTTGCTCTTAAGAGGATGCAAAAAGTAAGACTGATACATTTGAGAGGTTAGAAAATACTGATTATACAAAATAGTTGTACTTTAGCAAGGGACAAATGTAAAAATATGAATGTCAATAAAAATAATAAGGGCATGTAAGTGAAGGCTTGCTTAAAAATTACAGACCTTTAGAAAGGCCAATTTCTAATCTAATAATCTTTTTGTAGATACAAAAACTAAACTCTAAGGGGGCATGTTTGCACACTACCAAATTTCATATTCTTTTTTTTTTTTTTTCACAATTCTGCTAACAAGCAGTCAAAGACCTCACCTCCTAAGTATCCAGTATTGCTCCTGCTTTTCTTGTTGCTCTTGGAGCTGCGTCTGGAAGAGGTGGTGGCTGAGCTGTGCTCACTGAGCGAGTCTTGAGCCGAGGAAGTACTTCCTGTGTTCTCGCTGCTGTCTCTTAGCATGCTCTCGTAGCCGCTGCTGCCTCCGCTGTGGTAGAACAAGGCCGTCTTCCCCATGGCCGGGGGCAGTTCGCCACTCAGTACGCTGCTGTTAGATGCCAAAATAAGACCCGTTTTTAGAAAATAGCATATATATAAAAAGAAAAAGTTGACCCCGCCAATGCACTCTGAACTCAAGGTGAAAGGTCTTTAACACGAAGTTCAGTATGACTGCACAGATACCTGTTGTCGCTGGCATGGCCACTGCTGCATCGATGCGGTTTTCTCGGAGCAGTGATCTTGCTGTAGGGAGATGGAAGGCTTTGGACTGCTGGTGCTCTTTCCTCCACTGTGCCTCCTCCAGCAATACCGCCCGCTACCAGTGCCCCGCCACTGCCATGTCACAAAACATTGTCAGTTCGATCTTTCTATTGCTACTCAAGAGAAAATCTTTGATAGGTTAAAACTGGCCAACCTTGCCCCTCCAGTGACTTTTTCCTCTGCTGGATCAGCACCTCCTCCCTGGGCATGATTCCTGGAACGTGAACCGCCACTTCCTTGGAGAAGCTCTGAGATACGGCCGTTGACAGCCCGCAGGGGAAGCTTGGCAGCCAAACTTCCTCCTCGACTGCGGCTCAGAGACTGCGTAGACCACGATGCAGGAGAGGGTCCCTGCTGCTGCACAGGAACTTGAATGCTGCTTTGTGGCTGTGGAAGGAGATGCAGAGCTTAGTCTGAACGTGAGCGTCTGGACATACGTTTTGGCCTTTGCTAGGTCCTTTTTGACTGTTTGTCCCAATCAGTAAATCACAATTGTAAGTCAAGGTTTCAGATAAAGTCATACCTTTCCATTTGGGGGAAGGCTAGAGCTTCTATTTGAGGCTTGGCTCAGAGACTTGGTAGAAAAGCTGAGAGTCTTGGTGCTGGAGGCAGACAGACTTCGGGCTTTGGGACTGCTGGTCATTAGTAGCTTACTGACAGCCGAAATCTTTGACTGACCACTTGATTTGGCAGGCGACTGCGGAGCACTACATGTACCGGGACTACCTCCAGCGCCGTTTCCGGCACGAGTGAGGCTGCGACCGGTACGAGGTATGGTACCATCTCCCTTTGACCCTCCCCCTCGGAGGCTTTCGGCCCTTTCCAGGGACAAGCAGTCATAATGGTGCGATCCACTGTTGGCTCGACCAAGAGAGTTAGTTCTGCTCGCAAGTTGCTCCAGCTTTGCGCTAAAGAGTCTACTACTGTCGATACTGGAGCCACGCTGCCTGGTGCCACATGGATCATCTGTAGAACTGCCCGGTATGGAGACCTCATGGATGGGCTGGTGGAGTGGACTGGCTGCCCTGTTGCGTAGGTCAAGGCTGGACTTGCGTACAGGTGGCAAAGGTGGCATCCCTCCCTTCTTGTGGGAGAAAAATCCTTGTTTTCCAGTCGAACCCCGGCGGTCGAGTGTGGCACGTGGACTGCAGGGAGTTGAAGAGGTGGTACCAAGATTCCTGTACTCTGTTGTGTTATCTAAACCGTCTTGGCGGTTCAGCCGATGCCAGGCACGAGGGAGACTGGCAGTTCGATGGATTTCTGGTTTGTAGTTATCAACCAAGCATTCTCCTTGAGCAAGACTAGTGACCATCTCACAGCCATCCACCACTCTCTTGAAGGAGTCTGGAGATGATATCACCTCTGCGCCTGAACTAGAGCCACCATGATCTTCAACGGCTGACAAAAGAATTGAAAGTCAGTTATTCACTTTGTAATCAACATTCCACGCATAATCTGCTTCATTAATATTATTAATAATCAAAAAGACTTCTCCCAATATTGAACTGCAATATTAATTAAGTTCTTGATTTCTTTTTGAAAGCTAACAGGCTATTTCTTGTCTGGTGACTAATCGACTGGCCCATAAAATCTAAACAAAGCAAAACTCATTTTGTGAGTAGTCGAGGCAAAAGATGTGTATTTTCTCACCAGTCCTGCAGAATTTCTCAATGTTTCCATTTCCAGCTGCTTCAATCTTCTGCCCTGATTGGCTCTTTGGATGCTCCGCCTCCCTCTTCACTGGCCTGACTTCTTCATTGGGCCTCCCATCCTCCATACCACGCATCAGCCAGGGGTCCTCAAAGCTCATTTCACTGGAAATGGAAGCTAACTGCTCTGTGTTAAATTTTGTTGGTGAGGAGCAGATTATTGGTTGATGCACAGCCATCTGTTTGATAGCTACACAAGGGTGAGTACTGGTTGGGTTCTTGAAGGTAGAGAGGTTCCCAAGTGTTGTCAAAGACTGGATGGTCGTTTTAGCCATAGATGGAGGCATTTTTCTCAATCTGTCCTTGGTAGGCATTCCCTTCTCCCCTCTGTTTTCTGACAGCGCTCCTTCTAGACTCCCTCTTCTAAAACGTCCACGGCTTCCGTTATCTCCTGACCCATCCAATCCCAAGGAAATTTGGTTGGCTTCAGCCAAGGCTTCCCCTTGATGACTTTGAGACTGGCTGAAGCTGTGAAGTGAGTGATCACCCTCACTGCACGCACTTAGATCACTCATCCAGGAGGAGATAGGGGTCATCACTGAGACAATTGTATCCCCGTCCATGCGGAGCTTGGCCATTGCCACCTGTAGAAGAATTTAGTATGACCACCATTTCATTAGCTTTTCACAAGGTGTATTTCAAACCCAAATATTAAACGTGTCAAACACACCAACCTCTGCCATGGCGACAACCTCTGTAACCTCAGAGCTTGTTGCAATCACACGAAAGCTCTCTGCAGCTCCATCCTCTACAGGGCTTGTGAGCACTCCACTGGCCTGGACGTCCACAGAGCAGCAGTCACTATTGAAGCTGATAATGCTCGGTGGACGACAGGTTAGACGCTGCGTCATCATGAGAGCTGTGTCATCGAGTGCCTCCTCATCTATTGATAGCTCCTCACACAGCAAGTGATGTCCAGCTAGTCCTGCAGTGGTCATGTGTGTTTTATTTCAGATCTTCCCTTTAGTTGTAAAAGCCAAAAAGTATTTCACTCACCATCCCTGTGTGTATCCAAGGGTATCGGAGGGACGTCATCATCACAGAGGGTTTCTGCAGAGCCCAAGCTGGTAGACAGGGATGGAGTCGGATCTTTGACTTGTGGACTCATACCAACAGGAGATGTTCTGGACAGTGGACACTCGGTGGAGGAACGACCGCTGTCTGCGGCCAGACTGTCTGTATTGTAGAAAACACATTGAATTTATTTAGTACAGCCCTACCATTGACCGGCAACCAGTCCTGAGGTAATTTTCTATACTGATAAGAAAAACTATGAGTATTTGGACTTTTTAATATGTAGATTTTCTACTAAATCGGCTCGTAATAAACACATAATCGGAAGATGTGTGGAAAGACATACTGTCTGAGGTCAAAGCTTCTGTTGCTTGTTCATCCTGAGTGTGTGAGGACAGTGGAGATGTTGCTGGTATCACTCCCTTCTGAGTGTACACTTTACACCGCTGAGACGGGGAGGACGGAGGCCTGGGGACACCCAGAAGTATTACCACGTTTTCATTTATATGTCCGTCCGAAAAATGAATACATTCTCAATGTTATTGACTGTATTTTGCTTCTTTTTTTAAATTGAACCTCACCTGTACTCTGAAGTTTTCGTCAGACTGGCAATCCCAAGGCGCGGTGAACCGAGTGGCCTTGCTTTCCCCTCAGTGTTAACTCCCATGGTCACACTGTCACGACTGTCCAGATGAGATTGTTTTTTTAATAACAAAATACCTTAGGTGAGTTAATTGAGTACACCTCAATGAGATCAATTATAAAAGGATAATCAATCAAACTATAGTTTGGTTAACATTGGTTGGTTGTGATTGGAGTTTGAGTAGTGGTGATTCAATGTTGTCTCACCTATCATGTTGGTGTGTGGTCTTGGCCCTGTGCAGAGGGTTCGAGACGTTGCTTCCTGCAACATTCCTACTCCCAGACACGAGGGTGGACCCGGAACTCTGTGTCAGACTGTGGATCATGGTCTGAGCTAGCTCTGCCTCCTCCACCACCTCCTTTATATCTTGCAGCTGCTCATCATTTGTTTTCCTTCTGGACGTTTCTGTTGAGGAGGAGGAGAGCTGGACTGCACCGCCTGCAGGAAATTCATTAGTTACTTTTGGTATTGGATAATTATCAATAAGATGAGGAAACAGAGGAGAAAAAAAGGCTTCAATGGCCCTATTTATTTGAATGCAAATAATTCACCTGTTTTGGCCTCTGTGTTTAATGGCGCGGCAGATGCATTCTTAGCAGGAGCGATTGAGTCTGTAGAGGGGAAACACGGCTCTTTGGATTCTTGCTTGCAGACCGAAACCTCCTCAAAGGGAAACTTTGCCACCTGAGCAGAATGAATGTCAAACAACATTTAACGTTAGATTGATAATACTCTTAGTCCTGTTATCCTTTTCTCGATTTTTCCCCAAGCTGCTGCACTTCACTCAAAGTTTTCTGGGCCCCCACTGTATGGTGCGGTATAGATTTGGGCAAGTAGACTGAAGTAGAGGTGCTGCCCAGCATGGGTTACAGAAAAATATAATGTTGCAGTGAAGGTGCGCTACTCAAAATGTTCCTACACTAACTCCAAATTTGCAGGGTGGCTTATGACAGTACTCCTCACCTCCTCACTGCCATCAATGCAGTCCAGTCTCTCCTGCAGCTCAGCAAAGGTGTTACATTTTAGACACTCAGCCCCCTCCTCAGGCACGGTGGCCAATGGCTGTCCGAGTATCGGTTGAGCGCACTGGGCCTGAGCTGTACCGCCTGGTTGATCCTGGCTTTCGGGTTCAGGCTGCACCTGCTGAAGCAGATCTTCAGGAATCAGTCATCTGATCATTCATGTTGGATCAGCACCTAAATGTCATTTACCTTCTGGACCGCCTGACTTTGTAGCGTTTCTGATTTTGCTCGTAGCAGAGCGGGAATTATTGGCACAATTTCCGGCGGACCCTCGTTGTCTGTCAGCTCTCGATCTGATACCGCGGCCCCGTTGGGACCAACATAGATGACGGTGTCACATGACTGCTCGCTACTTGAGTATTGCTCGTCCTGGTCACTGGAGAGGCGCAGCAGCGGCACGGTTGAGTTGGGGTCACCGCGGTGATGGAAAGGCCTCAAATGAGTGGGCCGACGCATGCGACCTTCTTCGCAGGAGCTCTCTCCTCCAGACGAGCTGGAGGTGTATTGCTGAGGAAAGATGATGATGACAGGCACACAGTAAATACTATTTTTGTACAAGATTACATTTTTGCTTCTCAGGAGAGTGACAGAGAAAGAAGGAACAATTCTATTTCTGAGACTTGTCACCCAAGAATGTGAAATAAATGTCTAAACAGTGTTATCGCTCATGTTATCATCCCAATTTAGGAACAGAAAACGTTTGTTCTTTGTTCTGATGACAGCGATTGAATTTTGTGTTTATTTTTGGACTAAAGTTGGATTTTGCATTTTCTGTTATTTTATTGATTAACTTTTATTGGGAGATGAGCACTGATATTTCATCCATCTATCTAAAAACTCAAATACATTTAAAAATGTGTTTATTTGTTTTTTTGTCCAACTGCACCGACACAGATAAATGAAATACGATGTCATCCATCACATATCAACGGACCCCAAAATATATTTGCCTCTTTCTCTATGAAATCCACCAATATTGTGTTAGACTACGGCGCCACAACTTAGACCTGTTTTTAGCTGATCAAAATCGAGTCTTCATTCTGTCACCAAATTGTCAGGTGCATGTTATAGAAAATGCCCTCAGTTTACCAGTCCGCTAAATTCCAAAAGATGAAAATGTTCCAGTTCTCACGCCAGAGCGCATTGCTGTCTACATAAACAAACCCCCAAAATTTCTATAAACATTTTTCTGAATAGCAAAGAAAGGGCACTGTGTGCTCTGTGTGGTGGTGCACTGCAAATGAAATGAATGAAGCAAATGTTTTATTCACTCACCACGGTGACCTTAGTTTTTTTCTTCTTCATGCGTAGGACGCGGGACGCGATCTGGATGGTGGAAAGGCTTTCCGAAAAATCCGCCGGCGAGGCCGAGATGTGAGCGATCATGGTGGTGCGGCAATTTATGTTGCCTAGCGACTCCCTCAGCAACATGGTCAGCTTGCTGTCCCTTGAGACAGACACAGAAGACAGCACACGGTATGGGTTGGATACGTTGACGATGTCATAACAAGGGTTAATAATAGCATCAGTCACAAATATTTTAAAATAGTAGATTGTGCTAATACATAAGAGTTGAGAGGCAGAACAGATTAGAAAGGCAAATTTAATGCTAATATTCTGTTCTATATATGGATTAGTGCAAGCAAGCACAAAGGTTTTAAGAGAAGCACTGCGGATATTAAGCAGTCTAATATTGGAAGTTTATCTTTCTCTTAGGAGATTAAACTTGGAGACTGAAAATACACGGTGTGTTTAAGAAGTATGCTACTGAAGCCATTCATGCTTTTTTTGGCGTGTTTACAACTTGTGTGCCATGACCATTCATCTCCTGCCGTTATCCCTCTTAAAAAAACATGCATCCTGCGGGCATATCTCTTGAAAACACATTTGCATTCAAACACATTCGTCTTGACCTCTTCTCCTTAACCCCTACTGCTTACTGCTCCAGGGTTAAATCAATCCATCTCTCTCCTTCTCAGAGTGTGATATATATATATATATATATATATATATATATATATATATATATATATATATATATAACTAAATTTGTAAATACATGAGTACAGGAGACATTGAATGATTGATTTCAGTCTCTTCTTGATACTTGTACTGGAGTACATTCAATCCAGCTCTCGAATGCATGTGGCTTCCTGTCAAACACGGCCAAAGCCTCAGCAAACACATTCAAAATGAATTGCCATCACGTAATCCCACACTATAGCCTTGAAGTGACACATGCTCTCATGAGGTTTGTGGCGTATAAATCCCTTCCCGATCCCACATTATCTTGAGCCACCCAAAGTAAGAATCCATCTTCAATGAGCTTGTTTTACCATGTAGTGTTGGTGATTTAATTAACCCAGCATGGCGCACAAAGCCTCAAAAAGAAGGCAGGAAGGAAGGTAGAACAAGGACAGAATTCAGGGGAAGGTAGAACGAGGGAGATTTGCATAGTGTACAACCGCTAATGCATACTGAAATTTTTGGGGTTGTTGCTCTTTTTCCCGTTTGTCCTCTGCCTTTTGTTTGCCTCTCTTCAACTGTTTATCTTTCTCACTCCTTGTAGCTTTCATCCCAAAACCGCAGTGATGAATATGCAACAGCAGGTGTTGTTTCTGACACTGACTAAAACCTTGGAATATCAAATGCCACTTTTCTTTCTTTATGTCTCTCTAGCTCTCTCGTTTATTCGACTGTTAACCTTGTACTGAAATACCTCAACGTTTCAGGCCTTCACAGTTATTGCAGTACATTAAAAATATATATAGAGAGATTCTTTTTTTTTTACTTGCAAAAATTGTTCATGGCCAACATAAAGGCTATGGACTTGATACAGTATTTTATTGCTTGACTTGGTAAGTAACATCCATTTTCTACTCGGCTTGTCTTATGTTCAGAGGTGATCTTGAGCCTGACCCAAATGAGTTTATTTTCCCATCGAAGCTTACTTGTACGGGATGTGTTTGCTCCCGTTGACCAGGGCCAGGATCACGTTGCCGAGGGCTGACAGGGAAAGGCACAGAGGCGCCGAGCTGGGCGAAGAGCTCTCCTTGCCTTTCCCGGCCGTCCCGCCTCCGAGGACACCGACGTCGCAGCTGCCCAGGTCCAGCAGATGGAGGCGACTGCGACCTCCAGACACTTGCAAGGTGGAATAATGGAAGAAGAATTTCGGAGACGTGCAGGGGAAAGTTCAAATAACATTTGAAAGCAAATGCCCAAGGTCCAAAAAGTTTGAAAATATTTTCGTATTTGATTGGTGGAAACATAAGAACTCACTTCCTCCTTTGCCTGTCTTCTCCATTCGGTACTGGTAAATATGCAACGTAAACAACATGTGTGAATTCCTGTGGTCTTCTTCAGTGGTGTCGGGACGTTGGCTGCTGTGGCGGGCCGCAATGGCCGCGTCCAGGAACCAGGCCGCCTTCTCCGGTGTCGGAGCACGCAATTCGGACTGGTTCTGGAGCTGCGGTGAGTGAGAGAAAACAAGATTGATAATTTAAGAAGGCACAGCCAGACAAGAAGGGAGGCTAATGTATTGATGCACACCACCCAGCATGTGTTTATACGATGGCCATATTCAATTAACACCTTTCTCATGTGCATGGTGTGTGTATATGTGTATGTGTGTGTGTGCGCGTGCGCGTGCGTGCTTGATTTACTGAAGGGTATCATTACTGATGAGATTATGTCAGATTAGTGGGGGATTACACAGATGTTCTTGTATCACACCCCCTAATCCCATATAGCATTGGGCACACACACACAATTTTATTTGTACTCTGTTTCCCACAAATAATTAACAGGATAATCACAATAAATAAAATTGTATGATTAAATGATCTTGATCTGTCCGTGCTTCAGCAGATTTGCAATCTCTGGCTTCTTTAGCTTCTTCTATATCTGCCCTGTGATTGGCTGATTCCCCCACACGCACAATGCACATACACAAACACATACCTATGCACGTATTGTACACTCACAAGTTAATACAATGTGTTTTATATGTTGCATGTTTGTACCTGCATGCCACAGATGGGGTCCTCGCACAGATAGACTCCAGGAGACTGTCCATCCTGTAAACTGCCCGTAGCTACCTCAGAGAGTAAATCCTTCAGGTTCTCCTCTTTGCCCCAAACCTTTCACAAGCACACCCGTACAAAGAAACAGTAACGCATCTAATTATTGATGAGCATGCATTACATCTGATTACATTTAAAAAGTAGTCAGTGTGTTTGGAGTATTTAGAAAAACTCAAAGACTAACCTCAACTGCGGACACGCGGACAGAGAAGCGCGCCCCTGTTTTCTCCCTCCTCTCATTGATGAGTTTAAAGAGCCAAGAGATGGCACAAGGGATAATACCTAGCGTCTGCAGGGAGTCATGGCGGCCAATCATCGTATAAGATTTGCCTGGATCAGACACAACAGACAGTGTGTGAAATTCAATGCGTATGAAGTGTGTTTTTCCCCTCTTGCACACACACAGACCTGCTGTGGCTGTCAGGAGATCAGAATGCAAAAAAAAAAAGTGTGACACCCTCCTGAAGACTTATAAGGGCATGAACAGGCTGTCATGTGAAATGTGTCTGATTTGTTCTGCGACACATTAGAGGATCAAGTCCTTGTCAGCGGCACTGTAAATTTACTATGTTCTCTCTTTCCTCCTGTTTCCCTGAGAGTTGTGACTCACTGTCACAACATGAATGTATTTGTCACATAAAGAAGAGTATAACAATGATTTTGTATGAGTAGGTTTATTCAGATTTTTTATTTAGTCATGAAATGTCTGCCAATTTTGTAGTGTTACTTTATTTTTTCCTCTTGTTGAAAATAACTAGTCCACCTCAAAACTTCAACATATCAAAGGTTCATAATCAAATGAGAAGCCATTCAAGGGTATTAGAAGGTTTTTTTCTTGACAAAGATAATGCTCACTTTTGATGGACATGTTGATAGAAATGTCTTCAACATCCTACAATTTGGGACTTGACCATAATTTTTGCAAAAGGGAATCAATTGCATTCCTGAAGGTCCTCCAATAAATTTAGTCACACTTGGACTTTTAGTCATTTCTCCATGTTCGTCGAAAACTTGACTTTATGAAAGCAGACTGTGTGAGCCGGCGTGTGTCTACAGCCAACAGCCACAGAGCCCGCCATAAATGCTCAGTGTGTTACTTTCCCTATTTTAATTAGTGAAAAAGTTAATGCCCTTGTAATGCAGCCTCATTACTATGGATGGCCGTAGGGGGACTACATCAGCACTCGTCTGTTGTTACGGCCGCTCCAATGAGGGAGGTCGGCATGGTGCGATATCACCTCGTAGAACAGGAATATTGATTGAAACAGCAAAGCCTACTGCTGTTTGATGGATTTGTCCGTGATATAAAATGACTCACTTATCATTTATCAAGTACAATTGAGCAGTGACAAGCACAAGTTCGTCTCTGCGTGCCTTGCACATATTGTCTTAACACGGCGGGGCTTCTGTTCGAGTGGAGTAATTCTCATGGTAATCTTTGTAGTGGTACAGGAAAGAATCACTGCCTAATTACAATTGTAATGACATTTTAAGTGCAACACATTTCCAATTTGTATTTTAGAACTGTTAAGGCCTACTACTAACTATTTTATCTTGGTCGTGATTGTGGTACATGAAATCTTTTAGAGGGGACTTCAAGTGTCCTAGGAGTTTCTAGGCTTTGATCGCATGTTGGTTGTGACATGTTGTAGTTTATAGTGAGAGGTCCCGACCCTTTTAGGATTGCCTTCAGGAGGATTAGGTAGCTAGAGACAATGCAGGTCCAGAATGACATACTAATCCCCTTCTTTCTTTTTTTGTTCTGATCGATGAGAGCCAGCCAAGGCACATTTTGTCAAGCACGTGTGTGTGTGCGTGCGTGCATGTGTATGTCTTACCCAGCTTGGAGTGTCCAAAACAGAAGACACATCCATCTGCTCCATTCACTACTGACTGAATCACCTCGGCAACCGTTCCCGCGCACACTTCCGCCTAGCAACAGGTAAGACAGGACAATCATGAAGAACCAATTAGAGCTGAGGTCAAGAGACTGTCAAAACCTGATGTTGGGTTAGCATTAAACACTTATGTTGCGACATAGAAAAATGGAGATTACTCGGCGAGCCCAATTACCTGTGACGCATCAGGGGGGAAGGCGGCGTCAAAGGTAAAGATCTTGGGAGGGACCTGGCTGGCCGCTGCTCTTTTCTGGGAAGCGGTGCTTGCCGTCTGATTGGTTGACGGGTCCATGATGATGATCTGTTTCTTCCTCAGGTCCACTTTGAGAAAAGAACTGGACTCGGCCACATCCGACTGAGACGCTGGACACACACGCACCATCACTTTCACCTGAAGAAGAAACATCATTAGGTATTAATCATGAAAAACTATGCTGTGGATACATGCTCTTGCCACTTAGATATACAATGCAAATATTACATATTTAAATGTTTTATGGACTAAGGAGATTATGAAGACAAAATGTGAGGCTACACACAAATTGGCTGTTACTATGAGCCACTCTGAATTCAATATATCCCCTAATTCTTTGCCACGCTTCTCTCTCCCTCCACACCCCTTCGCTTCTATTTGCCTAATGTCAAAATCCTCTTTTAGCCGCATTTCCATTCCTCCCACTGCCATCTCAAACTGTTAGCAGCCTCAATTTAAGCGCTTGACAGCTCCCATTGTTCGCTTTGATAGCAGAGACCGCAACACGCTGCATCACTTCAGATTGCAATTTATTTACTACTTTTTTTTCCCTAGCACATCAGGTTTTTGTTCTATTTTCATTTTTGGTTTTTAAGTTCGACCTAAAGTTCGTACATTATGAATTTTACCATTAAGTTGTAATGTTTCAGAAAAAAAATCCCACCTGTTGCTGAACATAACCCTTAATTCATAAATATCACAAGATAAATTCCTATATTACATATTATTATGAATATTTGAATCAACAGCATTGAGAATCAATAATCAACAATCATTTCCACACAATTACGATCAATTATAATCAACCATTACGCCTATGGCTACCTCCTATGAATAAAAAACATTTTATTCATTTTTAACACATAATTTCACGACCGAGGGACAAAAACAATAAGGGAGCTGAACAAGGTCACGCTTCAGTGAGCAACCCCATCTTAAATGACAACTGGGTTATGAAGTGTAAAAGCATAAAAGCCTCTCTGGTGCCTGGTAACTAATATAAAAATATATTATGTAGCCCATGTTGTAGAAAGGGGCATATAAAATCCAAAGAGGTCTTAGCGCAGTGTGTTGCTGTTTATGTGCACATTCATCTCTCGCTCTCTCACTCACATCTAATAACATATTAACAGGCTTTCCTTTGGTTGCATCATTAAATGACCATGGGCCATTTAAGAGAGTTGGTTCAATAAACTGTGTGTGCACGTGCCTATGTGTGTATGGCTGTGTATGTTTGAGTCCCTCCCACATGAAAATAATTATCAATTTTAAAATGTTGCTTCACGCTCACCTGTGAAAGAATAAATATGCAACCTTGGTGACCCAAGTGAACTAAGCAGTGGCTCTGTGCCAGGTCAACACTTTGCACGTCACACAAACACACACACTCCAGCACACACTTGAATTCCACATGCCCTCTCGTGACCCCAATAAAAGAGCCCATCACATCAGTGAGAGCCTGGGGGAAGGATTTTACTATTGCATGCTTTACAAGGCGTAACTCATAAAATCTTCCCTCCTCTTGAGAGCATTTTCTCTTCTCTTGTCTGAGAGTGAATGAGTAAATAAATGGTGTATACACTCCACGAGGCCACGATGTATCAGGTCCTTTCAAATTGTGAGATAAATAGCAGTGAAGAGAGGGGCGAACATGGATGTGTTCGAGAAGGCTCCACTCAGCAGCCACAAAATTAGGTACACCTGCATAATCCAATGAAATCCGAAACCACCGCTGCAGAAAAAATGCTGCCTTGACTCGAGTAATGAGAAACACTTGCTCGGTACTGTATCCCACCGGGCATTTTTGTTTAATTAAAGGAGACATATTGTGGAATTTTCCACAAATTAAAACGGTTCCCAAATGTCTTTATACGCTTTTGACAAAATATCTCAACAATAAAGAATTATCAATCTCTTTAAATAGCCCTGTTTTTAGGAGGGTGGTTCTGTGATATGCAAATGAGCAACTGCTCACTCTGCTGTGTGCCAATGATGGTACAACTTTGTGTTACCATGACGGCGATCGAGGATAACTCTTGAGAGAAGCATGGCTGCCTATATAGCGAAATATGTTTGAGCCACAGTCTGAGTCAAGTTTGAGAATTGTTCTGGTGTACGTTAATGATGTGTGTGGTGGTTTTAGTCTAAAGCTGCATTCAAATATTCCAAGCAGTTTCAACACGACAAACTCCGCCTTTGAGTTTGGTAGAGATGTCACAACGTCTGCCAGATCGGTTTCTGTGTGTGCGTTTGGAGCAACTTCTGCCACTTGATCTTTTGTCAAAACAGTTGGTGAGAAATAGCTTCACAGAAACACAAATCCAGCAAGTGTGTATAGGCCAGCAGATTCATCCATCTTCTGAGTCTTTCCAAAGACATTAAATGCCAAATAAAGCCTCGCACTGACGAGTACGAATCTATAGTATCCCCCTTGTATCCCATAACGATCAACCTAATTGGTGACAAAAGCATCAAATGGTCCTGTGCGTTTAAACCAGAGTCAGGCTAAGTTGTGTTTGCATGTGTGTTCTGATGGCTGCAGTATTCTCAAAGGATCCTTGGCCTACTTCCAGCCTGGTATGGATCAATACAGTATGTGAAGCCAAGCACCATAGCCAATTTCATGCAGACACACTTTGTTGATGAGAGAGCACAAAGCTAATGGACTCTTTGTTGTGGATATTGAAAAAAAGAGTGCTGGTGAGACAACACTCCACACATCCCTTCATCCCTCGCTCAAAATGGACGTTCTCTCTATCCTTCACGATTGTGTCATTTCTCTTTCACAGCACTCGGAACTAATGGCTCTCCCAGATATCTGTTCGATGGTTTTACCTCCTTCCTCTCCTGTTGCACACGATGAATAGGCGTAGTCTAGAGTTAGCTTCTCTTTCTACGACATTTGAAAGGCATGCTTTGCAAAATTGGCCAATCCTGACAAATAGTATTTTTGAAAGATTTACGAGGGTTTGTAGTAATTTACAGTCTAACGCACTTTTCCAGATGGATCTGCTACGCCTTCATACATTCTTGGATGGATTCTTCCGACATCCTCCGCATGACATCACTCATCATATCTACGAATACCATGACCTTGGGTAAAAGGAAAATAATCATAAGGTCGGCCGAGTTGCGAGTTGGATCCAGCGCAACCGTGTTCTTCTCGGCCAGGAACTGGGAATGCTCAGTAGTGAAGGTATCCTGACATACTTATTGTCTCTGAATGAAGTAAGAATCTCCGTAGATGTGCAGGTTAGTTGCCTGACCTGCATTTAAGGGGTACGAGTAAAAACGATCCTGAAACCCCCCCTGGGTTTTTTTTAATGAAAAAGCCTGCCCAAAAAAGCAAATAACCCAAGCATCGCAACATCTGTGTGTACATGTGTCAATAACATGCTCCACCTCTGCCAGCACTGAGTGTATTAATATTTCATCCACAAGGTGGAATACAGCAGTCTCCTAACAGACTCACTTATTCATTTAAAGGCATGAGAGCACACACACAACAAACGCACACACACACACGCGCACAATTTGCTGCCTGAGAGGGATCACCACAGCTATTAAAAATTGATTAGCTGTCATAGTATCATCTCCCCCCCAAGGTCAAGTCTCAAGCCGCATGTGCATGCAAAATGTGGAGTGCATAGATGAGATGGGATAAAAAAAAAATCTGCCTCTGTCCTCTAGTCATTGAAAACACTGAGAAATGGAGATGAGCCTGGATGAAAGGATGACCAGGAGCAAGCTTGAGGGTAAGAATGAAGAAGTTTAACCCTTTAGATTTTTGTTCCCTCCCTTTTAATTCCCCTTCTCGTATCACTGACTTTTACATTTGTATTTCACCAGACTAGCTTGTTCTTATTATTTTTTATTATTATTATAAATATCAAATAAGCAGGTGATATGAATACTCAAACTCAATAGGCTGGTGTAACATTCTGTCCAAGGCACTTAATAAGGATTTACTATCAAATTAAGTGTCAGGCTTTGACTTCTAATTGCTCATGAAAAAAAATGGAGAAAAAGCAGTGGATCAATTTTTGCATAACATGACAAGTCACTTTGCTCTGTTGTCAAATTGTAAAATGGAATTTCGTTGACTGATACTTGTGTGCCCCCCCGTCTGTTTGATTTAATTACGGTGATGTGAGGGGGCACCTACAACCTATAGGACAGCATGAATGGAGCGTAACAATACCACAAGGGAAGATGAGATACACACGCCACTCAGGAACGTCCTCCAAGGGCTTTGGATTAATTTGACATCTTTGGACGGTAGCAGGTTTCAGCTCCTTGTAACACACGTGCCCAGCGCAGGCTGCTGATTTCCCTCGGCTTTAAGTGTGACGTCTCAATCTGGTTTCTGACATATTAACATTGGGGCCAGCAAACTAAGCGTGTAGCACAAGATGAATCTTGCAGCCTTCCACTGGGGGATTTTTTTGCTCATTGTACATTTTTCAATGTACAATGTAAACCTTTGAAATGCAAGGTGCAGTGTTGGGGTTGAGCAATGTGTGCAAATGCCATTGCAGCAAGGGAAGCCGGCCCCCACTGCCGGTGACATTTTTCCTGGAGAAATGTCACCCCGGTCATTTTGGTCCCCACGTTGGAGCATGCGAATGTGTATTTGATTAGCTCTCGGCGAGATGTGATTGATTTTGTATAACACAAGCTTGTTATGTTGGGAAATAGCAGGTTATGGTTCTCGCTGAGAATCACTACAATTTCTATTCCACATCACAGCAGTAAGGTCTCGAGCACACTGCTGATCCAGGAAATTTGAGAATAATGCCAAGCTCTAAATAAGGGAGTAATTTAGTTTTAGTATATATTTTTTTAAATCAAACCCAGGATGGAATGAGCACAACAGTCAATTCAGTCTACAAATTGTGTTTTATAATAATTGATTATTTCTAGGCTGAAGCATATTCGCAACAGTAGTATAGAAAATAGATGGATGCTTGAATGGATTTTTCTGATCATGAAAACGAAACAACAGGCTGAGCCAGTTTGGTTAAATTAAGATGCTATAAGGCAGACGGTGTGTGTGTGTGTGTGTGTGTGTGTGTGTGTGTGTGTGTGTGTGTGTGTGTGTGTGTGTGTGTGTGTGTGTGTGTGTGTGTGTGTGTGTGTGTGTGTGTGTGTGTGTTCCTAATAACTGAGGAGACATCTGTCACTTTCATATGGAGATAAACTTGGGATGGAGGCTAGAAAACGAGCCTTAATTGATTGCACACAAAAAAGGAATTCTTTAAAAATGTTGGTTTAGTGCCTAATTTTACTTACAGACAGCAGCGTGACAGAACTAAAATTAAATAACAGGCACAATTTATGTACACTATTATGCTTTCCGACCATGTCAATTAAAACTGAGCATTGGTGAATACAGTGATGTATTATATCGAATTCAATTTGGCAGGTGCACCTCAGGGGTCACCAACTATCCACAATGTTTTGGATGGATCCCAACACACCTGATTCAAGTGATCAGCTCCTTAGCAATCATTTCAATCAGGCATGTTGTGGGAGGGACACGTCCAAAACACACTGGATAGGTGCCCCGGAGGAACAAAGTTGGTGACCCCTGTCCCCATATATGAGGAAGAAAATAAAGCCCAGGTATAGGATTTACGTTCATTATTAAAACTTTTAATGCTGGGCTATAAAGTAGAGAAATACTGTTGAAGACTCTGACCACAGGATAGCACTGTGATGCTTCGAGAAAACCTTGCAGGGCAAGTAAGTAAGGCTTGTTTGTTTCCATTTTAGTTTTAGGATGCACACATGTGGCCTCTGGAAAGAGACGACAACCTTTATATATCTCCGTATCACAATAGACAGGGTCTGTTTCATGTCTGTTTAGTTTTATCAAATGCAGTCATTTTGTCATGCCAATACAAATCCAACCTTGTGGGTGAACAGTCAGTGAGCCCATTGACTGTTCGTGGAGGGGGGAGGGCGGGGGTCTAGAGCACTAAAAACTCATTACACGGACAATCGATATTGCACACACTTCAGCAGCATGAACGCCTCCTCAACCACATCCACAGGACGTACACGCACACATTTCATCAAGCGCAGGCTAGGATGACAGATGTCTTTTGTCAGCTTGAGCTATGTTACCATGGTAACCATTAGGCATATTTTGGTATGATACGGCAGAGGTGACACCGAAGAAAAGCATCCAGCTTAAGGTCAGGGTTGTGAAACATTCTGATACTGACATGCAACCAATTCATACTTGCAGTACTACTAGCAGTACTAGTATATGTCAAGTTTACCTTTAATAAAATAAATCCATGCAAGACTTAATAAAAGTTATGTTAAAAATGGGAAAAAAAATAATGACACTTTAACCTGGCCAGTTTTCTGAAAATATCTCCATATGCCTTTAGACATCAAACTGGTTTGTAAAAAAAAAAATCCAGGGACATGAAGAAAATCAACTTTTAAAATGTTTTCCTAAATTAGAAATATGAGAATTGAAGTGAATGAGAATTATCATTAAATAAATACATATCTTACCTTTCCGGGACCAGGAGTGTCTTTAATCTTATTGGCTGCACGGAGAAGGCAGGGAGGAGCTGGGGGCGGGGCTACCAGAAGGGCGGAGCTGAAATTGGTGGGGAATAATTGGCTGTCGCATGATGGTGACGCCGATGTCACGGGCAGCGGCACTGTTGGTGCAGCCTTCAACTTCTTCTTCTTGGATGTTAGATTCAGTTTCTGTGCAGCTCTGACAAGGAAACAACAGATGAAAGTTTGATATTGCTTGATTCAAACACAAATTGGTGTTTTTATTTATGAAGATCTGCTTGCCAACAAGGATCTACAATTGCATTCTTAAAGTTGAACAGGAATGTTAATTGCAGACTGGAAAATATACACGCACGTGCACACCCACACCGTTGTTGACATAAGTAGCAACATCTGGATGGGGAGTGGCTCATTTGCTTTCTTGTTGCTCTATTCCCTGTGGCGTTGTGCTCAAAGGGAGCCACTTTAAAATGATATTTATATTTCTGCTGCATCTATTCCCAACTCAGGCGCGCCTTTGTTCTTTTTAACTTCCACTTTCCAATCTCTCCTTCTTCCTCGTTGTCTGCTGCCCTTATTCACTCAACACTATCGTTTTTATCGTTTCTTGACTATTTCCCCCCAAGAGAGCACAATCGTCATCGAAGGTGTTGTTATAGTAGTCAGCACACTTGCATTACAATTCTATGGTTCCGGATTTGACTCTTAGCTGTGGTCTTTCTGTGTGGAGTTGCTTCATAATAGTATATTAGCGCTATTCAATTACATATTTTCCATGCACAGCTGAATTAATTGTGGGAGTTAATTAAAAAAAAAGCATTATTAACAAGTAATTGAGCTCTGAAGCAGTCGGAATCCTGCGTTTTGTCATTCTGCAGATATACTGTATGAACGTGAGGGTAGAGCGAGCGAGAGGACCTCCTGCCCTGGTGCACACTCGGTCAAAGAGCTATATCTCACATCATTGGCTTTCAATTAAGTGCAGCGGGTTACTGAGGTGCGTGCCAGGTGGAGGAGATGGGAAGGTGGCTATAGTGTGGAAATAATGGAGGGGCCATACTAGAGGAGCAATGTTGATTGGAAATTGAAGGTTAGCCATTTTAGACGTTACTGTTTTTCAATAATGTTGGGGAAGTGCACCATTTTGAGAACAAAGAGGACATTTAGTGTGTACAGGATGCAACCAGGATTTACAGCTGACATCGGGGGGGAAGGCAGACTACACCCTAAAGTGGTCGCCAGCCAGTCGTACATCTGGAGACGAACAACCAATCACACAAATATGCACACCGCCTATGAGCGGGAATTGATCCCACGCTTCCCGCACATGAGCGACTTTGACTTCTACAGTTTGATATTTTATATTGTTGCAACGTTAAATGGTTGTAGTAAGATGATGGACACGCGCTCACGGGACTGTAGAATCCTCCTCACGTCGAGGCATCACTTTACTATAATCCCCTTGTCAAATCCATCAGTTTGATAAATTGGCATAAGACATTCTATGACTGTGCGTGCGTGTGTGTGTTCTGTGTGGTGTACATACACACACTTCGACATCTAATTGGCAGCGTTTGGAGACAAGTGGCCTGGGATTTGGCTGAGTGGATCTATTCCAATCTGACTCTAAAATGAAGGGTACTTGTTTTCCATCCATCGACTGCCTAACCCCATCCATCAGCACCTCCTCTGTCAGCCAGCCTCCATCCTTTTCATATATAACCCTCCAGCCCTCGGTTCCCTTTGTTCATTCCTCCACTCGTCTCCATCCTTCACTTCTCTGCTGTCCCCTTTTCACTTCAATCCCTCTCACATCGCAATCAACCACCAGATCTACCTCTGCATTTTAATCCGCTCTCGCCAATTATTCTTTATCCTCTCGCGGCGCTCTCGCCTCCCCTCAGTGACTCTTGGCTTCAGTGCAACAGCTCTTCAAAAATATTAAACGTCATGCTCAGGTTGCAATTGCAAGTACATTCCGACAAATACAAAACGGATTTCAAAATTGAGGACTGGATTGTGGGTTTATAATATCACAACACATTATTGCATTAGACTTGTCTAAATCCCCATACAGATTCACAGTCGGATAGGAGCCTAAAAAAATGTTGGTACTATTGAGAAATGGAAAAATATATGAAGTAGGACTGAAACGATTAATCGTATAATTTGACCAATTCAATTAAGAAAAGAATCACACAAAAGTTTACACTATAGCTAGACTAACTTACTAACATAAGTGACATGTGGGAGGTTTTTATATGATATGATTCTTCCATTGGCTCTTATTATAATGTCCAGTTGTATGTTATATGATGTTGAGTAAGATTTAAAGATTTTCTATCTTCAACATTTCTGAGTCTTTGCTAAATTCACCACCAAGTGTCATTTTGGTCTTAAAGAGGCATTAATGACAGTAAGAAGTACAAAGAAAGCCTCTCTCTCACTATTAGCTGTTCTCCTTCCAAAATAACAACACCTTTCCAATTCACTAAGTCACTTGGGACCAATTCATTTACTCTAGAACCTCCGGCTATGCACGCACACCAACCACACAAATCCCCAAAGAGGCAATCGCCAGAGCATGCAGTAAAAAATTCCTGCACTGATAGAAACTCCCTTCCCCCAGCAGGAACACACGCACACACACACACACACACACACACACACACACACACATGGACCTAGCATGTACAGCATGTCTCCATCTTTTTACCCAGCGTCCCCAAAGGGCCACTGCAGCACGAGGGGGGGAAACGACAGAGCGCCACCGTGGTTTGAGAGTGACATATTCACGGAGCCATTTGCACTAATGAAAGATATTAGTCATACATGTATTAACGGCACGATGGAAGAGGTCAGTGTGGAGGCAGGAGGATTTAGAGAGGAACTTGGAAGGAAGAAAAGAAGCGAGGAGTGAGGAAAAGAGAAATGAAGGCGAGACAATGGCATCGAGCGACAAAATGGAAATGGGGATTTTGTGTGTATATGTGTGTGTGTGTGTCTAATAGGGGTGTCTGCATGCAGTTCACGTCTAAGGCTAAAGAGCATGGCAGCCATGGGATTTAGCAGCCTTGCATGGCTGCATCTACCATGAACACACAAAAACAGCAGAAAGGACTGCGTAAACAGTTTTGTGTTCACAATTAGCATTGTGTCTCACACACACACGTGTTTGATGTGTGCAGCAAATGGGGTGTGTGTATGGAGGTCACACTTGCAACAAAGGAACCACTTTGTCCCTTTTGACATTCTTAAGAAAAAGCGTCTGAAGATACACAATCCAATTACACGCCCACAAAGAGAAGCCAAATACACAACAACACACTTGACACCTGCAGCATTATACTAACTATGTGTTCTTTCAACGTAGACGTTGATGCTTGTAAGTGATCCCAATAGACAGCTGCTTGTGCACGGTTGGAATGTGAGCCAGATGTGTGTTGTGTTTGTGTAAAATGTCCTCCCGGTTCAAAGGTGAGCGAAGGAAAAACGAAAAAGACGGCATGATTACATGTTTGTGTGAGTTCCACTTGAATTTACAAGCTGGTCGTGACACTTTAAGGGTTAAGAAAGTAACACCGGAGGAGTGTGTTAGTAATATATAGACCCGGGACGAAAAAGGACAATAAACACAAGAGTGACCTGTAACTGTATTTGTATTGCTTGCTCAATGTGAATTTTAACAGTGGCTCCTTGGCTGACACAATCACCGCCTTTGTTAGCATTTATTATTTAGTGTTCATTTTGAGCTTCCCATCCTTAGTCATCAATAATTTATCCTCCAGTCTTATTGGACGTGTGTCACAATGGATGTCTTCAGATTTAATGACGTCTGAAAGATGATACTGTGCTTCATTTCTATAAAGTGATGTTGCATGTAATGCTGAAATGAGTGCATCTTACCTGGCAAAAAAAGAGGCTGCAGACGAACTGGTGGTCTGCGACGTGGTGTTGGTCGCCGCAGTGTGTGAGGGTGAGTTTGTGTGTGATGTTGAGTTGCTGTGTGAAGGCGAGTGTGTGTTGTAGCGGTTCAGGGCAGCCTCGGTCAAACCTTCTCTGGATGCATCTGACACCATCTGGGAGATCTAAGTTAGAGACAAGAGAGAAAGGAAGGATGAGGAGAGTTCATTTCCATCACAACCACTTTTAGGAGATTGTGTTTTTATACTTGAAAATTAAATGGGAGGGGAAAAAAAAAACAAAGGATTGAGGTACGAAGGCTACATACCAAGAAAATGAGTCTGTATGTGCTATATGTGAAGCGCTTTGTTACAGCTGCAGCTGTTGTAAAATGCGTTATATAAATACATTTGTATTGTATTGTATTGTATGGCAGCCATTATGCTGTTTCCAAGGCAACCCGGGAGATGTGAATTATTATTTTTTTGCTTTGACTTGTGAGCTAAAATGTGAGGTATGACCATTGTGTGATAGCATTGACCTCAAAGTACATTACAAGCATCAGTTTGCCAGATAGTCAGCCAATGTGTGTTTGTATTCTGTTTCTGAAAAAAAAAACAGCTATGGATTATTGATTATTGTGCTTCCATTGCACTAATAAAAGGTCATTTTTCCTGCAAGCATGTAAATGGATTATCCCTATGGTAGCTAGTTTTGCATGTCCACCGCTGAATACATATGTGTGTGCTCGTGTGTGTGCATATTTATTGCAAAAAGGTTCACAGGCTCCAAGCATGCAGCTTGCTGTTTTGATAAATCACCTCTAGTAAATGAGATGCCTCTATAGTTTATACCGCACTCCTCTGTGCATTGACGCCCATTTCCAGTAGCTCACTGAGCTTTCCACTACTGCATTATTTAAGCTTTGGTGACTACTTATTAGAAAAAAGGTCTGGTGGGCAATGTGGAAGACCAACCAGGAAAGCCTATTCATCTTGTCCAGCGAGAAGAAAGGAATTTTCTAATACTATATTGATTTTCATATATATACGATAATGCACAGATTGTGTTTGTGTGTGTAGTGAATGTCCTCTCCACTCCAATTTGGCAACGGCAGTCGAATTTCTATGTTCAGCTCGGCACAGTATGACATTACATTGAGATTATGGTTGAGTCTGAAAAGATTTAAACCCTGGCCAAACTATACCTGATATGTTTTAGCTGGAAATGAGAAACACGAAACGGCCATTTTAATCTCCTACATTGTTAATGCTTGAACTGCATGATGTTACAGTGGCTTGCAATAATATCAAGTGTAGCCTTCACTGCCAGTCAAATGTTTTGACACACTTTCTCATGCTAATAGGAAAATGGGCATTTTTTGAATTATTTTTATATGATTTTTTTTGCTCAACTATAAGCAATAATTTACTTATCACTAAAAAAGAATTATGCACAATATGGTCACCGATGACAACATACCTGCATGACATAATCAGATCAAGTATGAGTTGCACAAAAAAACCCACAAGAAATATACAGTAAATAACTGTAGATGACCGCTGTTTATGATACTGTCGAGTTTTTATATGCACCAAATCATGAAGTTGTTCAACGCAAACTCGCCACAACATTGTGACCACTTCCACAGTCTAATGAAAAACTGAACATTATTATCCTTAGAAATGCTTCAATACAACTGAAATTGTGCAGGTGTTCCTAATATCGTGAACGGCACTGGAGTTGATGGATGTGACAACATTCCTAGGAGGTCAAAAAGTGAAAAAATCGCATGCTTATTCTATCAACCCTCCTCTTCCTCCCTTCTGTTCTGTTCTTTCGTTTTTTAAAAACAGCACTCATTCATCTTCATTATGAGCCAAACTCTATTTCCAAAACGTTCACCTTCCTCATCTGTCGCTCATAGATTTATTTTATTCTACCACTTGTTTCCAAAAGCGGGTCATGCTATCACACCAAGAAATCTGGCCTGGAATTTAGAATGAAGAGTAATTTATCTGCATGCGTGTGGTCTTGTCTGCTATTATCATGGGACCAGATCCACCTGAAACCAATCTAACCGCTTTACTGCAGTGGAGACGGTGATGCACTGAAAAAGTACCGCTAACAATCGTGTGATTCCGATGGAGCTCAGGAGCTAGCTCTGTGATATTTCCAATGAAAGACGTTTGCTGCAATCATGACAAGGAAGAGAAATGGCCTGGTGGCTATTGTTCAAAGAAAATTGAAAGAGGAGGCCATGGATCTGCTCTGCAGCAAATGTCTCAAGTTTGACAGTGCCTGTCCGTCATCTTGAAATGTATTAATCATATCATCAAATAGATCCAGGGGCTCCAAGCATTGGCAGTTCCACGCCCTTTCGGAGGAAAGAGTCAGCATATAACATAGTGCTCTACTTCACTGGGGTACATTGGCTAAGGGGGACATTTCTTGAAGAGGTTTTGTGGAGTTGATAGCAGAAGTGAAAACCTTCATGGATGTCATGCTCTGCTAAGGAACCGAATGTACTGAACAAAAAGTTCCAAAGCCAGTGGCAGCTTGTCAATGTTGCCCTATGACATTGTCAGAACATAACTCAAATTAAAAGTCTATTATTTGTCATTTTGAGGTGCTGTAGTTCCACGTCTGCAAAATCCTGCTATGGTGAGAAAAATGTATTCAACATGAACCCAAGGGACTGTTTAAACTCTACGAACAATATCTCTCTTTGTTGTTTCTCCCTCCGCATCTCTCTCTTCATGTTGCAATCTCTCCCCATATTACACTTGACAAAACGTCTTTCGATCATCACTGTTGGCAGCTCCTCCCCCTTTAGCTTCCCGTCTCTCAGGGGTGTAAGTCTAAACGCTGGTGATTTATGATGCTGCTCTATTTCTCCTCTACTGGAGAAGCGCCATTACTGTCAAAATTTATAGCTGAAACACTGACATTGCGAACCTCCCACCAAAGACACAAACTACTAACAAAGACATGCACCACCACGTTGAATGGAAACTGGACACTTCATTGGAAGCACTGCCAGAGAGAAAATAATTCAACAAGATGTTTTCTTGTTGTGGTTGGAGTTTTTTCTGGTGTGTGTTGTTATGCTCACATAAGACAGTGTCAAGTATTTTCAATCAAATATTTTTAGTTTTGAAAGTGTTTGGGCCACACTAAAAAGAAAGAAAACAATAGTACAAATAATTATAAAATCACATCATTACAAGAATGAATAATTTGAAAATGTTCAACGCATTGTGTAACTGGACAAATCAAGTCAAAATTCGAGAATTTAATTAAAGTTCAGAGTAAACTAATATTGTACTAAAAGGTGTACTAACATCGCAAATATAACATTGTATTGTTACGAGACAAAGTTGGGATTTCATGAGGATACATTTCAATATGTTGACGTAAAATGTGTTAATAATTTTAGAAAATCCAGATAATTTCTATACCTATTTCAAATAGAACAGTTTAAATGAAAATTCCAACAATTTTATCCTGGTCTCAAGAAAAAGGCAGCTGTGTACGTTTTGTCATTCACTTAAAAAAAACATAATTCTTGTAACATGCATGTATATGTACTTGTATTATTTTATCTTTTCTCATGAAGGAATATGGCTAGTTGCATAACTGTGCGAAATGTTATTCTTTTATAATTTAATTCCCATTCTCCTTTGTACTTACCATTGGTCATCATATATAAAGCCGAGGCATGACAAGCCAGCTAAATGTCACCAATTTATTTTTTTTTAGGTACCACAATCACATTCGAATCCTGCACTGAATATCAATTGGAGAAGTATGGAAAGCAGTAAAGATTTAATTACTATGAAGCAGATAGCATTTGAGAGGAAGACAAGATAAATCGGCATAGGAAGTAAGTGCAGAAAAATTGCTATGTGCATGTATGTGTGTGAGAGAGACAGTGGATGAGTGTAAAATGCGTGGCTTACCAGGGAGGGGGGTGACGTAGAGTCCCTAGAGTTCTAATTATCACTGTATGAATTATTACATCTGTAGAACACGTTTGCATGCGCCCCACACACACACACACACACACACACACAAACCTCAGGATCTCCCCTGGAGTCCCTTCGCATACACCTCTGGACTGCTCATCACTGCGGGCGTTCTTCCTCCTCCCTTATCTATTCTTGTTCCCTCTCTTCCTGTCTCCACTAAACCATTTCAGCATGTTGGGAAGTCTCTCGGATGACATTTTTAACAGTCTCCAGTGGTCTTGGCGACAAAAATATGTTGGTGTTGAACAGGCATGGACTTGAGGTCCAATTTTGTCATCATACTGTGATGTGTGCTCTTAGTATGGTTTAGCAGCTCTACACTGCAAATTTCAACCATAAACATCTTGTTAAATAAATACGTTTTTTGAGCCAATGAAGTGTCCATTTAATATGCAGCAGAAAAGAAAAGCATGTAAGATGGGAGACTGAAAGAAAAAAAAGGATGTAAAAGTGACAAGTGTGTTGTACGTTAATGAGTCCACACTACATTAACTAATTAATCCCAAATGCAAACACATTAGTGTCACTCTTTACCTGCCCATAAAAGCAGATTATCTCCCCTTCTGTTGCCATTGGCTGAAATCCTGCGAACCAAAATCAATTTGAGCTAATCCCTCCAGTCATGTTCTGTCACTTAGTCAAATCATGGTCACTCCGTGATGGTGTGGATGTTGACTGGTTGTCTGTCTCCAGAGGTGGGCTATCATTAACTGCTAACTAGTTCAGGGTGGAGTCCCCCTTGATCATAATATACTCAATAACACCCAATTTTCTTAAATACCATTCTCCACCCAAATGTCTGCCTTGCCAGCCACTTGAACAAATAGTCGGCAAAAAATAACTGCTTGTTACTAAACCTACATCATAAACTTAAGTAGGGAATAATTTGCTCCCCATCCAATTTTCACGTCATTAGCAGCCGGGAACCAAAAATAGACAATTCAAATGTAATGCCAGTAACAACTCTGACGACCAATATTAGTGTGTAGATCCATCCTGACGGAAGACCTCCTTTCAAATAGGCCTTGCCCTCTCTGAGGTTGCGTGAATTACGGCCATTGGCCATTATTTGAAGAATTACTCTCGAGATAGCCTACCTGGTACGGATAGAGCGTAACTCCTCCATTAGTTCTGTTCATGTGTTGATGACCTGCTGTGTTGTTACTGCTGTTTGTGCTGCTATTCCCTGGATTGTTCACTGCACTCACAATTTGCTGTTGGGCCACGGCCGTTTTTCCAGAACCGGGCGACCCGTTCCGTCTTTCCATCCCACCTCCGAGGCCCAGTGAGCTGGGTTTGGAGCCCAGTCTGTGCACTTGTTGGTTCAAGGGTGCGCAGGAGGCCGTTTGTCCGGCAGAAGGACTCCCGTGAGCAGAGGCGGACGCTGCGTGGCTGGGGCTTGGTGTCGGGGTCTGGTTGGGACTCGGCGACGGTGATGAGGGACGAGTGAGGTGTGAAACGGCAGCTGCGGATGATGAGGAAGAGGAGGGGAGAAACGAGGCGGGCCATTCTCTGGATCCGGAAGCTCCCTGGGATGTGTAGCGCCCAAAGAAAGGAGGCGGGGATGAGGAAGGAGACAAATCCCACTGGTCCAAGGTGAGCACCAGGCGCACGGCTTCCTGTTTGAGCTGCGTGAGGTGAGTGGCGCACACGTCACAGCGACTGTCGCGCTCGTTCCATGCCCGCCGGGAACTGTTGGGGACTTGCAGCTTATCATGGAGGAGGAGGGGAAAGGATGGATCCTGGGGGAGGAAGAGGGAAACATAGATTAGACTGTAGAAAAAACTTTACTCTGAAACTAACTTTGGTCAGCAGTTCTTAAACTGAACATTTCAAGTGCTAAGGCAAATAAAGAGACATCACTTGTTGCGGCGTACTAGAGACATCCGGTTCAGACGGAACATGTCAGTACTTCATCATCAGCGAGGAGGCTCGGCAGGAAGAAAATGAATCAGATTGATGAACTCTCCGTTGAAGTCCGATCGATACGTGACGTATTGAGATTCACTTGTATGAGCATCTCGTCAATAGGTACATAATGTGCGCGGATCGCCTCGTATTCCCGCTTGTACGCATCCATCAAAGCGACAGCTGATGAAGCGGTAAACCAGGCAGAAAGCAGATCAGACAATGAATGACTTGGGCCTGTGTAAGGGAGCCAGTCAGCCTCAGCCGAGCGAAGCGAATGGGGTAAGAAAACACTTCTTCAAACAATTTGATGATGAATTCAGACATATTATATCGACTGGAGGTGATGAAAAGCCTCAGCAGTGCTGACTAATGGTGACCATTAACCCACTTCAGGGCACTTGGAATATTGTGGTCCCTCAAAGACTTTGTCCAGCTAACAATTCGGAATTGAACCTACTGGCTCCAAAGGAGAAAAATAATTATTTATGCTCAAAGGGCTACATCAGTTTATTTTGTAGTCGCTACTCGCCAGCCAATCACAGGACACATCTAGACAAACAACCATTCACTCAAGACCTTTCAGATCCAAATGTGGGTTTTATACTGGAACTGTTTATGTGGTGGATGTGAGTCTTGGTGGCCTTTTGGCACGGCAAACGTGTCAATGTCTGACATACGGACAAGCGGGCATCTTTTAATAAAAAATAAAAGCCTCGTAGTGTACACTTTCTCGCTCAATGAATCTACTGTTTGTTTCTGTTTGTGTGTGCGTGTGTGTGTGTGTGTGTGTGTGTATACCTGTGGTTTGTTGTCACAGGCAGCTCTTTTACATCAGATGAAATGTGGCCTTGTGCGTACACACACACACACACACACACACACACACACACACACACACACACACACTCGATGTATATTGGGATAAAAACGACCTTGTTACTCTGACAAACTGACAAAAATATCAGCTTTAAACGTTGACATACAAGCAGGCAAGTGTCCAAACATGGATGTTCAGAGATTTTGGCTCAATTTAGATTAATCTTAGGTTAGGTTTCAGTTAACTGGGGAACATTTCCTCTTCTACATGTTTCTGGTGGTACTCAATTAGTGACAGACCGGTCAACCATTTAAAGGGGTAGAACCGTTTGGAAATGTTTGTTCAATCAAAGACACAGGCCACATGGGCAGCTGGTAAGAAATGTTTGGCTGCTTTAAAGTAAGTGTTTTTCTTAGCATTTGACATTTGGACATTTGAGTATTTTGTGTTGTTTGTACCATTTTATTTCAAGGTTGATAACCTGCTTGAAGTGCAAAAGGAAATTTCAACGAATTACACCCGATTGAGTTGTCAGCCCCCAGGTGTACTCTTCCCAAATATCCGATCAGTGCATAATCCTGACTGGCATGACACACCACACACACATGCGACATTTTAAGCTGACTAGTGCAGACTGTTTGCAGAATTGCCCGTGACATGAATGCATGTCATGACTTCTCACTGTAAATTCAATAATCTGTGTGTGGATGTGCTAGATATGATAAACCAAACAAAGCACATCAAATATCTGCATATTTGATTTGTCAATTTTATAGTATTCCATCAATGCATGTTTTTGGAGCAATTAATCTTTCACACTGAAGAAGCAATAAATTGGACATGGTGTTCAATGCTTGAGATGAGGGTTTTATTTGACCAAATTATAAAAGTTGGGGCAGTAGCCAAGCTCCCTCAGTGTAGAAAGAAAATGAGAGCTGTGGGTTTGGGTGTGTGTGATTGGCTGCGGGGGTCGTTCTAGAGTGGGAAGCATTTTAATGTGTGCTGTTCACAAACATTTTATTTTCCTCTCTTGTGTGCTTCTACATTTCCGTTTTCCACTCCAAACCTGTTTAGTCACTTATCTGTACAAACAGCGGTAACTTTATAGAATTGCCTGCTTTCCGCTGGTCCAAACACCATAATCAGACCAGTATCATGCTGTTATGTTGGCAGACAAGCTTCAGCTCAATTTGAAAAAAAGTAATTTGATGGGACGACATGGGCAATTTTATTTTCCTATAACAATGCCAAAATGCTTTCAGAACATGATTATCGGCCTTATTAGACATATTAACACAGTGGTGGCTTAGTAACAGTTATCTTGACAAGGAGCGTGCTGCCTGTTCCCTGCATATCATCGTCAGTCTTTGAGTTCATCAGTATTCGGAGGGTGACTGCATCAGTCTCGGCACTAGATAGTCGATGTGCGCCAGATTCATTTCCTCCGACAAGGGCAGACAAACACGTCGTGTGCACGACGTGAGGGAGTGACAGAGAAAATGCTGTGAGGCCGAAACGGCAGACGGAACATTGACCTCGTTGACTGGTGTGTGAATGTTCGTGCGTGCCCATGCAGACTTGGCACAAAGGGATACTGAGATTTGATGGGAGATGTCAAGTCACTCGTGTTACACCCTCAGTATGTTTTCCACATGTGTGCACACTGGAGGTACACTCAGTAGTTGCAGTACATGGACTTGTCAATCAAATACTCAACCCATATACTGACCGACAGCGTTTAGAAGGGTAAAATGGACCAGAATTTATATTTCTCCAGTGGGATGTTGAGGTAATATGATGATTTCAGGTAGGATCTCACGAGACCTCAGTTGAGCGAGCGTTAAATGATTAAAACTAATATTTTGCTTTTTGTATTTGTTTTGCCCCAAAATTGTGCTAAAAACATTCGATCTTTGTGCCCCTTTTACTTCTCATTGTAAAAAAAAGGAAGACTAACAAAAATTCTAATTTATGAAGCAAATAGCATGGAAGTGTGTCTGCAACACAATATAATCAGTTCCAGTTGAGTGAGCAGGAAAGACAAAGCTCTCCAATACTCATTTAGCTCCCTACTCACTTTCATGCGCTGGCTGGTATACACACATGAAGCCAGCGTATTCCCCAGCAGGTCTGGGATGGGTGAATTCATGCAGAAGAGACACAGACGGTTTCCTGCACCTCACAGTACACACACACACATGCACATGCATGCAAGGCAGAAGGCGAGAGTGTGAAGCCATGATAAAGGGATGAGCAAGGAGTAGAAATGGAAACAGTCAAGAGAGTGTGAAAATGCTATAAATTCCAAGTAGGAACGCCATTGATCATATGATATCATGATGGAGGGTGACAGTGTATTTATGAGTTAAGGACTGAGTGGATAGTTCAGTGCCGAATCAAGACACGGCAACCACATACTACATGCACAAGAATTTTCAAGATGCTGTTTGTTTTTATTGTGTGTGTGTGCTTGTATCAGGCAATTATTATTAATTGTGTGTTTTACCGTCCCACTCTAAGGTAAATGTCATTCTCAGCCAATCAGCAAGAATGATGACAAAAATATCTACTAATTCAAAACATTTTTTAAATTTAATTTGTATAGTGGTTACCCGAGGTCATTTGAGGTCCTAATGAAGTCATGTGCTTTAGGAGATGGATGGATGGATGGATGGATGGATGGATGGATGGATGGATGGATGGATGGATGGATGGATGGATGGATGGATGGATGGATGGATGGATGGATGGACGGACGGACGGACGGACGGAGAGGATGGATGGTAGAAACTAGAAAGCATACAGAACCATAGCAAATTCTCTTGGCCAACAGACAGGGCTAATTCTAAGAATAACAATTTTGCCACAAGCTGCAATGATCAGCATCCAAGCAGATTTGAAACGCTTTGACACTACAGTACTTTCTTAGGAAATTCTCGACATCTCACTGGAAAAAAACGTACTTTCATACGTTCTGTTTTGATCGACACTGTCCGAGAGGTATTCACCAGTCCAAATCATTGATGCAGCCTTTTTAAAAAGAAAAATGACTGTTTGAAATCAAGGTCAAATTTGACATTGCTGGAAACACTTTTAGCTTATTGAATGCTACTTCACAAAAAATTATTCATTTGGTTGGTTGTCTTTGCTGTCATTGGAAAATGCCACCGGCTGGACAGTTTGACACTGTGATTACATAAGAAAGGTATTTGAGTGAAATGTAAATTGAAATTATTCATCCCCCTTAAATGTGAAAATACAATGATAGCGCCAAAATGCAAAAAAACGAAAACTACATGCTTGTAATGTTGACACGCTGCAACCAAGAAAAAGATGGAGTAATGTCTGCATTGCCATGGCGACGTGAAAATTAATTAGCATGCCCACCTAAGTAGCTGCAGGGGAATGTTAATAACCCACTGCATTGTTGTTCACTTGGGATTTCTGCTGTGTTTGGATCTTCACGTTTGCATGTGTGCGTGCCTCAGAGCGTTCCCCAAACGGTCATTTGGGAATAAGTAATTTTTGTCATCATGTCTTCAAACACAATCTTAACTAAAGAGCTGTGTGAACCTAATTACAGTTTGCTCATTGACTGTGACCAAACCTCCAGAAGGCAGCATGGCAGCCCTTCGACGGACTGCTCCCGTGTTTGATCTGAATCCAGACTCGGGCGATGTTAACGGCCTGCTATAAATCACTGCAAGTGTTTTCTACAATGCATCAACGTCCTCAAAAACACACACGCACCAGCCGTTGAATTATGAAGGCTGCCTGCGCTTCCTTGTAATCCACACAAGTCGTCCCTCAGTCAGATTTGGATGCATCATCCAAGATGTTCGCAGCCTTGAAATGTGTCTTTGAACAGCCTTCCCGACAATGATGCTGATGACAAGCTTCGGCTTGTCGGAGTCTACTTTCATGCAGCGCTTCACAGCCATAATTAATTGCTTGGGTCAATGCTACTACGGATCAACCCGGGTGAAGCGCTCGCCACAAAAACTGGGTTTTGTACTGTGAGCACATTCACATGGGGTAGCAAAAATAGGACGGCTTGACCAGTGAGTGTTTGTAGTGGGTTGATAAACTTTCTAAGTGGGTAAAAATTACTAAAAACAGATGCGCCATATAGCAAGCAACTCTTTGTGTCTGTGCCCAAGCTTAAAATGGACGGAACTCGGTGTCACTCTCCATCTTTGTTTCTGACTGTTTTGACCACATAATGCTTTATGTTTGTGAGCGGCATAAATCCTGCACGGCACGCGACGTAACTTTGTGCCCAAGCGGATTAGACCAAATGTTGGTCATTTTGCAGACTAAGACAGGCCAATGGTGGGAGGGCTGTGGGAGTGGTCACAGCTCCTAGAATGGATTCTCTCTCTCTTGCTCCCTTTAAGTGTCTCTGACATTGATGTATTGTTTGTCGACTCGGGTAATCCATCTTGCCATGTCCCAAACCCGAACACAGTCGCACTCTCCTCCCCTAGCACTCTTTCTCCCATCCATATGTTCCTCCTTCCAGTATCCTTCCATCCCAAGGTTAGTGAGGGATGCTCAAGAGGTTGATCTGCCTGACAACTCTAGCTTACATTTGGCACAAGTGCTTCAAGCCTCTGTATTCTGGCTAAAAGGCAAGTGAGGCTTTCTCATAATAATTTGAGAAGCAACCTGAAGATTGCATTAAGTCATTCACACCTCTATGCACTTAAAATGGCCCAAACTTTAAAAAAAAAAACACTGAATAGCTCTAAGGTAAGATGGGAAGCCAATAAGTGTGTGCAAAATGGTTCGTAAAACACTAAATAAACATACCCCCTCTGAGTGTGCACTTGGACCATCTTAAGAGCCTCTTTAACTAAAATGCCTTCCAAACGGTCAGAGTCAGCGCCAAGTGAGTTTGCCTTCAGGCGTCATGTTCACACAGTAGCACCCATTCATTCACGGGACCTCCTGAAAGCAACCACTGTGTCCCAACGTTAGATCGACTCCACGAGGGATTGCTCGACACTCACCGAGATATCATACTTGGATTTACACTAACATCATAAGGGAATTCTAAGAATTAAAACCTATTGTTAAGAATTCTGGTAATTCGGTGGTACTGACATCCCTCCAAGCATCTAAAAATAATTTCTACATAACATAAAACAAAACCCATCAGGCGCAGATAGCTTTATAATTCCATACGGCTGACAAATTCGACCCACGGGTCTTGAGCATATGAGAACAGCTGTTCGTTTCCTGCTGTGCGGGAAAATCCGGCATGGCGTTTTTGATTGGATGTCCAGGATGATGTTGAGTGAGTTAGGAAGAGTACATGAGAAGGATACATAGGGCTGCATAACTCGATCCCCCGATGTACAGTCAATAGCAGATAACGGTAAACAACAACAATAATTTCAGAGCTTTTAAATGGAGCCACACGAGCTCCATCTGCTCGAGGTAATTGGAAAGTTGAACTGCTTGAGGCTATTCGGTGTCTGACTGAGGCACATGCGAGGAACAAACCAATTTAATTCTCTCTTTACTCCGCGCACACACATTGACGCACGTATGCACACACACACACACACTCTATCTTGCTAAGCTTTATCTTTTGTACTTTCCTTCATTTGTCCTCTTTATTTCCTTGTTTCTGATAAGGAGTGAGGATGAATGGCATGAGGATATTATTTATGTCGCTTTGCACAGATGAAAGGTAGATATTCAAAGAAAGTACATGATGCTAAATCATGCTAAAATGCTCAGATTTGATTTAGATATTAATTTTGCAATATGTTTACTTTTGTGGGTTTTGTTTTTGCACTGGTATAGAAATGCTTTGCATCAGACAGAAAATTAATTCCAGTATTTTTTTGTCAATCAAATTTGTGCAGATGTACCTAATGTTGCCTCTGTGCAACATTGTGTAATATTCAAAAAGATGCAATGCAACCACAACAAAAAAACACATTGTTTAATTAATACATAAGTGACTGTGAGAAAGGGAGACTGAACTGATAATTCTCTTTGGAAATCTGATCTTAGATCTTAATAGTGTTTTTGCTGCTATGTTTGTTGATCTGATATTAAAAAATATCTGTAATGAAATCAATACAGACACATTAGATTTACACAAAAAACTGATTTAGTGTAATGCAATCTTTACTGCTGTCTCAGACGTTTTCAAGATCAATCACAGACCGATGTAAATTAATCCAGCCATATGTGGAAAACCCCAGTTGTAAATTAATCCACAACTTGTGTGTGTGTGGGGGGCCGCGACCTGTGCGACCTTCTACTCAAATGCCAAAAGAAAGAAACACAGTTAGTTTGCAGAAAAATATAGGGCCCACAATCTCTTATTTCAGTCTGTATATACTCGTTGTACTCTTTACAGCATTCATATAAACACGACTACAAATATTATATGGTATACTTTAAATACTACTCTATGTGAAAAACATACTTATCCGGGAATTGACTTAAAAACTCAAATATATGTCCATTAACTCAAAGAACACACTGACATTCAGTATATATAACTTTTCCCTCGCACCTCGCCACGACACCTAGCGTGATGAGTTGAAGATGAATGTCTTCTCTGTGACAGCCTGTGACAGTGAGTCTATGTGAGCTTGGATGGCAGCCTTCTGACTCGTGTTTGAAGCGCAGTTAGCGGGTCTTCAAATAAACCCATCAGTGAGTGAGACTTCACAGTCGGAGGGTAGGAGCTGGCACATGATGCTAAAGAAACATTTGGCCAGCTACAATTTCTCATGTTGGCTCCACTGCTGGAATCTTCAGACTTAAAAGCACAAGTAAGCGCAATGCCAAAAAAAAAAGGCAGATTTGATGGCTGGCCAGGAAGATGATAGGCGTTATGCACAGATGTAGTATCGGAGACATCTCGATTCATGTATCACACATACAGGTAGTGTGAAAATACGGCCAGGCGATTGATGCTTGACGACTGTATGATGGAGAGGCAGTTGCCATGGTAGCGATGGACGTCAAGGCATCAGGTGCTTTAACTACCACTCTGCAGTGTACGGCAGTGTGTTGTTGTTAATGAAATCCACCAGAGTGCATTTTCATCCAATGTAAGCTTTCCGTGGCTTTTGTCTTTGAGTAGGCGGGATTATTATAAATGGGATCAATGTTCATTTCATAAGTGAACTTGCACTTGAATGCATGTTGCTTCATTAGCTTCTTCAACGGAGAGAAAATTGATTGACAGAAAAATGAGAATGAAGCAGGAATTGAGGCCATGGAAGAGGAGCCTTGGCCCACTCAGTGTTTCTTTACCGCTTCTTTATCAGACCAGTCAGGCAAGAATAGTTCTCTTTATTTACCTGGGTCAAAAAAAGCAAAAAAACACACCGCACTCCTTATCCATCCTCGGGGTAGACTGTTGTGGCATTGTGTCAACAAATAGTCTGTATCCTCCTTCTGAATAGTTTTTTTCCTTTGGGTCATCGAGTTTTGTTAGATTTTTATTTTCTTCAGATTAACAAATAAAATGAGTGAATTGCAAACCGCCTGCGATAGCAGCTTGTTTCTTCTGAGGCAGCCTGCTTTTTGGCATTTATGGTGTAATTAGACCAATTAGCCGTCTGCTCCGGGTCAATGCTTGAACAATAATAATGGTATCGTTTTAAGAATTTATTAGAGAATCATATGAATAATTAATATTACAAGTAGGCTATTTTCCAGCAAGGTGAACATCATTCTGGGTGTGGGTGGTTTATGCGAACAATTAATATTTCAGCACAGTATCACAATGGATGGATTTATATCTTGCATATTGCACACGGATAATTTTCCAAAGCCGTGCTAACAACGTGAGGTGTCCCGTGGAATGAAAGACTTTTGTTCTTTTGAGGTTTTAAGCTGATGGTTCCACTTCATTCCAAAGGAGCTCAGCAAAATGAGATGCGTGGTTTCGATAAGTTGAGCAGAGGGGAAACGCTTGCTCTTATCTGAAGTCTCCGTGCTCGCGAGACGTTATCTTGTTCGTTTGAAACTGTCTGGGAAAAGATGAGCTCCGTCTTCAAGTCGATTAGGATTGGGGGGTTTTTGGCATTTAAAGTTGTTACTTTGTCGGGAACATAGCGGCATTAAAAAACTATGACACGACATTACACAGCAATTTAGCGTTATTTCAGATCTCCAATGTTGATTTCTATACTCAACAAAAGAATATGAAGGCATCGTTTGTTCATTTTAAGTTCAAACAAGTACTGCCACATTTCTTATGTTGTCACTCTTAAACATGTCTTGTTCTCATGGAAATCATACACATACACACGCACACACAAAATTCAAACCCTTGATTGTGCGTTATATGGGCTAAAGACTCGCCCACAGTCGTGCCCTCTACAATGATCAAAAACATATGTTTGTATAATCGTATATTTCAACTGGTTATTTTCGCATTACACTTTGAAGCATTATGCTACATAAAGTTTACATTTCAAAATAATATGCCTTTGAACATTTCATCCTCAAGTGCCTTAAAATGCTGAAAATAAACTAAATACAGTAAACATAAATGTTTTCTTCTTTGGACTTCTTTCCCCACCTCAGAGTTTGTTCAGTATTTCCTGTTTGCGTAAATTTACTACCATAATGACAAAAAAACGTTGCCAAAGAGGTTAAAATAGGAGTACTACTCTACCATAAACACACCCAAAATTAGATTCAATTGCAAGCATTGGTCAAAATGCATAGCTGACAAAACACACACACACACACACAAAAGACATGCTTCAATTCTCTTCAATTAAGCAAACCCCGCTTCTCAGAGGTCCATCCACTCACCGTCTTGCTCTATATGGTAATGCCTTTCACACCTGAAGGCATCAAGAGGGCATGCTCAATTTCGCTATCATTGTCTCTCTCACACACACAGACACACACACACACAAAAGTGATATACAGTATTTCCTTCCTGTCTCTCACCAACCCTATGAGAAGGCCATTGATGCTGATGGAGATATGTATGCGGCTCACATCTGTCACACGTCGCTGCCGTGGCAACACCAGCTGCCGTGGTTACGCTAGGTTTACCTCTATAGTCTTTGGGGATTTACTGATTACAGGGAAGCTCACTACCTGCATGCATGAAGAAGCACATTTTTATGACTGAAAGCTGGGCAATCGTAGTTTGAGTAGAGAGTAGTAGATAAATAATGATCAATATATTGGTTGTTTATAGCAGGGATTGTTTGAGCTGATTGGACTCCAAGTGGTTTGACCTCGCTTGTGTTTGGGAGCTGGCAAGTGATCTACAAGTGCAGTTACACAAGTCAAATCTCTGCCTAACATTCTGCTCAAGGTCAGATCATCTCCTGATTGGATCGTTATTAAAAGGATTTGTGTGGGTTAGCGGTTAATGCTTTCAAGGACAATCCAACCTCTACGGAATAATGTGACGGGAAGGACTATTGTTTGTTTTACCGCATGAGAGTGATTACATGTGCAGTATATGTATCTTAGTTAGACAACTTATCAAATATGTCCATCAATACTTATAAGTATTCACAAAGTGTTAAAACTTTGCACATCTGTTGCGTCTCATGACCCATCCTTGGATACGCACCAATACTTCTGCTAAAATCAACACTGTAAGAGCAAGCATGCGAAATAGATTTCCATAAAAATTCAAAGTCACGACTCTCGACTATGTCATCAGTAAAGTCAGTAAATCTTCAAGTGTTATTGAGAGGGGAGGGAATATATTCCCAAACATGGCCTATTACGGCTTTTGTTTTGGCATCCCAAAAATGGAAGTGTATATAGTTGGCTTTATAAACACACCTTATTTTGACTTTTAGAAGATTTGAAACAGATACTGTCCCTTTAAAACACACAAATAGTGACCCACTTTCCTGAGCCGAACTCCAACGCACACACACACACAGATGAATTTTTATGACTGGGGTGTGTGAGTACACAGACAGACACACAGCGATACAACCGCATGGACACAAGCTTTAAGTGAGCACAGCTGCCCCTGCCAGATGTGCGTCAGAGTCCTGCGGTCACAAGTGTCATGCATCAAAATAGTGAAACACACACACTGTTCAATTTAATCCCTCTCCAAGTGCATTCTAATGCCCTGCATTGTGCAAAACTGTTTTATGGTTCCTAATTCAATCTGGGGAACTAGTGGATCATGTTTAGATTGTTCTTTTTTTTTAATTGTATTCCACGGGAAATAATATAAATATGTTCTGACCCAAATGCGCCAGATTTTACGCCCATGTGCGCTATCTAGGAATAGAGAGCCCTAAGTGTTGATGAACAGCCAGTTTATGGAAACAATCCTTTAGTGATGAAATGTTGCCTGATGGCAGCAGTTCCAATTCTGAAGTTTTGTGTGAATTTAAGGGGGTGCTGTTCCCCTAAAAGTCATCATTTACTCAAATGAACATTTATTTGAGGTAGCTAAAAGGTATGCAGAAGTTATAAAAGGTCAACACACCCCTCAAATGCTTTATTTTTGGGATATTGAAATAACACGACCACGATAAATTATTCTCACCACTAACGTGACCTATAACATGTACAACTCTTAAAAATAAAAAGTTTTTATTTTTGTTATTTTATAGTAAGCACACCCTCCGACAAGTGGGAAATGGCTGTCTTCAGAATTAACTAATCACGTTCAAACTCATGTTCACCACACACCTGCCAGCATTTAACGTGCTTTTCACGAAGCCAAAATCAATTTTAGATGTTCTAGTAGGCTTTTCATGACTTTTTTCCCTTTCTAGCATAAATCTGATGGCTTTGAGCTAACATCGACTGTTCCTTTGACCAATCCATAATTTCCTCCACCATGAAAAGTCTGGAAATGATTTAGCTTTGTTTAATTTTTTCATATCATAAAAACTTGGCATTTCAACATTGGTGTGAAGACTTCTTTTTTTATGCTTCCCAACCAGCACAAGTGAGCAGTCATACACATATACAGCAGACAAACCATTTGCAAAATATTTAATAGAAACACTGTTGAAGGTCATCATTAGCATACTATTAGCACTATTGTGAGTGCGTCAGCATGTGTGTGCATGCATGTGTGTGTCAGGCATGATTCCTCAATGTATTCATATCAGTGAATTAGAGACAGGTCTACAACGATGTGTAGGGAGACATTTCTAACAGTGTGGGGTCATGTATGTCTCAACATCCTGTGGGAATAACATGAAGTCTCATGCTGGGGGAACAGAAACACAAAATGAGCCCACACACATTCTCAAACTAAACTGCTTCACTGACATTTTTGGTGAAGGAAAAGGATAATCCGGTCACGTCGCTTCACCAAGAATGTGAATCTTGCTTTTATTTGACTCACAGCACCTTCAAACTTTAATTCACTGGAAGAAAAAAAAAGGTCATTCAGCCAGATATTGAACTACAATGAGATTATATATCCTTTGGGAGTGTTGTTCTTCATAAACTATCGTCACTTCCCTTATTTGGGCGATAGACAATGACTTTGTTAAGATCAATTAAAGTAAAATTTAGACTCAGACATTGAATCTAGATTCAGACTACTTTTAATATCATCACAATTGAACTGTGTTCTACACACAAAAATGCAATCTCCCAGTGGGATAAAATAATAATCAGTGCCAGAGGTATCCTGATGAATACATTATGTTTATTACTGTAGCCATAGTTTGCAGCAGCGTATTCTACAGTTGCTATTAAGCATTTGGATTGAATCTCATTAAATTGTTCCGATGTACTTTATTGAGGCCCGGCGAGCGCAAAGCTCCTCATGCGGAGCAAGTAAAATGTGTTTAATTTGTTTCCTCAACCAATTACAACACTAAGTTTGACCACAGAGAGGAAAATAGTAGTCAGACCCCAAAATCCAACTGTAGAAATAACAATCTAATTGATAGTCTTCCCAGCAACAGTTTACATTGGTCTGATTGTTTTCCAGTTTCCTACTGTCAGTGTCTTAACAAGCTCTCACACTGTTCATTACTGACTGCTGCTTCCTCTCTGACCCCCTGTTTCTATAGTTTATTGCTCCCACAATGATGCAGAAAACATGCTTATAGGTTGCCAATTAACTCTGAGCTTGATGTGTGACCCTGCTGTATTCCTAACTGGAATTCAGTCAGCTGCAGCGGAAGACCTAAAGGCATAAATTATGCCATTGGAAACTCGATAACTCAGTGTAATTGCAATTCTTCTGTGGACAGTACATGAGCAACCTGTGTAATAAATTGATTTTATATATATTTATATATCTTGGTGGTTGGTCGGTAGGAGCAACAAGGTAAAAGGAGGTCTAAGTTGTGGCGCTAAAAACTGTAATGAGCAAATGAGTGTGTGCAGATGACATTGTGAAAAATGATTTTCATGCATGGTGATCAATGTGTGCAGGTTACAATTTAATCCCTTTATCGATCAACTCCCAGCCTTCATGGCGTTCCTATTGAGAGTCACTGCTGCATTTGAAATCGAGTGCATAGATTAGCCATAGGACAATTAAAAAATACATGTATATGTATAATTAAACCACCTGTCAAAGAAAATAGAAAAAAGCAGCAAATCTTTAAGGATTAATATGCGCTCTAAATGCTCTGCTTTCTCAATTAATCTATTTTATTGAATCCCACAAGATGGGAAAGCACCGTGCAATAAGAGAAATTGATTTACTGTATAGGTGATGTGATCAATAAGGTAAAAGGGATGTTCAGCACAAAAATCCTACTAGTCTTGTCGCCGTGTGTGTGTGATGGATGAACACCTCAATCCGAGAGCAAACAGCGTTTGGGTCTCCTCTCCTTGTGCAGATGGTCAGTGAGTGTTGGATAAATCAGCGCATCCTCTTGATTTATGAGAACAATAACCCACATTACAGAGCTACACCTAAGGCAAGGTAATGATGGGAGGCCCAATATTTCACGGGTAAGCAAATTAATAAAAGCCTCTGTCCAAATGTCACAGTTGATGAAGGAGCGAGTTATGTGCAACACACATCCTGTACGTACCTTGCTGGAATAAGGTCCCGGGATGAGAAGTTTTAACGCTTGTCTTTTCAGCTCCGTTAGCCTTGTGTTGCAGTTCTCACACCAAATCCCTCGTTCACTCCCAGGGGAACTTCCACTGCCCGAGGCCGGGGAGCCCGTCCCAAAACCCGGAGAGCCGCCAAGAGAACCCGGAGATCCGGTGCAAATCCCCGGGGAGATGGTCCCTGGCGATCCAGAGAGGGACCCCGGTGAGGAGATCCCCGAGCCAGGAGAAGGGGTGCCCGTTGAGCTAGGCATGGAGCCAACGCCCTCAGGCGCGGGACGAGAGCTGGACCGGCTGGTTTCCTCGTAAGCCTTTCGGTACCATGTGTCAGAGAAAAAGGAAGCTGATTTGGTGGGGGAAGTGTCGGGTATCTGTGGGAGATTTAACACAGGAGAGAACTTGACTTGTAGGCGCATAGGAGAAGAAGCATTTATCATCTCAGACTCACTAAATCCATGGAGAGAATAACTAAGATTAAAAATATAACTTTGATATATGTTAACATTTTGTGGCACCGTTATTAACTGTTGCTAGTGTCACATCATGGATGATGTTTCATTGGCTAATTGCTTTTAAATTGGAATGGTAGAAGGTGGTGTGCACATATGCAATTGTTTGTATGTTGCTTTACCAAATTCAAAATGTCACATAATATAGAATTTCATTAGATTTAATCAACAGTAGAAGCTCTGAGGTCAAACATAATTTATTCTGCAATGCTGGTCAACTTGCATTATTATATTCAGATTTAGAAATGTTCATATAATAATTATTTGATATGTTCCAGTGTTAAACTGCTGCCACTATGAAAGTCATATTAACTCTTGTGAAATTCTAGAAACAGCCTTTATTACAGAGGACCACTTCAAACTAAAGCTACACTAAAACTGAGTGAGATTATTTCAATAAAGGGAGATTTATTGATACAGCTCTTGTCACGCATTAAAGTGGGAAAATATTCCTAATGATGTGTATATTTAGCAAACATGCTTACTTTGAAGAAATCATTTTCAAACTTTTTTTTTTTTTGCAAATCACAACAGTCAAGACGCCAGATTCTGCTCATCGACGTGTGTTATTAATACTCAACCGAGACTACTCCTCAAACCAATGGGAACATCAAATGAGCCACAAAGAGTCGGGGTGTTGATGTGGTGGCACGGTGGCTCCTAAAATCTCTCATAAGAGCTATAATAAGTGAGCTGAAAAGACTGACATGAGGGAATGCTCGCAAGAGTGGGGGGTGGGTAACATCTTGTAACTGTTATTAGGTGCTAGACACGCTCATGTGTGTATGTGCGCGTGTGTGTCCACATGTCTGTCTGTATAATTGATAACTGTGTGTGGTTCTCATTTAGTGAGGGGGGGGCTTAAAGTAATTTAGAGCTCTGATGGTGACAGTGCATGTGACAGTCAATGACAACACTAATAGAGCTCGAGAGTCTCGTGGGAGACATTCTGCATGTATGCACCCCATTTGGCCGATTATGAAACAAATAACGGTATTACCAAAGTTAGAGATATGTTGTACGGGGAAAATACAAATGTATTGGGAAGCATCTATTCTTCCATTTCCTGTAGCGCTTACCAGTGGAGTCTATTCTAGTGACTGACTTTGGGCAAATAAAAAAAAACACTGCACTATTCGCCAGTCAATCACAAGACAGACAACCAGCCATTCACACTCACGTTGACACGTATCGACATTTTAGAGCAGTGGTCCTCAACCTTTTTTCTGCCAGGAACCGGTTCAGGGCAAATATTTTGTTATTTGGTGTTGACATAAATTCCCAAAAATTAAATATCTGTATGGCCAGGTAACAAATGGCCGATAGTCTGGTATGCGGCCACGGACCTGTGATTGGGAACCACTGACTTATAGTCCTCAATATACCAGAATGTAGAGGGAATGCAAAGGGCAGTTTGCCCTGAATCTCTGCTTCAAGTCAACATGACTAATTCCTGTACATATTTATGCTTGGGACATGGCCACTGAATTTCCTGTCAATTGGCTCAATGAGTTTTGAGCAGAAATGTGTGCAGAATGTGTTAAATCATAAATATAAGTATATAAATCATAGGTATAAGTACAATTTACATTTACACCTATACAAAAATTTGTCTTTCATTAGTGTGAGAGGAAGCTGGGGTACAGGTAAGTCCCACACAAGCACAGATAAAACATGCAACCAAACCTCAGAATTGTGAGAAAGACGTGCTAACCACTCCCATGCAGTCATATACGGTATTTAATCATTTTAGGATTGAATAAAATCCGAAATGAGAACTGAGAGGAAATCGCTTCTTCAAAATTGCTTTGGATCTGTGGGACGCCTTAATGTGAACTAGATTTTTTATTTTATTTTTTTTAAATAAATCACTAAACTGATGTTTTCTTACCGTGTACTTTCTGCCCCGGCCAGCCGCGGATCTCTCCTTGGACCCAGATAGTGAAGTCATGCTGAAGGTGTGCAGAGGGGCGAAGAGGAGGATGAAAACCGCGGGATCGATTTCAATTAACAACACGCCCCTGCAAAGTGCACTTGGAGCTCCTTACTGTAAAGGCGACTTCGCGTCACTTCCAAGGTGGAAACCACTTGTATTCCACATTTTGTCTAAAAAAAAAAAAAGTTTCACTGAGTTACCTTTGGAGAACCCATCAAAAGATCTGTAATTGAATCTGTCTCAGGTCTGCTTCTCTCATCCTTTTACGCACCAGGTTCATCAGGTACAACCACGCACCACTGTGGACGCACTCCACAAGAATAAAAAGCAAAGCAAGAATAAAGTCACGACGTGGATTCAGTCGACGGTGAACGCCGCGGTTCACTTGTCTGTTTATCCAGGTGGTACTCGGAGCGGCTGCCTCCTGTTGACTGTACGGAGCTCCGCGCTCTGCAGACGGCAGACGCTCACTGGCAAGACGCCGGCGCGCCGCACATCTGGATGAGGAGGCGGAGCGTCGCTGCTCTAATGAATTTGGTAATTCTGCTATCGTGTGATGCTTTCATCGACCTTGGGGATAGCACGTTTTCTAAAATTGAATATGCGCTTCCCAAGTTCTAATGATCCATATATTGCACATTTGAAAAATGTCACAAAAAGTGGATACACATGGTCAGTTAAGCACCTTCTGCCCTCCAAAGGAAGTGCATGTGATTATTCTGCCTGTCCATTTATTTTGCATAATTTCCCCAGTAATTTTCGAACAGGTTTTGGAAAACAAGAAAAAACGCACAAACATATTTCAGAATAGTCCAGTTGCCTTCGTTCAACCTTTGGATACAATTTTGACCCTAGAGTACCACAGTTCTACTGTACCTGTATCAAGTCGTTTTGCTTTAATAATTGATAATAATTGAGCGCATAAAATATTGTAGTGTCTTATAACGGTTCAACACTGCCCTCCTCAGTTTGGATTGTGTTACTGCACCTTATAGAAACTTGTTCGGTCTTTAACGAGGATTACCTTTCACAGCAATAACAAAATATAGTACAGTAGCTACTGTGTCTGCACAGGATCAAGAACTACAAAAAATATCCATATCCAATGTTTAGGCATTGTTTCGTATGTATAAATTAATTATATAACCGACATGGCTGATGACGCCAGTGATAAAAGAAACAGCATACGCGTCAGCCGGCTCTAGAGCAGCCGTCGCTACTCGGTGTGAATGTGTGAGTGCATGAATAATGTATCCACTGTAAATCGTCTTTGAGTGATGCATTATTATGATTATGACGGATGACAATGAAGCCAGTTAACTGTGGTCATGTGACTCGATGCCCTCCGAACGTTAGGGGGCGATAAAAGGAATTTGCAAAAGCTCCACTTTACGTAATGGTGCTTGTGTGACTTGAAGTCGCGTACGGGCCCGTAGAAAATGTTAGTATAGCTTTAAAAATAATAATAATTTAAAAAAACTACTCCACAAACTGTTAGAATCCAACAGGGTCGTCTTCCTGAACCAGAAGACTGCTTGTTATTGCTCGCTTGGGCACGTAATCGTGCATTTTGTATTTGGCTTCCCTGTCATGTTGCGGAGGCGTGAAAGAGAGGTTTGGATCACATAGTATTTGTATTTTATGATTGCAATACGAATATTAAAGCTTGTTCGCGTGGGATATGTTAGCTTGCTGCTCGTGTTGCGGGGGCATGAAAGAGCTTTTGATCACGTAGTATTCTGTGGCTGTATTTAAGATAGCAATACGAATATCAAAGCTTGTTCGCGTGGGAAATATGTTATCTCGTGTGACGTGCTTATTTGTCAGCTATAATAGTAAATGACCTATGTCGTAGTATGTATTTGTCTACACTTCAGTTGAACCGAATTGCAAATTTGCCTTCTTCGTTCTGTAAAAATGATTCAACCTGTATGTATGGCTGTGTTCCAGACCTCAACAAATGAGGATATCGCCAGACTTCTGTGAAGTGTTTTCATGATTTAACGACAATGAGAGGTACTTCTGTTGTGTCCTTGTTTTTTATTTTTTTTTATGGAAACCGTTTGAGAGCCTTCATATCAAAAGGGCCATGTACAAAAAACGCTACTTGTCTTCACTGATAAGTCAGTTCTGCTCACAAGTTGAATAACTGTCTTATCAGTGGATTTTTTCTACTAGTGCTTCGTTTGACATAGCCTACTCGTAAATATCTGTTAATACGTCTTGTCATGGTTCTTAATGAATCCCACACTAAGCATGTTGTAATATTCCAGGTCGACCAAGGAAATCATGCAAAGGGGAACCAACTAAGACGTCAAGACAAAAATGGAACCTTCGTGATATTCCCTCCCTGGCCACAGAAGAAACAAGTCCTGTGTCAGGCAGTAATTCCTCCACTGAAAATCAGTCCACTGCGTGTTCCTTACAATGTGAATACACCCCAAAAAGACGCAGAAGACACCCAAGAAAAACACCAGAAGCCTTATTGACGTCCACGCCTTTGCACAGTTTGTCCACCAGTCGACTGCCCAGTGTTTGCAACAATGTCTTTGAAGCAGAGGGCGGGAATGATAAGGTATTTCATGATATATTCTTTTGAGGTTAAATATTAATTAAACAATGATGAAGTGCCCTTAAAAGTATGACTGCTTGAAGAGCAAAAAAAAAAAAAAACACAGTGCAACCTGAATCGAAGGGTTTGGGAAACCCTGAAGCTTTTCCTAAAACCTCTTGTGCCATAGACATCAGAGGTTGCGTCACCACCACCCTATTCGTTGAGGTCCCAAAGCAGGAAGAGAAGCATAGGGGCCACCCATTCCAGACAACTTAGAAAAAAACTACCAACGACGCAGGCCGCTTTGTCTTCACCGAAACATCGCTGTTCCAAGAATTTGAAAAAAGGGACCATCACTGCTTCGTCAGTTGAACCCTCACGACCAAGATTTGAACTAAAGGAAGGTAATACAGCTCTGTGTTGCTATATTGCTGTTCACAGAATTAGGCTAGACTTGAACTTGACAGAATTATGCCTCGTGTAATTTGTTTGTAATTGATGTTGAGCTTTTTTTAAGGTGATGCTGACTTTTATCTTTTACTCTGCTTCTGTCTTTTCTGCATCGTCGTCTCAACCCCTAACAAGATGAGTCTGTGCTGTCGCCTGATCTGTCCATCAAGTTTGGTGACTATGAGGGACTACTGCCTCTTTCAGTCCTGGAAGATGAGGAAAGTGATGATGAAGAGGAGCTGCCAAGCTTCTTGATGCAGACAAGTAAGATTTGTGTGACCGGCAGCGTCTGTATGGATTGTAAACAAGCTCCATTGTTTACTCTGAAAACTGAATGTATTCCAGGGCCAGAGTCTATCGAAGAGGGAGTGTTTGTGTGGTGCAAATTTAGACACTTTCCTACATGGCCTGCGCTGGTGAGAGCAAAAACACATATGGATCTTTTGTTTCTCATGTTTCCTTCCAACTTTGGCATCTGCGTGGCCGCAACTACCCCTGTGCCCGAAATTCTGCACAAACCACTTTGCGGTTATTTATGTAAAAGTAATTCTCTGACTGTTTTTCCCCCCTCTTTGCAGGTGAGACATGTAAATCATAAGGCAAAAAAGGCCAGCATTATTTTCATTGATGATCAGATGAGTCGACAAAAACGGGGGTGTGCATTTAGCTATTCTTAATAGTTGTCTTTTTGTTTGCTGCTTATGTGTCAGAATATATTATTACCTATGTTAAAGGATTATTGTGCCTCTGAAATCCCTGAAGCCCTTTGACTGTGAAGGAGCTGATGAGTTGGCGGTAGGATGATCAACACTAAACAAAATTTTTTTTTTTTTTATATACATCTACACTGGTGACAAATATTTCTAATGCTGACTCTCATAGGCTGAAGCCAAAGAAAAGTATGCCGCTATGATGCATTGGGTCTTAGAGCTGATAGCAGACTACAGAATACGCATCGGTAATTGTGTTTTTATTTTGTTTTTTTTCTATTCTTATCAGAATATTTTTTATTCTTATCAGAATTTACTTTGATGATATTCTGGCAGGGTTGTAATTGTTTTTTTGCTCTTTCTAGCTTGTGGCTCCTTTTGTGGCCCCTTCCTTGAATACTTTAATCATGGCATGAGTGAGTTAAATCACGCTTAGATAAATTCACATTGCACCATTGAATTGTCCTGATGAGTCTTACCCTCGTTCAGGTTATCCCGTGAGGAGAAGGCGCCCGTGGGCCTCCTCAGAGCAACAAACCGTTGTGAGTGATTTGCTGTTAGAGGAAGAGGACCAGTGTGTGAATCCCAGTAAAGGTTGTGAAGAGCAGAAGCAAGAGGTGGTCAACAAGTGTGCCAAAAGGTTGCTGCCAGACCGGACACAAGCTGCACACAACCGGGCCAACGAAAGGCTTGTGCACTTTATCACCAAGCGGCGCATGGTGGAAGAACGCCTGCTGGTATGATTTGATAAGGCCTGAAGCATTTGATGCAGTTTTGAGGATTCTTAGCAAAACCTTGAAGAGAGGGGATTGTTTTATTTCCTATGTTAAATCGTGGATGATTGTTAGCATAGTTGCTGTATTGCTCTTTTTTGGGGGGGGATTTTTTTTCCTTTGTTTACTTTTTTCTTGATTTCTTTTCTTGATTTATATTTGTCCTTTTTTCAGTTTGTCTTTATTTCTTTACATTTTTTTTATTTTTTTCCTCTTTCTGACAGAATGTTCTTTTAAATGATTGTTTTGTGCAATCTTGCTAACTTAAAACCGTGATTAGTACTTTGCAAAGTCAGCTAACATTTGAACACTGTTTCCGCGCTCCCGCAGGCTGTGATTCGAGGTCAGGCGCAGTCGCGGTGGCGCCGCTATTTTGAGAGCTCTAACGGGAGCCATTTTGGAGTGGAGACTTACCTGGAAGATAAAACGCAGTTGGACAAGATGTACAGTTACCTGCGCAAGCTCTACGAGACAGCTGCGCCCACAGCTCCTGGGAAGATAGTGGCCCAAAACATGAAGCGCATTCCATTTGTTTTGGATGTGCTTCTTCCTGAGGTATGGCATACTGGTCTGGGCCTATTAGAAGTGTCAATGTTTTTAAATACATTCAAGATTCAAGAGATTCAAGAGTTTTTATTCGCCATGTTTGAGCGTGCCAAACAAGGAATTTGACTTCGGTAAATCACTGCCTCTGTTCATTTAGGTGATTAACAACCTAAATGAATACATGTTTGTTTTGTAGGCTATCACATATGCCATTGCTGCGATGGACAGTATCCCTATAAAAAAGGCAGAAGAAAAGTACATAAAAGGACGCTGTTTAAGTAATAGGTAAAGAAAGCTTGGGTCCATTTTTTAAGGGAAGAAAATGTTGTGAATGATTAATTTGTTTTCTTCTGTCATTGTAGGGAAATACAACAATATGACTTGATGATTGAGCGGTTCCGTGTGAGAAAATCCTAGCAGCTGAACACTGAGTGTATATATAATGCTTTAAAGTGCCATATCTAAGTTCATACAACAAACAAAGAAAGCAACAAATTGGAAAAAAAAAACAATAACGACGAATGCTCAAAAATGCTCCAGCTCTTCTTCATTCTCAATAGCATTTGGTCCCACCAGATGTACTACATGTTCGCCTTCCAAGTTACTTTTAACTTGTTCAAACCCAATCAGATTGGGTGACTCAGCATTCCAATGAATCATGTTACATCTTGCAGATGCGAATGTCACGTCTAATTATTTAATAGAATCATTCATCCATCCATCCATTTTCTGAACCGCTTAGTCCCCACAGGGGTCGCGGGAGTGCTGGAGCCTATCCCAGCCGTCATCGGGCAGTAGGCGGGGGACACCCTGAACTGGTTGCCAGCCAATCGCAGGGCACATAGAGACAAACAACCATTTGCACTCGCACCTAGGGACAATTTGGAGTCTTCAATCGGCCTACCAAGCATGTTTTTGGGATGTGGGAGGAAACCGGAGTGCCCGGAGAAAACCCACGCGGGCCCGGGGAGAACATGCAAACTCCATACAGGGAGGGCCGGAGGTGGAACCGAACCCGCACCCTCCTAACTGTGAGGCGGACGTGCTACCCAGTGCGCCACCGAGCCGCCTGGAATTATTCAATACTTTATAATTAATTGCCTGCTTGTACATTAAACTATCACCATTCCAGTAAAAGCATTGTACAAAATGCAAAATAAAAAAACATTTTAATTTCACTTGTACTTGAATTGTACTTCCTTCAGAGACTTCAAGAAACGTTCTCTATAAAAGTATTGAGAAAATCCTGTATCAAACACATTTGGCATGAACATCTTAATGTTATTGACATTATGAACTCAAAAATGCAATAGTGTATAGTCTGTTGGAGTGTTTAAAAACAAGAATCATGACATGATACAACCTGGACCTGAGAAAAGAATTTATTTTATTTGTATATATCTTACATTTTTTTAAACCTCATCGACAAATGACCTGGTCAATCTTAGTGTTAAAAATCAAATGTGACCTTAGGAGCAAAAAATGTTTCCACTCCTGAAAAAAGTGCATAAAGTTGAACGAATGAATAATTGTGCTACAACCTTGGCATGTAATACATCCGCCAACCAAAAGGGGGTGGCAATAAGCAACTCTGGGTCTATATTCGGTAAACAGGCCGGCGAAGAACAATTGCTTAACACTTTCCTCTTCCTACATAGACACACTAGAAAAGGCGCTAGACAGTGCCGAAGCTTGAAGTTCCCTAGAAGCTTTTTAGACTTGTCATCCATTAGAGGCGCCAAGCGGCTTAAGAGCAACATTCGTTCCGTGCTGATTATGACGCCCAACAGCCAAGGATAACGAAACCTATCGATTAAAGCAATCCTAAGGAGGCAAGGTAACGTAATGACAACGGCTGTAGCGGCTAGCGGGCGGCACGTTGCATCACGTTTTCCACTGCTATCTAGAAGCTAGCTGAATGAACCTAGCTGCTTTCACCTGCTTATTCTTACCCGGTACACAGAATCTAATAAGGAAAACAAATCTGTTGCCCGTTCAGTAAAACCGAACTTCGATGCATCTAGTAGCTAAGGTACATGCTATGCTAGTGCTGTCAGACCACACGAGCGCTTCGAGTTGTAGCTGCTTAAAACTGGGATTTTTCCCCCCCATGCCATTTCCTTAACACTTAGTTTTATAAGCGATCGTGGCTGTTTGCAATGACCACTGGCAGTGATTTCCCCAAATGGTGTTGAAAATGTGCCAATTTTACACGAACATGCGTGAACTGCACATTTTGAGCGCACACTTACACTGCACTACATCTTATTAAAACGGCGAACATTTAATATTCCACCATACCACGGACTCTGGATAGTTCGCGCAAGTGTTTTTTTTCTTCCCCTAATCGTTTTAGTTGCACGCTATCATTCCGTGACCTTTGCAGCCTGATAACTCAGCCAAAGTGGATGTAGGCGACTTGTGACGTGATGTGTAAACAAGTTACAAGTGATGTTACCTCGCGTGATGCATCCACGGGGCGCTGTGAAAAAAGCAACGGAGAGAACAGCTGTTTGCTTACATCACGCTCTGCGCTAACTAATGTTGATCTGTGCTCCGCTGTGTTAGCCACAGATTAGCATTTTAGTTAACGGAACATTTACATAACTTTGCATGTCCAGCGACCTCATTTAGGAGTTGTTTGTGAGTTGACTTCGAGGCTTGCACGCTTAAGAGTCACTTAGGTTGTCTTGTAATGCACTTTATATAATCTTGACTAGATTTCGGGAAGCTAAGGTAGGTTGTATAATCATCGGAACTGCCTTAGTTGAATATTGATTCAGGTGTCACGATGACTAAAAGTGTGTTTAATAGATGTTTAGAACGTGTGTTCATGCTTCCTTCATAAATGTTTACTCCCGGCTGTCAGCCTTGCGCGGGAGTCCGCTTGAATCCATTGTGTTATTTTCCACGAGACCGTTAGGGAGCGCCGTTTATTTCTGCACTTTCCATCAATGGTTGTCAAACAAATACTTCATATCCCACAGCAATGCTGTGGACACGTCTTTTCTGCGCAGTAAGTATTCCATCGCATTTATTTGTTAATTGGTAAATACCTAGGTGAATTACTGGCTTTCAGACGACCAAGGTGAATTACTGCCTTTCATCTGGCTGATCATGACCTAGAAGTGGTTTTCATCCAAATATTTTAATGGTTATGACTTACTTTACTATAGTATACTTTAGCACGTCACGAGAATATGGTTTACGTTGCCAAACTTGGGATGGAACTTTCATAAACCAAAGTTTCCCTGTCTTGTAATAGTATGCAATTTTTCTTCCGCAACAAACATATCTTATTTTAAGATACATTTCTTGTGATTATAATGCATTTGCCGTACCTACATGAAATTCCATTGGAGTTGGTAAAAGTTTTTGCTTAAGCTTAATTTTTCTCCTTTTTTTCACTGGATAAAAAGGACACAGATTGAGGGTACAAAGTTGCTTTTTTTTTTTTTTTTAGGTAGTAACTGTGGTGGTACAGTGAAGCCAAGTGTATCTTTTTGTTGCACTTCTTTTTTGTGTTTTTGGACTGTCGAACATGATTTACAAATTCAGTTTTGACACGATTGTGCTTTGACCCCAAGCTACTCTTGACACATGTGTCCATATCATTTGTTGTTGATCACACTGCCAAGTTTGAACAACTGGGCCACAACTGCTTTTACAAAGAGTCTTTTGTACTTTGGAACTGGGATTTTTTTTTTTTTGCAAACCACATGGTAGCAAGTAACTAAGAAGACACTTTATTGGCAGTATATTTAGATGTTATGACAATGCATTACATTTGAGTTTGCGGGGAGTCTGTTTAATTTTGGTACTTTAAACTGAAGATGTTTGGGGAACATTGTATGCCACTAATATCATAGAGAAAAATAAATATACCATGGTTTTAAGGTACATTGTTCTTGCAGTGAGCCATGCATGAGCTGACAGCCCAGGTCACCAGCAGCCTGCTGCCTTTCCCTGCGGTGACCCTCGAGGCTGTGGGAGAGGATGAGATCACGCAGGACTCCGTGCTTCACGGAAAGTTTACCGTAGGTGGGTGCAGGGCCAATCTTTCTTTCATGTCATCCAGACATATAGATTTTTCTCAATGCTTACTTAAAAGAAACCTGACGACAAACTTGTTGTGTTCTGGGTTCATGAAGGCCGCGGAGGACATGCTTGGCTCGCCAGCGGCCCCCATCTTGAGATTGTCCACGCACTTACAGCTGAACGTATGTCTGCATACCGCTTTCGTGGTGGAGAAGAGCCCCCGCCCAGTATCGTCACGGCGAGGGACTTCAGCTGGCTCAAAAGGTCAGAGCGATGACTGTGTCGCTTTCTTCCCATTTGTACTTTTTGACCCCAAATTTATTTCCTTCGCAGCCGTTTGTATGTGTCTTTGTTGTCATGAGTCAGAAACAAGCTCACTGATGAGTATTTTTGATGGATACATTTGCTGGAGGAAAATTCTGATTCTAATAATGTTCTTGATCACATTAGGTCTGGATTGCTAGTGGGCTTGGAAGAAACAGAAGGCAGTGTGCTGTGTCTTTATGACTTGGGACTGTCCAAAGTGACAAAGGCTGTGGTTATACCAGGCAGTGTGAGTTTCCTCTGCTCTGCACTAAATGACATCACAACCTCAATCTTACAAATCACATTTTATATAAAAACGTTTTATGCCTGTATTTTTTTGCTCGACTGTAGATTACAGCCATTGAGCCTTTAGTGAGCTATGGTGGGGCAAGCACTTCCACCCAGCACCTCCACCAGAGTCTTCGCTGGTTCTTTGGCATCGCCGCTGTCGTAACAGATATCGGCCATGTTCTGCTTGTGGACCTCTGTCTGGATGACATGTCTTTTTGCCAGAGTGAGCTGAAGGCTTCAGGTGAGCTGAAAGAGGCAGGTTCCCCCTGTGTAGTGAGTGTCTCATTCTAAGTCTGTCGTCCCATGCTTGGATTTCACAGGTTTGCAAGTAGTGACCAAAACTGCGAGAGAGATTCCCAGGCTCCGAGAAGTGAGCCACAGAGAGGGCAGACACCTTTCCCTCCAGCTCAACGGACCAAGTGGTGTATCCGCTACAGCCCTGCAGTACATCCCTAGAACAAACCAACTGGCCGTGGGCTTCTCTGATGGCTACTTGCAACTATGGAACTTGAAGTCTCTCAGAAAAGAGTGAGACTTTCTCTCATTTCTCAAAATATACCTTTTCAGTCTTTGGGCCAACAGAGTCATGTGTAACCGACTGCGCCAATTACCTTCACGCCACTCATCTACGGACTGCAATGCAATGGAACAACTTTGAGCCCTGGTGTTCTTTTTTGGGAAAACATTTTGATTCTTTAGTTTACACTGTATTGCATATTTTTATGGAACCACAAACAACATGGCTGTATTGTCAAAAGAGAAGAAACTCACCAATCATAGCTTCATTTACTCATGAATTTCGGTGACAGAGACTCTACATTTTGCTCTTTCGCCACAAGCACATTTATTAAATTAGAACTGTCGTTAAATTTAGGCTCAGCAATGTTTTTAACATCCATGCGCCTTGATCAGTGCACAGTAAATGCTTACTTGTGGAAGACACTACTCCAGAGCAGTATTGTATAAATATATTTTAAAAGCAAGTGTACAAATGCCCTTGTTGTACTTGTAGGTACCACTCCCAGTTGGATGGTGGCAGAGTGCCCGTTCATGCCTTCACCTTCCAGGAGCCGGAAAATGACCCCAGAAACTGCTGCTACCTCTGGGCTGTCCAGTCTTCTCAAGATCAGTAAGTTTACAACACAATTACGTGGACTAACCGTATTTAGTTGGCAGAATACCCTTCCTGCAGGTTCAATAGATCCACTCAGTCTCATCTCTCATATCCTTCGCATCCACACAGAGAAGGCGATACGGTCAGCCTCCATCTGCTACAGATGGCTTTCAGTGAGCGGAAATGTCTTGCCTCAGGGAAGATCCTCTATGAGGTATGAGGAACATTACGACTTCTAAGAAAAGCGCTCGTCCCCGCCTGCCTCCTTACCTGTTATTATGCTGCACAGGGTCTAGAGTACTGTGAGGAGCGTTACAGTCAGGAGCTGAGTGGTGCGGCTTTTCCTCTCAGAGCCCAGACCACCAACACCCGTCTGCTGAGCTGCCGGACCATTGAGAAATTTCGACCCCACCCAGACAGGGATGACAGCCTAAATGAAGGTCAGATTGGTCACATATTACTGACAGATATTTGTATTTGTACATATATATATATATATATATCCTCCTTCCTCCATCTTTCAGTCGCATCTCCGGACACCAGTGTGTCCATATTTAGTTGGCAAGTCAAGGCCTACGGAGAGGGACTGCCATCGACCTACGTTGGGGTTTTTGACATCAACCGTTGGTACCATGCACAGATGCCGGATTCATTCAGGTACAGTGAAGCTTGTGTGGATTGTTGGCAACTTCACTAATGTATTTTGGGTTGTTTTAAAAGATGAATCGACTTTGTTACTCTCTGTGCCTCTAATTGGCCCTTGGGGATAAACGAAACTTGATTGATGCTATCCTCCTAACTGTCTTTTTAAAATGTAAAGGCTTTCAAATCGCTAAAAAATGACCAATATTTAATACCTCATAGGATAATGACTATAATTTGCGCAGTTAGTGCTAATCAAGTGTTAACTGTAATCAAATATTGTTATCAGCTCATTGGGACAGTAACTTGAGTTGCTTTGTTTGTTTTTGTTTCCAGAATGGGCGAATCTCTGCAGAACTGCCCCTATCTGGCTGTTTGGTGTTTGGACCCAGTGATACAAATGTCTGCTCAGAAGATCTTACTAGATGTGATTGTGCATGATCACAGTCTCAGTCGGGGCCTACCTTTAACTTTTCCCCCACCAGAACAGTACTTTAACCCGACCGCATACAACTTTGGTAAATGTGTTATCTGTTTACATGTTGTCATTTTTTTTTTTTTTTTTTTTAAACTTTGTTTGCTGGTTTGGCTCAGGTTTTCAATTGTTGTAATACTTTTCTATGTAATAAATTACCATAATGTCAGTTTTACTTTTTTTTTTTTTTTTTTCCCTCTCAGATGCTACTTGCCTGTTCAGCTCTGGAATTGTTCATTCAATGTGCTCTGGATATCAGAAACAGGTTTGTGACTCATTTGTTATATTACTCCTACAACAAATGTCTGTCCATCTATTTTTTGAAGAACACCTTGGCTGAATGTTTCCATTGCATTCCTCTTCCACTTTCAGACCTTGAGCTTTTTGAAGAAAGCTGCTCCATGTTCCAGTGATGTCATTTCCAGCAACTACTCGCGCTGCCTCATGTCAGGCCTCCTATCATCTCGTCTTGCTGATGCACACACCTCCAGTCTCTCTCAGGTGCACGTCATTTTTTTTTTCCAAGTGTTATGTAATTGTGCATTTCTTGCTGTCTATTGCGTTTTTCTAACTTTATCCTCTCAAGCCATGGGCCTTTGGTATATGACTGAGTCATCGAACAGTTTTTATTGTCTTCTACAGAAGCTAAATTTTTTTCATCGCAACATTTATCAATTGTTTATAGGAGGAGCAACTGGATGCCATCCTGTCGACTGCAGTAGAGACCAGCACTTTGGGACTGATCACTGGTTGTATCAAGCAGTGGACTACGGAGGGTGAGAGGCCGTCTCCAGAAAGTTTGATATTTGTTTTCTGTTTGGCACCACTCCATATAGACTTTGATACTTATTTTTAATTATGTCCTATCAGAACAACCTGGCTCCGCACTAAACCTTCGCTATATCTTGGATTGGGCTTGGAACAAAGTGATCCAGACCAAGGAGGAACTGGATGGCATTTGTACGTTCCTGGACATTCTCATTTGCAATAGAACATCATGTTGAAAAGAATGAGAACTTTAAGGTACCATCAATTGTCACTTGTGTGTTTGCGCCCAAGGTGCACCTCTGTTCGACAGCTCGTCCAACTTCACAGATCCTCAGACTATGCAGCTGCTGCAGCACAATCAAAGACTTCTGGAGAACCTCGGCACCATCTTCCGCTGTCTGCTCACTGAAGCTCAGGAGCTCACGCAGAAAGGTGATGCACACATTTCACCACACGCTGAAACATCGCTTTCAGTCATTGTCTGCCAGAGGTTTCAGAATACAACCCACTGGAGTCGATACGGCAAATATAACGTAATCTGCTTATGCTCTGGCTAATAGTTATTTACGCATGCATGAGAAATTCCTGACACAATGACTACTGAATTACAGGAATGCCAGTCAGGTTTGATCATCTTCACCTCGGTTTCATATTTACAGTTAAGTAGATTGTAATTAATAGTTGCGGCTCTTTATTGATTTGTGCAGGTCTCGTGGGACTCATCAACAAGAATGTGGCTTCTAGTCTGATTTCCATGTACGCTCAAGTGGTCCTCTGGTTCTGTCGCACTGGCCTGCTGCCTGAAGTATCAGGTAATCATGTTTGGGAAGAGACTTTCATTGTGTTTCCACTGCGCGGCTTATAACTTGTTTTCTCTCTAGATGTTGATGCCATGCAGATCTCCAGGCCTTTCTTCAGTCACTCAGTCTTTAGCAACTATTACTCTATTCGCAGGGAGGAGCTCACCTCTTCTGCAAAGTGAGTGCTCTTATTTTATTTTTATTCTTTTCCCCTCCCCAACTTTATTTAATGTGATTTTTTTTGTCACAGGGGGAAGTGGTGTGCAGACTGCCTCATGATTGACAATTTGGTTGGCCAATGTGGAGAACATTTGGCCAACCTATGGAAAAGAGATGAAGGTGGAACAGGACAATACCCTCCACCGAGCCTTCATGTATGCTTAAGTGTATCTTATCTTAAAAACTCACCATACGTATGTGATGCAAAATCATTCATGAACAGTTGATTATGAATATCTCATCTGCAGGCTTTGCTGGATATATATCTACTGGACAGTGTTGATGAGGCTGCAAAACATGCGATTGTATCCTTCACAAACACAAGTCGGCCATACCTTTTGTGGTTCATTGTATCAGTATGTCAAAATCATATATCTGTGTTAGCCTTGACTTGCTCTTGGGTAATCTATTTATTGTTGGATGTCATGTGGTCGTTCCCCAATGAGGAGGGATCATCGGTGGAGTCTTACCCCATAGCTTTTGACGTCCCTATTGGATTACTTAATCTTGTGCATGGCCTTTGGCTGCTGGACCACCGTGACCACCAGGTCTGCACGTACAAATATATGAATAAAAAGCAACTGCCAACATGACTATTATAACTTAAGCTAACTTTTTTTTTTTCTCCACTGTCTTCTATCCCTATTCCCTGTCTCTCCTGATCAGCGTTCATTTGAAGTGCTTCTGAATCCGAACACTTCTCGGTGTCAATTTGAGTGGCTGCATGAGCGTGTCCTACAAGCGTTAATGTGTGAGGGCCAACATTCCATGGCAGTCCGCTACTTTAACGCCACAAAGCCCCCCGTTTGCTCCATCTCTCAGGCCAGACTCTATCTGGCTGTACTGCTACACAACAAGTAAGCAGACAAACAGCAATACAGCAGTAGCTGAGTTTTTATTCTGTACGGCTGTTACGTTCCAACATGTTTGTGTAGCTTCAATAACTTTCCAATGTTCCTCCCACTTCCCAGGTGTCTCACTGAGGCATTGTCATTGCTACGGCAACACTCGAATCTTCTCAACAGGGCTGAGCTGCTTGGCTTTGTGTACGAGAGCTGTCAGGAACTGGGCCTCATCAAAGAGTTGCTCAAACTGCCACTTGGCCCCACTGAGCAGGTCACTTTTGTCTTCATAGCTGTTAAAGCTGATTTGTAAAGATACTTAGCTTTCTAGTTTACCATCACTTCTTTGTTTTGTTCTTAGGAGGCTTTGGAAAATTTTCTACAAGGTACGGGCGGTCTCCAAAACAGGGAAATACTAATGGTTCATTACCTTCAGCAAGCTAACTACATACCAGCCCTGCGACTCAACCACAGCCTCAAAATGCAGCTCGTGGTACGACACGCATCCAAACACAAACTCTTTGCAACTTAAGGTCATTTGAATTGCGAAACAATTTGTAATTGCTAAGCTTCAAGAACAACTGTTCCCGTCATCAATCTTTTACGTATATAGATAATGAGTTTGCAACCATTTGCTCTTGTTGCTTTATTGTTAGAATGAGCGAGACCCAAAGCTTAAAGAGCGATCAGAAACCCGCAACTCTATATTGGAGCAGTACGGTAAAGTTCTACCCAGAGTTCAGAGGAAACTGGCGATGGAGAGGCCCAAACCCTATCAACATCCCAGCACCATCTACAAAGAAGGTAACAGGGGCATGAAATGAGAGAAAGCCTTCACATACATCTTTTCATTTGCATATCTTAATTTTCTCAATTGTGGTGCAGTGACTCGTCCACAGCCACTCTCAACCATCAGTAAGCGTCCTGCTAATCAGAAAGTGATGTCTCGAGCGGGCTTCATCAACAATGTCTTGAACAAGATTGAGGAGGTGTGGTTGGCCAAAGGAGAGACCCCACCGTCTTCCCCTGCTAAGAGGTAACCTAACAACAAACTAGATAAAGCATTTTTTAATTATTAGCTTACTCGTGTCAAATTGTGCCTTTCTGTTCAAGAACTGCCAGATTCCTGAGCCCACCACCTAAGCCTGCATCTCAAGCTCAAATGGAACCATTCCTGGGAACGCCAATAACTATGAGCTCGAAACGAAAGTCAAGGTACTTCCTTAAAAGCCGGAGTAAAGCATTGTTCCATCAATCAGACTATTCAATAAAATAAAAAAAGGACTCTGTGTTCACTATTCAATGTGCTTCACACTCTTCCCTCATCTCACATTTGACATAGGCAGGTGGACTTTATGGTTCATCCTTCCTGCCACACCCCTCGACCTCGTCTCAGCCCTGACAGACCCTCTTGGGCCATTCAAAAAAGCACCACCAAGGTCCCTGAATTCAGCTTGCTTCAAACTCCACAGATCGTGAAGGTGAAACCAATTGTTGATCCCTTGTCACCGTTCAAAGTAATATAATTTTCTGTCAAATCTTAACATACTTCTCGTCCCGTCAGCGTGCTCGTGCCTTGGCTGCTTCTGGTGCCATCTTCTCAGACTTTACCCCTCAATCCATCCTCCGCAATAGCCAGAGGCCCACTCCCATGGCCACTCCTTCTGCATCACCAGGGCGCTCAGTCACCCCTCCTCTTCGCAGCAAAGACAGCAGGATCTCTTTTACCCAAGTCGCCAGATCTGCTGCATTGGAAAATGACACGCATTGGACCAATGGCGTAAGACCACTTCATCTATGCCAACTAACTGCTATGTCTTGTATTGTATTGGGATCAATTGTATCTTTTGTATTTTCTTCTCTAGATGGCAGCAGACAGTGAGATTAGCCTACTCACCAAAAGAGCCAGTTTGCCTCGCCCACGCAAAGCCTGGTCTTCACAACTTGATGACAATGAAGAAGCGGAGTCGCCCCATGTGAAGTTCATGCCACCTGAAGGTGGTATTCCCTCACCGCAGCTGAGCTGTTCTGTAAAGGAATCATTCTCGGTCCAAGAAGCTGGAAAATTAACCAACCCGTTGGACTCCAAGCAAGCTCCACTCAGCTTGAGCTTTGACACAAGTCAGATGACGGACACCACTCTGGAGTTCTATGACGCAGACGAACATCAGGAGGATGAGCATATCGACCCGGATAAAGATGACGTTGTGACTGTGAACCTCAAGTTTTTCAGTGAAAAAGAACCAGAGCAGAACTTTGTTCCAGCGACTGAGCCAGCTTCTCTGCAGCTATCAAATGATGTTGAGAATGAAGACCAGGAGCTCAAAGAACAAGAGACCTTTGAAGATGAGATAAAGATCGCTGCAGAGCAAGAGGATGACAACAAAGTAGAAGTGGGGAACCAACTCGACGAGTCGGGAAGCGAACAAGAAAATGCTGAGCTTATTGACAAAGAACAAGAAGTTGAATGGGAAATGGAGAAAAAACCTGACACTGAATCAGGGAGCAAACAAGAACTTGCTGAAGTAGACCAAGAACAATTATCCTGTCAAGGTAATTAGTTATTAGATTCATCACATCAAGCACATTTGAAAGGCCTTCTTTCATTCATTGTGTGACTTAACATCACATGTTTCTGTTGCTAGGTGACCTGGTTGACACTGCCCCAGAGACAGACTCTCATCCTCAGTCGTTGATCACAGAGAACACAGCGCAGTCAGAAGTCCTCGAGTCCACTGCCATTTTAGAGCACGCTCAAGCCGTCACGTTCACGCAGCATGTGAACGTATATGCAGATGGCGACGCCACAAAATTCATCCAGCACATGAATGCATTTGGAGACACTGAAGCTCCAGCCTTCACTGAGCATGCACAAGCATGTGGAGACACTGACCCAGCTGAGAATTTGGAGCAAACAACAGGTGTGTCCTGGGAGAAATAACAATGCTCGAGTGATTATTTTATTTGTATGAATAAATAATAACCACTCAATTTTTCATCCATTAGATTTGACTGAGTTTGTGGAACGGCATTTGTTTGGTAGTGGCCTGTCTCCTCCTCTGACTCGGTCTGGAATTCATACCTTATCACAGCCAGCCAGGTATGTGTTTTGATTTACCCTTTACATATTCAATGGGTTATTGGTCTGTTTTTATTCATCGCTCATTTTATTTTATTTATTATTTATGGTTTGTGCCTTCTTGTTTTTGTTTTGTGTCGCCTACTTGTATGTCTCGTCACCGTGGGATGGAGGAAACGGAATTTCGGTTTCTTTGTGTGTCTTGACATATGAAGGGATTGACAATAAAGCTGACTTTGACTTTGACTTTGACTTTGATATTACCAATACAAGGCATGGGAGTTAGAATTTCATTAATCAACTATGGTGGATGATAACCCGAATGATCAATTCTATTAATTCTAGCGCCATTTTGGTATTTAGTTTCTTCTTGGATTACAAATTATGTATATTCTGTCAGAAATCAAAAACGTGATTAAAATGGAAAAATAATTCCCCCTTGCTTTATTTCAGTGAGGTAGAAGAGGAAGAGCAAGCTTGTGCCGAAGCTCCACCCACGTTCTCCGACCAAAAATCCACCGCCTCAGTGTCATCTTCCGAGTCGACAGGCACAGACTCTCACTGTGAGGAAAACGCGTGGTTCCCTGTGCCCCATTTAAATGCTCACATGCTTTTTTCTTGTCTCCTAGCGGTTGTTAGTTTGAACGATAGCGAAGAACTTTCGAGCTCCGAGTCTGAAGACGGGGATGAGGATGAAGAGGAGGAGGAATCTGACGAGGCAGAGGAAGAGAAGGAAGAAGAGGAGGACTCTGGTAGTGAAGTGGAGATCATTCAGGAGGTCCACGGTAACGGGACGCTACGAGGCCTCCCAGCCAGCTCGGCATTTGGTCATGAAGAACACAATGACTTCTTATCGGCTTTCTCGGAGCAGGAAGCTGCCCAGTTTTCTCTTTTACCGCCAGGTGTTGAGATGAAGGTATTGTGCAAGTGAAAATCAAAATCGAATAAATGTCAGTGTTGGGCTTAAAAGTACTGTTTGTTTGCTTGCTTCCAGATGGTCGGAGAGGAAATGGAAGGAGAGGTATTAATGGTGAGACTTGGCACTGATACGGAAGCGGCAGGGGCACTTGAGGATGAGGGGCCAGTGTCGTCCTACATGGAGCTCAAACCTTCGACCACTCTCCTGGTTCCGCTTCAGCTCATGGAGGACCAACAGGAGGAGGTGGACAGCGTGCCACTCCAACTGCCTGACCTGCAGCAACCCGTCGCACCGGACGAGCAGAAATGTGAAACTCATGGCAATTTCTCGTTGGTGCTGGACATGGATGAAGACGGCGATAAGGTGGCGGATGTTTTACCCGCGGAGTATTGTCCTCAGCCACCAGAACTTATAGCAGTGGCCTCAGATGATCTTGCAACAGACCCAAATATTGTCCTTCTGGCACCTGATGTGCTTGAGTCTGAGGTGGTCACACCAGAAGATGATGGGAATGAAATGGAACTTGAAGATGAGAATGAAATCAAGAGGCAGGTTGAGCCACAGAACGAAATCAATAGGCAGGTTGAGCCACAGAACAATTACACTGAGGCAGAACTGAATGTTGAAGACCCTCAAGAACATCTCGCTGCTAAAGAGCTTGAGCCAGACGTTCCAGCAGACTCTGAGCCCACCCAGGACGCTGCAGAAACTGTGGAGGACAGAGAAAGCGAGAATTATGCGATGGTGCAAGATGATGCCGATGTGGAGATGGAACAAGAGGCACCTGAAATAGTGCAAGATGATGCCTATGTGGAGATGAAACAGGAGGCACCTGAAATTGCTGAGACCCAGAAGGGCTCTGAAGAAAACAAGCCTGCTGAAATGGAAGAGGCTGTCAACCATGCAGAGACCACAAGCTCTCCAGAGGAACAACAGCAACATCTTGATAATAAGGAAGAGCGTCCAAGTGAGATCAAAACAAGAAATGAAGAGGTTCAAGAAGCTTTCACTTCAATCAATGAACCTGAAGAGCATGTCTCAGAAACCTCAACGTCTCAGAAGAAGACATTTCAGTTCACTCCCACCCGAATGATTACACGGTCGAGGAGAACGGTTACGTTCATCACTCCTGTCTCCCAGGAACCGGAGTTTGGAGATAACAACCAAGCAGTCTCCTCCTCACCCAGTCGAACCGCTCGAAAGAAAGAAGCCAAAATTCGAGCCGATACACCTCGGAGAAGCTCTCGAAAAGTTCCTCAAGTCCAGGAGGACAGTCCAAAGAATGCCCAGGATCAGGAGGAGGGAATGGATGTTAACGATACATCAGCTTTACAAATATACTCTAACGCCTCTGCCTCCAGACGACGAGCTTCTCAAAAAGCTGCGCCTGTAAAAACTCCCCTTAAGAGTAAGCCGGATGCCAGAGAGGAGGAACCAGATGACATTGCTCCCAAAGCAGCCACCAAGACTTCCACCCGTGCCAAACGCACAAGCTCTCTGACAGACACCCCGAGGGGGTCCAGTCGGAGAGTCCTTGACAGCAGTGAGGTGTTACAAACGACAACACTGGAAGTCCTAACAGAGGAGGACAAAGAACATGTGGATGATTTTTCACCGACGGTCACGCGTAGCACCAGAAAGACCAGGCTCAAACCATCAAAGGAGGAAGAGGACGGAACGCAGCCCAACTTCAGCCCCTCGAGAGCCACGCGTCAGTCCAGGCGCAACACTTTGAATGTCTTTCCACAGGTATGCGGTCACCTCTCGTGTGAATTTACACTCGTGCAGGACATAGAAAAAAGCTCAAGGTTTACAGCTGCAAAATGAACACAAGTGACACTACAATATAATATCAATGAATCAAAATTCAGGTCTGTGGATTTATTTACAAATTGTAAATTTAAGAAATTACGCAGATCTGAGTGGCTGGACTGGTAGATATTTTTCATATTGTGCAAAATTGGTGATCGGTTGTGATGTCATATTTTACTGAGCAATCAATGACATCTCCAACGCCTTCAGAGTGCAACAAAGGAGGCGAGCATCAGCCATGACTTGCTCGAGCCCAAAGTGAACAGCACCGCGGGTCGCGCGAACCAACGGCGGAGAACCAGAGGAAAACTGTGGGACCACCCGGAGGAAGACATGGTTTTACTGGCTACACCTTTGGAAGTGAATTCGGAAACGCCGGTAGCAGACGCCCTCATCAAGAGGCTCCAGGATGAAGAGGAGAAGCAGAAAGGTACAGTGTGAAACGCTATTTTCATAGCATGACCTAGTGCACTACATGTTCACATAGGCTACTGTTATTCCCAGGAGGAGCTGTCGGAAAGATCTCAAAGACCAGGAGTATGACATCATCCAAAGATGTCCTGATGGTGGATTCTGCAAAGGACGAGACCAGCGCAGGAGAACATTCATTTATCTACTTGCCCTCACGGAGGCGAACAAAAGGTGATAGTTATGTCAATCTCACCACCAATAGTTCAGAACCATTCTGGTCCTCATATGAGTGTGTCTGTGTGTTTGTCAGCCGGCAGAGCAGAGTCTCCAGAGTCTGCAGGCCCCAGTGAAGATGTTCAAGTGGCCGTCACTCGCAATACGAGAAGAGGTGCTTCAAAGGTCAGCATTTACAGTTTTAAAATAGAATCTGTGGATGACCTTGCCCTTCTATCCATTTTGAAACTCAAATGTGGCCTTTAAGAGGACAAAGGTTTGCCCATTGATAGTGTCATCAGATTACGAACCTATTTTGACGTCAGTTGTTTCATGCTTTTCAGAAAGAATTGATTTCAGATGACGACGACACGGGAAAGGCAAAAGCAGTTTCCAAAAGCAGAAAAAGTTCCAAACGAACAGCCAAGTAAGAAATGCTTTGAACTTATTCCTTGACTACTATAGATTTATGTCAATTTACTCTGGTCAACAATTTTGTACTCATTTTTTTAAATCAGAAGTCAAAGATATATTTTTTTTACAAGTACTTTTTTTTTTCTGAACATTTTCTGTCATTTTTAAAGTTTGATATATTTTAGGATATCATAGTCTAGTTTTCTCTAATAGACATAGCATTGTTAAAATTTAAAGGATGCCCATCCCATTAGCATCCTTTCATTTTACTTTTTTTTTTTCTTCTTCTTGACACACCACCTTAAAATCCAGATCTGCCGCAGAGCCGCTTCCTCTAGTTGAAGTGGATTTGATCTCGCCGCTGCCCAGCCCAGCCAATCCGGCCCCGCAAGCCCAGAAGAGAGCGAAGAAAGAGCCAGCCCGGACGTCATACGGCATGAACCTCCGCCGTAAACGCATCATGGACAATGTTTTCACCAAGCCCGTAACACGCAGGAAGAACCTTTGATTGAAAATAGACTTAAAACTGCTGCTAAAAGTGCTGCTCAGTTTTTTGGGGGGGGGGGGGGGTTGTTCAAAGCCTGCATCAGTGGCAATTGTTTTGGTCTGAACCTGGAAGTTATTGGCTGCTTTAAGACACAGAGGCTCCTGTTAAAAAGCACCAGACAAAGGTGTCACTTTGCCTCTTGTGAGGCTTTAAATCTATCCACTTTTACATTTTAGCTGTTAATTTTTAATATCTTTAAACACTGCTGTTAAGAAAAACAATCAATGTTTCTAACGTGTAAATGGTTATTTTTTTGTTCCAAATAAAGTTAAATAATGACTCTTAAATAATTATGTTCATTTGGAAGTTTTTTCCCCCACATTTACTTAATACAGTGATCCCTCGCTACTTTGCGGTTCGTTTATCACGGCTTCACTGCATCGTGGATTTTTTTCCAGCCAAAACAATTGTTATAATAAGAGTTCTAAAAACATATTTGCAGTGTTGTACTTTGTTATAAAATAAGTTGTTATAATAAAAGACTTCTGAAAACATATTTACAGTATTATACCTTGTTATAAAGAGTTGTTATAAGAGTCCTAAACTCATATTTACAGTATGTATGCTTTAGCTACATATACATCTACAAAATGTGCATAGCGCTGCTATGGTAACTTGTGACCACTAGAGGTCCCTGTCTAACCAAGGTTTACAACAGAACATCACATCTACATAAGTTACACACACACATGTATAATGTTTATATTTTCGATTTCTGTATGTTATTTATATGATTGTATTATTTACATGTTTGAAACTATTATTTAATGTTCTAATAATATGCACTTAAATTGTTTCATATATATCTATTGACACAAAAAATGTACAGATGAGAGAGTGACCCTACTTCACAGATTTCACTTATCGCGGGGTGGTTTTGGAACCAATTATCTGCGATAAACGAGGGATTACTGTATCTAATCACACCGTTAGTCTTAAATTTTTATTTGGATGTGTTATGCCTGTAAATGCACACCTGAATCCCTTTCCGGGTGCAGCTTGTTCCTAAACTGATACAGTTGTATCTTTTTATTTAGTAATTAAAAGGACTAAAGTCTTTGTGTCTCACTGTGACCTTGGATCTGCGGCGTTGCGGAGAACAGGAGCGTTCCTCGCAAGGAATGCGCGCAGACTACGTCACTGCCTCCCAAAAACAGAGACAAACCGAATAATGTGTAACAAGCTGTCAAACACCTCCGCTGCATATACTTATATATATATCCTTCCTATACTATTCGTGAGAAGCTCAAATATAAATGCATATATAATCAACATATAGCGTCGGCTTTTGGGTTCACAGTAGAGATTTAAATAAATAAATGTATGCATGTTTAGTCTTTTTAATAATTTTTACTCGTATTTAAAGGCTTGTCCGAGGCTTTGAAATGTCATGGACTCCAGGTGGACTTCGCAGCTCCTCAACTTGATATCGGGAGCATCAACTGGCTGGAGGTGTGGCAAGTGATGCTCAGCCGCGTCCAACTGATGTGATGACGCGGCCGTGTGACGACGCTTCCTGTCAGGGCGTCCGCATGCCGACGGCCATCAGCTCCGTTCTAATGTATCGGTTTCTTTTAGAGCTCGGTTGCCACCAGTTATTTCTTTTTTAGACTAGTTGTGTAAGTCTCACGGTACAATATTTTCACAGCATTGAGACGCTTGTGTGGAAAATGGAGTGCCAGTCATAAGAAGACACTTTATTTGAAAACAAATGTTCTTATGCGTCTTTTTTGAAGCGTATATTATATATGTCACTTTTTTCAACTGATGTACACGTGTTTGAACCAAAATAAAGGCGTTAAATCTTTCCAAGAATTTCTTTGTTAAATCTGTAGCATCTCCAAAGTGAGACACTTATCGAATGAACAATTCATTGTCTGAACAAAAGAATATACATATAGCATTTCAAAGACATGATGAATCTAATCGAAATGCTGCAATAACAGTTTCAACTTTTCTGTATTAGTGTTTGCAGTTATGAGCTGTGTTAGGAAAGAGATAAAAATGTATACAGCACACGATAAATACCTGGAATTCCCACATGGATACAAATGAATGAATCGTACTTTGATTAAATGAGTAACAATTTGATTTGATTAAAAAAGTAACAATTTGATTTGATTAAAAAAGTAACAATCTGATTTGAATGTTCTCAACAGAAACAAGAAAATATATTTTTTCAAATGACCAGAAGGAAGGGGGCACTGTTGGATAAAATGTATATACATTTTACGTTGTATATACATTATACGTTGTTTATCATGCGTTCTCGAACCAATGCTTTTATTGCAATACATGCTTGTTGTTTTGGCCTTGCTGTTCTCGTAATGTGCAACAGAACGAAGAAGGACACGACTGGGTCGGGCAGGATGCGGTTGACAGCTCAGCAAAAAGCCACCTGCTGAGTCCTGAGGCACTTCACCAAAAAAAGATGTTCTAATCGCTGTCTCGCGCTACCGCTGGAACTGCCTGCATTCCTCACCATACCTGGATGCATCACTAAGATGCAGAGAGGAACAGAAATAAGCTGGCCGCGCTCACATTCTTTCGCTCATATTACCATATAAAGAACACAACACCTCTGTGACTGATTCTTGCTTACGAGACACACGCGTCCCCCCTCCCTTAGGATCCTGAACTCTCTCCCCCCTTCTGCGTAGCGTCCTGTACTTTTGCGCTATATTCTGACTGTCTGCTGTATGCACACTTGCTCCATTTTTGCTCCAATTATTTATGATGTTATTTATTTATTTATTTATTTATTTATTTATTTATTTATTTATTATTTATTCATCACTCTTATTTATTCATTGTTTGTGCCTTCTTGCTTTTATTTTTTGGTGTTGTTTACTTGTATGTATATTGTGTACTATGTCTTGTCACCGTGGGATAGTGGGAACGTAATTTCGATTTCTTTGTGTGTCTTGGCATGTGAAGAAATTGACAATAAAGCAGACTTTGACTTAGGGCTTGTGTCTCACATTGTGGGTAGGACAAATCTTAATAAAAAGAGCAGGAGTGCATAGAGACTTAGTGTAGTTGTCATGTCTCGTCCCCAGTTCTGTGTCTGTGTGCTTGCCCCTCCCTTCCTGTGTGCCCTTGATTTGTGTAATCACACGCACCTGCCTCTCGTTACCTGTGTCTTATTTAAGTTCTGTTTGCGTGTCACTCGCCGTCGGAGCATTGCACGAGATGTGCGGACAATGCATGGCTCACTGTCACTCGGTTTGGTTTGTTCCTGTCTTTTGTTTCACGCTTTGGCGGTCAGTCCTTTTGGTTTTGTTTAGTCACGTCAGTTTGCCGGGTTTGAATTTTGAGTTTTCTGCAATAAACCCTGGTCCAAGCTGCATTTGGTCGTCCTCGCTCCATTCCTCCACCCCGTTCCTGACAGTAGTGAGATTGTTGTAAGCGATCTGTACTGCACTCCTCGCGAGCATTTGAATTAATATTCTTGTCTCATCGTGTTTTCTGTTTGCTGATTCTTTTCTCTTTACAGTTAATATGTCAGTGAAATAAACCTGACAGACACACTACATTTCATTTGGATGTGTCATGCCTGTAAATGCACACCTGAATCCCTTTCCGGGTGCAGCTTGTTCCTAAACGGATACAGTTGTATCTTTTTATTTAGTAATTAAAAGGACTAAAGTCTTTGTGTCTCACTGTGACCTTGGATCTGCGGCGTTGCGGAGAAACAGGAGCGTTCCTCGCAAGGAAAGCGCGCAGACTGCGTCACTGCCACCCAAAAACAGAGACAAACCGAATATTGTGTAACAAGCTGTCAAACTCCTCCGCTGCATACCAACGTGTTGATTTCGTGTTGCGCCTTTAATGTGCAGGTTGCTGGATCCCTGCACGGTCTCCATCTTATAGGTTGCTTCTTCTGCTGAATGCAGACAGGGTCACATTTCCTATACTGTTCGTGAGAAGCTCAAATATAAATGCATATATAATCAACATAATGCGTTGGCTTTTGGGTTCACAGTAGAGATTTAAATAAATAAATGTATGCATGTTTAGTCTTTGTAATAATTTTTACTCTTATTTAAAGGCTTGTCCGAGGCTTTGAAATGACGTCATGGACGTTCTGTTGAATTTTTCAGTCAAACTCCACACATGCATGTTCAGTTTCAAGTTTTGTTTTTTTATTAACAAAACTTGTGACCCCTCCCTGTCCAAAGCCGCGCAAAGCGCATCATCTCTGCATTATTTGTGGCGTGATGTGTGTGCGTAAAGTTGGGGGGGGGGGCATGTAATGGGAGGAGCTGCCAGGCACACGTTGCAAGTGCAAGTTTAGCAAGCATCCACTGTGGAGCACCGACGACGCACCGACGTCTTAATTCCCAAGTGGTTTGCTGCTTTGTTTCTGGGCCCAACATGTCACCGTCATTGGCTGCCAGGCTCTTCATGACCCTCATTCTGTGTCAGACCTGCACTGGTGAGCAAACAATTTATTATTTTATATATATTATGTTATTTTAATAAATGATTTTATGTAAACTTTCTTTATCTAATTTATTGTCTTTCACTTGGAGGTTTTGAACGTTTTCTTCTTTGATGGCACACTCATAAAACCGCTGGGTTGAAAACAACCTAATTGGGATGAAAAATTGGAACCTCAACTTCCTGGTCGGTCCAATTTTTATCCCGGCAATTTTAAGGATGCAAACATTTCAGTGAGCACGATCTATGTAATCGGAGAAATTAATTTGTAAAATTCACTATCCGAAAATTGCTACAAAGTGAAGAAACATCGCATTGACGCTGATTTCAATTTCTGCTTTTAATGTGCGGAAAACTGCCAGTGATTTTTTAAAAAACCTATAAAGCCATCTTTTTTCTTTTTAAAAAAATCTGTTAAGACCATTTGCAATTCATGTGCAAACCCATCTGTATAGGCAAGTGCCATTTGAAACAGTTACATATTTTTGACAGCCCCCAAAGTTGCTCGAGCTGGAAGAACACAGAGAAAAGTGTTGTGGACATTGTTAGACGACAGGCCAACCCCACCTTTTCGTCTTGCCTCATGTGCAAGCAAAGTGGCCCAATGCTGTCATGGCTCTCATCCTGTTCTTCCATTTCCAGAGCTATTCGGGTGTCCGACTGGATGGCTAGAATACAACAAACATTGTTACTTCTTTGGAGTATACAAGACGTGGTGGCAGGCTAGGGACGATTGTGTGTCCAAGGGAGCCCAACTGACAAGCATTTTGGACACATTTGAGCAGGTACCAGGACTCGCTCACTTGCTCACTTTTCTCTCTTGTTGAACTTTCCGTCTTTCTTACAGAGGTGGTTGAGGTCTGCACTAAAGCAAGGGTATTACTGGATTGGCCTGTCACGTGAGCAATCTGGCAAACCGTGGCAGTGGGCAGACGGAACCTCTTTCTCCTACTCGTGAGTGTCCTTCCATTGAAAAAGTGCAACAAAGCTTGTGAGCTGCGGACAGAATATTTGCTCAAAGTTGCGTACTAGTTAGTTTAAATTATGATGATTAAACTTGAAAAATACCTCACTATTGATGAACAAGATCTCTGATAGAATCCTCATTGTTATTTGAGAAAAACATCACTGAAATAGTTGGTGCCAAAAATGTTATCGGTTGCAGGTTCTGGAGTCGCAATGAGCCAAACAACATGTATGATGAAAACTGCGTTGAGATGTATGCGCATCGCGATGGCTGGAACGACCTACATTGCAGTAGGAATCGCGGCTATATCTGCAAGATGCCCTTTCGTGAGTATAGGTCTTGTTTTGTAACTACAGTATTAGCGTGTCACTACACAAAAAAAAATTGGTGATATTTACGGGGGGGTGAATAATCACATTTTGTCTACAACATAATGTTGGAAAGCGTCCGAGTGGCGCGCGTGACAGCCAGCCTGGAAAAAACTAGGGGTCGACTTCCCCGCGTGCAGAAGATGGCGCCACCTCCGGGCCAAATGGAGAAGGATGTCATGCTCTCCTCCGTGGCACCTTCTCACAACCGCCACTGGGCCCGCCCATCAAAGCCAGTCTTGTCAAATTGATTCAATATTAACATTGGTCAACTCTCCCTTTTGAATTTTTTTATGATTTCATAATTGGCAATAGAATAGAATAGATCTTTACTGTCGTTGTCACATGTACAACAAAATTAAAATGAAATGTTTATCAAGAAATGATAACTTCTGAGTAGTTCCTTTTTTTTTTTTTACCTTAAAGCATCTCTCAAAACGTGGCCACTGTTGAACCCTTCGTGGGACCCAACAGCAGCATTTGAGTATCTTCTAATGTACGCTCTCCTTTCAAATAGGTTCTGCCTGTCCCGCCATCACTACAGCCAAGCCTGTCACCTGTCCTACTCTTGCTCCCTGCCCTACCACCACTACAGCCAAGCCTGTCACCTGCCCGACCCCTGCTCCCTGCCCCACTACGGCCAAGCCTGCTACCTGTCCTACTCCTGCTCCCTGCCCTACTACCACCAAGCCTGCCACCTGTCCCCCTTGCACCACAATCACTACCACCAAGGCTGCCCCCTGTCCTACTCCTGCTCCCTGCCCCACTACTGCCAAGCCTGCCACCTGTCCTCCTCCAACAGATGGGGAGCTCGAGCTGTGTGCAATCTCCACCAAGGAGAAGGCGTGTTCCTCCCGCAACGTGACATGCTCGTGCCTGCTCGCCATGACTGCCAACCCGGTGAGTTAATGGTTTGTACTGTAGATGCCAAAAATGCAGATTCTTATGTTGTTGTTGTCTCTCAATTGTATGAACATTTCTCAACACCTTCAAACATCAAGTGGGCATTGATTGTTCAGCTCAACATATGCACCAAATTAGCCTTGTGGCATTTATTTTCATCTTCAAGGCCAAAGGTGATCGTAGACACCAGTAAATTGGATTCACCCACGTTGTCGGGAAGAACTTGACCTGTCTCCAAAGTGCATCGCCTTGTTGTCGTCATCTTTCTATTTGTTTGGGTGTGCGCAGAAGGGCGGATTCCACGCTCCGCTCGACGGTCTCAGCGTGGCCCGGAGCATTGTCATGAGAGGACGATCCAATCTCCAGGCAAAGAGGTATACACACACACACACACGCCCAAAGAAGGCAGCTAGTTCAACGGCATTTGTGCGGCAGGCTGGTGGTCAACCTGGACGTGCGTGACGCCAGCAGCAACAACGCTACCACGGTGCTGCACCTGAATATGGACTTGGAGAGCCAAACATTCACCCTCAACTCCAGAGTGGGCCGCGAGTGGGGTGACAAGCAGACCGGGGACCTTCCCCAAGGACGCCCCTTCAGAGCCGGTCTCCCCTTCAAGGTGATTAAAGATGCTTGAAAAATCAGTTTTTGGTGCCGATTGATTGCAGAAAGAGCTTACTGAGCCTGCCGCCATCTTGTCACTGTTCAGATTGTCATCAAGTGCGGGAGTGGCACTTTCCACGTGGACTTCAACGACCAGCTCCAGGTGGACTTCGCAGCTCCTCAACTTGATATCGGGAGCATCAACTGGCTGGAGGTGTGGCAAGTGATGCTCAGCCGCGTCCAACTGATGTGATGACGCGGCCGTGTGACGACGCTTCCTGTCAGGGCGTCGGCATGCCGACGGCAATCAGCTCCGTTCTAATGTATCGGTTTCTTTTAGAGCTCGGTTGCCACCAGTTATTTCTTTTTTAGACTAGTTGTGTAAGTCTCACGGTACAATATTTTCACAGCATTGAGACGCTTGTGTGGAAAATGGAGTGCCAGTCATAAGAAGACACTTTATTTGAAAACAAATGTTCTTATGAGTCTTTTTTGAAGCGTATATTATATATGTCACTTTTTTCAACTGATGTACACGTGTTTGAACCAAAATAAAGGCATTAAATCTTTCCAAGAATTTCTTTGTTAAATCTGTAGCATCTCCAAAGTGAGACACTTATCGAATGAACAATTCATTGTCTGAACAAAAGAATATACATATAGCATTTCAAAGACATGATGAATTTAATCGAAATGCTGCAATAACAGTTTCAACTTTTCTGTATTAGTGTTTGCAGTTATGAGCTACTGTGTTAGGAAAGAGATAAAAATGTATACAGCACACGATAAATACCTGGAATTCCCACATGGATACAAATGAATAAATCGTACTTTGATTAAATGAGTAACAATTTGATTTGATTAAAAAAGTAACAAAGAGTAAATTAAAAGAGTAACAATTTGATTTGATTAAAAAAGTAACAATCTGATTTGAATGTTCTCAACAGAAACAAGAAAATATACTTTCTCAAATGACCAGAAGGAAGGGGGCACTGTTGGATAAAATGTATATACATTTTACGTTGTATATACATTATACGTTGTTTATCATGCGTTCTCGAACCAATGCTTTTATTGCAATGCATGCTTGTTGTTTTGGCCTTGCTGTTCTCGTAATGTGCAACAGAACGAAGAAGGACACGACTGGGTCGGGCAGGATGCGGTTGACAGCTCAGCAAAAAGCCACCTGCTGAGTCCTGAGGCACTTCACCAAAAAAAGATGTTCTAATCGCTGCCGCTGGAACTGCCTGCATTCCTCACCATACCTGGATGCATCACTAAGATGCAGAGAGGAACAGAAATAAGCTGGCCGCGCTCAAATTCTTTCGCTCATATTACCATATAAAGAACACAACACCTCTGTGACTGATTCTTGCTTACGAGACACACGCGTCCCCCCTCCCTTAGGATCCTGAACTCTCTCCCCCCTTCTGCGTAGCGTCCTGTACTTTTGCGCTATATTCTGACTGTCTGCTGTATGCACACTTGCTCCATTTTTGCTCCTCTTATTTATGATGTTATTTGTTTATTTATTATTTATTCATCACTCTTATTTATTCATTGTTTGTGCCTTCTTGTTTTTATTTTTTGGTGTTGTTTACTTGTATGTATATTGTGTACTATGTCTTGTCACCGTGGGATAGTGGGAACGTAATTTCGATTTCTTTGTGTGTCTTGGCATGTGAAGAAATTGACAATAAAGCAGACTTTGACTTGGGGCTTGTGTCTCACATTGTGGGTAGGACAAATCTTAATAAAAAGAGCAGGAGTGCATAGAGACTTAGTGTAGTGAGATTGTTGTAAGCGATCTGTACTGCACTCCTCGCGAGCATTTGAATTAATATTCTTGTCTCATCGTGTTTTCTGTTTGCTGATTCTTTTCTCTTTACAGTTAATATGTCAGTGAAATAAACCTGACAGACACACTACATTTTATTTGGATGTGTCATGCCTGTAAATGCACACCTGAATCCCTTTCCGGGTGCAGCTTGTTCCTAAACGGATACAGTTGTATCTTTTTATTTAGTAATTAAAAGGACTAAAGTCTTTGTGTCTCACTGTGACCTTGGATCTGCGGCGTTGCGGAGAAACAGGAGCGTTCCTCGCAAGGAAAGCGCGCAGACTGCGTCACTGCCACCCAAAAACAGAGACAAACCGAATAGTGTGTAACAAGCTGTCAAACTCCTCCGCTGCATACCAACGTGTTGATTTCGTGTTGCGCCTTTAATGTGCAGGTTGCTGGATCCCTGCACGGTCTCCATCTTATAGGTTGCTTCTTCTGCTAAATGCAGACAGGGTCACATTTCCTATACTATTCGTGAGAAGCTCAAATATAAATGCATATATAATCAACATATAGCGTTGGCTTTGGGGTTCACAGTAGAGATTTAAATAAATAAATGTATGCATGTTTAGTCTTTTTAATAATTTTTACTCGTATTTAAAGGCTTGTCCGAGGCTTTGAAATGACGTCATGGACGTTCTGTTGAAATTTTCAGTCAAACTCCACACATGCATGTTCAGTTTCAAGTTTTGTTTTTTCAGGAACAAAACTTATGACCCCTCCCTGTCCAAAGCCGCGCAAAGCGCATCATCTCTGCATTCTTCGTGGCGTGATGTGTGTGCGTAAAGTTGGGGGGGGGGGCATGTAATGGGAGGAGCTGACTGGCACACGTTGCAAGTGCACGTTTAGCAAGCATACACTGTGGAGCACCGACGACGCACCGACGTCTTAATTCCCAAGTGGTTTTCTGCTTTGTTTCTGGGCCCAACATGTCACCGTCATTGGCTGCCAGGCTCTTCATGACCCTCATTCTGTGTCAGACCTGCACTGGTGAGCAAAAATTTTTTATTTTATATTTTATTTATATGTTATTTTAATAAATGATTTTATGTAAACTTTCTTTATCTAATTTATTGTCTTTCACTTGGAGGTTTTGAACGTTTTCCTATTTAATGGCACACTCGTAAAACTGCTGGGTGAACCCAATTTGGTAATTGGAACCTCAACTTCCTGGTCGGTCCAATTTTTAACCCAGCCATTTTAAAGGTGCAAACGTTTAAATGAGCACCATCTATGTAATGGGAGAAATTAATTTCTAAAATTGACTATCCAAAAATCGCTACAAAGTAGAGATTGCATGAAAGCTGAGGAATGTGCGGAATGCTGCCAGTGATTTTTTTTTTAATCTATAAAGCCATCTATTTTTCTTACTAAGACACTGTTAGACCATTTACAATTGACGTGTAAACCCATCCGTAGAGGCAAGCGCCATTTGAAACAGATACAGATTTTTGACAGCGACCAAAGTTGCTCCCTGCAGGAAGAACACAGAGAAAAGTGTTGAGGACATTGTTAGACGAAAAGCCACCCCATCTTTTTGCGGGACCCAACAGCAACATTTGAGTATCTTCTAATGTGCGCTCTCCTTTCAAATAGGTTCTGTCTGTCCCACCATCACTACAGCCAAGCCTGTCACCTGTCCTACTCCTGTTCCCTGCCCTATAACCACTACAGCCAAGCCTGTCACCTGTCCGACCCCTGCTCCCTGCCCCACTACGGCCAAGCCTGCTACCTGTCCTACTCCTCCTCCCTGCCCTACTACCACCAAGCCTGCCACCTGTCCCCCTTGCACCACAATCACTACCACCAAGGCTGCCCCCTGTCCTACTCCTGCCCCCTGCCCCACTACTGCCAAGCCTGCCACCTGTCCTCCTCCAACAGATGGGGAGCTCGAGCTGTGTGCAATCTCCACCAAGGAGAAGGCGTGTTCCTCCCGCAACGTGACATGCTCGTGCCTGCTCGCCATGACTGCCAACCCGGTGAGTTAATGGTTTGTACTGTAGATGCCAAAAATGCAGATTCTTATGTTGTTGTTGTCTCTCAATTGTATGAACATTTCTCAACACCTTCAAACATCAAGTGGGCATTGATTGTTCAGCTCAACATATGCACCAAATTAGCCTTGTGGCATTTATTTTCATCTTCAAGGCCAAAGGTGATCGTAGACACCAGTAAATTGGATTCACCCACGTTGTCGGGAAGAACTTGACCTGTCTCCAAAGTGCATCGCCTTGTTGTCGTCATCTTTCTATTTGTTTGGGTGTGCGCAGAAGGGCGGATTCCACGCTCCGCTCGACGGTCTCAGCGTGGCCCGGAGCATTGTCATGAGAGGACGATCCAATCTCCAGGCAAAGAGGTATACACACACACACACACGCCCAAAGAAGGCAGCTAGTTCAACGGCATTTGTGCGGCAGGCTGGTGGTCAACCTGGACGTGCGTGACGCCAGCAGCAACAACGCTACCACGGTGCTGCACCTGAATATGGACTTGGAGAGCCAAACATTCACCCTCAACTCCAGAGTGGGCCGCGAGTGGGGTGACAAGCAGACCGGGGACCTTCCCCAAGGACGCCCCTTCAGAGCCGGTCTCCCCTTCAAGGTGATTAAAGATGCTTGAAAAATCAGTTTTTGGTGCCGATTGATTGCAGAAAGAGCTTACTGAGCCTGCCGCCATCTTGTCACTGTTCAGATTGTCATCAAGTGCGGGAGTGGCACTTTCCACGTGGACTTCAACGACCAGCTCCAGGTGGACTTCGCAGGTCCTCAACTTGATATCGGCAGCATCAACTTGCTGGAGGTGTGGGAAGTGAGGCTCAGCGGCGTCCAACTGATGTGATGACGCGGCCGTGTGACGACGCTTCCTGTCAGCGCGTCCGCATGCCGGCGGCAATCAGCTCCGTTCTAATGTATCGGTTTCTTTTAGAGCTCGGTTGCCACCAGTTATTTCTTTTTTAGACTAGTTGTGTAAGTCTCACGGTACAATATTTTCACAGCATTGAGATTGTTTATTTGAAAACAAATGTTCTTATGAGTCTTTTTTGAAGCGTATATTATATAATTACGAATTGCATTTCCCGTTTACCAACTGAACGAGTCAGCGAGTGAGTGATTTGCATTTCCAGTTCATCGCGAGATTGGATCAGTAAGGGAACGAATCCTGACTTTCCCGTTCGCGAACGAGTTAATGGGTGAACTGCCTTCCTTCCCCTTCAGTCAGCAAACGTGTTGCGTCTCCCTCTTGGCGTGTACTATGTAAGCCAGAATGTCGATTTACGATTTGCCAAGGAAAGAAAGAACCACTCACGTAAACACCACTTATTTCATGCACGTTTTCTCCAAGCTAACTTTATTGCATGAAGGGATGCGCCGTTATGCAACAACGGGGAGATTATACTTCTCTTTGGGTAATCTTGATTTTATAACACTTATACTAGTTTTAAAATAACGTGTATGCATATATACACCTAAATATTGCTATCCAATATATCTACTGCAATTTCACATTAGATTGCTGGTTTGAAATGTACTTTTAATGTTACTATTATTATTTTAATAAACATTAAAACCTGTTAAAACTTGTCTGGTGTTTTATTCCTTGTTTTTATTTTTTCGGGCATGAAAACAAAAATCTGACATTTGGTTAACTGCTTTATAAGACAATATATATGTGTTTTACGTTGTGTAATATGTGTTGGTGTCCCCCAAAATCAAGAGCAAGTAGTAAAATACACATTCTTGACTCGTACAAAAAATGCATAAAGTTATGAGGTACACTTGAATATGGTGGTGTACCTAATGGAGTGTCTGTGTGACGTCACAGATTAACCAGCCAATCAGGAGGCGGGGGTGAGGGCGGGTGTGGCACTTTTCGCTTTCAGTTCAGCTTTGGACATGATTTTTCCCTAATGAAGTGGCCTGTTATTAGGTATACCTGAAAATGGCGGTGTACCTAATAGAGTGTCCGAATGACGTCACAGATCAAACAGCCAATCAGGAGGTGGGGGTGAGGGCGGGTGTGGCACTTTTCACTTTCAGTTAAGCTTTGGCCATGATTTTTCCCTAATGAACTGGCCTGTTATTAGGTACACCTGAAAATGGCGGCGTACCTAAAGGAGTGTCCGTGTGACGTCACAGATCAAACAGCCAATCAGAAAGTAGGGGTGAGGGCGGGTGTGGCACTTTTCACTTGAACCAGGGGTGTCGACCTCCAGTCCTCGAGGGGCCGCGTTCCAATATGTTTTCCAAGTGACCCTCGTTAAGTGCACCTGCGTGAAAAGTTTTAGCCACTTTCACGTTCTGCAGGAGCTAAAACTTTTCACGCAGGTGCACTTAACGAGGGAATCTTGGAAAACATGTTGGAACACGGCCCCGAGGACTAGGGTTTGACACCTGTGACCTTTGACCATGATATTTCCCTAATAAAGTGGCCTGTTTTTAGGTACACTTGAAAATGGCGGTGTACCTAATGGGGTGTCCGTGTGATTCCCTCGTTAAGTGCACCTGCGTGAAAAGTTTTAGCTCCTGCAGAACGTGAAAGTGGCTAAAACTTTTCACGCAGGTGTGTTTAACGAGGGTAACTTGGAAAACATATTGGAACGCGGCCCCGAGGACTAGAGCTTGACACCTGTGACCTTTGACCATGATATTTTCCTAATAAAGTGGCCTGTTATTAGGTACGCTTGAAAATGGCGGTGTACCTAATCGAGTGTCCGTGTGATTCCCTCGTTAAGTGCACCTGCGTGAAAAGTTTTAGCTCCTTCAGAACGTGAAAGTGGCTAAAACTTTTCACGCAGGTGCGCTTAACGAGGGAATCTTGGAAAACATGTTGGAACACGGCCCCGAGGACTAGAGTTTGACACCTGTGACCTTTGACCATGATATTTCCCTAATAAAGTGGCCTGTTTTTAGGTACACTTGAAAATGGCGGTGTACCTAATGGAGTGTCCGTGTGATTCCCTCGTTAAGTGCACCTGCGTGAAAAGTTTTAGCTCCTGCAGAACGTGAAAGTGGCTAAAACTTTTCACGCAGGTGCGCTTAACGAGGGAATCTTGGAAAACATGTTGGAACACGGCCCCGAGGACTAGAGTTTGACACCTGTGACCTTTGACCATGATATTTCCCTAATAAAGTGGCCTGTTTTTAGGTACACTTGAAAATGGCGGTGTACCTAATGGAGTGTCCGTGTGATTCCCTCGTTAAGTGCACCTGCGTGAAAACTTTTAGCTCCTGCAGAACGTGAAAGTGGCTAAAACTTTTCACGCAGGTGTGTTTAACGAGGGTAACTTGGAAAACATATTGGAACGCGGCCCGAGGACTAGAGCTTGACACCTGTGACCTTTGACCATGATATTTTCCTAATAAAGTGGCCTGTTATTAGGTACGCTTGAAAATGGCGGTGTACCTAATCGAGTGTCCGTGTGATTCCCTCGTTAAGTGCACCTGCGTGAAAAGTTTTAGCTCCTTCAGAACGTGAAAGTGGCTAAAACTTTTCACGCAGGTGTGCTTAACGAGGGTCACTTGGAAAACATGTTGGAACGCGGCCCTTCGAGGACTGGAGGTCGACACCCCTGGTTTAAGTGAAAAGTGCCACACCCGCCCTCACCCCCACTTTCTGATTGGCTGGTTGATCTGTGACATCACTCGGACACTCCATTAGGTACACTGCCATTTTCAGGTGTACCTAATAACAGGCCAGTTCATTAGGGAAAAATCATGGCCAAAGCTTAACTGAAAGTGAAAAGTGCCACACCCGCCCTCACCCCCACTTTCTGATTGGCTGTTTGATCTGTGACGTCATTCGGACACTCTATTAGGTACACCGCCATTTTCAGGCATACCTAATAACAGGCCAGTTCATTAGGGAAAAATCATGGCCAAAGCTTAACTGAAAGTGAAAAGTGCCACACCCGCCCTCACCCCCACTTTCTGATTGGCTGTTTGATCTGTGACGTCATTCGGACACTCTATTAGGTACACCGCCATTTTCAGGTTCGTTCGCGAAGATTCACGAGTGAGTGACAGACAGCGTTGCTGCTATGCCAGTCGTCACACGTTATGCCGACATTGATGTTTTGATTTTGTATTTGTTGGATTGTAGTTGATGGTGTTATTATATCGAATGTGTTTGTGTTTGAATAAAAGGTTGAACAAAAAATCCGTTATGCCAACATTTGTTATTTTGGGGGACACCATCTCGTATAACAACGTAAAACACATACAGATTGTCATATAAAGCAGTTAACCAAATGTCAGATTTTTATGTTTTAATTGGCAAATATAAAAACAAGGAATAAAACACCAGACAAGTTTTAACATAAATGTTTATTAAAATAATAATAATAATAAAAGTACATTTCAAACCAGCAATCCAATGTGAAAAACAAGGAATAAAACACCAGACAAGTTTTAACATAAATGTTTATTAAAATAATAATAATAATAAAAGTAAATTTCAAACCAGCAATCCAATGTGAAATTGCAATAGATATATTGGATACCAATATTTAGGCGTATATATGCATACACGTTATTTGAAAACTACTATAAGTGTTATAAAATCAAGATTGCCCAAAGAGAGCAGAATCTCCCCGTTGTTGCATAACGGCGCATCCCTTCATGCAATAAAGTTAGCCGTTAGCTTGGAGAAAACGTGCGTAAAAGGAGTGGTGTTTCAGTGAGTGGTTCTTTTTTTCCTTGGCAAATCGTAAATCGACATTCTGGCTGTCATAGTTCACGCCAAGAGGGAGACGCAACACATTCACTGACGTATCCGTTGATGCACGGGAAGGAAGGAAGTTCACCCATTGACTCGTTCGCGAACGGTGTCTGTAAAGTCAGGACTCGTTGCCTCACTGATCCGTTCTCGCGATGAACTGGAAATGCAAATCACTCACTGACTCGTTCACTCACAGATCCGTTCACTTGATGAACGGGAATTGCAATTCACGACTCGTTCGTGAACGGGAAGTTACGTCATTTTCTTCTTCGTTTCGTTCTACGGCGAGGTGGCACCAGCTTCAATGTGCATTACCGACAACTACTGGTTGAAGTCATTTGAACTGAAAAAAAGAACGCTGAAAAGATTTGTTCTTTTGAACGAATCGTTCACTCACGAGCCAACACGACCTTGGATCTCCGGCGTTGGGGAAAAACAGGAGCGCTCCACGCTTGGAAGGCGCGCAGACGGCGTCACCGCCACCCAAAACAGAAACATACCAAATAGTGTGTAACAAGCTGGCAAACTCCTCCGCTGCATACCAACGTGTTGATTTCATGTTGCCCCTTTAATGTGCAGGTTGCTGTCCCTGCACGGTTCCATCTTATAGGTTGTTGCTGCTGCTTTCCGATACTATTCGTGAAAAGCTCATATATAAATGTAAATATAAATCAACATATAGCGTCGGCCTTTGGGTTCACAGTAGAGATAAAAAAAAAAGAAATTAATGCATGTCTAGTCTTTAATTTTTTTTTACTCGTCTTAAAAGGCTTGTCCGAGGCTTTGAAATGACGTCACGCACGTCCTGTTCAATTTTTTAAAGTCAAACTCTACACACGCACGTTCAAGTTTTGATTTTTAAGGATCAAAATTCATGACGCCTCCCAGTCCAAAGGCGCTCAAAGAGCATCTTTGCATTCTTTGTGGCGTGATGTGTGCGTAAAGTTGAGGGGGGGCATGTATTGGGAGAAACTGACAGGCACACGTTGGAAGTGCACGTTTAGCAAGCATCCACTGTGGAGCACCGACGACGCACCGACATCTTAATTCCCAAGTGGTTTGCTGCTTTGTTTCTGGGCCCAACATGTCACCGTCATTCGCTGCCAGGTTCTTCATGACCCTCATTCTGTGTCAGACCTGCACTGGTGAGCAAACAATTTATTATTTTATATATTATTTATATGTTATTTTAACAAATGCTTTTATCTCAATTTCATTCCACTTGGAGGTTTTGAACATTTTCTTATTTAATAGCACACGTGTAAAACTGCTGGGTGAAAAACAACCTAATTTGGGTGAAAAATTGAAACGTCAACTTCCTGGTCGGTCCAATTTTTATCCCGGCAATTTGAAGGGTGCAAACATTTTAAAGAGAAAATAATTAGTGAAATCCACTATCCAAAAATTGCAACAAAGTAAAGAAAGATCGCATTAAAGCACGTTTCTGCCTTTAATGTGCAGAAAGCTGCCAGTGATTTTTTAAAAATTATAAAGCCATCATTTTTTTCATACAAAAACACTTAGACACATCTGTTTAGGCAAGCGCCATTTAAGACAGCCCTCAAAGTTCCGAATGCTGTCGTGGCTCTCATCATGTTTTTCCATTTCCAGGGGTGTCCAAGTGTCCGACTAGATGGCTGACATACAACAATCACTGTTACTTCTTTGGAGTATACAAGACGTGGTGGCAGGCTAGGGACGATTGTGTGTCCAAGGGAGCCCAACTGACAAGCATTTTGGACACATTTGAGCAGGTACCAGGACTCCCTCAGTCACTCACTTGCTCACTTTTCTCTCTTGTTGAACTTTCCGTCTTTCTTTCAGAGGTGGCTGACGTCTGCACTAAAGAAAGGGTCTTGCTGGATTGGCCTGTCACGTGAGCAATCTGGAAAACCGTGGCAGTGGGACGATGGAAAATGTTTCTCCTACTCGTGAGTGTCCTTCCATTGAAAAAGTGCAACATAGCTTGTGAGCCGCAGACGGCATATTGGCTCAAAGTTGCATACTTGTTGCTTTAAATGATGATGTTGAAACTTGAAAAATACCTCACTATTCATGAACAAGATCTCTGAAAGAATTCTCTTTATTTGAGAAAAACATCACTGAAATAGTTGGTGCCAAAAATGTTGCAGGTTCTCTTGCGATCTTTTGCAGGTTCTGGCCTCGCAATGAGCCGAACAACGTGAATAATTTTGAAAACTGCGTTGAGATACGTGCGCATAGCGGTGCCTGGAACGACCACCCATGTAACATTAGTCACGACTACATCTGCAAGAGGCCCCTTTGTGAGTATAGGTCTTGTTTTGTAACTACATTATTAGCGTGTCACTACACTAAAAAAGAAGGATGTCATGCTCTCCTCCGTGGCACCTTCTCACAACCGCCACTGGGCCTGCCCATCAAAGCCAGTCTTGTCAAATTGATTCAATATTAACATTGGTCAACTCTCCCTCTTGAATTTTTATGATTTCATAATTGACAATGTTTATTAAGAAATGATAACTTCTGAATAGTTCCTTTTTTTGCCAGAATATGTTCACAAATCATCTCTCAAAACGTGGCCACTGTTGAACCCTTTGTGGGACCCAACAGAGTATCTTCTCATGTGCGCTCTATTTTCATATAGATCCCAACACCCCTACAGCCAATGTCACCTGTTCTACTCCTGCTCCCTCTCCCAACACCACTACTGCTCCCTCTCCCAACACCACTACAGCCAACCCTGTCACCTGTCCAACTCCTGCTCCCTGCCCCACGACGGTCAAGCCTGCTACTTGTCCTACTTCTCCTCCCGCCCCTACTACCACCAAGCCTGCCACCTGTCCCCCTTGCACCACTACCGCCAAGCCTGCCACCTGTCCCCCTTGCAACACTACCGCTACCGCCAAGGCTGCCACCTCACCCCCTTGCACCACTACCGCCAAGCCTGCCACCTGTCCCCCTTGCAACACTACCGCTACCGCCAAGGCTGCCACCTCACCCCCTTGCACCACTACCGCCAAGCCTGCCACCTGTCCCCCTTGCACCGCTACCGCCAAGCCTGCCACCTGTCCCCCTTGCAACACTACCGCCAAGGCTGCCACCTCACCCCCTTGCACCACTACCGCCAAGCCTGCCACCTGTCCCCCTTGCAACACTACCGCTACCGCCAAGGCTGCCACCTCACCCCCTTGCACCACTACCGCCAAGCCTGCCACCTGTCCCCCTTGCAACACTACCGCTACCGCCAAGGCTGCCACCTCACCCCCTTGCACCACTACCGCCAAGGTTGCCACCTGTCCTACTCCTGCTCCCTGCCCCACTTGTCCTGCTGGTCCTCCTCCGACCAATGGGGAGCTCGAGATGTGCGCAATCTTCACCAAGGAGAAGGCGTGTTCCTCCCGCAACGTGACATGCTCGTGCCTGCTCGCCATGCTTGCCAACCCGGTGAGTCAATGGTTTGTACTGGAGATGCCAAAAATGTTCATTCTCCTGTTGTCTCTCAATTGTATAAACTTTTCTCAAGAAATTCAAACATCAAGTGGGCATTGCTTGTTCAGCTCAACATATACACCAAAATAGTCTTGTGGTATTTATTTTCATCTTCATGGCCAAAGGTGATCGTAGACACCAGTAAATTGGATTCACCCACCTCCAGTAATGTTTTTCCACGTTGTCGTGAAGAACTTGACCTGTCTCCAAAGTGCATCGCCTTGTTGTCGGTATTCTTTTTTGTTGGGGTGTGCACAGAAGGGTGGATTCCACGCTCCGCTCGACGGTCTCAGCGTGGCCCGGAGCATTGTCATCAGAGGACGAGCCAATCCCCAGGCAAGGAGGTACGTACACGCACGCACGCACGCACGCACACACACGCACGCACGCCCAAAGAAGGCAGCTAGCACAAAGGCATTTGTGCGGCAGGCTGGTGGTCAATCTGGACGTGCGTGACGCCAGCGGAAAGAACGTTATCACGGCGCTGCAACTGAATATGGACTTGGAGAACCAAACCTTCACCCTCAACTCCAGAGTGGGCCACAAGTGGGGTCACAAGCAGAGCAGGGACCTTCCCCAAGGACGCCCCTTCAAAGCCGGTCTCCCCTTCAAGGTGATTAAAGATGCTTGAAAAATCAGTTTTTGGTGCCGATTGATCGCAGAATGAGCTTACCGAGCCTGCCGCCATCTTGTCACTGTTCAGATTGTCATCAAGTGCGGGAGTGGCACTTTCCACCTGGACTTCAACGACGAGCTCCAGGTGGACTTCACAGGTCCTAGACTTGATATCAAGCGCATCAACTTGCTGGAGGTGTGGCAAGTGATGCTCAGCGGCGTCCAACTGATGTGATGACGCGGCCGTGTGACGACGCTTCCTGTCAGGGCGTCGGCATGCCGACAGCAATCAGCTCTGTCCTAATGTATCAGTATCTCTTAGGGCTTGGTTGCCACCAATTGTTTTTTCTTTTTAGACTAGTTGTGTAAGATAATCTCACGGTACAATATATTCACAGCATTGAGGCGCTTGCATGGAAAATTGAGTGCCGGTCGTAAGAAGATACTTTAATTGAAAACTAAGTTCTTTTCTGAAGCGTATATATGTCACTTTTTTCAACTGATGTACGCGTGTTTGAACTAAAATAAAAGCGTTAAATCTTTCTAATGATTTCTTTCAGTCAAATCTGTAGCATCTCCAAATTGAACTGCCATGAGACTCTTATTGAGGTTTGCGAAATAGATTGTCTGTTTATAAGATGTGTGTGCTAAACGTCCGCGCACAAACACAGGGGACAAAAATGTGTGTTACCACCCAACATGAAATAAAAAATATTAAAACAAATCAGGTCAGGTATTAAACCGTATGCAAATTGGGAAAAAAAATGTGGCGACCCCTAACGGGAGCAGCTGAAAGGAGATATGACATTCATTTCTGGCTTCATAATTCACATCCCGAGTACTGATACATAGCTTATTTTCTCAAGAGTATCTATTTATTCATTGTGTGGTCTTCAAGGGAAAAGTTCTTGATAAGGTGCTTTTGAAGATGATTTTGTAAGACTCCAATCACCCAGGTTGACATAAAACCTCATAGCAAAACTCATTTTGTCTTTTCATGGTCTTTTAGATTGTATTTATTAACAAGCCAATCAAATGTCAAAAACGCATTTGTAAAATATGTGCTAATATTTTCATGCATTCATAATTTTTATTTTCCATGGGGCATAAATGACCCCCCTAAAGTGGAATGTTGCGCGCATATGAATGATTCATGGTGGCAGCCGGCAGGCAAGGTGAAAGTGAAACCTGATCTCCTGCTCAACGTCACTAACAAGCAATATAGCATACTAACGGAGGAAATACTATAAAACAACCTGCACAGCTAATTGTTGTGTACTGTTAACTATTTCAAATCAAATCGTCTTTTCTTTCCTGCACATTACAGTGTCTCATTATACAGCATGTAATACGACACAGGTAGGTGTGTGTGTGTGTGTGTGTGTGTCTCTCTCTGCCCTGGCCTGTGTCATTCCTCCTGTAATAAGCGCCAGACATGCACGGCAGGGACTGTGTCAAAGTGGCCGTCAGAGTTCGACCATTCAACAAGGTCAGTGTGTTTTCATTCTCTCTTACATTTTCTACAGTTGGCTTTTGTACTTGTACAGGTTTATTGACCCATGTGCCATAATCACATACCTTGTGGTAATTAAGTTGTCTGTTTCTAAAAGTGCCCTGTGATTGACTGGCAACCAGTCCATCTATAATCAATATTATAATCTGAAGTCAATGAATGAAGTCATAATTTAGTTCAAGTTCTAGGTACCTGATGGAGAAGTATCGTTTTTCCATCGCCCATTTGGTGTTGTTCACGGTCCTGGTCGACAGAGAGAACGGGATGCAGGCAGCCGCTGCATCATTGCCATGGCAGCGAACTCCATCAGCATCCAGGACCCGCGCGACTCTCAGTGCCGCCGTTCCTTCTGCTTTGACTATGCCTACTGGTCCCACAGCGGTTACATCATTCAGGACCACACTGGCCTCTACCTGCCTGAGGAGGCAGGCGGGCGCTATGCGGACCAGGTAAGCATAGGGGGGCATAACAGAAGCAAATTTAGAAGTACATTATTATTATTATTATCATTATTATTATTATTATGTTATAAAATAATAAAGGCAGATTCAAAATGAGCACAAAATAGGTATGTAGAAAAGTTGCATTTTGACATTTGACATGGCATTTTTGTAAAAATGTAATTTGCAAAACTATCGCCACGGAAGTTAATCTTTCCAATCTTCACAGATGGCAACGCGACAACTTCAAAAAAAGCCAAAGTATAGTGCGTAAATTCTTTTTTCCATGTCATCTCCCCCCAGGACTGTGTCTTTCAGGACCTTGGAGAGGGAATACTGGAAAATGCACTCCAGGTACCAAACATCATTAGGTTCTTATTTTCAAAAGAGACAGTAATAATGTAATTTCGAGCTGTTGGCTGATGTGTGTAGGGTTACAATGCCACTCTGCTGGCTTATGGCCAGACAGGCTCTGGGAAGAGTTACTCTATGGTGGGCTACAGGCCCAATAAAGGCCTGGTTCCTAAACTGTGTGAGCGACTGTTCGAAGCCAATAAAGAAAACCAGGAGATGAGACAATGCCAGGTATGTACATGTTATGTTTTTGTGGATGTGGACACTTGTTCTAAATGTCCTCATGTTTGACGTACTCACAGGTCTTCTTCAGTATGTTGGAAATCTACAATGAGCAGGTAAAATAAGTCATGGTGTTGCCATGGTAATAATAATCCTCTTTCTTCTTTTCTTTATCTTAGTGAATAACCTTGCTCTTCACCTTCACGTCTCACCAGGTGGTAGACCTGCTGTCTCGTGGTTCTCGTCCTCCTGGGGGGCTCCGTGTCCGTGAGGAGCAGCACAGGGGCTTCTATGTTGAGGGTCTGCGAACAGTTCCTTGCGATAGTGCAGCACAGGTGGCGAGACACCCCACTGTAAAAAAAGAAATAAATAAAAATACTCAAGATGTAATATTCTACAAATGCTGTAGGTGGAGCAGTTGATGGAACAAGGCACCAGAACCAGAACCACAGCCGCCACGCACATGAACGCAAACAGCAGCCGCTCACACATGCTCATTGTGTTACAGCTCAAACAGGTGACGTCCATTCTTATCTCACAAGCCACAAATTACAAGATTCATACTTGTCACTAGCAAAGATTTTTTAATTAGTGAGTTACCAACTGTTGTCTTGGTGACAGAAGCCCCATTTGCTCATTAATTAATGAGCCCTTTGTGAACCTCTTGTGAAGATCTTGTCTAAAGAGAGCGTCACCAAACAGTCCAACATTAACCTGGTGGACCTGGCAGGAAGCGAGCGTCAGAGATCGGCGTCGTCCGAGGCCGACCGTCTCAAAGAGGGCACGGCCATCAACTTGAGCCTCACTACTCTGGGCAATGTCATCAGGTACGCGCGGCCTGCTCTTTCTGTCATCTATTTTTCGACATACTTCTTCTTGCTTGTAGTGCCCTCGCTGACATGGCGGTGGGGAGGAAGGTGGTGCATGTTCCGTACAGAGATTCGGTTCTCACCAAACTGCTGCAGTCTGCTCTGGGGGGAAACAGCCGCACTGTTATGGTGATTACTGACACACCATCACTGTGTTAATACATACTCGTAGGTATGATACATGTTCACGTTATAGATTGCCACACTGAGCCCTGCGGACATCTGCTATGAAGAGTCTCTGTCCACACTACGCTTTGCTGAGAGGTACAATGGAAATATCTTGAAGGAGCTTTTGGGTGCCAGTGATCAACCTTGTTGTTTTAATTTTTTCAACTCAAACATTATTGTGTTTAAGTCTCAAAATACAGTCAAACCAAATATTTGAGTAATGCAGTTACCGTTTTGTTTAGGGCAAAGCACATCCAGAACCGCCCTGTGGTGAACGAGCGCCCCACTGAGCGTCTGGTCAAAGAACTCAAAGCTGAGAATGCCAGGCTGATGCAACGGTTGAGTCGACTTGGCCAGGATGGCCGGAGTGCCAATGATGAAACCAGTAAGCAAGCTGGCCTGTTGACTATATTGTGACAGAATTTCACGAGTGGGGTGATTGTGCGTTTGCACGGATGCTCAGAGGAGATCCGTCAGCTGCTGACACACAATGAGCTCCAGATCAGAACCATTCACACTCTGTGGGAGCAACATCTGCAGGAGGCGCTTCGGGACTGGGAGCAACAATATGCCAACATCACACAGGTACTTGCATGCACACATACACACACGCACACTCACACTTGAAACCCTAATCCTAGTTTTAAACCCTAGTTTGAAACTCTAGTTTGAAACCCTGACCCTAGTTTTAACTGAACTTTAAACTAGTTTGGGTACAAAATGAAATTTCCCCAAGACTTCACACACGTTACACCGACTCCCATTCCTTTTTTAATGTGCATGTGTGCGTGTCAGGAGAGGAGAATGATGCAGATGTATCCTTACATCCTGAACATCAACGAGGACGCTCAGCTGTCCGGTGTAGTTAAGCTGTTCATCCAAGAGGGTCAGTAATATTTTATTTATCACTCTAGCATGGATGCATGAGCAGTATCGATGTCTTTTAGTTTTCACCTATGTGATTCTTTCAGGTGAGTGGGACATTGGCCTCAGTGAAGGCAGCCTCAGATCCATCACCATCAAGGGTTTAGGGTACAGATGATGCTCACACCATGGCTCGCATAAAAGACAACAATCATGTAATACATCGTGCATTTGTGTTGTCAGGATTCAACAGCGCCATCTTGTGTTGAAGAACAACCAGCGGCGTGTAACGCTAACCCCGCTGAAGGGTTCCAAGGTGACCATCAATGGAAAAGTGGTTTCTCAGACCACTGAGCTGCAGCACCTGGTGGGTGTCACCACATACGCTCCCAAACATTTTGTGGACATAACATTTTCATCGGGTTCCATCCAGGACCGACTCATTCTCGGGTCCAACTGCACTTACCTTTATATCGGTTTCCCGTCTGAGAGAGTCGCTAACGACTGGAGTTGCTACGACTATGACTACTTCCTGTCTGAGTTGGCCGCCGCTGAGGGCATCCACCTGGGTGAACCAAAAACACTAACAACTGAAAGCTGTTCCTGATTTTGTATTTCTTTTTTTGAATAAACACTCAGCTAAGGCCATTTATGTTTAGGTGAAAGCAGCTCAGATTCCAGTCAGACAGATCCCAGTTTGCTGGCCGTCTTTTATGACTACATCAAATTGATGCCCCTGGTGGCTGAAGCCAATCAGATGAGCCAGGAACTTAATAAGGTAACAAATAGTTCAAAAAGCAGTTCAGGTAGAATGTAACACGATGCAAGATGACATTTATGAAACTCACATCGATGATGGTCTGCAGGATGTAGAGTTCAAACTGGAGATTAAGAATCTGGTGCTGTCCGACTCAAAAGGACACGACCTGGAGAAAGAGATAGTTTGCAGAGTCACTTCTAAGCACACCAAACAGGTTTCCACAAATCTCTCACATCTCATTACAGCATAATTGGCCAGTATCTATAAAGGTGTTTATTATTTCTTTGATTCTTCCATGATTAGGTATGGATATGGTCCAAGGCAAAATTTGTGAACCGCAAATTCCTGATGGAAGAACTCTACCAGCAACATCAGGAAGAGATAAAAGGCCAACATGTAATTTCAAACATGAATCTCTCAAACTTCTTTCTTTTAGCATATTTCCAAGTAGGACTTGAACCTAATGAAATTCTGCCAGACAGGAGAAGGCCTCTCCATTGCTGGCCTGCCCAGAGACAAAGACCCTTTTTGGGATCCAGTAGAGCCGTTGCTCCTGGGCACTACTCACCTCTGGCTGCAGTCTCTGGCCTTCCGTATTCCCGTGGACGAGCAACTGGAGGTACCGAGGCCGTGGCTCGTCATCATACTGATGACACTAATCATAATGTGTGTGTGTTAGGTGCTTGGGTCCGAAGGTAGTGAGGAGGCCATTCTTCAAGCTAAGCTCGTTCCTTGCACCGCTGACGGATTGTACTGGACAACACACTTGCACGACTTCCACTTCAAATCCTCAATCCAACAATCTCGCAGCCTTCAATTTGTCTTTCCCACTCTACAGGCCTCTGGGCGAAGACGACATCCTCATCGACCCGTCTGAGCTGCTCGGCCGGCGTCTTGACGTCCAGCTGGTTGTGGAGCAATGCTTCGGTTTGCGCTGGATCAGGGAGGCTCGCAGTCGAGGCATTCAGATTGGGTCTGCTTGATGACACACAGATGGAGAAATGATAGATGGCCAGATATGACAAGGCTTCTTTTTGTGTTTGCATGAATTAGTTTCAGTCTTTTGGACAGCGGCGGTCGTCTGTACACGCCGACTGCTTGGCACAACGTCAACCCTGCGCTGCATCACAAAGTACACTTTGCCTCCCTTCGTGTCTCCCAACAGCTACTCGACTACCTTCAGAGCAGCGCTGTTCTTCTGGAGCTTTGGGGGCTTCAAGGTGTGAGCGTGACAAGGCGGCTAAGTCACTCAAGGAAACAAGCAAAAAAAAAAAAGATTTTAGAATTTGTTTTGTACTCAAAAGCTGATTTTTGTAGAACGTTGACATATAACGGCGAAAACTTGTGTTTCTGACAGAGGGCTGTGCAGAATTGGTATCATCTGTGGAAGGCGCTCAAGTGAGCACAGAGGGCATTGTCATCATTGATGAGACTGGGATGGTTAATACTATTGTGAGTTCAATTTTTCATTTGTCTCCACCACCACGGCCTTGCTGAAATCAGCATTGCAAAGCAAACAATGTGTTACCATCACATTGAATGCCTGCCGCAGAATGAATCAGACTTAGTTTGGTATGGAATGGAAAGTGAATTTAATCATACCGGTAAAACCCATTTGCACTTCAAACACGGATTAGGGTTTCAAACGATGGTTTGGGGTTAGCGGGGTTTGGGTTAGGGCTATGGTAAGGGCTGGGCTCGGGTTAAGGCTAGGTTTAGGGCTCAGGGCTATTGTAAGGGTTAGTGTTAGTGAGCGGAATGATAAAAATATAAAGAAACAGAATAACACATGATTCATACTTACAGCATTCACACAATGAATGTAACGTGCAGCCCGCAGATTGCTTAGAGATGAACAGTTCACTGAGGAGACTTCAGAGAGACCTTGAAGAACAGAAAAGAGTCAATAACAACCTCATGAAGGAGAATCAACTTTTAAGAGGACAACTCAACGTGACCAACGGTAACACAATCACACAAATACATCAGTCTGTTTCCACAATGTCACATCTCTCCAGTAGGCGGTGACAGTGGGCGGAGTCGCTCGGTTCGGCCCAGTTGCGACGCAGAGTTTGCCCGCTCATTGAAGCAGTTCTACCACAACATGACTTCAGTCAAGGCTCAGCTGCAGAGTCTGCGCAGACACAGGCCCAGCGTACGTCCACACGCATGCTCCTATGTGGTCACTTTGAGCAGCTGCTTGTTTTCTGCAGGAGTCATGTGACCTGATGGGACTCCGCCTCTTCGTGGACGAGCACAGCGGTCTGCTGAAGGACTTCTCCGAACAGCTGGAACAAAGCGTGTCCGCTCTCAAACAAGACGTCGCCGCAATCGTCCGACGCAAGCGGGAACGATCGGGAACTTGGTCTTGACTCGAGGAAACGTTAAGCACTGAGTGTGAACTATGAGTACAGAATAAAACACAACTCACGTTCAAACTGTGTCTGTAACAATACTTTAGATCACTATTTTATTTAATTTGATACTACGGTGGTCAGAGAAACCCTGTCAGGCATAAATAATAAGAGACGGAAATTTAAGTAATAAATCACAAGTATGAAAGTCTTAAAGTCCATAAAAAAGTTTATTAGACTGCTTGCAAAAGTAGTTAAAGCAGTTGCAAACTGCAAATAAATTAAAACACAAACAGAATTGAGGTTTTTCATTTTTTTACAATATCAAAGTGAATGCCCACCACATTTGCACACATCACTTGCATCACAATATGACATCTGAAAAACAAATGTTTCAGTACCTCACAGCCTCGGATAAATGCAGTTAGGGCTCAGAGAAGAGTTTTTGCTTTTTTTAGTTCATCTGTCCATGTCAGTTAAGTTGTGCTTACTAACAACTTTCAGCGAGACGTCTCATTGCCAAGGTCTGTAAAAACACAGAGGCTTGTTGCAAGTCTTAAACAAGACCAGTGAGAGAGCATTTACAGGCAGGAGAGGCAGAAGGCAAATTTGTTACTGATGAGGATGGAGAATGTTTGTAGTACAAAGTGTGTCGTGTGTGTGTGTTACGTGAAGGGGAAAAAGAGGTTTTTGATAGGAGCACAAAATGCGGATCACACAGGCGAGGTAGGATCACATGGGGGGGGAAAAAAAAAAAAAAAAGAGTCATATTTACATCATGTCGTGAGTCAGACGGGCAAAAGAAACCGACTTCAGCAACTTCAATAATTCAAAGTGTAGTAGTGAAAGCTGTCAACTGCTTGCTCCGTTTTACTGGTGTTAAAAGAAAAGCTTTGTTGCCATATTAACCGTTATATTGGGCTATCTATTTTAAGAGAAAAGAATTAAGATAATTGAGACAATTTGGTTTCCTCCGCTAAGGTATCGGATCGGGACTCGCTCGCGTATCGGCAGATTGTCACAATTAAGTGAATTGGACTTAGGACATCCCTAATTTAGATGGACCTGTATTATTTACTAAGCAGCTGCCTCAGTGCAAAAATCAATCAATCTGATTAATAAAACTCAACAGTTTGAATCTTGTCCACTCCTACACATCCTGTACAGTACAAAAATAGGTGAAGTAACACACAATGAGGTCCACAGGTTCACATTAGGTCCAAGTACAAATGAAGTTTGCCAACAATCAAGTCTGGTACGAGACTTGTTTTTAATGTCATTAAGAAATTAGTGGACAAGCTATTTAGGATTGTTAACAGCAAGAATGTGTGTGTGTGTGTGTGTGTGTGTGTGTGTGTGTAAATCCAGTCTCAACATGTAAAAAGCCTCTTTCACCCTACTTTGAAGTTGTTAGGCGATGGTGCCGTCATTGTCGGCGACTTGACCCTCACTGGCCGTCGATCCGTGAGTAATGAGAGTGGGCGGGGCCTCGGTCACGTCCCTCAGGCTTCCGTGCGTGGATAGCGGGTGGTCGAGGCGTGGCGTGCTGCCGTGGAAACTGCGCTGCTCCACGCCTCTGTAGACCACCGCGTCGCTCCTGGAATGACAGAAGACAGGAGAGCAGTGACGTCACCGGCCGCTTCTATTGCGGCGGCGGACGGCTTCCCGTTTTTGGGCGTACCTATCGTCGCGAGCGCGTCGCAGGCTGCCGTGGTAGCTGACTTTGCTGTGGACGCTGCCGGCTTTGCTCCTGGTGGACGCGGGCTGGGCGGGGTGGCTTTCGAGGGGCTCGTCCAGGTCAGCCAGGTGAGTGGAGGAGGCGTGAGTGGAAGTACCCTAAAAGAGGAGGACAACAATTTGAAAATTTGTCACCATCATACCCCACTGATGAGCCTTAGATTGATATGTACAGTATGGTATTGGTTAAATAAAAAAAAAAAAAAAAAAAAAAAAAAAAAAACCTGAGTGGACGTTCCTCTGGACTTCCTGATGATGGGGGTGTTGGGTTCGCGCAGCAATGACTGGGCCAAGTCGGGCTGCTCTTGTAGCACCTGGCGAGATTCATTCACCCCACTACTGCATGGGGACATTTGGAAGGGTCTTAATATTAGAGATCATAAGCATACAATTCAAAACGGAGGCGCAAACAAGTAGCCCGGCTTACTCTTTGCGTCTGCGGCCATGCAGGAAGCCGGCCCACTCAAAGCAGGTCTTCTTGCTGGCCACCCAGAAAGCAGAGGGGATTCCCACCACTAACATCATCAAGTATTTTATGAGGAACAAGGCCACGGACGGTTGACTGGCCTGCTTCACCTGAGGAGAGAATAAAACAGAGGCCGGGTTGACAATTTAGAAAGAAATAATAGATGCCAAACTTCATCACTGACAATTGTGGACGATTGGAGAGAAGCGCTTCTTGACTCTTTGCAGCCGACACCAGGGGGCAGTATGTTAATTGGTCAACTCATTTGTTTTGTGAAGTTGGATGGAGTCAGATGGAGTAGTCAAATCAAAATTACAAAAAATTCGTATGAAAAAGAAGGAAGGGAGAAACTGGGCGTGCTTTACGCTGCAGGACAATTATATTCCCACATTTCGGTGCAAATTAGTTAATTATGTTAATTGTTAGTAAACTCAACCCTCTACATGCATAAGCAAAAAGTAAATTATAAAAAGTCTACATTTTTCTTTGATACTTCATTTTAAAGGAGGGAAAAAGCTCAGACTTTTGTTAATCATTGCCATTAGAAAAAAAGGAAACTAACTTAATGAAATGATCCCAAAGCAAACATACCACATTCAGACACTTATTGGCAACACCGTGAGATGAAGATCCAGTGACGCGTAAAAACATTGCAATCCCAGCACGTGCGTAACATAAGCACTTGCACCTGCCGCCACCCTTTTCCAATTACCGTGTCCGTCACAAACTGGCTGACACATCACTTCCTGAAAATAATTAGCGCTTGGCGAAGCTCATATCTGCTAACTAGTGGGCGGAAACGAGGTGAAAGTTTGGCATGGATGCTTGACGTCTTCGTACTGATTCCGTTTTGAAAGCCAGTCGCGTCTAAATACACCACTCTTCATAACAACACAAAGACCTTTTAGAGTTGGGGAAGCAGAGCATGACTGAGCAAGCCCAGAGCAAATGCAGCAAGTGTGTGAGTGGGAGTAGAGGAGGATGACGACGATGATGATGAGGAAGAAGAACCAGTGTGGGAACCAGAGGACACACTGAAAGACAAGAGTCAAAGAAAGACAACACACACTGCCGCTGTTGTTGTGAACTTTGGGCTTGAGCGCATTACCCGGTCTAGTGATGCATATTGTCCACTCCTTAAATACCTGCTCATTCAACAGAACACACATGCGCGCGCACAAACAGTCACCCACCTTGTACGGGCACGGGATGTGATAGCGGCGGCAGTTCTCCTCCATCCAGGTGGTCTCCCACACGCCGCGGTAGGCGTGCTCGTACACGTAGCAGCCGATCACGGTCAGCAAGGGCACCAGGTAGAGCACGGAGAAAACCCCCATTCGGATCATGAACTTGACGAGTTTGGTCTGGTTCTCTTTCTCCAGGGGGATCTCCATGCGCACGCGGTTCAGCGCCACGATGCCCACTAAGAGAAGAGAGATGCCCACCTGGCGAGGCGGAGAGAGAAATAAATGGAGGCAGGCCAAAAGTCAAGCATACGCTCGGCCATTTGCCGACCTATCATATTGCTTCACGTATCATTTCGTCCACCCACTAATCTTTTATGACTCTCACCCACTCTCTCATCCTCCCACACACAGACACACACTCATTCATCTCCCGAGCGTACTCACCGCCACGTTGAGGCAGAGCGGTGCCAAAACAAACCACCGCAGGGCGTCTATGTCATAGAGCCCTACGAAGCACACGCCGCTGATTCCGTCGCCTTCGATTTTGTTCAGGGCCAAAAGGGCGACGGTGAGGGCCCCCGGAAGCCCCCAGGCCACAGCGTGGAAGAGGAGCGCTTTCTTTTCGATGGCCTCGCTGCCCCATTTAGGCACGGCTGCCAGGAACCACGTGATCGTTAGGATGACCCACCACAAACTGCCAGCCATGGTGAAGAAGTAGAGGATCATGAAAAACAAGGTGCACGCCTGCAGGATGGGGGAAGGGAAAAACATCAATCGATCAGACCTGAAGAGATCCACAACCGTGGGACTCTTACTATTTGATTCCTACCTTTTTAAATCCACGATTAGTATCATGAGAAATGATCTTTTTTCTTCGCTATGTCATTGTGATTCAAAAATCCTCCACCACTACTCGGGTATTGCTCTATGAAAATCCAAAGAAGAGGAAATGGCCGAGCACGCTCACCTTATTGTGCGAGCCCTGCGTTATAGTTGAAGCTTTGAACTGCGCGTGGTTGACGGAGTTGCACGCCACAGTGTCCTCCAACACGAAGCCCAAAAAGAACACCAGCGACACCATCACGTAACACACAGCGTAGAAGATAATAGGCCGCTCCGGGTACCTGAACCTAATGAGGACAGGGGGAGAAAAAAAAAAAAGATAAATGATGTCAAATTAAGAAAGAACGTGTTATCCTACCCACCTGGTGACATCGATGAGAAAAGTAAGGAAAGTGAACAAGGTTGCAGACAGACAGACAATGGAGGTGACCCCGATGAAGTATCGCGTGAAGGTCACTTCCTGTTGGCTGAAGTACATGGAAGGACAGGGAGCGGAGCAGTCTTTCCTGCCCATGAACGAGTAACCCAGCTCCGGTTCCATCTTTAGCTCTCTGGGGCACCAGAAGCCGTAATCCCGCTGGACGCTCATGGGCGATCGGTCGGTGGGCTCGGAGCCTTTCTGCAGGTCCTCTCGGCGAGGGTACGGCTCGTCACAGTCGGGAAACCTGCAGGTGGGCAAGGCAGACAGATCCAGCATGTTTTTTGGGATGACGTTATTTTTGTTTTAATAACCTGCTGCACTCCATGTCATCTGGCCAGGTGAGTCCAAATATGTCCATTAGTCTCTGACAGTCGTCCTTGGCCCGCCAGCAGAGGGCACGGCACGGCAGGGACACCTGTCCGTACACGACGCACACTGGGGCGTAGAGGGCGCACAGGAACATCCTCAGGTCAGGGCTGCACACCAGGTTTACCACCGGATGGAAAGGCTGTGACGCAGAGACAAAGATGTCACGCACAGGTATGTGCACCCAAGCTTGCATAAAGCACAAACAGGTCTGAATACATTGGTTCTGCAAATGAAACAGGCTGAAGTGTGATCAGACTTAGTATTCTATTTACATTTAGAAGCTCATGAAAAATGTAGAGCAGCACGCCGATAAGCAAACATCTTTATGATGCAGCAAAGGCAGACGGCGCTTGGGGGAGATCGTTGATTGCAGTGGCTTGGACAAACAGCAGCTGCCTTCAGACGACTTTGGCTTCTATTGGCTTGCGACGAGGACCTGACGGAATTTTTTTCAGGCTGATGCCGATATGCAGCAGAAGCAATTTCTGATAACCGATTACTTGGCCGATTAATTTAAAAACAATACAGACTTATTTTTTGGTCTGGTAATTTATATGAATTACAGGCTAAATAAATAAATAAATAAATAAATGAATGTTGTATGGGAGAGGGGTGCGGGGATGTTATCTTTACATCGTGTCATGTGTTATTGTGTGTGTGTAAAAAAAAAGCAAAATCCTGAAAAAATAAAAAATCTGACGATTTTTGCCAAATTTAAAGGACCTAAAAGCAATAGCTCGCCATTGATCGGTCAGGCCCGACATGGAACTGTGAGCGAGATCAATTTGAGGTTGCGTTCAAGGTGCCATGAATCGGTGAACAAAACAGAACGCCTGCTGGGATGCAACACTGCTGTGTGTATAAAGTATATTTGATAAAAACAGTGCACTTCCATTGACCGACAACAAAAGCGCCCGCCCGCGCTTCCAGGGTACAAGTGCGCTCGTGCAAAGACTCATCCATGTGTGATTGTGAACGTCTTTTGTGCGTGTTTGTTTGCGCACTCAGGCTTTGTGTGTATGTTTTGATCGTTCTCAATTGCCGTGTTCCAGATCTGCACATGTTCCACCAGTAAATGGGTGCAGCGGTGCGTGATCGGCGTGACATAGTTTTTGGGCTCATGCAACACGACTGCGTGTGGGCACGACTGCGCTCATCTTCACTTAATAATTTACACGTCTGCAATCCTTGAGCATGTACACGACGTGTTGTAGGAACATACGGAACCTTAAGCGCACGAGTTTTCAGACAAGGTTGAATTGGACAAGATTTCAATGCAATACAACATATGACATCTATGAGGTCTGTACTTTGCTCAGGCAAGAACAAGTTGGAAACGTTCAAAACAGTACACACTTGTGAAAATCAACTCAACTGTTAATTTTTGTTTCCTAGCATATGATGCAAATTATTTTCACTGAGATGTATCCAAGCCCGTCTGTCCGTGTATGTCGACGTTGGGCCTCAGGCAACACTTAACGGCTCGTACATCAGTGCGTTTTACTGGCTGAAGGGAGAGGACCTTTGTTCATCTCTGCTCATCTTAACTCAAGCAGTGACAATGTGTGTGACTTCCATTTTGTGTGTCCTCATTCTGCCCGTTTTGTATCACGGCTCTCGAAACGGGATTGCAGTCTGTCGGGCCGTGTTGTGCGGCCTCCAAGTGCGCAAGGATTGCGTGCATACACAGGTCAATGCTTGAAGCGGAAAGTGGAAGCAATTTGGGGTGGGGCTCCACTAAAAAATGAATTGTCAGACATTTTGACGCAAGCTGCTGATGGAAGAACCGAGAATGTAAAAGACATAAAATCCCTTAAACGTAGCCTGAGGGAGAGTACGTGATGAAAAGATGAGGAAGGGGATAGCGAGAAAAGGATCACATAAATCTATTCCGGCAGCCTCCTTTGATCCAAGCTTCTAAACTGCTTGTCTGTTTCTGCCCTCCCGTATCAAAGTGCGAACATGACTGAAATTAAACTGGAACTCAAAATGGGCCTCTATTTTATGTTCGTGTCAATATTTTGGATCAATTTAGTGTTTCCTATTAGAAGTACGACACAAGGAGGTGAAAGATGAATACATTTGCATATTTATTAGGTTCTAGCCGACGAGCTGTCCAACAGTATTTTTAGTAGCACTTGACTGGACAATGAACATTAGTCGCTTACCACTTAGTCACTGCTCCATTAAATCAAAGAGGTACGTATAATAATAATGTTATCAGTAAAACCAAGAGCGATACGTCATTTCCTAATTTTGTGCTTGTATCAGACGGTGAATTATAGATAAAGCTAATCAATGAATTAGGAAGAATAAAGCAATAGAAACAAAGTGTGTGTGTGTGTGTGTGGGTGGGTGAGGGGCAAGTGTGAGCGTTTAGAATGAGAAGCAGTTTTTTTTTTTTGACACAGAGCAAAATGAGAAAAAGCCCCTGACTGCTTCAATTCCTGTTCAATGGAAGGATTACGTTCCTTTTTCTTTACTCCTGCGCTCCACAATATTCAGGGGGAGGAACCCGCAGAGGAAGGAAAAAAACAACCTAAAAATGAAAAGAAAGAAAGCCAGGGAATGACATGGGCACATAATTAAAAGTCGAATAGCGAAATCCAGGGGAGAGATGCCAGTTAAGTGATTAGAAGTGCAGTGAAAAAAATGCCAGCAGCTATTTTCCGCTAACACAAACACACTGCTTTATTTTCCCCGCTTGTCAATATTTTGAAGCACCTTCTACTAACATCATCTCCACGGCAGCGAGAAGAGGAATGCTGTATAGACTCAAAACAAGAGATCTTATGAGTTGTTTCACATTTATGTACTTGAACAGTTTGTTCAGCCCGAGGGACTATTATTGGGACTAAGTGCGCGATGAGGAGTTGTTGTCGAAAATTCAATCTGTCAGCACAGTACAAACGCAAGCACACAAGTCAAGTGTAAAAAAGAAAAGAAACGACGAAGGAGGGATCAGGGAGAAGGGCCGAGTGACAAAACAGGCAAAAAAAAGGAAACTAAAGTGGGCTGGGGAAGAAAAGTGGTGGTTTCCCAGTGGATTAGGGAGTCAAATGGATTGGAAAAGGTGTTCAGAGTGTGAGAATGATATACACACACATTTTCTAAAAGCTGCCGGCAGCTTGGTGGTGCGGCCAAATCAAGAAGACAGACGATTGGTTTGAAGCCCTCAAAGAAACAAATCCTGATTTGGCAGCAAAATAAAAATGTCTATCTGATCATTTTATCTGCGGAGAAGAAGCTTCAGTTTTTGCTCAAGTGTTTATGTTGTGCATTTGTCCATGTTAAGAGCCATTGATTGAATTTTGTGAAGAGCCATTTAAACGTTAGTTTGGGGAATTTGAAATGTAAACCCTTAAAGGCACATATTCAAATGACTAAATGCAAAGTGCATATTTTGGAGGAGAATGTGAGCTTTTTGCTGCTAAACCTCAGCAGAGACCATCTGGACCCCCCCCCCCCCTTTTTTTTTTTTAAACAAGTCAGGGACTCACACTGAGTGGGGCGAGAAATCTGTCAGTGGGGCCCTGCGGCCCGGCCCAAATGGTCTCAGAACACACCTCACTTTGCATCGCTGCATCATTCTGGATGACGGTTCACTTGCTTTTAGCGCCTTGGCACTCCTTTTGGGAGGGATTCAAAAAAACTTGGCTTCACCTCACTTTTCCCCAACATTTCAGATATTTTTCTTCTTACCTAACAATTTTGCACATCGTTAACGTATCAGTGCATGACAATTATGACAGACTGAATTATTCCATTTGACGTGTAACAATTGCGGCCTCTTGGGTCTACCGCAATATTTATCTAGGCCTCACGTGGTTAATCAGGGACTAAAAATTACAAGATACTCAAAGTTGCCTTCTCAATGACTGTCTGTAGACACGATGCCGACTGAGAACAGACAAACTGAGGCTGTCGGGATTCTTGCCGCACTAATCACTGAAAAGAGAGTTAGCAAAGAAGCAGCCTCCTCTCGCACTGTCTGCTTTTCATTCATTTGTTCCCTTATCCGTGTCTATCCAGCCTTCAGTAAGGGGGACCGGACAAAGCTGATAATGGCATTCCCCCTCACGTTCATTTTCCCTCCTCCTCCTCTGGTACCATCTTTTTTCTCTCTCTCTTTATTCATCTCGTCTTTTGCTTGCCTCCCATTTACCCCTGCAATTATTCTAGCTCGGCACTTATCCACGTCCTTCACATGTCTCTTTCATTAACTTTGCCTCTCTGTTTGGTGGAATTACAAATATTGCTTTAAGGTCTTTATGTAGCAGGCTCAATCATTTTGTATGGCGGCAAATGTCACATTGGTGGAAATGACATTGCAGGTCTTCCAACTTGTATTCTTACTGTTTACATCAACTGAAATTGTTCAAATTATGACTCTGGTTCCCCTCATGTGAGCATTTCATTTCATTTGGGCATGCAGTCATTATCCGCTTCCTTTCCGCTCCCCTCCCTGCATGTGTGCCTTCTTCCATTCCTGCCCTTCCTTCTCTGCCTATTTAACTGCCATGGCAACAGGTGATGTGGCAGCTCCAGCAGGCCCTTGTGTCTTGGAGGATAAGGGGGGGAAGGACGAACATGCGCACAGCCCCGAAGATGTAGTAGAGCAGTGACGTTGAAAATGGAGATGAATGTGTTAGCGCCCACGCACATCCCGCCACAATACAAGTTGCCTCAGTGAGCCCATCTGCTGATAAATCGACATTTTGTCTTTGGGAGAGGAAGACAGAAAGTGTTGAGTGGCATTACCAGTTGGACTAATTTTTTTGCTAACATTTATTTGGAAATCCAATCATTTGATTATTTTGTAAAGCTGGCTTGTATTAAGGGCTGTTGTTGCAGACTTTTTTTTTTTTTTTTTTTAAAAACAATATTCAGTTCCTTTTAGATATTGATTTTGAGCGTGTGACTATTACTATACTATGGAGGAAATATTTTAGGGGTGGTATGATCTTAAAATATTTTTTTCATAAAAATCCAATTTCCAATTGAAATGGATGTGATGAAAACAAATGATAATTTTCGTACCCTCCCTTGTGGAATTTTGTTTATTTCTTCTGACCACAAAAAGCTTTCAAACTTAGTTTTTTTGCAAGCATCAATTTTCATTTTTGTCATACTGAAAACAATGTAAAAATATTTCCGCTCAAAAAAAAAAGTCCAAGATTAAATAGCGCGGCTCCAGGGAAGTATTATGGAGCACGTCCCAAGATGCAGAACTCAATTCCAGTTGCCTTTTGTTGGCTGACTGGTTTTGTGTGAGAAAATGACAGAGTGGATGCTAGTTTGAGTCTGGGCTTACCTGTAAGGGTTAAACATCTCTCACCAGTGCACCCACTGGCACGCATGCACAGCCACACTCACAGTTATTTTCCAGTCCGGGTCACGGGTTCAGAATAAGTCCATAAGACATGGATAAGCTATATTTATGTGTTTAACCAAAGCTGAACATTGCAGGACTGCACTTACAGTAGATTCAAGCAGACAACAGCACAGAAGCCATTAAGGATCAAAGCATACAGATTTTGCTCCAAAATATGATAACTGGTCATCATAATAAGTGTATAATGAGCACAACCAGTAACAGTGGCAGCAAGGCACTCAATTTAAAGAATTTATTCCAATGTAATTGGATTCAAATAACAGTTATGTTTTATGGAGGAACGGCTATTAAATCGGAATGATAGGAATTTCCCAATCCCTCAGGGAAACTATGCACATTTATAAATGTAACATGAGATACTGGCTAGTTGAAATTGTTGGTATCCTCTTGCGCAAGGTATGTGTCAGAGTAATGCTTGTACGTACAGTATGCGAGATTCCAGAAAGTCCACACACACATTGCAAAGCAGTAATTGACAGCGACCCGGCGAGCGGCGGAACGGTGTTCCAGCCGTGAAAAAGCTCAACAATGCGTCCCTAAATCTCGCTTAACTTGCCATTGTGGAGCCGGATAAGCGGCAGTGGCAGCTATGCCGATGGGAACAGTCTGCCAAAAAAGCAGCACCAGGCAGCGCCTTTGTTCCACGCATAAATAAATGATTGCTTCATTTGGGCTGGCAGCTTCAATAGACTCTGTGAGAATGAGCATGATAATCAAGAGTTCAACGGGAATAAACAGGAACATTTAAACGAGATGAGGACCTGTCTGTCCCTGCCTCGGTGAATAGCACGCCTCTTCAGATGTACCCGGCGCGCACACACACCACAAGAAAACGACTCACACTTTTTTTTCTCCAGCTCGATTCTTTGGCACACAATGGGATAAAAGACACACCAGACCACACTTCAGCACAACAAGTCGTGAACTCTCTCACACAAGCTCTCTGTCTATTGCGGGGACCTCGTGGCCCCGGGGTGGCCCTTCTTAAGCCCAGCAAGTTGGATTTTGAAGGACAGGCTCCACGCTGGGGGAAAGACAAACAGCGGAGACAGTAGGCCTTGGAAAAACTTTACACAACCTGTCACTCTGCCACCGTTTTCTCCTTAAATTCACTTTCGGGTCCAACGTTGTCCTTTTCCCCTTACAAATCTTTTCAGACTTTTGTAATACTTCAACAACGGACGCTTTTCTATTCAGCGACAGCGCACACTCACAGAATACCTTAGTTTGTGCTATAAACCGGAAATAAATATTTGATTTTCTAAATTGCTCAAAGTATTACTTTGAGAAAAATCTGATCCCTTGAGCTCTTTTGTCTTACGTAGGCGGAGTTAATGGTCATGGGTGGTCCTGTGGGATCAGAAAAGCACTGAAGTGTCTTTTAACACTCATTTACTGCACAACTAACCCCTTGTCAATCATCTATTTGTATCTTTTTTATATATACATATAGTTAGGTAGTTATATATTATAGTTGGGTTGAGAACTGTCAATTTAAAGTGCAATGCAACGAGCACCTGCTCAGTTCAATTGTCCTAATGGGGCATCATATTCTTTCAAACCACATTAGCATGCCATTATTGTCAAATGGATACTTGTGCATAATGGAAGCAGAAACCACCTCAAGGAAAGGATGTCTGTCTGCAGAGGCATACAATGAGGTGTCAAGATTGGATTTCTATTAAAAAATGAAACTTGGGAGAACATAATTTCTTAGTATGTGTCAGTATTTCCGAGTGCTAACAAGTTCTCGTATAAAGACAGGATAAAGACCTTTTGTTAAAGCTCCATTAGAGTGACCTAACAACTACGACATGAAAGTAGGGAATTAGTTTCATAATGTATGCTCAGAAAGGACTGCATTTTACTTTCATTCACAGCTACTCCGCTATCCATGTTGCACCAAACCAAAGTGCAGGACAAACCCAATGCATTTGATAACAACCACCAAATAAAAGGTTAAAAGCAGCTACCCTAATTAAGCATTGTTTGTAAAATCAAAAATCATTTTTTATATTTATGGTAAAAATAAAAACACCAGTATGTAGAAGCTTTTTGTTTCATCATACTTTTGGGGTGGCGACAAAAAAATATTTCAATTTAAGAAATAATCCAAATATCACAGACTACCCATGAAACACTACTTTCTGCACGAATCAGACAAAACTAAATGAAACACAATCCATCTAAATCTCCAGCGTACAAAGTACACGGCCTTGTAATATTGTCCCAACCTACGGCCCATCTACTGGGGACCATAAAATACCATGGCAGATGGACGGATTGACCGTGGTGACGTCTTCCCAAAGACAGAATTTCCCCATTTGCACAGCCAGCCGCCATTACAGAGGCACTTAGCTTAAAGTCTCTCACACCCTTTAGCTCAGGTTTTAAGACTATTGTGGCAGATTGGCTGGTAAAAATCAATGTCGTCATTGTGGAAGTGAGCAAGAGATTAGCAGCTAGTTAGCAGTAGTGAAGGACGGCAGCTGGCACCATTAACCTCCCCGCCTCTCACACTTACACACACGCACACAGGAAATACAGTTAGGTCGTCAGTGAATCACAAAAGCGCTGCTCTGCAAAACAAGTTGCATGAATGCTAAATGATCTATTTCAACACTGTAAGGATTTAATATGTATTGTTTACAATTCATGCACTGAATAGTTGTGGTGAAATTATTGGACATTATCGAAACATGGTAGGAGAATAACGTGACATACTGTTATTTTTACCAGGAGGTGAACGTACAAGCATGGCACGGCGGCACAAAAATAATCCATCATCGCATCCACAAAGTGACTGCCATCAGTCGCCTCAATTCCGAAAAAAAAAAAAAAAATGACTTTGCGAATCAGGCTCTTAAATTCCTTGCCATTTTTACCACATGAATTCACGACAATACATAGTGACAAAGCATTGTCCTGCAGTTGTTTACGCACACGCTGTAGTTCAACAAAACAGGAGTCCAATAACACAAGGTCACCGCAAATCAAAATCAAGTCGAGCCAAACCATTCTGAGCCATGTTAAATGGGTGTTTGTTAACACAACACATTAGCTGTTGTGTTGCTCGGATTGGCGTTACTGAATTTCTCCCAGTAGGACTACTCGAGCCTCTGGTCTGAACAGAGGAATGCTCGCAGGGTTCAAGTTCCGCCTCGGCCATTTCCAGAGCGCCGTCTTTCTATGGCTGGAGGGCCACGCAGAGTGTCTGTTACAAAGATACGTCGTCTCGTCATGTGGGTCAAAGGGAGTTCATTAACAGATGCTCCTCACAGACTTCAGTCAGCCATGTTTGGACATGCCATTGGGGAATTAGCCAGGCTGTGTTAATTTACTGAGTGAAGTCTTTGACAAAGTGAACAAACAACGCATGAAATACAGCAGTACGCAATACCGAGGACTCCAGATTGAGTGACCTCCTCAACCTCAACTGAAGCCAGCAGGACCAACATGAAGACTCGAACACTAATACAGTCTCTAGTCTCAAAAGATTTTTTTTTTTTTTTTTTTGTAAACAAATCCTTCCTGCACAAACAGTCATTAGTCACTATTAATCAGCCACACCTCCATCTACACCTTTCGTCTCCGGGGACTAACAAAGAAATAAGAAAAGGGGGCGTAATATGATATCGATGGATCGTGCGTCTATGATTGCACGCAGAGTCTCAGCTCTCACAACACCAAACATTTGGTTAGTTACGTGACCGTCCTCAATGCAAGAAGAACCATTAGTTTTTGGTGACTGCACGCATTCATCCGTGTGTGTCTCCGGCGAGGGTAACATGTAGCTGGAAGACACAAGCGTAACATGACGAGGGCAGATCAGATGCTCTTAACGCTTTGATATCCAATGCCTGACTACAAGTACCTGTACAGCGTGTGCACCTTCCATGTATCCTGTTGCAGACATTGTGCTAACTGTTTCAGTGTGGGGAAACATGCTAAAACGCAATCTGGTAGCAAAGGGTCTTATTTGAAAAGCCATTTTTTAAAATTTGAGTATACGTGGGTATTCTTAACCAACGAAGCGTTATGGAATTTTTTTCTTGGCATGAACCTTCAATGTGAACATTTTTTTTTTTCCAGACATAAACAAATTTGTAATCATTTTAAATATGCTTTTTAATATCTGCAATTGCAGTCTCCAAAATTAAGTTGTCATAAAAAAGATGGCCTACACTGTTTATCCACAATTTGTAGTTGAATTTAGTCCAGGTTAAAAAGCATTTACCTTATTGTCTAAATGAAGTCAAGTGATCCGAATTCATTTTTTTTAATTATTATTATTATTTCATTTTTTAATGTGATAAGAAATGAAAACCAGTGATAACATTTCATGAGTAATTTGGGCAATTATTCATGATACTTTATATGTGCACACATTTTTAAGAATACACAATTCCTACTAAATTTGGACGATTTGTCCAGACAGACACACTTCTTTGCAGGACTGTGTGCAACATATATTTTCTAATGCTACTGTTGTAGTCAGCAATGTAACAACGATCTGTACGGATAAATCCTCAGCCTTTTCTGGCTGTGCAAAGCATCTTTGTTTTCTCTATGTATGAATGGTGGCTGATTTAATAACATTTTCAGAGGACATTACAATGCTTCATGACACAGATCAATACAGAGATGAAAACCAAACACGGCCGTTCCGGGCGAACCCACCAATTTGTCGACTATGAATTGGTTGTGGCTGCATTGTTGAGTCGACCCCCCCCCCCACACACACTCTCCCAAACACATGCGTAATCACATTTGAGCTCTTGAGCTCTTTTGTTTCCCTTTCGCAGGTGCGTAACCCGACAACGTGCAACATTGCAAGCTGTTGCTTTACAGTTTTCAACAAACCTGCTCATATGCTGTAATTACACCCGCCGCCCCCCGAATACCCTGCGGCGGCTATCCAATTTCACACAAGCATACAATGCACGTACGTACCTCCATGGCGAGCGCGGCTGTCTGCTGGTCGTAGTGGTTGAGCAAGTTGGGCATGAAGGTGGCGTTGTAAGGCAGATCCTGGCACATTCGCAGTTTGATGGGCTCACAGCTGAACTCATTGTGGCTCTCGATGACCTCCATGTGTATGGTCCCCGCCGGAGGAGCCACGAATAAGAGGAGCAGGAAAAGTGGGATAGGGAAACGGGGAAAACAGGCAGTCTGTCTGCAGGACATGGGTGACGTCTTGTGGTCTGGGATACATTCTTTTTGAAATGATTCCTGCATCGTTATACAGCAGAGAGGCCAGACTATCATCAACTATCGCCTTGAGCGTCGCTGATAATTGGTTTAAGGCTTCTTCGCATTGGAGGCAACCAAGTCCACACTCGGTGGGGATTTAAAAAGCAGAATCCCACCTCTTAATAAGAGGCACATTATGGAGGAAGATGGAGGCCCCACTGATTGGCGCACCAAGACAAAGCAGCAGGAAAGAAGCCGCCTCTTGTTCTTCACTATTTACTTTCCAGCCTTCAGACTGCGCCGACGCTTGCTACTGGCTTGCAGAGCATCTTGCGGCATTCTCCACCTCCTGGTTTATTCCATGGTGACAGCGAGGGAGAGAAAACAGCTCCTCAGGGTTCTCAGTGCCTCTTTTGTCTGGTCACCCTCGCCTCCAGCAAAACCTCAACAAAACACACAAGGCCGTGATATCCATTGCTTCCTCCTCCTCCACCTTGGAATTATTTTTCTCTATCTTCAAGGTCTCTCGCATTCTGGCTTCTTCAAGCAGGTTCTGCAGGTTTAGAAGCGCGCACACACATGCACACACAATTAGAGGAAGGCTCAATGATCAAACAAGCTGAATGGGCTTTGTGTCAGGTTGCAGTGTCCTTGTCAATATCAGGGCTGAACAAGTAATCAAATTCAAATCGACATTGCAATGTAGAAGAATGCAATTTTTAAATGACAAAGGCTGCAATCGGGGAAAAAAAATCTTCATGTATATAGGATTCATATTTATGTATATTGCATTTATTCTAAAATTGGTGCTTGAGTGCAGTCCATGTGCTTTTATAACATTGTTTCATAAAACATGAAAAGATAAAGGGATAAAGTATGGCTCTGTTTGCATTATTGTTGAAGCCCAATTTATGGACTCATTGATTTACGTTATGTTTGTGACTGCAGAATATATCGAAAATATAGTCATCGTGAAATGGGATGCATCATAATTTATTGAATGGTTAAAAAAAATCATGGGAAGAGGAACGTGCAAAAAATAATCACTTATTAAACCGTAATGAGATTTTTTGCCCCCAAATCAATAATATACAAACACCGATTTAGAACACAAAATGAAATCTAGCAGGTTTCGTGTAATTCCCTTCACAGGCTTTCATGTTTGAGGTTGGCCAGGCGACACTACGGCTCGCTTTGAAACATTTAATTTTTAATTTTAGCAATGCCATAATTCTGCAACGCTTACCGTGTTGTTAATTAGAGGGCACCAGCGCCAAGCAGGCTTCCGTAGACCTTCATGCGCGAACCAACTTGTCCAGATAGTTAGCTACCTTTATGCTAATGACAAGAACACCTTTGCAAAAGCGCTACCCGTCCTGCTCGTACCTACGCTAACATTCAATCGCTCAACGTGACTTGTTCGAAAAGGCGAACGATCGCACTCGGTTCCTGGATGGTTTGACGAGCCATGCACGCTCTCCGTGTGCAAGCACATCAATCATAAGAGGGTGGCTGTCGCGTGAACGTGTCATCGTCGCGCATAAAACCATTTCAAAAGGCGTTTGCGAAGTCAAAGTTGACGGAAATAAATTGATACCAGACGCACTTTACCTGGCAATGGCGGGGTTAAGAAAGCGGTCCGGGTGTTCCAGTGAATCTGTTCACTGCGGCGCTCCAGTCGTTGTCCGCCGCTGTTTGCCTGCCTGGCTGCAGCGCGTGCAGCGAGTGCGCGCAATCAACGTGTGCGCGCACGCCCCCCACTGTAGTGGACACAAGCCGAGAGGTCGACTGGACTAATAGGTTTTTGCGCATCATTCGTTGATGACTATTTTGTTTAATCAATATTCAGTATGGTGGAGTGTTACAGTGGCAGACCGTCAGGGTCAGCAAAGACTAAAGGCTAAAAGAAAAAAGTTACAACCTAAAATCTAATATTTGTTGCATCTCCAAGAGTCTATATGCTCCAAACTGTAGCTTTCATCTTGCACTGCAGGAAGGGAAAGAGATTTACATCAACATGCAATGCTTTCATTCTACACATCGATTATCTAATATGTTTATATGTGATTATCGTGATAGTGCACAAAAAGCACAGGGTTCTATGACAAGACAAGCATTGGTGGGGGAAAACTGAATCAAAAAATATTTTTTATTGAAATGGTCCAACAGGGGCTGTCTCTGGATTGGAATGGACAATGCTAATTTCTTTGTGCAAATAAAAAAAATGTTGAAATATTCCTCGTAGCCTGTCAACAACTTGAAATGAACATAAGCTCAGCGGCGCAAATCAATTTCAAAATTAATGTACCACGTTCACAAATGTTTGCCCACTACTCAAGTAAATGCATATTTAAAAAAAAAAAACGTTTCAAACACATGCACAGTTTCAGGAGCTCAAGATTCTGGATAAATATTTACAGGGCATCGGTCATTTGTCCCGACAGTACAAGGAGCAGAGAAAGCTCGATGTGGTGACCTCAAAGTGAGCCTGCCTGATGGCACGGGCCTCAAAGACTGGTCACTGAGTGATTGTATCAGGCAGCACAATGTCAATATTTATCCCTTGCGGAGTCAGGATTAGGGCTGCGTGCTATGATTCCCTTCCGCACGATTGAGCACAGCACTAGATTAACTGTTTGGCGGCTCTGATGTGATCCTCTCTGTCACTGGGATGTGTGCATACGTGTGTGTTTATGTGTGTGTGTGGTCCGTGAATGCTAAGACTGTTGGCCCACATACTGGTCGAACCATTTAATGTAGAAAAGTAATGTTCAGTGAGGCCTCACACGCACTCAACATCATTGACACTGTATGTGCTCATGCACAAATTCAACTAGATCTTTGCAGGCTAAACATAAAGAACATCTTTTTACTTGTTCACTCTGGGGATTGGCAATATACAATAATACGTAACAATAAAACCTAATATCTATCAATTGTGAATTGCTAATAAAAATTGGCAAAATGAAATGCACTATGAGGCTTCACACAGAAGAGGCGCTGTTGATTAAGGCTTGCCAGTCAACACTCTTATACTCACAAAAATCAATTAAGTGATGGAAAATGTTTTGTTATCTTATTATTCAAATTGTCAACAAAATAAAATCTCTGAGGAACAGGCCTCTGTCTTTCTGTGTTTTTCCTTCTAAACAGATCTAAGAATAAATTGTGAATAACAACAAAAGGCTCTGTTTAACCAAAACCAATAAATGCAATTAAATAGGTCCAAGTAATTTTACAAATTAATATTGTGTTAGTCTGGTAATCAGTATAAACAATATACTGTATTACAAAAACAATGTGACTTAGGTTTGAAGGTTGGTTCAGAATATTCACCAAAATGAATCTGTTACATGTCAAATGGTTAACAAAGCTGATAGAAAAATGTCATCAAGATGAATAAAAATGTACAACAGTTTCCTTCATATTGAACAACAGTTTGAGCATGAAATGATATTGAGAAGACAAAGCAAACTTACTACACATAAAAACTGCCCTTGTGTAAATATAGAAATACTGCGTATCAAAGACTTTCAATGTATTTCCTCTTGGTTCTCTCCAACAAAATCAATCAGCCTGCTCATCTCAAAACTACTTCAAGATTTACAAATGTGAACCAATGGAGTGTTGGTACTTGCAGTATTTTGTTCCATCAGGCATCAGGGTTGACATTTGGGCCAATCAAGCGTGTGCTGTGTGGCGAGCGCTCCACCCCTTCCTCCATCTGTGCGAGAGGAACAATGAGGAACTTGAATGTGTGAAAAAAAAAAAAAATGCACAGGACTTTACAGCTCTCCAGCATCACCGCTCACACACAAGTACACACATGCACACACCTGTTCTTTGTAGTAGGTCTTTCCACAGGCCAGCAGCCCCCTGAGAGTCAGTCCTACGATAAAGCACCATACAGACAGGCCACACTCCGCTGCTGCCAACACAGCACTGGTGAACCATATCGCCAGGGTGGTGTCCTAAGATGAACAGCATATAATAATAATAATAATAATAATTAGCAGGGGCTAATCATTGTACATTGAAAGGAGAGTTGAGACTTACATAAATGCGCGTGGTGTCAAATGGGCATTGTGCGCTCACGGGAGAGCGAGCATTGGCGGGCACCACCGTTGTGTTACACCCTCGCATCAGACCCTGACCGTTATGAGCGACCGTCACAGTGATGGCCAAGAGGAGGCCGGCGCAGCACGCCGCTGAGAGCAGGGCGTTCAGGAATGAGGCTAGCAGAAGTCCAATGTGCTGGGAACATCCAAAGACAACATGTTAAATGTGATCAAGGGTAGCAAAAAAAAATGAAAGCTGCGATTCCAGGTACAGTAAAAGTCTTACCAGCTTGAAGATACGAAGGTTCCTTGACACCACAATGGCGATGATCCCTGTGGCAATGCTCTGAAACATGAGTCATAAACAAAAACATTGGTTAGGTAAATAAACTTGCCTTTTATTACAGTTTCACATGAGATGCATTATCTTTGAATACCGTTGGTAATTGTGCCATCATGATTACTTTCTGTTCAATGTGGCAGCACAATGTAAAGGAGAACATTGAATATATTGTGGAAACAACTGATAATAAACAAATTCGGTCTTGTTTTTCCCACTTCAGTAAAAGTACTGGAGCAAATGTTCGACTCGCGTACATCGTTTTTGAAACAGCGCAAGAATGAATACTTGACCTCACCAGCAGACCCGAGGTGACAGAAATTATGTTAGCTGCTGTGTATTCGGTGGTAATTTCTTGGCTGGGTTTGGAAATGTGTCGCAGGACACTGCCATGGACGATAGCGCCAAGGATGAAGTTAATGTGGCCCACCAGGATGAGTGCCAAGCCCTTTTGCATCAATCTCCCCGGCCCCTTTTCCTTATCTGCAAATACAATACATGCAAGGAATTACAAAAAAAGATCATATTATCTTTCAACATGCATAGGTAGAGATGAAAATTAATACAATTGAAATGGTCAATATAAAAATATGACTTTTACATTACTTTATTGTTGTAGTTTTGTAATAGGCAACTGAAGAACTGTACTTCTAAGGGTAAAAATAGTTATGCAGTGTTCAATACATATAGAAACAAACAATCCCCAACAAATACATGAATTAGATTTGAAGTTATGAGTGACTCACTTACAGCATGAACCTCTTTGAAAGTAGGCCAATTATGTTACATCAATCCACATAATTCTGCATTAGAAGTGAGTGCTAATGAGATGTGAAGGTTTCACCACAGTGAAGCGCATTTGTTTTTACAGCCTTTGTCGTTTCACTGACTCCCCGAGGGGCAACGACCTTTTTTTCATCGGGGGACTTGTCTGAGCATGAATGTGCCTTTGAGTACTTACTGTAATAGGTAGAATGATCGGATTTATATAAACACCCCATGAATTAGGTAGATTAAATCATGTAACGTCCTTTCATTCACTGACATTGTTATTTCCATGCAGAAGGCCTGGGCATCAACAACGCGGGCAAAACCAATCGAAAGCGTCAAAAACCATATGACATGATCAACTTTACAATAACTCACCAAAAGTACACATTTTCTTCTCGGCCAGGTGTGTTGCTTTGAATATAAAATCGACGTAATAGTAATGACGCCCGTAGTTTACGAGCAACTTTTCCCACCAGCTTCCCACTGTTAGTGCTGGGTCCACTTCCGGATTGACGTCACAGCCCACCTGACGCTTACCTGCCGAAAATGAATTTACTGGACAACAGCATAACATTATCATAACGTGGTAAAAACTGAACTCAGGATTATAATCTTTCGAGGTAGACTTCAGTTTCAGTTCGAAAATTCTAAATTATACATATATATCCTCAAAATGTGATGCGACTGTACTATTGCACCAAATATTAACAAATCAAGAAGGTTTTCACACATTTATTCAAAAGCAGTCGTGATTTGTACATTCTATCAAAATGCACTTAGAAAATACAGTGACATTCTTGTCATAAACAAAACCCAAATATAACCTTTGGAGAGAAAAAAAATGTTTACATCATCAATACACACTGAGAAATATTACTTGTAGTAACATGAATACAAGTACTCACGAATTACTTGTTTTTCTCCAATTATGTGTTTATGAACGGGCTCATCAAATTGAGCACTTGCACCTACAATGGAATCTCTGAAAGCCAATAATATATAATGGCCGAACTGTTTGGAATTCAACCAACAATTTCTGAGGAATATGCAACACTTGGGAGTTGGATTTATCATGAGACTTCAGCTCAGTAAAATCTTAAGGGCCATCCATCTCCATGAGTAAAGCATTTTTCCATTTCTTTTGGGGGGGGGGGGGGGGGGGGGGTCATTTTGAATTTTGAGTTGATGTCATCACATAAGTGTACCACTGGTGACTGAAGACTTTTGTGCGATGTTGAAAAGTGCTTTGCCTATCTGTGTTCTGCTCGTACAGAACCATATTGCTAACGATAAAAGTAGATCGGAATGTACACTGGAAAGTAACTATCTAAGCAACATCTACTGACTCAAATATAGACTCTCATGTGCAAAATATCCCCGTGCTTGGTTTTTCAGTACAGTCTGCGGTCTTGTTCAATCAGTTCACTATGGCTAATTCAACAAGAACAGGATTTTTATAAAAATAACACAATGCACATTTTGTGTGACTACATTCAGTTCATTACAGTTTTGTTTCAACATTATTGTGCAATTGGCTCTGCAACATAATTTATAACCGATTGTGTGTGTGTGTGTGTGTGAGGGGGGGTTGTTGAGATCATTAATACTGTTTTCTGTGTTCTTGATTCCTGTCATGAGACTGTGCAGAGATACAAAGTGCAAGGCACATTGTCAAAAAAAAACAAAAAAAACATCTGGGGCAACAAAGGGATCAAATTCTCATTCAACTCAAGTGGCTCTGCCATGAAATGAAAATATGGGCAAAAGTTTTCCAAGTGGCTCAGATACCTACCATGATGGTGTGAAAGCATACTATGAAAAAGAGGAACACACGTCACACACACAATGCAACATAAATAAAAAGCGTGAAACTCTCTCCTGAAAACGGCTGTATGTTAAGGAAAAGGCTTTTGAAACATCCGTATATGGCATCAGTGTAAAAGGCACAGCCAATAAGTACTGTCGGTAAAAACAACGAATAAGACAAAAAGATGCAAAGTGAGATGAGAGGTTTTTAAAGTGGAACAACATATAAAAATAAAGAACAAGAGAAAAAAACCGTAACACTGAGTTCACAGCCCCTCACAGTAACAGTTTGCAGATACAAGATTGTCAGCACACACACGCGCGCGCACAAAAACAGGAAAGGGGCTCTTGTTCCAAAGGCTTGCTAACCAACTGAGCATTCAGCCATTTACATGTGTTGCTTTCCACCTACAGTTGTGAGACTAATACTTAACATTGAACCTGACAGGATGAAGAAAGAGCTGGTAATGCGCTGTCAAAGCAAAATTGACCAATGAGAATCAATCAACGGCATGGATAACGTCAATTGCCGACGCAGAAAGGCACAGCCTCGCTCATTTGGTATCATCCAAATGCACTTGTGAAGTTCATCCCTGATGTAACAGAAACGTACACTGTTGGGTTTTTTGGTCACATTCAATTTTAAGAATCCAGCATTTTGAGTGCTTTTAAAGGGAAAATGTAACAGACTTGTGTGGAGCACCTAGTGCTAGTTAAGAGCTTGACGCAAGCTTTCTTGAAGGAGTGAGGCTATTTTGGTTTGGTCCATCTGCGGAGAGAACAACAGAAATTATTACAGAACAGGAACACGCAGACAAAAAAAAAAAAAGAAAAATCCATTAGTGTGGGTGGGAAAGTGTACATATAAGGAATAGCAATTGTGCAACACACTAGAGGGCATGAAGCGCGGTCAGCAGTCGTTTTTCCTCACAATACCGACCACCCACACACAGTCAGTGTCAATCTATTAAAAGCAGTCTACACACCTCACAGATGAAGCCCAGTTGCACCAATTCTCCAGCCAAATTGTGAACATTTTCTTCTGAAACCCAAAGCAGCAGTTAGGAAACATAATAGCTTAAGAAAATCCTGTTCACATGTTGCTTTCTTAAAAATCTACATTTGTCAAACAGAGGCATCTAACACAGTTGTGACTTGGGATCATCTGTTTTTTTCCGAAAAACTTTCATCGTACGTTACTCGTGTTTTAATTAATGAGACTTGTATTTAAATTTTACTCATATTTCTATAGTATATTTCTATACACTGATATAGTAAAAGCAGAGGAGATTAAGTGTCCAAGTGTGTCAGTGACGCAAGAAAATGCAAGCTGCCAAGAGACGGCCGATTTTGACACAAGAGGTGACAGCTGTCAGCTGCAGTCTCCTCTTAGTGGCTTCTCGAATGCAAACTTTTAACATTACACGTTACATGTACTTGCGTGAGCTACTACATTTATTATTCTGACCGTTAATACTGCTAGCTTGTAAATTATTCTGTCATTTCCATTCCGCTTGTCAAATGGACTCAGCCAGAATGTCACGTATGTAAATGTGGGTACGCACGAGAATTCTTGCTTTTGGCAAATATATTGTTCAAAACAGAAGTGTTCAATTTGGGCCTTTAAAATAAATTTAAAAAAAAAAAATAATGAGAAAAAATAATTCTGTCATTGGAATCTGCTAGAACATAAATTGAAAGGTTGTGGCAGGCAGACGCTGCTGAAAATAGTTAGCACGCTCTTGTCAGGCATCTCACGCTCACTTTCACACATGCCTCAGTGCACACATATGGACACATCCTCAATATTAACAATGTGAGTGGGAAGGGGGGGGGGGCATAAAAATGTGAGCGCAATTTCAATAGGCAATGGCGTCATAGCCACAGTATACCAAAGCCGCTCATTCTTTTTTGCTTCTATATATTTACATTCAAAGTCTTCTGGGTATTATAGTGTGTGTGTGTGTGTGGTAGCGGCGTGGGTCTTACGAGGTAACATGTCACAGCTTAGATGTCTGTTCAGCCTGTCCTCCAGCTTTAGCAGCAATGTCAGCTAGACAATCAGAAACAATTGGGAGCATTACATTTCAAAATCATATTTTGTATGGAAGGAAAAAAACCAACAAAAAAAACCCCAACAACCTAGAGAACATGCATTGCCAATGTCATCAGTGTTGTAGCATTTAATATTTTGTGTAGGGTTTATAAGCTTACATGATATTTGGGTCCCTCTTCAATGAGTTCAACATTGCACTGCATTTGAATGACCTGAAGGAGACCAGAAAGAAATCGGAGTTGATTTCCTCCTATAAAGAAATATAAGCACTGCGTCTCACGCACCCGCCGTGTCTCCAGCTCCGCAGGCTCAGGCGTAGGAGACTTGACCACAGGAACGACAACAGGAGATTTAACATTCAGCCGTGGGGGCTGGTTCGGCGAAGAAAGGCCGAACGCCATAAGGGGGTAAATCCCGTTTCTGATTGAGAGTGAGAGATGGGGACAGAGATGAGTTTACAGAGGGTTTGGAAATGCAGAAGACGACTCTGCACAATCCAACCTATTACATCCTAACCCATCCTGTAAGCAACAATATACAACGAAAGTGGCAGAAGGAGGGGAAAATAAATCATACGAGTGCAGGGCAGAGAGGCTTATTAATGTCAGGGCACCAGAGGATAACAAAGACAACAGGGTCCACGAAACAGATCACTTCTGCCCCCAAGTGGAGAAACGGGACAGAGTCATCTTTGGTGAGCAGATGCAATCTTATGAAACATATAGAGATTCTTCTTTTTTACCGAACGTCCTCCAGGAATTTATCGAGTTCCAAGGCGGGAAACTGTGACAGTCTAGAGGAAAACACACAAACAAACTTAAGATATGAAATATGATATGTTTGTATGTTTATAAAGTCCTTGGTTATATTTGTAGTGCATTATTAGCTGATTAACTGGTCAACTCCATTCTTACATTATTCTTCCAGGAAATGACAAAGATGGTCAAATGGGGTTCTTACTTGAGCTGAACATCTTTCTTGTCAGCGATAATGAGCTCAGGATCCAAGTTTTTGGTTATTTCCTCCAGGGCGTTTTCTGGGATTATGTCTGGACAATTACAAGCCATCAACAATCAATGTCGAGTTGTCCCGTTAAAAGAGGCCCGAAAAGGTGTTATGGCCCCAGACTGTTTTGTTATTTATCGCAGCTACATTTTTCTTGGGTCTTATTACAAAACACGAGACAGCAGAACACAGTCAGTGTGTCAGAGGCTCACATTGATGGCTGACAATACAGTGAGCAGCAAGCAGCTTCAGTAGTGGCACTTCAAACAGAGCCTGATTAAAGAGCAGCTCTCGGGCGGTGGGTCTCGTACACGGGTCACAATCCAGGCACTTTTGAATTAGCTCCTAAAAAGCACACAACAATATTGTTGCCTTTCATTGCATGAGGAAGGCAGCTGAACTTTATGTAAATGAATGTTTGAGTCCTTAGTAGATGGCGCTTGTAAAGTTATCTTGGCCCAATGTTAAATCTAAGATGTAAAATCCATTCATCCTGCCTCAATGAGCCTTACCCTCTGTAGAGGGTCTTCTAGCAACTGTATGGCAGTATTGACCGCATCCTCGGACACATACGAAGACTCCCCATTTCCCTGGATCTCCGAAAGAGCCATCTGCAAATGCACGCATAGGAGATGAACATCTTGCGTGTGCCTTATTGTTCATTCTGTTTGAGGGTTACTTCAGCACCTCCAAGGCACACATGCCGAATGAGTAGATGTCTACAGCTGTGCTCATGTCAGTGACAGCTGCAAGCAGACAAGGGAGAAGACAATCAGAGTCCCAAATGTTCATTGCAAGCCAAACATCTGTGGGAGATCTTCAGCACATTATCACAAGGACGGTAAATTAATTAATGAATGATGTCACAATTTGGAGTAGTACACGCTCATCTGAAACCTTTTCTAGTCTGCTTCCCGAATAGTGTCGAGCTCCCCTTGAGCAAGGCACCAATCGATTCACATGGCACATAAGAGGCCCAGTAGTCTTTGCACAGCCCTTTGCCTATAACGTCTTTTTTTTGGATGCCTGCATGTGTGTGCAACACAAATATACAACAGAGTGTTAAATTTGACTTCAATTTTCTATTGTGGGTTTACAATGACACATATGTGCAAATCTTTCTCTGGCACCCTCTGGTGGTGAGGCTATACAGAAATTACAATAGCCTCACACAAAGGGCATTCAAAAATGACCACAGAGATAAAAAATAAAAAATGGAATTTATCCACTTTTGCCTTTCTATTTGATTGCCTTAACTGTGTGAACATTCACACTGTGAGACAGCGTCACACAATCCAGTCTGATTTGTCCCTCATTCAGTAACGGTACCATTTAATATAGCATTGTTTAGCCATCTCTTACCTCCATATTCTGGGGCAAAGAAATGCAAGTTCTTCTGTTCCTCATGGTATGTCTTCACGTGGGTGTTGATGGTGTCTGGAGCAACTGTGGTGCAACAAAATCAGAAATGAAAAAAAGTTAAGATCAATAAAAAAAACTTTTCATTGAGTTGGGTAGAAAAAGCACAAGCAGACGTAGCAGCGTGGTCTTTAAAGTAGAATGCGTGACCAGATTAAAATAAATTTCCTAATCACATGTGTAAGCAATGTCAAAACTTGTTTTGCAACAAATAAAAACAATGCGAGTGTCACTTGGCTTGAGAACAAACTGAGGATCCGGAAACTGGTCTAAATACCTGATCCGATCTTGATGAGACCATTATGTTGGATGAAGATGGTGTCACAGGTCAGGTTGCCGTGGATGATGGGAGGATCACATGAGTGGAGATAACTGCAGGATGACAACAACAAAGACTCGTGTTCTCTGTGCGCATGTGACCATGAGAACGGAGGAGCATCAGACCAACCTGAGAGCTGACAGGATCTGCGTGCACCACCTCTTCCAAGCCTGACAGAAGCACAATCAAAATCTGCAATTTATCACTTTAATCCAAAAGAATGTAAGCCTTCTATTTGTTTATTAAAATAATATATTAAGTGGGTAGATTATACAAGAATTCACCATAATTACAAAATTCATTTTCATTCATTCATCTGGTGAAAGTGGAGCACGTTTCACCTAATGCAATGTGTAACTTGAAGACTTTAAAAGAAAATCACTGCATTGAGTATATTGCACATAATGGCTGTAAATATGTCTGTGCTTGCACTGACACCCTCAGGTAAAATAATGGCCCAGATTAACTCGCATCCCAAAACCGGTTTTCTATTCTCATGTTATACTTCCTGAACAATTGCACAGTTTAATCAGATTGTGGAATACCAGCCGGCAATTACCTTTTCATTCATGGCCTTGTGATTCTTTTTGGTCTTCTTCAGAAACTGCTTCAAACTTCCAGATGACATGTACTCAGTAATGAAAATCACCTAGAAGAAGAAGTCATGCATTGTGAGAAAGTTTTAATCAAGAACAGATACAGAATATAATAAGGTATCCAATGTATTTATGCATCTATAAATCTCCTGGCATGTGTATACAGTTGACACGGCTTACCCGGTTCTCCTTAGAGTCAATCCAGTACTTGTGGAACTTGACGATATTTGCATGCTCCAAATGCATCAGGTTATCAAAAACAGTCTTGACTTTCTCCTGAACACAGCAAGCAAATTTACATCGTTTCGTGTCATTTCATATTTTGTTTCGTTTCAGTTGCTAACATGAATTGGACGAGTGGGCATCGTGCTTTCATTGTGGAAATGTTTATCAAGAACGAATCTGTAACTGCAACTGTTTGCGCTTCAGACTTGGTTGACATGATCCCGTACCCGCTCCAAACACGATCTTGTTATGGGTTACTAACTTCAGAGCCAGTGGATCAGCATTGAAACGAAAATCAACCGGCCGACCTCGCACCGCCAGAACTCCAGAAAATGTGGCAGCGGTAAGACCAAAATAACATTTTTCCAAAACGAAATGAAAATGAAAAGAAACGAAACAAAATGGCATTATATGCACTTTTCGAAAATAAAAAAAAAAAACTTTTTTGTTTCTTTAATTTATTTACATTTTATTAAACCTACAAATGTGTCAGATCATTTTGTCGTACCCTGTATATATATATATATATATATATATATATATATATATATATATATATATATATATATAGCCTTACCTCCAGCAGCTTGGAGTTCTTCCTCTCTGAGAACATGACTTCATTCCACACAACTTCCACCCCTTCCTCTGTATCCATGGCCAAGTATGCCGTGTCGATCCCAGGAACGTTCCGCTGATTCACCTAAAAATCAATCAATGGCAAGATTGCGGCAATGCGGCAATCTCTTCCATCGTAGAAGTATCACACTGTCACCACCCTCTTAAAGATAGCGAGGGGCAAATCGAAGCTGCCTGAACCACTGAGGTATTGCTAAAGATTCATTACTTGATGCTTCTTTGGCATCAGCTCTCTCCTATCCATCCTTGCTAGTGACTCACCTCCTCTCTGCGCTTCTGCCAACGGCCACAGGGACTATCCTCCAGAATGTCAAACTCGTCTTCACTTTCCTCCTCCTCCTCAGTGGTGCTGGAGGCAGGGGGCTGTGTCGGGGTCCCACTTTGAACCCGCTGAGCATTACAAGACATAACCCCCACCGCCGCAGACTCGGTTTTGTTCGCCTCTGCAGGCGGGGATCCTTTCCCCTCTGCCTCCGCAATCATGGCACCACTTTTGCAGACTGGACTGTCCTCCTCACCGCCTCCTGCTACTGAGCTGTGTGGGTGACGGCGCTCCTCGATCTTTTGAGTTACTCACACGTCCATCTTCTCAGAAGTCTTGCATTTAGACTCCACGGGGCTGCAAACACAAGACACTTTCATTAAAGTGGCAGAAAATTCTTGAAAAAACAAAACAAAAAAAATAAGCCACTTCACTGTAACTCTAGAGGTCCTTTAAAGCAGGGGTCTCAAACTCCAGTCCTCGGGGGCCGCATTCCGACATGTTTTCCAAGTTTCCCTCGTTAAACACACCTGATTCAAATAATCAGTTCATCCTCACGTTCTGCAGGAGCCTGATAATTGAATCAGGTGTGTTTCACGAGGGAAACTTGGAAAACATGTAGGAATGCGGCCCCCGAGGACTGGAGTTTGAGACCCCTGCTTTAAAGCGTGTTGTGAGAAAAGTACGAGCTGTGCTCACAGACAACTTTTAAAACGTGCACCCGTTTAGACTTCAGTCCATTTAGTTCACTTAAGTCTCTTGCCTAATGAAGTCTCCCATCTTTAGCGTTTAAGACGTTTTCTCGCACTTTTTTGCTAACTTACACAGCTAACAGGCCAATAAAAGGTAAATAAACAGCACGCTAGCATGACATTAGGACGCCGTACACGAAGAAGTTTACCGTGTAGCACAGAGTCGACGCCACGTTAAGCAGTGCAGGGTTACATGTTGGTGGAAACGACGGCGAAAAAGCAGCAAAAGTTGCAGAAAGGATACACTTAATCGACTTGTCGTGAAATTTACTGTTGGTTTTCAAGTCTGCCGTGGCCGGAGTGGGAGGGGCAGGTTTGCACTTGAGGAGCTACTCTTTGCGCAAAACAGCGCAGTGTGACGCCACCGGCTCCACTAACGCAAAAAATGACAATTTCAACGATTTAAGACTTGAAATTAATTGTAAATGAACATATCAACAACAACAAAAAAAAAGAAAATTGTCTGACAGTCTAGTGGTTGTGTAACTAAAATACATTGAGAACACGATCCACCGAATTTAGCCACGTATTGTTGACGTCCATTGTGCCTATTTTTATTAAATAAGTAAATAAATATTGTGCCATTGTGCCTATTTTTTTTTTTATTAAATAAGTAAATAAATATTGCGCCATTGGTGCCTATTTTATTAAATAAACAACTAAGTAAATCAATCAATAAATAAACCAATAAATAAATAGAGCTCTTATGATTTACATGTTAGATGTCAAGCCGTTCACTGAAATGTCATAAATTATTAATGCTAATTTTATCTTTAATCAATTCTATACGTTTTACAATCCGTATTAAATGTACAATTGATAGTAATTGTAATCATCTATATATTCAAATGTACGTATGAAATGCTTTATTTTAATAAAGTAAAATTAATCAGCATTAATTAATACAACAAAATAACTAATACTGTTAAATGTAAAGAATGTACTGACAATTAAAGATATACACATGTAAATTGGCCAAAATAATACGATTATTATAGGACTTGACTGATATAAATGTTCGGTGCATAATTGGTGTAATCCGGTTGAAATTAGTATTATAAACATAATACGTATAAGAAAACACGCGGAAGTGTCTTCACACGAAAGCAGAAGTAGTTGTGAGTGCTCCTCTCGCTCTCGATATGTACTCTCAGCACAGCTGGTTCACGTGTTGTGAGATGCTTCTCTCGCTCTCGATATGTACTCTCGGCACAGCTGGTTCACGTTGCAGCGCAAGATGTTATTTACGATGAACACGACAGCCTGGTAGTGATGCGAACGCGTCCGTGGGCGATAAGGGAGCCATCACATTGTTACAATCTTGGATTTTAAAGCTCCACCTTGTTTGTTAGGATAGAAAAAAACTAAACAAAGGTCGTCTACATTTCGTTCGTGCGCTCTAGGGGTGTTTTCATGGAGCGGAGAGACGCGGCGGAGGGTGTCAGGCTGCGGAGTCTGGACACCAGCTGAACCAACCGATCTTAGCGTGATGTTAGCATGCTAGCTGACGTGATGAAGCGCTGACTGTGATCTTGTTTGAACTGCTCGCCCGGGGCTCACATCATGGCGACCAACGGCTGCGACCTGACGACGGGGATGGGGGAAATCATCCAGCTGAACGTGGGTGGGACGCGGTAAGTCCCATTCGCTGGGCACGATGGTCACCGTGGGGGTAATTTGAGAAACTGGAGTGTAAAATGAGATGTGCATGGATGGTGTTTGCACACATAATCGCATTGCATTTGTACTTTACAGCAGTAAAGTGCTGCTCTTCTTGGACCATGTTCATACATGCATGTCATCCCGCATTAGCCACATCACTGCTGGTTGATATTAGTAATAACAACAACGTAACACTGTCACTTGTGTTGTGTAGGTTCAGCACCTCCCGACAGACCCTCATGTGGATCCCTGACTCTTTCTTTTCGAGGTAACAACATGAATTTGTCATTATTATTCTTTGGAAATGCAAGGAGATTGTGGGTTATGTGAGGACAAGCAGATGACGTCACCACACTCCCACAAAAAAAAAACACCCATCAGCTCAGTCAAGCGGTTGTATTATGGCAGAGAAGTAGACATGTTCCATTATCTCATCTTTGTCCCGCTTTATGCGTCACTTTTGGCCGCAATTGCTCTGCTGCTGGGAAGATGATGCAAAAAATAGTAATCAGTTACACCTATATATGATTTACAAATGCAATATAAACCCAACATGTTTTTTTGGCCCCAAGCCGGTCTCAAAGTACTTCATGTACTTTAGCTGGAAGTAAATTGCTGTAGACTTCAGGCAAGGAGCTATTACAAAAATGCTTGTTAAAAGTCTCTTTCGTGAAATACAGCAATGCTGTTTTACATGTGCTCATTTGCCAGTGGTGTTAATGGGAAACATTTAAAAAAAAAAATCAGGACTGTTCTGCTTATCAGTGTTGAAGATATTTGTAAAAGTGCTGGTGCATAGAAATGGATACAAGCTTGTGTTAACTGCTTTGTGTGTGTGTGTGTGTGTGTGTGTGTGTGTGTGTGTGTGGGTGTGTGTGTGTGTGTGTGTGTGTGTGTGTGTGTGTGTGTGTGTGTGTGTGTGTGTGTGTGTGTGTGTGTGTGTGTTGCAGTCTGCTGAGTGGAAGAATATCCACTCTTCGGGATGAAACTGGAGCTGTAAGACAGACTTTCTTTATGCATTCAAAATGAGGACAGATCATTTTTCTTATGATGCAGCATACTGACAAAACACAAGAGTGCTTGAGTCTTTTGTGTGTAGATACCCCAAAACAAGTTTAAATTGTGTAGAAAATGCATAATATTCATATAATATAAATCAATTTCTCATTGTCCTTGTCTAGATATTTATTGACCGAGACCCCACAGCTTTTGCACCAATTTTAAACTTCCTCCGAACCAAAGAACTGGACCTGCGGTAAGAAGGCTAATCAAACATTATGCTCACATGTCATCAAATTAATAAATCTACTTGTATATTTCTTTGCAGCGGCGTTAACATCAGCGTTCTGCGGCATGAGGCTGAATTCTACGGCATAACTCCCTTGGGTAAGAAAGAAGAAGAAAAGTGTGGTAAACTGGCGCATTGTTTGTTGAGAGATTTTCTGCAGTCGAAATGCTCTCATTGCATCATTTGTCAAAATGTTTACAACAGCCCAATAGAATTTGATTTATAATAAGTGAAGTTAGGACTCCAAGAGAGGACCTCTTTGATTGTTTTACTTCCCGTTTCACCGTCGGAACTTCCCATCATTGTCTTTGCACTCGAATAGAAGAGGTAACCTTTGTGGGCACTAATAAGGAACATGCCTACATGTCTCGACAGTATATGATTGAAATCATCCTGTTTGTGTTTTACGGGGAGCCATTGTAGAGTTCAAATATACATAAATGAGAATATGGTGGAAAACTAATTCAATGTTTCAATTAAAAAAGTGAAACTCGTATAGATTATGCAGTTGGTGATTTATTTATTTGTTTTTTTGCATGAATTTGTTCTTAAAACTAGCTGGAATGAATTCAGGCAGTGATAGGAGCTCGTTACCGCACTTTTGCTAATCGCTCTTTTATAGCTGCTTAAACCTCCAAACTCACTATCTGACGAATATTACTTTAAAAGCAACGGTTGACTTTCGAAATGAGGTCAGAATTAGCGTTCAGAAAAGTACTTTACCTTTTGAACTGAACTACTTAAAAAAAAGATCTCTTCTGTGATTTTCTGCATCTAGTAATGTGTTGTTTAATACTTGTACGTGTAGTGCGGCGCCTTCTCCTGTGTGAAGAACTGGACCGATCGTCATGTGGCAGCGTTCTCTTCCATGGTTACCTTCCACCTCCAGGTACAACCAACTTGAGCCTGTTCGAGAATATAAAACAAAATGATACATCAGTGTTGTTCTCTCAGTTATCCCTGGCCGCAAGCCAAGCTCTGCCTCTTCCTGTGATGAGCGTGCGGGTCCCAGTGGAGCGGAGGGATTCAGCTACGTCGGTGCTCCTCCTCATCCTCCCCTCCCCTGTTCACCAGGTTTAGAAGGAGCTCATAAACTTGGTGAGTGACTCAAACAAGGTTTGTTTACATGTGAGGCATATCATCTGGGCCTTTTTTCCTGTTCAGGACCAGACCCCCGCAAGGTGCTCATCATAGCGGGACACCACAACTGGATTGTAGCAGCGTACGCACACTTCGTCATCTGCTACAGGTAATTCTGCCACGGCAACACAAGTGTAACTCGTTCACTTCCACAGGCTGACAAAAATGTTCCCGACAGGATAAAGGAATCTACCGGATGGCAACAGGTGTTCTCCTCTCCTTGTCTTGACTGGACCATCGAACGGATCGCACTGAACGCCAAGGTGGTGGGCGGCCCGCACGGGGACAAGGACAAGATGGTGGCCGCCGCCTCCGAAAGCAGCATCATCCTCTGGAGCATCCAAGACGGAGGCAGCGGCAACGAGATTGGTAGATGAGTGGACAGCAGGAAATGAACTGTGCTCGAAAAGGGACTTACTTTGTGTTTTATTTGCCCCCTCAAGGAGTGTTCAGCCTCGGTGTGCCTGTGGATGATCTCTTCTTTATCGGAAACCAGCTGGTGGCGACGAGCCACACGGGGAAGGTCGGAGTTTGGAATGCTGTAACGCAACATTGGCAGGTATGTGGCGAAGAGCTCTTTGTGTGCTGCTCACACATTGGACTTGTATGTGTCCTGGAAAGACAAATAATGGCATCGGCACTCACATATTTGCTGTACAAACAATGGTCCACCGGCACCGGGGTGTCGTGGACCTGCACAATCTGGTTAAATGCAATTGAGTATTTTCTTTTCTTTTACTTGTGATGTGGAATGACTTTTACTTCAAGACAATTATAGTCCGATTCCTTGCTGCTCATGTCCCAGGTTCAAGATGTTGTTCCCATCACCAGCTGCGACACGGCCGGGTCCTTCCTGTTACTGGGCTGCAACAATGGCTCCATCTACTATATTGGTACACACATACATGTTATTTTTTCTTTGACAAGATGCCAACATCGTCTTCTGAACTGTGATACATAAATCTGTTTTCCTCCTTTTGCTAGACATGCAAAAGTTCCCACTGAGGATGAAAGACAACGATCTCCTGGTGACAGAGCTTTATCACGATCCCTCAAACGACGCTATCACTGCACTGTCTGTCTACCTCACGCCTAAAACCAGTCAGTCGTAAAGTATTACACTTGCGAGCAAAAAAAAAAAAAAAGAGTACTAGGTTGTTGTTTTTTTCTTTCAAAGCGCCTACAGTTTACAAGGTCAAGAGATGTTCAATGTTTGTGAAAATTTCGAAGAATCGCACAAAGGCTAGACAGGGTGCAACCATAGATACATTAAAGAGTTGATGGAATGCTCAAAGTAAATTTTAAAATACATGGGAAATGATAGCAAAGATATTTAGGTCAGTAAAAAAAAGTTGAGTTTTGTTTTTTTTCTTCAGGTGTGAGTGGGAACTGGATCGAGATTGCTTACGGGACCAGCAGCGGTGCAGTGAGAGTCATCGTGCAGCATCCAGAGACGGTGGGCTCGGGCCCTCAGCTCTTCCAGACTTTCACTGTTCACAGGAGCCCCGTCACAAAAATCATGTTGTCTGAGAAACACCTGGTCTCAGGTGAGGTGGGGGGTACGATGGCATATATGAAAGATGAGGGTCACAGCTGTTACATCCTTTCTTGTTCATTCTCTACTGGCGGCAGTGTGCGCCGACAACAACCACGTTCGCACGTGGACGGTGACCCGCTTCCGAGGGATGATTTCCACCCAGCCGGGCTCCACGCCCTTGGCCTCTTTCAAAATACTTTCCCTGGAGGAAACGGAGAGCCACGGCAGCTACTGTTCAGGGAACGACATCGGTGATAACCAGCCTAGTGTCTGAAGATTGGTGCAGTTATTTCCTTGAGTGAGACGCATTGTGCTCTCAGGTCCGTTTGGAGAGCGAGATGATCAACAAGTATTTATCCAGAAGGTTGTTCCCATCACCACCAAGCTCTTTGTGAGACTCTCATCCACTGGGAAAAGGTACGTCAATATACACATGATATTAACATCTTAAGAAATTTTGAGTATAGTAAGTACATTCTTATTTTTGTCGTATATAAATCAGAAGTAATCTAACTACACCGACTGGTAACTAGGTCACACTAAGACTGACCTGTGAGAGGCAGGATGGCGCCACAGTGCATCAATATCTAATAGGACAAAGAAGAGTACTAAATAACTAGGAAAAGTTCTGGCTGTGCGATTAGTCGATTATTAAAATGTTTTGTTAGAGTGATTTATTTTTCCTTGTTTTGAACCTGATCTTTTTGTGTCATAGAATCTGTGAAGTGCAGTCGGTGGACGGGACCACCGTCTCTTGCTTTATGGTGCGGGAGTGCGAGGGTTCAAGCCGGATGGGCTCGCGACCTCGCCGCTATCTGTTCACCGGTCACGGCAATGGCAGCATCCAACTGTGGGACCTGACCACCGCCATGGACACTGCCAACAAAGGAGAGGAAAAGAAGAAAGTCGGCAAGTGTCACAACATTCTGTGGCGCTCGCTTTGCTGTGATGTCATGTGTGGCTCTCATACTTGCCAGCTGTAACACAGAGGCCCCTTGTGAAAAAAACAAAAAACGTTTCTTTGTAAAAAGTCTGACAACTGAAGACGTCTCTATTGCGTAGAAGTCGGCGGCCCCACAGAGGAGGAACTTCTGCAGCTGTTGGACCAGTGTGACCTGAGCACGTCCCGCTGCGCCACTCCAAACATTAGCCCTGCACCCTCGGTGCTGCACCAAACGCGCCTCAAAGAATTTTCCCCGAGGTAAAGATCACACCAAATAGAAAGAAAGCTGCCACCTTACAAACGGACACAACATCACCGGTCCGGTGTCGTCTGTCATCCGTCAGTGTGCAGTCACAGGCTCCGGAAGCCATTCCTGAGACCCAGGTGACCTACGGAGCTGTGCGGCCATACAGGGAGAGCCCCCTGCTGGCTCGGGCCAGAAGAACAGAATCCTTCCACAGCAACAGGTGAAAAACTTGACAATGCAAACACCTTGTTGATTTGAAAGCTTGTCTAAGCCACGCCACGCCACTTTATCCATGGTTACTGACATTCCAGTGAACCAGATCGAAATTGCTTTACCTCTGACTTTGTCACAGAGACTTCCAGGACTTCAGCCTGAGTCGTGGCCTCCTGGACAGCACAGAGCAGAGTTCCAGTCAGCCCGCAGACATCCGCCGTTCCCTCTGTGATTTTGGGTCCGAGGAGAGCGAGAGGAGGCTGTCTGCCATGGAGCTGTGGACCTGCCGCAGCAACAATGCAAACGCTTTAACTGCTCCGGGCAGGACGAAGGCTGAAGGCGGGAGTCAGGACTCTCCCCGGCAGCCCCCGGACAGCCCCGTCCCCGGAGAAGCTGATGTCAGACGAAAGGTACACTTGCAGCCTGAGGAGGGGGATGGCACAGGAGCTGCTCCAGATGGGGTGAAGGTGGAGGGAGGCGTGAAGAAGAGGGGAGTTTTGGAGGTGGGCTTTCTAGGGAGGAAGAGGGCACCCCCAGTCCCGCTCCTCTCCTCGGGATCCGAAGGCGGCGGCAGTGACTCATCCGCCACCGCTTCTCCTTCTCCCACCAAATTGACATCCTGCACCTCGCCGCGACACAGGAAGCTTACTGCTGAGTTGTCCAATCAGGACAGTAGCCTTTGACAGACTTCTCTCATGGTACAAAACTTGAGTGACAGTTTATCAATCCAGAATGCATTTACACTGCATGGCTCAGGTGACTAAACTAGGCTGAGATGATTCCATTCATTTTTAAGATTGGAATTGGATTAATGGGAATTAAGCAGAGATTTAACAAGGGATTGAAGGTTGGCTCTTAATAGCTAGATATATGCAAGTACCTTAAATTAACGTACTGTTATGGCTTTGCGTCCGAACGAGGATCGCTGTAGGAGCTCTAGTTAGCATGGATGTTTGCTAGTTAATTCCCAGACTTCAAACTCCAATTGAAATTTACTGGAAACCTCTCAGAGATGGTTTTCCTTGAAACAACAAGATTAACAGCTGCTTTAAATTTAAACTACTACAATGAAAGCATAGACCATTACATATGGTCTAACAATGTGACATTGGAGAACACTTTATAGAACACTAAATATGGTTCATTAGCAAAATAATTGCTGACAGTGGGTCATGGAGTGTATCCGCCAATGAATCAAACAAGCAAACTTAACACTATGTATTTTTTTAATTATTGTATTATTTATGCGATGACTTGAAATGTCTGCCCCATAAGATAATCTCAAGTCAACCAGTCAAAATTTGTCACTTGGACCTGCAGTGTAAATCCAACAAGGTAAAGCTTCAGCGTTCCTGTGAGCTCAAACTGGATGAGCCCATGTTGATGGAAACACCAACATATAGTAACAAACTGGAGTCAATGGTACAAGACATTCCCATTAAAGTGAATATTTAGATCAATGTAATAATCGTTAAAAGTATTGTACTGACAGTACAGTCAAATAAGAATTTGTAGTGTTTGACAGTCAGCTGTCAAGATGCACATCAGCAATGCGCACACAAAGATGACGAGATGGTCATGTAGCAACAAGATAGCCAAGGTGACTGCTTCTTGCTTCCTGTCTGCATTCACCACTTGTTTTATCACTCCTTTTTTCATGCTTCATTGCATTGAAAGGCACATAATGCACGTGCGAAGCATGCATCATTTAAAAAAAATACACAGGAAAAAGTGTATTGTGACTCACAAGTTGATAAAACATTTTCTACTACTTCATACTAAAAAACGTTTGCTCCATTTTAACAATGCTACAACTAAGCTTTATTATTATTATGATTAATGCTTTTCACAGTGATGCCTGCCTCTGCAAGATTATCCAAATTATTTATATTTTTACAATTTCACAAGGATCCTACACTACATCACTTTATCATGTTTGCCTCATCTTGTGTGTGCCTTACTCAACTTGTTTTAATGCTTATCACTATCAGCCCGTTGCTTTAAAAGACAATGAGGCGTCACGTCATGGAATGACATCAGCGGACGACTTTAAATAAGTGATTGATATCAATTAGTCTTGTAAATAGTCGATTGTAACTGGAAAACTGGCTTGGGGCGCGTCTTCACTCTAGTTAGCTGCATGTGAACCGTCGAGATGACGCGCCTGGTTTTTCGCACGGTGTTTTAAATAAAGCCTGGCAACATACTGGAAAACAGACGAGGCTAAATACAAGGTCATGAAGTCAAGGGTCCTGTGCGGCATCCTTGAAACGCACACTAAAAAACAAAGTCCTACCATGATGGATTCATACCTGTGATGTTTTGTCATCCTTTATATTGTTGAGAATTATACACACACTATAGAACTGATGCTATTGGACCTGCCATTTGCACTATGAACACATACTTTTATTTTATATACAAGTATATACTAAATGTATCAATGTGTTAGCATTCAAGTTGCTCCTTGTTCGTGTTTACATGCTGAAATATACCTTGTGTGTGTTAAGATAATAAATCCTGAAATGTTATATTGGGAGATTATTTCCACTTGCCTACAGCTGTGTCACCAAAGTGGACATTTGGACACTCCAATAAAGAATTATCATGCAGTTCATTTGTTTAGTCATTGGTTAAGAAGATGATTAGTGTCTTGTTCTATTCTCTGCTTGGCCCAATTTGAAGTAACGTTATGTCATTTGTGTGTAAAAAGAAATTCCTTACAGTGATTACTTTGTTAGCCTAATAGCAATATTGCTTTTGTATTGCTAACTTAGTGTTCCCAAATCAATTCCAAATCAAAAGATTTTTACTTGTTTTGCAAAGATGTTCAAAAATGACCTAATAACTACTATGCTATTAGGTAAACATTATTGATTGTAAAAGAAAAGATGTCAAGATCACAGGTGAAGTTCAACTTTACGACAAAAATTGTTTTTAACGCAGCGTCACACTTTCTGGGATTATTCTTTTATGTAAAAGCAAAGGCATCCAACACGACTGAGTTAAGGTTGAGAGTAATGTAATAAAAAATAAAGTTTGATCAATTCAAAACTATTTATACATTCATTAAATTTGTATTATTATTGTGTTTTTATTCTAAAATAAAATAATTTCAATAACATTTTAAAATGTACCTTATTTCAGGTTATTGTCATTTATTTAAGACTGGAAAAAAACTGGGTGAATAATAAAAAGTAGTGAAAATAAAAACGGATTCAGTAAAATATATTACAATTTATAAATGTATTAGAAATAAATATAAAGGTAAATAAATGACTACATAATAACAATACAGACTAATCAATACATTATATTTTTTCCCCCCAATCAAGAGTCCCCACTAATTCTGAACGGCTTTTGTTGGAAGACAGGCAGGGCCCAAAGGTGTTTACTTCATCTCATAGTACACTGTGGCAGTACACAGTTTACCAACAACCCCACCCCCCCAAAAATCAAATCAGCTGAATTTCTCCATGAACTTGTGTGTGTGTGGGGGGGTCTTCATTTCACTAACCTCCTCGTTCAGACAGTCTCCTCCACTTTTGAGACGGTGTGTGTCGTTCACAATGATTTATGACTTAATAAAACTGTGCGTGCATGTTAGTGTGTGTGTGTGTGGCTCAGGGCCACATTGTCCTTACAATCACTCCACACGCTCTCATTCACCACCTCTCTCTCCTCCCTCTGTGGCTGACAGTAGCTGCGAAAATGTCCATGAATGTGTGTGTGTGCATGTGTGTGCCCTTGACTGGCGACCTTGAGTGAGGCCGTCGTTCTCACTGCCACTTTTCTTCATTTTCCAACTTGGCCTTGATGCTCCCTGAAGGGACGCAGGGGCAAAAAAGTAAATTAAACGCTGCGTCTTTTCGTATAGTGAGGCAGGCCCCTGTGTGTGTGGTTGTGCACATGCGTGTGTACAGTGCACATGTGAACTAAGCCGTTGCTTGGCGAACTCAGCAGAAAACATCATTAGTGTGATTTGGGGGGAAAAAAAAAGTTACAGGTTTGGTCGCCTGGAAAGAGATGAAAGCGATCATTTCTACTGCTATACTAGTAGACCGTGTTAATTTATTTGCTCTATTTTAGATTATTCCTAAAGTTTGTCCTTGATCCCCATTACTTTAAATGCCCTCAAACATTTTAAAATGATGGCTAAAACATTAAAGTGACACGACAAACTTTTAAAAATCAATAAATGTAGCTTTAATCTTTATATTAAATCAATTTAATATCAAGAGTGTGGAAAATTGAAGATTTAAACCAAGCAATTACGTTATTCACATTTTTATAAACATACGTAAGATACTATAAAATATGAAATGAAGTAAAATATGGAATATTTTAATATGAATCATAAATATAAATGCAACATTGAAATAACCTGTCAAATATATAATTAAAAATATTTTTTTTGTTCACTACTATCCTGGAGAAGACTTGTTTTTGTAGTTCCTATTGTGTGTGTGCATTCCGTAAAAGGAAAAAAAGAGCAGAGTGTGTGTTGGCCACATCGCTTATATTGCCTTCATCTACACATTATTGATTTACAGCAAAACATAAATATACTGCCACAGTAACAAAAAAAAACAATGTCATAATACATTAGGCTCAGTTTGTCCAGAACAATAAGTCATCTAATAAATACTGGAGTCGCACATACACCGTATAACAAGCACCACAGCTAAGTTCTAACTGCACCGTATGCTCCACTAAAGACTAAACTCGCACAAAACCTGTGCACAATCAAAATGACCTCACTTTAGTTAAATGAAAACAGCAGTTCATCTCAGAAATAGTTGGCATTTAAAAAGTAACATAAAAACAAGGCCTTAGAAGTCATCTACGGGGTGACTGCTGAGTCTTTAAATGATGCACAGTAACTTGAAGAAGCAGCTAACAACAAGAAAATCAACTAAAACTACACATGAAAATGTGAGGCTAAATTAGAGCTGTTTTGTTGTGTATTCTTTTCAACCATGAATGAATGATACCTGATTGGGTGCAGTGTCCTTAAAGATGAGTGTCAGTGAAAGTGGCACGCTCCTTTCTCACACAACTTAAAGACTTGATGGTATCCGCAAAGTCTTCCTCCATGTACTGAAACAACATGAAACTTTTTCACCATTAATATACACTAAGAGTTGTTCAACTCAATTGAAAAAAAACAATCTTTTAAGATTTATATAATAGGAGCGGACATCAAGCTATAGTTGTCATCTCACCAGTGCCGGTCCCAGAGGGTTGTCCCAGCAGCCCTCTTCCGTCACCAGAGCTTTCCTGTCAATCAGCTGGCTCAGGCTGTGGTGCAAGGGATGATGGGAGTAGGCCTGGCTCAGGTCCGATTGCCTGGGGACCCTCAGGACGGACATGGGGTTGAATGCCGAGCCACCGCCCACTATCTTGGTGTCGGACAGGCCCTGAAATGTATATTTGGACTCGATTTACTTAATGAATATATAAAGCAGTGGTTTCTCAACCAAGGCATTTATTTACATGGGGAAAATATCAAGGCACACCACCGAACAAAAACATCACAAAAATATTGTCTAGTTGACACACACACAGCATGGACACACACACAATCACACGCGTGAAGACAGCATGCTCGCTCAGTACCTCAGTATACACAGTGTAGCTTTTAAGTGTTACGTTGTTGATCTCAACACAGTCTGCTACAGTGTCAAACTGCAGGGGGGAGGAAAACAATAAAGTGGACATTTAGGGTTAGCCCACACTGGGAAGAAAAGTCTTACTGTGAGGCGATCGGGATCAAGCACAGAGCCGGAATGATGCTTAGAGCACAAGTCGGGATAAGGCCTCTGAGGGACGGACACAGAAGGAGGTCAGAAGAGGAGAAAGATGGAGGAGGTGAAGAGGAAGAGGTGTTTGAATTCAATGAATGATACAAAAAGGAAATGATGGCGACAACATAGGTAACCATGAATAAAATGCTGTCAACAGATCCGAAAAGAGATGTATTTTTTATATATAGAACAACACTGTATAAACTTATAACATAATAAACTAAACAGCGAAACAGAGTTTTCTTTACATTACATTTAGACTAGAGGGACATATTATTAGTCTCATTACAGGTATTTTTTTTATTAACGTAATACAATTCAATTCCAAACATTTTAATTTCTAAATTCAACCACATTGCCTTCTTGAGAGGGGTAGTTGGTTTCCAGCTCCCACTAGTGGCGGTAAAGTAAATTGGCTGGACAAAAAAATTGCCATTCCAACGTGCAAAAGTTGCAATAAAAACAAGGATTAATAAAATTTAATTTAAAAATGCCATATAATTTAAAATAAATACAAATTCCTTCTCTATCTCTTACTGGCTCACTGTCTCGCTCGCTCATTCACTCACTCACCGTGTATGTCTCTCCTCCCGCCTTCCTGCTCTTCTGAAGCATGACCAGAGGAGGGCGATCTCTGGCTGATGGATTCTTCCTCAGAGCTCTGGGAATGATGGGGAAAACATTCAACCTCTATCTACCCATCGATCTATCTATTATGCTTTGTATAAAGGCTGATTGGGTTTGAGCCGGGGTGAGAATACCTTTGCAGCAGAAGGCCCGACAGGATGGCCAGCACGAAAAGCCCTAGCAGCGCCAAAAGCAAAATGAACCACAGCTCAGAATAGACTGGTGCTGCTGGCATGCTCGCCCCCTCTTTACTTGCGTCCTCTGGATCAACAGGACCTGTGGGTAGAATACCAGAATATTTGGACAGAAGTATCGGGACAACTGGGCAATTATCAAAAATATTTTGTCATTATTTCATTTTTTTTTTTAATACAATGTCAAACGGTGTGTGCGTGTGTGTGAGTGCGCTACCCAGGCCTGAAACGGGGCTGTATCTGACAGTGGGAGTGGTGGCACTGCCACTGTCTGTGGTACAAGTCACCTGAAATGACAGCGCTGCGGAGGACATGGGGAGAAAGACAATGTCGTTTGAGAATCTGAGTGGATAAAGCTGTTTTTTACAGGTTTGAGGAATGACACACAAGGTGGGACGAATCCTCCTTGTGAAAACAGAAGTGAAAACACAACCCTGTCTAGCCGAAAGGAATGCTCGTGTTTTGAGTGACTCTTTTTGGCGGCAAGGTTAAAAGGTAAAGCGTAAAAGCATATTTCATGTGCAAGGATTGAAGGACCAGGAATCAAACCAAGGACCTCAGGAATGTGAGGCAAAGTTGTTAAAGTGCCCTCACTTTTCTGTGACTTGCGTGGAACATGAAGGTAGCTGTGGAAGCCGCTGTAGATCCTGAGCTGGCTCTCCGTCACCGTATACTGCCTCAGGTAGTCGTTCAGGGAGAAGGAGCCGGTCCAGTCAAGCCAAATGACCGTCAGGTTGCTGCCCACCGACAGCGGCGACACATACTGAGGAGCTGTGAAGAGAGAAACATGACACACTTGCATTTACACTAACTGAATGAATGGAAGAGGTGGAACGAGAGAGTGCAGAGACATGACAAACCTTCACTGAGGGTAACGACAGTGGTCCAGTTGGAGGCGGTGCTGCCCATGTTGTTAAAGCAGGCTACTCGAAGCTCATAGGCGGAATATGGCTGAAGACCTGCACATATGTATATCATTAGATAATACATAGAAAATCAAAACTTACATTCGAGTTGACTGCAGAGTCCAAACGTGTATTTTTTAGCATTTTTTACATTGTAACTTCAAACCTGTCACATTGTAGCTCCGCCTCTTGCCAAAGAACGTGATGTCTGCTGGGCCAGTGACACAAGGTTGGCTCACAGGCTGGGGAGGTTGCGGGCAGGCTGTTCTACGGTGAAGCTCACAACTGCATACGAGGACCCGAAGCGGAGCGACGGACAGTGAGATAACATCATCGCTACGACCCCTGAGCCGTAACTTCCCTTCAAAGTACAGTTGACGTTCTCCCCCCCTCACCTCTCGATGATTCCGTTGGGTTCCAGAGGCTCAAACCAGGCGAGCTGAGCAGAGCGTGAGGTCAGCGTGACGGGACGGGGAGGTGGTTGGCGAGCTGGGGGTGCGGCCAGGGTGCGCAGCTCAACCACAGGTCCCTGGCTACAGCACTAGTCACAGGCGTTGGTCAATTTCACTTTACTCTTGACTTTTGAGTAAAAAAATCACTCATACTTGAGTTCTTTTAGGGTATTTTGGTTTGAGTTTTAAAGGTCTGACTCCCTTGTTTCATTACCTGATAACAGGTACAGGCCTCTACTCCGATCCTGTACTGTGTGTAAGGCAGTAAACCATGAAGTGTATGTTGATGGGATGTTCCCTCTGAGAGCTGTGGAAAAAAGGCAGAATGGAGTTTGTGTTCATACCACTTTAGGGTTTCAAACTGCTGAGCAAGTAAGTAGAGGGGAGAGAGCAGTCTATTCTTCACCAGAGTGACGTGGTCGTTACGGTCCAGTGAGAACACACGGTAAAGGCTGACGACACCATTGGGCCGGGCCGGAGGACGCATTTCCACCAAGGCCGTGGTTGCCGAGACGTGTCGTAAACTAGGCGGAGCGACCCCCTCGGGCGGGGCGGGGCCGGTTCTCCCGCTGACCCACGGACTAGATGAACGGCCGGCCGAGTTCACTGCCCACAGCTGCCGGTCAACAACACACATTAGAATTTCAGACGCACGTTATCGGCTCTTAATCAAAGTGTCTCTTAATTAGGCGACATGCAACAGGATATAAGTCAATGTATCGGATCATCCATCAAAACTAGCATCGGGCGTGAGAGCGAAACCTTTTCACCATGCGAGCCATCGCTAACATATCTGCATGACAATTACTTTTCACCTTCATCAAGGAGTTAGACACACACACGCACGCACGCACGCACGCACGCACGCACACACACACACGCTAATCTTATTTGTGTGCTTGTGTTGGCCACAATTAGTGGGTGTAAACAGCGCAGGGTCACGCAGGGTGGAGATTTGCATGTGTAAGTCATCTGTAGCCTGTCAGAAGTAGTGCGGCAGGCAGATGGATGGGTCTGAGCTGAGTTGTTTAAAGTGTGTATGTGTGCGTGTGAATTGTTTGTGGCCAGAAACGGCGAGGCCCGCGTGTGAATGTGTGCGCGCAACATGTTAAGAGTTGAATTAACCTCAATAATAGTCAATTAGGGTGTGATCAATCAGAGTGATTGATCTAAGTGACAGCACAGATGGACTGAGAAGTGAGAGGAAGAGAAGGCGGGAGGATGGAAAGACTGGAAATGAGGGGGGGGAAGAGTGGCCAAAATATTTTTGAGCAAAGAGAACACAGAATTAAAACCAATAAATAACATTAGTATTACTATTAGTAGGGAAACAAGTTGCGTCTTTACACGTGCTTGTTTTTTTTCCATTGCAGTATAACACATAAAGATTATTTATGAGATATACTTATGGCAAATAGAAATAAAAACAAACATTTTAAATACACTTAAATTTACTTTGATTGCTTAACATGGGCAACAGCAGCAAATAAACGTAAATTCACTGAAATCACCCGAGCTATTACGTAGTGGTCAAACTGTATAATTGCAGACAGGCATTAACCTTGGAATCTGATATAAACTCAAAATGAGACACATTTGGTTATGAACGCCCAGTTGGGATATTGTAGTGAATATAAAATGCAATAAAATATAAATTGGGATCTTGTGTATTGTGTGATTGTGCTCCCAGGTTCTCCATAAGGATCCACTCCATTAAAGTGTGTGCACTCTTAACTGGGCTCATTTCATGTCCGTTATTAAGGCCCTAATCGGATTTATTCAGATGTTGATGCACCTTTTCTGATAAATATTATAAACATGAAATAACACTTAAACTGATGACTAATGTTGTACTTGGCACTGTTAGAAAGGTTTTACTTAAAAAAAAAAGGTTATTACTATTTTGATTGTAAAATATTTTTTTTAAAAGTTGAGAATTTTTGAGTTTTTACATCATTTAAAAGTACAATTTTACTTTTGAAATATAAGTACAACAGTTATCTTGGGTTGGATGTAAGCATGACAACATCTAGGTAGGCCTACTACTCTCTATTTGGGACAATGCTTAGAATATTGTGAGTTTCTTAACATCTGCACTTTTGTGTATAGAATTTGGTCACTCATTTACGGTTGATCCATGACATAACTCACTGTTCTTTTCAATAAACTTGTATCTTAAAACAACTGATCTAGTTTGCCCAGCAACAACAATGCTCTGAGGTAGGCAGCAACAGTTAAAATGTCTTGCGTTGGCAAGAAAGTGATTAAAAAGTTGCTGTCACGCAGACGAAACGGCGATGAAAAAAACTTGCAAACCCGGAGCGGGCTAGATCACATCACCTTGATCCATCTCGTGGTCCTTAAATCATAAACAGACTTGTTACTGCGTCCACTCCTCTCTTAGTACTCTCTCCTCCTATTGGGCCACATTTGGCTTGTTAGACCGAAAATAAAAATACACTCCGTTTGCCGCCATGGCAACAAAGGACGACGGGGGAACTATCCCGGCTGAGTTTGAGTGCTTTTATTGGCCCGTTGGACCACAGGCGGCGTGGGAATGCTCTGATAGGCCGACGGACGACTTGGCGGGTGCATCCAGTTGGGGTGAAGGGGCTAAGTTGTGTGAAAGTGGGCAGTAATTAAAACGACGCATAAAGCTGTCAATAGGAGCTTATGACCCAGTGTAATTAGCCTAATATGATTTCTCTCTCTGGCAGGGCTAAACTGAGCTGACGTATCGTCCTTGTGTACGCCTGAAACACCAAGACAGAGACGGTAACCGCCAGTAAACACGGCGACGTTGAAGTCGCTTCAATATTGCGATAGCGATGATTTCTCGCTGACTGCCAATGAAGAAATGTGACAAAAGAGATTTATCATTTGTTTAACTTATGGTGTGTGACTCTGACACACTCACGTGGGGCACCTCTGGGTGCCCATGTGACCCCGTGGACAACACAAACATAGCGACACCTCGTCCCCACCGTCGGAAAATCCCCAGGGGACATGTAGCGGTCCACATTAAAAGGTCTTTCCAATACAAGCACTGTACCAGGGACTAACGGCTAATTCGATTGGCTGGCCGGTAATCAGGAAGTGAGGGTGCTCTGAGGGCGGCGTGATAATAGCGCCGGTTGCCCGCCCGTCATCTCCCAGAGCTCCCTCCTTCCTCTTTCATAAATTAAGACCTCGTAATAAAAACAGCACCGCATCAGGCAAACTCATCAATTACGCAGGTTCTCTGGCCTCGGTTCGTACATCTGACAGGCGGGGATGCTAAGGTATTGTTGCTTCCAAGGGCTTGCCGTTCAATTAACATATCAACGCAGAGCACAACAGGACGAAATAAGGAGCCTTCTATTTACCACCTGTCTGAATACATGGCTCCTGCATGTGTGGGGATCAACGTTTGCCAACGAAAAAAATGTTAAGGCACACCAAACTACATATAAAAAAGATAAAATAAAGTGTGGCCATAAAGTTCAATATACCTGGTACTCATAAGCAGTAAATGGCAAGAGCCCCTCATCCTTGCAGCTTGTGGATGAAGAATTGTAGACAAGAGTCGCCACGTCATTTCCACGGCTATCGGCGGTGAGCTCCAGTCTGCGGTACACCTCGTAACTTGGGCTCCTCCCATTTGGTTGAGCTGGAGGGGACCAGGTAAGCAGGAAGATGGTCTGGAGGCCAGTGTGGGGGTCAGCTTGCAGGTCTAACAGTGGCGCCATCTGTCCGGTGGGGGGAGCCTCTGGCGTGAGGATGGACGCCCAGTCGCTGGAGGAGCAGCCCAGCTCCGTGCATGCCTCCACCCTCACCTCATACCTGCAACGTTATTCAACATGGAGTCATTTGTGTGGAGTTGATGGGCACTCGCGCTACTAATTGAAGATATCTATAATTGTGGTTTGAGGTGTTTGTACAAGTCAAGACTGGATAAGGTAACAAAAATAATAGAAACATCTGATACAGTTTTGTTGTGCAGAACAATGACACGTTTGGTTGAGCCTAATATTGTGGTCAGTGAGTGTATATTGCAACATTAAATACCAAATTTTATTGGGGAATGGCTATAAAATCCAACAAAACTAGGAAGGTGTTTTAATTTTAGCTTGATTCAGCAGTTCTGTATGCTCCACATACTATTTTGCATGAGTAATTTCAATTTGGGATCCAATATCGTGAAGGGCATTCTGGTCCATGGAATTTTCAGTGTAATTTTGTTATACTGTGGGGAGCGATAACCAAAGCAACTAAAGCGTTAGAGCTGTTGTAGGGAAATGCAAGACAGCAGGATTAAAAAAAAAAGCTTAAAAGACACACATCATGTGTGAAGTTCATTGGGTAATTCCAAATGAACTTAGTTCCCTAACGGTGTATTGATAAAATAGGAAACAATTGCACAAAGACCTGCGGTAGGGAGCGAGCCCCCGCAGAGTGGTGTGTCTCTTGGAGAAGACGTCGTCCTTTGGAGTGTACACGGTGTTATTCTCACCGAGCAGGACGGGCTCCCTGTGATATATTGTGTAACTAATAATATCTCCATTAGGACGGGCGGGAATATTCCACTCCACTTTAACCTAGACAGGACACAGAAAACACAGGTCAACACTTTTAAACAGAAAGATAAGCTCATTGGCGACTCAGTGCGTTTGGGTTTACCTGATTGGGCCCCAGAGGTGACAGCAAGGGGGGCCCGACACCCGAAGGGGCAGCTGGGTGAGTCTTGGCTGAGGCTTCAGCGCTACTCACAGCTCCTCGGCTATTGTTGGCCCTGACAAAGTAGCTGTACTCCACATTGGGCACAAGAGTGAAGTCGTGGTAATGAGTCTCCGGGCCCACGTAGATTATTTGGCCATCTCTGCGGAGTTCGTAGCCTATGATGATGCCATTGGGATTCCTGTGGTGGTGGCCCAGTTTATTTCTACTGACTCGGGGACCGGTGACCTTCAGTGGAAAAGTTACAGGTCGATTGAAAACGGTTTCCAATGGCCTTTCAGAAGTACTGCTAATTGTTAAAGAACAACGACGGGCTAGATATCTGCCTAAGCATCATGATTCTTGATAAAAAGCTGCATCAGCCAACTGTTGATTATGATGCTAATGTACCTTTAGAGTGGGGACCGTGCATGTCCAAAGGAGGAGCCTCCCTCGGTCACTTTGGAGGTTTTTGCACTGGCCGTGCATCCACGCTGGTACATGCCAGCAGCACAAGCTGGTAGGGCGTGTGAGGCTGAAGGTCTATCAGCGCAGTCTTCAGCTCTTTACCTCGATAAGCTTCTTCATTGTTCACCTTGAGTACATATTCGATCACCTCCCCATTCTGGGTGGGTGGTGGAGTCCAGGAAATGTCCATACTGCTGGATGTAATGGAGTTCACTGTGGGAGCCTCCACGGTTGTGGGGGGAGCCTCTAAGGTTGTAATGTTGGTGGGAGGGCTTGTGATGCAGCCCTCAGATGTGCACGCTGTGATTGAATAACTGGAGGAGAGTGAAAAAAAAAACATTTTGATAGCTTGATTTGGTTATTGTAGTCATTAGCAGGTTGTTCATTTTACAGGCACGATTTTAACATAGGCCCAAAAAGTCCTCCAAAATTGTCAACATTGAATTATGGACTAAAAATTACATTCAAATCGTATTAATAGTCAGTCTGGTATTGACAATTGATGATTCAACCTCAGAGAAAAGGGAAAGAGTGTTTTCATTTGTTTCATTTCTGGCATATGCAGATCTTACGCTATTGACCTCTGTATGACCTCTGGTCCTTACTGTGTTTCGTGTGTGTTTTCGTTCTTACGTTGTTTTAATCTCTCATTTTGAACAAGCCTTACCTATATCTCGCAAAAGGAAGAAGATCCTCGTCGGTGTAGCTGAGCACGGTTGGGTCAAAACTAAAGGAGAAGCTGATATTATTCCTCTGGATCCTGTAAGACTGGAGCACGCCGTTGGGTTCCAGAGGAGGCGCCCATGACACCACCAATTCACTGGGTCGGCCCTGAAGGTGACTCACGGTAGGCGGGGCGAGGCCGCGAGGCGGGGCCTGCCTGGTCGTTACCGTTACCCAGGAACTCTGAGTGTGGCCGGCGGGGTTGTGAGTACGTACGGCGAACTCGTACCGAGTCCAAGGGCGCAACCCGGTCACTGTGAAGGAGAAAGTGTCATTTTCTTGTGGGGATGATTCTCGGAACAGCACCTGGGTGATTGACAATGATAGCAAATGACATCTTAGTCAAGGAAATAAAAATAAACCAGGAAGAACCATTCCACATACTTTTTCTCTCTTAGCATCCTCTTCTCTGCTTCTCTCCCTCCCCACCTGATCGGCATTTCTTCCCAGTAGGTGGTACTCGTAGATGGGCCCATTGGGCTGAGCGGGACCTTCCCAGGTGAGCCACACGTGGTCTGAACCCACAGAAAGGGGCGCAGGCGGGGGCTGCGAGGCGGGTGGAGCTGCAGCAGTAGTGACATGCTGAGGTGGGCTACGTGTGCACCCTGCTGACGTGCAAGCTTCGAGAGTCAGAGTGTACGTCGTCCAAGGCTCCAAGCGGCGAAACAGGAAGCTGCGTGAGAGCCCGCTGAACTCCAGGTTGCCCTCGCTGTACAAATTGTACATCTGATGGAGAAGAGGAAGCGGTAAGGTTTAACTGTCTTGTTAGCATGTCTGGATATTGTCTATTGAGCAGCATATACCGTGATGACTCCATTTGGAGAACTTGGTGGATCCCAGTTGAGCAGCAATGACCTGCCCTGCTCTTTCTGCTCCACACTGAAGTTAGCCAGTCCAGCAGGGGAAGCCTCCAGGGTCCTCGCGCCAACCCATTGACTTGACACACTGCCTGAAGGAGTTCAAAATAAACATTAAAAAAAGTTAATCAGATGTTTGTAAAGACTTTAAACTCAGTGGTCACAATCCAACCTGCTTCATTTACAGCTTCCGCTTGTAGACTATATTCGCTGTCGGGCTCAAGGCCAAAAATGGTTGCTTCGAGGACTAAACCCTGAAGATGAAAAAGGAAAAAACAAGTAAGCAGACTGTCATAGTCACGCAAACAAAGCGTAAATATTTTCCCACAACAAGGAAAGACTGGAACAATGACAAGCTAAAATAATGTGTCATGGGGATTTGCAATATCAACATTACAGCATACTGAATGAGTAGGAAGCGGCAACGACGGACTGGCAGACGGTCGTCCCTTAAGGCTGCCTTCAAAGCCTGCTGAGTGTTTGTATCACACGTGCATCCTTTCATAGCTCTCTCGCAAACAAACAGAGGCACAGTGTGTCTGCCAGTAGCTTCGGGCAACGGGATTCAGCCCAAAAAAGCTGGCACTCGCTCCAACAGCCGTGTGTGTAACATCATTTACTCATTGATAAGGAATGAGATGCTTTTTGGGAATGGAGATCGAAAGCAACTTCTGTATGTGTGTAGACGTTTATGTGAAAATAATAAATCATTATTTTTAAATATATTCAGGCGCTCACATAAAGAGATTAGCTGTTAGGCCAATTCCATGCAGTGGCGAGGGAATCCAAATGGCTCCGACTCAAACGGAATCAAAGGAGAACCCAGACAAATCAGCGTGGCGTGGCACCAAGGATGAAGTGCCCGAACAATGAGCCCAATACATGTCTTGACTGTCTCCATGTCTGCCAGCCGACATGTTTGTCATACGCAGTAAAATAGGATTAATAAATCCCCGGACACCCGAGACGCACGCTAAATCCTCCTGCAAGTTCGCAGCGGAAAAAGGAGAGAGAGGGACTTGAAAAGACCAATAAAACAAAGTACATAAGTAATGATATTGAAGGCAGGGAATTAGGCAAGAGTGATGGGGAGAAAAGCGAAGAGCTGAGTAGGTAAATAACAGGTGAAGCAAATAAAAAGCGGCGCGACAGACGGAGGGAGGGGAGGAGGAAGACCCTGAACGACTGAGCCAGCCTGGCCCGAGAGAGTCGCAGGGAAAGAGAGAGATAGATGTTACAAAAGGGAGAGACGGATTAAGTGAGCGCGAATGCAAGATCTCTCCACCTTAAAAGCCAGTGAAATATGTGAGGCATGTGGCCTATAAAGCGCTTAACATATGCACATTGTCAATAGCAGCATCTGGCGCTGGCAGCTTTTATAGGAGCGGCGAGACTCTGCTACACGCCTCTAGATGGCAATACATTCAAACACTTTATCGCTGGAACGCTTCGCATTAATGGCCTCCTCGCTGCACGTGCGCCAGGAAATTGAGCACATCAGCTCACACACACACAAGCAGGCTGTAATCAAACGCTTTAACTCGGAAGCGCACTACTATTACATTCCATTAACAGCCCCCTTCATAATAATTTGTCCCTTAACACACACAGACGCGCACATGCAAGCAAGCACTTGAAGAAATCAACAAGATGAGGTAACACAAGGTTTAAGGTGCGCGATGGCAACAGGAAATAAAACTGTGCTGTGAAGGACAACACAAAAGAGGTTCACCTTGTTATGGATTTAATATAGTGCTGCATGCATGCAATTTGCAGTTTTCTGTTGTGTATATGTGTTATAGCGGTACGTATAGTAAACCCTCGCTTATTAGCTTAATTAATTAAGTTGGAACGTGGATGACAAATTCTTGCACTGTGTAACCTCAAAACATTTAATTGCCTAAATGTCTTTTCACACTTGTATGACAGTCAAGAAAGTAAAGATGTTACGTTTGCCTGATCAGTTAAAAGTTATGATGTGACAGTTTGACTTGGGAACAGGGTTGCTGTTTGGGATTTTTCATTATTGTTTTTTTTAAATATGAGTTATAGTATTCCTTCAAATGTCTGCAATGGACCTTCTTGTGTACGGACGTACAGCAAAACCCAAATAAATAAATGTAAGATGAACCCTGAACGCTCATGTATGATATTAATATAAAAGATGAAAATAAAATACATTTTTGTTAGTTATTTTTAACAGTTTTTTTCAGTTTTCAATTTTAGGTTTAGTTTATTAGTTTTTGTCAATGACAACAATCTTGCCTGGGAACATTTTCTATTTGCATTATTCCATGGGGAAATTGTGTATCGGATGGAGTGGGTTACGAACAACCGTTGAGGTTCCACAACCTCCTATCTAATCACGCCGATAAAGTGAGTTACAGTTATGGTAATTAGAATCAAAGATCGCAGGTCAATGTGGAGAAAGCCAGACTGCCTTTGGTGTGAGATATGAAAAGAAAGGTTCAGGTTAACCTGAAATCAATGCGCAAAAGCACACGTATGTTGGAATGACCACAACCTCCAGTTAATCACGACAACGGAGGGGGAAGGGGGAGAGAACTGCGGAGAGACCGCGGAAGGGGGAAAAAAAAGTACCAACGAGAAAATATAGAACGATGCCACATTCTGTTTGGTGTGTCTGGACTGGCACACAAAATACTTTTCATAAACCTGCGGGCATGCCGACATCCGCGCGCATCTTGTTTTTGGGTTCTCTGCGTGTGTGCGTGATATTCAGGTGGAGAGGCATGGTGCAGCCGCGGGGACAAGTGTGTGATACTAATTAAGAGTAACCATGTGTAATTGTCAAAAGAATTATGCTGATTATCTCACAAAAGCCCCAGCCAGTACCGGGCCCTGCAGAGACACGGGGACAGAGCAATATTAGCATATGGCCACGTACTCACACGTGTACTCTTCTTCTCTCTTTGTCTCTCTCACTGACACGTGCACAGGTAGCAGTCAAGTGAGCGATCATACAAAAGCGGGCCGTGTCTAATGAATGGTGAACGTGGACCAACTGGTGGGTCTCGGGTATGTCCCGCTCCACAGGCCACCTCTGCCCTCCCTGCTCCATTCTATTAAGTCCCGGAGAGATAACAAAGCACCACGCCGGCCCGCCTCTGCTCATGTGTCGCAATTCTTTGTCTGTATGGCAAAGCGCAGACACGGATCACATTTGACTTCAATTCAACCGCGTCCTGTCGTCGGGTCGATTAGCGCAAGCTGTGGCGTGAGCGGCGCTGTAATTGTTTTTGGAGGTTTTTGAGGTGAGAGCACTTTGACTGCGTGCTGCTCTTTGGTGCCCCATGCCAAGCTGGCAAGCATGTGCGTGTGTGTACGCAATTATTTGTGCATGCCTAATTCGATGTTGCTGGAACAATTGCCGCATGTATGTTTGCAAATGCCCTGCATGGGTGCCCCCACGAGTCATCGTGAGTTAGACAAACGATGACACACACACACACATTTTAGGCCACACACGCAAGCAGACCCAAAGCGTGCCATTAGGCATGTGGGTGGCCGCCACAGAGGTAGCGAGGGACTGCAGGGGTCTGGACCAGGCATGTCCACTTCACAGCGACATCCAAAATTAGCTTTGGCGGCTTCCAACCGCGGGAACACAATATTTACAGTCTTCATGCTATTCTGACAGTGCCTATTTACCTATGACATGTGGTTAAAGACCAGTCAATCGAAGTCTGGTAAGATGAGAGTAGAAGGTTGAAGATGATGTGCATGTTGCTTTTTAACATTCTTGTTTTGATTCCAAGTGATGGCATGTCGTAGGCATTATTATTCCTCTAGACTAGAAAAGTAGCAGTTTCCTCAAAAAAAAAAAAAAGCAAACAGACCCTCACACTTTGAAGTGATGACCATCATATAGTGGCTGCCATTAGGACAAGTGGAGGGGCAGTGTACTGAATGGTCCAGGCTCTTCACAAGACACAATAACACCCAACCTGTCATTACCGGGACTAAGAGCTAGCGAGCGAGCTGGCCAAAGAAGCAATATAAAACCTCTCTTGAGAAATTATCACTTGCACGAGTGTGAGTGGTATGGACGAAGAGAAAGACATAACAACTGTTATTTAGAAGTGAGGTATAGAAAAGCCAGACGGAAACGTACGGCCGGAGAGGGAGGAGTTGGGGAAAACACCAGACGATGGAGATTGCCGCAAAGAGGAGCAGCCTGATTATTTGGCCGCTTATGCAAAACGCCGAGGGCCCTCCAATCAGAGTTGAAGACCTCTAACGAAGTTGTCCGATAGGCCGGAGGCCCTAATGAACTCTGCATGCGAATCCTCTTATCCGTTCTTCTCTCTTCACCTGTTTTCATCCTCCTCATCGTTCGCCTCGCCGCCTCTTCTCCCCACTCCTTTCTGTCCGTGGCTCGTTAAAAAAGGAACGCAAGGGCAAAGCCCGAGAATCCGCCCTTCTTCACCCACGTCTGGTGGGCCATCTCCAACATGTAACTCTCAGGTGGCCGTGGCACTAAAATGATGGTATCCACCCTACGTGCTTGTACGGCATATGTTTATCACAATCATTTATTTCACTGCCACATCTTCCAAGGGTGTATGATGAAGTGTACGCGCGCCATATTTGAAAGCACATGTTGGCTTGAAACATACTTGGCTGGCTGGCCCGTGCTCTCTGATGGGCCCTTAATGATAAACTAACAGATTGTAAACATGCTGCTTGCTCGCTCTCCAACTAGCGCTCCCTCCATCAATCTCTTCCTCTTTTCTTCCCTAATTCCACTTCCATCTCCACTTTCATCTCTTCTCACCTCTTCCTTCCCCATTTCCTTCTTGCCCCTTTGCCCATCCCTCCCTCTTTCCCCCTCTCTCTCTCCGCCGCCTTTCCTGGGGTGTTTTTTAAACAATGTGTCCTTCATGTACGGTTGGTTACGGGGCGTACAGAAGGACATCATTAGCGCTGGTGGTTAAGCTGTAATTTACACCATTACCGAGGTAGGGGCCATTTTTATTGCCTAGTAAATTTCAGCTCTGAAATATTTAGACCATATGGCTCAATTTGTGTAATAACCTTAATTTCCAAGCACCCTTCAGCTCCCTTCCGCACCGGCTGTTGTTGGCGGATGATGTGTGTGCGCGTTTGCATGCGTGTGCACGGCGAGCATACATAGACACACACGCGCGCAGAGGCAGGTGCATGGTGAAAATGTAAGCGCATACACTTACACTTAATCTCTAACATCCACATTAAACAATGTCTTGGTTTACGCAGACGCGCACACACACGGACATACAAACGTACGCATACACACGTACGTATGCATGCCGCTAGCAGATTAATAGGGTGTCAGCTTGTGTTTGGGTGAGGGAGCGTCAGGCGTCGGCCAGATGGTTCTCAGGGATGATGACTGTCAGGGGTCCTGCTCTGATCAATGGCATGTATTAATACGGCACACATAAGAGAGACACATTCACATACTGATGCACGGGAAAAAAAAAAAGTCATCCGTGAACACAACATCATAAGCGCATGGAGTGTATCCACAAAAAAAAGGATGCACAAATTCACACATACATACACATGATCTTCTTTCCCTAAGGGGTCCCGAGGGCCAGAGTGAAACATCTGGAGGAGCCGAGGGAGGGAGGGATATAGAGGACGGGACAGTAAAGAGGAGATAATGGGAGGGAACAAAAAAAAAAAGTGATGCGACCAGACAGGGATGAGAAGGTGGCCTGATTGGTCAATTGAGATGAGGAGCTGGAAGCACTAAGAAAGCTGATCAATGGAAAAAAAAAGACAGGCTCTACAGCAAGTAAAAAAAAAAAAAAGAAAGAAGCAAGCCAGAAGCAAGCTCCACTAAACAAATGTGTGGCTTTTGTCCTCTAAAGTCAGCTCTCAAAATGTGGTGATCAAGCAAAAATTAAACCTGAGTAATGAGAATCGTTCTAGTGTGGAAATGAACTATAAAAAGGAGGGAGAAAAGCTTCGGAAGAAGCAGAATGGCACGCAGTAGAGCCTAGACCTCCGCCAAGGCTGAACAAACCCAAGCCTGTCCATCTCCTCAGGGCCTGCTGAGTTGTTCTTCCTGTGCTTAGCTTCAACTTCAGAGGATGTTGCAACAGACCTAGTAGAGTTCACAGCATATGGAAAAATCTGAACCAATCACATAAAATGAGTGACGTGGTTATTGCTAGTGTTGTTTTGGTGAAATCCTGCTAACAGGCAAGCCACAACATCCTCATCAAAGATAACAGCAGATATCGAATCGGATTGGAGAGCGTAGAAGAAAAAGAGGAGGTCCAAAAATAGAGCCTGAATGCAAGAAAGTGAGCCTGACAGCCATGTCCGAGTGACTAACACGTCTGTCACTGACTTGCAAGGCATGGCGAGAGAAAATGTGCGTTGTGAGATTGCACGTGTGTGCGTGAGAGTGCCAAACAGCGTGTCGGGGGCTAGCAAAGCAGGCCGCCTGCGCTCCGTACCCTCATTCCGTCCGATTGGCGTGACGACCCCATTAATCAGCCGGGCTGGCACAGAGCAAAGTTCCCAAACCCAGCTCCATATCAATACACACACAAATATATACAGGGCCAAAGGACATTCGTGTACATGAACACACACACACACACTGGCAGCAAATCGAGGGATGTGAATAGAAGCAATTTAAAGGGGTGTGTGTGTGGTTTTGGGGTAATTTGTTATTTGTTGCTTCTGAAGGCTGCACAAGTCGCACAACCTCAGAACAGCACTGGAATGCTGCTCCTCCGAGTGCTGACTCACAAATCTGTGACTCCTAAAAATAAAGTCAATGCTATCATATCAAGGTTTCAGCCATGTTTTTTTTTTTTTTGCTAACTCTGACTAAAACATAAACCTCCTCATAAACTCCAAGTGGCTTCTTCACAACTTCCCATCAGTCTTGAATGCCATTTTATAAGCAAGTACAGTAAATAAATGTTGAACCCTCTTTTAATCCACCCTTCATTGACACCCTTTGTGTGTCTGTGCAGAGCGTCTGCGATGAAGGCAGGTGCGTGACAAATGACTGCCACCAAAATAAGTCTATGCCATGTCAATGAGCCCCCCCCCCCACACACACAAACAGAGTGTTCCATATCAATGAGAAGGTGAAAGGTCTCCATTTACATCTTGTATTAATTATGAGTGACAAGCCAAAGGTCACGGAGGGAGAAGAAGAAGCCACACGTTTGTCTAGAATATAGATCTCTACTTGTATCTCTTCTCCTCCATTCACTCTCCTCCCTCTTTTCACTGATCTATCACCCTGCCTCAATCTTCTTGAGGTCCGAAGCGCCTCTTTTACTTCTGTACCGACACTTTCCCATTTCTATAAATATATTATCGAATATTCGAACAATTATCCTGGGGCCTTTTGCTTTAGTCCTACATGTCATCTCCACAAATGAACATTATGATGGAATCTAAACACAAACATACACATTAACAGAACTAGTAGAACCTGAGCGAATGTAACATGTATCAAAGAAGATATTTGAGAGTGTGAACGTTTACCTGTACAGTAAGTGCAAGTGCGGCAGGTGAGTTGAATGTCGGGTCGGGCTGGTGCTTCTTGTAAAGTAGTTTATAGTGAGAAATGATACCGTTGGGCTGTTGTGGCTCACTCCATTTCAGGTGGATAGAATATGCACCTGTGAGCAACACGTAAGGCTCATCATATGAGATATTTTCAAGTTAAATAAATAATAAAATTGAACTCACCAGTGGGTGTGGCAGCAGGGGTGGTCATATTTCTTGGCCGTGCTGACAGGGTCCGAGCTGACGTGCTTCGGCTTCGAACCGAGCCTTTAGAATTGTAGGCACAAAGTCTGTACTGGTAGTAGGTGAACGGCTGCAAGGAGGGGCTGGCGTCGAAAAACTCTAGTGGTCCACTAGACCAGATGAAAACCAGCAGTTCCTCCTCCGTTTCCATTGGGGACCTGACAGATCACAATTTGAAGGTAGAACAGATCAAATCAAGGTACTAAATTCAAGATTCAAGAATATTATTTAAGGATGTTTTTCATTTTTACTTGATGCAATATTATTTTTCCATAGGGATGTTCCACACCACCTTTTTTTCCAGACTGATCACTATTTGAGTATTCACAGATCTCTATTAATTATAATAAATGAAATTTAATTTGTTACAGTGACACAAAATTGTGAACAAAGACATTTACTTCTAACATGTGATGATTCACCGTTATGTCAAATGTTGAAGGACTCGTCCTTTTTTTAAAAAAAAAAAGAAATGTACTTAAAACGTGAGAGAGAGAAAAGAATTATCGTTACTTTTGTGGCTGTCTAGCTAAGTGTCCTCATGCCAGGTGTGTCAGAGTGCCTATGTGTGCTTCTATGCTAATGTATGTTTTCTGAGGATTTAAAGGTCTTAGTCCAATCTGACCCTGCATCCAGATCACACACTCTTTGGTCAACAAGCAGAGCGCGACCTTCGATGGGACTAAAAACACACATAAGCACATGCACACACATAAGAGAAGGCTCTGCTTGAAGATGAATCTTTCCAGAAACCTTGAGGCTAATCTGAACTACATTCATCTGTGATCCACTTAAAAAGCAATAGGCCATCATTGAAATATGAGGTAAACATTGATATACCTGTATATATGGTAGGACGTGATGATGCCATTGGGTTTTTGTGGGGGAGACCAACGGATCTCCAGGAAACTCGAACCAGCTGCGTTAACCGAGGGCGGTGATAGATGTTCAGGCGAAGCTTCAAAAGTGCAAACATGCGCAGCTTCTCCGACGCCGCAACCCCCTACACGGGACAAAACAAGACAGTTTGGTGACATTTCTGAAAAGGTCACACCAAGAAATCATCTACATACAGCAAGTCAATAATTCCAAATATACAGTCAAGAGTTGTACAGAGCTTACAGAAGGACCTTTCGAACCGGCATAATGACCTCAACGCCATTTAACCTGGCTGTGATTAAACAAGAGACTGTAGTGACTCAATACTTTAACTTCAGGACAAGGCGCAATATGGATTTATTGCTGAGTAAGCGCTAAAAGGCTGTTTTAAAATATTTTAAGAATCTTGAGAGACTTGAGCATATCAATTTTGGTGTATAGCAGGCGCCATCAACGATCTTAGAAAATCGATTTTTCTCAACTGTTTTCCCATGTAATGGTTAATATCTTTTCCATTCACATGATAATTTAAGAAGTTAAATGTGTGTGGAGCTCAGGAGGTGAATCAGAAACAAAACATTTTTCTTATATTGTTATTGTTATTCTTCATATTGTGCAATTGGTAAAGCTTGTGGATGACATAAAATATAAAAAAAAACATAAAAAAAATACAAATTAAATATTTAACTTGAAATTTAAATATATATATACACAAATAAAATATTTCACTTGAAATTTCACACTTACCACTTTGACAAGCCTGCACGCGGACATCGTAAGCAGTGAATGGTTGAAGTCCTTTAACAGCGAGGTTCTGCTTTTGGCCTGTAGCATGCATTGTGGCACCTTCACGTCCGGGATTCAACAAGATGTTATAATTGACGGGCTGGCTATTGTTGAAATGGGCTGTGGAAAAATAGATTACAAACACACACAATCAATACTATCATCAATCCACTTTTATAATCTCGATCTCAATTTCCATTGGCAAAAATGTTATTGTCGGCAGAGCTTCTAAAGAAAGTTTCCAAGTCCTGATTAAACATTCGGGAGCCAATTTGATTCTGTGTTTACAGATAAACCAGTTCCCCTTTGCGAATATTAACAACAACTTGGACCATACAAAATTCTACATATACTTGGTCCTGAAAACTGCCAGTCTTAACTGTGGGCTCACAACCCGCACAAGCACACAAAGTAAACAGAAACACACTGGACCCACACATACTCATAGACTTGCGTTAATATTCCCCCTGAAGGGTTTTTACAATAATTCAGGCCAACTGTATTGTGATAGTAATTCAACATTCATGAACTCTGGATATCTTGAGAGGAACTGATTACCGGACAAATGAGAGACTTCAATTATTCACCCTCCCCCAACTTACATATGCACCACAGTGCAACACACACTTCTGCACTTTGTGTCTCTGAACTTTTAATAGTAACACACTAAAGATATTTAGAATATGCCACTTTCTCCCTACATAAATCTGATGTATGATTTTCAAGTCTTCTTTCTCAAAACAGTAGCCGTATACACTCATAACAAATGCAGCCACAATGAAAGAAATTTATTCCGTCATATTAATGGCCACAAGTCAGCACTTTGACTGTTAATGTTATGCTATGAGGACCCAACCACATGTGTATGTATGTTATACCCAGACACACGGTCAGGAGCAAGGTGCACATGCACGCACACACAGACGCACACACACGTCGGAGACACTCCAGACTCGGGAGTTACCAAGCGTGAGAAACCCAGACGATATTTCCTCACCTTTAAAATCAACCCGTATGACAATAGATAAGACCTGCCTATGGAAATATTTCCACTGTGATATGCACACACACACACACACGCACACACACTGGAAATATAGCCAAGCAAAACCGCACACAAAGCTGAACAAAGTGAAGTGTTCTTGTGCTGGTTGCCCTATAAGCAGGTTCCGAGATAGGAAATCATGCTAATGAGACCTATAATGAGCGGCGATAGATGGGTTAGGGCAGACAATCAGTAGCCCATAAGCATGAAACTCATGCCACCAAAGTGTATGCAAGCGTGTGTGCACAGGTCCCGAGGGGCCAGAAGGTGACTAGTAAACTACTTTGGGATTTTGTTTGTGCTGACCTGAGAAGAAATGATTCAAATCGGAAATGCTCCCTGCTCAGTATGCTGTGATGTACCTATTATCACTATTGTTCTGATTTCACATGTTTTATTTTTTACTTATATTGTGTTAAATAATTATGTCTATGACATGTTTCTTCACATGCACGCACACACCACCTGTCATGATAAGACAAAATATGTATTTCATAGTTAATTATATCATTAACACAATGACAATGGTGACTAATTTGCATGTCATTTTGATGAAGACGCTGTGAAAATGACCATCCATCTGTTTGGACTGCTACTCACCAGGAGGGGTCCCAGGCCAAGGAGAGGAGTTGGGGGCCGGTGACTGTCACGTTTGTGTGGGGCTGGGATCCCAGTGGGGCATGAGTATGGTGTTTTTATAACATATTTGTCACTCAAACCAGAGCCCGCGCCTGTGATGGCCTCCAGTTCATAACATATCTGAAAGGAAATAGCGGGAGAGATGATTGGAATTCACTAAAGATAATGTTTACACAAAACTATTTATTTCTATGTACAAAGTGCATGTTTCATCCTTAACTGAAGTGTTTTAGGCTCATTATCTGTCTGGCTGTATTATTTGGTGAGGGTACAAAATATGGGTTTTTTTTTCTTTCATGTGCCCTTTTTGACTACATTGCAGTTTGGTGTTCCTCAAGGTTCTGTTCTTGAGCCACTTGTTTTTACGGAAAAGGTTTTACTAGGCTATGTTGATTAGCTGTTCTCACATCACTGACGATATACATATTCTCTGCTGAGAAAATCTGATCAGGTCTGATTTGAGGCAATTTCTGAGCCATTAAACATTTGAATGCCTTAAATGTGGATCCATTTGGAAACCGTGCAAAAATGGCTTTTAAAAATGTCTCTCAGTCAAATGTGAGACCTCCGACTATCTTGTGATAGTTCAAATCAGTATCTAAAGAATAAAAACTCGTAAAGGGCACAATGCCTAGCTTAAATATTCAAGAAAGTTGGTTCAAGATGTAATACTTTCAACTTGACCAGCCTTGGGTCCCACATTACTAACTGCTCTTTCTTCACTCCACTAGCTGTAGAAGTCGGAGTCAATTAGAAGAGCCTGTTCATTACCCTTAAGGGATATATAACCTCACCCCTGGCAACATTAGGACCTTCACGTTGCTCATTCAATTCATCGAGTGCAACACTTTTTAAAAAATCATTCTTGCACAATAACCACAGATCAATCTTAATTGTACCCTCAACATTTTTTCCTCTCTATTTGCTTCAACCCCAATTATTTTTTTATGGCACCGTCCCTTGAAAACAGCAATGTAAATAAAGCTTTACGTTTCACGAAAATGATCAAGTCAACATCCCTCTCTTCATCATCCTCATGCACTTTTCCATCCGTCCCGCCGCCTCGGCCGGCACGCTCGCTACCTCTCTCGGTCATGACATCATAAGATAGATTTACCTTTTAAGAGCGCGTGGCCGGCTGGCGCAAAAGCCTACATTAGCTGTGTAAGTGGGCCGCCATTTAACATTAAAAGCCTTTAATTTGCTATAAACTCGGGCACACATGCATTAATAGGTGGCGGTGCTGGGTTATTGTTCCTGGGCTGAGCGTTTTAAACAGAAGGCCATTAGCACCGCGCCGGAGGGTTAGAAGCCAGTCAGGAAAAAAGGGATTAAAACGACTCATATGTTCACACCGGCATGGACATAAAAATATGAAACATATAGTCGACACGATACCAAAGAGTGATGGAAAGAGAAGTAATGAAGAAAGAATGGAGCATAAATCTAAACATTATCACAGTAAGATAATCGCTTAAACGCAAACACCGCCATGACATATCAAAGTAAAATGACACACGTGTAAGTGGACTATTTGCATCAGTGTGTGTGTGTACGTGTGTGTCCTGTGGGGCCCGCCACAGGGAATAGGTCAATTCTCTCGTCATCTTAGACACTTCCTGGAGTGCCGAAGCAAAGTGACAGCTAATCAACATTGTCATAAATAATCAATGGCCACTTGGTGCAGACTCGTGCACGTGCACAAAGTCATGCCTGGACACACGAGTCTGCTTAGATAATGGGGCCGCTGCTCCCGGTGTAATTCTCCATTGCACGGCTAAATTGGGAAAAGAAGGAGGTGGAGGATGGGAATGAGGTGAGAGCGAGAAGATGGGAGGAGGTGAAGTGGATATTGGGAAAGTCGGGGGGGATGCCCTCTGGCAGACAGTATGGAATTAGGGAAAATGAAACGTCACACACGTACAGTCCTTACATTCTTACATCCATGATGATTTTGATCTATTCATCTATCCGCAAACACATAGAGAGATGAGGGAAAACAGGTGGTGGGAGTGAATGTATCGCTTTACACCCCCTATAATTAAAAACGGCAAATCCATCCCGGAAAGAGGCACAGATTAATAAAGGTTAAATGAAAATAAACAAATACATAAAAATCTACGCTTCGTTGCTGTCGGCAAGCAAAAGTCAGATCAGATTTGTGATTTCACTGCACAGGCAGCGTGTGTATGTGTGTGTGTTTGCATCATGGGCACGTCAAATATTTGCACATTAAATGGCACAAACAGACGTATAGAGAGTGCAGTCCACAGAGGGAAATGCGGACGGACAGAGAGCGGAGCCTTTAAAGCAGGGTCACCCCGACTAAGAATACGCATAAACATGCATGCAAATCTGGAATTTAATTATCAATGAAGCTACAAACGCAGTGTGGTTTTTGCAGGTCCCGTGTTTATGATCAGATGTACCTGCGGTTTGGCAGGAGGCCAACGTCAGTATAATTCTGGTCACGGTGGTCCCCGGTAAAAATGGTGTGACCGCCTCTGCGCAGTCTGTACCGGGTGACCAGTCCGTTGGGTCTGACGGGCGGATCCCAGAACAGTTCCACTACAGATGTGTTGACGATCATGTGTCTGGGCCTCGACCACACACCTCCGGTTGGAGAGAAAGCACAGAAAGTTATTCATTAGTTGCTGTGGATTGGAGATGGGCTGTTGGATAGATTTGGATCCAGCACATCAAATTTAGAAACAAACAAAATCACAGAGGATACAAAACAGCATCGTGTGTTTAATATTAATACATATTGCATGACGCTGCCCCACTGATGTAAATAAGCACAGCCTTTTAAATAAATGCTTTTAGACTCTCACAAGATTTTTTTTTTTGTGCAGCCAGAAATCATTTTTAACCAAGAATTGCTCCACTGAGATATTTTATGCTGTGACATTTAATTATGCACAAAGTGCAGTTTATTGAACAACACAGGCAACAATTCATTATGTTTGAATGACAGAAAAAGACAAGACATTATTTTCCAGGAGCTCAAGGAGACATCTAGTAAATCACATCCGCTCCTGAAGGATTTCCGGACTTTCAAAAAAGATAATAATTTATGATATTTTCATGATGTCAGTCGGTTTTTTTCAGTTTCCAATTAAAACGGTTTTCTCATGATCAACCCGCGTGTCTTAGACAGAGAATAGGTTACTGTAAATTACACAGTTTTAATTAATTTAAGTTGATGTGATTGATTTATGTGGCGGTGCCGTCAGTGACATGAAGACACCGGAATAAGCGAAGGGAGGGGCGTGAAGGGACAAACGAGTCACTAAAGACATAGAACGCAGCATGAAAAGATAATATAGAAAAGGGTTGCCAAAATAACAATGTGTGTTTGTGTGTGTGCGCGTGTGTGTACCAGTGGGGGAGGCTTGCAGGGTGCGTCCTGTGGAAGGTGAACTGGTGCCACATCCCACAGCTGTGCAGGCCACCAGCACAAAAGTGTAGTCTGTGAATGGATGCAAACCTATAGCATAAATAAATAAATAAATAAAGAACAGAAACAATTTTTTATTGAATTTACTCAATTTGCAAAAAATAAAATCATCTGGATCCAGATACTTTTTTTAAGTAGCCTATAAATCTTTTTAAAACTGATATCTGCATCCAGGTGACTTTATTTTGTTCATCCAGTTGATAAATTATAAATGGTCAAATTTAACACCACTTTTTTCAGTGTATAAATATACAAACTACATACTTATAAATCGGTTCTTGACTCAGACTGTTGAGTTTGAAGTTTAGTAGCTAAAGGTTAATTATGCTAATGAGCTTTTTTTTAATGAATCTACACAAGTAAAAAAAAAAAGCAGAAAGCCAAACAAGGTGACGTGATTGCAAAAGTAGGAAAAAGGACAGTTTTCCAAACATATCCGTCCTCTCGCATTGAGTTCCCCTTCCCTTCGTTCTTGCCACTCTCAACGGATGGATCCATATCTGTCCGCGCTAAATTATGCATGCCATAACTCAATAATGAAACAACGTAAAGACGGGCAGCTGCGGCGCTGACACGGGATGGAAGTGGTCCGACGCTGTAATGTCATCAGCGTTTGATCTATGATAATTATGATACCCTGGTATGCGTTTAGGTTGCGGCGTCCTGACATGATTTATTTATGGCCCCCCCCTTGCTACGCAGTCTTAAAGAAATCACACAGCCACTTGAGTGGATCTTTAAGTGTATGTGAGATTTATTTGTTGGGAAATTTAACAGGTTTTCATTTTATTTTAGATAACGCAATACAAAAACTTAAAATTTTCCGTCATTCCTCACAGTGACCCAAAGAGCGAAATGCAAATGCTCCAAGGTGTGATCGACTTGACTGAATGTTTTATGGTCATTCACTTAGCAGCTGACTGCACACAACAGCTTGCAAATCAAATTCACGACAAACGAAAAGGCGTAAAACTGTTTTCGCTCAAATGATGACTCCAACAATAGACTGTGGCACTGCCATGATATGTGCTTTAGAAATATGAATATTACATATATTATACATATATTCATGTCAAGCTATAAATAATATTGATCTGATGGATGTATACAGACACAGTGAATCAATTCTTTATCCCCAAGCGGTTTAGAAACATGCTTTAGGATGATCTTTTTAATGTCTTAAAATGGACTCTAGGCTTGAAAACATCCAATAAGTGACTTTAATATTCATCGTGATGTCGATTAGAATGGAACAATAACATATTCTAATGCGATAATTTAGTCAATAATCTAACCGAGCTGCAGCTGGTCCTCCCCTCGGTGCAAGTTTGGAGGACAGAAAAGGAGACGATCGCACGAATAACACACGGCGCCGTCTCCTCACTCGCAACTGCTTGGCCTGCTTAACATGCCTTGTGGGCCTCCGTGCTTAACAACCACTGATCAATGGGCATGTGTGTGTGTGTGTTCGCACTATTGCTTGTGTTTGGGTTAAATAAAGAAAATCTGTCAGCCAGGGTTGAATTGTAAGGCCACGGTGCACCGTTAAACGCGTAGCTAAGGATGTGTGTAAGTAAGCGTGCGCGCATACTAGCATAGTAAATGTCTGGGGGTTCAATGCTGAATAAAGTAGCAAGCAGAGAATCACTCAACAGAAGTCCGTAAACTAAAATATCACTTTTCGGCAGGTATATAATGTAAAGAAAATAGAGTGTGCTTGGGAAGGGGTTTCAATGACAGAAATTTGAATACAAAATATGTAGACAGTGTGAAAAGTGCTGTAAGTAAATATATGGGAATAAGAGCACACAAAGTCACTAAAATCAAACAATGACGCCAAAACTCTCATCAACTTCATTTTTTGTGCTGTCTACTCAACACACAAGGATGACCTTTATCACTCATCCTAAAGAGGGCAGTGTTGTTCTGCTGGTGAAGAACTGGTATGTGTGTGAGTGTGTATGTTTTTTGTGTATCCATGTGTAGTGAGATGAAGGTGCACCTACACACACTCTCATCCATACAGTACATGCATGTGCTTATATGCCTGATTATGGAAAGGGAAAGGAAGCTTCAATCATTTTAACAGTGATCACCAGCAAGTGAAAAGCGGATGGAGGGCATTGGGATGGCGGAGGGACGAGACGAGACCGTCATCCCAAGGTGTGCCTTTGTGAGAGATGAACTTTGAGAACATGGTATATACTGTGAGGCAAAGAAGCTGGTGGCTAACTTTGTGTGTTTGTGTTGTGGGAGGAGAAGGCAATAAAAAAAGTAACTGATCCAAACTGGAATTCTATTGACAGTTTGCCATTGCTTGTTTGCGTCAGAGAATATGACAAGATGATGGGCCCAACTGTCAGCGCAAGGAGTGAGCGTCACCTATTTGTAACATCAAGTAGGTGAGTTTACCTACTCTGATGATGAGTGAAATCATCATGAGGAGAATGAGTGAAATCATGATGAGGAGAATGAGGAAGCAAAGAGGGAGGGTGCTATGATAACACCTCTTCTAAATAATTAAGAGTTTGACTTCCTGTCTGTGTGCCTTCATCGGAACGCTGAGATCACACCAACTTGTTTGGATGTAGAAGAGGAGCACATGCAAAGTGAATCTAAATTGTAATGTACAGAAAATAAATGAATTTAGTATTCTTTAATACAACTTTCCAAGGTCATTCTATGCGCTTGTTTTGTGTGATGTGCTTGAATTCATTTTTGAAAAGTTTATCGTTCTTTTTTTTAAATGTAAATGTATATAATTTGGGTTTTTCATAGAATTTGACGTGTTTTTATTATGCTACATACTGTACATCACTGATACTGATGGAAGAAAATTCCCATCTTATTTCTCTCCATACACACTTTGGAGCCCACACCAATCAGTGCGTACAACGGCCCGCGATAAAAAAAAAAAGACAGAAAGCATGAATAAATAAAAGAACATACTCTATTCCCTGCCGTTGTGAATTAATAATGAGCCTACAAAAGGCCAATTAAACACATGATTAATGCCATAATCTATATAATTGCAGGCAATCATTCATTGCAAGCTAATGATGGCAATGCTTAATATCGATTCACATGGGGTACCTTTGAACAGCAGAGCTTAATTTTATCTATGAAATGTCATAACTCCTAACAGCTAAAAATTAATAAAGGGCCTATGTGTTGCTTTTCCTGATCAACAGCGAGAAGATGGTAGCTGTTTATTTCATGCAACTTCAATGTGCACCTGTCATGTTTTTTTTAAAGGGTTCTGATTTTGGAGTGTGTTATGTTAATTTTTGGTTGTGCTTTGCGTTCGTTCACATGTGGGCTGGATAAGAGAGTGAGCGTGGTGGAAATCAGATGTATATTCGGTCATTAGATGGCTTCCACCCAAGGAGCAGACATACATAAATGCATGGAAAAGATAGAGGAGAAGAGAGGAAGAGAGGGGAGAAGAGGACGTGACGGACAAGGAGACGGTTTGGAGATGACAAAGGGAAGAAGGGAAGATGGAAGAGTATTAAGGGGAGTGACAAGTTTGTGTTGCGGGGGCAAAGAGATGGCAAGAAAAGAGGCTAAAGGAAACAAATTAGTGAGAGGCTGAGTACAAAAAAAGAACATGACAGACAAGCCAAAGAAAAATGAACATGAGTTAGAAACAAGAAGATGATAACTGTTTCTTACCAGTCAGTGTAAAATTTCCGGGTGCTTCTGTGTGTGTAAATATGGTGGTGCCAAGACCGGTTTGGTTCAGGTGATACTGCTGCACTCTTCCATTGGGACTCGCGGGTCGGACCCAGCTCATGTGAAGAGAGGAGGGGCTCAAAGCTCTTACCACTGGAGACTGCACCCCCTCTGGGACTCCTTGAACGGTTACTGCCACCATCTGAACACACGGAGGACATGCACACATACAGGAAACACACAAGAAAAAATATTGATGACGAACTTGGAACTTTTTTTTTCCAATAGAGTCATCTATTTGGTCTAAAATGCATTATAATTATGTCTGAGATTTTGGTAATTTTCTTTTTAAGCAGAAATATGGAAATGACTATAAACAAAAAGTTCACAGAAGTACTGATTACAGCGATATTAACTTTATGAATGGAATTTAAGACTATACACGCTTGCAATTAAAACTTTATCATCAATCATAACTTAACAACTGGACAAACAAATACTAAAATGAATGGATTGCGGTATCAGTAGTCGCCTGGCGGATGAAAGAGAGAGCGTCGAATGGCTGGGCAATCTGCTGCTAATGGCAACAGGGATATCCTGCCTTAATAGACTGTCACGGACACTTCCCCCACCTGTCCCGCACAGTGCTATGCAATTAGAACACTGCTACTACAGCTAAAGAGACGCTCGTGCGCCCCACGCACAAACACAAACGCATGGATAACAAAAAAAAACAAAACAAACAAACAAAAAAAACAATTAAGTCAAACATTAATGATGGAAAGTTATTGTTTTTGGCTATGTTGACAGTAATAGACCTAATTTAATTATGCCATTCGCATCCCCATGGAAATAAAAGGTATACATAAATATAAAAATATAAAATAACAGAAAAATATATATATTTAAAATGAAGCAAACTGAACAGTAATCTGTCTGCATATTCATTAAATACAATTTAAAAGATGAATTTAATCTTTCAAGTTGACAATTCAATATACACAAATAATCCTTTAGAAATGCTATACTTTTATATATTTGTATTACTTCATATCCCAACTATATTTTAAGTTGATTTTCTAATAACAAAACAACAAACAAAAACAGTATTATTTCATGTTATATCCACTCATTAATGAATATTAAAAAGCATTGTTCGCCAACTGTAATGAAGTTTGTACTTTTCCTATTTTGCTTGTGAAGTCACAGGAGTGGAATTTCAGCAACTCGGGAAAATGAGGTAAAATAAAAGGGCGAGGGGTGATTGTCACCAAGAAGTCCAAAGAGCGGCTAGAAGGGGCAATGTTGGGAGTAGGGAAGAAACCAAAGTAAGGACAGCAGCTGGGAGAGGTTGACGTTCCTATCACAGGAATGACAGCAGACAAATAGCAGAGGCAACAGGACTCGAGCATTTCAAGACAAAGGAGGACCAATCGCTCTACCAACCTCTCTAAGTGACCAAGCGTATTAGATCAGCACCTTCTGTTGTCGCGGCAGGCGTGCGTTGAAGTGTGCGTCTGTGTCTGCTGGTGTGTGTGGCTGCCAGGTAATTGCGCTGGTGTATTAGGTTAGCCCACCTTGTCCCATAATTGGGAATGTTTGGCCAATTTTCACTGGTGTACAAACTAATCCAAGTCACTCCCTTTCCACTCTCTACTGGGACTGTGTGTGCTGGGTTTTGTGCTTCATGTGTGTGTGTGTGTGTGTGTGTGTGTGTGTGTGTGTGTGTGTGTGTGTGTGTGTGCGTACGACAGAGATTGAGTTTGTTGTTTAACTGTGCTTGCTTACTGGGGGGGCTCGCCTGGTGGTCATACGGCTGGATACTTGGAGAATGTTTCGTCTTAGAATGTTTATTATTGGTGACGTGCGGTTCTGAGATAAATACAAGACTTTAATGCAATGGAACCACTGAAGTTGACTGATAGTCAATCACTAATGCCTCAAAATATTTATAACTCCAAACCACCACGCTTTGACATCAGAGACATCAGATCAGCAAGCATCAAAGGATGACTGAACTGCGTGACAGTGGTTTTGCTTTTTGCAAGAAGTCTCGTCATGCGGCGTATGAATGAAGTTTTTTTTTTTTTAAACACATTCATGATTTGAATTTTGTATGATGATTATGGGGACACAGAATGAAGCAATAATACAAATTAAATGTGGCTAACATTTGCTAAACTCACTCACTCACTCACTCACTCACTCACTCACTCACTCACTCACTCACTCACTCACTCACTGTGACTAAAAATGACAACCAAAACACATGATGAGCGCAACGAAATGGAACATTTCAATTGATGCATCTTTCACTATTTATCTTTTTAGCCATTTATCCTCCTTTTAATGTTTCTTCCATGACCATCGACACTATCATTCTTCCAATTCCTCATTTATTGTAAGCATTTATCTACTCATCATCAATTTCTGTAGAAACCCAAGTTGAAGCTCACAAAAGTTCCATAAGACCCACATTATCCTCCATGTAGGCCTCCTGGTGACGCATTGGCCTCTTTACATAACTTTTTGCCAAATAATAATACATGTTCAGTCAGCTATAAAAGCAAGACAGACACTTTTCAACAGGAGCTTTCATCTGTGCTAAGCCGGCGAAATTAATTGTTGTGTTGATATCAGCTCAGCTACAGCTCAAGAGATAGCGGAAGGGAGTTACTGTGTGAAGCTATTATGGATGCTATCACAAACATCAGGTGGACTCAGCAAATCCAAAGCCTCACATACAGTACTGGGGGGAGAGCGCGAGCGGCATCCATGTTCTGACATGGAAACAGCAAAGCATCCATAAAGCGGGAAATTATCACGTGAGAAAGTAACCAAAGCTGTAAATGGAGTAGACGGACAACCTTAAAATGACAGAGTTCAGTCAGACAAGACTGAAATGAAGCGAGGTCCTTGAGTTCAATAAGCTAAACAAGAGATTAGATAAGAGCACAAGGAAAGGAAATTCAACTAATTTGCCATTAGAGCTGCTATCTCGGCCCTCTTGTGTCAGATATCATTCAAGAATGCTCAAGAAATTGAAGGCCTAAATAATTTTCACATGGATTGATGATTATAAACTTTTACATCAAAGCCCAATAGAAGAAATATCCTGTCACTTCACGGGCACTCTAAAAAACAAAAATCATACAAATGCAGTCTTACCTTTGCACTATCAGTGCACCCGGCCCTGTTGCAAGCCCTCAGTTGGTAACTAAATTCCTGGAAAGGTCTGATCCCACCCACATCTGTGAAGCTGTTCTCATCGCCGCGGTAACGCTCTTGTCCATCACGTAGTATCACATAGTGGGTTATGACTCCTAGCAAAAAGTAATAGCAGAAAAATTATAAGCATAGATTTAAAAGATAAAGCGTCTTTAACCACTTAGGTGCAAAAAATCCGCATAAACACATACCGTTAGGTCTAGCAGGTGCTTGCCAACGCCACTGGATGACATCACTCCGCTCATCCAGGCGTCTCCACCGAGGTGGGGGTACTCCCCATGGTTTGTCTTCAGCGGTGGTCACTGTGATCACATCGCTGGAGCATCGGCCAAAACTGTTCCAGCCCCTCACTCTGTACTCGTAGGTGGTGAAGGGCTCCAAGTCTGAATCTATGGAAAATAAGTCAGACAGTGGTGCACAGTTTCAATAATTTGCAGCTAAATAAAATGAGCAAAAAAATCCGTCTGCTCCCGTGCATTATTCTACATTGCAAACCATCCACAATAACAACATATTGTCAAAGCCCTCAAAATATTCCAAGCAATTGCGCACTCAAGTATAACATAGGGAGCATGTTAATGTGCAGGCCCTAAACATTATGTGCTTACAGTAACAGCAGTTCAATTTGTGTAAACCACTAAGGGAACATTGCCAATGGCAGCAGACATGACACGAACATATAACAAATAAATGCGCCGGTCGCTCGCCGCTCGGCAAGCTGTAAATGTAAGGCGGTGACGGGGGCCTTGTTACAACCCTTCTGCCGGGGTACGCGTACAGAAGTATATATAAAGACTGACGCACTGGCCAACACTCGCGCACATATGTGGCAGAGCTTTTAAGGAGAGCTGAGGGACCGGCGCTGTAAATGAAAGCATGTTTTAACCACCAGTCTGGGACTATTGTCTTTACTACTATGAAAACCCAGGCTGCAAAAACACACACGTGGTGACATGCACATGCAAATGAAACAAAGGCTGTGCCCCCATAAATAGACACATGCCTCAAAACTGTTTATGTATTTGATTAAGATGTGACATGTGTGTGTGTGAGTGGATGATACATATTTATAGCGTGTGTGTGAGATACATGCTTCTATCTAAGGGAAGTATAGCATGATAGCCAGTGTGTGCATGGGCAACATCTGGTGGATGGCGGGTGGTGACAGCTTTATGTGCCTCTGCCCAGATGGTGTCACAGCATCGTCTCGAAACTTATCTTAACCACCTCATGCACAAACACACAAAGCAACGGAAACACAGAGAAGCACATTGGGCGGACATTTTGGTTTTTGACCCACATAGGCCTAAAAAAAACCTACTACCATACAATGACACAAATAAAAATACCTGCATAGGTGTATCTTTGGGCATCCCCACTGTACACGACCTCCTCATGCGACATGCACAAACTCGGCTCATTCCCCAAAATGACATTATTTAGATGACTGATGTTTGTGTGTGTGGGGGATCCTGTGATGAGTGCCTCAGATGTGGCGTCCATTGTAGGCGAGAATGAAGCGGAGGGAGTGTCAGGATGTGCAGACATGACCCATGTGCAGGTGGTCGTAGATGGGTCAATGTCACAGGAACCACAGTATGCTGTGGAGGATGCTGACACTGGACACAGGGCACCCTGGAAACACTCACTCTGGGAAATAAGGGGGGAAAGACAGTTCAGTATGCCAATATTTACTCCCTGAAGGTGTAATGGCAAAGTGTCCTAATACTTTTGTTCATGTAGTGTTTGTTTGAGGTATGTGATGCAATGACCTTAATGACATCATTACAGCTAATGGGTTGCCACCCTTTGTGCTCTTGTGCGCACACCATAGTGTGCATGTCCGTGTGTGTGTGTGTGTGTATGCTGACACCACATGACCCGAAATGATGAATTGAAGACGGAGCAGCCCCCAACTCCAAGAGTTGATCTGTTCTAACAGGATGTGACTCTTCCTCCATTCAGTGTCATTTCGATTGGTTAATACAATTATCACATTGATTCATCGAATGTTAATTTTCACAATAGCTGATCAGGAAAATTTGGTGAGACACCCATGCCTACCTCGGATACAATGAAAATATTTCTTTGGTGCTCGGAGCAGCGTTAGGACGAAATCCGATTAGGCAGTTTATAAATTATGATCTTCATGCTATATTGTTTATCTTGGCATGGCAGGAAGAAATCAATCTCACAAACAAGACAATCTATCCCAGATGACTGTGATTAAACCCAATGCTATTATGTGCAGTTACAACTTTTAAGCACAATAAAAAAAAGTGACCAAACAAACCTCCATCAAAAGGCTCGGCGTGGGCCTGCTGGCACACACATGTCGTTGCGAGTCAAAACCAATTCCATTGCAGCACTCTTGCTCTTGAAGCACAACCTTTGACCCACAACACTTCAGTCTGACAGTACTATTGCCCGATGGATGTATTGTTGGAATTCCATCACTGTCCATGCAGCAAAGAGATGTAGAAGAATTGATATACTCTTGAGCACAGCAGGAAAAACCTGAGGAAGAAAACGAAAATGAAACATAGCTAATGAAAATTCATTCAATGCCAGCCATTTTCAGAACCTCCTTTATGCTCCTATGTGAAATTGATACTTCACTAAAACCTGTTAGTTGTGTGTGACATTGGTGTGCGTTGGCAAAAGGTGAGGTCGTAGATGTGAGGGTGAAACAAAAGTCAGAGGGAGCTGAAGATGGTCCCGCATCTCTCCCGTGGCTCTGGTAATTACCCAGGTTGAGGCAATCAGGTTAGTGAGACATCAACACGGCTTAGCTGAAGGGATTGTCATGCTCTGGCCTTTCAGTGGATTAGGGCCGTAATATTGTCCTGCTATAAAGCTGAGTCAGCAAATCACCTGCTGTGAGGATGCATTGGAAATGGAAATGAGCGACGCACACAACGACTTAAATATTCTTCCCGTTCTTAAAGGACAAATTACATTTCAAACAGAGTCAAATAGTAAAAGCTTCTCATTCTAAATCAATGTGGGTAAAACTATAAGAAGCTCGAGCTTCTGGTTAAAATAATGCAACTTTCATGAGGTATTTAGTAAGTGTATGCCAACGGTTGATGACATGCTGATCCGCGGTGGCGTCCGCCTCCAGCTGTGGAGCTCATTTTATTTGACAGCCGACATTAAACACCAAGTCATTGCTTTGTGTCACGGCCTTGTCCTCTAATGGGGCTTGCAGCTAGTTGCAGCGTGATAAATAACTTATTGTCTAACACCTCCATCAGTGTTAACTCCTCATGCAAATCGAATGCCGCGGATTCAGAGCGAATCTCATCCCCTGCTCGGCGCATTGTAACCTCGGCACCGTGCGACAGCGCAATATGCGCGCGTGGACGTGTTTGTGATTGTGTGACATAAAGGCAGTGTGACGGCCGGTAACTCACTTAGCGGCGGCAGCTGTTGCGGAGCAGAGGCTCGCCGGCCAATTCCCTCAGCGACTTACTTCAGCTTCAATGACGAGCAAATAAACAGCTCAACACTTTTCCAAATAGCTTTTCTACACTCATCGCTTGTCCTCTCGCCATCGTCACCTTTACGCCAGGCTTTCTTCTCAGCACTGGCAGCCCTCGCTCGACATTACACCTCGACACCGTCTGCATATGACTATGGAGAGGTATCAACCTGGGGGGGGCATAATCCTTAACTGGAATATTTATGGTCGCAAACAACCATTGTGTTTCACTGGGCGTCTTCCAATTGATACTGTATGTACCGTAAAATTCACTCAACAAAGCAATCAGGTTTCAATAAGGGAGGGTCAAATGAAACTTTGAAACTTTTCCTTTGAAGGGCATTTAGTCTGAGCAAAACATGCCACAGCTTCTTCAAAACTGAAAATAGATGAGAAAGTATTACCATATTATGTGCGGTTGAGAAAAGTTGAAAAATGCACTTAACTTCATCTTTAGTGTATTAATTGATGCTGAGCTGTTAAAAATAGTATTGGTCAAATTCCACGTTTAAAAAATGTGCAAGCAGACAATGTACTACATACAAACACAAAAACGTGTATTTAATATCAGGGTGGATAATGTCAGGGTGGACATTTTGCGCTAATGTTAAAATGGATCTTTGACATCTATGGCCGTCAATGGCAGTGAATGAGTAACCACATAGCATAAGATACGTTCTGTTTGACAAATGTATTTCAAATTTTGTTCAAATCACTTGATATTTTACTGACAGAGTGGAGACGTTAATAATTAAAATGTCCCTCTCCCTTCAAACTTTTTCTGTGACACTTTTCCATCTATAATCTCCATTGTTATCAGCACACGACTGTATTTCCAATAAACAAAAACACAGAATACATGTCACAAAGTTCCTCCAGCATTTGTGCATGCACTGTTTACTATTGTGCTTTTAAACTTTTGTTTCATATTATCGCGCATTAAACAGAAATACGATCCCTGCCTTTTGCGAGCATTATCTATGTTCACGTTTTGAAACATGCATCGGGTTTTCTCGCCCTCGTTGTGTATATGTGTTTGTGTACGTGTTGACAGCGACTTATCACACACATACACACACCTCTTGTTTTCTCTGTAGCATCGCGGAACGCTTGGGCCCTAATCTTCAGATTTATGTTGGATTTGCATACATTCATTAGCAGCGTCGGGAGCGCTGCATCAACACAAGGTGCTTAGACAACGTGAATTATTATTAGGGGTTTCCACATTCCACTTAATGATAAGTCAATATTTAGCCCTGCCAATGAACTACTGATAAAAATGTGTGTTGTGGATTAGGGTTATCCGGGCTCTCTAGGAGACTAAAACCCCTCCACAACTTTAAACAAATCAAACACTTTTAAATACCTGAATATATTACCATGGCTTTGGCAAAGGGAGAAGTAAAATATAGACACAAATGGTGGGAAAGAAAATGGTGTAACACATTCAAACTACATATTAGACAACTATTTCTTGTTGACAGTCTACTTTGGAAGATGTTTACTGCACAAAAAATTGCCTTTTTTTGTTTGAGTTACAATACACTCTTTCCACTGGGTGACATGTGAGATCACACAAAGCAAAGTTTCCCAGTGGACACACACACACACAGAAGGCTTGGTCAGCAAGGACACAACATAATGTACATGTACACATGTCCCACGTGATGACTTGTCCTCTTGTCTTAATGAAGTCCTTCATCTTGTCAACATTACCAGTTATTTGTGTAACATCCAAATGCGTCCAGGACTGTAATAAATGATATTTTCTGGCTTTCCATGCTAATTAGTGGAATGAAGCCCTCCTGCACCCCACATTTAGGTATGTAGATCAATAATATCGTTTACCATACTCATCATACCACTACAGTGCTGCCAGCCAAATGTAATAAATTATGCAAATATTTTGTTCTAAAACAAAACTAAATACAAAATATACAGATTAACAGAAGTATAACGTAAAACAAAGACAGAGCTGACTGTCCTTTACGGGATGCAGCGGACAACCTCTGGATTTATTCTCGCCAGCCAATGTAATAGAAAATTCATCATCATAAGTACATTAACAGAGAGAGAAACGTCTCCCTGTGTTCAAAGAGCACTTTATCTTGCAAAAAAAAATTACCCAGACGCTTCTGTTTGGAATCCACCACTGTTGGCCGTTTGCTACCCATCATTGATGAGGGAATTTTGGCAATGATTTGCATGGACAAGGCGTACGTACGCACACTCTCACACCGACTGACATTTGTGTTATTTTGGCAGAAACCATAAAAGAATGTTTTGCTATATAGCATGAAACTACGTAAATATATTCAGAATATGCAGAGACAACGAGTTAAAACAAAACATATGGAAGCACACATGCAGAAAATAAGCCGCACAACTCTTGCACGCACACAGACACTAACACGCACACACAAGCACACAGACACTAACACACAAGCACACAGACACTAACACACACACAAGCACACAGACACTAACACACAAGCACACACACACACACAAGCACACACACACACACACACACAAGCACACACACACACACACACACACACACACACACACACACACACACACACACACACACACACACACACACACGCATTCATACAAGCACACACACGCATCCACTCTCCCAACTCCACTCGGCTCAGACTGCGCAAGCTTAACTACTAGGATAATTTCCCCCCAGCAAATGGTCACTGTGCCCTTGAAAAACATATTTGATTATTACTTTTTCTCCCCCTTCTCTTTTTTTCTTTTAGCATCATCACAGCCATTTTCATCACGCGCACTGATGATGGCACGGCAAGGCGCGTTAAGATAACACCCCGCCACCGCCAGGCTTTTAACACTTAAACGGTGAAAAGGGATATTCAGATTTGTCCTTGAACGTTTGGATGGGGCCTGCTGGGCTGGGACAGAGGGAGGGAGTCAGTGAAGGAGTTAAAGAAACGCTGGGATTTTTTTTTTTGAAGAGAGGAAGACGTGAACTTGGGGAGGCTATTTACAGTGGCGCGTGCACACTGAGAAATGGGTAAGGTGGGGGCTGAAGGGTCAGTGAAGGAGTGCATGGTATAAAGTGTAAGTGTGAAGCGGAAATGATTAGCGGAGCTCACACTGCGGTGGAGACCGAAGTCAATGGGAGGCCATAGACACCACACGCGTATCTTTAAACACCATCTAATCTCACCTTAATCTTACAAGAACATCTAGCATGCAAACTCGAGGAGATGAAAAAGGGGGCAGAAGAAGAATTTTCAAAGTTGCTCTTGAACTCAAACCACACAGGTTAACGTGTAGGAAAAATTTGCAACAATATTTCCGACAACTTGTTTGACAAAGAGGCATAGGTGACACTGTATTCAAAGGGGATTTGTTTCCTTCCCCATACAAAATGGACTATCAAGTAGAATAGAATAGTTTTTTTAATAGATGGATGTTATTAGATGTTTCACCATCAACAGGGTTCTTGCTTTCGAAAAGCGACAATGCATGAAAGATTGAAGAAGAACAATTGAGAATTGCCGCCGTAAAGTGCTGACAACACTGAAAAGAATCTTAAGGTGGGATGCTGACATTTCTGACCCTGATTCTATTTCCTGTGATTGAATTGTCCCGATTCACAAAAAACATTGCACATTACAGTCTGTTTTCCCAGTAATTGTGTTGCTTTAACTTTATATCTACACCCTGATAGTCATTGTGTTACCGTGCGAGCATCTCCGTGCGCACATGTGCATGCAGGCCAGCGTATCCGTTGCCAGACGGCTGTCTCCCGGCATTGGCGTTCCCCTGCAGCGCGTCTGTATGGTTGTTGACAGTACGGACGGTAATGTGTGATAGATCGCACTTCAGGGACCCCGTAATCACATCAGCCTAACCTAGTCTATCAGCTGGGCACAATGGGATACCCTTCACTCCTCCTTTAATCTGCTCCATCTAGTTCTTCGCTAGCGCACACTTTCTTCTTCTGGATCTGCCGTTTGAATTTGGCTGCATACATTTTAGTCATTCAAAAGAAAACAGCCTGGCACTTTTTTGCAACTTCTTGGATTTGAATACATCTGTCATTAATCTGTCCATCATAAAAGCGACAAATTTGTCAGCATGTTGCGAGGGAGCATCATGACTGACCTGTGCCAAGGTTAAGCAGGCTATCCTATAATAGGTGAGCATGTTGTGTTTGGGAAGGTCTTGAAACAGACGTGTGGGGTCGAGGTTGCATCGCTGGCCCCAGGGCTCCCCCTACACCGCGGCGCACCCGGCAAATGGCCCTTAGCCTCGCTAGCGCCGCTAGCCCTGCGATCCATCATACCATATGCTCTCAACGGGGAAGCTAACGCTAATGACTGATGAGTGGCTGGGAAGGGAGAGGGAGGGGGAAAAAGCAGGAAGAGGAAGAAAAGGTGCCTACATGAGTGCCGAGGAACACAAGGCCAGAGGATGGAGCAGTGAAAAAACATGAAATGGCGAGTCTTCTTGACTTTTGTGTGTGAAATTTTCTAGGCTAATAAAGAACCATAGGCCCCTTCAGATGGGGCCATTGCTCATATGAGATGAATTGAGTCCATGTGTCTGTATCTGGCACTCAACACAAAGTGAACCCCGCAGAGCGTACCCTGTTGACTCCATGCATGTGTGTCTGTGTGTGCATGTAATAGGTATAGGTGTGAAATTATGGGAGTGAGAATGTGTGTGTTATTTATCCTGCTGTGTGCTTGGCAGTGCCCTCAACTGAGCCATCCAGAGTGTGTTTCATCATCATCTGCCATGACAAAGATGTCTAATGACACACACATTCACCTATATGTGCGCAAACTCACTTGTGTGTATTCATATCCAAGCGCACACATGCACAGTCCCATCTGTGCCATGGTATCTAGGTGCGTCGGGACACTGCAGGAGGAAAGAAAGGGAAACGACCCCGCGTTCCTGCACCATGTGTCTACCTCTTCCCCTGATGCTTAATTCTTCTCTGTCATTTTCTCTAGTTGACGGTCTTTTTTTGTTCCTTTACAGATTTAATTAGAATAGCAGACATGGTCATTCTTATGTGGGTCAGCACTGAACTTAACGCCTGTATAGACACACCTGTCAACTGCATGTGGTGCTTTAATTTTGACATTCAGATTCATCACCAACAAGCTTGTTTAGGGGGAAACTGCAATGTTAACTGTTATTGGTTTGCGTCGAAAAAGTTTTGCAAAACTCTTTTTGTATGCATACAAATTGGTGACCCCTTTAAAAATCTTTTTGTTTTTAAAAATCTTATTTTCTCTGACCTGACTGTGCAAAATGCCTTTTGTTTTTGCTTGCTGTGACATCAAGTTGTGTTCTTTATTCTCTCACCTGGAATGTACGCATGCGCTTGTCCTTCTTCAGCACCACCACAGCAGACGAGTGCATCGTCTACAATGTGGCCTCCGCAACACTGGACTCTGTAACCATCGTGGAGGCTCCCACTGCAGCACAGCTGTCCGCCTTTGGTGGCGTAAGGAGCGCCCCCACAGCAGCTGTCCCCAGGCCCCACTGAGACACGGCCCTGCGAGTGGTCGGGGCAGCAGTATTCATCTACAGAGACAAGGTCGGATGAAGGGAACTGCTGTAAAGTCAAACAAAAGTAGGAAAAAAAAGGAAATTCCAAGGAAGATACTTACTAGCTTTCAGGTGAACATAGTACCCCCCACAGCAGTGGTGGTGAGGCAGAGTTGGCAACAGTTTGCCATCACAGCAAACTGGACTGGTAGAATTAGTAAAGCTCAGATAGTGCCCGGCACAGCAGTAATGATGTGGCATCTTCTCGTATAACAATCCAGTGCAGCAAACCTGGTTAAAAATGAGAAGAAAATAAAGTAATCAAAAGTGTAAAAATACTGCAAAAACGGACTTGTTTGATTTTTTTCTAATTCTACTTTTTTCCTTTGCTTTGACTGTGATTGCAACACACATTTGTAAAACAGAGAACCTTGCATTGAGTATAGAAGGAGACTTTTTGATATTGAGACAAAAGAAGAGGACAAAATCTATACGGCGCTAATCACCTGTTGGTCAGGGTGGAAGCAAGACGTGCCACACACATGATGAGTAGCGGGACACTGCAAGTAGGAGCATCTGAAAATCACGCCGTCTGAATCTCCTGACTCTTTCCTCACATAGGGCGTGACCTCCGCTGACCGAGAGCCACATGACCCCGAGGTCCGTTTTAAGACATCGTAGCCGAGTATGATGCCATTCGGTCGGCCCGGAGGTGACCAATCCAATTTGACAACCCTGGCAGGAGACAAAAATGCTGATGACAAAGATGAGCTGAGCCAAAGACCGACAATTCAAAATATATTTAGCATCACCTCGGACTGAGTACTTGAGCGTGCGGTGTGGTCATGTCGGCGGGTAAGTCCTCCACGGTGGTTGTCTGAGTAACATTACTCCTCAAGCACGCATAAACAGTGCACACCTCCACCTTAAATACAAACGCATTAGTAGACATACAAGACAGTACTTTGTGTTTCTCAATATGTGTACCTGAATGTTGTAAACAGTAAAAGGCAGCAGATTGCCCAGCAGGTAGGACCCCGAGCTGTTGTCTACGCTGACATGTAGGCGGTCGTCAACGTAAACTCGATAAGCAGTAATGACTCCATTGGGTTGGAAAGGAGGCGACCAGAGCACGCGAACAGCACTGCCGTTAAGCGGAACCACCTCTGGGGCAGACATCCCATCTGGCTCTGAAGATTGGTGCACAGACCCAAAAACTTCAATGAGCTCAGGCAAAGTCAGTCAGTCGAAACAAGGACAGCATCATACAGCAACTTTTGACACATAGTCACTGCACACTGATTTGATGACATCGCATATAAACTGTTAGACAAAATCCACAGTGCTAACATTTTAAAATGCCCTGGAACTGCTCTATGGTTGAGATCATAAGGCCAGACTTGTAAAATTGTCAAAAAACTATGAGTTATTACGAAAAGTCTACAGAGTGTAGCAAACTGTTCAACTCATAATAGTTCTCATTTTTAGTGTCCACCTCTGAACTGTTTTGGTCCAATTCTTGAAATAAAACTGGAAATGGATCGCTGAGCGATTTGCTGACAGCTAACAGAGGCAGCATATTATTGTTCCTAAAAGGAATTGACTGACGGGTGGGCACTGCTCTATTATTGCATGACAATAAAGTTGGTGGGTTTGGACCGTTTTGGTTCAGTTGTACTCGGTGATGTGTGTGGATGACATCTTAATGCTAAAAGAAAAAAAACACCAAAATTACCCCGAGATTCCTCTCAGTTAAACGAGCCATGCTTTGCATTTGGCGCCCAATGATCATCTAATGTTTTTAATGCACTTTTTAGTCTACTGCACAGATTACAGAGGAAAAGAAAGGCATCTCCGTGCTATCATACTTCCAAAGACAGCGGGGTAATAAAAAGAAAGCGATGGTTGGAGCCAATGGAAAGGAAAGACAAGATAACCTTTATTAGTCCCGCAATGGGGAAAAATTGAAGAAACTAATGAAAAAAAATACTTGTTTAAGTAATAAAAGTACAAAATAGCTTCTGTAGTGATGACAATAAATACTATTAGCTACTTTTGGAAAGCTCACATTGCTCTGTACAAGGAATATAATTGAAATAGCTCTAAACCGTAAACTAAATCCTCAGTACTTTAAAAGTACTCCACCTAATGTAGTGGCCGCTGGTAAATACCAATTATTATTGACTGTGTTTTTTTTCAAATGTATAAACAATAACCTTGACAGAAAGGTAAAGTAACAGCAGCTGGGTTGCCATGTTTGCCGTCAAGCGCCGTGTGTATTTTGTGTGTGTTACGCCTGTGCACACGCTTTTTACAACACCTTAAATCTGCCTCGCATGCACACTTTGTATTGATTTCATGCCCGGCAACATGTATTTAACATCTCCCCTGAAGCACCGAGACACAGCAGAATGCACATTAACGCAGACACTTAGCAAAAGTGTATCGAATTTACACACTTGGTGCAATAGCAGCACTCACGTTAACACTTGTAAATGATATATGCTTAACACACAAACACGGGAAAATTAATAATTCGGACTTGAAAGCTTATGACATGCATAAATTTACACACCTCCATCCTCTGTGGTGACGTTAACTAGCGACTTGGTTGTATTATGTGCACCATTAGACACGTGTATTGACACTGTGTAGGTGGTCCTGGGCCAAAGGTCAGTCACAACTGCGGAGAGGATTTCTGGGGGAAACACAAAGGTTTGTCTGGAGTTGGCAGAGATGACTGAAAGAAAGTAGGACTCCACGTCACCCTGCAGGTTGTGCAACGCTGAGGAAGGACAGAGAGTTTGGTTAAAATTATACTCCCATTGGTTATTTTATTTTGTGATTATTATGTAGTATGGACACAGACTGGACACTTCATTAGGTACACCTGCTCAATCCAGATCAGATCAATACAAGAGCTGCACCTTTTTTTTTCTAGATGGGTTTATTTCAGGGTTAGAATAGTTGGGGATTTTTTATTACAGTTAGTTCTTTTTTATTTTGATTAGATTTTTATATTCAGGATTAGTTTTTAGAGCAGGTCAATTGGTAATTATTTTTTTTAAATGTTTTTTTACTTTACCTTTAATATTACATTTACGTATATTGAGTATGTGTTGAGTGCAAGGTCAGCTGGGATATTGTAAACAGATGATGAATCTAAGAAAAAAAGCAAAATTATCATAAAATCATGATACCCTGATTACCTCGGTGCACTCCAATACTGCTGTGTTGCTTGACACGGAAGTTACAAAATAAATGAAAACCAAACTACAAATCAGCCTGCTTGGACCTTCCTATATTCAACCGAGCAGGTTGTACCTAAAAAAGTGAGCCCGTTACACAATGTTTGAATCATTGTTACTCTCACAGGGTGGTGTCCAGTTGGCGTGAAGCGCTGTGTGATTGACAGCGTATGCAAATAGAGTTGGACTTTGGAGAGGAATCCCAGCCATGGTAACCGCAGTGACAATTTCTCCTGAAGTGAAGCCCACATCATTGCGGACCACTAACTGATATTGGTACTGGGTAAATCTGGCGAGAGATGACGGCAGTATGTTTACACCTCAGTGTTAAGATACGAAAAAGCAAGCAGTGTGCTGATGAGTTCAAAGAGTATGTCCCTTGATTGCTTGAAGCAAAACGAAGACTCCAAACAGTACACCCAGAGTGAGCAAAGTGAGAGTTAAAATAACAACAACAAAAATACATCATCTTGCACCGAGTGCCAAAGCGAGATTAGGGTGGCGCTGCGTGAAAAACAATTTAATTCTTTGGAATATTTGCTTAATGTATCTTTGAGCGGTATTAAAAAGATCGGCATCAGCTGCGGCTCGCCGATCGGTTCTGCACACACGGCCGGCTGCGTTTGCTCTAGAGCTCATTTCAGTAATCTCACCTGCTTAGGCCTTTATCTTGGTAGAACAATTTGGTGCCGGAGTAAACATGGAACCAGCGATGGAGATCTTGGGAAGGGTTATGGGATGGGGCTGTTACCATGGGGACCACACTGACGGCCAGAGGCTGGTGGCTTTTACGTCGCAGCAACTCATATCTGAAGGGGAAATAGGAATAAAAAGAAAGCACACGCGGGATTAAATGTTCAGGAGTGTGTTGACATACAACACGAGTACAGCTTTGGTTTTAGCGCATACGTGCTAATGTGGCTAAACGCCTGGGAAAACAAAGAAACAACTTTAGCTAAGTCCTTATCACTAATTTCCTCCTCTTCTGCCTGCTTTCTGTTTGCTATCCGTTTATGTCGACTGCACATTCTTCCCTCCTTCTCTTGTGTTTTTTCTGCAGGGTTTGTGTTTTCCTCTCCCCACAGTGATGCTAATTTCTGCTGTAATCAGAAAAGAAGGGCTTAATGCCACCTTTTAAGCAAGCCACTTAGACAAACACGCAGAGCTGAGCTGTGCAGAACACAGAGGCGGGCTCATGCATTTTAATTGCCTGTAATGAACAACTGACTTTTACGTTGAGACTTGTTGCCACAGACGCACTTGTCAGAACAGAAAACAGTGGCGGAGTGAGCACAATTATCTGGTCAACGTTAATATTTTTACCCTTTCAAGACCTTATTGAGTACATAACACGCAGGAGGCTTTAAAAAGATTTTTTTTTGACCGATGTTCAATATACTTTTAGGAATGAATGAATGAAACATTTCCTGTCGCAGTACTACCTGATGTTTGGTCCATTAGGTCTGTGTGGAGGTTGCCAAGAGACCGCAAGGAAGGACTCACTGACGGCCACCACTGACAGCGGTGCGAGGCCTTGGGGGCTGGTGGCTAATGTGGTAGCCGGAGAGGGCAGACTTTCTGTGCATCCGCCAACATATCCACCCCCGTTGGAACACACCAGCACACTGACGCTGTAGTTTGTGTAAGGAATTAAGTCCGCTATTGTCACGACAAGCTCAGCAGACGTATTGCCGCCGTTGTGGAAGATGCGAGGCACTGGGAGACGGATTTCGTAACCTTCGATCTCACCGTTGGGAATTAAAGGTGGAGACCATGTGACCTGGAAGAGAATGTTAGAGTAGGAAATTTATATGAACCCTAGATCTAAAGACAGTAGGTGAACCTTTAAATGACAGTTTGACTTCAGCGTTTTGAATGAGCAAAAATTTCTTCAGTCAGCATTCCTGAGCTCAAGTCAAAACCGGGTGCTATTTCTAGGGCTGTTAATGATATTACAACATTTCAAAATACGACTCAAAACACTGCGTGAACATTTTCTATCATGATAATTTCATACAGGAAACAAAACATTCACTTTCCATTATTTCCCAAGTGAAAGATTGTTTCAAAATATGAACAAATCAGAGTTTCGACAGCGTCCTTAGAGGTGCCACTATTCTTAGCTTGCTGAGGACAGCAGAAAGCTTTTAGATGGATGAACTACTGGAAGTCACGGCACAGTGTGTGTGTGTGTGTGTGTGTGTGTGTGTGTGTGTGTGTGTGTGTGTGTGTGTGAGAGAGTATCTTGATCAGAGAGTGGGCACAGTGGACAGCATGTTGCCAGAGTCCTACAAAGTGTTGTCTTGTGGGTGGCATTGCGTCTGCAATCAAATCTCTCGTGACGAGAGATAACCTGACTTTGACTTGGACGGACGATTCTTTTCATCACATTTAAAACGGTGTGTGTTTGTGTCTACCCACGCACGTACAAAGATGCACGCGCACGCATGCACAAACGGCATGCTAAAATAATGAAAGGGCGGCCGGTAATGGAATTGCCGCATGCAAAAACAAAAGCTTGCAGTTGCCGAGCGGTGCATCTGATTTGGAAGCTGTTCAGGCTGTCAGCATTTTAGGGCGAAGGATGAAGAAGGTAAGTGGTACACACAAATGTTAAAACACACAAACTCATTTGAATCTTTCGCGTGAATTCATAGACAACCGTGCAAATGTGTTTTCTAAATACATTCAAATAAAAACGACTGCAAATGCGTGTGTGTTTATACTTTTGACTTACGCCTGCTACTCTACTTTATGCTAACAGACTGAGAGTGTTAACACGCAAACTGTCATGTACAATAACTCATCAGTTCAGAAACGCTTGAGACTTATGAGTGTAGGTGATTAGGTGGTCAAATGCTGATGAGAATATTATGAATGAATGTCAGGAACAATTATTTCTCAGGCAACCTTGATATTCATTTAACAAGTGTCACCGTGAGGTGATACAGGACACCCGCGCACCCACAAAGTTGCATACACACACACATATATATATATATATATATATACACACACAGCCAGCTGCATATGGGCAGGGTCATGTTGAGTTAGGTAGCTCATTTCCCAAAGTGCGTGTAGGCTGCGCTTTGTGCTAGAAGTCATTTACAGATTGAATAGCCTGATGTAATCTGGAGATGGTGAAGACAGCGCAGACCCTCGGCTGACACGGACCACAGGGGCTAAGGCCAGTACAGTCTGTGTGTGTGTGTGTGTTTGAGCAAGAGAGCGCCAAATGATAATGTGGTGAGTGAGGTGTGTGAGCATCATGCTATTATTATATTCAAAAGAAGGCATTGGGAGAGTGCTTTTTAGCTGACAGCACAATTCTCTCCTTTCAACATACAAGCGCCAATGCAATGACTTGAGTATGCAGGTCAACGAGGAAAGAGGGAAATTATCTCTCTGATTTCCAGTGTAAATGTTAAACAGATAAATAGCCCAAAAAATACAGAGCTATTTATTCATTTTACCCGATTCTACAATATATATCTAGAGCGAATGCTAAAATTGTGTAGAAAAAAAAAGAGCATTTCGAGAATGAAAGCAAGTACAGTAGTCTAAATCCTCTCTGTTGTCAAGGTCAATTGGTAACCAGGAAGCGGCAGGCCTGCCTGTCCAATTAGCATCAACCAGGAAGAACATTTTCCTTCTTGGATGTGTGACCCCTAAAGCTTTGCAGCTGGAGAGATGACAGGGGTGGTTCTGGAATAATGACAAGCATTAGCATTTTTTGGCTGTTAGCATTAGTGCAAGGCTGTGCGTGAAAGTGTGCGTGCGCGCTTTGTGTGCATGCAGCCTTAGTGTCTATGTGTTTTCTTGATAGGCCTTGATGTGGGATTAGCCAGAGTTGCTGGCCCCTCCTTCAAAATGGCCGACAGGAAGGAAGCCGTCTTCGACAGGGTCACAGCCCCGCCCATTTTGTGAAGGGGACCTTGAGTTGAATGTTTTTGCTTTCTCATTAAATCCCGAGAAGCAAAGACAGAGAAATGAGTGTGACATTGCTTTGACTTTTCAACACTGTCAATCTCACAGAGAGTGGATAGATGCACAATTACAGTTTCTTGTTTTGGGTATTCTACAGTTGAAGACACAAAGACACAGTTAATGAAGGTCACATCAAAGTAGCGATCACCTGTAGTGACTCTGGTCCCAACACTTTGACCCTTGGCGGAGTAACACCAGCAGGTCTGGAAGGTCTGGTGGTGATATCCACCCAAGGTCCTGCAAGTACGGAGATACAGAATCATTACCTTTTTAGTATGAAATGCCTTTCAATCACAATCTTACCTGTGGAAGTGCCAGCCTGATTTTGGAGAACAAGTCTATAGTGATAACTTGTCCATGGACTAAGTGCTGATGAGGAGTCCAGAAAGGAAAGAGGAAGAGGGTCTGGAGGAAGATGGCCTACTGTGGAGATCTGTTCCGTCCCAGAAACTTTCCGTTCAATTAGCCACCTTTGCCAAGATTTTTAACATCAGAAATTCAGCCAGCAATCATAGTCAAGGTCAACAGCTGCTAAATTCTAACGGTTCTCAGGTGTTTGATTTGTATGTTTGCAGAGTACAACATATATGATCATATCTCACCGCTCCAAAAGCCCGTTGGGGCTTTGTGGTGCACCCCAGGACAGAAGCACCGAGGTAGGGGTGTCAGAATAAAGGTGAGGTGCCGGGAGGCCTTCAGGAGGAGCTGGCAAGGTTCGAAAGTGCAGAGCTTTGGACACGGCGCAACCAGCACTGGTGCAGGCTTCCATCTAGATGGTTGGATAAGGATACATTTATCAAGTTGAACAGAAGTTCCACCATAGTCAGAGGGCCGTTATTTACCTGAAGGTGGTAGGATTGGTATGGCAGGAGGTGAAGGAAAGTGTAGCTTGTGGTGTTCCCTGAAACATTAACTGATGAAAGGGATTGACTAAAACCTGTGAGTGGGTTTGATGAATTGGTGGCGCGGAGGACATCTTGATTGATTAAACGTTCACTATTCGGTCGGCTTGAAGTGTATCTGTTGTGAGTCACTACTGGGTTTTGATACACCTCTGAAAAATCTGTCTGGTTGCCCTTTGATCCAAGCATGGCAACATTTGATGCTGGCTCCGAGTTTTGACTTGAGTACAGATGATCCTGTTCAGTTTTTGGATTAGAACGAAAGCTTGAGTTGGGTTCCAAATTGGCGCCAGGTTTGTGAATTAAATCAGACATATTGCCAGAATGTAGATAGAGGATGTAACTTCTTATCATGCCATTTGGTTGCAGGGGCGGGACCCATGTGATTGTCACATTTCGAGAATGCACCCGTGCAATAGTTGGAGGGTCAAGGGGACCTGGACCTGTTGGGAAAATGGAGACAAAATAAATGGACACAATTGGAAAGCAGTATCAACATCTTAGGTACCTTAAAGGCTTCTCTTGCAATTCAAACCCAAGTGATTATCATTTAAAGATGAAAAAGGGGAATATTTCTAGTAATTTCTCTTATACAATAAGCAAGGCCGTCACACATCTATTTTTGGAATGAATTGAAAAGTGAAAAAAAAATACGTGGGGCTTTATTTTTGTAGACTGCACTGCACCAAATGGGCATTGTGGCAGATCCAGTGCATATTTTTTTCTTCTTCTTTTTTAAAAATTTTTAATCGTTCCTTCACAACTGCTCATTTAGTGACTGAAAGTAGATCAGCTTGGAGCAGATCTAAGTTGTGGCGCACTGAACGACAATGTTTTGTAGTTTTCGATCTCTACTGTTGCATCATACTGATACATCCTGCCTAATTTTCATTAAGATTGAAGAGATGTACCTAATCAAGAATCCAGTAAGTGCAACTGACTTGTATACTTATGTGTGCCAAAAGACCTCTGAAAATGTTACGTCCTTTCCGTCACAGGGCCTGCACCACACCTCCTCTGGCATTTACATGCCACTGTACTGTATGCACTCACACACACACACACACACACACACACACACACACACACACACACACACGCACACACACACACACACACACACACACACACACACACACACACACACACACACACACACACACACACACACACACACACACACACGCGCGCGCACCCACGCACACACGCACACACACGATGCAGAGCGCAATAATGGGGCTCTGTGAAGGGCAAGCAAATCAAGGTGACTGAGCTGACTGAGGAAGCGTGCTGCGCCACTAAGTGCTACCGCTAACCGCTAACGGATTTCCCAGATGCAGATGTCTGTGTGCATGCATACTAGAAGGGAAAATATGAAAGAAGATGAGCAGTCGAGAATACACATGTATGACTGGTTGAGGAGTCAAGTATGAGATCAAGCACACGTGTAAGGATATGCCATCGGCTGTGTGAGTGTTGTACCAGTATGTCCCCATTTTTGGTCACCTGGAATGAACCATAATTACTTTTTTTTTTTGTTTTTAATATCCTTATTCGTGAATCTTTGAAGATACTTAGAATAAGGAAACCTTGATTTTGCAAAGTGAACTGCTGCAGTGAAGTATAAAAACACTTGAACCAGAGGTTAAAGCCATTAAATCTTCTTTTGAGAAAGAAAAAAAAGGAAGCATGTAATCTAGCGTTGCTTTGCAGTTAGGGTTTTGAAATACAGTAGATCTTTTTTGACGTCAGACTTGAAGGTTTTCTGACAGTTGTCAATAATGCAAAAACTCTGACTAACTACTCCCCTAACTCTCGCTACCTCCCTCCCACTCTGTCTCTCTCTCTCTCTTCCCTTTGCTCTCCCTGCTAAATAAACAATGCAGCGAGTTGACCTTTTGGGTTAACAGGTTTTTATGCTAGCTCTACTCAGCACTCACACTGATTCAATTACCAGCAAAGGACCAGTGAACCCCACGAATAAGCGAAAGCCCGTCTTGCTGACTGTCTTCTAGGTGCATGTCTTCCTCTGGTGCCTTACTTGCAGTTCCATCTCCACAAGTTGGGGCGCTTCTCTTTATAATTTAACCATATGGATAATTAGACATGCCTCTGTCTGGAGGAGTAGCCATAGTGAGTAAGAAAATTAAGGAGAGCTGTATGTTGCTTTACTCTGACATCGCTCTTGTGTTTACAATACAGGCACATTTTGAGATCAATCATGGATTTCAACTTTCAGGCCAGTATTTCCATCCAACAGTCTTTGAAAGTCAGTCACCTTGATCAAACCTCGCCCGCACACAAAGTAACCCTCGTCGTCGCCACCCTCCCCGTTCCCTCTCCTCAACGCCCCCCCCCCCAAGTGTTGAGTGTTATTTAAGCTTTACTGGCGCGTGTAAAATTCTGCAATTTGAAGGGCTGTTAAGTTTTTCAATTGAAATTTTCATTTAAGATGCAGGTGATGCTTTTTTTTATTTTTCTTTCATTTTACTGACACTTTACTACACTCCGGATAGGAGGAAAGGGGCATTGCGGGAATGTGTGGTAAGGCCCCCACCACACTTATTGTGGTGTCTTGTTTTCTCCGTGACCGTCTCCGTTCCCGTACCTCAACAACCCTGCGTCTTACCTTCCTCCTCTATCTTCACCCTCCCTTACACCTCCTCTCTTCAGTAAAACATGGTAGCAGAAGGCTAAAGCGGGAGCGTGGGGGCCACTGAGCCCTAAATCACATTTATAAGGATTTGGTTAGCATAGTAATAACACAATCAAGTGACAAGAGGCGAGGGAAGGGGGAGGGTCGGAGACGGTTTGCATTTATGTACGTATAGAATTACTTTCCAGTCCTTTGTGCATATCTCGTGCATTATTATTATTATTTATCATATTTGCCATAATATCAGTTTCCCTACATTTCAATATGTAACAATATCAACAATATGTATCAATATCATTTGGGTGTACGCGAGTATGGGTGACAGGTTTTCTGAAGGTGGATGGAGCTGCTAAAAGTCAGAACGGAAGCCAAGCTTTAGCGTTATCGGCACGCTTACGAAGCCGTGTCAAAGCGTGACAAGCAATAGTGTGGGAATTTACATTGCATTTCATATCTTTACTTCCTAATGTCGACGTTGCTCGAGGAGACGCCGAGACGAGACGGGAAAAGAAGCCAGCGAGAAGGCGCGATACGTTTCCAAGGTCACGAGGTTGATTTGTATCCCTGACATGGAGAGTATACCTAATGTGCATTATATCCTTTCAAGAACTACGACTGAGCAAGTAACTCAGAGTTGTCAGTCATTCAAATTTGTTTCAATAGAACTTTCAGCTGCTGACATTTGAGAGGGATTTATATAATTCCTGCTAACCTTCAGACCAATCTGTGGGATATAAAAGGGGAACCAAACATTTGAAAATCATATATGGCATTAGAATCAAATGTGTGTCTTAGCCAGGGCATGAAATCATTTAAATCAGTGAAGTGGAAGCCACATTTGTACTGGTGACGGCTAAAGATTCTCAGAAAAGATAAAGACTTTTTGTTGCTGTCTTAAATAATATGGTAGGCTAACTTCATGTTTCCAAAAAGTTCTATAAAATACATTTTAATTAATGGCGAAAAATAGCTGACAAGGGCAAATAAAAGAATTTGCAGACAATGTTGAGGCGCCACAATAGGAAAAGCAAAACTGTTGACCGAGTGAAGTGATTACAGATGATTAAAAATGTTAACCTTTCACAAAACCGGTATACGTACTCTACCTTACCAGCAATCTACTAAAAGATGAACCCTTTTCCCAGAAAACAGGAAAAAAAAGATCACAATAAGCAAATCATTCATCATATTTTTCACATCTTTTTTTTCAGTCATCCTTTTGGATATTCAACAAAATAAGGCATGAAAAGGAAACTAAACTACCAGACAAAAGAGTGTGCCTGACTAGCATGAAAGTGAAAATGCTTTATTAGTGCAGTCACTTCATCATTAAACAACATGAATTCTTTGTGTCGTGTCAGTACCTTTCACCTCTCCTTTTCACGCTTTCCTTTCAATTCAATTTGGTGAATTTAAAAACGGTCACTACCTCACGCATACGGACGAATCGTAAGCGTGCTGTCAAATACTGCTAGGCTGAGAACATTTTGTCAAAACGGCGCTTTTTATCAGTCTCTCCAACATGCTAGAACACACTCACACTTGAATACACAGCTAGGCACACACACACACTCTCTTAGATCACTTAGCTGGTGCGAACATGCGAGTAGACAGAGGAAAGGGAGCTGTCCGACACGGCCGGAGTTTATGTTCACAGGAGCCATCTGTCTGTTCTGCAGCGGCAGGAATTCATAGGGACCAAATTACATTAAAAAAGATGGATATAAAACTTTAATGGAATGATAAAAAGGAAAGGAGGAAACGTGGGTCCCTCCATTTCTGTGTTCCGTCATTAGGCTTCTTCTTTCTTCCCTCCCCCATTTTTGGCTGCCGTTCCCTGTTCTATACCTTTGCTCTCTTTCTGTACTTCAATCTTGTCTTTATTTTGGATCTTCTTCTATTCTGTCTATCGCCACTTGTAAATAGTTAAAGGGCAAGTCAGTCAAGTAGGAGAGGTGGAATTCTGTTGAAATGCAAAGAATACTGACAGAGGGGAGAGGAGATGAAGAGGTGAGGAACGTGGAGAGCGGGAATGGAAACCTGTATTACATAGTTTATATGAATTTAAAAATTCAACATTTGGTACACCACAGTAGAGTATATATAACAAATGGGTCAGCAGGGTCACAGTTCACAACCAAGTTACATTGGAGTTAAACGAAATGGAAAAAGTACTGAACACAAAGAGCATGTTTGAAGGTGTGTTTTGTGATTATGGTTGCCATAATCATGATTTTTAGAATATGCAAAAAGCTGCTCAACCAACTGCTTTTAAAAACTCATGCTCAACTGAATTTAAGTCTGTGTGAAAAGCTTTGGTGACGTCAAGGATTTGCACTCAATAGTTTTCTTCTCCACTCTTAAAATGAAAATAAAAACTGACACATGATCTCATCTTAGTCATATTTTTTATGTCTAGATTGCCTGAAAAAAATCAAATTACTACAATATTTCATTTTTTTGTTCCTGATAATGGGGACCCACAAATATGTAACCAGCATCTGTGAAGTCTGCTGCATCCTCAAGTCACACATTGTCAAGGATTGTACACTTCGACCTAATTTTTGACACTGACACAACTATTGCTCTGTTTGTTACATTTTGTGTTTTGAATGTCAATCTGAATTCCAAGTCGAGGGAAATGAGAACATAATTTTAAATTCTAGCACATCCGAATTGTGTGTGTGTGTGTGTGTGTGTGTGTGTGTGTGAGAGAGCCTGAAAGCACCAGCGTATAAGATGCATTTGTGTTCGTGTGAGCACCACCACTAGAATTTGTACAAACATCTTGTGTTGCGTATATGCGCACAGATCAAACGTATGCAAATCTCAGCCGCTTAATGATTATGTATGCCGCAATAATGTGCCGCTAATTAATATATAACTTTTCACTGAAGAGGCTGCACCAGTGGCTAATATGATTCTATTACCACAATTAGCCCACAATGACACTGGCGAGGTCACTCACACAAACACGGACACACACACACACTCAAGCACTGTACAGTACACTAAGCAGGTCTCGCTTTCTCACACTGTCAGTTTCAGCCTGTTCATGTCGCTATAGTAACTTCCTCATCTTTGGGTTTCCCCTTTTTCCCCTTTTTTAGAGTTACTCCAAATCCATAAAGAAAAATCACTGTGTACTTACGGTCCTCTGCTGTTCGGAGGGTTTCCCAAACGCCTGCAGTCTGTCCATGTGTGTGTGACACCACAAGTCGGAATTGATACTCAGTGTACGGAGAAAGGCCCGGCACGTTGTAGGAGAAAGTATCTGTCATGTTTTCCAGGAGCCTGATAACGAACAAACCAACAAATAGCATTAGCGGCACACATTTCATAAACCTGTTTCAATAAACAAAAGATAGCAGTTATAAGTGAAAGCAAATAATGCCCGGATGTTTTATCAATTTTACCATTGTGGAAAAGCTATTCATAGAGCCTCTAATGAACTCGCCATTAATGCAAGAGCACTCATATGAAAAAAATGGAATGGTGATAATCAAGTTTTCATTAAAATCCACAGACATTTGTCAGCGGTGCACGAGACATTCAATCAACAGTTCGGTAAAAGAGGTATCTCCCTCCGTTAATTGCATGAACCATCCTCATTGCTTTTAATCACATGGTACCCGCTTGGCTCTCATGTATTCGTACACGATGAAGAAAAAGCGGGGTAAAGTAAGAGAGCCTTGTCATAAATGAGGGACCAGCGGCCATTTAGCATTAGATGGACACAAGGGATGAATGAATGAATAAATCAGGGAACAATGAGATCTGCAAAGCAGAAGAAGAGGAGGGCATGCTTGTCTGATATATAATACATGTACCTAGTCATTTATTTATTACCACAGAATGAGAGCCTCCTCTTCCAGGATTAAATTGCAATTTGTTGTCAGGAAGCATGTAATGAATACATATCAGATGCATAGCCCCACTTGCTTTATTCGGGCTCATGTTCTGTACCTGTCTGTTTCCTCTGCGCTCTGAAATTCCTTTTTTGGTGGCTTTTTGTCTCTACTTTATCAAGTTCAATTTTTTGTAATTTATTTGCATGCGACATATTTTGCTCCACCTTATCATAGCTTTCTGGGGTGATGTCCTCATTTGAAGGCCGTAGCGAAGAGGGCCCGGGGCGTTGGCGCGGGTTGGTTCGGACCAAGACACATTTAGACTGGTGCTGGTAGAATGACTGAGTCTCAAGGCAGACAATCCGTCTGGAGCTGAAGAGAGAGGAATGGAGAAGAGAGAAGGAACAGCATCACCATGAGTGCTCCGTGAGTGCATGTGGTATTTCTTGCACTCGTGTTAGCATTCCAAAGGGTTCACATAATTTTGTCTCCCACTATATTGTTAGCAGACAAAATAACATAAAAGATGAACTGACAGCACAAGTGGTCTCTATTTAACAAACACAGGAAGCTTAACTCTTCAGCGGGTCACTTTTACTCTCAAGAGTGATCAAAGTATTTGTGCTGGAAAATGACATCTCGAGTCAGGGTGATGACCACACTCTTGGTGGCAAAGGAGGGGACCCGAGGATAGACGGGATGCAAATACGTTAAGAGGAGAAAAGAAGTGTGCCAGTTGTTTTGACTGCGTTAAAATAAGAGACGCTCTTTGGGCGCCAAGAAGTGACCCTTCAATCAAACACTCTGGTCTGGCGCGACTACAACCACACTGATTGCACAAGTCATTTTAGCACAAGGATGGCTATTAGGCGCGTGCACGCACACACACGCACAAACACGCACACGCATACACACAAGTGAGCCTTTGTCTCTCTCATGCTGCGTTAGCAGGTACAATATCAGAGGTGTCACTAATCGTTTTAAACTATGCACTTTTATGTTCACTTCTCTGGGCCTGCTCTCCTCCTCCTCTCCTCTTGTGTCTCCCGCACGGCTCGCTCGCCTCTGTTCTTTCTCGGAACAAGGACGCATCAAGACAGTTTGCCTTAAAGACGTCTAAAGAGATGCCAGAGGCGCAGAGGTAGAAAGCCGGCTGGAAAGAGAGGAAACGTCTGCTATTTAAAATTTATACTTTCTCATGTCTTTGTTTTGAACTTGAACACTGGAACTTTTCCTGAGTGGGTCTTTTTGTTGTTGGAGAAATGGACGCGGTACATTTAGTCTCTGTTCAACTCTTTAAAATTAACTAAAGCGCAAATGTGTGTTCTTGTTCCTTCACTTTGGACTTATCAGCTTGAACTAAGGTGACTTGTTGATGCACATGGAAAGTTATTATTGGGGATAGTGAATGAGATAAACCAAATTTTCCCAGTGATGAGATTCGAGGACAACCAAAGTCAGATAGTTGTCAAAGAAGCTTTATACATTTGCTGTACCTGCTGGAGACGTAGTCACGCGAAGGGTCGGGCTCTCAACACACCCCTGCGTGTTGCAACCTTCCACCCAGAAACTGTAGTCGGTGTACGGCTGCAGGTCCGTCAAAGTCAGCCACCCGCCGGCAGCCGTGCCCGCGTCCAGCGCCGCGTCGCCATCTGACAGACAACAGAGAAGCGCCGTGAGAGGACGTCGCGTACGTCGACAGCCATTTTGGTCACGCTGCCATTTATTTATTAGCGTCATCCATGTGATGGCGAGAATGTGATTAATAAAACATACGCACGTGGAACGGGGAAACGGAGGCGGGAGAAAGAGTTGAAAAGAGACGAATACTAACTGGGAATGATCAAAAGAGAGGTTTCCATATTGAGGTTATGCAAGGATAGTCAAAGAAAAGGGATCAGAAAATCCCACAATGGAAGCCTATCCAATATATTTAGATGGACAGACGCACACAAACACATATCAGGCCTGTGTGAACTGATGAAGGCACCGCGTGTATCAAAGCAAGACTGGCTTATGGGGAACTAGAGCGAGACACCATCTCTCTTTCTTCTGCATCTCTTCCATCCCTCCCTCCACTCGTTTTAATCTGTCTGTTCCTGAGTGAGGCGCAGATCAAACACTGACTAGAGTGCATGCGTGTGTGCGTGCGTGACTTGATGAATCTGTGCAAGTTAAAGGACCACTGTGCCAGTTTGTAGTTCTTTTCTCATTTTGTTCAATTTTCTTCTTCCCACCTTTCTGTCGACTTTTCTTGTTTGCGTTGGCTCTCTTTCCACTGTTGTTGTTTGTCATGTGTTGCGTAGTTCCGACTTGCAATCTTTTTCCAACGCATCTATGGAAGCGGGAATCTCTCATCCTGTTGTTTTACAGCAACTTGACTTTGTTCTTCACTCAATCTTCATACTTTTGTTTTCTGTTTTTTATTTACTTTGGTCTCACGAATTCTCCCCAAGATACACAGGTGAAATCATTTCTACGTTTTTTCCCCACCACCACAACAATTTGATTATTCTTCTTATCAGGCAACACTTTTTTTTTTCTTCGTGACTTTCACACAAAGTTACCGTGTTGGTTTACAGAGTCTTTGCAGTCATATTCTTGTGTTTTACTTATTTGCCCTGAATTTATTCTCACAGGAAAAGCTGATCATGCTGAAGCACTGAGGTTTAAAAAAAAAAAGTTAACTCATAAAATTTAAGATTCAAGATTCAAGAGTTTTTATTGAATCTTAAGGTTGCATTGTTAAACTAGTGCAACACAAGGCATTATGGATTACCAGACAACCTCTTTTTTTTGTTTCAGAGGAAATAACAGAAATGGAAATAAAATATGTCACATCATGACAAGTTGACAATATATGGCAATTTGACATCCAAAATTTTGTGCAAACTTTAAAGTATATATTTTTTCTGAGAAGTATCTACAATTTGAGATTCAACTGTATAAATGTTGAAAACGTAAATATTCTGCTTAAATATATGAATTACCTTGACTTCGTTGGTGTAGGGAGTAGCTCATGTAGCCATTAGGTCGAGGTGGTGCAGTCCAGCGGGCTCGTAGTGACCGAGAGCTGTGATTGGTCAATTCTAGCAGTATTGGGCCTTCGGGGGCCATTTCTAATGTGCGTACTTCCACCTGATTTAAAAAACAAAAATCTGTTAAAAGTGCAGATATACAACTCAAGCTAATCGCCAGAGTGTTTGTTAGGAATATGCTCTTTTCCTCTGTTTTACTTGTTCGCCTGCGTCAGCAGTTTTTTTTTCACCGCGTTTGACTAAATACAGCATCCGTATTGGGAAAATGCCCCAAAATACGGCCTGTCGTCAGAGGCATCGTTGAGCAAGGAGTGACATTTGCCGGCAAATGTCAGTGTCGTCACGGCGACCCTCGTTATTGAGCTGAGAGAATCGATCACCTTTATGACACCCGGCAGCACGCACGTGCACATCAATGCACAGACGTTTTATAATCCTTGCAATAAGAAGACCCATATTTTGGTCAACCTTATTCAGAGGAGGAATTTTGGCAACATCTGCAGTATGTCTCGAATTCAAAATATTTAAAAAAAAAAGTGTCTTAAATTTTTGTTGACAACATGAATCAACACATAGATGTGTGCCAATAGCATCTCACTTACCATTGGTCCCTTGCCACAGCCACGAGCCGTGCACGCCTGCAGCCTCAGGACGTGTCTGCTCCACGGGGAAAGCTCCGTCACCGCAAAGAAACTCTGGGAGGAACTGGCGTTGAATATAAGAACACTGTCCATCCAAAGGCCGTAGCTGGTTAAGATGCCTGAGGAAAAAAAAAAAAAGTGATTTCAGAATGTAAAGCTTGACATACTGGTGATTCTACTTAGATGAAAAGAATTGGGACACCTGTCCATTACATCTACAGTAAGTGAAAATAAAATATAGAGTAACATTGTAAAAAAAAAAAAAAAAGAAACTGGGATTGGGGACGTGTCATTCAAAGACAAAGACAGCAGTAACACAACGGAGGGATTTAAAGAATAACCCAAGAGAGACCGATGCCATGCGCTCACACATACTGGTGCCATTAAGTATGTGTGCATATAAACTACACACGGACACGAGACTAGGCCAAGCGCGCATAGACGCTAGCCCAATAATTACATTACATTACCTCCACCTAATAAAAAAAAGGAGAATGGCACCCAAATGTACCTTTCCTTCATAAAAATGCATACTGCGGGGGCTCAAAAGATCAGTAGTAAGAACTAAGAGTCTACTCTGCTTTAATCATGTGTGGGTTTTATTATTGCTCAATACAGATACACACACCTATCAGGAAAATGAAGACACAAAAACCCTGTGGACACCGGTTACATCAGGGGAGCTCTTAATGTGGCCAATCACATGCATGTGAGGGTGTCGCTATGTTTGTGTGTGCCGATGCGTGTGTGTGTGTGTGTGTGTGTGTGTGTGTGTGTGTGTGTGTGTGTGTATGAATAAGCCCATATCAGTATAGGCTGTAATAAAGACAGGTTGGGAAATGAAGCAGCCAATGCATAACAGGCTTATTTCCCCTCTTTGTCTGCGTGTTGCCCCGACCTAATCCCCGAGAGGATTATCCCCCACAAATCCCCCTGGAATTGGGGAGAAGGAGGAGAGAGAGAGAGCGAGAGAGAGAGAGAGAGACAGGACGAGTGAGGGGAAAATAATACAAAATCTCACTTCTCGGTAACCATCACCATTGTCATTTTCATTTCTTGACAAAAAAAAAGAGAATGGAGAAAAAGGCGTTGCGCTCCGCTGCCTTTTTTTTAAGTTAATAACTGAAAGCTTGTTAACAATGAGGAAGTCAGGTAATCGTGATTAAGTGTCTCCCTTGTTATACATTTCTGTCGTCAGATGAGGAAAGGTTTAAGTAATTTACCCCGGCTAATATGCGCACACATCACAGGCTTTATGGAGCGAAATGCACTCATGTGGCATTAAGCCTAAAACACACAATCCACACCGCACGCGCACACACACATTATGGAATTACACATATGTTAACGAGCATGGCAATACCATTTGATAATATACGTTTGTATGTTGGAAGCTGTGAAATTGGCTGGCAATTCCTTACATGGTTTTCCTCACTCCATTTATTTGGTTTTGTTATCACACTGTAGTCAGTTCATCATGAATATGTCGGCGTATTGTGCGCTAAGTGGTGTTAGCCAAAGCTACAGGAGATCTTTGTTATGAAAACTGAATCTCATACATACATTGAAATGGATTTATAAATCCTGAGAGCGAGAGAGAGAGAGAGAGAGAGAGAGAGAGAGAGAGAGAGAGAGAGAGAGAGAGTTTCCTCATGTTGACAGAGGTAAACAATTTGTTTTAAAAGAAACCAAATATGTTAGGAATTCTTGACTAAACTCAAACTCTTGTTGAAAAAAATGTGAAAGGCATTCAAGTAGTTTATTTCATAATAAAATAAAAGAATAAAAACTATGCCAAACAAAGTATGTGAGCAACTTATAGAGGCGACTCCTGATGGAAAACCCGAAAGTCACAACATCGCAGCAACATTGCAAATCCTGTTTACTCACACACTGATGCCAGACAAACATTGAAGGGTGTAAAAAAATATAAAAACTCATTATTCATAATAATGTATTTAGTCTCAAGTTCTTCAATGTGGGAATTTTATGCCAGAAAATTTGTGGAATTTGCATTAAAAATGTATTTTTGCTCAACTAAATCAATGCTTAATAAATTTTAATGAAATTGAAATTTTAAACATTGCACATTGAAACTACAATCTCGTGCGTCCCCAATCCTCAATCAAAGCAGGTCTGTAGCATACAACACATTTTAATTGGCTGCGCGACAGACTGAATGGAGGTAAAAAGTACCAGACAGAGGAAAAGGGGCAGAAAAGGAAAGGCTGCGAGGAGATGCGCTCCAGCATGCAGTTCTCTTCTCAGTCAAAAGGGAGCACTTTTCCTCCACTTAAAGGAGCAAAGGAAGGCGGCGCGCTCTTCTTGCACGGTATGGTCTCCTGGTTTCTCCCTCTCTCTCTCTCTCTTCATACTATGCATATTCATATGATTCATATTCAACCATTCTTTTTAGCCCCCATGTGTGGTCTCAACATAAATGTCTTCTACTTGGACGTTCTACCATGGATGGGGGATCATGATTGCAAAATTAAAACATGCCTCACCATTTGGAGTATCAGGAGGTGTCCAGCTGATGTGCAGAGCATGCGGGGACAAAGGGGTGACCAGTGGTGCCGGGACATTCTCCGGGGTGCTTTCCTCAGTGACAGCCTGAGCGGAAGGGCTTCGTGTGCAGCCACCGCCTGTGCAAGCCTGAAGCGGACACACAAAAACACGTTCAAGGATTCAGGAGAAAGTAAGGATTGAAAACCAAATCAAAAGACTCACGGCCACTGTGATGGTGTAGGCCGTGCCAGGGGTGAGGTCGCGGAGCGTGTGCTCTTCAACAAGTTCAGAACTGTTGTGGACTATGGTAGGCTCCGCCCCATTTTGTGACACCAAGATGGAATAGAACTCCAGAGCACCATTGACTTGAGAGGGGCGAGACCACCTGATGATGGGGAGAATTCATTTGTTACAATAAAGTCAAGCATTTTGCATCATTACACTAGGAAATAACAAAACCAATAATCCATCAATTTATCATATAAATCTTTCTAAAATTCATGTCAACCCCTGAGGAGGCCAACTCCCTTTAGGGTGTTTGCAAAGGGGTGGTAATTTTAAAATGTGCTGAATTTTTTGGTTCCGCGAGTTGTGGGATGACTGATAAGCATGTGTTAGCACACAATTAGCCACTCTGACTAATCTATCCCATTCTTTATAAGATTTCTACTTTGTCGAGTGGCACTCAAAAAGCTTGATGTTTAGAAAAGCTCGCATTTCCCTGTGCAAATATCTTTTTTTGTGATCCGAGGGCAGAGGATAAATCTGCTGATATTGCTTCATCCCCATCCCGGAGCCTCCCTCAACCTTTCTCACAGTCTCTCACACTCACTTCCTTCCATTTCCTCCCCTCCCCGTCAAGCTTTCAATTAATCACCTTTCTCCCTCTTCATTTTTCTCATAGATGTTGCACATTTCTGTCTTCCTCGGCCTTTCTCACAGACATAATAGGGAAATATTGACCACGTGTGAGCTTTTGACCCCTGCCTGTTGTCAATGTGCTAACAAGGCAATACATACTCCTTCCCACAGCAGGTGAATTTAGAGCCGAAATCACCCGTGGAACACCAGTTTTACAATTTGCCAAGACGTTTATGTTTACAGAATTAGAACGTGTTGAAGATGCAGTTTCGGTAACTCGTACAATTGTACACAAAACATTTTTCTTAACGTCATCATCTAGCGTCTGCTAAGAAATAATGTAAAAGGAAGAAACCAAATATTGTGTTTTCCTGCGTTTAAGTCTTTTTCATTTCCCATAACTTCTCGTGGACGCGCCGCACTCGTAAACACGTACACAAAGTCCGGCGACATTTCCAAATGACCAGGACGGTAAAAGGTGTAAGAGATTTATCTTCCTCCCTCTAGAGAGGAAAGGTCAAGTGCAGTGTGTCAAGTGAATATTCTGCATGGTAAACACAACTTCAGAAGGTCACCACAACGCCGTTGCCCTTTCCTTCCTTCTACAGTATATGCACAGCTATGAGACGCCTTTATCGCTCTTCCATCCCGTCATGCAGTCGCAATTTTCAGAATGTGTCAACAACAGCGAGCGCTTACTCCACCAGAATCGTCCGCGAGTCGAGCAAGGTCAGAGTTGGCGCTCGTAGCGGGCCGGGAGGAAGCTGAGAGGTCAACACTGTGACCTTTGAACTGTTGGTGCATCCCACAGCAGTGCATGCAGACAGCAGCAGTACGTGAGCAGTATAGACGCCAAGCCCTGAAATGCACAGCGAGGCGGCATGAAACAGACGCAGAGGATGAATGATGGCATCGTTTCATAAAACTAATCCAAGCATGACAAGAAAGCTACACGCCATAGCCACAATATTAGGTACACTTGCAGTAAGAAGACCAAATAAAAAACGCTGTATTGACTCATGCTGTCACCGAAATATTAACATAGCAGTGTTTAATTGTTCTCGTAGATTGCATTTACACGTCAAAAAATCAGCTTTTTTATCGTATGTCTTTTGTACCTAACAAAGTGTCCTGTGAGGGAATTTTTTCCCCACTGTCTCTCAGGCCAAATTGCAGCCCTGGATTATTTGGACTAAAATATTCCTTGTTTCCTTTGTGGTTGTTTCTCTTAGTGTGTCACAGGCGCTCCCGCTGCCCCTCCCTTGCATACTGCATAATTACAATGTCCATAATCCTTCCAATCAACATGAACATCAGACACATTATTAAACCAGTGTGAATGATATATCTGTTGCCTTCATTGACCCAAATAGACACGCACGCACTGTATAATGTAAGATTCGGGGCTAATTTACTGTACTCTTATCAAATATGAGGAGATTCTTTCTGCTTTTTGTAGAATGTGTGTTTGTATACTTATGAGAGCTTCTGCATCACATAACCACTGTCTCACTATGTTTTTATCTGCATCCGATGTCTCAGGAGTGGATCATGTGTTTTGTCCCCTTTTTAAGTATCTCGTGAACATTTTCAAACTGTGTTGGCAATTGTGCTGTTATGTAGTGTTCTTTGTTTCTCTGCTGCCGCAGTTTCAAGTGTGTGTATTTTAAAGTGCTATCCCCATGGTAAGAATAGCGATGCTCTCGTTTGGCTCTTTCAAATGCAAATAACCTCCATTTTGCTTTTCCTTACTCCCCCATTTTTATTTTTTTTACACTATGGCTGGGGCCTGAGGCTGGGACATGCACACACACAGACACACAGACACACACACACACACACACACACACACACACACACACACACACACACACACAAACGCGCACGCACGCACGCACACATGCACACACACACACACACGTGCATTATTGCTCTCGGCATACCGGTAATGTTGTGGTGTCCCTCCTCCCCGCTGTAGACCATTTGGTTATTCTGATAGAGGCGGTACTCTGTGATGACACCATTGGGCCTATCAGTGGCACAAAAAAGTCAGATGGGGATCATTATTCACTAGTTAATACAGTCTTAAATATTGGCACTTAGATGCTTTCAAATTATTCTTGAAACACTGGGAAAATAATCCAAATGTTAAAAAAAATAATATGGGCAGAAGATAGTATGCCATATATTGTAGTGCAGGATATTATTAGTAGTAGTAGTAATGTGCGATATTTAAGGTACTGAATGGAATTCTGCATTTGCTGCAAACTCACAGCCAGTTGTTACATATTTAACCAACTATTAAATGCCTGGAAAGCCAATGATCCGCAACGTGGAAAAAAATTGTGTACTGTATCCGCAACGTGGAAAAAAATTGTGTACTGTATCCAAGTAAGCGCTGTGTATGCAGGTGTCCGTGTTACCTTGCGGGAGGTTTCCAGGTGACAAAAAGAGCTGAGGGTGAGGAGAGTGCAGTTGGCGCAAGAACAGCATCAGGAGCTGAGGAAGAAAATAAATAATTTTGAGATAAAAAAGGTTAAATTATGAATTAAGTTCAAAGACTGGTATCACCAAAAAATACTTCAAACCCAAATTAATTCAATGCGGGACATTTGCTTTGTTCTAAGTGTCAGAAGAGGCCGGAATTATGGCAGGACAACTTGAGGCTGCTTTACCACAACAACGTGGCTGCTCACAACGTCCAGAGTATTGGAAAGTAGAAAATCAAGAAGTACATCGTTGTGTCTGTGTCTTGCTTGACCAGGCTATGTGTGATCGCCCAATTTGCAATGTGACACCGGTCCTGGAACTTTCCATTTATTGTATGACTGTTGTCCTACAGCAGTGACCAACATTTAAAAGGCAGACTGATAAAAAACATGAAAAAATAATCACGTCATCCTCAATGTTCGATTATTAAAATTGTTGATGTTGAAAAAAATGCTTCTGAGCTTTAGGGGAAGTGAGTTTTTTTTTTTTATGTGTGTGTATTTTTTTTCCTTATGGATATATTCTGTCTCTAACACCGTCCAGTATCTTAACTCAAGACTCAAGGTGGATCAATAGTAATCTTTTTTTCCCTCTTTTACTTCAAATTGATTTTTGCTACATCTCCGCTGACCCCAACTGTCACATTAACACCCCAACAAGACACGCTAGTCCCACGGCAGATTCATGTAGAAAAAAGTATCGCACTGTGCCACTCAGCAAAGCGACATAACTAGTCCTTCCATTTGTCCTCATTTTCCCACTGCTGTTTAGTTAAATCTTTTTCTTTCGTCTTACAAATGTCAGATTGGTGCACGTATGTGTGTGTGTGTGTGCTCGGTCTACGGTGAAGTGTTTGGTCATACCTTCCTCTGGAGTTTTGAGGACTGATCTCAAATCAGTAACATCAGAGTGCTCATTGCCAAGACTCTCTGTGCAGCCAGACGTAAAACAAGCACTTACAGTGACCACGTATTGAGTGGCCGGAGTGAGACCGGACAACACGCCTGAAAAAGAAGAGCAATGACTTAAAACTGAGGAGTGATTTTCAAAGACAACCTATAGAAGGACTTTGTGTCTTAATAAAACATAATATTCAAATATATATACATATTTTTATACTTATGGACTTTGGCTGTAAAATTCCAATTCCCTTAAACGTACTAACTGCATGTATTACGCTTTCCGCTTGCGTGTGTGAGTCCTGCTCTTGAGGCTGATGTCGCCAAGTACTTTGGTCATCAGCTCTGTGACGCTGTTGCTATGTAGAAGTACGGCAGTTGGCAAGTGGAGTGTCCTTTTATTGTTTTTCTCTGTCCCCATCCACTTTTTCACTGTTCTCCCCACTCATCCTCAGTCAACCTCTACTTGTCTGATAGAGCCTCGCTCTCCCCTTCTCGCTCTCCCTCTCTGGTTGCCGCCCGTCTTTTAATTCAATTAGAGGCCAGGGCCCCACTCCACTGCCATTACACCCTCATTTGCGTTCTGTGTTTTCCAGCCGTTGGTGTGATTCCACAGTCGGATGTCGAGGCCGTCATAAATTAACAGGAAGCCTTATCACGGATGGACATTATGTCTGGCAAAGAGCGAGGGGAGGGGAGGGGACATCGAGACGATTGGGAGACGTTGAGAACGACTGGGACGGGCAAGCTCATCTTCATATTTGCCCGGAGACATGGAAGTGTGGATGAGACGGGCGACGAATAGCAGGAGCGGACGGCGTCATCATCGTCGTCGTTGCAGAAGACGAAGTGAGGAAAGATCGAAAAATGAGAGAGAGTTGGAAGAAGCGATGCCAAGGTATGACATCATGGGGATAGTCTTGAGTGTCTTGCTCTAAATGAAGACGGTCGGCAAATGCTGGGCGCTCGCCAAGGAGACATTAACGGGTTTGCGTTTGTCAGGAAGACCCCACAGTGAGTGAAAAGGACAGTGGCGATGTGTTTTTACAATAAAAGTTGGGAAAAGAACATGCAAGAACATTTTACCTGTGAAGTTTCCATTAGCCAGGTGTACGGTTTTGATCGGCGGCATCTCTGGCTGATCTCTTTGGTAGGCTCGCAACTCATACCTGTCAATCACACCTCTGACATCACCAGTGGGTGGAGCCCAGCTCACCTTGGCACTGAAACCATTCAGACACTGCATAGCTGAAGGAGGTGGAATGAAGCTTGGTACTAGAGTGAGAGAAATAGAGGGGATTATTCGATGTGCTGAAAAAAATAAATAACATGGTTATATTTTTGTAGTAGCAAAAAAAAAAATTTAAGGTAGCAAAAAAGTAAAAAGGGACAATCAGTCCCGTTTCTGACTGACCAATTAAAAAAATTACGTCTATTAATTGAGAAGAAAAAAGAGAGAAATACACAGTGGTGAATATGGCATTAGTTAGCCAATCCTGTTCAAAATAAAGTACCAAAAAAACATAAAAACAAGCCAAAACTACAGGTTGGAAGTACAAGAGGTTAAAGTAAAAGCCTCCCCCATCTTTACATGGTTTAATCGGCCCACTAAATCATGCCTGCTATTAGCATAAATAGTATTTATGAGAGTAGTAACTTTTTGAGCGCTGATTTAGTAGAGCCGCCCATTCATTCTGGGCTATATTTCACTGTAATCAACCTCCCTCCTTTTCAGCCGTACTCGCCTTCCCTTTCGGGACATGCCAGGAGGGCCGTCGACTGTCAAACCAGCCTCATCCTCTTCACTTCCTTTCTCCATCCATCTTTGCGTGTTTCTATACATCTGTCGCGAGTCGTCGCTTATTCTCATCCCGGACGATTTACAATGTGTTGACGAAACAACTTCAAGAGAATGCTAAACATTGTGTACAATTTTTTTTTTTTTTTTTACACCACCAAGCAGCTCTTTTATCATTTCTGTCTGACATGCAATTCTTTAATGGAAAATACTTCCAGAATCACAAATTATTTTATGACCGAAGAGTAATTTCCTCCCGATGCCAATACTACTTCTCCACTTTCACTCCAGCCATGATTACTCAATCATTTTGCAGCTTTTTCCTCCATTTTCATTCTCACTGTCCCTCCTCCATAAGCGCTCACCTTTGCCTCTCAATCCTCCCGGCTCGCCTCTTCCTTGGCTTCTTAATGTATTTATTAGCACCTCCCCTCCATTCCTCCGTGTGGTCACAGCACAGCAGACCTACCAGTGTATCGTTCACTACTAATGAGCAGCTTTATATTACACAAGGGAGAAGTCGGGCCATTCTGGGTTAACAGCCTTTTACTGGGATGCCCTTTATAGTGGCTTTATCAATCTCTCATAGCGTCAGGCGCGTGTAATATCACTAGCTCGGGATGACTCTCACATACTGTACAAGATGTAGTGTTTTTTTTTTTCCGTCCAAAATCTCTTGAGAACCTGCAACAGGTGGGAGTAGTTCCCGTTTGCCTTGAGTCACAGCAGGGCTTAAACAGTTTTGTAGGAGAATTTGTGAATGGAAACAAAGTCATTAAATTAGATAACATTATTGTCTTACCTTTGCCGCAGCTGCGTCCTCTTTGCCAAGGCGAGGCTGTCCAGCCTCCTGCGCCCAGAGCTATGATCCTGTACAAGTATTCTTATGTATGTGTGAATGCACATGGCAGCAGGAAGTTAGAGAGAGAAGAAAAAAAAAAAGGCATGACAAAGATTTTCGGTACAACACTAATCTTCATGAATGTAAAAACAGTACAAATTAAGTTCTGGAATCCTATTCTATGTGGGAGGGAAAATGTTAAGCCCATGATCATAAGCGTATTCCATCATGTGTCAAATGTGATAACGGCAGTGTGATGGCATCGGAATGTATGGATGCTAATTGAATGGGCTCACTGGTGTTTTATGGATGATGTGACAGCTAAATGACAAGCTTAATTGAAATGTACATAGGACTTTACAAAACTGACCAAACTGAGCAAAAATAACGAAAAGACTGAAGCTAAATATTTAACAATGAGGGAAGCCAATGCATATATACAAGGAATTTATTTATCTGATCATCGTATGAATAAAATATATTATTATTATTATTAAAAATATTTTCAGAATTTTATGTGTGTGTCCTTTGAAAACATATTTTTTTGTCATTCTGCTGACAAAACCTGCAAAGGTTTAGCAAGTTCCCTTTTGTGTCACTAAAACATAATTCCGCGGCCTTCTTGGTGAGCTTCATATTCATTTCCCTTGACTTTGCCCCACACATTCAAATTTGCATTTTCAATTTTAAAACACAGCAAAGTAAAAAGTGCACTGCACCGCCTACAGCTCATGCAAGGTCAAATGTAATTTTGGAAAATGTATGTATGTGTGCGGGACTGTCTGTGAAAGCCACGTAAATCTCCGCTCTCAGTAATGTTTATGGATCAATGTCATGCTGAAAAAGCCTGATGTTCAGATGTTTTTTTTCCCGCTCAGAGGACCAAGGAAGCCCAGCTAACCCATAAAGCTTCAGCATTTATCTGGAGTGGCTTGGTGCATACCTCGTATTCAGTTTATTTGTTTTGATGTAATACATGTATGAGATCAAACTTGCAGTTGTCAAAAGAGTTGGTGACCTTGAAATATGCATCACATGTTGGCTACAGAAATTCACATTCCACTGAGGAGATTCACCGGTAATTGCGGGCAAGTGTGACATCATACTTCCCAAATGCACTCATCTTATACAGTCTACGGGTCAGACGGAAAGAGTTGATGAAAAAGATGATTTGCAATTCTTACCAGTGAATGGCTGCAGACTGTAATCAAAGGCGTGTGTCTCTCTACCAGTGAAGGCCAACACTGAATCATTCCCCCTGCAGTTGTAACGACTTTCACTGTTAGGACAGCCGTCGAGGTAGATTCTAACGGAGCGTCCCGAGGCTACGGAGAGATTAACACTTTGACTGACAGGAGGGCTTGTTTTATCACTTTGAATGGTGAGGCCTCTTATGCAACCTCCAAAGCCTGTGAGGATGGACAGGGGAGAAAGGGAAATGGAGAGGAGAAGAGGATAGAAGAATGAAGTTTGTGTCTCGGTATTGCATCTTGTTCATCAAGTCCTGACTTCATTTAGTGTTGGTAAATGTGGGTTATCATAATAACGGCCTAGAACTTCACTGACTCACCTTGTTAATTTAGATGTATGCAGTTTAACACCACAATAATATTGTACATGTACAGTGATATGAGTTGCACACATTCACTTTGTAAGCAGACACATAATACCAAAAAAATATCTTATCATGTCATTGTAAAAAAAAAAAGAAAAAAATCGTCCGAACAACTGTTCAGATCTCAAAAAGTTCATAATTTGGGTCATATGTATCGGTAAATTAATGCCTGTATGAGCATTACTATTTCATATTTTCGACACGACTCTTATTATTACTAAGTTCTACAGGTCTCCCTTATGCATCATGTAAAAATAAAAATCAATGACAATTTAGAAAGAGACCTCAATATAATTAAATGATTGTGATCAAATTTGGCCGATTCTTTTAGACATACATATCTCACCATGTCTGTGACTGTGGATGTCCAGAGCCCTGTGTTTGAGTTGAGGGGGCACCCCACCCACGTATAACGGTGAGTCAACCTGAAGCCTCCCCGCCGTTCCCGCTTCCCTCGTCTCCTCTGCCCAGTCATCGACAACGGCAGAGATGAGCGAGCTGTGTTTCGCCAAGGAAAGCTGCTTCCAGTCTCCATCGCAGTAGCTAAGCCCCGCCCACATGCTAAGCTCGGTAACATGACCTTCGGTGGAAAGAAGGAATGACAGGAGACCGCTCTTCAGCTCCACCTAAACGCATGCATCAACAGAACTATCACAATGTTGTCCATTGTATAACGATCTGATCTTTTCTTTCAAAAACTTACCAGCATATAGTCATCTGTCTTTGTGTTGTATGTAAAGAGCAAAAGTGCATTCAGTTGATCTGTTCTGAACTCCATTGAAATGTCAAAGTCCTTTCCTCCACTAAACACATCTTTATTTAACTCCAGGTAACCTAAACACAAAAGGGGAAGAGCATTGAAAAATAAGTAGCTACGCTAAGTAGTCAGCGAGGGAGCAGATCCAAAACTCGATGATGAATTAAATGTGATTGATGATCCCCACTTAATATACTCCAGACTTGCAAATCTCAGCTTCCCTAAGCATTAAAATGACAAGTACAATAACATCACTCAAGCTAGAAATCTGTACCATTATCAACAACAATCAAGTTTGTCCTACCATGACCCAGAAAATGGGCTCCCTCCACAGTATGAATGGGGCATCCCTCCCAGCTTTCATAGGCTGACATTTTATTTGTGGCTTTTGTCCAGTCCAGAGATCTCCACTGCTCCGAGGGGCTGTCAGTCATCTTGAAACGCAGGTCTCTCAGGCAACCAGAGAAACCCTGTCGCATAAGCTGGGTAGACCCTGGTGGGCACAGACAAGAACAGAAAAAAAAAAAGAAAACCTCAAACCGTCAGTCTTAAAAGGTTTTTACAATGTTGGTTCTATGCTTAAAATATGCATCCAAAGTGCAGACACAATTCAATTCAATTCTTGACCTTAGAATGACCAGATGTTTCCAAGGAGACAATTACATCAGAAAAAGCCTTTAGAATTATTCCCCCCAAAATGTCAGCTAATTTCATTCATATGCCAAGAGAGAATGGAGTTTGATTCACCTGAATCTTTTCGCCGCAGAGCAAACTCTTTTGGCAGGCCTCCAATGAACACTCCTGTATTCTCACCAATTATCGTGCTGCCACTGGAGGCTGAAGAACTACCTGGTAGAGCACATGTGTGAGTGTATACATATTTTGGGAAGAACTGAGGGGTGAGGGTAACAAATATAAAAAGATTAACATGTTTTTTAAACAGGCCATTAACTGCACTGAAGGTATCACCAATGGAACAACGTATGGAAATCATCATCGATCATATACTTTTCTCTTATGATAATGTGTTGATACATCATCGTTAAATAACTATCACACTTTTTCTGGGTTCCAAATACTTAGTGAAGATTGATATGCAATTGAGTTACTATGGAATTCTCTGCTCTAAATATACTTCTAATTTAATTGATTAAAATAAATCTCAATGAAAGTGATAGCATGCTATACACTAACCAGCTGCTCTGGCATAGAAGGTTCAGTAGGTGTGTGTGTGTGTGTGTGTGTGTGTGTGTGTGTGTCAGCGTGTATGTGTATGTGGGTCTATGCGTGTGCGTCTTAAGCAGTAGTTTCCTCAAAGAGTATCTGGGATTAACCTGCTTAATACCTTAACAACTGGAAAGTGTACACACAATGAAGCAGACACACACACAATTACTTCAACATCCCACACAATTTACATTAACAGACTTGCATGCGTGGACTCTCGCATTAACACTTCCACACCCACGCAAGCAGGCGATACATGTCGGTATGAATGTGCTACCTCTGTATTGATTGTTCACAACGATTGTTCCCACGGCCCCTCGCCTTGTTGCAATGATGTGGTGCCATTTTCCATCGTTGTAGCGGCGTTCTCCGTCCCCTTGTGCGCTCACAGCCACGACTGAGCCCTACATTAAAAATACAACAATGTGGAATCCAATAAGAAGATGAAAAGTAAAAGGATTGTTTAGACACTTTATTGGAGAAATCAGGAGTTAATCAGGAATCTCGCTGTTAGCTACTAGCTCCTTGGCTCATTAGCGACACACAGTTAGCAACACTAAAACGAGAGTTTTATTGAAATTCTGATTGTTGAGCGGATCAAAACTACAGACTGGACCAATCTAAGGTCTTCTATTTCTTGTGTATCCAGGCAATACTACACGGCACTCGTTCAGGTAAAATCACCATAAGCGCACTCCAGTGAGCCTGAAGACGAATGTCTCCATTAAGTCTGACATCATTGTTGTGATCAGCTTTTAGTAAGTTCCAGACAAGTAACGTAGTAAAACATGAGCACCAGATCAGTAAATGCTCACAAAAAGTCAGTGACAGCACAGAGGCCCACACAAACAGTGATGAAGATTTAATGATGGGATCAATAAATGTATGAATGCCAAAGTATATCAGCCTCTGGCATCTTTACAAGCAATGCTAGCTGGCTCTTCTTAACAAGACAGCGGGGCAAAAGGTGCTCTGCCTCATCCTCACTCTTTTAATGGGACACACAACCGGACCAAATTCATGCCAATTAAATACTCAACAAATGCTAAACAACTCACTGGTGGTGCCCTTGAGTAAGTCATTACGAGAATTAACTGCGCTACGGGCCGAGCTCTATGTGATTGATAGATTAAGGCCTAAAATATTAGAATGTGAAATCACAAAGCAGAAGGATCAATCGTTTAAAATCACACCCAGTTTTAATCCACTGTTTGTACCATAATCAAAAACAGACAATAAATAACATCTTAGAACATCAAAAGTCATCTTTTAAAAAACTTCTAAAGAAATCAATGAAAAAAAACCTGCAAACATGAAACACGTTGAAATTAGTGTTCTTTTGCTCACCAAAACAGTCATTGCCATCTGTTGCGTTAATCTCTGGACAAAATTAGCACAGATTTTATTCAACATTTATCAGGACACTGTATTACTTTTCCTAAATTGTGTTGATGACACACAAGTGTTTTTCTGCTTACGATAAAAAATAAAAAGGGAGACAGCCAAAACACACTAAGCACGCATTTCATATTTTGTAGTCCGCCATGTTTGTCATGTAGGCCCTTTGTAATCATATCACTTGCCTGTGTCATGCTAAATTACACACCGTGCACTAGTAATCCCATTAGCCTAGCGCAACAGGCTAATCGGGAAAAGTAATGGGCCAGGCTGGATGTATCTAGGGGAACACCAATAAACCGTGAGACTAGCCCGCTATTAATTATCCCAAACTAACCCGAAACAAAAGAGTCAGCTGAGTTGCTGAAAACGCACACACACACGCTTAATCATGCAGCAGCATATAACCAACACTTGAGCTTCAATTTGATTAAGACATTTGGATACGGATGAGGATGGCATATACTGTATTAGCTTGTATGCATGTTTTTTGTTTGAGAGCCTAATTAGATGGTCACCACATGGAAATACGTGCAATCATCTGCTATCATTGCTTTCATCATCCGAATCATTGACTCTTCAACCCCTCTACATGTGTCTGTAAGGATGGATAAGGGAAGAGAGGCTGCTGTGTGTGTGTGTGTGTGTGTGTGTGTGTGTGTGTGTGTGTGTGTGTGTGTGTGTGTGTGTGTGTGTGTGTGTGTGTGTGTGTGTGAGTGTGCGCGCAAGGGTGCAAAGCTTAATTAGCTTGCAATTGGTATTCACGCGTGGTGACTGCAGGGAATGAGTTAATTGCAGTCCAATTCAAACGTTGACACACTTTTAAAGTTTTTTTCGCCCCCCACTCTCGCTCCATCTCCCTGACAGAACGCAATGAGCGGGGCTACAGATCACATTTATAAGATGAGAGCAGGCGAGGGAAGAAAAGACAAAAAGAGACAGGGGAAGACTGAAGAGGAGATGAATTAGAAAAAAAAGGTGTGCAAATATGTCAAGTGAGCAGAATTACATTTGAAACTGAAAAACTGTCTTAAATGTACACCGATACAAATATTATTATTACTTATGTGACTAATGGTGAAACATTTGGAATGTTCATACCTGAGGGTCAAACAAAAAGTAGGGGCGTCCATTTTGAATCTGAATAGCCAGAAATTCTTCCTGACGTCCAGGAGACAGGGCACAGAGCAGCAAGCCATCTGGAGAGTGAGTCTTGAAACTCAACTCAACACCTGAAAAAAAGTAAAATGAGAATTTTGTGATAAAAAGACACAAAGACATTCATTTATATTTCTCGTTACATCTCCATCAAGTTCACGTTATCCCAATTACACCAAAGCTCTAAGCGGACTTCATTTTCTCTATAAGCCAACTGTCGAGGATAATCTTAGCACTAAGATACTTTGGGAAAACATAAAGCTCGGAGGACGAGCCTCAGAGGACGGACTTGATTCCGCTATTTTAACAGATCTCACTTGTAATCTCTTGCTTTTATCTATGAAACCAAAATCCTCCTAAGATATTTGGCTTTTCCTCCCCACCTCAAATGCATGACATTACTTTTCATCGTCATCCTCTCCTTCACAGTGCTTGCGCAGAAAGTGAAACCCAACAAGTTTGCTTTGGAACCAAACTCTTCTGAATTGTTTTCTCTCAATACTTTTTGTTGTCACCCCAAAAAATCCTTTGGGTGATTTTGAATCCAGTACATGTCCAGTTCCTCGCTAATGCCCAAAACCTACTCAATAAAAAGTCTTCTTCACACACAAGAATCTACCAGCATGCTGCGCTGTCATGTACCAAAGGATCCGAGATTGAATCTTAATCCTCGACTAGGTCTAAAGTTTCATGGGTGCGTCTCCAAACGTGTGTGTGTTTCTCTCTGTAGGGAACGCAAGTGTGGGAAGAGCTCAAGAGTTAAATGCAAAATGTTCAGGGTTCAACACGAGCCGCTCTTAGCAAAATAATTAAGAGTGGATTCACTTAGCATGCAGCAAAGTCAAACAGTTACATAGACTAGTCAAGATGAGCGCAGATTTACCATTTCCAGATAGATTAGAACACTTTTCTGAAAAGGAACATTTTCTCACAGGCTACAGCGTTGCGTGGTTTTATACCATTGAAAAATGAAATTACCAACCAGTTACATGACACAATACGTCATTTAAAGATAAAAACAAATTGTGCTGACTGTGACTGATTTGTTTCTCTCTTGAATGTTTTATAAGCACATGTACAGTATAGAGAGTGCACAACATGCATCGAAGACATAATCAAAAACTCCTTCCATTCAAACATGCGTTGTGTACATCAAGCAAGCATGTCATTTACATTGCTGACCTTGTCAGTGCAAAGAAGAGTGAAGTCATGACAGATATCTGACATTACATTAGCCCCCTTTAACCTTCTCTTGGCTGACACTCTCCTGATCTCTTCCCCTTGCTTTTAACCTTCCCCCTTTTCTTCTTGACCTCTTTGGCATTACTCACTCTGTCTTCCATATATACGTACAGTATAATGATATATTTTTCCATTGTTTGCATTTCATTTTTTTATCAATGTACTATATAGTACCTGTATGTAAAGATAGTTGTTGTCTGAATTAAAGTGACACTAATACAGAATATATAATTTTCCAACTTTATTTTTGCAATGTCACTAAACGTGAAAATCTACTATTTTCTCTCGCGACTAATCGAGGATAGTCCCACTACCCCATCCTACCTTAAAAATGCTTATATGAATGAACCACAATATGGGCTGCGTCCACTGTACTACTTGTTGGAAAACTTTCTCTTTCTTCCAGATTAATAGGACAATCAATAGACCTCTGTAAGATGTAATGTATAGCCCCAAAGAGATTTAGTGAGGAAATTGGGTAATTCCTTGTTCCGCCCCCACAGTCTTTCACATTGTGCTAAGGAAATCAGTAGAGGTCTCTGCACAATCTTGCCAACAAAAACTTCCTTTGCAGAGATATTGACAGAGTATTATTATTACAAACAATAAACAAACCAATTTGCGCTCACTCAAATTAAATATCATCCTTTATTGGCTTTTGTCATAACAATAAAGCATTTTTTTTTTCTTCATGTTTTCAACTGATTGTGTTTATCTGCTTGGGAGGGACGGACTGTCAACACATGCTCAGGAAGGTCCAAGTGTACAGCGGCTAAGTAACACTCTGCTCGTGCTCAGCATTACTTCCCTGGGATTCCCCCCCAGGACTTGTGCTACTTCACACTGACAACCACTTTGGAGCCATCAACAAACAGACCTGAGCACGCATCATGACAGGCGCGACACACACAAACGCACACACACACAAATCAGCTGAAGCGTTTTGGACAAGGATTCAGCTAATTGGAAAAGACTTATCAGAGTCTCGTCAAAAGTATCTGGGAGCGCTGCGTTTAAGGGTGCTTTCACACTTTTGTGTGTGCCTCATTTGGTAGAGGATGGCATTCAGTCACCGAAGGGTCACAAGTTGACTGTCCGCTGTTCAGGTGTCCTTGGGCAAGACACTGAACCCCCGCTTTGATTTGCAAAGCACTTAGGACGGTATTTAAGTGCACTAGATTTAGCATTTTACCATTTATCTACCACATATAATTCACTTCCTTTGGTCGCAATTAAAAATCCATGTAAAGCAAAAGTGCAACACACCAAACCATACCGGACATAATTTTCTTTGTGTTTTGTAAAAATAGTGATTCTGATTCAGTGACTGTGTTCACACATTACAAAATGAACCCCAAAAAGGAAATACATGTTATTAGAGATCATCACAATATTTCCATAATATTTCATGATCAACCTTAGATTTTAATATGTCGAACTCTTTCGATTTAGTTATTGAGTTGGTCCTATTGTTGCCCGTGTTGTTAAATGTTTCTGCTCTCTCTGTCTCGGTAAACGGACGAGGTTGTGTGTAATCATCTAGCCAACATAACCTGAATAACTCCAGTCATGTTAGCTCTCTGCTGGCATTAATCAGAGCTTGGCGTATTAATGAGAGCGCGGCAGCTAGCTAATTACACCCATAGATTCTGCTGCAGCCCATTAAATATACAAATGACAGAATTAAAGAGCCCAGCCTCTTCTGATTAATCTTTAAATGGGGAAAAACTAATGATGTCTGTGCAAACTTTCCTTTCACACATTTCTCCCCTCTCCTCTCAACATCAATGCCTGGCAATCAATCATATTAATTAGGGAAAAATAATTTGTATCATTTAACATTTCCCTCTTTCCTGCTCAGTCACTCCAGTGGTGCTGCAAGACCGTACTGAATTAAACGTGACTGGAAACGAGCCAAGTCTATTTGTTCCAGCATCCACTCGTTCATTTTTTTGGGGGGCGGGCCTAACCACTGTTTGTGATGTTTCATTTCTCTTCATTTAATGAAGGCTGAAGAAATACATCTGGATTAGTTGAAATATGAGGATGCATTAAAATCAGCCCCTTTCAGGCTCCAATACCAAAGAAATACAAATGAGGAGAGAGAACTGCATAATCTGTTTTAGAGCCGGTGTCCATTTAAATCCATTATTTCTTTCAGTGTAATGTATTCCACACATATTCCTTCAACGATAAAAGTCGGAAGTCACATCATGGGAATTGTATGTAGAGACGCATCATAGAAAAGATGAATGGACTAACATGCATTTATGGAAACAAGCACTTAGTGGGTATTCATATCAGTGCACTAATTGCATATACTTATAATCCTCTTTTAGCTAAAGTAAGATTCAGTGTGGTACATAGTAACCTTAAGTACCCCGGATTCGTTCAGGATTAAGAGACGTCGTTAATCACAATTGAAAAAAAAAAAATCTTTTTATGGAAGTGTGCTGTCCAATCACAATAAAAGCAACCTACTCTGAGCAAAAATAATCATTTGGAGGCCATAAGACAAGGTCAAAGGTCAGACATGGGCGTACAGATGTAAAGAGTGGATACTTAATATTTTTCAACAAAGATTTAGCATCCTTGTAAATGTACCTTTAATTGACAGATTTGGAAAGGCGATCAGAGACCATGAATAATATAAGGAAAAAATATTGCTGATTCAATAATATTAATAATAGCTCCAAGGTGCCTACCAAATGGGACGTGAGTTTTGCATGTAGAAGCATTAAAAAGACGATCCAGTATAACGGAATCCAAATGTGACAATTGTCAGTGCACAAAGTTGCTTGGTTTCCACAAGGCATCAACGATTGACGACTCTCTCCTCTGTGATCAATTGACTCTCGAGGGGGCATTACACTGCATTACATTCATAATCCAATTTGGCTTTGATTTGTTCACTGTTCCATGCGCTTCGATGGGAATAATTGTCTGTAGATGATGCTATTAGTATTGATGGTTGGAAGAGGGTGATGGTTTGAGGACTGCTGACACATTGATGGTCTACAATAGATCCGGTCTGAAAGTGATTGTCTGATCCATTACCTTTTATGAAGAAGAAGATTGGAGTAGAAGAAAAGATTGCACTCAGAGAGAATAAGTTTTCTTTGTGATCAAAATGCATGGGTGGGACAAAATAAAAAATAACATGGCCTTGAGTGTTCACTAGAAAAAGGCCGAAGGCCAATGACGGGGTATCCGTGCATCCTTGAATCGTATCACACATCGGGTATCGAGATACGTATTTAATTGTCTTTTATGAGAGATGTACACCAAATATATGTCAATGATTTTGATGTTGCTGATGATTTGTATTTGTTTTTAATTTAATCAACTTGGCTAGTTTGGGATTTGGGTAGTTTCTACATGTTGCGACAGCTGTACAACATCGAATTGAATCATAATCCCATTGTGACCAGTTGACGAGGTTTTGCATCGTGAAGCAATTGAGACAAGTTGGAATGATCACTAATTTTTCTCAAAGTCGATTACGTACATTTCGTCAAATACCCGTTCCCGCATTAAAAATATGAAACACATACAATGAAGTTGCAATACAAGCAGGGCAATGAACAAGCTTCGGAATGCAGAGAAGAGCTTTTGTCGCTCAAATCGCACTGATTAGTATCAGCAGTCATTAATTATGAGCGTCAGACTGGCTGATGTTCTCAGATGAAGCAGAACATGTTTGGCTGAGCAGCTCAACCCTCTAATGATGCTGGTAAACAGAAAGATAATTGTCCTTTAAGATGACTGCAGAAGTCATCCTAAAGAATTGTCACGAGAAGACTGCGTTAATGCAGAGTAATTAGTCATAAATAAAAACAATAAAATTAAAAAATATAATTATAAAAATATAATTTAGTTCGTAGAGCTTGAGATTTAAAATACATCAAATTGTGTCACTAGAACCATGTTGCGTTTACTCAGCCCTCTTGCGTGAATCAGAATGTGACTTCTTACCAGTGAAGTCGGTGTTCACAGGCAAGGTGTCACTAGGAAACTGGTAGTAACCACTGCCAGAGAACCTGGTGCCTCTGATGAAAGGACCTTGAGGGTTAGAAAGAGACACGTCTGTCCTCTCCACCTGGGGAAAAAAAGTATGACTGAATGACTACAACAATACTTCTACCGGAGAAACAATCTCCATTTCAGCCTATTAGACGTAGATTTCAAATCGTCGTAATTGGCTCATGAATAACTGAGCCATCGGAAAAAAATATGTGTTTCATGAGGCTGCCGTGATGGTGACCTTTGATGACCAAAGTTCCTGTTGACTAAGTGCATGTTTGCACTGGATGGATTGAAAGCCACTGGAGACTCACCTGGAATGTCATGCTAGTTATAAAGACAAACACATTGTCCCTCTTGTTATGCACAACTCTTTCCCAGGATTATTCTGGGGTGCGCATCTGCAAAAACCGACATTGACCTGTTTACATACCTGGTACATAGGGGGTGGTCCATTGAGTTGAGCTGGGACATTCCAGTCTATCTCAATGGTACTTTCGTTGACTGAGAATAGTCGAGGTGCAGACAATCCTGTTGGAGCTGCAAAAGGGGGGAAAAATGCTCACTTTCCACTTGCTAGAACAAAACATGCTTATTTAATTTATTAAACATATCTACTGTGGAATTAAAAAACAAATGCATGTTATGATATGAATGCCAATTACTCAAAATATAGAATATTTTTAGCACCGTGAGGGCTAAATTTTATAGTCAGAACGATATGGTACAAATACATAAATCAATATACTTTCAATCAAAACTGGTAAACTGTACTTCATGTTGAATCTCTGAGTGCATTTTGTATACTACCTCGTTTTGAAAAATTTGTCAAAGTCCTTAATTGGACGTCACAAACACATTGGTTCCCCAGATGCCCGATCAGAATTATATATATATATTATATATATTTTGTAAGAAAATTTCATTATATCGTTATATTAAGACTTTTTATTAGTATGCTATACCTACAGATAAGCCTGATAAAAACTAGGTAGGTATTAGTGAAAGTTGATTGATTTACATAAAGTCTCTTGATTGTTATTTATAGTATACAATGATCTTGTTCCCTCCAGACCTCCAGTGTTTCTCAACATACAGTCTTAGCAAATTTCATTTAGCGGCGGGTCAATTTAATTCCCTTCCTTTAGATGTTGAATTAAATGTCTCTTTGAAACACACCGGGTGCTACCAGAACCGTGGCTTCAATATGTATTCTAAATAAATCACGCCGAGACCGGCTGCCACGTTGAGCAGTGGTATATTTAAGAATGGAGAGAGGAAACGGCCAGTGACGGAATCGTGTACGGATGTGTGTGTATTAAGTGTCTGTCCGTTCTTGTGTTTCTCGGAGTGTGTGTCTCCCTCTAATGGTCTAAATGGTTTTTGGTGGGCGTAAATTAACTCTTCGTGACACACGCGTGCGGCCATCTTCGCTGCGACTTCTAATAGAGCTCTTAAAAGGGGAGTGGACAGCTTCTCATCTTGGCACATCAAACCATAAATTACTGCCAATCAATAGCTTACCAGTCTATTGAAATTGAGCTATGGTGACATTAGGGACATTGTCTCCTGCACACACACACACACTTGCAGGTATTGCTTTAACTCGCTGTAATAAAACTAAAATACAAAATTACACATTTACCTCATAGGCGTAGCCTCAAACACACATCCCTACAAAGGCAAGGTTAAGAGTCCAGCAGAAAGGTTAATTTTAGCTGCCGAGATTGTAATGAAGGAGCCAAATCGTGGAGCAGCTCCAGGGAGCCAAAGTGCATGTTGGACTTTTCTGTTTTTGCAGCTCGTGACATGTCTTAAGCGCGCAGTTACACCACACACACAAGCACGCAACTTATTGACATGGTCATCGCTTACCATGCATATTTCTCCCCTCAAGAAGGGCCTTAGGTCAATTATGCGGAAATCAATAAAGTCCCTGTTCTGTTGAGTGGTGCTACAGTGTGAGTGTGTATGTGTGCGAGTCTCCGCGTGTGTGTGTGTCTTGTAGAACAAGTCTTTATGGCTGTAGAATACATAAAACATCACCATCAGCCCCTGATTAGCCACTCACTTTACGTCGTGATCGATAAGTTACCAGAGAGACGCACGCATGGAAACAATTGCAAATGCTTCAACACATATGGACAGTTTGCATCTGTCTCAGCGTGCACGCTAATGTTTGGTCATGTGCTTACTTGTAGCTCCGCTGGTTTTGCAGATGCTGCCTGCTCACTTACAACAGATGGTAGCAGCCTCTAATGGCCCGCTCGTATGTATGCGAGATTTATTAGTGCATCAGTAACACACTCAAGTGCACCTTACTAGCAGTTGCGCTTAATGTACCACTTAATGCGTTTTGTGGAATTTCTCCATAGTTTCCTTTAGTACACAACATTATGTTGCATTTGATTATGTTAACATGATTAAAAGAGATTTTGAACCAAACATGCAAGGGGTTTCCATTTGAAACGAAATGCCCGGAGCGTGGAACATTACAAATTTGTATTTCAACCAAAGTTGAAGACAATATATGGTGATATCAATTTTTTTATATTGCAAAAACATAGCATTTGAACAGGGGTGTGTCGACTTTTTATACTCACTCTATTTAAAACAATACTGAGAAGTTGTATGTACCTTTTACAGGGAAAAAAACAACTAATATTGGAATAATCTAAATATTGACATTTGTGGAGGAACCTCATGATTGCAGTTTTAAACTACCAAGAATAAAGTGATACACAGTATAATGCATGCTATGCAAATTGTTTTAGATACAAAAAAAACCAACTAGCAAACGGCATATGTCGCTATCATTTCTTAGAGTTGAAACAAGGGACATCTTTGGCGTTGGATGAAACAAAATGGAGGCAACAGATGTGGCTGTTAAAAATACATTCAAAAAGTCAACTGGGTACAATAAGCCATATTGTATTGTACTGTATTACAGTCAAGAGAAGTCTTTGGAATCGCTTAAAACCAACATTGGAGCTGTGTCAACAGATGTAGCCATTAAAAATACATTTAAAAAGTCCACCGATTACAATACGACGGATCATTCATCATCATAAGCAGAGGAAGGACTTTTTAAGAATCGAATGGACTGAAAACATGGCTATGTCGACAGATGTAGCTGTTCAGACTACATTCAAAGGCTGAACTCCCCGAGCTACTATTTATAGACGAAAGCTTGTTTTTGTCCGCCTCGACCATCCACTCGCTGTCTACTCACCCAAAACGATAAACAACACAACAACAAAAAATATAATGAGGAGTAAAAGTAGTACTATCCAGAGTGAACAGATGGAAAAGTATGTGGTGGGATCAACAGTACAAAAAAAATAAAACACAAATGCACACACTCTCATGAAGATTGATTCATGTTTCTCTGCAACCGTGTTCCATTTTTTTTAAAAGACAGAAATGACAAATGGAGTTAGTGAATATGGCAAAATAGTTGAAAAGGAACATGAATGCAAATGGATCTTTAAGGTGTATTTTAAGGTGTATTTTAAGCTTAGGGTGGCTCGGTGTCGCACTGGGTAGCACGTCCGCCTCACAGTTAGGAGGGTGCGGGTTCGATTCCACCGCCGGCCCTCCCTGTGTGGAGTTTGCATGTTCTCCCCGGGCCCGCGTGGGTTTTCTCCGGGCACTCCGGTTTCCTCCCACATCCCAAAAACATGCTTGGTAGGCCGATTGAAGTCTCCAAATTGTCCCTAGGTGTGAGTGCGAGTGCGGATGGTTGTCTCTGTGTGCCCTGCGATTGGCTGGCAACCGGTTCAGGGTGTCCCCCGCCTACTGCCCGATGACGGCTGCGATAGGCTTCAGCACACCCGCGACTCCCGTGGGGACTAAGCGGTTCAGAAAATGGATGGATGGATTTTAAGCTTAAGTGTGCAATACATCTGCCTACCACTTGGACTGACTGTTTCCTCAGCTGGCGTTGGGTGAACGTCACATATTTTGAATATTCCATTCAACCTAATATAATGAGTATGACTGTAATAAATAATTATGCACTCAGTGCCAACTATATTGCTGCAATACAAAGCAGCACATGCAGTATTGACTCTTGAAAAAGAAAACAAGCACGTTTAGGGTGTTACCTGCTGGATGTGTCTGTCCAGATCTCGCAAGACTAGTAATGCAGCCTTTCTTTGTGCAGAGTGTCACAGTAAAGTTGTACACATGGTAAGGCTTCAATCCTTTTGCTATGTAAAGGGGCTGGGCAGAGGCTCCAAACCGCTGCAGGACCTTCAAGGAAAAAGAAAAAAAGACTATTTTATTATTTATTTCAAGAGACCTTCACATAAAAGTGAATAGAAATACTAACCTGGCTGACAACTGGAGGAGCATAAGTGTTGTTGGTCTGTTCCATCAGCAAATTGACATGATATTCTATCACCTGCCCTCTGGCAATGACCCCATGACCTTCAGAAGTATTCCATGTGACTTTAAGACTGGTGGAGGAGAGCGCAGTCACATCCGGAGGAGCCATCAACTCTGGAACTAAACACATAAGTGGCTTTAGATTGTTGATCCGACTGATAACAGAGTCAGTCACAAAGCGGTTTTGGAATATAGCCTAGCATGTATACATGTGTGCACAGATTCAGTGACACACACGGCACATTTAAATGATGTTATCGTATGCGTTTTACCCAGAGTGATGTTGGGGGGCAATCATTTAGTCTTAATGAGCCATATCATCTCTTTGAAATTCAAATACCTTAATGAGTACCCCCCTAAGAAAGCACACATTGAACCCCCCACGCACACACACGCGCGGACACATTTTTCATTTCTTCCCTCATTTCCCTTGTTCTCACTCACATTATGTCTAACAGTCTGTTGTGTTATTTTTAAATAAAAATCGGATTTTATTGCGTCTGTTGAAAGCAGGTCATTTTTACCGGTGAGCTTTTACACACCACGTTCCGTTTCATTACAAGTGTAGTGAATGAGAAAATGCTGCCACAGCCAAATATAGATAATTGCTGAATGTTAGATGATGAGCTACACTGCAATTTTATCCCTCAAACATGTATTTATTTTCAATGTTATAAAACATAGAAATAAAAAAAGAAGAGAATAAGAACGGAATAAGATTTAAAAACAATTACACAGTCACAGTGTTACTTCAAAAGAAATTTATTATATTTCTAAATCTCATTAGGAGTTTATCATTTTATTTCTCTTGAAATTACAAGTTTCTTTTTAAACCTATAAAATGTTTTCGTAATTGTAATTCTAATACTTGATTGATTTTTATTGTTGAAAAAAAATCTATTCTGGTCATTTTAAGACTTGAATGACTACTTTTTCATTTCAGTCAAATGGAAAATATACCTAATATGTTGCTGAGGTTACCTTATCAGCAAAGCTCTGAGCTTGTGTGGGTGGAAAAAAGGAAAATAATGTGCATTAAACCTTAAGTGAGTCCAATGGATATTCATGGTAAATATTCCAAATATACACATACAATAATTTACATTAATAATACATCAACCATGTGACTTTTCTTCTTTTTATTTTTAAATGAAAACGAGTGAACAGGTCAGAAATGGCACACAAACCTCCCTCCGCTGTGCGTGCGGTGTTCCACCCTGACGTGACACTTCCTGCCATATTGACGCTAGCGACTCTCATCTGATAGGTGGAGAAGGCCTGCAGGCCGGCCACAACGGTGCTGCTCTCAGGGGGCAAAGCTCTGCTCCCGTTGACGAGCTGCGCTTGGAACGGGGCGCTTGGATCCAGCCACCCGGTGCTGACAAAGATTCTCTTTTCACCAGTCAGAGTTGACAGGCTGTGAGACTCCGCCGGCCCCCGTAAAAACAGCTCGTACCTTGTGATAACTCCTGTAGAGGAGCAGTTAAAAAGGTTATGTGGAGTAGATTAAAATGCCGCCATCATTATTGATTGATTCAATGTTGTAGTATGCGATATAAAAAAAAAAATGCTTTGCATCATCGGGCTCTGGCTTGAACCTGTAACAAGCTTTTAACAGTGCGGGCCAGATGTGAGGTAGGTAGGGAGCATGTTGGGAGTAACGTTGCATGAACGTGAACTTTATTTCTCTTCAAAAGCAGGCTGTGGATAACTGCACCGTACCCTGAACCTGTCTAGACACTTTATTGCTGAATACTTAACCATCCCTGACAGAATGATTTTTTTTTTCTCCCACCCCCCTTTCCCTATGTGCTGGTATCTCTTACACCGACAACACTCGTTGACACGTGACAAAACTGCTAGATTATCGATCTCAGCACAATAAGACTCCAACAACTCTTTCCAAATACTCTGTACTCTATTGCCATTGCACTTTCGGAATAGGCCCAATTTTTCCTAACTCTGCTTCCACTTTAATACATAAAGACTTTATAAAATTAATGGAAACACAAAGCATGCTTACTACTCTTTTCTACTGGTGGCAGCAAAATAAAATCACATCTTTTTTTTTTAACAAATGCTGATGCTGTAAGGCTTTCATAGAGAGTCAATAGTGAAGGCCTGTCCTGACAAGGCCAGCTTTGTATTCAAAGGGGAATCACTCGCTTGTCTGATCTCACCGACTCCAATAGAATTTTTGCAGTAGGAAAATGACAGAGCTAGATTAGAATGAAGACAAGCCTAGCTACTGCTTTTTGTACAAATAAACTGAACAGAGAGTTGTAGCGATGGTGCTTTCAATGTCCCTCCCCAACCAGACTAGTCTTTGACTCCGGTTAAGAAGAACACCATTAAAAGGGTTAAGGTTAAGTCTTAATAAACTGCGCTCATGGCAACCGATACAAAGGTGAGGAAAGCATGCTACTCGGTGTAATATATGACAAAGATTAACAGAGAAAGACTGAAAAGACACAGACACATATGATGTGAAAACCCCTGTCTTTGGAGGACACTGAGCCTTAGAGCCATCGCAAAGCCCTCTGGATTTAGCAAAGGCACTTGCGCTTGTGTGTATTCCTGTTAAACGGAGCAAGGGGGGGGGGCACTTGGAAGAATTGAGTGACAAACACAGTTGAGTCGTTCTTGATGAGAATAATCAGCATGTCAACAAGTGAAAGTGGCATACAGTGGTGACAGAAGACTTCCCTTTTTATTTCTGTTTAGATTTGTATGCATTTAGGAGTCATTTTAGTGCAGCACCTACTTTGGACTGCTGCCAAGCGTTGAAATTCATTCTACCTTCATTGCCTCAAGACTACACAACGTAAAGTTGTTAATGTGAATTTTAAAAGTAGATGAGAAGATGAAAAAAGATCTCCATGCTTTACAATGGCCATCCTGAGCGGGTTCTGCCTCAGGTTAAAGACACTTTAAGAGTCTGTCCGTTTATGGAGAGATTGTGTCACCGCTATAGATTCAACAGTACACGAGGCGGTCGTGAAACTTTACAGTTGTGTAGTTTGGTTGATGATGACTCACCGTTTGGCTGACTGGGTGGCTCCCATGAAGCAAACAGGGAGTGAGGTCCAGTGGCAGTGACCTTGGGTGGCGATTGGTTTTGTGGGGGTGCAGCAGCTGTCAGCAGTGACAAGGGTGAAGTGGAAGTGCAGCCTCCAGATGAACAAGCCTTTCAAGAGAAGGGGAAACATCTCATTTAGTGCTGAAACAAATCCTTGCTGGACCCATAAAAATGCACGCTTTTGTAAAGTAGACGTTTTCTGACCCACCTCCAAAGTGACAGTGTACTGGGTGAAGGCTTTTAGGCCACTTGCCACTGCCTCAGTCAATAAACCTGTGTAGTGGATGACAGGCTCGGCTCCACTAGATGATTCTGTTGAGGACAACACAAACCTGTGGAAGACAAATCAACAAACAAAAATATGGTTGTTGTGACAATCCCTTTTCTTCTAATTTCCCTCACGGATAAAATTATTGAGACAAAATCTTTTTAGCTCCTGAGACTTCCATACCTCTCCACTGGGCCGGTGTTATTCAGTGGAGAGCTCCAGCTAAAGCTGGCGCTGGTAGGGCCGGGTCTTCCCACAAGATTGAAATTCAGCTGGTCCAATTTCGGCGGTGCGGCCAAAGTTTGGTAGTAAGAAGTGGCGCTAACTGTCTCACCGGCTACGTTAGCCGTAATTAGCCAGTAGGAATAGTTGGTGTAAGGAGACAAGTTGACGTCCGTGAATGATTCAGCACCTTAAGATGACATGAGGATGGATGTTAAAGGACTTTCAGAATGATAGGAAATATAGAATCCTGTGTGTTTACACTTACTGAAAGGATAGCGACGCTGTATGCTGTGCACGGGCTGCCTGTCTCTTATGAGAGTGTAGTTGAGGATGTTGGAGTTTGGGGAGTCAGGTTGATGCCAAGTCAGATTAATGGAAGAAAAGCTGAGAGCAAAAGCTACAGGGGCAGGTTGCTGTGATGGGGCTGCAAGGACACAAAGAGACACAAGATCAAATTTGATAGACAAGACAGGAACTGTGTCAAACAAAATCAGAAATCTGCGTTTATGTGTTATGTGTTTGTTTTGGAAAGCAGACCTTTACTACAGCCATAGATGTTCTCTGCACGTAAAAGGCTTGCTCCGTGTTGACATGCATCACATTTGGCCCCAGTAACCAGCAGCTTACACTGACACAGTCCTAAATCTGAATCACAGGAACCATTGACACTGCCCACCGGGTCACAAGCACATGGTTGGCATCTGGACAAGCAGCGGGAGGGCGTAATTCAAAAGGTGTGCAAGAAGATCAAAGCACGTCTTTTTACTGACAAATTAGAAGTATTGCACAGGATGATATATTAATAGACAAAAATATTGCGTGATTATGACACCCGTTTATGGGCAGACTTCTTTTTAACAAGCTGATCATATGATAAACATTTTGTCTAAAGATTGATAATACAATTCAAAAGGATGAAGGCAAAAACTAATTTGGTGTTTCTAATGGCACTACATTGTAGTATTCATAAAAAATATATATAAATAAATTGAAAATCCTCCAAATATCACATCATGTAATTTGTTATACTGTAGAATTTTTACTATATACTGAATACACTTAAATGTCATGATTGACTGTGAGTGAGTTTCACAAAAACTGGACTCTGTCAGTATGTGTGTGCATGTGTGACTAACAGTATCGTGTGTGTGTCTTGGTGACTCGTATGGTGTTACCCACACTAGGGCAGGGCAGTGGGTGATTTTCAGGCCAACCGCATCACACTTTCACACGTACACTGTTGAGTGTTTTGTTCCTTCTCACTTATGCATCACCTTTCGAAATCATCAATATTGTGTTTCTTAGTGTACCTTCCTAGACCAGGGTTGAAACCAAAGAAGGTCTCCTGACAGCGATCACAACGCCGCCCTCTCACCGAGGGATGGGCACACATACACTGGCCAGTTTGGCTTTCACACTTGCGTTGTACTGCCCCCATGGGATGGCAGTCACACTCCACACACATACTCTGATCTGGAGAAAGGTAGAAACCTGGGAAAAAAAAAATTACATTCTTGTTTGAAATCATAGTAGCCGAACACACCCACCTGGTCGGCATGCGCTGCAGTCTTTCCCATAGCGTGTTGGCTTGCACATGCACTGTCCTGTCGAGCTATCACACACTGAGCCAGCCACTGTTCCTCTTGGGTCACATGTGCAAGGAGCACAACCCTGGACTGAGCCATCTGATAGGACAGTCAAACAATATTAATTTCTCTTTCGCTTTCAATCCATATTATTATTATTATTATTTCTTACTCTGGATATCTAAACTTGTGTTAAAGTAGTTGGGGGCACAGTTGGTGCACTGCATGCCCTCGACCCCCTCCCTGCATGGGCACTGGCCAGTCCGCATATCACATACTCCCTCCGGCGCGGTGCCGTTGATGTCGCACGCACACGGCAGACAGCCCAGGGAATTTCGGCGTTCCATGGTGTGGTAACCATGACGACAAGTGTCACAAAGATGGCCCTCCACGTGTTCCTAAAAGGAGAGAAACATAAGAAAGATGAAAGCTCATGCAAACACGGGAGCGACATGCCAACATGTGTGGCAACCATAAGACAATGATAAGCCTGTTTATAGTCTTATCTCCTATCGTGCTGACTGGGAAGCAGTTTCAGGCTATTTGTCAAGTTGTGGCAGATCAGATACCAGTCGAGAGCCTGGACATAGCTGTGGGAATGATATAAAGGAAAAAAAACTACATTCTTTGTCCTAAAGTGAAAGTTTTTCCAACAATAACCTAATTTAGCTGAACAGTGGCCCGCTGTGACTTTTTGATTGCTCAACATGGTGATTTTTAGTGATATAATTAATAATGAACAATGAAAACATGTTAACTTGCCTTGCACACGCATCGGCCTGTGTGAGGATCACAATCCGTCCCAGGTAGCGTTCCTTCTTTTGAGCAGTTGCAGGGGGTGCATGTTCCCTCCAGCCTCAAACCAGTCAAACCAGGACCACATGAATCACAGCGCTGACCTCCCACCCCGGGCTTACACTCACATTGGCCCCCCTCAGGCTCACAGAATGGGCTAAGGGAACCCATGGGGTCACAATTACACGGAACGCAGCCGTCTGCATGGGACAGGTTCCAAAAACCAAATTCACAACGGTCGCAAGACAGACCTGTGAGGAGAGCAGAGGAAAGGAGCGACGTTACAAAAAAGGTGTGTGTGCGTGAGTGTGAAGGGGGGGGGGGCTGAGTTGCGCTCTGATTTGCCTCACTTGTGCATGCATATACTATGAGGGAAAGTGAGAACAAGAGAAATGGTGTTTGAGTGTATAAAACTGCCATCATTAGGGCTGGGCCCTCTACATATGATGGATCACTTACCTAAGGCCAAACACTTAATTTCACTGAGCAGGAAAATAAATAAATTAAGGAACTACAAAGAATGGAGGGAGGGGGGCAAGGTGATGGAGGGATACAAAGATGGATGGAGGTACCTATAAATACACTCTGTTACAATCTACTACCACTTTGGGGTGGAAACAATAAGAGGTGAGGTCCGTTTGACATCTCAAGAGGCAATCTGACGTACTTATGTAGCAACACTTAAGCCAAACACAGAAAACCTGTCTTCATTAATTATTTTTTTTAGATTGTGTAAATGATAAGTTAATAGCAGAGGCCTGAATTGTACTAGAAGCGGTTTTAGCGCAGCAATATAACTGGGCTGGTTAAAGTGTGATATGTGGTATGAGTGAGCAGTGCTTATTTGAATATGCCATACGTATTCCATGACAGGCAATCTGTCCCTAAATGGATGCCTGGGGGCAACACAGTCCCCTCAGCCCTTTATGAAGGGAGCCTGTGTTCATATATGCTGGGTGTGAATGTGTGTGTGTGTGTGTTCTGTTCTGCAAAGTGTGTGGCAGACACTTGGCATTACCCCCAGTGCTCCCACTTTAATGGTTTTATAGATATGAGTATTTCTTGCCATAGATCATATTTCATACTAGTACAGACCCACTAAAAAATTGTGACTTCGACTATGTGCGTGGTGTTAATGTAAAGAATTGCATCATGATATACTACATGGTACCGGACCCTCACAATAAAATGACAATATAATTACAGAATTTAAGACTGCAATCTTATATCAGAAAACCATTAAGTCGTGTCCATGGATTCAGGCAACCAATCACACTTAAGGACAGTTTAGAGTTTTTACTTGAATGTGGAAAGAAAAAGGCATGCGCGGCAAGAACAAGGCGGGTAGGACCGGGATTCGAACCTGTGAGCTTTGGACTGTGAGGCAGACAGGCACGACACGACACTGTTTTTGTCGGGGTGTGTGTGTATTTTAAGGATCTGACCCAGGCCTTTTATCAGTAGCCAGCTGGTTAACAGGCTCATGCATCACCATTTCAAACACTATTATACACACAGAGCACCCTGGCACCACGCTAAGAGTGTGTGCCCGCCTGTACACATTCCAGTGGCGTCCCTCTGAAGCGCGCCGCGCCTGCCATCGCTCTGCTCAAAGTATCAGCTTGGCGGTAATAAATTGCCATAATCAAATCTCATTTTTGAAAAATACCTGTGGGAGCGAGCAAACAAACAAGGACAGAAGAAAGGGAAGGCCAGCTCTTGTAAGAGGGGGAGGGAGGGGGAAATACAAGGGGCCGCGGCAGTTTGTTTTAATCAACTTGGCATTGAATTAGAGAATTAAATAGCAGCTTAGTCCTTGATGGAATGCATTCACACCCACACATGGGTGTGAAAGGAAACTTGCAGAAAATTGATACCGGAAAAAAAAAAAGCATAAACCCATCCACTTGCTCCCCCTTTCACATACGCTTTAACGGACATTACACATATTAGCGACTTTGAACAAACACACGCACACACACACAAGCGAGGGGGGCCCTTGGTAGCGAGGCTTAGCTATAACCACGTTGCGTTGAGTTGAGGAGCGCTGGCCGGTTTTGCATTTCATACGAGCGCGCTCTTCAAAGACACACAGGGGAGAGAGTGAAAGTATTTATCACAAAGAGACGCATAACGGCTGCGAGCACCGCCGGCGGAAAAGCCTGTTTATTTTGGCTGGCATAACACTTTGGACTATGGATGTGCATGTTTATGAAAGCGGGTACACACACGCCTATTTTGAGGGCACGCACAGTTTATCTGCTTTAGCCTGGCAATGACGGGACAGTTGATGTATTGACATTTCAGGACTTAGATGATTCGGACTTTGACCAAAGTTCATGCATCCATTTGCTACAGCCATTATTCTAATTAGGGTCGTTGATGTCATGGCGATAGTGATGGGAAATGAAGCTTCAAAGTTGCTTCATGAACCAGTTATATTTTTCCAGTCCTCTAAAGGGTACTCTGTTCAACATTGGACTAAAAGTAAAAAAATACAATAACTAATTCATGAAGCACACTTGAAGCTTCATTTTCACATCACTACATGGAGGCTATGTCCTACATAACTTTGTGCGAGAGGCAGGGACTGCTCAAGACTCCATTCTCATTAAATGACTCACATGTACCTAATGTAATGGCTGCGAATGTACCTGTCACATGGAGTTTGCACCGACACTGTCCTGTATGCCGGTTGCAGCTGGCAACACTTCCCGTGGAGGAGATGACGGTCCCCATGCCACTGCAGTTACAGCGAGTGCAGCCCTCTGGATTGGAAGCTTGAAGACCATACCAGCCAGGTGAGCAATCCGCACAGCGTCGTCCCTCTACAGCGGCCTTGCACTGACACTGGCCTCCGAGCTTTAGGTGTGAAATGCAGGGGGGTGATGGCACAAAAAAGCAAAATACATATTGATTCAACTTCTACTCTTATTCCCAATCCAATTACATATCAGTCATGGCAAGTGAAATTGTCACTGGTCAAATAAATGTGTTACCTGGAAACACTCAGTGCTGCCATTGACAGTTCCAGCAGTGTGACATTCACAGGGCTGGCACACGTGGACTGAAGTGGCATCTGACTGCTCCAGCCTGAAAAATCCACTTACGCACAGCTCACAGTTCCTACCTAATCAAGACAGGGACAAAATGCGCAAAAGCACAAAGCCATCAAATCAAGGGACAAGCTAGAAACCATTTAAAGATCAAGAGAGTCACTAAGACTATTTACGTTTCAACTTGATTTGTCTCAGTTGTGGTAAAAGTGACTTTGCAGGGATGAAAAAAAAAATGGAGAACTGACAGGTACAAAAAGCTCAATAAAGCAGGTGGGAGGAAGGTTCAAGGCACTGCCAATAATCTATTCAATGAATAAAAAGTATAGCTACTTAAAACATGTAACATCAAAAAGATGTTAAGTACCAGTACTTTTTTCCATTATTCATATTTTCAAAAAATGAATTAAGACTGTTCCGGCAAATGTGGCTAATACAGTACCCGTAGTATTGTGCATGCAGTTGTCACAGACTCCTCCTCCTCCGAGATATCGTTCGGTTGGTTGATCATCAGCCCAGACCTCGTAGTGACAGGAGTGGGCGTGGCCGTGGCACTGACAAGGCCGACAGTTCATTGGTTGGAGTTGATCACCGGGCCGGAAGGGTTTGTCATTGTAGAGGGATGCGCAACGCTGGCACTGGCAAAGAATATAGAATTATATTTGTATTTCACAGACTACCAAAATGGACAAAGCAAGTTAATTTATCACGCATAATTGTTCTACAGTTGAACAATCTTGACAACAATTAGTTACTAGCTACAAGCATCGTCATTTTCCGGCCTTTCAGAAGCTTTTTGAATGACCACATTCTAACAATGATTTTGTCAACGCACCAGCCACACACAAGGCAGCATGAAATCAAACATTGTAAATGACAAAGGCCTTTTCTCACAGTTCATAAAAACAGTCCCATGACATATCGCTCATTTTAAAAACACAAAGATCGAGACACGATAGGAGATGGAAAATGAAGACAAAAATCAGCGGCCCTTGTTAATCATAATACAAAGCGTGATAAAATACACAACTGAACAGATAATCATGAGATATTGTATCCTTAATAATAGGAAGCCTGTGCATTTACACACAAATTGACTCATTCACACAGCGCAGGGAAATCAGAACGCTAATGAGAAATGACTTGCAACAGCCAGCGTTCTCTCACAGGCACACTTTCATGTCAAAATAAACATAGCAAAGTGTACGTGTGCGGCACATGATGGGTTGGGGGTATGAAATAAAAAATGCATTTTTCTGTTGCAGAGTGCAGCAGCAGAGGCGAGAAACAGCAAGTACAAGGCCTTTGATTTTGTTCAGCAGTCAGTACAAATTATGGTGGACAAGGGGGGCATCAAATGGGGGGATTAAAAATGTATTAAAAAACACAGGAGTTCCTCTCGTATGTGACACATGCAGACCTGCACTAGGCCTATTAGCTATGACAGACGGAGGAGGGGAACTGTGGGAGGACCGGAGAGGAAATTGGGGGTAGGGTAGCCCCCATTATGTAGAATGGCAAGAAGCAAACTGGTGTGAACAGAAATGAGGTAAAGAAACGGCTTGTCGTTTTGCTTAATAAAACAGGTGGGGCAGTGGGGGAATATATTGGTAATACGAAAGACAAACAAAAAAATTCTCGAGATGCCTTTGTTTGAGCTTATTACTCAATCAGGGGTTGGCTGGACCTCTTAGATCCTCTGGAATATTAAATCTTAGAACATTTTGTACAATGCACTCTCGGGCACAAGACTGTGTCGACTGCAAGCTAGTTTCAAGCATTAATTATGAATATTCATCCAATGGACTTCATACAAATTTTCATGGACCGAGTTGAAAACTACCACAATTTGGTGAGACAGGTGGGTTGCTGGAGATTGCAGAAGAGTGGATTGACTATTGTGTATCAAGGCTCAAATAATACTGCATCCAAGTGGAAAAAGCACGAAAGTCAAAGGTATCGTAATCATCCTCAAGAGTTAACAGGGGTGGCCACGACAACCCCTAGCCACCATTTAGCGACACCCCTGTACTCACACAAATTGGGTGCGATGCATGTTCACATTCTGCCACTGTTTCGTGCATGCCCAAATCCCTTCTCCCTGTCCATCTTGGTACATCTCAAAGTCCTCCAACTGCATCAAAGTGAATCCAAGTACTTTCCTCTCTGTACTTTGAAGAGACAGCTCGTGTAGTAACTTCCTTTTCTTGGCGTCATCCACCGGGGAAGGAGTTCAAGAGCAAGACGTAGCCAGTTTACAAGTCTCTCCCTTATCATGCCCCTTTCGTCTCCTCAACCTGAGCATAGCCATCTTCCCAGCCTTTCCCACTTCTCTCCTTCCCCCTCATCTCTGGCGTCCCCCAACAACTTGTTCTCATAGCTACATGGAGTATGTGAGCAGGAAATATTACCATAGCAAATGAAAACGGGGATGACCCCCTCCCATTTTCTTTTTATTCAATGTTGCATTAAGCTCCCTTTCTCGCAGCCTGCTAATTAGTCGAGGGATTCGTGTTTGGGAGTTAAGAGTGCACACTTGCATTCTTTTCTTTATATCAAAAGATTTTGATGCCGCTGCTCCATTTTCTTCAAACCATATATGGCAGATGAAAAAAGTTGATATGTTATCAATTCTAAAAGTCTCTTTTAGTCGATATGTCTACAAATAAGATAAAGTACATATCAATGCAAATATCAAATTGTTACATGACTGAAATGTTAATTCTTAAAAAGTTAATTTACACAATGTTATTGACAATTGCTACAATTTCATGTCATACACTTGCAAATAGTAACAATTTATACAACAAAAGGTGTCCCATTATGTCCTAAAAATGACTTCAACAAAATTTATGGATCTGAGTTTTTATCAATAACAAAGGATGAAGAGAACACTGAGGCCATGGTGTGTTCTTTTTTGTTCATTAGCGGAAGAGAGGCAAAAAACATAACGTCCTCTATTATACTTACAACAATGAAGCTCTATTTTGATTATAATGCTACAGAGCCATTACCTTAGAGGTTGCAGTATATCGTGAAATAGAACTGCACAGCCATACTGTTTACTATATGCTTTTATGTAGCTAAATGAGAGGTGCTCTTATTTTCTAACACCTCTAGCCCGTACTACATAACACTTTTATTACATACTTTTATTCTAATTTGTTGTGTAAACTTTATCTGCATGCGTCTTCTTTAACCACTACACAGAATTTACCTCCAGGGGATCAATAAAGGATTATCTTATCTAATCTGAGTAGATGTCTTTGGACCAAGCAGATCTATCTAATGTAGAAGAGGTCATTGATTAGAAGTGCTTGTTGGCTGTAGGGCTTGACAGCATTACACTGTGTGCTGCATGCATGGATGGATGGATGCTGGGTAATATCAATTTCAGAAAATCTCTTTTTGTAATGTCACTTCTCTACTTATTGGAAAAGATCATTCGATGCAGATAAATGAATACATTTGAGTCAAAATGTAGGAAAGGAAAATATATTGTAAATTGTATTTTCCCCGGGAATGTTCTGGAAAAACCTGCTGAGTGAGAAACCTGCTCTAATGGGTGTGTGGACATTCAGATGACCTGTCACAAGCAACTGTGCATGTGTGCGTGTGTGTGTGTGTGTGTTTGTGTGTGTGCACAGCATCAGTGTGCGATAATCTGCTGGGGCAACTCATCTTATCCTAAAAGCCATGACCAATTTCACGCTCTCACTGGAAAGGTCGAGCCCCAAGAGTGCGTGTGTGTTTGTGCACACACTCGTGTTGTGTGTATCTAAAGTTAACCCAGTTAACCCCTGCCTAGGTGCAAATCTGCTGTTGAAGCAGATGTTTGCAGCAGAGATTGCGGGTGGCCCTTCTTAACGTCACAGCCTATCAATATCCATCTCCACAGATGCAAACGCAAACAGAAAAGTGCCAAATTCAACTAAACACAACACGTATAAATGCCTGCTACGTTAAAACAGCCATATTAGTTTATTAATCCTCTGGATCAATAAATTAGCAACTTTTTGTATTCACTGGTCGGCCATTGGTCTTCTATTTGAGACTGGCATCTAAACAGGGGCTCGGAACATTTAGGGAGATTGCATCCCCAAAATTAGATTTCTCAGTAATATGATTTTTTCTGCTTCTTCCACTAACACTATTATGCCATCGCTTCAAATTTAATTTTGCACTTGCAGAGCTCTCTCATTTTTTTTTCCATTTTGCAAAACCATCAGCGCTACATAAGGCCCAAAATTGTCTTCAAATATGGCGCACCACAAGACTTTTACACCTGTTGCCAACAGTGCGTGCAATCTATTAGCGTGAGTGAACATGCCATTTAAGCATCTTGCTACGGGGAGGGATCTTGCTAAATCAGGCCTACAGCATAATATGGTATGGTGCCATATGAAACACAACACATGATATAGTTTTCAGATATGACTGAATCCATCAGATGTGGAGGGGAAAGAATGACAGATTAAGTGTGACTCGGAGTGCGCATAAGAAAGCATCAAAAGACACGGTGAGAAAGCGAAGGGTGAGGAGGGGGGGTGCATGTTTGAGTGTGTTTGAGCTTCCGCGAGTTATAAGTGTGTGTCTTCCGAGGCCCCCGTTGATCATCTTGACACATGTCTGAGCATTTCTGTCACTTTAATGTCACTGTGGAAATTCTGCAGATTAGTTGAACATCCGTCATGGTGCGGGGCCGATTCAAGTCAACAGAACGCATGCAATATTAAACGCTAATATTCCCCACAGCCTTTTATTACAGAGGTAGAAGAAAGGTCTTGAATATTCACTGTGAGGGATGACGCACAGAGGCTTTGGGAGAAACGTGCACAGGGAGTCACACACACACACACACACACACACGCGCACACACACACGCACAATTTGCGCTAGTCTTTTGCCAAAATCTCCAGTGACAGAAATGTACATGGCGTACGCACAACAAAGTATGTCCAAGTTACAGAATTTTAGAAACTCAGTAAAAAAAAAACTCAATTCAGTAGAGTAGGAAAAAAAATGTCTCCAAAATATGAACGATGTTAATGACATGAAAGATATTCCTTGATCACGACTCAAGCAAATTCATTGGAATCTTTCGCCACACCTGGGACAGAGGCAAGATGGATTCAAATGAATCAAATGCCTTGCACCGCAGGCAATGTGAATTGGCCAGCGCTCAAGAAAAAGAGCAGTGAAATGGAGCAAAAGACAAACAGAGAGAAAGACATCTGATTAGAGATGCGTGCTGAGGGAATGTCATTGTTCTAGTCCATTTAAGACATTATTTCAAGTGAGACCCGGGAGAGATGGCATGAGACGGAACAGTCGACAAAAGGATGGAGACGGAGGGTGTCGTGCTAAAAGAGATAACAAGCGTAAAAAGAGAAACAGCAGAAGAGATTTTTTCGGTGCGCATTAGTCAAGATGACAAACTCTAATTGACAATGTCTTATTAATCGCACGCCTTATGTGACAAATTACAATTTTGTCTGCAGTCAAATAAGGCAGTTGGAAGGAATCAATTGGGAAGTTTTGATGTTTACTTATCAACATAATAAATGATGAAAACCAAGTCACGTGTTTTAATTGATAAATTCAGGCAGGCATTTCTCAGGTGAGGTGTTGCAGGCGTACAGAACTTTTCACTGCTGACCAACTTGGGCGTGAGTCAGAAAAGCTCCAGGACTGGTGTCATAAAAAATATATTTCAAAAGGCAAACTACATGTTTTCCTTTTCATTGTAATCACCCTGGAGTATCAACTGGACTTCTGGAGCTATTTATATTTTTACGTTTTTACCTCTAGTTGCATTTTGTCCAAATTTTGTCCAACTTTTACATATAAAGTATTTTCTACTCACATTGTTTCCCTCAGTGTGGCTTTCAGGCAGGCACAGGCAGCGGTAGGGTGATACGCTGGTATCGCAGTGATCTGCGTGGCCATGACACTCACATCTTCGAACAAAAAAAAAAAGATAGGCATCGTATAAAATAGGAACTCGACAACACTGCACAATCAATAATGATTCTTACAGATGTAAGAAAGCAAATAGATGAGAAGCTTTGCCTGCTTTATGCTTTGACCGGCACGTTCATGGAATGATAGAAGGGCCATTAGGAAGAGCCCATTCAACATTTATAAATGTCATGCTGAAAATGATCAGAGCAACAAAACATCCAGCAGACAACCATCTCACTCTCTCTCACTCTCGCTCTCTCATGCACGTACATACAGCGAGACAGCCTTTTTAATTATTCATTCAGACATTCCGATGATTTTCTTTCTTTCATTCCTTCTTCTGCGGATCCTTGCACCTCTTGCTCCCTCTGTGCCATTTTTCAGTTCTTAAGTACGTGGCTCGATTAATGGAATGTGATGCATGTCAGCACCCAGGGCTTTTCCCTACATAATTAACAAGTTGTATTGTTTTGATGTAGCCGAGTGACTGCCCCCGAAATGTGTTGTGCAGCATTTAGGGTTGATTTTCATTACACAAAATTTGCTAAACTAACTCAGATGACAGTTACAGACTCGTTTATGCTTCAGAACAACTGATAATAATTGCTTACAGTATGTTAGCCCTGTCAACACATGTTTAAAATAGTATCACCCAATCATTTTGTATTATGAGTCCAAACTTTAACAAGCATGCTATGAAATGAAGGAAAAAGGCTTTAATCATAACTACAAAGCCAGCAAAATATAAAACTCCAAATGAATAAAAAAAAAACAGTAGCCTCCAGATAGAAAGAGGCAAATTATTTAGAACAGTAGAATGCTACAAAAAACAGTGAGCTAACTTTTGAGTTAAGACAAATTATAATCAATAGTAAAAAAAATTGTATTATATGACAATATTTCCAGAAAATTTCATTAATGCACTGCTTTGACATTTCATAGCTCTTTTCTATATATAAGCAGCGAGGCTCTGTCAGTATCTCCTGTGAATAATTAGATTTTATTTGTAACCTACCTGCCACTGATTGTGATTTCATTGACAGCATAGTGTCTGTGTCGGTGGTCCACCCCGGCTGCTCTGGTGTGGTACTGTCCTCCCAGACGTAGCCGCACCTGAGTGGCATGCACCATCTCCTGAAGACTCGGAGTGTTGTAGAAATCATTATAGCCTGGCCTCGAGTTTGGTTCTGGGCTCAGCAGGCTGATTGTGATGTTACCGCCAGAGTAGTGCTCCTCACTGGAATATATTGAGAAAGAAAAAAAGAAAAACATAAACTGCCTCTTGTGGGATTAAATAAATATAACAAGATAAGAGACGCAAATCTTCCAGATCAAACAAAGCTTTCCCTTATTGATATGATTATCAGCCGCTAAGGTCAGAACGTGTTTTATTATGTTGCCAATGTGAGATTCAACTGCTCTCCTGCCAAATTAACTCGTGCATGCAAGTGTGCCAGGCACAGTTGTGTGTGATATAATCTGTCAGTCAAGCAAAAAATGAGAAGTGACTGCATAATCTCTGATCTCACAAAGGTAGGGGACCCCAGCCAACTCGGGCCTTGATACCAGCAGAAGAGCCAAAATGCAGCCGGTGAGACACTGTGCGCTCACGAATATGTTAGACCGTGTTCCAAGTTTGGTGGGTCTGCTATCAAAGGAGGGCCTGGAAAAAGGAATCTGCCAAAGGCTGAAGGAAGGTGAGGTGAGTTATAATAAAGTGTGCCTCTAGTCCCGATGTTCGTAAATCAGATTTTAAAATTCACATTTAAGATTTAATTAGTAGTTATTTTATGACAGCTTTCTGACCTCAAATCAAATCTTAGCGATATTACTACAGCTTGCAATGACTTGTCAAATAAAATTATTTTTGTGTAGAATGTTTAAAATACAACTTTTGTATTCAAAAGTATGTATCGGGTCTACCTGGGCAGTTGTAGACAGTTGACTGAGTCCGGTGTCAGCAGCGGCCCATTGTTCTGCATGTCAAATACACTGCAGTCTTTGGCCACATACTGCCAGTCCAACCAGGGCTGCTCTCCGTTGGTGCTGTTCTGCTGATCAGTGAGTCTTTGCCTTTGGATCAAGAGCGACTCAAGCAACGGGCCAGCAAACTGAATTAAGACATAGAATACCTGAAACGGAGAGTAGGGAATAAAAATTAAAAGAAAATGGACTGCCAAAATTGTATTGAAAAAATCTCAACAAGAGGTGAAGTAAGTCAAAAGGAGGGGTACATGAAATTACCATTGACATTGAGTTACCTGGTACTGTCCATTTGCCAGATCCACAGTTATAGTGAAGCCTTCGTCCAATTCCTGCATAGTCATAAGCTTGGAGCGCCACACGGTGCCCATGTCTTGATCGTTGATGTAAGCCAGTGGGTGTGCATTCAGGTTCAATCTTAAAACTCTGTCATTGGTAGTGTCTTCAACGCCATTGGGGATACAATATCTGTTCACAAAATAAAATAAATAAATAAATAAATAAATAAAATAAAAGATGAAAAAACATTGAGTGTACCTTTCTACTAAGGGATGCACTCTGGGATGAGTGGCAGGGCAGCGACATTCAGACTGAGAATGAAGCTGTGGCAGGACACCGGAATAAATCTCTACTATTTCCCTGTTGAATGAAAAAGCATTACAAAGAAGTGTTTGATAAAGTAGAATAACTGCATGATTAAAATTTTTAAATGACACTTAGTTTTACCCAAACAGACACTTAATGTTTAGCACAATGACGCCAAGTCGTTTTTTTTAAAAGAACATTTTTTAAGCACTTGGTAATTGTTTTATTTGGCAGAACACAAGCACAAAATAATCATAATTTGTCTCATTTGAGTCCTTACTATCTACATCAGTGTCAAAAGAAACACTAATTCTCTTGTATTGAATTTCTAAGGAAAATCCTCCAGAAGCAGTATGGATTTTAAGATGGAAGGATTAGACATTTCTTTCTTCCTTCAACTATTCATTATTCAAAACTAATCCACATCTTTCGTTTCCCAGCATCAGACAGCCTCCGTCGATTCATTCACAAAAGCATCCATTGACACATGTGTCTATCCACCTTACCTGTTGGTCAAAGTGGCAGGATAAAATCTAAAGTCCTGCATCCGCCCCATGAACTGATTGGACCCTGGAGAGATGAAAAGAACACCGGTAAGGTGTTAATGGGTTTGTACTAAAGTCGGAGAGTGAGAGGATTTCACAGTATTTAGTAGATTATCTTATCGGTTTCTTGATAACAGCTAAGTGAGGCTGCCCATATACCTGCTCATATAAGCTTGCTTCATGATCCAAGGCTGACAAAGATCAGTCACAGTCTGCATTTGGTGCCACTAAAGAGCAGCAATGCTTTTAAAGCATTTGCATTAGCCTGGCAAGATGCCAGAAAGTCATTAATTACTGAGAAACACGGTGTTTATCACACAGCTCTTACTCTACACCTGAAGATGTGATGTGTGGATTCTGAACTTCTGTCTATATAATAGGATGCAATATAACCGAACTTTATTTATATGGCGCATTTTACAGCAGCAGCAGCTGTCACAAAATATTTCACATGTAGCAATAGGACAACCATATAGTCAGTGAAAACAGTGAATTAAAGCAAACATTAATATACAGTAACAGAACAGTGACAGTTGAAAGTCAAAGAATAAAAACGGTGTGCGAGGAAACGACTGGACTCTACAAAGAGGTGCCATCAAACCCAGAAGTGAACACATCTCAACACACAAGCTTCTAAATGCGACAATGCTGGCTTGAACATGAAAGACTAAAACACAAACGGGCAATGATGTCGATCCAAAGACAGCCCAGGTGTTTTCGTGTCCAACAAAGTTGACAACAACTGTTAGAAAAAGGATGTCGTCTCTAAGCGTCGACAGAAGCCCTGCCATATCTAGCTTTGTCCGAATGTGCGCGTTTGTGAGTATTCCAACAAAGTCCAAGCGTGAGCACGCTTGGGTGCGTTCGCATTTGCATTTGAGGGAGGCTTTGGCGCGCTTGGCTCGACTACACTGTCCAAGGTGGTTGAGTGTATCGAAAACCGAAAGACAGTACGAGAGTGTTATGGGATCTAAGTGCGTTCGAACAGTGTGTGGTTGTGCAGCCTGAGACTTTGGCTGAGGATTTCTTTAGCGTGTGGAAATGGGATTATGGCTTCCTCTGTAAAGCACTCTGCCTATTGTTAGTGGGATGATGCAAGGTATAAGCCTTAATTCTCTCTTCTGTGTGGAGGTATCTGTCTTCCAAACTGCACGTTTCAGTCATCCGCTGCATGGCTAAGTGGCTGTTTATGTATTTCGTTGGAATTGTTGACAGCAGATACCGGCGACTATACGTGTGTTTTTTTTTTAAGGCAAAGAAATTACACATGATCCTTTGTTTCTTGTTACTCCTCAGACACAGATTCCTCCCACCAACAACAGACATAGTTGCTAATCAATACTTCTGATCAGCATTCGCACAATCAATTCTCTGGTCAAAATTCCAGACACAGCCCCCGGGGTTCGACGATCAGCTACACATACACACACACCGCCGAGCCAATCACTTGTATTGATCACAACCTCTGATGTGATCTTCAACTTATCAGATGCTACCTGCAGTGAACCAAAGATCAATGCCTGATAAACGAGAAGAAAAACACTCGTTTATCACTCTGGCGATGAACGGATATCATTTTTCTCTCAATCTCTCTCCTATTGACTTAGAGATGGCTCACGGGCACTACCAATCAATCACAAAAGAGAATGGGTGATATCATTGACATCATATTAACAAACACACATTTTGAACATTAGGCACATGATTAACTTGGAAATATTACCGGTTCTCCAAATATCACCTGTCAATATTTGTGCCATGTTTACCTTTGGAGCCGAGTCCCACCCTCATGGTGCTGTCCTCATTGCTGTCATGCAATCTGAAGGGCAATGATTGGGTCTCAAAAGGTGTCCCATCCTCCTCCAGCCCATTCAGGAACAAACTGGCATGTCTGTCGTGCACCTGAAAGTCAGTCAGAATGACACATAGAAGTTGTCCGGCATCTTCAGAATTTTTTATGGCACTGCTCCGAATTGCAATCTCCTGTCGTCATAAAAGAGCAACTTGTCCATGCATTCAACCTGTGCAACAATCTAAGTATACAAACATTTTTTTTTTGCATATCTTTGTGTGACCCAGTGTGCGAGTGTGAATTATGCATACGACTAATCTTCCAACTCATTTCCCCAGTAGCGGGAAAGCCTGGGGCTAAACTGCCTCAGCGCAAATGAGCTTTCTGTTTGACCAAAAATCTCTGCGCTCTTGCCTCTGTCCTCTTTCGATCTGCAGCATGAATATGGAAAACGGCACAGCCGACAACATTGTCAAAGCAGCGGCGGCTCCCTTTCACATCAAACCCACGGGAGGGAGCGGGTAAAAAAAAGACACCTCCATAAGAAAAACTTTAATGTGTGCACTCTTTCCCTTTGCACAATCTCCAAATCCACTTTTTTGGGAAACACTCTGTGGATACTGATAATCGTGATTCTTAAGACCCCCTTCCCTCCCTCCCTCCCTCCCTCCCTCCCTCCCTCCCGCATCCTCCATCTTTCATTTGCACTGGTCTTCCTTGCTTTGTCCATTGCATCATTTCACTACTTTTTGTTTCCCTTCTCTTTCCCTCAGCACCTTTATTAAAACAATTAAAAGGGATATTTACAAAAGTGATATCTTTCTGTCCACTTCTCTCACCGTTTCTCCTTTCCTGCCCTGTCGCTCTCATTTGTTGTCATCTCGAGGAAAGTTGAAAAGGTGTGAGGAGGGAAATAAGTCAAAGAAAGAAAAAAAAAAACGCCTTTAGGGGATGAAGGCAGTCCCAGACAAGTGTCTGCCTCTCAGAGGATGGTTAAGACGCGCAGACAGACACTTTCATGATGGCTGATTGAAGACTGGCAAGCGCACGAGAGCTCAGGAGAGAATGGGAGTAAGAGGAGGAAGGGGAGGAGGAAGCAGAGGCAAAGTCAGAGAGAGGGAACCAGAAGAAGGGCCCACTTTAAGAATCTTTAAGCCTGAGCCGTGTGGCTCTTGGGGAGATGTGAGGCAGTTGTCAGAGCTGATGTAAATGAATGGTGAAGCGCTTCATCCTCCTTCGCTGCCACGTGCCCTTCTGAAACACAGCCAAGTCCTCTTTGTTAGCTCTCATAAACACTTAGTTTTTATTTCCTTTCTTCGATTCATCTGCTTTTACTGCAGTTCTTTCCTTTACCTCTACATCAGGAGAATTTCAGAACTCTTTGACAATGTCGGAAGTGTTTTTTTACTTGACTTTTAAAGTGGCGACAACTGGTTTCATTTGGACTGATGCCATTTCGTCTATAGTGAGATGAAAACACTGCTATGAAGGTACCTAATCCGTCTCGTGTTTAAAAAAATAACTTCTCTTTTAAACACAACAAATAATGAGTTGCTTGGTTTCCTCTAAGATGCCATGTTGGCAAGAAGTAACTATTGTTGGCACCGGCTAGAGAGCTAACAGTGGCGTGATTGAACATTCTGGTAGCGGCCCGACAGGTGAGGCTCCTTGTGGGGTTGACACTGGAGAAAGCCTCTCAAGATGATTTATTAAAAATGAAGTAACTGAGACATCACATGTACGCACCTTGAAATGTTTCTGTACGCTCCGCCTGATTTGTACGTTGAGGTGAGAGTACCTTTCCAAATCATGTCCAATCAATTTTTCACAGGTGGACTGAATTTAAGACCCTAACCCTATTTTCTGCCAATATCTGTCACTTATATAAATATTTCAAGAGGAATAAGACAACACCTGGAATGCACATGTTCTAAGATCCTTTAAAACATCCTTTGCGTTTATAAAAAAAAAAAACACTGGCAAGCATCTAAGCCTCCGTGAAAGCGAGGTAAGTCATACCATGAGTGGAAAGCTTTTAGTGATCTGTAGAGGAGCATTTTGAATCAAGCTCTTCTCCATTTTCACACTTGTGCCAAGCTGTGGCTAAGTACATAGTGTGGACCACAGTGTTTCCCCACTAAGCTCACTTGATAGCGGTGAGCTACAGATAGATGCGGCAGAGAGGAACTCGACATACAAAACAGGCCTGCCATGCTATGGAGACACCGCACACAAAGCAAATGCATTTTATCTATAAAGAAAACCGCCAAACGTGAAAAGGAGGACTCGATTTTTTAAAAAAAAAATCTCGACTGGCCTTGTTTTGATTAAATGTGGCACTTTCGTTCTGTATAAACACCAGCATGTTGTTTCTCCTCATCTCAAACATCAACTATCTTCTTCCCAACATCCTGGCCCAGACTGTCTTCACTTTCTCTTCAGCCCCACCTACGGCTTTACTAGTGACTGAATGAGTGACAAGCCACTCACTGATAAGACAAATACTAACACAGCCAGGGAATCTGTCAATAAGGAGCAAGCGAGTGAGATAAAGGAGGGGGTGTGGGGAGGAGTGAATCAGGGATGCTGGAAGGAATGGTCTAATAAAAGAGATTTCAATGTTGACAAAAGCAAAACTGAACAAGAAAAGAACGAAACCTGTTGATTGGTGAGGCTTTCAGCTTCTGCGTGGACGCCAGAGAGTCGATTTTTGCTTCCGCTTTGTCAAAGACTGTGCAGGCCTGTCGCTGAATTTAGTGAATGAGTAGAGCCGCTGTCATTGGCTAGAAAGTAAGTCAGCTGTATTCACTCCCACAACGACGCAGACACCCTTTTCTACTCGCACCGGTCAAAAAAAACTATGCACAGCAAGACTGCACTTTGTTCCAGATTTGTACTGAGCATGAAAATGGGGCCCTAAATATAAAATCAGCTAGACATTTCAATAACACTGCACCTAAGTTGGGAACTGGTTCTCCTCCATCACCTATCCTTGTATGTGTCCTCAAAAAGGACCAAACAAACAGAGACCCTCAGGGCCTCAGTGTAATTTTATAACAACACTGAATGATCGCTCCTTAATGCCATTACATCGGAACTAATCATAATAAACTTAACATCATTTGAGCTTGAGACACAATTAAAAGTCCAATGTGATTAGTAGAACAATTGCATCATCTTCACTTTTCCTTCACCCTTCCTGCTCTCTCTCTCTCTCCTGTTTTGCACGTTCTCTTGTTTTCCCGAGCTTCTCTTTCATACCCCCTCCCCACCCATTGCCACAATGAACTGTTAGCAGCTCTGATGTACAGCCAATATTCACTCTATCGTATTACGTCGTGCGCGGTGTGCAAGGCAAGAGATAGGAAGCGGAGGTGAGGAGCAAAAGGAATAAAAAGAGAAAAAGAAAGGGGGAGATACATTTGTTCTACTCATCTCAGTGCTAAAAGATACAATTACCTCTCACAGCATATTATCCATGTTTTATACCAGCCCAGGGCCCCGTGCCTTTGCCTCGTCGCGCTCGCCCCGTGTAAGGCCCATATTTTAACACTAGCTATGACAGTTTATTTAAGAAAAGAAAATTGTCCCCAGGGAGATGGAGAGGGGGAGAGAGAGAGGAACAGGGTGTGAGTGTAAAGAAAATGAGAGGCAGAGGGGGAAGGACGCGGAAGGTGGAGGCGAAGAGACAATGAAGGGGTGGTTGGCGGCGGGAGGGGGTCTTTGAAGAGATAGATGAGGCTGGGAAAGAGAAAAGGAAAGAAGCAGAGAGGGGGACAAAAAGAGATCGAGGGCATATATAAGGTGACATGCCAACCTTTTAATAAAGACCATTAGTCTAGAAGACTTTTTTTTTTCTTTCAATGCAGGAAGCAATGAGGGGGGCGCTCTGAAAGAAATAATAATTAAAAAACGAGAAAGGAAGGATGGATACGTGGAGGGTTCTTTGTAGTGACACAGATTACAGTTGGCTCAGTCATGCCCACTACACCGACCTTTACCTTCGTCAACACAAACTACTGCTTAATTAACTAATTAGAGAATAGTGAACTAGAACCGCATGCATGCAAACACGTTCTTGTCCATTTGGTTTGGGGAAAGAGAGTGGAACCTCTAAAGTTGAACACGTCTAAGTTCATAACATTGAAAACTCAAGCAGAATGTTGGTTTAGAAACATCTTGAAAAAAAACTAGAACGGCTCTCACTTTTGCTCCAATCGCATTCTACCAATGGGAAAAACGAGTTTCCAGCCAGTGTCCCAAAACCGTTTTCTAATGTTGGCTCCGGTAACCCATGACTGCACGAGAGGAAACTCCAAGGCATCATCTATGAGACAGTGAGGACTTTAATAACCTAAACATATGAACATGTGCTGCTACCTTGGCAAAATCCTGCTACGATGTTCAAATGAGCCACAGATTAGAGTCTTTGAAGTGAACTATCACTACTTCCTAAACCGCCCCCCCCCCTTTCTCTCTCTCGCTCCAGTCCCCTCCCGGCTACCTTTTCCTCCGCTACTCCGTACATTGTTATCATAATCAGATGAGACAACTACCTTGGGAGCGGCAGCCTCCCTACAGCACCTTGCTCTTGGCCCTGTGTGTGCTCACATGTGATTGTGTGCGTGCATGTGTGTGCATTGCTCCCGGCACTCGGAAACCCGTGTTCCTTTAGACTGTCTTTTTTTGCTGTTTTGATCTTTTCAAACCGACAGATGACTGGTGTGTGTACGTGTACGGGAATGTTTCTAAATCTCCTTCATGGGGAAATATCTGTTTCGCAGTTGACACACAGCAACAAATTAGCACTAAACTGCAAGTTGCTGCGTGAGCGTGTGTGTGTGTGTGTGTGTGTGTGTGTGTGTGTGCACAGGCATGAGAGTGACAGTATGCGAATGGTGTTTGAATGTCAAGGATGATTATGTTACGACTCTGAATGGTCAAAGCCGATCACATCAGCACGCCATTAAACAAAAGGGAGACTGATTCACAGGAATACACGCGAACACCTCTAAGACATAACACCCTGGTAGCAAATTGGCTATGAGGGTTGCGCTATCTCAAGCACATATATTTGCACGGGCATTGTGGAGACACAGGAACCTGCACACATTAAACTTGCAGTACTGTAATGTGCAAGGCATCTGCCTAAAAACTAACTAAACAACAGCTAACTAAACTGAACGAGCTAAACAGATGTATCACTTTTTACATCAGTGTTGAATTGAGTGTCTGATTAAAGACACTTATACTTAACAAAAATTGATCCATTTTAAAGCCAAAAGCATGAAAAGCAACAGCAACAGGTATCGAAACATGTTTTCTCCCACAGCCGCCTTGTTCTTGTTCCGAGATGCTGAAAGGGAGATTGTTCAGCAGAGCAACGCGTAAAACGATACTCTTCCACCAAGCACAAACATCCTGAGAGTCGCTTACAGCCTAAAAATGTCCGCCCCTTCACAGGCGCCATTTGAGAAGTTTTATGGCCAAAGAAAGACTGCTTTTGTTCTTTGAAAACAATCCCTATGATATTTGTGGTCCTTGCTCCACTTGACTCCACTTGACTTGCTCCACTCGTATTTGAGGAAATCTCATCAATATGTTTTAATCAAGTTATGCTATCTCTGTATTTGAGAAAACAGTTGTGTGCTGACTTCAGGAAGAAGAAAAAAAGTGCTGGTCCATCCATTCATTTTCAAAAAAAAAAAAAAAATTCACATAGAACTAGTTTCTGAATGCATGTGTGTGTTTTGTTACCTGTAAAACAATGTGTGTCCACGTATCCACCACGAGCCGTCCCTCGGTTTTAAAGCTGACAATCAGAGGTACTGAACTTGTGGACTGAGTGTACTTTATACTGACGACCCTTTCCGACACTGTCACTGAAAAGACTGACTGGTCCCTTGAGCTTTTCTCCAACAGCATCCTGAGAAAGGAAAACAAAAGAAAAAAATGCAAACATCAATAAGAAATGACACGGGGTGAAGAGGTTTCTCAGCACCAAGACTTGAACCACAAACATTCATGTTGAGTTGAGCACCACTGGACGCAGTCTCTCATTTTGACATTTATACATGTAATATTAATATTTTACACGACTACTGGGGTTCTGGTGCTACACGGGTTGCGGACTCGCACAGGCGAACACCTTCCACGTGTCATATTAACCACCATCAGTGACATTTTATGGGAAATCACGGCTTTTATAAACCCAGGGACGCCTTCCATATAAATCACTGATGGATGAATGAGACAAGAGCATCTGGGTGACACGATGTACGAGTGTGAAAAGAAGCGCAGGAAATATAGTCAAAAATACTTTGTCAATTTTTTTGCTGATTTTCAACTTGAATTATAAACACGTCATCTTGTTTATTCAGTCTGACACTGCTAAAGGACATTTTGAAACTTTGAAGTCATGGAAAACTTATCATGCTATATTTCATGATCATCTCCTCTTTTAGGCATTGTAATAACTCTGCTAAGTAAAAACAGGTGGCTGGTTCCGTCCATTCAAATGTGTACGAACGACCGAGGGACAAAATAGGAGATGGACGGAGGTGAGGATTGAGACCTCTTTTCATCTGGAGACTTTGATGGCGGCCATGGCTGCGCCGACTACAAAAGACAGTCGGCTGACGACAACATCAGAAAGCCACAGAGAGAGAGAAAGCCGGGTACAGGTGTTATGTTCAGCAGGACAACAAGACTCTGAATGTCCAAGGAGACAAGTTGCACAAACAAAAACTCAGCGCGAATCATGAATGAGATATGGCAGACGTATTGACAGTTACGCTGAAAAGATAAAAGCCATTGAGCGGAATATATTGTAAGTTCACTTTTGAAAAAAACACATGCAACGTGGAATGGTTTCTGACCATTCTGTCAGAAATGTCAATCAAACGCTTTACTTTTTGGCCTCTGCATCTCATTTCCACTAAAAAAATCTAAGTGTTCCAAGACAAAAGACCAAGAGCAAAACCAATCAACCTCAACTGAGGCTAACTTGGATTTTTAACCTATTCACCCATAAAAACAGAAAAAAGCAGACTCACATCTCTCCGAGAGAGCTTGGTTTAATCCACAACGCCAGTGTGAGGGATCCCGATGCTCCCATCTTCTGAGAGGGGGGAGACAGCAGACATTCCTGCTGGCCTTGACGAAACACAACACTACGGGAATCCCCGCTTGACATCGATGTGGTCAAGCGGTCCAACTGTGATCTCTGACGGAGGATAGGACCAATGTCTTTAGCATCTTCTGTGATGCAAGCACCCCTGGTTTGAAGGAAAATTATGAAATTGGTCAATATTGTTCCATGAACATACTCATTGGCCAGAATGCCTCAAATATCTGGTCTTAGTCATAAATAGTTACGTAAACATCTGATTACCTGTAAGCAGGCAATAGTAGTGGGGCATAAGGTGGCATGGAGTCTCTATAGGGACACTCCTGGATGCAGGAGGCCCGATGGCACGTCAGAAGCTCGGCTTGTGAGGAAGCCGTCCGGCAGTAGACGCTCCGATCCGGAACCCCACAGCTAAAACGAGGCGGCGAGGCGGACACGGGTTTGAAGGCACCAATGTTCTCCATTGGCGGGAAATGTCCCTGTTATAACGACAGAAGGTTGAACAAGTGTGACCGTTTCTATTTCGCCTGGACCTCGTGTACTTATTCTTATCAGCAGTAAGCCGACACACATGGATACAGTAATGACAATGTCGTTGAGAGCTACGCAATTTAACGGCCTGTGCGTTAACTAATGTATGTGGAACTCATCCGGTGGATGGCCTGTCTTAAAAGCACACCGAGCGATTGCTCGCGTACACTGAAAATGAGTGAGATTAGTTAGCAATATAAAAACGAGAAAGTCGAAAGCAGTTGTACCAAATACTGCTATAAGAAGAAAGAAATTTAGAATGGTAGCATTTTGGAAGGACTGGAATTTTGCTTTAACCATTTAAGATGATAAGCTTGTAAAATCCACTTGCAGTTGACTGTAAAGGTAGAATGAAGGTAATCTTAAATATTTTGCCATTAAATGTGAAATGTGTCAATGAAATGGCTCAATGTTGAACTACCATTAAACAATGCCACATTTACTATATTTAATTTATTGCTAACTAGTGATGCTATATTTATTTTTTATTTTATTTAAAATGACATATTTTATACCTATTTGATAGATTTGATAATTTTAGACATTTTTTAATAATTTTATTTAAAACTGATTTAAAATTGAGACCCTATAGAAGAAGAAGAAAATGCATGTAAATACTCTGCAGAAAAAGTGCTTGAGCCAATCCAAGTCAACACCACCTCTGACTCAATTCGAGCCAGAAACAACCCAGAGCAAAAAGGACTCCAAATAGTCACCAGCAAAGCCAAACATTTTTCTTACCTGTGATGAAGCAGGTTTTGGAACCAGGCCAATGAAGAGGACACATATACAGAAGAAGATAGCTTGCCACCTCATCATTATTTTATAGTCTCTCTTAACACGTTCTTCTGTACAATTCTTTACAGGATATTTGTGGCTTCTGCTCTTGTTTTGGTCCTGTTGGAGCTCATCTTCTCTTTGTACATCAATGAATGAAATCCTAGCAGCTTCTCCCTCAACTTTTCCAACTTGCCAGTTGCAGTCAATCCATAATTGATCTCGCCATGTTCTTCTCTTTCCACTCTTTGGTGGTCTGTCATGTTTGCGACCCCCTACGACCCTAAAAGATGGTAGAATCCAAGATTTTATAACAGTATATGTGAGTTTTTGGAGAATTCCTGAGGCCAGTGGGATGTTCCAGAAGCTGGAGATACCTTGGAAGCCTCCCAACAGCGCTTGAATAAGTGATGACTGGCATGGTGTCATGGTGGCCGAGTTAGGGAGACATTTTTTGCAGGCCGCTGCCCCCAAGGGTGAAGGTGCAAAGCTTAGGTGTCGGTTACACTGCCTCTGTCCGCCGCACACACCGAGCACAACCAAAGCCTTCGCATGATAGCTAGGATTTCACAACCTGTGGAGGGAGGGAGAGCGGCAGAGAAATGTGGTCAGAGCAAAATCCAAAATGAGACAAATCTGAGGCAAGTGAAATGCCATGCAGGCTATTCCCTGGCCAAAGCCAACACTATCATGTACAGCTTGATGGAGGCACGGCTCAACTGATACTGCTACATCACTTTCTCCCCTTTTCTTCATTCCCCATTGAATTAAACATGCCCTGTTTCCTCCTGGCATCTGGCCTCCAGGTTCTCATACAACCCGACCGCTTTTTTTTTTTTTCCGCATTGGTTTGCAGGAAATTGAGGCTTATGTCAAAATCTCTCTTCATTGCAATGCTTATCAGCTTCAATTTCACATTTTGACACACATACACACAAAAGGAGGCCAGCGGAGCAGTCGGGCTCAAGTGTTGAATTACTTGCACCCCGCACACAATAATGTGCCTTGTAGAGGATGGACACAGTGTATCTAATAACGGTGGCTCACTCTTGCTGTATGCCGTCACAAATTTGTTGCAAATAAGCAAAAGCAGTTTGCGGCTCACCTGTTGCTGCTTGCTCCCGCTGCACAACGCTGTACGTAAAAATCAAATTAGTAAATTCGACGCAACTACCTGTACGTGCAGCCAAACAGCCGTCACTTGCCAGACGGGAGGGAGCGGGGAGGAGTAGTCCTTAATTTGACTCGTAATAGTTCCTTTGGCTCAATTTCTGGTTTTATGACGGAAAAAAAGGAAACCGCAAAAAAAAAAAAAATTTAGTTATCCGGGTTTGCCAACTCGTCCCCGTGCTCTTCTCGTCTTTTTCGGTGCAATCTCTTTCAAAACAAACAACACACGCGGACGCTGCACCTAAGTAGATTAGCAGCAGCCAGCCGCCATCTGGTCACAGGCGCAACAAGCCGCGCTCATTTCAAAGTAACGATCGCCTCACATATTACACGATACTCTGGTATAAATTACTGCCGCGGTAAAAAGAAAATAACGCTCACTAATGACAGCCGTACCTTAAGCATATTCAATAATGTTCTGACGGTACGCCCCCACCTGTGTGGGTAGAGGGTGTCACTTAAGTGGCTCTTACGGTGGAGGGGACGCCAGCGCCGTTACCAGGCAACGGAGATTATTACTGGTCACTGGAAGCATGGTCAAGCATTACGTCACAGATTAAAAATATGGACTATGTCTCATACTTTCGAGTGGTCATTTGATCAATGCAGGGTGATTGACAAAACAGGATAGACTCTAAAACGTGGATCAGAAATAATTCAACTTGGGCCAATTTGACCCAACTATCTGGATTGTTTTCAACTCATAAATTGTCTTTGGCTCTAATATTTTGCCATACTAACAAGTTTTGTTATCATACTAATCGTGTTTGAACAGCTGCAATTTGCTTTGGTGGAACAAAAGCATTCTAACTAGGTTTTAATTAAGTGTTCCTAATGACCTTAAGGAGATTAGAGGTTCGCCTTCTAATCAATAGCAGCCAGAGAGGGGCAAAGGGAGGGGCGGGGGGAAGGAGGTGACTAGGGGCTGGGGAAGAGGTAGAGAGGGAAAGGGGTGGAGGAACTAAGGGAGGAAAAAGCAAATGGGGGAGGAGGAACTTGGGGTGAGTGAAAATTGATTGATGATGGAAGGAAAAATGGAAGGGTCGTGCTGGAGACAGGCGGAACCACACTACACACTTGATCTGAAATATTAGCCAAAAGCAATTAGGAGAAATATAATTAGAGAAATCAATATCCTAGATATGAAGAGTGGATGGATGACTGGCTGGAAGAAAAAGTGCTACATGGTTTGGGTGGAAAACGGGATCATGGATGGATGGATGGATGGATGGATGGATGGATGGATGGATGGATGGAGGGAATAATACATTTCTGGACTGAAATGTGAATGAATTCATGGTTGACCCAACCAAATTTAATTGTCGTAAGTTGCAGGACAAATGTGTATGATTGAAAAGATAGGAGCATACTGTACATGCTGGTTGGATGAATGAGAGCTGGATGTTTTCACTGAGGATCAGGCGGACTAATGGGTGAATGGATAAAAAAGATGCATGGATGGCACTTAAAATATCTCTTGGTCTCCTCACAAGACATTGGGACAAAATGTTTCATCTCATCCTACTTTGATGCACTAATTTATTCAGCCAGACGCATTAAATTCCAGAGAAGTGCTATCTCACAAACCGGATTAAAACTAGAAGACGAGCACCCAATTAATAATGTCTCATTTTGTAAATTACTTATGTATGACTTACATTTGATTAAATTGTGTTTGCTGGTCTAATAACATTAAACGTAATATGGTAATGTGTGCAGTAAATGTATTGTTTCTCTGAATCTCCGCAGCAACATGGATATGAGGAGCCATCCGGGCCCTCGTGGCTGATTAGGACTCGTCGTCGCTGGCCACTTTACGATATGATACTCCTACCCTGCTAGATGGGAGGAAAACTGGATTGAAATATATTAATATATATATTTTTTTAAAATATTTTTTACTCATATTATACCAGTTACCATATAAACAAAATGCTGCTTCCGATTCATATCAGAAGCAGCATTAAATCTTACATTAGTAAACCTTAAATCTATTCTTTTTCCACAAGCACTGTTCATCCAATCCTCCATTCTACCGGCACCTCACCATGCCCCCAATCCCTCACGATTTTCTAAATGTGCTCCCATTTCTGTCCCTGTTTCCTGCCTCGTTTTCTTGACATAAATGAATATATTCTAATCCATGTTTATCATTCATGCACCTCAACTCAAAATGAAATGCACCAGAAAGTAGATATAAAAAACAATTTGGCTTTTCCTGGGCTTTCATACCCTCAAGTCACACTGTCCATATTGTGTGTGCACACTGTGTGCCCCTTATTGGGGCCGGGGCCAGTGGCACCCTCAGGGCTCTGCCGTCCAATCCCCTCCATGCTGCGTGTCTATAGGATTGAATTAACCTCCTGCCTCTCTTGTCGACGCACATGCGCATAATCATCCCTTCTCATGCACGCCCCCCCCCACACACACACACACCACCATATGCTAGTTACCTATCTCCTATCCTTTTACAATTAGCATTGTTTACGTCAATTGGTAAACGTTACACAATTTCTACATAGTATTTATGGTTGAAGGTTTTCAAGTACTTCAGAGCAAAATTAAGGCTGTTTTTTCAGACGTCGATCCTTGATATTTAGAATATTTTAGCCCATAAATGTTTTCAGTCTTTTCATATTGTTCTATAATGTGACCCATGCTAAAGAAAGTTGAGGTATTCTATATTGGTAACCAACCTGGTGAAAGATAAGTCTCGGCTGTAATGTTTGGTGTCTTGATTTTGTTATTAATAACGTTCATGCCATCTCTGGCAAGCTTTAATTGGTTCGCCGAGTAAATGTGGTTGCTGCATATCAAACGCTCCAGCTATCTTTGGGCCGCTAGCAGGGGATTTAAAGTGCCACTAATTCACTGGCCAGTGACACGTCAGACTATTTATTAAAGTACACTAACTTAATGAATGGCCCATAGAATGGAGAGTTAAAACATTTAGTGTCCTTCGAGAGAGATCCAGAGAAATAGACGCACAGGGTGGGTTCGCAGGCGGATGGAGGGTGCTAAAGAGGGAGGAGAGCGTGAGAATAAATGGCCCATCGTATAGAGTTAAGACATTAAAAGTGCAAATAGACATCTGACCCTCTTATAGCTCGCAAATGCAGTTCAGATGCGCAGCCACCTATGCTGCTTTACACCCCGGGAGGTGGAATGGTAAAGTGATAGGGAATGGTGGAAAATGGGTTGACAGTGAAAGAGAAAGGGAGTGCTGTCATTGGAAATGTGAGACAGAATCGAGCAAAGATAATTTATAGCGATGATGAATTGAATGAAAAAGAGTGAACAGGAAGTGTCAAAAAAGGCATATAAAGGAAGAGAGCAAAGAGCGAGTGCATCAATCATGGAAGGTTTGTGCAAACGTGTGGACATTAATTGCAAGATAGCATGTAAGCTAATGGAGGGAGGGTGTGGTTGACCATAGATCATGGGGGCTCTGCAAGTACATTCAAAATAAGCGCAGACCTCGGCCAAGGCCGAATAATGGCAAGCCGCGCTGTAAATATGAATGTTCAAAAAACTGCAGTAGAAAATATTCCCCTCCTGTCCTGTAGGTGGGAGTAATTTGCATTACATTGGTCTGTGAGCTCTGAACCAATCTATGATGGTTATTTCTAAAAAATGACTATATTATTTTTGGGTACAACAAATGATGTGTGATGAAAAAAATTTATGATTAGACCATATTCAATTATGGCAATTGCTATATTTTGGGTGTCGCTTACTATGAACCAATCAGGACACAGTGCCGTTCTTGGGAGGCGGGGCTTATGAAGACACAAATGTCTATCATTTCAATTCACTTGAAATCTTCAATCTCTCCGATGTATTCAGATATACTGTTGTTTTTTTTGTTTCTGTGTTCATATGTCTACTGTGCAAATCAATCACTCTTTATCTGAGTGTGTATGTGTATGTGTGTGTGTGTGTGTGTGTGTGTGTGTGCGTGTGTGTGTGTGTGTCAGGGGGACTAAGAGATGTGAAAGGCCATTACCACCACCAGCCCATGTCACTCGACATGTGAAACCCATGGGAACCACCCGACTGATACAAGGCCACACACACACACACACACACACACAAACGCACGCACACACTCTAAGGTTACGTTAGTGCCACTGGTGCAAAGTTGCACATTAACAGTTTTCCAAGGCCTCAAACAAAGATGGTTATCCTTCGGGACTGTCTACCACTGCTCAGATTGGGGGAGAAGTGAGGGGGACACCTTTTCGGTTACGCTTCATGCCAATGGCTGGAGTGATACATACGTTTTATGACGTTCATAAATGTATCTAATAAATTGTGTGTGGTTTCCTTAAGTTGGAAATATGGTCAGTTTTCCACTTAATGGTTGGGCAATTGTGTTTTGCTATTACAAAAATCTGTGAGAATTCACAGAGGCCATTAGAGCATTGAGGGGATATCAGACAGACAGATAAGAAAAGTAAGAGATGCTCGCCGGGAGACGCAGATTGAAGGAGCGATGTAGATGAAGCCAGAAGGTGGAGGAGGCGCAGAAGGAGAGAGGAGTTAAGTCGGCTATTAGCGATGCGGCGTGCGGCGCCCACTCTTACACGCGTTCCACAAGGTTAACGATAAGGGCCCCTCGGCAGCTGAAATGCTCAAGTAGCTTTTATCGTATCATAATAATGAATCAAAGATAAAATAAAATAAATGAACTCCAAAAGGCAAGCAAGTAAAATGAGACATATGCGCACGGAGCTGAGCTGGCAGACCGACGTGAGCGGGCGAAATGTGCGAGAGTCATCTGAGAAGGCCGGAACTTGTAGAAAAAAACATAAGAATAAAATCTTGTTCATGATGGTGAAATCTTCTGATGTCATCTGGTTGAAAAATATTTGCCTGCAGGTCAGATCCCACCCTCAAACCCCCCTGTTAGAAGAAGGCTTCTTAAAAGGCTTCATGGCTCTCTGCTACATTAAATCTTTGGCCTCTGCATCCCATTTACTGCTGCTGGCTATTAGATGGGGGAACGGGAAGAGAATAAAAAGGGGAGGGCACAACAGACATGGCTGAATGTTATCGTCTGTTTAGTGCCGCACGCAGCATGTCTTACATCCCTGAGTGTGTGTGCCGTGCCCTTGGCAAGAGGAGAAGATCGAGTTTTTTTCCAAATGGACACTAGTTAGCCACCCACTGGAGCAAGCTGTTCACACTTGCCCACACCTCATCCTGCCCTCCCCCAATTTTATGAGGGCAAATCAACTTTTACTTGTGACTGACTGACTATCCATCCGTCCGTCCGTCCGACCGTCTCTCCATCTGTCTCTCCATCCGCTCGTCCATCCATCCATCCATCCATCCTTCCATCCATCCATCCATCCATCCATCCATCCATCCATCCATCCATCCATCCATCCATCCATCAATGGTATCAGAATAAATGTCCTGGAATAAATGTAATGTCATTTGAAGGAGGAAGAGAACAAGATTCAAAACTGGAAGCCTGGTTTTAATCGATATTGCTCTACTGTAATAAACCTGAAAGGCATAGTCTGGAGTAACACATGTAATGCTTCAAACAATAGTCGTTTAACTTACAGAATCATAGGTCTCTCTTTTTGCATTGAACAATATATACAGTGTGAAATAAATACATTTACACAAATGGACATTATCATTGGAGCACACTTGTATGATACACATCACAAAAATATACAGGTAGTTTTTTTTTTCTTTTTTCATTTTATGATGTGAAGCACATCTAAAATCTACGAACATGTTTTTAATAACAATACAGGGGGTCTCCCCCTTCGTCCGGAACTCTTCACAAGGCAAGGGTCTTTTTTTTTCCTCGAAAAGTTTTTATCCAAACTCGCCCTCGCCCGTGAATGTAGGGGCAACTGGCGGCTACAATTAAATACAACAAAATGAGTGTTGAGCTGGGAGGGACAAACAATCCTTTGCTGCTCCAGCTACACAAGTCATAGATGGATTACATACAATATTTGCAGCTAATGCGTCTGAGTAACAGAAGAACATTTCTTTCATGGTGCTTAAAGTGCAACCAGGTCAAACCACCCCACTCCTTTTCCCATTGCACCTCATGGAAAATACCGGTCTATTTGTATCAGTTTAAACTTCAATAATTGGTCATAAGTGCAACTTGTCAAGAGTTCAGTCAATAAAATATTGCTTCTAAAAATGAAAACTTTTACAAAGTTGAAGCATCCTACATATTGATGTATATTGATCTTGGACAAGAACGGTGATATCTTTGCGATCAACTGAATTGGCCCATACGAAAAAAAGATGACATTAAAGATTGCTGCTTTGAAGTCACATCAAGTGCACAGTTGCGATCTTTGAAGTATTTTCTCTCGGTTTAATTTGACAGGTGACAATTTAGACTGCAAACACATTTTTTTTGTTAAAAGCACCTTTTGTCTTACTGTATAAAAGAGAAACAAAAAAGCAATAATGTACTTTTACATTACATGTTGAACTTCAGGATTCTTATAAGAGTTCTAGTTTACATTTACAGACTTAGAGACAATTAAAAGATACGAGTTTAGGCCTCACTTTTCCTCAGAAGTAATTAAATACATTTAAAAACAGCATTAAATCATTTCAAGAACAAATGAACAAAATGGTTGAGGTGTTGTTAAGCTGCGTGGAAGGTAGTTATGTATATGTACAGCGAGCTTATCAAAAGGTTCTCCTTGTCAGTCTCTCTTTTAAAAGATATACAGAATATTGTTTGTTCTACAGCAAAGTTACACAAATGACCCTTACCCTTTTAATTACTTGTGTTTAGCATTTAGATACTAAATAATTTATTAAGTATGAGTAGTCAGGTAAGAGCTGAGTGCTGAAATTTAACCCGATGCCACGATGCACTGATCCAACAGCCGGACCGCATGGCCTCTAGTCTACTGAGATTCTGCACACTGTACGAGGATGGGAGTCGGGACAAGGGAAGCACTCACACACGCCTCCGATTGCTCAGCGGAAGTGGGGCGGAGCCAAAACAGAAGGAAGACTTGAGGGGGTATTAAAAGCAAAAAAAAATTCCGCTGCAGTAGACATGGCGGAAGGTGAAACTTTCGAGGTTGAGCTACGTTTTTTTTACTTTTTAAAAAATCTTTTGTTTCCAATAAAACGTCTTATGTTAGAAGTGTAATCTGTCTGTATTTACAATATACAATGTTAACGAAGGCTGAGAAAATAGCCGCTAATATTTAATGATGTTTGCGAGCGATGTTAGAGATGGACTATGCTTAACTCCTCAGCTGCCAGCTTCTAGTAGGTTGGACAAATATTTTTATCCAGTTTTGCAAATTACATACATAATGTGGATTATTATGTTTAAATCCCCAACTGTTAAAGCTATAATGAGTGATCAAACTCTGGGCTATGGTTGTATTTGAAAAGTGAACAAATAACGTGTTATCATACATTACAGGCTGTAACTTTTGTTTTTATCTTTGTCACTTGAAATGATTGCACTTTAAGAAATTCAATGTTCCAGAACAGGAAGTGGGATAGCAAACTGGGCAAATCAGTGAGTCTAGGCATGCTAATTTTTTTTAGCACCATTTCCCAGTTTCCCATACACTTTTGCTTATTTATGGCCCATTTCCACCAAGTGCTACAATTCAGCCGAGACTGCATAACCAACATTTCAGAGTTCTAACAGAGATTTTCGTTTCAAACAGAACCAAAATGGGATATTGCTGTGCGTGATTTTTAAACAGCAGTCAGTCACAGATCGATTCACTTTGACTTGACTTTCATCGCATTATATTCAACGACAAAAAACATTGGAAATAATTGAACAAAAAATACCAGATCATAATTATGGTTCCGAACAGAAGTGAAGCGTAGCACTTGGTGGAACCATGGCTTTTAACTGTCCCCGTCTTTTCCTACTTAGCTATGGAGAAAATGTTACAGAAAATGTTGCATTTGGTCACATGACAAGTTACAAACATGAGTTGAATAAAGTGAACACTGCTCATGTTGACGCCCATCACAATCTGACTTCATGCTACAATGTCATGACTGCTATGTATAAATTTCCAACTCACAAAAAGAGAAAAAATGAGCTACATATTCTCCCTAAAGCCCGTCCTTACACACTCTTGTCAATACACTCTTGCTTGGAAGCCCCTAAGATAAACTTTGATTTGTTAATACATGATAAGTTGTTATATTTATACATACGATGACCACTGAGGGTGGTCATTCTGGTAGAGGAAAATACAGGATGACTTATTTACAAGCCTAGTATTGGTTACCTTAGCCACAATTATTATGAGATGGAAGCCAAGAAAGAAAAACCTTTTATCCCGACAGTGGCCCGTCACACTTGTGGAACTTTTGCTCTGAGGCCATCTTGTTAAGATGATCTTGTGAAGGAAGCTGAACGAGGAGGGAAGCACTGAGGCGCCACTTGACTGTCTCTTGACTGAAATACGTGCAAGGTGAAAATACTGCAGATTGACAAAGACAATATGAGGAGTTGTCAGACGGTTGGCCACTTTGGCACTGCATGCTACCAACTTCCATGGCTTTCATGATTTACCAAATGTGCATGTGAAGTGCAGGTGTTATTGTTGTCTAATTGGGGTTGCTTTCCCCAACCTACAATATCTGTGTGTGTTGCTTTAAAAGGCGGGGCTGAATGGTAAGTGACGTGGGAGCCAGCGAATGAGCGCATACAATTGGCAACCAGTGGCTAACTGGCTAAAATTTCTTATTATGTCTTTTTGTTACAATTTGGTCAATAAGTGATTTTTCCTTGACCACTTGTGTTGGGATCACAAAATATTCTAAATAATGGTGGTGGACTACATTGAATTGAAGTGTGGAATCATCCCACATTTTGGTCTTTGTCTGAGAATAAATCAGTTTCCTTCGTTAGCTTGTCTTGTTTCGACCGATAGCTTCAGTGCATGTTCAATCCAATGTGGTTTCCGTAGCTGGCAGCTGACCTAGTATGAAGCAGAAATGTGAGCTGAGCTGGTACAATGCAGTGGAAAAGCGACATTTTTTTCCCTCTCTTAAATTCATCACGTTTATGTCTGACATAATCTTGCCAACAGGTCACAAGCAGGTGACTTTTTGGGGAAGCAAGTCCAGCAACCAATTCCAACTACAATCTTTGGACACGCCTGCATGTTATCAGCACAAAGAGACCGCTTTTGAATCATTCGTAAAAGAGAACAGTCCAGGGCCTCAAATTGATAAATCAAAATAAAAAAGGCCAGAATTTGGGGTAATGGCATAAAGTTGCTGGCATCCGCTGAATGCAGTTCCATCTTTTGGCAGGCAAAGCTCCTCCTCACCATCTTCTTCTTTGCCCATCCAAATGTCAATGTACACATAATGTGATTACAAATGTCTTTAATACTTCTTTAGGATTTTTTTCCCTTTATCTTCTTAAACCCTTAAAAAATTATATGAGGGGGGCAAGGGAGAAAGTTTCATCAGTTCTCCAAACATTTCCTTTTGAATTTGTCTTCATTGGAGCAAGTTCCGATTAATAATGTCATCATTAAATGCATATGTGAGTGCCATTGTCAGTGTTTCTGCACACAACAACAACAACAGCAGGAAGTGTCATCCTCTTCCCCCTTAAGAGGGGGCGGGGTCAAAGCAGTCAGCGCCCACTTCCCAAAACAAAACGTCAACCAAGCCTTTTCGTTTGCAATCAGAGACAGCAGTGGTTGAAGTTAAGAGGAGTAGCTTACTTGTTTAGTCATAAGGGGTGAACTTAAGGGACATATTATCGTGTGTGTTTGGGTGCGTGCGTATGTGTGTGTGTCAAAGATAGTTGCTTGGACTTTACGCCCTCACACTTTGGCCTCCAGCAGCTCCAGGAAGAGTTTGTGCATGGGCACTTTGCCGTCTTGCTTGATGCTGTAGAAGTGCTGCACGGCCTTGGTGGAGGTCTGACGGAGCAGCGGCAGGGTCATGAGCAGTTTGCCCGTCCGCCGGGGGTCCTCCTGGTGCTGGGAAGCCTCGTAGTCTTGCAGGGCCTCATGGAGCACGTCCTGGAGCTTTTGCACTGCATCAACATCCTCGATATGCATGGAGTCTGACGAAGAAAATGAGGATTTTGTTATGTTGGAACTGTGCATGAATGTGACTGTCATGTTTTCTTTTTTTGGCCTCAAAGTTGCATTAATTTCATTTAAATTGGATTCAAAACATTAGTGGTCCTACTGTACACAGTGAAGGCCAATAAGTACACTGCCTTTATTTTCCAAACACGTTATCTGGCCCCTTAACACAGAACATTGTGGCTTTTTTAGATTCAGAGCTCGTTCGAGCATGTGTCTTTAAAAGTGCGGAGCAGTGGGCGTGATGAATGAACAGCCACACAGACAGGTGGGCGGAGTCCAAAAAAGATGGAGTTGTAGAATGATGGAGAGATCGGGCAACACCTTAAGCGTGTGTGTTTGTACACACATAGACGTAATCCCTCTTGTTGGTGGCGTGTCGTTTTCAGCACACGTGGCAGTGTGCAGGCTGAGAATGTCCCTCAATAATAATGCTCCATATTGGCCCTTGGGGAGGCCGAGTCTTAATGTGAGCTGGCCTTTAGCTCCCGACCTCTGATCAATGGATTTGATCAATGGCTACATGCATGTTAAATAATAATCACAAGGCAACTGCTGATCCATACACCCACACTAACACACCTGACTACACACACGCGGTATGTTGCCAGTTAGTGTGGCTGGATAAACACAAACCAGTATTAGCCGATCTGTGTGTTGCAAAATATTTACAAATAATCAGTTTTGATGGTAAAATTGTGTGTTGTGTGTCTCAGCCTTCAGTTTACAATACGGATGGATTACAATAAAATAGCAAGGCAGCCGCAGATGTCATATATACACAAGGCTGGATCTATAGAGTGTAATGCAAGTATCAGTATGCAGGAGCAGACCACTCGGGTTTGTCCTATAAGGATCAATAGAAAACTCAGTTTGCATCTTCACAGTTTATAAAGGACTGGGTGGTCCGAGCCCATATTTTATTTACTAGATCATTTTGTAGTTTTATTTGCCTGACAATACACAAGATTTAAAATATGCAGTGTTTTTTCTGTTTAATTGTGGATTCAGGAAATGTGAATAAAACACAAATGAAATACAGCTGGATTAACTCGACACAAGTGTAGTTAATGTTGTGTGTTTAGTGTTTTGCCTTCTAGTCATGGCTGCTGCTGTACACTCTCAAACTAAACAGCATGACTTAATGAGCGGGAGCTGTTAAACCACAACATGGAATACGATTCATGCACATACATGCGCACACACATGTCTCCTGTTTCCCATGGCTAGTTGAAGTGTCTTTACATGTGGGGCACGTTTGTTAACATTTCTTAAGGCTTGCATGGCTTCATTAATGCAGACGATTAGCATCCCGTGAATTAATTAGTGTCAGTGCCCTTCAAAATGCTAATGCTAGCGCTCTGTTGTCTTGACGAACACTTGGAATGATTGGCCCGTGATGCAAAGTTGTTGTGATTCACAGATTTTGTTTTCTTACAATTGAAATAAAATAGTTCTTCCAGAATATGACCTGTTCAAGCTATTCTGACATGGTGCGTATTGGCTAATATTTTCTGTACTGAAATTATAAATCTTGGGGAACACCAAGATGTGTCTTTTATCATTTTATGCTGTGCACAAAAGAGAAGAGAACTCAGGTCCATCGCCCCGTTGGAACCCCCCCTAATCACACCACTGCTACACAAACCAATAAGGTATGTCAAATACAAATTCTAAATTTCAGTGGCATCTTTATGTGTTTCACACTGATTAAATTGTTGGAAAGTGTGCATGTGAGTGGCAGATTTGGGCTGTCGGTGCATTGATGGTGTCAGGATTGGAACAAAAGGCCCCTCCCTCAACATTCAAAGCTCCCTCCATTGCATCTCCCATTTAAACACATTGTATTGACAGTTCCCCCTTGTAATTAAAGAGTACTGAGGAGCTGGCCGCCATCCAAGACAAAGTTCAAAAGACGGGTCATGGGAGGGGAGGGGCGAGCCTCGCGCCTCAGTATACGTGTGTGTGCAAGTGTGTTTGTGAGTCAGTCAGCTGTCGATGCAGCCGGACACATCAGAGCGGGGCCTTTATCGACAGACTTTGGGCTCGAATGATTTCACCTTATTTAACAGGCATCTGAAGAGACGACTATGCTAATTGTAAAAAGGAAGGCCACTTTGTACAAGGTGGGCTACAGGTCGCACAAGCTGCCGTGTGAGAATGTGTGTGTGGAAATAATTTTACACAGGTTGTTTATGCGAGTGTTACTCACTTTGGATGAAGAGAATTGAAAGGAGCTCTTTGATGGCTCCGTTTAAATGAGTCCCTCAGGAATGGAGATTCCTGGGATTAACTCTCTGCACTTCACAAACAAACGTACAGAGCTTTTATGTTACCTGAATTAGCCAGTGCGATGGCCTTCAGAGTGACAAACTCCTCCTTGTCCAGCTTCATGGCTTTGTACTTCTTGACCAGCTGAAGGATGGTGTTGTTCAACTCCAGAAGTCCAGCCAGCTTTGACTGTTCCTCGTCCATGATGTAGTCCTCGGCGTACACCAGCTAGTGCCACAAACGTCAATAATTAGGAACCTTCGGCTGAATTTTTAAGCAGAGCTAGAATGAAGAGAATACAAACCTTGTCTTCGAAGGAAAGCGAGCGGTACACGACACGCAAGATCAAGATCTCCATCCATGCACTCTGCAAAAGACTCATCTGGTCTGCTAGAGACAGTGTGGAGAAACCTGGCAAAAAAAACAATAAGCACAACATGAGATCCATACTCCCTAAAAAAATAAGAAGGTTAAAGGTTCAAGTCTTATTCTGGTGGACAGGATCAAAAATGTTTCCTCCTCCCTAACTGCATCCACCCAGCTGTCCATAGGATTCCTCCTCCTCATCGGCTTGCCGCCCTTCCGCCCTCCCCCGTGACCAGGGGCGTCCTCTGGGGACAGGTAAGCCTTATCTTCCCCTGACACAAGCCGTCTGGATCAATGTTGCCCATCGTTGCTGCACTGCCCAAACATCCTCTCTAATTGCACTTGTAGCTTCAAATTTCCTCCTTTCTTCAATGACAACCCACTCAATTGGTAATTGCCTATTCACTTTGTTGACAAAAGTATTGGAACACCTGGTCATTACATCCCCAGGGAGTGAAAATCCATCCATTCTCAATAGTAGACGAGTTGGAGCTTATCCCGGGTAACTTTGAATGAGAGGCGGGGTATACCCTGGACTGGTCGCCAGCCAATCATGGGACACGTAAAGACAAACAATCCTTCACACCAATAGTCACACCTACAGACAATTTAGTCCTGATTGGTCCAATGCAACATTTCATTTTCCTCTCCCTTCCCCTTTAATGGAACACATGCCCACTCACACCTTCCTCACAGCTGTCCTCACCCCACACACCTGTCCACCCACACCTGCGCCAGAGTGTGCACGCCACATGTGTGTGCGTGCAAGTCTTTCATACCGGAGGTGGCCCATGTGAGCGCACCTGTCATACCTCACCGCAGAACTCCGCTATGTGTGTGTGTTTGGATGCACATCCTGCCAGGAGGAGCGCGCAGATGAGAAGGAAGATATTTCCTCAACAACATCTGCTGCCGTGCGCCTCCTCTCGAGTCGGGGGACTGCGTGCCAGTGCATGTGTGTGTGTGTTTGCGCATGTGTCTATGCATTCGGGGGCTTCTTATCGCTCGGTGTGTTGATGGGTAATGGCAGACGTCTCATTATGTTCAGGTTGCAGGCTATTGTTGCTTGAAACATGCTTCAATTCATTCCATCTACAACTACTACTGACATCCCAAGCTTACTCAGATTGTTGCACACACATAAAAGCCCCTGAATGCATACACACTGATACAGTGAAAAAAGATCAACTCATTGCCAAGTGGCAGTGCCTTCTACTCATGATATAGTACGTAATCAAACAGAGCAGGGCTCGCCAATGTGGTGCTCGCAAGGACCATAGGAATATGACATGCATGGGCCTGTTCTAAAAATAGCTCACCAGAAATGGTGACATTCTGATTGTCTAGGGACGTTGTAGAAGTATTCAAAGTAATCATTTGCAAATGTGTGAAAAAAAGATATATATATATATATACACTGCACACAAACACATGCTTACATTGCTGTCAACAAATGTCCCTCCTGATTCCAGCTGATACGCCACAAACGCACGCTTACTCCAGTATAAAGGGAAACACCAATAATTAAAAGCCTCATGATTAATTTATCAAGGCCAAGTGCAGCGTTTCTTCTCAAAGTGCATCAATGACTTTTATCTGGTGGAGGCACTTCCTGCGCTTGTTCCACTGCAACAATACACGTGCCGGTGAGAATGTGCATAACGTGTTGTCTCATCAGCATGTTTTCAATCTGTGGGCAAGACGCACTGTACACTGCGTGTGTATGTGTGTGTGTGTGTGTGTGTGTGTGTGTGTGTATTCCGGTGTGCAAATCTGAGCCCAACGCGAAAGCCCCTCTCCTCCCCCCCCCGATCCTCTCCTCACGAGCCTGTCTGCGCCGTTCAGCCATCCAATGCCTCTTATCTGTCTGATTAATAGGTGGCCAGCTTCAGGACAAATTAATTAACAGATAACGCCATCTCGCAACCCCCCGCCCCCTCGTCGCTCACCCCTCCGCCTCCTTCTCATGAAGCGATCGATACGGCAGAAGAAAAGAAACATCAATGGGAATTTAGTGCTGATGATGGAGAGAGAGAGAGAGCGGTATTGATGGAGCGAGAGCACCGGGATGAGTGAGGGAAGGGAAAGTAAAACTAGGGGGGAGGGAAACGGGATGAAGGCTGGATACCCTTTCCTTTCATACCTGTGACTTCACTGGACAAAAGGGACTTCCTTATTTGGCTCTAATTACATTTGCTTTCTGCTCGTTGTTGATAAGGCATCTCGTGCTGTGTTTGTGTACAGTAACCACATACAATATGTCTTTTAATTAACCCTTTGCAATGATGTCATAGCCTGCTTATGTTATAAATTAACTTGACAATCAATTTTTCACTATAAATATGTTGTTTATTTTTTCAGCACACTACAGCAATCCCCAACTTTTGTGTGCGTGATTTTGTGTGTGTGTGTGTGTATGTGTGCGTGTGCGTGTGTGACGGGGTGACAGAAAGAGGCTGAAGTGCAGTCACGCAGACTTAACCTCCACCACTCGCTCTGACAGGCTCTTTTCTTTCTTTCTCCTCTCTCTCCTCTATCAAATACAAACACACACATACACACACACACGCGCGCAAAGGCAAACACACAAACACAAGTAGATTCCCCAGCCAGCCTGCGGCCTGTTTGTCTGCCAAATGAGTCCTGACTGCACGTTTACACCCGAGACCGCACAACAGCCTGGCACACACACACACACACACACACACACACACACACACACACACACACACACACACACACACACACACACACACACACACACACACACACACACGTACGCACACACAAACACACACGCACACAGGATAGCCCTCTCTCATGCCCCAGTTGCCACACAAATTCACCAACATTTGTTTTCTTGTGGTTTCAGGGCAAATGAGAACCAGTGAGGACTGCGTGTGATGCTTCTAAGTACCTGCATTTGTGTGTGTGTTCTCTTGTGCGCATGTGTGTGATGTTGTGTGCATTTGTGCATTTGTGCACGGGCAATAGCTGGTGCGTCCAAGAAGGCGATGGTGTGAGCTTGCAGTAATGTGACAGGTGTGAAAACAGGCTGCAATGGTGATCTTGTCCAAGTTATTAACACATGACTTGCTGTCGCCGAATTTGACACTTGGAGGACATTTGGATGTATCGATAGATTCACTATCAATCATCAGTTTACAAATTAAGAATATGAATGCCACACAGTAGAGCACAGATTGAAGTGAATTGTTATTTTTTTATGTTAGTAGGTCACTTCCTGGTTAACAGAGGATGGCGTAAGATTATGGGACAATGGGATGGGGGACATTGGCCACCTGGGGCAGTATTATAGGAATATTTATGTTAGCTTTATTAGCCACAATTTTGTAAATGTTTTTGTTTTAAGGTTTAAACTAAACTGGGAATAACAATAAACAGCATAGCTTCATTTTTTATATCTTTTTTTTGCTATCTGCTGCTTGTTGTGAAGTTTCCTGCTACTATTTAGCACTTGTAACTCAGTTTTGTTTTTAAATCATAGCTCAAGGCTGATCACTGGCCCTTATTTTGAAAATCTTTAAATTTGGACCAGTTTTAAGTCATCAAAGTCTGTGCTTTTGCTTTAAACAGGAGTAGTAATTGGATTTTTTTTTTAAAGATGATCTTATCTTTAATCCTACAGTGTTAGTTTATGAACACATTGAAAAGTATTGAGTTGCTCAAATAGATGCAGCCATTTTATTTTAAATATTTTTTTCCTACAGGATGATGTAAAACGGATGTTCTGCAAGAAAACAAGAACCATTACAGTTCCTGGTTTTCGTGTAAAGAAAAATAGGAAACAAATATTAATATGTACATAAAGACATCCTGCCTTGGAGCATCTTCTCTGTGCTAACAATGACACTGAGTTCTTTCTTATTAGAGCGCCGCCTCAGGATACAATAAGACAAAAGTCCGTCAGACTGTCTGAACAATGAAGCCGCGGAGATTCGCACAGTTATCAGCAGCGTAGGAATGTGCTTAACACGCTGTCACATAAACGGAACACAATCCAACTCATGGGAATATGGAGCAATGCTTCATTAGTTTAGTCAAGAAGCACGACAAGCCACATCGGTTTGAATGCTACCCACAATTTAGTAGAAATTTGAACAAATTGTAAACAATTATATGGAATTGTAATAATCTGGCAACATGCTTGAAGACTTTTTCCACTTACACAAAAGAAGCAGGAATAACAAAGGGTGTTAAGTCAAAAGAGATCAAATATAAATGATTAACTTATTTCAGACTTTTATTACAGTAAGGAAAGTTAACGCTTATTGTGCCTCTAAAAAAGACATAAAATTGCAACAGATATGTTTGGTTTAGAAATTATTATTTTTTCTACAAAACAGGTTCGGTGCTTTTACATTGAGAACATAAAAGAAAAGTTTGATACAAAGTTTTGATACAAGTAACTCAAAATTACATGCTTTCTAGTAATAGTACTAGTTTGCTTTCGCGGCTTAATATATGCCGTGGAAAGATAGTGGGTTCTCCCTTAGTACTCGTTTTTTTCGGGGCATGTGTGTTTGTGTGTGTGCTTGTCAAACTGTTTGGTACCATAAGGCCAGACGCCGGCCCAAATGAACACGGACCCCCTGTGATCGCTTTGGCCAAGCCCAAACAAAGTACACACACACAAACACATACACACACCACTCACCAGCTGACCCAATTATACAAAGATGCGCAATGAGATGGAAACGCATCTTCGCAGAGAACCAGTTAATTTAGAGGGGTGTGAGAAACACACAAAAAAACACTAACTCATAGACAAACACACATGCACACGGACCTCAGGTTGTAGAGTTCAGAATGCAAGCCAAAAATATATTTCGAAGGTTTCGTAAAACCAATGTCTTGGAAATGGCGTAATAATAATAATAATTCATTAAATTTGTATAGCGCTTTTCAAAAACCCAAAGACGCTTGACGTAATGTTTGTGTCACATGCAAAATTGAATATTTACAAACAATAAACACACAACAATAATACAAACAATAATGTGAAAATCACCAATGTATTCGCGGATCGAAAAAACTGGTGAAAATCGCAACTATATTTGTTTAGACGAGAAAAATTTAAAAAGTAATTTATGTGTGGATGTACTACGTATGTGTGGATCCGAAAAATAACTGAACATCGCGGATTTATTTGTGTAAATAACTGACACAAATTTCTCCCCATACAAAATAGCTGTCAGTTGACAAAAACAAGAAAGCAAGACAAACCTTTGAGGGCTCGAGTAAATAAACAAGCAGAAAACCCCATCGATGTTAGAATATTAACTTTCTAACAAACATTTCACCCCTCCCCTGTACAGTTAATAAAAAAAAGTGAGAGGTAAAAAGATGAACAGGTGAGGTTGCGGTCTACTCTGATGATAAAATGACTTTGGGAGCAACATTGAGAGAAAAGTGACACCACATCAGTCACTTTTATTGCTTAGGAACACATTCATTATGTACATAATCACCTTCACCACCTCTCACATTGTTGGCTAAAATATCTTTCCTCCATTTCCTTAGCCTCCCGAGCCCCTCCGCCACCTCTCCTTGGACCGCACCCCCACTTTCCGAGCGTGTGCGGCCTCAGGGAGAGTGGAGCAGTCATAGGGCTGCGCTCGCCTCTAATCAGTGTGAACAGCCAGCTAATTACCAAACCCTCAGCCCTGGCTGACTGTTAATTGCATACATTAGACACCATCAGCAGCACTGGCAGATTAACACTTAAAATCTTCCCATTGCTTTAGTGGATATGAGTGTGTGTGAAACAGAGAGGAGCTTGTGTGTGTCAACCGCGCTGCCTCGGTGGTTGCGGCCGCTCATATTTAATAGTTAATTAGAGCCAAACCGGAGACGCGGCCACACCGAGGTGGCTGCGGGGTGTGGGTGCACCCGGGTCGCCTCGGAGGGGGCAGCGTGGAGGCCGGCCGGGGTCTCTGCGGAGACGCCAGATGGAGTGACATTAAGAGCACTGCAGTGGAGCCATTTCAAATAATAAAATATCAATATTTACATTTTAATTACCCACTTCCAGCTCCACCAGGGCTGTGTCAAATAATGTGCGCGTGTGGGTAGGCATGTGCCACTTGGGTCCTCTGAACTCCGTACAGAGTCGTGAGCCCCGCCCGACTGACAATCATCCACTCGGCTTGAGAGTGAACACACTAAATACACTCTTTTTTTTTTTATCTTTACTTTTTCCATCCTGCATCCTACTACTGCCTTTCATGATTCAATGCTGATGCAGGCAGGAATGACCACTGTGTGTGTGAGCGCGTGTGCGCGCGTGTGTATTAGCTTAGACGTGTTAAGTCTCTGTGGGTCTCACACACACTGACACTGCTGACAGACAGTTTTTCCAGAAAAAAAAGGTGAAGAGTGAAAAATGTAATTAGAGCTCCAGAATAAAGAGACAGTAGGAATAAAATGGATTGAAAAAATACAGTAAACAAAAAGAGTTATGAACAAATGAATCATATTCAGGCCACAGTCGAGTTCGTTTTGTGTTCTCTTTGAGATAATTCACACAATGAAGATGGCAATATATTGTTTTAAAGTATTCATACACTTCCTCAATTTTTCATAATTTTTATGATTTTAATCTACCAGGATCAGATCAAATAATGCCAATGCTAATGTTGTTTTAACTGTAGCTGGGACGTGAATAAGGAAAGACTCCTCTGTGCCCAAGACTGATTGTTTCTCTGTTGGGCCTCAACAGCGGGAATTGCCAGACAACAAATATTGGGTAATAACTATAATCACAAATGTTGTTTGCTGATAGAGTGCAACACAATGCAATTATTGGAAGAATTCCATGAAGATTCATTCAAACAAGAGATGAAGCTTCCGAGAGGATTTGAGATCAGACGGCGGGGTTTTAAAGCGACTCAGCTGTCTATGTATCAATCTGATCTGTAATGAATTCACATTTCCCAGTTTGTTCAATTAACCGCGTTGTGGCTGTCTATTGATCGCTTGCTGGATTACCTGCTCGGAGCAATTTCCTGTAATAACGTATTTTTCTGAAGAGGCCAAATCCCACAAGTATCAGAAAAAAAGGCCCATTGTATTTTATTCTCCAGTCTTGATGTTTCACTGAACTCTCACAAATGAGTTTGTCTTCCTTTAGATAGAAATGGATGGTTAGAGAGCTAAGAAATTAAAATTGCACATGTAATTAATTACAAATATTTATGTTTGACTGCTATAAAATCTACTCTACTCAAGATCTGATCAACACATGATGAATGCGTGAATAAAATCTTTCGATTGTAAAAAAATTCAAATTCTAATGGCCTCCTATCCACTAGTGCGGTGTCCATGTACGAGTTTATGAGGTGGTGTTGATTCTATCTTCCTAATCCCCCGTAGTTTCCCACAGAGCCACAAGCACACAAACTCCACAGGGATTAATTTAGCATTCACAGATTAGAGATATGCTCTCCAATATCTCACCATCATCATCATCATTCAGGATAAGCATGGAAGAGGGGATTCTCAACAAGGGAGGATTTTGAAGACAGACAAAATGAGAGAAAAGATGAAAATCGACGCACGTGGAGCTTTCTAAGCGCCTCGTAATGTCCTAGCTTGGAGACAAGAACATTAGGACCTCATTCCACATTCTCATCTGGGCCTGAAAAAAAAAAAAGAGCCCCGGCTGAAAATCTTAATTAATTGTCCAATAGTGCTGCAGGGTCATTATGCATTGCAATAAAGAAGCGTGTAATTATGAGATTTAACAGCCATTACAACGGCCAGGAACTCATATGTCATCATCAGCAAGCAAGCCAATGCTTTGCTTCGGCTGAGTGTGTGGCTTGATGGACGGCACACCGACACACAAGCGCAAAAAACATGTTTGGATTCTTTATGGTGGCCTTTCGTGTTCAAATAAACTCACAAAGGGAATGCCCAAACATAACTTGACAAATGTAAACGTAGATACCCAAAAGTACACCCCAAGATTCATTTTGGGTAGACGATGAGGTACGTAGCTACGATAGCGGCCTGCAGATGAAACATCCCATCAGCATGCTTATAAGGTGTGCTCAGATCGAACACAAAGAAAATGTAGAAGGTTTATGGTGCGTTAGCGTCGTAAATTAGCGCGTGCCCGAGTGCGTTTATGGACGCTGGCTGGAGCTGCGCCAGCGAGCGTGCAGGTCTATATGAGGACCAATGATTGTGACCTGACCGGACTTCACCAAATACATAACAATAATATTGAAAAGACTCTTTCAACTGCTTGTTTGCCGCTGAATGATCTCCTGAACGATGTAAATTTTTTGCATATTTGTTATGACTCATGATTTACTGCTTGGTTGTGAAGATGTGAAGAGGACTTTCAAAAATGTAGCTATATTGAGTTAAATAAATTGACATAAAAAAAAACCATTTGGTGTCTAAAGGTGTATAGTTTGCCTGATGCTAAGTCAGCTTCTACTTTAGTCTGCTGTCTGAAAAAAAAAATCCTCCACAGTAAAAGAAACCAAAAGCCAATCGCGATCCCTTTCTTTTGATAAACCAAGTCGCATTAACATGACTGATACTTATGGTGTTGTTGTTTTTTGGTGTACCTTTATGAAGAATATGGAAAAAAACAAAGGTGACATACTGCAGACTGTTGATAAACAATAATGGTGACAATAATTGGTGAACGGAATGATTGCAGCGAACAATATCATTACAAAGACACCGGCACACACACATACAATTATCCAAACTGTTTCCTATCAGCAGCTGAGTCTGCATGAGGTATCTCTTGTCTTTATGCCTATACGATATTTAGATGATTCCCCGTATGCGCGTGTGTGTTTTGTACGCGCACAAACCATACGTCCTCCTCAGCTGCTGACAGGCACGCTCTAATCCCATTTTACGACCTGCTTATCCTCTGATGGAATGGATGAATCATCCCGACTCTTATTTAAGAACAATGGATGGAAAATAGGGGAGAGGGGATGCGACAGACAAAAGAGAAAGAATATGGATGAGGAGGCCGAGGAGACAAAATGATGCCGAGGTAAACAATGAGGAAAAGTAAACAGATAAAGAAAAGCAAAAGGGAGGGAGGGAAGAACTATTTCATGGCTGTCTGTGAACTTTGCATGAACCGGCAGAAATAATGTGACGTCATGAAAACCCCTTGCTTCATGCATAGGTGAGCAATAAACTTATGTGTGAACTTTTATACGGATTTTGATGTGTGTTTATGCTCGGCACGCCGGCAGCAACAGAATCGGATGAGGATTTTTTGAAATGGAGTTTGGCCCCGTGCGAAATTATGATCATCTATCTTTATGCCCTCCGCCATCATATCCTATCAAATCACATCAAATCGTCTATCTTTCTCTTACACACACACATAGCGAAACAAATTGAAAGTAGTAAAAGCTGACTGTTTGCAAGTGACAACTCGGATGATGATGATGGGCTCCGATGCTGATTTATTTGTCACTACTCATCTCGTGTCACATATTGTGAAACTGTAAACGCCGCGCTGCGTGTTTGGATGTGAGCGGCTCCACATTGGATGTGTGACAGACACTATTCGATGCAGATTAGCCCGCGTGCTCGCATTGCGGGCTTGGTCTCGAAAGGCTGACAGATAAATGGATTTGGTTTGCTAATGTAATCAAGATAAAACAGCAATGGGCCGTTGAGTGCAGTATTGGTTTTTACACACCTACTGACAGTGCTTCCTGACTTTTACAAACAAAAACCTTAATTAATCTCGGCACTTTTAATGGGATCTGAGCTCATCGCTCTAACACTACAACTTGCGTGGAATATGCTATATATGCCGTGGAAAATACAAAGTTGGCTACAAAAACAGTTTGTCCTAATAAACAATTCAGAAATATTTGCGTTATAATTTACTGTCAATGATACCGTGATATGAACTTCAGGCTATATTGGTCAGTCCGACTACTACTACTACTCAGGTGACTTTTGAGTCGTTTTCAGTGTTGAAAGTTAATCTAACTTGGTGCGACACACGTGAATACAGTTATTGTGGCACTTGGTAGAATGTGTGAAAGGAAGAGTCATGCGTGCATATGCGTGTCTGTGTGATGTGTCGACTCGCACTGCTGTAAAGATGTTCAAGGTGTGTCACCAGCAACGTGTGACCTGATGAAGGTAAGTGTCACTGTGTGTGCGTGTGTCCCTTGGTCAGACACACAACAGAGGCAGACTGGCCCTTGGTCACATTCACGTTTTCACCTTGTCAAAACGTAGCCACACGTTTCTGCACATGCTTTGTAGTTGTACAAACTAACTGCAAACTACAACGAATGCTTTCTCATAAAACTGGTCAACAGGAAATTTTAATTAGAGCTGGCAAGTGTTCCGAAATGTATTTTTGGCGTGTATTTAAGAGAAATGTGTTAACTTATTTTTAGCACATCATGTTTTGAAGCTATTTCCATTTTTGTTAACTTTGACCAAGCGAAGTACGGATTCTAATGAGTTGTAATTTATAGCCATGATGCTTCCGAAAAAAAATGACATAAACCTAACCCATGATCCATGAATATTAATACATATATTATAATACCAATATTTCATTTTTTTAATTATTTACGTTTTCTATTATGATAACCTGATGTGCAGAGACAAAATAAGGGCAGATTTGCAATCAGTGCATAAAATAATATGATGTTTTTGTAAAGTCCGATTTTGAGTCTTACGTGAGCTCTTAACACATTGTGCGGTTGTTCACTTAATTGTTGTAGCTAGTGAGTGCATGTAGAACAACACATTTAGAAACAGATTCTAACACAAATTAACCATTAAAGGAAATACCAAAAATACACAACAATGGAAGGAAAGAAGAACATGCTTTCCTTTGTTTCCCCATATTGATGACGTGCTTCAATACCTTCAAGCTTTAACCCAATAAAGCAAGCTCGGCTTAATCCAAACATAAAGATCAGATATCAAATATTCTCACGCTAATTTGATTCCACCAATATTTGTTTTCATCTGCAAACAGGCACGTGCTTGTTTGTGTGGGCCGCAATAAGCGAGATGGGACGTCTCCAATGCAAAGATAAGAAGATGGACCACAAAAGGCGCCCATGCAAATACACACACAGGCACACATTTGGAACCAAGGCAGCGGCCTCTAAACATGTTACGCTGCGCCGGGAGAAACATGAATGGAAATCAAACACGCCTAGCAAGGCTATGAGAAAATCAACAGCAAATGGAGACACATCCAGGTTGATAAGCAGTGAAGAGCCGAGCCGAGATTAAATACAATTTCAAACCCTAATATACTATATTAAAACCGATTTGGATTGAATATGAGAACTTAGAAGTAGATTATCACGAAGCACTGCATACATGAAAGATATATTAGTAATCGGTGTCGACTCATTTTCTACTTACCCCCGCCCAAGTGTTAACAGCTTGACATGATGAATAGACACAAAATAAGCAGGTACAAATACAGTCGCGGTGTGTGTCAAGGTGAGCGTTTGCGTGTTTGAGGAGGCACTGAGCATGCTGTGATTGTCAAGGTGAACTAGTGTCGGAAGACAGAATGGGGCCAAAGCTGCCGCTGACTTTATAGTATGTGCGTGTTGTGTACACACACGTGACGTTTTATTGCAGGGAGGTAATGGTACTGAGACGACAGCACCGGGCGCAACTCACAGATGAAATGTGTGCGAGTGCGCAGAAGAAGATATTAACAAAAAGTATTGGACAGTGATGTCACGATATAGTGCTTCGAGAGTTTAAAAGGATATAGTAGTGTATGTGTTGAGGGATTGATAATCAGCTTCCCTAGGCTTCACTGAGAAGTTACATCACTACCACACGTTTATGCGATGAAGTGTCATAATGAGTGTCAGAGTTAATTTAGGGGGCTGCAGTGTCGCAGTCAAGTGCAGCCATTGATGAGAATATCTGCGTGTGTGTCTGCTGAGACCCGACATTTGATTTGCTAAAAGGAGCTGGACACCTCTATGAATCAATATTTGCTGAGAGTGTGAGTGCCTGACTGATTGACTGACTGCGAAGTCACTTGACTGACTGACTGGCTGATTGGTTGCTAGCTAGCAAGCAAGGTTGGTGACCTGGCTACATGATGCCCAAGATGGAACAAGGTTGGCTTGATAATAAAGAGGTTAAAAACACAGTGGCAAGAGGGTGAAGAGGGTCAGAGCGGGAGTAGGAGAGGGTGAGGAAGGTCACATGAACGGTTGAAGAGTTGGCAGGGGACTACTTGGCCATCAGGTCAAATGGTATTGTGTTAGAGGCGCTTTGCGGCTAGTGGAGCTAATGTATATGACACCCCCACATACAGCACCATTTACTTTGCTTCATTCAGTCATAAATGTATTCATGAGCTATAAGTCTTGACTAAAGTGTTTCTCCACTTTGTGTTTTCCTATTTCTCTTTACACAATGTATGATCACAGCATTGTCAAAATAATAAATTTAATTGAAAATAATACACGAAATAATTTTTTTATAGCATTAGGGTGAAAAAAATGATTTATGAAAAACAAACAACATGGTGCAATTGTCAAGGAAGAAGCTGGGATATTCGAGAATCTCTTGCCAATGACCTCTCACTTTAGAGACAAAGACTCTCCACACTTTGCTTTTTAGCCACAGATTCATATCGTCACAGTCGGGTGGACCCTCCAGAACTAATTTTAGTCTGTTTTAAACCATTTATTTACACAATAAAGGTTTTGCCGTCCGTAGCTGGCAAAAGGTTGAAATTTATATCCAAATGTATTCATTCAACATTTCTTGTTTTAATAAACAAATGAAGACTTTTGGTCAGTTTCCTTGTGGGGTTTTTATTTTTATTTTCAACTTATCGATCATTTGAAAGAGAATGTGGTTGATTAAATGTCATAGAATTGACAATCTGTGTAGTGATCAATAATGGGTTAAGCCAAAATGACAGATAGTACAAGAAAGCAAGGCGGCCATTTTAAAGTTTAGAGTTCCCAAATCCCCATGCAGATCACTTAAAAGAACAAACCTCCTTCACGTTCCCTTCAACCATTTTTACAGCTCAATCAAAATGAATCACGCTTATCCAGAGTGTCAAAATTGAAATGGAATGAAAGAAAGTGGAGGATGAGGAGAACCAAAAGTATCAGGAGATAGTGACGCAAGTAAATGGGGGCGGAGGTAATATCTTCTCTTGAATAAAGAAAAAAAAAGCAGTCTTATTGAAGACCTGAGGTTTTGCTAAAATACGGCATTAGAGCTTCTTGTTGGCCGATTGGTTCATTTGTTCGCTTCCTCGCTCCTCTGTCAAGTCAAGTGCTCGCCTTGCCTGCCTGTCTTGGCCTTTTGTGTGGCCATGTCTAGATAAGAGCGACCGGCATGACTGGCCGCTCGCTCGTCATTTAGCTATTATGAAGAGAGAGGGAGACAGTGGATGAAAAGAGCAGACAAATTGCCTTTTCTTTTCATTCACACTCTCATTGGCTCCTGTTTAAATATTTGCCGGGCCTTCTCTCTCACCTGACTGCTCCTCATTCCTCCTTCATTCACACGCACACACTTGACTGTGACATGTGGCCTAATATCTGACTGCAGTTGTCTCCTGGAGAGCTATTAAAATGAGGTCTTCTCTGCGCTAACTCCTATTATTGGACACCACAGGCCTGGGATTCATAACATTGCATATTTCCTCAAATTGTGGCTTCTGCTTTAATTAATCACCAGGTATGCAGTTTTTACCCACCTAGTCAATTGCTGTACACATTCGATCGCCATAATTCACTGCTTCATTGTGTGCTACTGTGAAAACTTGCTTAATCATAAATTGTATTAAGTATTGTTTTAAATCACAATATTTATATTTTGGAGAATAGAGACTGTGGAGAGTTCTTTACTCTAAGCCGCTGCCTTGATTGCCCACTGACACTTTGTACCCATCCATTTTGACAAAACGCTTCTTTAGTTTACCCACTTATAGGCCGACAAATATAATCATGAATTTCATTAAGAATTGATATTCTGACATAGAATGATGCATGTTTTATTGGAATATCTTGTCATCACCATTATAATTCAATTGCGTTAAAATATGCCTATGAGTAAAAGTTACCACTCTAAGAAGAAAAGTCTGTCAATCTCTGCAATGGAGTAAATAAACACTCTTGGCAACTAAATGAGGAAATAAAGTCAAGTACACACAACTTTGAGTGTTTGTCTTTGTGATACAGAATTTGCGTGCATCTATGTAAATTCTCAATGCCGTTTTTATTTCTCATCCCATTACATCTCTCTCCTCATACACGTGTGTGTGCTTTAATATTCTTTGCGGGATATCAAGAGACACACACTCGCTGAAACCTCATTTTCCTCCTCTAATGACATATCAAATGTTTGCATATAGGCCATATCAGTATGGAAATGCACGCAGGCGTACAAACCAAGCCTTAGAATAAAAGAAGCAATCAAAGTGATGTGTGTGTGCGTTGTGCGTGCGTGAGCGAGCGCGTGTTGTCACCAGTTTGGACGAGCCTGTGTGTCAAACATGACTTGCAGCGCATATAGACACACACGCGTGTACACACACAGCCCGGCCTTGTTATCCGGGGGCCTGTCTCGCAGGCAGCCTCTCTAACGCTGAGTGATGTTTAAATTAGTTTACAATTTAGCCTCCTCGCTATCTGCAGACGGCTCTTAACTCAGCGTGCGCGCGTGTCGTGTTGTTGTGTGCGGGCCTTTGTGCATGTGTGAGCGTAACAAATTGTTGCCAGTACGGCAGACATCTAATGACTTCAAATTAGCTGCCTGGCGCTCGCCTTGACACGTTGTTACCACTGTTCCCAGCCTCTGTGTATGTGTCACCATGTGTGTGTGTGCGTGAGCAGCGCAGCGCAACCATATCATGAAGCATAAATTGGCTTCACCTCTCCTCACTCTGCCTCTGTCTTTTTTCTCTTTGTCTCTCTCCATCAATTTGATTAAAAAATTACTGTAGCATAGCAAGAAAAGTGCGCGCGCGTGTGTACGCGTGTGCGTTCATAAGAAAAGCGTCTACGTGTGCGTGCACACTCGTGCAAATGAATAGAATACAGTAGCATTTATTCGATTGAAAAGAAAAGAATAGACGAGTTAACCTTCTTATCTTACATGGAAGAGGATAACAAATGTTGAAGTCCGGCATTTCGCTCTGAGAATCCTTTCCACTCAACACTAGATCACTTGAGAAGTGTGTGTGCACGTGTGTTGTGTGTATGTGAGCGTGAGTATTAGATCAGTGTTCAGTGTTGTAAACAGAGCTGTGGATTGCCTCGCTCTGTCGTCTAATCACGCCATCTCTCCGGCGCCGAGCAATCGTTGCTCTGTGCGCGCACACAACCGCTCACACGCGCACTTTAGCCTGTGGATAACCAGGTTAAGCTGGGCCTCGTCTCTTGTAAAAGAAGGGGAGGAAGCAAAAAGGAAAAGGAGGAAACTGAACAAGTCAAGTTTTTAAATGCAAAAATAACTTTTGGCATGTGGATCAATGACCGACATGCTTGCTCACTGTCTGCACAGAGATCAATACAAGCCATGTTCATCTCCGTTTCCTTCTCTTCATTCATTTCGATTTTCACATTTATTGATAAAAAGAATTCGATATTGGATCGGAGAGCCTTGTTAGGAATGCCATTGACTGCATCGTAATTGATTGAGACGGTTTAATATTTATTCTGATCTGCGTATCATTGCTATGCAATAAGACTATCCGTCTCATCAACCCACCCACCCTTGTATGGATTGAATATATATGTTGTGTACAATGTGAAAGCAGTTGGTTGGCCAGATGGAGGTGTCAAGAGTTCAAACTGTCTGGGTGTGGGGATTGACGTGAAGGGTCACATCATAAGTGTAAGCAACACCAAGTAAGCATTGGCCGTGTGTGTGTGCGTGCGTGTGTGTGTATGGTATCGCAGTATGCACACAAATTTAGCAGGCCTCCTACCTGGGATGTGCTTGGCCCAGCCAATGTTGACCACCAGCTCTCTGTCAGCCAGGTCGCACAACGTAGTCAGAGCCTTGATGTCGCTGTCAGGTACTGTTGGGTCGGGCATGGCGTAGATCTTCTCTGGTTCAGCCACCAGCAGGTGAGAGACGATTTTGTTATCTGCAAGGCAGCCAAAGGCAACTGACATGACCACCAGACGAGGAGAAAGACACAAAGACAGAGAGAGAGTGAATATATATATTTATCTACATTTGAGCAAGATGTTTCACACCAGTGCAGGCTAAGAAATCATCAATACAAGAAAAAGTCACATGTAAAGACCTCAAAGAGATGACACGGATATTTGACGCTGAACAGATACATACATAATCATTCAGATACACAATTTCACATGCAAATCACACGGTATAATATGCCACCGCTTATGATTGCAAGAGCGTCTGATTAGCCATGAAATGTTCAGGCAAAACACTCATTATTTGCTCAAGTCATTTTTATAGACAGTGTAAAAAAAGACTAATTAGATTCAATAATGTGAAATGAATAGCGACCATTAGGAATGGAGGCAAGGCATTCTCGTGCATTTTAGAGCAGAGGGAAGGCCCATGTTTATTTATTGTATATTTTTTTTAAATGTACAGATTGGCTAGGATAGTTATATTTTGTGTGTACTATGTCAAATAGTTTATTATTATTATTATTCAATATTGTATTGTATTTTCTACAATGAATGGGTTAACCAGTTATTTAATAAGAAAAAAGAATGCATAAAAAACACTTGAACTGACTTTCTTTCTTTTTTTTGGGATGGGGAAGCTAAATAAATGCAATAAATACTTCAGTACTTGGGACTCAATGAAAGCGGACCTTTGTTTATATTTCAAATCTTTTCGGTAATCCAGTGTTTCGCTTTTCTGGTAATTTAATATTGATAGGGTTTGAATGGTATCATTATCTGCCCTTTCATTGCACCAATCAAGAACGGTCTTCCTAATTTTTGCTCTACCACCATTTGTGCAATGACAATAAAGGTTCAAATCAAGTAATTCAATGTTATCATAGAAAGAACATCATTATTGCGGCGATGCTTCAAAAGGGCACGCGGTGCTGCCTCTCGTTTCCCACCTCAAAGACGATCATCAATAACATGTAAGAGGGAGATAATAGTAAAAGGCAAACAGCTCAGCCAGTAATAGTGACATGTGGTGATGAGATCTCAATGGCCATTAGCAACATAGATATCCTGCTCCCAAATTAATCCACTGACTAATCAAGCTGAGGAATGACAACAGAGAAGAGCTAAGAGGAGTCACAACAAATAAGGAATTGAGTGTTATGGTTTAAAAATATCAGTTTATACACATGTAATTGTTCGTGTTGCGAAGGTAGAAACAGGCGAACAAACATGTACATCCAATATATCTATCTATATCTGCAAATACATTTTATTTAATGTTTCCTTAATGAGAATCAATGCAAGACCATTTCCAAACACTGAGCTATTGTCCTATTCTCACACAATCAATGTGGACATTGTAGATTTGGTTAGACATAAATGGGCTGCAGGAGAAAAATAGGTACTTAAATATATACATGGAGTGTTACTTTTATTTTATTTACTTTTTTTGCTGGTGATTTTTGTGGGTCTAGAACAGTGGTATTTCATCAACCCAAAACTCAAAAGCTTCAAATTTTCCACCCTCCAACAAGTCAGTGTTACTCAACCCTGGGAGGAAGTTGAAGGAATAAGTACCTCTTGAACTTTTCAAAAATGCTCTAAAAATTTCAAACCAAAGTTTAATCAAACTAATAACAATCCGAAAGTCAATAGGAGTGGGCATATGTCGGGGAAGTTTGTCATTCTGTTTGTGGAAGCTACTGATCAGAGTGTATTTGTTCATACAATAACATGGCCACAATCGAATGATCCCTTCATTTCTATGATTAGTGGTGCAGAATTTAGCCTAAGCTCTCATGCAGCCATTCAGCATATTGGACTAAATCAGAATATGCTCCAGATTTAAGCAAAATGGGCTTTAGGGAGCAAGCTGCTAAACACCACTCAATCTCCACTGCAAGTATGCATGTGTGTGTATGTGTGTGTGAAACCAGACGGTTAGCTAGAGAGCTAACTGTAGTTTGATGTGGTTGCCAGATTGGATTTAATCCGGATTAAATTTCTGGCTGGTCTCTCCCTCCCTAACGTGCGTGCTCCTCCTCTTCTCCATCTCTGGGTTCACCTCCCATCTTTCACTCTTGCTCTTGTTCATTTTCCAATCATCAGCTTCTGGCTCGGAGTGGACTTGACAGTAAAAACAGCAAATCCGGCCAGAGCTAAATGAATATCTTTAGAGTAAAATATGACACGTATAAAATGTTATGACCCTAAACTGGTAGCTGTAGAAACAAGGAAATAAACTAAGTCCCAAACAGATGGGCTTCTCACCACCCTGCGTCCATTTATATGTGTGAGCGTGTGTGTGTTTGTGTATGCGAGTGCGTAGCCCTTTTTTAACGGTCCAACTGTTGTCTACAAGAACACGGCCTGCGTGCAATCATGCAATATTAGTGGAGACATTGTTATTGTTGACCTCTGCAGGTATGAAGAATCCTACCCTTGAAATCCAACCTGGACAAGGAGTACATGCATTTGTATGTGTGTGTATGTGCACGTGTGTGCTCTTACATGGCTTCTTGGCAGGCAGAGCCAGCTGAGGGTTCAGATAAGGACTGTTATCGGCATCTATCCGACGTTTATACTTCTGTCTTCCACCGCGGACCCTGTCCAGACGAACACCTGGAAACAACGCAGGGATATAATAAAAAAATGTTAATTGCAGCACTACGCCAATGTTAAACCGAAAACAATCACTTAGTACAAGTAAAATGTTTGCTTTCATGTGAAGTCAATGTTTTTGTTTGTAGAGGGTAGAATATGCAAATAATACAAACAAACTTGCTCTTAATAACACATAGAGAAATCAATCTGAGAGCAAAAGTAACTCACACATCGTTTTTGTACACTCTCACTACTTCTTTTTCTGAGGCCAATTGCTATCTCGCTCTTTCTTCCTCTGTCACCTTAATTAATTGACACAAAGGAGCTCTAATTTAATTAGGCTTGTCTCTCGGGGTATTGGATGTTACCGTGGTTACCACTTAAAAATGGATAAGGAAGACATAGGTGTCATGTGCCCTGGAGAAGAAAAAAAAAGGACTCCTTTTAGGGTAATGTAATGGGATTAATAACAATATTTTTTGCATGGCTTTTGACTAATTAATTGGACTCCAAACTGCTAAGCCTTTTGCTAAATTGACCTCTGGATACCGGTTTCATTGTTATAGTGATACCTTGAGAAACCTTTCCAGATACAAGCCATTGTTTGGTTGATAAAAAGTTTGAACGTCTCTATAGTTCCCCCAGGAGGAATAAGTACAATGTCCTAAACTGACGCAAATGATGTGGCAAAAAATAATTATTTTTTTCCATTTTATTTAATCATGACATGAATTCTATTTTTCTGAAAAATTTGTTCTTTTAAACTGGATAAATGACATTTCAACTTTGAGTTACAAGTATGGTCACAGAACAAATTAAACTCCTATCTCAAGGCGACTCCGTTTTAGCTGATGTTTTTGTTAAGAAAAATATAAACCAATACATTATTGCTTGGTTTCACAAAGTATTTCCGTAGTGTCTGGTTTTAAGACAAAACATTCGACAGCCAAAGAATCACAGAATTAAGCTTACTTAGATAACAAAATGAGAACTAATCATTTTATAAAGGCTCACATCCATTTGTTTAATTAAGACACTACTTTTTGTGGGTGCGTGCGCAAAAAAAGAGACGAGAGTAAAGGCATTTTAAGGATAATCCAGTGAAGATTATTTTCTTAGTTTAACAAGCAAAACTAATCTGTGGAAGAGCTGCACTTGCTATCTTGCCAACGCACGCAGACAATGATTGTGAATTAGTGGATTATTGGCACAAAAGAGGGAGTGAATATTAACGGGAATGTTTGTTGTGCCAACATGTTATTTACAATTAGTAGTAAGAGTTCATGCATACAATATAGATAACTCATGCTAAAATTGAAAAAACATTTTTGACACACAAAATAAACATTTATATAACTAATTAAAAGTAACTATAATAATATTGAATAAGTCCTTTCTTTTTTATTTTCATCAATTAATATCATACATGAACTTTCAGGGTTCATTTTCAATGTATTTAACTTGACAAACAAAAATGTTTGTGTGTGTGAGTTAGAGAGTGGGGTGGGGGGGGGTCTGACAATCCAGTTGCAGTGGGGGAGCAGTGTCAGCAAACGGTCAAGAAACTCTGAACAGCAGGAGTTCAAAAAGCACTTCTCCATCAAATATACATGCACTAAGCATCTACAATGACCCGGGACACACAAGCAGCCTGCTCAGCCCTGCACCTGCACGGACAAACGTTTGGGCTCATCTTGGAGTAATGGCTTGCCGATGCACGCTAATCTGAAAGAATTAGAAACACTTTCTTCCGGAATAACTGTGATGAGCCGATCCCCCCCCTCCCCCCCGCTCTCCCTTGTAACTTAAAAGGACCGGCAGTCACTTCATAAAGAGCCTTCTCTAACTACCTCATCTATTTTCCACCAAATTAACTCTCCCCCGGTGCTGATTAATGATCAAATCTAAATGAATCAAATTAAAAATTGAAAATTATATTTCCAAAGCCTACAAAAAAAGAGACGGGGGGGAGGCAAGGGCGGAGAGTGGAAGTGCTTTAGCTCTTCCTAACAAATGAGCCTTCAAATCATAAAGAATGGCGTCGGGAAAGAGAGGGCAAAGAAAATGTAGGCTAGATGTGGGCTGGTAGCTAAAAATGCACGAGGGAGAGCACAATAAATGAGTTTATGGGAGCCGAATGGAAATAAAATGTTGATAAAAGATGAATGAAGAGAAGATTGTGATGGGGGAAAAAAATTAAAAGGTTGGGATGGTTGAGGGTTGTAATGCATGGCCCAGTTAAAGGGAGTCGAACATTTAAAGGATGGAGAAAGAAAGTGGGAACGTTAGCGCTAATAAATGAAAGGTTGAGAATAATGAGAGTGGATTGAGACTGAAGAAGTCCTCAGATGGACAAAGCATGGGCCAATTCACTTCTACTTGACAGATCTAAGAGGAAGGCTGGATAAAGATTTCGCATCGCCTATTATGTTTTGAATTGTTCTTTATGGAAGCTATATGATATAAATGCTCATTTGTGGTAATGGAAATAAAAGTCTGTTCTTAACTGGATAAATAAAGGCTAAATGAATCTAGATGTGAGGAAAACGTTGAAGTCGATAAACTCCACAAAGAATTATTGTCCTAAACATGTGAGTGAAAAATCCTCTGTAAATTATCCAATCTGAAGATGAATAGACAAAAAATATGATTAGCATTAAGTTGACATCAATCTTTAAAACGTCGATGCAAAATAGCTAAGTCGACCAATGTGACTTTAGAAAGAACATTTATAATTTGGCATCTTTTTTGAAAGCTGATGACGGGCAGTTGAACAACAATGCTGAAATACAAAAGAAGAGTGATTTCAACGGGCTGATGATGTTAGGTAAGTCGTGTTAGAGTCAGGGCAAATCAAACGGATTGAGGGGTGACCAAAAAGTCCAACGAGAATGTGCTGACAGTGAGTGAGAGAAAAAGAAGTCAGGCTGAGAGAAGACCTTAGCTAATGCCGAGACAAAAAAAAATAAAGCCTCTGACTTTGTCAAGACGAAAAAAAAATATCTGCCCACACGGCAACTCCATATTCTAAAAAATGTGCTTGTTTCTGCTGAGGACATTCAAGATGACAGAATTTGCATTTTCTTTATTGCTGCTGTAGTTTGACTAAAGGTAAAGGAGGGCTTGAATTAAAAGATAAAAATAAAAAGCTGATATTGAAATATTGAGGTTATGGCACGGTGAGGAACGTGTGTGTGTGTCACGAAGTGTCTTTTTCATTTATTTATTTTTTCCTAAAGATCAGATCACATATGACCAGCCGTGCCTGAGGGAGCGGGCAGGTGGCTGCGGTCACTCTTGAGTGAATATGTGTGTGTGTAAGAAGGTGGCCATGTGTTTGAGTTCAGTGTCAGGTCCCTTAAAAAAAATAAAAAATACAAATAAATTTCTCCAGTCAATGATTCCCCCTTTCTAGGACCCAAATCATGCGTTACATTGACTCGTGTTGTCCTCCCCCCAAAAAAATAAAAATAAAACCAAGTGTTTGTGTGACAGTGGTCCACTTAGTCTGAGTTCACTCCTTTCTGGATGGGCTGCAACCAGATGCCGCATACTCACACACACACATCCACATTTGCATGCACACACACTTAGTGAGGAAAGACTACAGGCCAGATTTAGCTGCATGCTTCCCATGAGGAAGCACCAGACGCCACCAGTTGTCTGGCGCGTCTCTCCTCCTTCACTTTCTCATCTGGTCTCTTTCCCAGCATCTCTCTGCTCTCCTTTTCCTTTCATTCTATGCATTCTTCTTATTTCCTCCAACCTATTAATTTTCATTAATCTGGTCTGCTAATGAAGGAAAGTTGCTAAAAGTGGCAGGGGAATATTGAATTAATAAACCGGGATTGTTATCAAAACAAACTACTGCCTTAATTCCATAATTGTAAAATTGTTAAAAATCCGCATTGCCCTTACAAGATTGACAGATATGGTAGCCTTAAAGGGTCAAAAGATACCCCACTGGTTGTGCTTTAGTTCGGGACGTAACCTCCATGAACTACAATTACTTTCTTTGCCTCTGAACGTCACATGACCAAACCCAAAAGACAGCTAAGAGTACATGTGCGCTATGATGTCATTTTCAGTTGACAGCAAAGTGGTGGTACAAGGTAAAATGGCCGCTCCTGAGCTAAATAAAAGCATGTAGTCTTTTCTGCTGAATTCTTTCCATAGAACCAATATTAATCACAATACCGTATTTACACTGAGAGCTGCGGGGTTGGGGGCAAGCAAATATTTTATTATAAAAAAAAACTTGAGTCGACTTTCACTTTTAAAAAAAGTTTTAAAGAATTATGACTCACAAGAGGAGCGGCATAGGGACGAAAATCACACACACAGAAAGAAAGTCTTATACACAGATTGTGGCATTCCACCCAATCTCCCTCATTAGGTCTTGGGGAGCATGGCCAGAGTTGGCACGAGCTACAGCGTGTGTGTGTGTATCTGTGTGTGAGGCCACATGCCAAGGTTTATATGAGCGGCGCGTGGTCTTGTGTCCCTGCTAGTGGACCATCTGAATCCAGCTGGCCGTTTACGACTTGATAGAGATGAAGGCTCTGGTCCCGGCCCGGACATGTTGCGTCTCTTTGAAGCAGGACGCGTGTGACGTGGCGTCATCAAAGCCAGCCGCACCGTTTTCAATAGCGGCATATGCACGGTACACATGCACCCGCCATTCCTGCCAAAACCTTTCATGTTCAATTGTCTGCTGCGCGTTTTGTATTCACATCACGGCACTTTATTTCGATGCCAGACCTTTTTTTCGGGGGGTCCAAATGCACATAAAGTGCGTTTAAAAGGGAGCAAATCAAATAGCTAACACAGACTCCCCTGGTGATCGTTTAGCCCTCGTCTGCTTCATTATTTTCTGCCAATCTTTTACCTGCAATCATCCCCACCTCATTCCCGCCACACGCAAATACTTCTCCCTAAGCCCCGCCCCTACGACCTTTCGGGCTTCAGCTGACGCATCATTATGACCTCATTAAAAATGGACAGACAGTCATTGCCAGAGGGGAAGTTCTCATAATAAAGTCAGGCTTTTTAATTGCCTCGCTCCAGAAATTAGCTGCTCCATATTGGTGGGTGGGCGTCCCCATGTTGTTTCGCTTGCCGCCTGCCTTCCTCTGCTTGTTTACTCCTCTTCCTGCTTCCCTCTTTAAAGGGCTGCATGTGCTTGGAATTTGAATGATACTGCTGATCAAGCGCATAAACTCTAAGGTCACTGATGGTGCAGTGGGTCAATCGCCTGACTTCCATGCAGGTGAGCAGTCAAGAGTGTAGTGCGTCCAAAGTCAGCCGGTTTAGGCTCCAGCTCACCCGACAGCCTCAGCGACATCGAAAATGGATGAGTGGATGGATGTCAAACCTGATCGATGCTGTTGCTGATGTCAGGGTTGTACATAACATGTTATGTCCAGCCAACCTATGAAAACATCTTTTACTATGTTACATTTTTTGACACACAGCCAAATTTATCATGAGATTTTTCTTTTTTTTTGGAGTATATTTTTGCATCATATTGCTTTGTTTTAATTTTTGTAAGCTTTAAGTGCAAGACAACTATAAAAGTCATCCATCGTGGATGGTTTCTTTAAAAATAGGAATTATCGAATAATCACAGTTATGTGATACTAAAGTTGGGAAAATATTGCAATAAACACACACTATCAGTGTTTGCTCTGCTGTAAACTCAGCTAGTCCTGTTATCCTTGTAAAGAAATAATTTATTCTGCAGCGTTTATGTTGGATTGTAGTAGATTGCAGGCTAGACAGCAGTTTGCAGTAATCCCTTACAGATGAAAGCAACGATAAAGGACTATGTTTACTTCCTCTAAAGTGCTATTCATCTCCTCCCATTCTGCTTTAGGATGCAAAATGTGAAAAACTTCAATGAGCCATGTTGTTATGTAGAGTGGGACCCTGTGTATTAGATTCAGACCTACCGGTACAAATGGGATGGCTGTGGTCTGTCAACTTGATGTATATTGTATATATATAAATATATATGGGCCTAGTATTGTGTGCGTGTGTCTTTGTGTGAATGATGTATGTGCAGCCACTAAATGCTGCTATTTGTTTTCCTCGCGATACAATGAAAGCATTTAATAATAAATTGTAAAGCTCAAGTTGAGTTTTTCAGCTTTCCTCAGACAAATAATATGAGTTGAAGCTGCCAATAATATGTGGATTGGTCCGATGCACGTGCATGCAAGGAGACTTATTGGACACAACGGGAGATGAAACATGGCTTCTGCCAATGTGAGATTGACTAGGAGAACAAACGTTAAGGGAGCAGCTTGTTGGGAGGGAATAAAGGGCGGGGGGGACTCAAGAAGAGATGAGTTGGCATTTATAGTGGAGGGAAAGGTTTTGTTGCACTCCTGGGAAAAATATCGTTTCTTCTGCTTATTTACAACACCATCTACATGCTGTTTGCTAAGGTTTTGCACTATGTCATGTCAAAGAGGCAATACAAAAAGCTGTATCAGAAAATTGTCACAAGAGGTGCTTATGTTTATGTGTGCTTGTCGCTTTGCAGTTCACTGCATGATAAGGAAATGTCTTTTCAATGGTTGGTTGCCTTTTTTGTTTGCTAAATAACATTTGGAAAAAGTGGCACGATTTGGTGAAACACAAGAATGATTGATGCCAAAGCATCACCATTGTTTGTAAATTGAATAATATTGGATTTTTATTTTTTCGTTTTGCGAGTGATCTTCTTGATCCTAACTCGATTGTGTCCAACATTTGCTAAGGCTTCCTGATCATAATGTCAGTCCCACCAAATTATTTTATCCTGACTTCATGCGTACAATCAAAGCAATATTAGCAATATGTATGGATTTGTGATTGGCTGAAATGGAGATGATGGGACCTGAAGCGTGAATATTTCTGTTTAAATGACATTTGACGGCTTTTGTGTTTGAACTCTAGTTTTACGAGTATATAAATAAAAAAATAAAAAAACATTATCATCCCTTTCCAACTCTCGTTTCGTATGTCACTATACTGTAGGTAAACTGTACCTAATGTAATGTCCGGTCAGTGTACATCACCACGCTGGGATGGAGGAGAGCGCAAATGTAGAGGTGAGTGGATGGATGAAGTGGTTGCACAAGCATGAGTGGGAGAAGAGGAGGGCGGCGGAAAGACAAGAATGGATGGCGAGGAGGCTGCCGTGCGGCGGGCTGAGCCGCGTTCCCGGACCACGGCCGAGAAAAGGGAGGGCGGGGGGCGTCGTCCAGGTCTCCCATCAATTACAACCTTGACCCTCCTTCTCCCTCTGCTTTCTCTCACACACACTTTCTACTTCATTCGGCCACCCTGCCCCCCCACCTTGCCTCTCATCCTCCCCGGCCCCTCTCCTCAGCGCCTATAAATCAATCTCTTCTCCCAAGCCTCCTCCCTCCCGTTAGTCCCGTTTCTTAGACTTTCTCTATCGGCCGTCCTCTTCCTCCTTGCATGGCAGAAAGTGTGGTGGGAGTGGAAAGGTCAGAGGTGGGAAGACCAAAGGCAGAGAAAGAGGTAGAGGTACCAGGGGAGTGTGAAAAAGAGAAATGAGTGTATTTAATCAAAGTGGTGCCAGGGCAGTCATATCAGTTGTTCCTTTTCAGCACTGCTGGAGCAACTAATGTTACCTCATTTAGACATCACATATGTGTCGCGTGCATACTTGTATGTGTGTGTGTGTGTGTGTGTGGAGGGAGTGAGTGTAATGCATCAAGACAGACAATAAATCATGTGTAACAAGTGAATGAAAGCAATGAAACAGGAAATGAATCTATTGCATTACATATCACATCCTCATAAAAAATCAATCCCTGGAATGTGTCAAGAATTTCGTAGAAATTTATACAAATAGCAATGCGTATTTTTAACTTCGTATATGATGACAAATAATTCATTTATTTATTTTGGTTCAAATGTATATGAACCAAAAGAAGCAAAATGAACATTTTATAGGACTAAATTCTTGCATTTATTGGTTAGTTCTGCTTGTTCTGTATTTGAATGCAACGTGACTCGTGATTACTTTGCTCACAGCTAACGGAGAAAGATTAGGAAGAGACCTTTTCCCTTACCCTCCCTCAGCATGCCCACGTTCAGACACTTCATGAAGCGGCAAGCCTGGCACGACTTGCGTCTCCTCTTGGTGATTTCGCACTCGTTGGTGGCCGGACAGCTATATTCGATGTTGCCTGTGAAGGGAAGCGCAAAGGAGAGGGTTAAACTTGGGAAATGTGGTTGCTTGACGTCAGGACATGCTGTAAGAGAAAAACACCTTAGGAAAAGAGTTTGTACAATGAGCATCTATTTGATGCAAGAAGCTCTGTCTTAATAGCCAATATTGATCATTTTGTAGGCCTGATTTGTTGGTGTTATGTACCTGTTATGTATTTTGGAGACACAAGCTACAAAATTGACTTGAAGAGTTATATTGAACAATAAGATAAAAATATAAAACAGTTCTTTTTCTTCCCAAAGTTAAGTACATTGCCTCAGTAGCCGAGTAAGGCTCAAGTGTCTCCCAGTGAAAGAGAATAAACAGTGATTACTATTGACTGCTGCTGTGGGGAGGATGTTTTCTCATTACTCTGCTGATTAAGGGGGCTAGTTAGCTTGGGAAAAGGCTAAATGCACAAACTGGTCTTAATGGCTAACAAGACCCTCGTTAATTGGCCATGTTAGCGAAAGTAACTGGCTAAACATGCTAAACGCCAGGGAAACCTAATAGACGCCGCTAATGGCACATGTTAGCTCGCTATGTGGAAGATACTGGTGGAGCACATTAATTCAGCAATTACTTAGCGCTAAGGCTAGATGTGCTAATGACACCGAACCTTAGTTCGTAATGGGCCTCGTTAGCGCACACGAACTAGCTAAATGAATAAGTGCGCTAAAGAGACACTCACAGCTGGTGATTTGCAGCACCTTGACTCAAAACTGGTTTGCATGAAGGATGCTACATAGTAAACATATTATATCGGCCTGCATTAGTAGCGAGTGGGCTGCTCTTTGTATGCTATGACATCCTTCATGGAGAGAGGTTCAAATGTAGCAAGATGTAATAGCTCCACAGGAGCGCATGCGTCTTTAGTTCTGCCCACATGCCTCTTCTTAGACACTGAAGGTGGGCTTATAGAAGCCAATGATTCTTCTCGGAGGCTTCTTTGTATAACGTGCAGACGGTCGGTGTCCAAGGGGGGAGGGGGGGGGATATATGAGGGCCTCAAATCCCCTGCAATCTCCTTTGAGGTGTGTGCGTATGTGTGTCCACATGCTGCATTACAATTGACCGCCTTTGTTGAGTGTGTGCAACATGAAGGCTTGAGTCTACAAAGTGCGCAATATACACCCGGTGATGAATTATGCTTTTGTTTTGTAGCAAAGCACCAACCCTTCCATTATAAATTTGATGGATACATTTTCTGCCATTTGGTACTATGTAAAATGTTTCCATGTTGTGTAAATCTTGTAGGATTTATATTTACAATATCTTTACCACCACTTGGTCTGACCAAAAGCCGTCTTTGGCTTTGTACCTTTCATTCTGTGGCTCTCGTTTCATTTCATCCCGTCATTCCACACCCACACTCGCCTTTATGCATCCCCCCTCTCTCAATAAGCGGGTGATAGATGCTCGTTGTCAGGTGTTGCTGGACTGACGCCACAGAAACAGCAGCTGCCACAGCCACTTCTTCCATGCTGTGATGCGCACACAAACACAAACTCTCTCTCCTTCTCACACGCACACATAGAAAACACAAACTCTACATCCACATGCCTGGCTTCCATCCTCCATCATCTCCATTCCAATATTTCTTCTATAAAGGCATTGTTTATTCAAAGGCTTGCTCTCTTCCTCTTCTACTACTTTTCTACTCCACGCTCTCCTCCCCGTCCAGCTGGAGGTGTTTTTTTGGTGATTACCTGCGGTTTTATTGGCTAATGGCTTGAAACACACCAATATGGCTGCCACTGCCCATCTGAGCCTGGCCCCGCATCCAGCCAAGGCACACAACTTTGAGACACACAACTCGTGCATAAACACGGGCACATATGCACACCCATATTACTGACGTGCATGCTCGCCAACGTGCGCAGACACTGTGTGGAAGAGTTTGGCTTGCGCGGTGGCCAATGATAATGTCATGACCCATTTGCTCCAAGAGGTCTAAGAATAAATGAGAGCCAAACATATGAACTGTAATGATAGGTAAATCTACATAAATTTGTAGGAGTAGGTTGGAAAACAAATTGTTGACTAGTTATAAAAAGAATACTTCATAATGGTATGAATTGAGCCCTGCCCCAAAATGTTTTTAACAAGGGAAAATAGCATTATGGTGCAAAACATATTATAAAAATCACAATAAAAAAGAATGTAACATATCAAGCAGCAGAAATCAGGAAGTTGGTTCAAAATTCAATTTCAAGCCCCAAAAATTGATGCAGTGACAACTCCTGACTTCAAAACTAGTCCAGTCAATATCCAAAATATTAATATTATTTTTTTAATATATTTGGTGTTTTACATATTTTTAAAAAAATACTGTAACTCCTATATTGAATCCCATTACATCGTCCAGCTGTACCTGAAGTGTCCATATGCGAACCTTTTGTGACAGTGGCCCAATAATAGTCAAGCATTGTGACCTCGAGCCTGACCTGCAACATATATCTACAGTAAAGGAAGGGTGGGGATTACAAGTGGAGTGAAAATGATGGAACAAAAACCAGGCGGACGCGCAAGGTCACACTGCCAAATAAGCTGGGCATCATATCTAGACAGTGGCAGTGCGCTTGTGTTTAATCTGTAAGCGAGTCCTCACCTATTGAACTTTTAACAAGCTCTCCAAATGAAATGGGCCACGTGGACAGTTTAGACAGGGCAGCAATTGCGGATGAATTAAGGGTCAAAGCAACACACGGCGTGATTACAAGGTCATGTGTATGTGTGTGCGTGGGAGGTGCGTGTGACAGTCTATTTAAGTGGGAGTTTGTGCGTTTATCTCGACACGTGTGGGGCCCAATCTCTTTGTCGGGCATGGACCTGATCTCATCCCATAATAAACACATACAGGTCAGCTGCGGGTTGTGAGCATCTAGTGGATATAAGGCGTCCATCCCCCTTGTGTCTTGCCCCCTTTTTTTGCCCCCCCCTACCCCTCTGGGGTTTTACTGGGAAAGCTGCTTATCAGAAGCAAAAGAAAACAGCGACGGCCAGGTGGATGGATGGAAGGGCAGATAGATGAATCCTGTCTGATATGACTGACCGACTCAATAGATCAAAGATGGCCGGACCGCTGACTGCTAGGAAACAGAGTTTTCCTGTAGCAAAATGACTGACAAGCGTGCTGACTTGACAACTGACTGACGGGCCCATTAGTCCTCTCTAACTTGAACCAATCTGGTTAATCATAGACATCCACCAGGTCAGTTTGTTGTTCATGTGGGGGAGGTGGGGGGCATATTGCACAAGACTTCAATTCGAGTCTGGTCCACTTACTCAACTATCATGACCATACCAGGAAATCAAAAATGGTGGCAATAGCTCAATTTATAAATAGTCATTGTTGTAGATTAATGAAGCCGTAAAAATAGGGGATCTGAACTGGATTCTTGAGGGACTCCTGTGTGAGATCCAGGAAAAGACCCATGAGCTGCATCCTCAGTTGGACATCCTTCCTCAGAATGTATTTTCTGTGCTATATTAAGTGTACCAAGTCTAAAAAGCAAATATGGATGCAGACAAGAGCAAAGGGGATTAAGAAACCAACCTTGAATGGTGCGTTTGAAGAAGGCCTTGCAGGCCTCGCACGATGCCACACCATAGTGGTAGCCGGAAGCAATGTCCCCGCAGACCAGACACAACCTCTTGGGCATGGAATTCAACATGTACTCGCACTTTATCTGCGAATCTTCCCCGATCGTTGACGAGCAGTCCTCGTAGCGCTTTGATCCGGGGCCGCCGGCGGGACCCAAGGCCCCCGCGCCGGAGCCGTAGAGACTCGGGGAGTCTAAACCGTTGGGGTGGCCGTTCATGGTGGACGAATAGGAGCCTGACGCGTCACTGGAGCCGCCGGGGGAGTGATGGTTTAGACTGTCGGTCAGGGAGGCGGGGCTGGATGGCTCGGTTTTTATATACGAGGACGGACAGTTGGACTCTAGGTGGCGCTCCTTACTGGACATTCTGCAGAGAAGCCTGGGAAGAGAATCAGAAAACGAGAGAGGGAATTTATTTAAATGGGGTGCAATTTTGATGAAAACTTGCCTCCGAACCAACCTTGTTTTTCTTTCGTTCTGATTGGTTTAGAATGAAATGAAAAATACTGGACTGACGGCCATTAGAACTGTGGAAATGTGAAAAGTGAAAAGTGGAAAAGTGAAAATGAAGCAAATCTTTGCAGCTATTTTTTACATCCATTACTCTACCTAACGTAAAAATCCTTCTCCAAATTGTTCCTAAGTTACAAGAAGCATAGACTTGTCTAAAATGTCTTGGTTGGATAAAAAAAATTAAGATTCAAAGGGGCCTAAGACCAATCCGGTAATTGATTAATTAATTGATTGCAGGTCGTGTCACTCTGCTTATGTATGCTTCCTCACATGCTACAAAGCTCTTAAAAATCCATCCATCGTTACGCTTTTTTCACCTCGTTCATTTGACAAAGGTAGGTTGGTAGGTTAAAAAAAAAGAAAGGGAACCACTAGGGGCAGCCTCTGTAGGACAGAGCAGCAGGGAGCCATATGCACTATCACACACTCACTCACACACACACACACACACACACACACACACACACACACACACACACACACACACACAGTCAGCACATGAGCATGCTTGGGGCCGGTCGCTCATCCGTCACTCGCCAGTCAATAGGCGCTTGTTCAACATGAAGGTAATCAGTAAGCAGCCTCTTTGCTGCTCCATCATCACAAAGACAGCCACACACACACTCATCCACACCCACAAACACACATTGGTGGCTGAAGAATTTAAGAGCTGCACAGAATACTTGAAAAGACAACAATAACATTTCCTTTCGTGATCAAATCGGTTCCTCTTCTTTTCTCGGTACAAATCTTTGACATACTCTCCGAGGAGAGTGTTGTTAATGCCAATTGCAATTAACAACTATCTTCTCGCTGTCTATTTCTCCCCTTCCCATCTTTTGTCCACTTTACTATCTTTCTGCCTGTCTCCCTATCACCTCCTATTCACTGCCATCTATCTCTTTCTCATGGTCTTTGCATTGCCATGCTCTTTCTCTCACTCTGCCACTAAACCTCACCCTCCTTTCCCTCCTCTCTCTCGTCATTGTTAAAGGCAGAACGCACAAAAGGGGGTTTTAATTAAGGCAGGATGCTGCTAAACGAGGGGCTTCTAAAGTCCAGTCGGCCTGTAAAAGATCCCCGTTCTACTGGGACCCATAAAACACAGACAGTGTCTTGGCGAAGAATGGGCTGCTTGGGAAAAGGAAGGCTCGGGTGGGGGTTGGGGGACACGGAGTGGATATAGACAAGGGAAGCAGGTAGGCTGACTGTCAACCAAAGCGGGAGATGGTCAATATCAGGAAAGAAAATTGGCTAATTAACTAGACATTTTAAATACCTAATGACAATATTTTTTTCCTTGTCTGCTTTGAATGCAATTCAACACATTCAAAAAATATATGGAGTAAAGCCAATACTAAGGAATAAAGGTGCAGTCAAAGTATAGACATAAACCTAATCTTGAAGATTACCAAAATGGCCGCAGAATGGTGAAACATGCCTTAAAGGACTTTGATTTTAACCATCCAATATTTCTCCCTTGCCCCAGTCCTTCTAATTCGGCGGGTCCATTAATGGAAGCTTTGTGCTATCCAGCAATGCTCATAAATCCATTTATCTGATGCTCAGGCAGGCCTTTAGTTAAGGATGAAGGAAAAAGTTTCCGGATGCAAATCAAGACAGGGGAGAGACGTTCTGTATATATACAGGGAAGGTGTTAGAAAGGGTGGCAGAAATGAGTGATGGGATGGAGATGGATCACTCTGATTCATCGGCTGAAGGAAGTGAAAACACAGTGATGACAGAAAAAAAAAAGGCAGCAGAGCCATTTAAGCAGATGACGCGATGGCGATGATTTAATCTCGCTCTTTATGCACTTTTGTGCCCCTCCCTTTCCGACGTCAATCCCTCAGAGTGTCATTAAGTGAACGAGTTTAAGTGCCAAAAGATCCCATTTTTTCCCTCTTTTTCTTCTTTCTCCCTCACTCACACCTTTTCTCTCTGCTTATAAATGAAAAATAATGGCCCTGGAAGGGGGAGGACTCAAAGAAGAATGGGAGGACATGCGAGGAGGTGGAGGAGTGGAGGAAAGAAGATTAAGAAATCAGTCAGTGCACTGTGCCGAGCGAGAGGTTGAATGCATTTATGTATGTATGTTATCAGTATAATTATGTCGCTATGTAGCGGCGGCTCACTGCTGAAAGAGCAATCTTATTGTGCCTGTGTGCTCTCCGGATGAGCGTTAAAAGAGGAGGAAAGGCTTGGCGCTCATCGTTCCTTTATGTTTTTAAGTGTTTCAAAAGATTTCTATAAAGAGGAGAGGTCTGGAGGTGTGCGTTCAAAGACGCAAGCTGAGAATTACCAGATGAGGCCAGCATGTATCGATGTTTTGCTTTTGTCATTTAAAGGGTTTAGTTTGCGTCATTAATAAATGATCGGGAAAGTGAGCGATCATCAAAATAATAAAAAATGTATCCCAAAAATGTCTTAATAATTATAATTTTGGATTGACTCTGTGGGGATGGTAATAATTGAATGTGATCTGTTTGAATTTTCCAACTTTAATCGACACTACATTATATTCACAGATAATACCACGGGGTTGATCAAATAGTTAGTTATGGAGTCCCGCAAGGGTCTGTCCTAGGACCACTTCTTTTCAAATCTTTACGGGCTTCCCATTAGGAAACACTGCACTAATTTCCATTATTAAGGAAAGTTCATTGATCAATGCAACTGATTCTGCCATCCAAATTTCAGGTGACTATATACAGCCAAATTATTGATCTGAATTAATACATTACTAGTATTTGTGTTTCCCCCCTCTATGTTAGTTAAAGTGAAGATTTAAAGTTTGTATATATTCATGGTTGCGCCTCAAATATCGCTAAGTGTTACGTAATTCCTAAGTTACTTTGACATCATATATTCAGGAGGTTAATTTATCTGTCTTTTAGTATGAGGCAACACACACACACACACACGCACACACATCAAAACTATAAAGCTGACTGCCTTGCCTTGTCTCCATTCCCTGATCAAGCTGTGTTATTTTCTCCTCCTCGTCTTTCCTCTTGTGTTGATCACCCTTCTCTTCTTGAGGGAATGGCAAGTAACAGAGAGAACAGAGTGATGTTTGGAGTAGTGAAAAGGAACGGAGGGGCAGGAGGGAACGAGTGTTTTGTCTCGGTGTCGCGAGTGAAGGTGGTCCAGCAAGCTGTCATTAGAGTGGAGGTCTGATGCAGCGGCCTGACAACTGGCAGAGGCAAACATACAATCATCGTATTAGAGCCACTCTGCCTCACTCTGTCTCCGTGCCGCTCGAGCTCTATTTTTCTGAACACACTCTTTTATTATATGAGATCTGTGGACTGCCACCTCCAAAGTGAGTCGGAAAACAACTCCAAACTGTTTGTGAACCACCTCGAGGAACCGGGGAAAAAAATCACCTTGAGCAAGTCAGACTTTTAGTTAAAAAGACCATCTTGAGAAAAATTGCATTTCTTCATTCAGAAATTGTGTGTTGAGAATTGTAGAAGTTGAGCAGGAATGCCAAAAGAAAATAAATGAGGCTGTGGTGAAAATCACAGCATATCACCTCAATCTCCAGATATCATACAAATGGTACAATGATATGGCTTGGCTGTGAGCAGCATGAGATCTGACACCAGAACAATCTGATTGGTTGCTTGGTAATGTCTTAACGTCACTTATTTTGCATTCAATTATTTATCTATTATTATTTATTTTTTATGTATTATACTGCCACCAGGTGGCCAAGGCCCATACACCGGAAGGAGCAGCACAATTGCAATTAATTAATCATGATGTATAAACTTTTTTATTATTTATATTATCTTTAATTATGTTATTAGGCTGCTATAATGTTTTATAGTGTGCAATATTATAAGTGCTATTTTTTGGGGGGGATGCTGGATCGGATTCATCGCATTTTCTTTTATTCTAATGGGGGAAGATGATTTGTGTTTTGCATCGCTCAGCCTTCACACATGAGGGGAAAACATATTTTTGACACATAATGGAATTAGTGACAATGCAATTCCCTCTGTGACACACAAAGCTAGCAGATCAGAGTATAGTCATTTCTCAGTATTCAGATAAGAGATCTTTTGATGCTTAACTGCCATTGTGAGAAAGCACCCCAAGTGAGCCTAAATTCTTCCAGTGAACCTTTTGTTTAAACATAACCGTAAGTCGATGAAAGCCACTTGTAGGAAAATACATTTGACAAACATAAGTAGAAAATCCAATCTATACGGAGAAGAAGAGGAGGCATGGAAGGGGGAGGAGGAGGAGGAGCAAGCCAAGGCAAAAGAGGCTGAAGAAAGCATTAGAGGAAGAGACGGCAGAAGTGCTGACAATGTCGCCACCGCAGGCTGGCTAATACCTTTCCATCACACCCAGCATTGTGCTCGCCATGCTGATAAGAACACACAGTCCAATAAGCAAAAAAAAAAAATTGTCACAATTCTATCTGTATGATACTAGCAATGCTTTGGAATGGAAAAGACGGACGGGGGTATGCATTGAATTAAAGAATGGGGTAAGGAGAGAAGTCAAAGAAAGTCCTTTTATATTTCCATAGTCAAATGAATAAAATGATTTCATCAATAAGCTGAATTGCCTTTTCAGGGGCTTATGTAGCAGGGTTGCTGAACTGCTTGTCAGCTGCTTAGTTCGATGCGTGAGGGTGCCAGCATGCACAAACAACACGGCCTGCACATGGTTTGTTCACAGGGAAGTGTACACTGTACACTGTCTGAAAAGTGTCTCAGTCTAAGTTTCCCATTGGACATGATGTGTTGTTAGACACGATTTTATGTACAAAATTTAGAGTTTATTGAAAAAAATAATTTACAAAAAATATTTAAATACAAAAAAACCCAAAAGTAGCTTATTAAAATTATTAACAGCATGTACAGCTCAAAAACATGATTTTGGGGGGGACATGAGTTTAAAAAATGTTTCCAAAGACCCGAAACAAGCATTCTGCAAGCTGACTTCCCTTCCGTAGCTAAATCCTGCTTCACCATATTTGCCTTGAACTGCAGACCTCCAACCACTACTGGGTTTATATTCCATTAGCGATTCTTTAATGTTATCAGGACCTAAACCGTTCCACAATTTACAGATCAGCACCAGAATTTTAAAATCTATTCTACAGCTGCCCGTGAGCCAGCGCAAAGCCTTTAGGATACAAAATTATTGTGGTCGCCAAAATAAATAGCATGGAGTGCCTAAGCTCCAAAGTGTGATATTTCCTATTTTGCAGCAGTCTCAATTGGATCATTTGTCCCCCTCCAAAAAAGTACACCAACATTTTGCCTATGTGTCAACGCAAGCTTCTGTTTATTTGTATAGAGTCACAGTGTGTAGATGATTATAGTTGTTACACGGGACAAAAGTGAATAGAGGAAAATAAAATCCAACAGCGAGAGTTGATTCCAACCACTTTCCCTCCCACTGAGCCCACTTTCTATCATCTTTTGGACCTTTTCTTGCTATGTCTGCATCTCATACAAACACACTCTTGCCACGACACATCAAACACACACACCAGGGAGCAGATCAATTGTTACAGTGTTAGGCGTGCAGGAAACCTGTAATTCTCTTCATTGGCTGCAGAATAAACCCCTGATTACATACAATCAATGCCATAATGGCCAACACGCGTTGTGCCCAATGGGCTGTCGGCCAGTGAAGCCAGCACGTGTGGTGCTATTTTTCTGACTGATGAATATCAATCATTACAGATACTACACATTCAAAAGGATACATGGACAAAAGTCACAGTCAAAAGTCAATGTTTGTCTATGTTCATTTTTAAGCTAACGAGACTATGCAAGAAACGAGTGGCACGATGAATAAAGCAATGGGATGCATTACTTGCTGTAACCAGCAGAGGTGCTGTTGTTTCAGAAGCACAATGTGATATGAGCTAAAGGGCAACTATACATACACACAGACCGATGGCACACCTACGTCTGGCATCATTATTCCTTACAACATCGATTGCCAAACAGGCGTTCAAAACATTCATCGAGATTCTCCATAGAAAAACACAACTGTCTCAAATCGTCTTTCCCCATTGAAATGAACGGATATGCTACAAATGTCTTCCTGCTCCATATTGTGCTCCTTCAGGTATGCACACCTTGGCCAGCAGAAAAAAATTAAAGAGAATGAAAAAAATATGAGCATACTGGATCCAAAATACCTGAAAAATATGTTTTTAACATGTTCCTGTATGTGAACAAAAAAATACAATTGTTTAGTACACTAGACAGCCACACACAAACAGAGACGCAGGTAGACGCCACACAGTGCATTTGTGATGAAGGCTAAGACTTACAAGAGGCCCACTAGTGGGGCTATTAGGATGCATCCTGGGGTTTGTAAAGTTTACACACCCACATTCTCCACAAGTGAATGGATGAGCAGTCGGGGGGGGTGCGCACACACGCAGGGCAAGCTCAGCCAAACGCTATTGATTAGGAATTATGAGCTTTTCTAACAGCAGCCAGCAACTGAGGAATTTTGAGTTTATCGTCGCACGGTGCACATGTTAAAAGCGCTACCACTGAGGAGGCTTTCTTCAACATTCCAAATGAAGACATTCCCCTTCTTTGTGCGTGAGTGTAGTAAAAGATGAGCTGGATTTGACGGTCGGTGTGTGTGTGTGTGTCAACACATGAGCAGGGGGAGCTTGTTTGGTGTTCAAACGTTGTCAGATGAGAATCATAATGATTTAGGTCATTTTCTGGTGAGCACCAGCTGATAAATGTGTTGCTGTCTGCTGCTATCTTTGTCACCCCGTACACCTCCCCTCTCTCTATCCCTGTACCCCCCCCCACTACCTATTCCTTGGTAACCCCTCCTTCTCTGTTTTTTTTTATCAGCTGTGTCATTGTGTTCATGAGAGTGGTTGTCCACTGTGAGAACAGTGTTGAAAACCGCAAAAATACTCACAGGCATATATTTTTTACCTACTGTGAAAATAATGACTATTATTATTATTACAGCTTACTGAATACCTGAGAGTAATTATGACTTTTATTCATCTGTGTTTGTATGATTACGGAGGGAACACTAGAAGGAGCCGCACAATGAATTGGATCGAAGCATGAAACGGATGCCCAAACTGTTTAACTCTTTAAATTAATTCCAATTATTTTTTTTACTTTGTTTTTATAACTTACAATACTATAGAGTGCTATTTTTAAAACACCAAAAAAAACAACATTCGTTGATTGGTTTTGGAAAGGCTGGAACAGTTTACTGGCATTTCCATTCATTTCAATAGGGAAAGATGATTTGGGATACGTGCGCTTTGAGTTACGAACACCGTCGTGAAAAGGATTAAGCTTGCATGTCCCAAAAAATATCTGTAAGTGATTTAAATGAGTAGTGACTTGATCCAACGTGTTATGTGCACGCCTTCAGATGACGGTGGAAGAAAATGTGCATACATAAAAGGATGGAAATTGGCTGGTGCTTTTAGAAAAGAAAGGTCAATGATCAAGGTTAGTGTTCGTCTCCTGTGCGCGTGCATGTGAGTGTCTTCAAAGTGTTATCAACAAGTATTTGTGGAGCAACAGCCTTTTTTTTCCCCCCACATACTTCTCGTGACATTTCTCTTCCCGCTACCTCACACTTGGACAGATAGAGAGCCGAGTAACAGATGAAATTGCACAGAAGTATAATAAAAATAAGCACTTAAAAACCCCAAAATATCCTGAATCGGATTAAAAGCACATATTTTTATTAAGCAGATGGTGAAAGAGGATTTCCACTCTAGTAAATATGACAGGGCTTTCAAATGTGAGACAGGAGGGAGCGCGAGGGCAGGATGTGGAGAAGCGACAAGGAGGAAATGTGGAGGCAAAGGAGAGAGAAAGGCCGTAAAAGCCGGGGAGCGGAGTGCGCGTAGTAAAAACGGGAGTACATTTGAGGCAATGAGGAGGGGAGGGGGCGAGTGCAGAAGAGGATAAGTAGAAATGGAGGCGAGGAGACACAAGTGAGCTGAATTCTTTAAGCAGATCAGATTGGAGGAAATTGGGCTGTCACGACAGGATTGCCATGATTTACACCTATCCATCACGCTCGATGACGACCAGAAGAACGATGGACAATAAGGCACGCCGGCCCGAAAACGTCAAAATCCTGCCTAAATATTCACCCTTTCCCTCCAGCCACCCTGTTTCTATACTAACTAATAATTTCAAAAGGCATACTTTTGGAATATGGGGGGAAGCGGGAGTACCTGGAGAAATTTGGATTCTATTCAGTTTGTTCCATGTTTTGGTCAGTCCTACTCTTTGTGTCCACCATTCAGGTCCCGCCAGCCGCTTGTGTGTGGCTTGTTCTGGTGTCACCCACAAATTTATTTATTTATTTATTTTATTTTTATTTTTTTTTACGAGTGCATTTTTTGTGGGAGGATATTTCTCTCAATTTCTCAGTGATTAAAGTATGACTCCTAATTGAAAGTTTTCTGATGTTCTTAATCAAGATTGTCTAAGGTCTCTCCTTGATGCCATTCAAAATATCAATATCATTAATCAATATGAACAGCTGTGTTCATGAAGGTGAAGAATGTAAGGTGAAAGAAGAAAATGTCCACCAGTAACCACCATCCAGTATATTTGCCCGCAGCACATTTTATGGTCATATTCTGCTGACATTCCTCCTCCTCTCTGCCCCTGATCTTGCTGCTTTTACCTCCCTTGCACTCTCACCTCCCCCCTTCCTCCTCTCACTTTGGCCCATGCACCTTCAAGCTTGGTGTCCAGACCATCTGTTAAGGAATCTAATTCACATCCACTCATAATCAGGTTTGGAGAGTCCGCTGCCACTGTCTGCTGCATCTGTGCTTACGTTTTGTAGGGAGGAATATACGTTGACTTCTGACCTCCACTCTGTATGTTTGTTTCTGTATATGCGTGTGTGTGTGTGTGTGTATGTGTATGTGTGTGTGAGCGGAGGTGAAGGGGGGTGGAAGTTAATGAGAGGTGAGTGTCTGAAAGTCTGTCTCTCTCTTTCTCCCTCTCGCTCTCTCTCTGCCCCGCCAGTAATCCTCTTCTATAAATCTGCAATCCAATCAGCGTTGTCCACAGACACACACAAACGCACGCTCACACAAACACACACTCGCATGCGCGCATGCATGCTCGTGGAGCTGTTGTGAGGCCCATCTGTGTGTTAAGGCAATCTGCTTTATCATTATGATTACATTGGGCTCAGTTTACAGCAAGTCAATGTGTGTATGGTGTGTGTATGTGTGTTGGCATTTGCGTGTATGTGTGTGTGCCATTGGTGCGTGGCTGGCTGACATTAATCACATTCCCATGGTTTGATGGCCTAAATAAAATGGGGAGTAATATTGTTGTCGTCCAATGAAAACAGCAGAACTCCAAACACAAATTAAACATATCTGCCGAATTACCTTGCAACTTTATGGCACCATCTGAAAATATGGCAGAACAAAACTCAACAAAAATAAAAATGAATAAAATATGCAAGAAGTATTCATTTTTCATTAATAAAGTAAAACATTGTCTTTCTAAAAGCGTGACGTGAATTGTAATGTCTACAATCTATAAGTCTTATAAACTATTTCACATGAGTTTGAATTTCAATCCGTAGGCACAGCAATTGCAGTGTGCACATGTGTGTGTGCACATGTGTGTGTGCACGTGTGTGTGTGCGTGCGTGTGTGTGTATTGTAAACAGTGTAAATAAATCCCATCAACACAGTTGGAGTCCGCACACCGTGAGTGTTCATGAGATCCGATGCTGACCTTCTGCTCGCGTGTGAATGTGATGATCGTCAAACATTTTCTTTTTGATAGCCTCTGGCAATAACACAAATTATTTAATATTGGGAATAAGTACATCATTTACTTTATCTGTGATTTCTGGGTCCAGATATAGTTTTTAAAAATTTGATTACCTTATGTTGCTGCATGTGAAGGGCAAAATATTAAAACGGCTTATCAAATGCTTTGAGGGCGTTTGCCAGAATAGTGTAAATATTGTGACGGATAGCATCCAGTTGTATCTAATGACGTGTCTTATTATGCAAAGTATCTTGAGTACAATATGAAAATAAAGATAAAACAAAATGTAACAGTTTTTTCTGTCTAAGGCAATTGTGTCACACACACTCACTCACAGGTACACACTGGCGGACACATACACACACACACACACACACACACACACACACACACAAAGAGGGCGCATGGAGCGGTCCCCTCCATGATTGGCCGAGAGACTGCGTGAGAAAGGCTCGGCAGACCTCTAATTGGCTTGACCCAGACTAACCCTGAAATCCTATTGGCCTAAGACTTCCAGTCTCCACACAAAACACACACACATATGCACACAGACACACAGACAGACACACACACACACGCACGCACTGACACGCGCTTAAAACTGAAGGGCTACGAAAGTTCCAGCCCGATAATACAGTCGTTTATCGATAGCGCGGCAAAAGCTTATAAATGAATTTAACAATAACGGACATTCATTCATTCATTCATTCATTCATGCATTCATGCATTCATGCATTCATTCATGCGTTCATTCATTCATTCATTCATTCATTCATCCATCCGTTCCTTCGTTCGTTCGTTCGTTCTTTTATTCATTCATTCATCCAATTTCCAAACTGCTAATCCTCGTACCATGAAAAAAATAATCACACTTACAGCCCATGAGGCTTTCGGTAGACTAGCAATGAAGACAATAAGCTGCAATTTCATGTCATACATATTTGCATAAATGCCACGACTCAATAAAAACATAAAATGCTAATTAGGAGTAAATCGCATACTTACAATGAGAATACGGCGTGTCTACGGCTTGGTCACACAAACTCAGAATGATTAAAAGACTGAACAAGTGAGAGACGTCAGGCAGCGAGAGAGGAAGAGGAATGTGCTCGCTGTGTTTAGACATGAAACAAGTTGCGTATTTACAGTTGTGCTTCTAAATATGGAAAGTTTCAGTTTACTTGTTTGGTGTTAGTTAAAGTTTCTTTTAAGGCTTAATTCTATTATTGTCTTGTCCTTGAGCCTAAAAATTAAGAGCACAATGTCGTACGTTATGTAAATATGTACCATTACAAGAATAATGAAGCTGTGTTTAATAGTTAATTGTAGACTTTATCTCACCATTACGTTTTACACTATAGAGGATTTTATATTTCTAGTGCCATCATTTAGTTTTGTATCAAAGTTAACAAAATACTTCCGGGTTCAAAGAAAATTGATGGTCAGATGGGTGGAACCATTATGATTTTGCCGAGCAGATTGTTAATACTAAATTCCTGAACCTGAAAACCTGAAAATTGTTTTTCTCCTTTATACTGCTAATCTTGCAGGATATTTCAGAAAAGTTCCAGGACAGGTGCAACCAAAGATTTATTTCAAACTCAAACTACGAGTTATCCCCTTCAATGTGGGCCAGACTAACATGTGGCTGCTTCATTATGACAACGTGCCTGCTCACAATGCACTGAGCATCTGACAGTTCCTTGCCGAGAAGTCTGCCATTGTGCGGGAAAAACCTCCCTACTCACCCACACTGTCTGATTTCATTTTCATTTTTTGCTCAAGATCATGGGGGAGGGTGATCAAAAAGACCTGTTTTGAAGAAATGGACAATATCAAGTTGGCCATAATGACAGAGCTGAAGAGGATCCAGGAAGAAGCCTTCCAGGATGGAATGACAATTTGGCAGAAATGCTGGCAAAGTGTGTTCGACTTCAAGGAGATTACGTTAAAGGGGAAAACCTTTAGCTTGGATTTGAAAAATATCAGTCTTGGAACGATTCTCTTTGTCCAACCAAGTACCAGTGTTATGCCAGAAGGACTATGGTGAAAATAATTATCTCAACAATGTTATGGTGGTCGAGTTGCAGAAAGGAAGAAAGTCTTTCATTATGTGTTACCTTGGATTGTAGAGGGCATGTGGGTCTCTCATGTGGTTGGCCTCGAGAGGCTCGTAGCTCTGGTGCATCCTCCAGGCGCCAGCGCCGCATTTAACGTAAGTTGATTTGGAGCTGTCGTCAGTGCTGCTGTTCACCAGTGGGCCCTTCGATAAGTTCATTCTGGAAGACAGTAGTGACATTTTTCAGTTTTACTTGTTTGCAGAAAAGGTATAATGACAGAAGCAATTGTGCTTTTTGGCTAATACGTGGTTCAGCAATAAACAATCAAATAGATGACAATTTCAGTTCAAAAGGTACACATTAAATGGTTAGGATGAATGACAAATGCATATTCTCATGGGTTTACACATGCAGACTCTATGAATGTCTCCCTAAAATAAAATAACATTTTGTGGAGTTAAACATTAGTGGTATCAATAAAAACAATGACCAGGAATCAGCAGTCCATATCATTTAAACATGGTGCCTAAATATGTCAGTAAGTGCTTTTGTCAAGCAGGCTGCCTGGTTGAGGCTGCGAATAAGGCCATCAGATGGAGGGACTAAAAAGCCCCGGAGGGTGACGCACGATGTGTGAAATCAAAGGCAGTGCAGTGTCAGGGGAGAGGTTGTCGCTGGAATGATAAGGTCACCGCAGTCAATGCAATCAAAATTCTCCTTTGCGAAAAAACGTAAGTGATTATAACAGAAGGGCTGCCAGAGAGAAAAACGAGGCTTCTGTTGATGTCAAAGCATATTTTGCCTCTGTCATGTCGCTAAATAGCAAAAACCTAAAACTATGTATGACGCGGTAGAGTTCAAACTACAATAATGAACATAATTCCAGTTCTGGATGTGCCTAATATTGAAAACTGTAACGACAGTGCAAGTAGGGAGGAGTCGACCAATCCAGAAGCTCCCCCTCTCTCCCTCCCTCCATGTAGAGAGTGAAAGGTGGAGGGTGGGGTTGTGTAATTTGTTGGTTTTAGTTCCACTCTGGTGAATAGGACCAATCGATATCTTGCCGCTCCACACTCTTATTGGCTTTGCTTGCCATGTCACAATGCTATATAGACAGAAAACACTTCATAGTGCTTTTTTTTTTTCTTCCATTGTCCTGATGGTGCTAACAGAGGCCTTTTTAGTACAGTGCTATTAGTATTGCATCCAATCCCATAGACTTAATTCAGCCTAAAATATCCAAGAGTTTTTTCTTTTGTTTTTTCTTTTTTATAAAATAGTGTACTATATATTTTGGATGGAACAGTTGCATTTTTATTTGCGTTAGTTCAAAACAATCAAATCAAATATATACTACATTCCTAAATACTAAACTGCTCGTCATTTGATTTGAACAAAGTAAAAAGTGACCGTGAACTGTAATTCTGCTCATCCTATTCCTATCTTCACTGTGTGTGTGTGCGTACGCATGTGTGTGTGTGCGTACGCATGTGTGTGTGTGCGATGCTCTGACTCGCTCATGTGTTGCTGGCCCATCTGTGAACAGAATGACCATGGCAGTGTGTGAGTGCGTGTGTGTGTGTGACATGCAGATGTAGTGATTGATGAGACAGTTGCCATTCTTACTAATGCAAAAGGCACCTACCCCTGAAGGAAACAAATGCCACCGCATCCTCACACACACACACACACATACACACACACACACACACACACACACACACACACACACACACTGCACCCTAATTACCCTGCTACACAATGTGATGTCATCACAACACATGTGACATACAATAGTACTGCAGAAAATGCTACTTGTATTATTTTAGTATTACTAAGACTGTCTCTCAATGCACAAATTTTATCAATTGGAAATTGGTGCGGGGAATTAACAGCCGGAATCATCAGATGAAACCCAGGAACAGAAACCACTTTGACCTTATTATACACCACTGATGGGCGATCAATGAGAAGTTCCTATTTTGCCTTTTAAATGTAAATAAGACATACTACATTGGAAATTCAAATAGTCTAATGCTGTTCTGCATGTGCATGTTATGGTCATGTGTGTTAGGAAATTCATGCAAAAAAAGGACTTTGTTAATTGTTTTAGAGTGCTATTAATAGAGCATAAGTTCCAATACAGATTGTTTTGCATGTGCACTTCAGGGAAAGGGCTGTTTTATGGAGTTCATACAAAGTTCACTAAACAGAAATCAAGGTTATATGACGATTACTTGGAAGAGATTTGTTTTTTATTAATGACTTAAATGTTCATAAAAGATCAGTGGAAATGTTTTAATGGTGACTGCAAAACACAGCCGAATGCTAATACTTCTGCAACTACATTTTAGGGAGTTCAGACATGCACATCAAAAAGATTTTTATTGATAATTGTTCTGAATGTGAATCCTTTGACTGCAGCATGTCTTTTTAAAGTGCGTCACTGCAGTGGTTTACTTTTGTGCTCCTGCTAATGTTACGTTATGTTATGATAAAGTCTTTGCACTCTTTCTAAAGGATGACAACTTCATCTCTAAAGGTGTGCGCCTATATTGTTCATGTGTCTGCATCAGGGCAGATGGAGCTCAATGCAGTATTCCGTAGGTGTGTGTGCGAGTTCAAGCGGATGCACTTGTGTGTACACGTTAGCGTTAGCGACGGGAGCTGTTAGCGGGGCAGGCGGCAGATGGGCTGTCGTTCTTAATAGGGACTGAGCGGGTGCCGAAAGGTGACAGCTACGCACGGGAGGGGGAGGGATGGGCGTGCGGTGTTGGGAGGTAAATGGCGGAGGAAGTATGGGATAAAGCGGAGATAAATTATCCACGGTGAAGAAGAAGAAGTGTAAGGATCACCTGCGACGAGGCCTCCTGAGGGCACGCTGTGTTCACATTGCTGCCTGGATATACATTGTGATCTACTTGTGTATGTGTGTGTATAATGACTTTTTATTCATTTATTTATTCAAGATAAAACATTTTAACTTTTAATTATGTATGAATCAAAAACACTATATTTTCACAACCATGTCCCACACTAGAATTGAACTTGATTTCAAGATTTGATATGTTGTTGAAAGTTATTGTAAGAGTAAAAGTACGTGTCAGCTTGTTTTTGCATCGAAGGTTCAGTTTTATTTGGTTTAATAAATCGACGTCATTAAACTTATATTGACATTTTGTTAGGGTTCATTTATTTCTCAATAACATTTTGTTCATCTTTTTCACAATACAATGCTCCTCTTTGCTGTCGAATGAATAATCTTGAAGAAAAAAAACAGAAAAGTGCAAAAAGATTTGAGTGAGAAGGAAAAGAATCTAAAGTGAGACGTGCGTCTGCCACATGAAGCATGATGGCAAGATGAGTGCGGGAATATTTCACTGTCAGTCTGCAGTTGGCATGGTCATCCATTTCTTTCATTCTCCTCCCCTTTCAAATATATCCAATTCTTTTTGCCCCCCCGCCCCACTTTCCGCACGTAGCCCGACAACCGAATCATACAAGGCAGGACCTTTGGATGTCTCCTCTTCCTCTGTCTCACCTGCCTTCCCTCACACACGCCACCTCTCTGTCTAAATTTGGTCTATTGTGGCCCGGTCTGCGCTGTCTCCTCCCATTAGGGTTAGCTTTACAAGCCGCGAGCATCACATGATACACACACACACACACACACACACACACACACACACACACACACACACACACACACACGCGCACGCACACACACACACACGCACACACACGTGCACAATTTATCATATACTCGCCACATAATTTTTAGATTTAGTTTTGAACTTTTAGTGATTCTTTTAAATCACCATCGCTTCTAATCGCAAGATGCTTAACTGGTTTTCATTGTTGTTGTGACTGACAACAAACTCAAAACAACCAAGTGCTGTAGATAAAGTAAAAATCTGATGAAAATAAAAAAACTGTTAAATCTATTATTTAAAAACAGTTAATAAAGTAAAACACAACATAAAAGCCGAGTTGAAATACAAAGAAGAAAAATGAGTTAAAACTAAATTCTATTCAATTTTATCGCGTACATATAATGTCAGTCCGCTGCATATTTTTTGTGCTATGTGCATTACATTGTGTAGAAAAATGTCAGCGATGAGGCACGCTGCAGTTGTGTCAGGAGTTGAGGGTTTGGGTGCCTTGCTCATGGGCACCCTGACATGAGGAAACTGATGAGCTGCTCTGAAAAGGGATTCGGGATAAATAACCGCAATGAAGAAAGCCAGTCTTGCTTTTGTTTATTCAAGATGACGGAGAAAAAAAATAAAGCAAAGCACGTACTTCCACCCCTTAAAATGCTGTGCGGCTAACAAATATGACACTAAAAAATTTTTTAAATTAATGAAATTAAGTCTTATCATATTTTGAGGGTTTTTTCAACTATTATGATGCTTTTAGAAAACTTTTTTTTCATACTGCAACCTCACTTTAAAATAAGTGGAACATTCTCCTAATATTGCAACTTTGCAGTTTTGCAGAGATAATCAAAACTCCAACTGTGATAAGTTTCAAGTGAGGGTGGTGGAAAAAAAAAACCCCATTTCTACCACATTACGTAAACCTGTCAAATGAAGAAATAAAGTGCAAATCTCCATCAAAGTACAGGGAAGGTAAGCAGAATCCTTGAGAGTAAAATGACTTGATAGAAAGCAATAATCACCATAATCATGAATGCACATCGTGATGTATGGATCGGCCGGGCCGATGGATGCGGGAGGGGGAGCAGGGAATGGGATACAAGGGGTCTGAGGGGACGAGCAGGATTGCCCCTCACTATACATCACTCTCTGGTGTTCTTTCAATCAGCTCTTTGGCATTCAATCACACAACACACACACATGCACACGTTTGGCTCGGCGACGGTCTCACGGCTAATTGCGGGGAGTGTGTGTCACAGCTGGTACAGTCCCCTCGCACTGCTCTTTCAACACATCAAGGCCGCCATTGACCCATGACACGCACACACACGCTGACACGCGCGCGCGCTGATTGATTGGGGGGGTCAAATTCAAAACATCAAGGCTTGTCGTTTGACCGTCTTGATAGACAAATACAAAGTGAGACTTTTTTCTATAGCCGCAACTATGAAGACGCGGGTTGGGGAGCATGTTCTAGAATTTGTGTGTGCAGCCGTGTGTGTGCTCATGCGTCCGGCAGACGACGAGGTTAAAAGCTGGGGGGGTGTCAGACAAAAGCGGCCACCCCCACCCTCTCGTCTTCCTTCCTCCCACCTATCCCTCCATGTCTGACTCCTTTGCATCCCCCCTCCCTCCCTCCCTCCCTCCCTCCCTCCCTCCCTCTCTCCCTCTTTACGGGGAGCAAATTACTGCCGGAACGTTCGGACCCTTCACACCACAGCGAGGGCCGACGCTTGTGTGCGTGAGTGGACGTGAGGACAAACCTGAGAGAACACAAATGCCATCGGGACGGCCGAGCGGACGTATGAAAAAAGGGGAGGAATACCTCCTCTCTCGGCCAGCAGTGGGTCACACACACAAACACACAAACACACACAGCCAACAAATCAGCACGGCACATATTGACATGCCCTGACAGATGAATTAAGTAAATGATTTTATAAGGAGATTAAAAGGATTTTAATTTACGCAATCTCTCTTTGGTCGACACCCCCCTCCTCCTTTTCCCTCCTACCAGTCAGCTTCTCTCTCTCTATTGCTCTCTCCACTGCTCGCTTGAGAATTTGTTGAAAATAGAAATACAGGTATAGGAGGAAGAGAATGCATGACAGTTGGAGATTTTTGTTGAATTGAGTACAATCGTTTTTTTTTATTTTTATTTAAAAGGAGCAAATGCAGTTCATGTGCATCATTTTAAGCATTTTGGGCGTTTGAATACATCATCATTAAATCTTGAATCTTACTAATTTTAAAGATTCTACATAGCTGTGTAATGGCTGCTTATGAAGTAAAAACGTGTATATATATATTATAAAATGTTAAAAATGACAATTTATAAATTTGGGTGTAATATTTAGGAAAACGTACATTGGGAAAAACTCCCCACGATTCTGATTTTATTATTTCATATTATTCTGTTTACACCTTGTGTAGAAAAGTGAATTTACGCTCTCCCTGTTTACATTTGTATAGCAAATCCCACACAAAGAACAAAATCAAATAATTCGAATGCCAGTCCTGAGAGAAAATCATTGTGATGGAGCTCATTTGACTTTGCGTTAGTCGCCTTCACGATGTGCATGCACGGCCGCCGTGACGATTCTTTTTCATTTCGCTCGCCGAGGAAAATTTGATACTGAAGAAAATATACTTTAATGATATGCTAATGTTATGTATATGATGGTGTGTGTGTGTGAGTGTGTATGGGGGGGTTGCGGGTAGGGGGGTAATTATGTTAATAGCTTAAGCGGCACTTGTTGTTGATGTTATTATTGTTATGATTATTATCGGTATCATCATCAGGATTCTTAAGACTTTAATTAGTGTTAGAAAGCAGCGCCTGAGAGCACAGCAGGGGAGCCGAATAAGGAGAAGAGAGGAAAGCTTTGCTCAAATTGTCGCAGTGGACTTTTCAAAGAGCTCAGTCTTTCGATACATGTCTTGTTTTACATGACACGTTTGTTCGCAAATGTCACATGGCTGCTTATTTGCACAATTCCATTCAATTGAGCATCGGGCCGATGATGACGGAAAGTGCTGAAACTTCAATTTGACTGTGTGCGCTTCGCAAACCGGTTGCACTGGTTTGCATCTGACAAATCAGCATGTGTGTGTGTGTGTGTGTGTGTGTGTGTTTGTGCGTGTGTGTGCGTGCGTGTGTAGTGTGTATTTTAATGCAATGCGAGTGTCTTGTCTTTTGTGCCAAGATAGAAATGATCTTAAGATTTTTTGTCAGTTTTTAAATCTTCTATTAAAGAGTGGAAATTGCAGTGATTGGGGCAAATGATTTAACTGTATGCCTTTCATGATCAAAGTGTGGAAAATTTTGGGGAAAGAATTCAAAAATGGGTTGTGAAAATTGAACATATCCTTGCTCTGTTTTGAAGAAAACAAGTCAGTCAAATCATGATTAAATTCTACATTTTAATTAAATCTGAAGGGGAAAATGCAAATCGCTAAATTCAAATTGGCCTCCGACTGGATTTTTTTCCCCCTTTCCACTTATACACATGCAACTTCTGATTTCAAACGCATTCTTTGCTTCTGTCTAAATAACTTGAACCTTTTTTTTCCCCTGACAAAGCTTTGACACACATGAATAAAACCGAAATGCACGATTTTGCCCTTCTATTCTCTCATGTGATAAAATCCTGGCCTGGGAAAAATGTGTGCCTTGCAAATGTTGATGCAAACACAACTGTCACTTCACGCGTCCCTCTCATCACTCCAGTTCAACCCGCAACACATTCAGACTGCTTTTGCATGGAAAGTACAGAAAAGAATATATTCTATACATTTCCATCTGCTTTTCATGCAACAAACACACTCACGCAAAATGAGCAACTTGATTGACTTCAATTCATGTGTGTGCGTGTAATTCCTGCAAGAGGGCCACACGCTGAGTCGGCCGTCTGTAATGCGACCTCCTCGGGCATTTAAGAGCACACTTCCCCTCTTTTCATCTTACGGCCCTTGTCCTGCCGTCTCGGAGTGTGAGACGTGTAACCTCAGCGCCCCGCTACCTTGTTCATGCTCTGCTTGGATGAACACGCTTAAAACATGCACACACATGCATGCAGATGGAGCTGGGTAAGACTTCAGGGAAAATATGTCAAACTTGGAATGTGTGTTCTAAAGTGTGTCCTCTACACACACACACACACACACACACACTGCATGCAGAAACAACCTTCACAGCAACATTTCAAACACTGACAACCAACGCAAGACAATGTCAGGTACGGCGATGAGCCAATTAAAACAAAAGGTAAAATTTACCTACTCTTGTTCAGAGTGCATTAAAAAACACTCGGAGAGCGGACGTCCTACCAAATCCATCGGCGAAAGCGGCTCATTGTCATGTCAACCTCCTCCAGAGAAAAAAAGGGGGGGGTTGCGAAATTGATGTTGAAAAGTTTCAAAGTGTGTCCTCCTCTTCTTCTGTCTCCAGTCTCGGTCCTTGCCTCCACTTGGAGGGAGCGACACTATTTGAGCGCCGCCTGCACTGATCTGCTCTGCGTGCGTGTGGATGAGAGTGAGTGAGCGAGCAAGCGTGCGTGTGTGCGGTGAGTGGGGGGCTACAGGCGCTCACACACAGTCAGCCAGCCAGGCGGGCAGTTGGGACGGAAAGCTGTGCCGCTGTCCTAATCAACGACTTAAAGCCCCAAATGTGGCTCATGAATATTAAGCAGCGGGTTTGCATATGCGCTCCCTCAAGGCTGCCGCTCCGGCCGTCATTGGTGGACCCTCGGCCAATGACTGCGGGGAGGGGCGGAGACGGGGATGGAGGGAGGGGCGGGGGCTGAGCCAGGGAGGGAAGGAGGGAGGAGAGCAGGTGGAGAGAGGGAGGGACCGGACAAAGAGGGATGCGGGGAAAGAGAGATGAGCAAGAGACAGGTGAGAAGGAAGATTTAAGGCAAGACAGCTCTTTATTTTGCCTTTCTGTCTCTTCATTATCGCCCGACACGGGACGCGGTGATGTACGGGAGCGTGTTAACGAGAACATGTATTTTGGGAGACAACCACAAATGAGATTGAAAATGTGAGATGATGGAAATTTTGAGGCCCTAAAATTCTTTGCTGTTGTATCTTTTTTTGCACAGCTCCCTGCCATTCTCCACATTTCCATATTTCAAGACAATTTGGATTGTTGGAAGTGGAACTCCCGCGTCCTCAGAAAAGGAAGTGGGCATAAGGAGACTTTTTCCACCACAAGGGGAAACAAATATCCAGGAGACTCAATTTCCAATGTTTCTTCCTAAAAATCAGACATTTATGCTCTGCTCCAGAAAGGGGAGGGAGGGGGGGAGCAGCAGAATGGAGATGGGGAGGAACGGGGGGATGCAAAGATGAAAGAAAGTGCTTGTGATTAGCAGCTTTGCAGCAGCGTTGATAATAAAATATTTCCTGAAACCAATCTTTGCTTTGATGTCAATGCGTGTGCACGCGTGTGCATAGCTCGATATTACTCGGGTGCGGAAACTGAAATATGGAGTCAAATGTTGCACACGTTTGTAAGTTGTACTTCTTGTTGTTGTAGTGAAGGTAGTTCAGGGGAAAATGAGTGTATATTGTTAGCATATTTGTCATTTTTAACACACTAAACTTTGTAAAAAAAATATATGACTGTACTATATTTTCAAAAATATAATCAGGTTGTTTTGGGAATTTCTGGATGGATGCTTCTATTGCTGTGCACACCGGGAAGCATCTTTTGCTTCAATGATGTCATCGTTTAGCGTTTTTAAGCAACATCTTAACTTTACCATTAATGACTCACTCTTCCTGACAAAAATGCTCCCGATTTTCAGAATGTAAGGAAATCTTTTGTGACCAACCAATTTCAAGCCACACTGGGCATTGTGAAATGGATTTAGGTCTGGGCTCTGTCTGAGACATTCCACAGCTGTAACATTCTTCCGACAATATTTCATTGATATGATCTCAATGACATGCTCAAAGACAAATGAACATCTTCATTTTTGTCCTTTACGGATGTATTTATTTTTAATTCACTTGCACAACTGATCGTCTGTCAACATACATGCAGACAGACATGATACTAATCTCTACTCGTTCATTGCTGACAACTGATGATGATCGCATTCGCATCTGGGGGAATTCTCACTTCCCAACACCAATCTTGACAAAACAAAGAGCCGCATGTTTCCTAAACACACACTCAGATGCGTTGCCTGCCGCTCGCACAGAGGCGCACGCAGTCAGACACACACACATTTGCTCTGAGGTTCATGTACACAAGCACACACTCGCACACACACAAACACACACACAGTTATGATGTATCCAGGGACTTATAAGCATCGACAAAGATGAGTGTGAATCAATGCTGCCGTCACTACTGGGCAAACAAATGCTTTACCAAAAACCTCTGTCTGTTAAACACACACACACACACACACATGCACACACACGTTCTGTGCTGAAAACACAATACAAAAAAAAGGGCCAATAAGTAAATTATTTTACTTATTCAGGTTCATGATAACTAGAAATCACAAACTTTAACTACTTCAACAACGACATTTTGCATATCCTGGATTTGTACAAACATAGAATCTGAATGCAAATTTCTTAAAGTAGACAAGTTACCTTATCAAAATTAATCTTTTGTTCAATCCTTCGGCAATTAAAAAAAATATTGGTTCTTTTAAACAACCTGGACTCATTGTGTCTTTTCCCCCTTGCTGCTCTATCCTCTCAGTGACCCCCCTCCCCATCTTCACCTTTACTCCCCCCCACCCCGGACTATTGATTGTCTCTCAGTCAATGTGCATGTTGACAGTGACCCCTTTAGGCCACTTCTCTCTCTCCCTGGACAAAAATGGCATGTCTCTTAAACACAAGCCTACAACAATTTAAAGACCCCGAAAAAAACAACAAGGAAATAAATACATGGTGTGTTTGTGTACTGTACATGTTTTGATTTATGCAAAACTGAACGAAATCCATACAGATAAAAACCAAAATTCTAAATTGTATGAAAAAATAGTCATCTGAATTGTTATGTCTGCTATGAATTATTGAGTTGACAAAAAAAAAGACCACACTCTCTCAGTCTTCTGCTGTTGGTGTGTGTGCGCGCATGTGTGTTTCTGTGCTTGCGTGTGCAGAAGAATTATCCCTTGCAAGTCATAGTGTCATCAATCACACCACTCAATAGGCCACAGAAAGTTCACAGGGGTGCGATCGGGTCAGAATAGTATTGTAGAAATTCAAGGAGCTGCTCACTTAAGTGCCTGACCACAGGCCGCACATTGATAAATGTCTGGCACTCATATAAACAACATTACATCTTCATGACGGCTTGGTTTACAATACGTATAACACAAAATTAAAGCAAAGCCAAAGGAGGGAGGGGGAGGAAGGTGAGGGGGGAGAAGGGCTGTAATTTGCTTCTGGCCAACAGAGGGAGCTCTGGATTATGGCCACTTAACAGACAGGGACTGCAATTGCATCCTGAATAAGGAAAGGTAGGACAGCACATTCAAATTCTATTGAGTGGCAGTAATATTACAGAATGGTGAAGATTAAATTAAGTGTTTCCAGCTTTGTTTTGAATGTGGATGGCGTTGCAAGTCAAAGGTCTGAGACCAATTTGGTTTCATCATGCTGGGCATGCTTTTTGTGAAAGTCAGGTTGTGGCAATGACTTTAAAGAAAGTTGGTCTGAAAACTGAGAAGTGTCCTCTCTTATTCTTGATATATTCATATGATTCTGTCAATAAACAGTTGTTTATTGTTGCTTTGAACTTGCAGTTTGAGGGAGTCTTTTATATTTCAGCATTGATTTAAAGCAGTGGTTCTCAAACTTGTCTCAGTAAATGTTGGCCCAGGTGCTCAACAAAAACAAAGAGCGGTTTTTAGTCCTAAGAATAAAAACTGAACATAAATTATGATTCAATTACAATGGATTACATACAAGTTACATGAAACTCTTGCCTTAATAAATGTTTGAAAACAAACACAAGATGAAGCCACTGTAACATTATGCACAAATTTAACATTTAATTCAATGATTCAATGATTTTGCCAATCATTGATTCAAAGTACGTGGGTGGGATAAAACATTTTTTTTTTTTAGATGTCACAACAGCATAGCAATATTCTGACACCTCCATATTGCGTGCCACATTCTTTTGTTCAGCGGGCAAAACTACACAATTCCAGCTCACGTCCATCAGCAGCGCAGCAAGGAAACAGTGGCACATACACCCATCCCGACTGCCTTCATTTCAAGTGAATGGCTCCATAAAATCAAATACGTTTTTTCTCATTTACTGGCCAGTATCCATGCTGGACATAGAATGTTTCGGCCTGACACCAATTCTTAGATATATGTCTCTCCTAACATGGACTCAAGACAGCAGACAAGACATTTTCCACATCACATCCAGCAAAACACATTCACCCACTTGAGGTCAACTGTGCTCTAACTGCTGTCGGTGATCAGATTGTATCGAGTTGTGACCTCATCCCAAGTGGACGTTGTTGATAGATGTCAAAGGTACAGAGTTCATTTTGTATGGTCTCTAAATGCATGTGTGTCCAATCAGACATACAAATATGAAGGTGCATCTCATCGTACAAACATGGTGAACGGTTGACAAATTAATATTTTGAATATCAATTGCCTGACATTTGAGCCTTTGTTTTCTAATGCAGTAAAAATGTTTTTCAAAGTACTCCAACTGTTTGGAACGGTATTGTTCCATCCATCCATCCATCCATCCATCCATCCATCCATCCGTCCGTCCGTCCGTCCGTCCGTCCGTCCATCCCTCCATCCATCCATCTGCAAAAAATTCATTGTCACCATAGGCAAGCTAACAAAACTAGCAATTATGTTGCAGTGATTATAAACCGAAAAAAAATCTTATAGGTTTGTTTTATTTTGTTGTTGTTGACATATGCAGAGTATTACAGCACGTCAGGCACTTATTCTTTATCATTGGAGAGAAATGACTAATGTTTCAGTCAAAATCGCACAGTGCACTAGGCCCGTTCCTTATACAAAGGTTTGTATTCAATAGTTCTGTGTCATTTATTGTCCTGATTTTGTGTTGTACACACTAGTGAAACGTAGTTAAATTGTAATTGCAGTAGTCTAACGGTAACACACACATGCGGGTAAAGAGCAGTTTGCAAGACACACAGAACATAAACACACTCCACTTCATCTGTTTTAGTGTCTAATGACATGTGTGAGTAATTACTTTTGAGCCAATATGTGTGTGCGTGGGTGTTGGAGTGCATGCGGTGCAAATGCTCATGTCTTCATGTGGGCTTTTGTCTATGTGTTTGCCGCCAATGAGCGGGTTTAATGGCGTGTGTGGAAATAATCACTTAATGGTCACAGCGCTCCGACTATTGAACGCATGTTTAGCGCTGTGATGATTTTACTGTAAAATAACTTGTAAGATATCGTTATAAGCGGAAAAGTAGGGAGGAAAAAATAGAATCAATTGAAATTATTAAAGAGGAAAACAAGCAGAAAGCTCTCGTTTATCTCATCTGTAATTCTCCACAATAACCCCTCCTTTCAATGTTGCTCTCTAGAGCGTCAGCCTGTGAATTTATCGTTGGCCCAATGATTGCTTCTTGGGCCATGATGGCTGTAAATTGCTTTGCCATTTGGTAAATGCTGGCAGTTAGAAGGTATACAAGTAATTATTTCCGCCTGTGCTGATTGAGACATAATTCCAAGACGAGGCAGTGGGGAAAAAAAATATGACAGTATTTCGAAACAACTATGTTTTAATTTCCCAGCATTCCTAATTAGAATCTGTAACAACACGGCGGGTTTTTATACGATTTCCTGCAATGAGGGCAGAAATAATTAAAATGTCAAGAGGAAATAAATATGTATAAACAAGGTGTAATTTTTATAGTGCACTGCACCTTGTCAGCGTGTGACTTTTTGAGAAGAAAAACAATGTGTGGGCAAACAATGCAGGGACATAGAGGACATGTTTTCAGCACACACACATCAGAGTCAATACGCAAACCTCATTCTGTGATCATTTATATTAAAACAAAATATGCTCACAGATCGTTTCATCAGAAACCTGGTCAGCTCTATTCAAGCAACATTTTAGAGAAACACAATTAAGAATGTCAGATGTGATTTCTTCATTCGTTTTGTTCTCAGGTTTTTCATATAATAATAAAGAAAGTTAAAATGCAACTTTGGCAGAGATTGGATTAACGTGACACATGTGCCAATCTCAATCAAGACTCAAGAAAGTCCCAAGTCCTTTTGTCATGGCTAAGTCATTCAATCCAATTGGCGTTATAAATGTTATTCAACTTATACAACTCTGCTCTTCAGAGAGGCCAAAGATGGTCAAATAATGACACCGTTGGCTGATTTATATCCAAACTGTATGCATCCAAAACACTGCAACCCCTGATCTGTTAACAAGACACTGTGTGCCAACTTGTTGCAGGACAGCAACACAGACTACATCATCATTTAATGAGCTCCATCTCCAAATGAATAACAGAAGTGAGCATTTCAAAAGAGAAAGCTGGAAGTCCTGCTGCCATTCCCGGCGCGTTAGGAACGTCCGGCGGAAAAGAGGCAAGACGCTCACACTGATGGGGAGCACTGATGGAGATGCATTCGAACTGGGCTTACTCAATTACAATCTGACAACAGCTTGTAGCCCAGCTTCGCCCGAGTTCACACACAAACACACACACACACACACTTAAATGAATGGCGTAACACAGCAGATATCGCAGACTTCATCAAGCCTTCAATGAAAGAGGTATCAGAGACAAAGTGTTTGAGCGTTACCTGGTAATTCCATTTACGAGGAAGCATTTTGCTGACATTTTTATCTAGCATGGAAAGCAATAAATTGGGGCTGCAAATTGCTTTTTAAAAAAAAAATGTTTGGCCACCATAAAAGCAAACGGCTCGTATGTGCAGGAAATAGCGTTTTTGTATAATAAAAGCATTTTTGTGTGTGTTTTTCTAAAGATTATTCTGAGAATAAAATTAAGACATTTTAAAAAATATAAGTCAGCTAAGATAAACCGTTTTTTTTTTCCTCCCCAAAAAATAGTATTTGAAAAGCCTTGGATATAAATACTACACACAAATAAAATGACCGCAGGCTAAAAACACAAATTTGAGCAATCGACATGTTTTTACTCCCAAAAAGGTCAACGGTGTGCTCAAATGCAAACAATTCTCTTTTAATATTAATACGATTTGCCGAAGGCTAACGCACTTCTGAGGGTGTACACGTTTATTAGATTCCTGGGAGAAGCATGCCGTAGGGATAGAAGAAAAATTCAAGATTCCGTAACGATACGTTGGAAGCTGACAAGTGTACAGGCATGCTGATAGAAGAGGTCCCTATAAGCCATTTGCACATATCTGTTACATTAGGTTAATGACGAACACATTCGACTTGCATTGCACGGAATTTGACCTCTGCAATTAACCCATCGCAGCAGTGGAGAAAGCAAGTACCCGCCATTAGTAGGCAGTTTTACAACACTACGACTGAGCTATTAGGGCAGCGAGGTGCCTTGCTCAAGGACACCTCATTCATTATCAAGGGCATTTATTTTTACAAAGTATTTCATGGAATATGTCTTAATTCTTGTTGGTGATTTAAAAATATAAAATGTCATCAAATCGCAAATAATTCATGGTCTAGTCTGCCTTTGGCCATTTGACTGCTGAGATGAACTGGGTAAGCGACCGGAAATGGTTGAATGGATGGGGAGGTGTCATTTGACATCACTCATTTGGCTGATGGCAACCATTTTTGTAATGTGTGTTAGCACCACATAGAGGCCTGGGGTGGAACAGTCACGTTCTTTGTAAATAAGCATTACTGCACAGCCAAGTGTATGCGAAAACGATAACATTCTTGATACAACATTTATCTTTGCTGCCTTGCTTATTTATTTGTGTGTGTTTTCAGTCTTGTGTTTTAAGAGGAAGGAGGTAAAAAGAAAAAGAATGGAGCACTTCTAGCATTTCTAAGACATTCCCAAGACTGATGGTGTGTGTGTGTGTGTATTGTCCCTTCACATTTCCACACCTCCATCACCTTTCCTCTAATCAGGAGTTCAAATCAATGACATTGTCCAAAACAATAATTGCCACTCCTTAAACTGCTTCTCTGGCAACATGCTTTCACCAAGAAACCTTTGGGCAGCAGAAATGTGCCTCCCAGCCTGTGCCGGCATTTGTGCGCGCGTGAGGAGGATTAAAGAAGTATTTTCTCATTACGAGGGTGTCTGAATGTGAAGAAAGCGCTTCTCACATTGTTTTACAGCATCCCGGAAGCTCAAAGCTCAGCACCAAGGAGCTGAATGCCCAGCAGGCCCACGTAGAGGCCTGAGGGGTCACAAAGGGTTCATGAGCATCCATGTCATTTATCAAGCCACTTTGGAAAAAAAATGGCTCCTAATGAGCAACGCTTGCACAAAAAAATGTAACCACTTTGTCATTTTATTTGTTTAGATTTACAATTCCAATAAAATAATTTGCTTTAGATTGATCAGTGTGACCAGCACACTGAAATAAATGAACATTCCAGACTATTCAAATGTATTGAGGTCCAAAAAAAAAACAAAAAACAACACAAAGGGAGTTTAAAAGTGATCTGGGGAACGAGAGAATGTGCAAGACGGTGACCGAAGAAACAAGCGAGAGAGCTGAAAAGAGAGATGGAAATGGAGATGGAAGGAGAGATGTCTGCTTTAACAAGGTGCTGAGCACGACAAGCCCTCGGGAGTGCACGCTCCCTTACCCTCTAAGATTAGACATCTCTCTCGCTCTCTCTGCTGTGGCCACGCTGGGGGAGGGTGGGGGCGGGGGGACACTATCACAGGGGGACACCTCGGGACCCTCTCTTGCTCCCCTCGTGCAAACTTCTTCATCCTCCTTTTTATACAAATACGAGTAAGGCTCGTCATTATAATCAGGTTATTTTGATAAGTTGTGTTGCATGCTAACAAAGTTGTTTGTCCTGTTTCATTTTGTCCACCCCCTTTCTCTCTTTCTCGGCTGAAGTTGTTTGACACCTCTCTCCCACCTGAGCATCTCAATGTGTCAGGACAAATTAGCTGAGACTCACATCTGTCTCGCTCCCTCCGTCTGCTCGCCACTCAAGCGCAGAGAGTGCCAGGCAGTGAAAGGAGGGGGAGAAAAGATTGATAATGTGTGTATAGGGGGGGGACAATACGCATCAGAGGAGACACCGGGATGGCTGAGGAAAAGTAGAAGGAATTAAGTTAGAGGAGAGGGGGACACGAACGTGTGCATTTAAATTTAAATAACGTATGATGGGGGAAAGGGAATGGAAAAAAAAGGTTTATAATTGCGTAGGGTATTATAGTATACTATTTAAAAGTGTTTTTGTGTGTTCATAGCAAACAGTCGAAAGCAAAACAATAAAAATTGTATGAGTCTGTCTCTGGATTATCATTAAACAATTATTACTTGTACAGTTAATGTATTTCTAAAAATATTATTAACTGTTACACAGGCGAAAAAAAGGTAAAAAATGTATGATCAAACTCCATTAAACTTTGGAATAGTGTGTGTGTGTGTGTGCAAGATTGTGTCAAAGCCTCGCCTTACAAAAAAGCAAGACGCAAGTTGAAATTCCGCTAAGCTAAGTTGTTTTTTTTAAACATCATTATCAGTGTTCAGCATTATGGCATCCAAAATCAATCGTACCGGCAGTGTGCCACTTCTATGAGAATACAATATAATTTATGTTAGCCAATAACGGCGAGCTTTTTTTTCTGAAGCACAATAACACTTGAATACTAGCAGTAGATATTACGCCATTTGAAAACTTTGACATGCACTCTCACATATTCACATCTATCACACGCACACACACACACACACACACACACACACACACACACACACACACACACAAAGGCCTATAGCAATGCGACAAAGAGATCAGAGAAACGGGCAGAAAATAATAGAATCTTCATCCCAAGTAATCCATATTCATTCTTCTCATCCCTCCTTCGCTGCACGTCACACTCCCTCTATCCGACATTCAAATGAGTTGTCTTTTCTCCCTTGTTAGACACACACGCACACACAAAAACACACTAACACCCACTTGCCACGTCTCTCGCGCGCACGCTGACGCACACACGCGCTCCTTCTTGGATACTTTCTGCCCCGTTGCACCCCTGATAGCAAATTGAGCGCCTGCCGTCTCTCTCTTTTCTCTCACTCAACCATCTCTGGTGACTCCTCTCATCTTCCCAACATCTTCACCCTCCACCACTGCCATCTTTCTTCGCCATCCATCCGGCCCTCTATCCGTCCATCTGTCTGTCCATCATTCTTCATCCGTTTCCTCTCTGGTAATCTGTCGCGATCCTATTAGTGGAAGATGGAGGTGTGATCATGGTTTCTGTGCGCTAACAGGGAGCGTGCTGCCATGGATGACAAATATGGCACATGCGCGACGCACATACACACACACACATATACACTCACATGCAGCCATGCAGGGAGAGACCACTTGGTAGATTTCATCACCGCTCGTAATTATGATCCTGTCAAGTCCACAACGTGGCAATCCATAACAAGACTCCCGCGTGCACACATACACACGCATATTTTGTTACATCGCCTTGCTCATATACTTAAATAGTAAATATAAAAAAAAAAAAACTCTTGACAATGTCAAAAAGTCACATACAAAGCACCAGTTGTAAATAGTAAGAGACGATGCAGTTTACATTAACTCACGTTGGTCATATTAGTGTGTGTATTATTTGCTATAAAAGTTTCGATGGCATATTTCATGAACTTTGAACTCAATATATGCCGTAGAAGTCCATACACGTGTTTATGTACATGCACATGTACGTGCGTTTGAACCAATGTGTGTGCTCCCTTCCATCTCAGTCCCCAGTGTTGACACTTCATGTGTCAAGGGAACCTATTAGAGACCCTCACAATGTTATCCCACACCTGACCTCCACCCTCATGGGCCTGTGCAAGATTTCTTTTTCATAAGTTAGTATCTCAAAACATATGTGTTGTAATTTCATATCAACTTCATAAATGAAGTCATCAAAAGTGACATGATCTACATGGAATGGTTTCTAATTCCCATGTTTGAGAGTGTGTTTACATGTGTTTGTTTTCGACTCCCAAATAAACTAAGGGGTCAGACCTCAGGTTACCCCTCCATATCTGACCTCATGACACCATTGGCTCTATAAATCTACCAGGCCACACTGTGTTTATGAAAGACAGAGTGAGGAACTTAACAACATGCCACTAAATGTCTTCCTTGTGTTGTTTTTTTGTAGAATAAATTAGCTTTATCATTTCCTGAAGATGGATTTTTGTTTGTATTAGGATCCACTTCTTCATGAGTGTCAATGCTTGACTAAATCACTACAATTGACCGCGGAGCAAATGTGAAACAAAATCTGCAGTTTAAACCATCATCATGTCAGACATCAGCAATTTCAGAAAATGTGTGAGCCTCAGAGTGGTTAATTAATTATGAAATACATATTTTTATGCCAAAACTAAAGGATACCGGTAAAAAGAAATGGTCTGGCTTTTGAGTAAATTACAATTAGTTGCATAAATATCAATTCTATGAACAAATTAATTTAACATCAATAAATTGAAAAAGGTAATGGCTAATGCTAGCTTAAAAATGAATAACAAATGGTACAATTTGATGATGCGGGAATCGTGTCACTTCATGCGTATTCTCCCATTTGTATGAAAGTGAAAAATATTAACACGTGACATAACTAAGTTAAAGCTTTAATGGTGACTTTTTGAGGCAGATACTTTTATCAGTTGTCATTCAGCATGCCAATCTGTCCTCTTCCCCATCACATCCCTCTAGTAACAACCAAGCTTGTGTTTACTCATCCTACCACTTGCTAAGCTTCATTTCCACTTCCAAACTATCGGCCTCTCTTGTTGCACACTCTGCTCACGCCCCGTGTTGCTTCCTCATCCGTCTTCACACAAACACGCGTGCACGTGCCCCACACACACACACACACACATCTCCCCGTTTCCCTGCCTTGTCTCTCCAAAGTCGCTCAAGCACAACTAAGCCAGGGGTTTGAGTCCCAATGAGAGTGGTTAGGGCAATCAGTGCTTTTCACACCCTCTGATGTTCTTAAAAGGTGGAGGGATCAGATGCCCCCTGTTGTACCACTGCATCGCACGCACACACACACATGGACAAACTTACTCTCCAATTGCACTTGTATGCACATTCTCCACATATGCCTCGACACACTCACAAATTCACGCGTTTTCTTGAATGGCCACATCCAACATACACAATGAACCTTTACCTACTTCCTGCTGCTCTGCAACAATCTTAAAAATCAAAGAGCCCACAGCATACACTGTCAGATGACATAAAATGTAATTCTGCATTGAAATTTACGCACAAAACTAAATTCACCCTCACAGCCATGCTCGTTATAACGCCATTACATCACTCCTCACTGTTGGAAGGCAAATAAGCATTTGAAAAGCAAATAACATGGTAGCTTTGTCACATTTTCTTTGCTTGCCATAACTTACTTCTACTCTCCTATCCTCTCTTCATCAAGCGCTCGTCTCACTCACTTCAGCCTCAGCCAGCGGGCCTTGATGAACGGAGGCTCTTAGTCACATTGAGGTCAGTCTGCGCACACGCACACACAGAAGGGAAGGGTCATCCTGGCAGGGTTACGCCGCACAAAGTCAGCTCGCCGTAATGTGGCTGCTGTCGCCTGCATCACACCCTCATGATCCAATTAGGAGCCCGCATTCCTCCAATCAGCTGCCGTGGCAACCGGCGGGCAGACGAGCAGGCAGCGGCAGGCGGGCAACGCCAATCTCATAAGTGCTTTTAAGGGATTAGAAGGTGGAGGAGGAGGAGAGGGAGGGGCGCACCTCGCTCCCTCCATCCTTGGCGCCTCAAATTATTGTCGGACTTCCAAATACGAGTGGGAGGAGAATGGAACAGGGCGGCGTGGGTGTTTGGAAATTAGCCACAGATTGAAATGGAAAGAAGAGACGATGGGACGGCTTGGTCAATTAAGAGAAAATATATTTGCCAACTCTTTACCTCTGCAACTTGATGAGACAACCAGATGAGGTACCAAAGAGTGAAAACTTTTTTAAAGGAGCTGCTCAATGACAGAAAAACAACTTTCAACTATCACAATTACAAGTTTGCATTAACTTGTGAGTGGCCTGACAATTGCAGACTAGATGAAAATAAAACCAAACATGGTATTTTCCATTTCAGCAAAATTTGACATACAATTTTTTATCTTGTCTCTTTTTTAAGACAATTATTTTCTTGAACTGGTTTTGCAGTGTGATGACATGAAAAGCAACTTTAAAAGAATTTTTCCATTAAGGTTAGATTTGTTTCAATATTAGCCTCCTAATTGTTTAATTTATATATTAACTCAGAGTAGCCCTGAATTTTTAGCTCTAATCTGGAAACTTTAAATCATTAAAAAGCTCTTTTTATTAAATTCACAAATAATGGTGTTTGCATTTGAAGTCTTCATTTTGTCTTTTTGAGTTTTTTAATATGAATGTGATTTTTTCCCCAAATTAGTCTCATAAATTGCTTAGTTCTTATTAATACCCCGAATAAAAAAAAAAAAAGCTTTAATCTAAAAAATTAAAGTAAAAAAATTAAAATCTTTTGCATTTTGAAGTCTCACTACTCGGTGCGCTCAACAACAACTTTTATTCACTCACTTGTGTGTGTGTGTGTGTGTGTGTGTGTGTGTGTGTGTGTGTGTGTGTGTGTGTGTGTGTGTAGTAGAGCAGCTGGACATGTTTGTGTGTCCTGTGTGTGTGTGGTTAGCAACACTCTCCGAAGCATTTCGCTTGAGGCATCGGGACCTCAATTAAAGACACGCAGCACCTCTAAAGTATGAATATTTCACTATATCTAAGTCCTTTTACCTTGGAATGACCTGATTGTCCCACCGTGTGAGTGTGAGTGTGTGTCACTTCATTACCATAGAGGTGTGTGGAAGTGCATTCAATCTAGTGCTCGGGTAAAGACATGGACACTAATACAGGCACAGAGGACTTAGTCCAATGACACAGAATATTCAGAACATTAACGCCCTTGTTGGCCTTAGAAAGGCATCTTGAGGTCTCAGCGATATAGTTTGTCGTACGTTCTCAATGAGCCGAGACAACTCGGAAAACAAATCACGATGTAATGCAATGGGAACTACATAAGTTATCTTACTTTCTTGAAAGTGACAAGTTAAGTTTGTTATATGTTTTAACTACATTGCAAAAGTGGAAAAAACAAAACAACAAAATGCATTTCAATTTGAGAGGTTATCTTATGACCCGCATAACAAACCAATCCTAAAAAAGATTATTAAATCAAGTAATGAAATGTTGATTAACTGTGATGACGATAAAGGAGAAAAATGATTTTTTCAATTTAATATTTTTTTTTGCACAAAACACTCTGTCCTGATCAGAGATATTCGTCATCACCCACCACAGTAAATCGACATTACTCCGTCCACCACGTATGCTGCCTGCCTTTAAATTCTCCTAAAGTAGATTAACTTACTATAGAATCCTACTAAACTCTTGCGAGGACAAAGTCATCATTGACTGGGGGCAAATTGAAAAGAATGACTCACAAGCTTCTGTTTAAGTAATTTGGCTATTGATCAACTAGCTTTTCCCCATAGAATTGACCATTACTTATGGATTCCCAATACTTGGGCCACTTAGACCCTGTAGAGGTGTTTTGGTAAAAAGAGCATTGTTGCTACTCATGAATCCAGTCAGATTTAATAAATCTGTTCCAAATTAGTACATATGTGTGTGAGCCAGATTGTAAAAACAATAATGTGAGTGAATGGAAGTTATTTTAATTGACTTATTAGTCTCCCCCCAAAAAATGAATGGGTAAAAGAACAGTGTCCTATTCAGTAGTTTTCATACAGACACATCAACACACACAGGCAGCGGTGGGAAGGGAAACCCGAGCAGGACCAGAGTGGGATAACAGAAGTCCAGGAATAGTTGCAATCGATGAATGGATATGGACAGAAGGGAGGGGGGGAGATGAGTGGTCTCCTGGGTGGAGCGGTGATAGTCTTGCTGGGGCTATGCGAGACCCAATCCTTTGCAAAACCAGGGAAGGAGAGGAGATACGAAAACAGGAAAGAGAAGAAAAGTGAACAGAGACACCTAAAAGAAGCATGATGTCCACTATATGAAGCCAAAGATGGAAGCACAAGCTCGATGCCAACGGGGTGAAGTGATTTTACTTTTGAAGGGACACACCAAACTCGAGAGTAGCTCTAAAAACAACTATTGATGAGAAGACCCAGTCAATGGCCATCAGTGGAAAACAGAGCCCACCATTAGCCAACCAGTCAATCGCTCAAGCGTTGAGGGTAATTCTAGCACACAAAACACATCAGCGGCAAGAGGACACCCTGCTTAACAATCTACAATCCTACCATGTGACATTAGTGGTCTCTTGCTAACTTTTTGGTATAAAGTCTCTGTCACGATAGGAAAAGTGTGTGTGCATGTTTGTGTGTGTGTGTGTATCTGCTTGTACGCATGAGAGGTGGGAAAAATTGTGCATTAGCCAGCCAGCTAATCAATGGAGGAAAACCACTGAGCCTGGGACCATGCTTATGTTACATCCATCACTATTTATAGGCAATCGTGTGTGTGTGTCTGTGTGTGTACACACATGCATGTACATGTGCGCACAGTTGAATTCAACAGCCTAGCATGAATAAATCAGACTCAATATGACGTATGTGAACCATGATGGCAAAGTAGGTAAAACATTTGAAACCAAATCCAATGTGTTTATACAGTACAAGAACTACGTGGATCCATTTTCTACACCACTTTTGTGCTTCGTAATTGTGAAGAGAATCTCCTCTGACTTCCGGCTGTGGTAAGCAGTCAACTCACACGTTTTTAGTTTGACTTTGAAAAGTCAAACTAAAATGGTCACTTTTGGGGAAGTGAACAGGAATCGGTCGGGTGGACCACTACACTATCAGTAACTTCATGATGACACCAGTACAGCACTGAATCCTTAACATGGCAAGAAGACAACTTCTTTCAACAGCCTCCACCCCGCCCGCCTTCGCCCTCTTATCTATCTTTCCTAGTGGGAGGGAGACAGATTAACGTCACCGCTGGTTTACTTATCATACTGGTACCAGCGCAACCCTGCGAGGGATCGAGCAGGAGCGCAGTGCATCACCACTTAGTCTTGTCAGAGCGTGGATGGCGGCCACTTGTTTAGTAGTCTTTACTGCTGCTGTGATTGACAGCAAATAAAAAAGAAGCTTTGTCCTCTTTAAAGCAAAAGGCCTGGAGTGAGAAACTGTTGCCTCACCGAACAGACGTAAAACACATTTTACAGCATACTGAGCATTTAATCATACCTTTACCTTTTCACTAATGTTGCTCTGCAACCGTGCACGTCTGTAAATGTGCGCACGGCTGTCTTTGTTACGTTAGCCAGGGCCGCCCCCACTAGCACCGTACGCAATCGCAACATGCGCACACAAACACCGAGAGCTTAATGAAGCAGAACTCAGCCTAGTGCCCATTAGCCTGGTAATTAATAATTTCTCCCTGCCTCTTAACAGTTATCTCACAATGGGGGGGGTTGTTTGTGTGTGTGGTTTAGGTGCTGTTTTGTGCCTGACAGTGCACGTGCATTTCAACAGATAAAAATGTGCGGGTAAGGTTTTTCTTCATTACTTACCTCTTTTTATGACAGTAGTTAAAAGTTGGAAAAGTATTGTTTCAAATCGACTGAGCTTCATTCTATGCCGAAAGTTGAAACATTCAGAAGCATGCCGGCAAAAGCAAGTCTCTCCTCAAGCTCCTCACAGAGCGTCTCCCTTTGTGCACTTGTGTCAAGAAACAGAAAAAACGAGACAGACGGCCAAGTTCAAGACTTTCACTTATGTTCCATTAAACTATTGACAGGAATCGCTTCTGTGGACTCATCTTCCACTTTGGTTTCCTTACTCCCCATCAGCTGTTTTCCTTTTCCCTGTGATCTCAATGACCAAGAGGGAAAAGACTAAAGGAATAAAAATGAGGAAATGTAGAAGTAAAAGGTCAGACAGCAATGCTCGTCGACTGAAAAAAAGAAGAAGAATCACTTGTCTCTGTCATCCTGCGAGTTTTATTTCTTCCTTCTTTCTCTTCCTATTTCCTTCATCGTGTTCACTCTTCACATTCGCATCACCGACTCGAACATCAAAAGGATTCGAGTCGGATGGGGAGTGAGAGTATTTGCGATTGGTATGCGGACGCACATCTGTGATTCTAAAGGCTTCGACTAAGTGTTTGTCAAGAATTAAAGACAGTGTTTTCTGACAATCTCAGAACTCTTCCTTTATCTCCTTCTGCTTCCAAGCCCTCCCTCCACTTTTGAACTCCACTGTATTGTAGCATGTGAACCTGCACAACAAAGATTTTCAGGATGTCCAACGAAACTGTGCACCTACGTTGAATAATCTAAAAGAAGTGATTACGACGTCATTAACGCTTTGCTCTTCATTTCTACAAGCTCGATTGATTGTGATCATCACCATCGCTTCTCTATATTGCTCACAAGTGTGTATGTGGGTGTGTGAGTTGGAAAACACATTTGGGTTGCACTCAAGGCCTGGAAACAATGAGCAGCAATTTCTTTGAAGTCCAATGCAATGTTCTATCGGGTGGAACTGTTAATGGCTGATAACAGTGCTGCATCTCATCTCCCCCTTCTCTCCCTGTTTCTTCACCTCCTCCTTCTCACTTTTCTTTCGACTACTCACTCTTCTCATCAAATCTCACAGGAGTAAGAATCCTGTTTGGGTTCCTTGAATGGTAAGACAGCGAGCGAGCCTTGCGGTGCCAGCAAAAGCGACTGGAGTTGATTTTGGCGGAGAAGCTCGGTAATTCTGTTAAACCAACAAAGATGTTCCATTAGCCCCCCGCTGGCGTGCTGCAAAACAGACGCTGTGGCACTCCCAAAACACAAGAGCACAACTAAACATGCCAGAAACACACAAACACACCTACTACAGAGACATGTCTGTACTGTGTGAACAGATGCGCACACATTTAATACAGTTTGAGAACACTATCTAAGCCTAAGCATTGTGATGACATAATTGATTGACCTTACTGTGGTATACAAGCCTATATCATAAACATTATTGAATTTCTTTTCATAATATTATGGTGAGGGCCAAAACGTAATGTAGTGATTAGTTTTATTACTCCGTTGCTATCATTAATGGACTTATGTTTAATTCACCAAGGCAACTATTTATAGTTAGAAAATCAAAAGTCAAGTTGTACATTTACTCCAAAATCAATTTATATTTCTTCCAAAGCCCATCTCGACAAATTGAATAAAGCTCACACCGGTCGCGACATTTGGCATGGTGGCAGGGTTGGACATACTGAGAGTAAAGCAAGCAAGCTGGCAAACAGAAAAAACAAATGATAGAATGGCAGTCACACACACCAACAGTAGATTTGAGCTCTATGACGTAGCGCTATGGGACACACACAAGCACACAAGCGTACCAGTTGGGATATCCAGACCTGCCACTGTACAGGATTACCTCTGGCATGGGAGTACTGGTATCCCCTCATCGGCCCGCTAACACACACATACGCATTGCACACATCACATGCTAATGCTTCACTGGGCGAGCTGATAAGAATGTGTGTGAATGTGTGCTCGCACAGAGAAGTCTCTGATGGCAAGGATTAGAGACTCTTGACTCTCTCAGTCGCTCAGAGAAGAACTAACCGGCGGCAACATGCACGCTCTGCGCAGGCAAAACACAAACAGGAAGTGCAGTGCAGCACACTGAAAATAGTGGGGGATAAATAAAACATAAATAAATAAATGTAAAAATGTATATATATATATATATATATATATATATAAAACATGAGTGACATTTTCTCTCAAATCTGAGTTCAACCAGTATACACAACTGATTTTGTTTCACTTTAAAGGTTCTAATGTCAACATGTTCCCTTCCCTTTTCTTTACAGTGCTGTGTTGGCCTTGCTTGTACAAATGAAAACAATATCAGTCAGTGCGCCTCTTGCAGCAGAGACGCAGAGAATGAGTCAGAGCAGGAGAGCAATGCAAGGATAGGAAAATAGAAATGGGAATAACATGTCAGAAAGGACAAGACAAATGTTAGAGAAAGGGAGAAGGAGCACTTAACCCCTGGTTAGTGGGGTCACGTCCCAGTGGTCATGGGGAAGAAGGTCCTACGCGCGCACACACTCACATAAACACACACACACACGCAAATGCACACACATTCTTGTACGTACGTACAAACAATAAAGCATATTAACACACAGTGCCTCTACTGGACAACCAAAGCACGACAATTCTTGTCCCAAACCAGAAATCAGACAGTACGAAGATTGAACTGTGATGTAAATAAAAGAACATTAAATAGTAGAAAATGAAAAATGTCTGTGAACTAGATTGCAGTCACAAACTCCTCTTGTTCATTTCATTGTGGTGAGCAAGTTGTGAGCGACATACAAACACACAATTCAATTTGCGTGTGGCAACAGCGTGATTAATAAGGTCACCTGCCGTCTATCATTTTGCTTCAATCATACAGTTCATGGTTCGGCCTTGAATATGTTTAGCATTATCGGCCACAACTATTTTGATGGCTCATGGGACACCCTACAACACCAAATAATAACTCAGGATGAGATAGCAGAGATAGTTCTGTATATTCTTTGACTTTGGCCCCTCAAATTTGGCCAAATCATCCCCAATTTACGAATCATATCTAGGCCCATGCTGAAGACATGACTGCAGGACATGTCCATAGACCGCAGTGAGAATTAGAGCAAGTGTATAATTTGTGTGCAAGCATGTTTAAATGCAAAGTGTGAAAACAATGAGACAGACAATTGGAGCAGGTGGACAGAAAAGACTGTAATAGAGAGCAAGTAAGTGCAACTTAAAGTGAGAAAAAAAGGGACAGAGCGCGAGAGAAAAACCGAGAGAGAGAGAGAGAGAGAGAGAGAGAGAGAGAGAGAGAGAGAGAGAGAGAGAGAGAGAGAGAGCATCAATTATTTAGGGGAGGTAACATGAAGCTTCCTTGGATCAGGCAAACCGCTGTTTGGTCCCCAGAGAGCAAAGAGAATGAATCAGGTTGAATTTATTAGAGATTCTTTGAGTGCACGCATGTGTGTGTGAATACAATTCAGGCACCCACCTTGGTTTCTGCTATTACGACACACACACACACACGGACACATCCTGAGAATCCCAAGCCTGTTTCTAGTTTCATTAATAAAACAGCAGCTCTTTATATGTGCTCTTCCCCTCTCTGTCTTGCCTTTCATCCTCTGTTTGTTCACACACACAGAGGGATTTCACTTATGTGTGAGTGTGTGCGCACGTAACCTCCGACTGGGATTTGGGGATGGCCCGACTGTTTGTTCATCAGTCTGACAATAGTTGGCCCCGCTGTGGTACATATAAAATGTGATCTCTCTTTCATGACAAGTGAAGGAGGGCGTCACTCAATACAGGCTTTGTCATTAAATGTTCCCTATGGATATTAGTTCGTAATATCAACCAGCTTTGTATATTTTTCTATCGACAAGATTTTGCCATTTCATTTGCATCTCCGTCTGGTTTTGTTCATAATATATATCTATTTACATATTATGTATGCATATATATTTATATTAAATATATATTTATATAAATAAATATAATATTTATATATTGTATTTATATTTATTTTGATAAATATATATTTAATTCTTGAAACTAATTTGATGATTCTATGGTTTTCTATGGATTTTTTTTAATTCAAATTATCTGGTACCGCAGCCTCCTGCAACTCATTGTGTTCAACCTTTGAGATTCTATTAGCTTCACTCTTCCTTGAGTCTATTTTCACTGTGCGTTTTGACCATATGTGAAGCTAAAGCTGAATAAAATGTATCGACGCCTTATGTTCACCTGCGTGTCTGTATAAATTTAGTGACTGTCTTATGAGTGTGAATACATCTGGCTGACTCAGTGCTTCTGTCTCCAGCACGGCAGTTGAATCTTATCTGCACCACCATGACGTCTATGTGTGTGTGTGAGCCTACGCATCATATCAGGAATAGGAATCTTAACAACACTTTTTCACATTAGAGAGCAGGAAACGTCAGAATGCTATTGTAAGAGAGCCACTTCCTGTCCGATAAACAAAAAAAATCTATCTCGCGCACGTATAGACAGACAGGAAGAAATCCTGACAAGCAGAATTTGCTCTGCGTGTGTCTGTGTTTTACGCCATCACTCCCATCAGTCTCTGTTTCTCTTTCTTTCTCTAATAAGCAGAAGTTTGCCGCTGAGGGCAGATGGGGCAGCACAGATGAGAGAGGAGAAGACAAGCATTCAAACAATACAAAGCAAGAAATGCCGTGCGTCGACACATCAACTTTTAAGATTGTTAACAATGCTAATAAAGTTTCTTTCTCCACAAAGCAATGGCATATACATATTATTCCATCCATTCTATACAGCTGACTTGTGGAGAAAGACACCCCCGAATTGGTCACCAGAGATTTCCTATTAAATCACAGTCAGGCCAATGAACACAAATAAATAAGTAAATCAATAAATAAATCAATAAATATATATTTCCTTTATAGTGTATATTGTATGGATACTGCATGTATGTCCTAATTAGTATCTACACTCCACTGATATGTACCCCCCAAAAAAATTATTTATATTTGCCTCATATCAAAACGTGGGTTAGACCATGTGTTTGTAATTTTGCAAAATAACCTAAGCTGGCGGATCTGGACAAGGGAGGTCTGCGCCGCTGTGGGCAATCAAAGCAGCTTCTCCCATTCCCTTGAATTGTGGAAGACAAGTCACACACTGACAGTCTCAACCATGGGGATTCAAAACATCAGCATATATCACAATTGTTTCCCGCTGAAAATGCACTGTCTACAAAAACAGAGCCCTCAGTGGTAATCAGAATCATAACTGCATGCACAGCATTGTCTCCCTCTGGGTCCACAGAAGTCCCGCTGTGTCTTGAGGCCACACAAATTGCCTCAATGTAACACCCTCATCAAGATAGATTTAAGTCTCTGGAGTAAAGAACACCAAAGTTTGTGTTCATCAGTGTTAAACTGAGGCACTCACTGCCATTAGAGAGAGCGACACAAAGTAGAGAAAAGAGCTTATCATGCATTTTGATCATAACATGGCTAAAAAGCCATTTTAAACTGAATAACTGAACATTTCTTCACCATTCCTTCAGAGAACTAAACACGTGGACAGACTCTGTCCATGGTGCTGATAGTGTGTGAACATGAAATGATGTAACACACAGTCCCTGAAGTTAAACACAGAGAGGCATCTAAAACACAATATCCTTTATGAATGGAGGACATTCAGTTTTTCTTCGGTGTGTAAGCAAATTATCTCATATTCAATTAATGGAAGGAACAATTACAATTAGGGTCCGACCTGCTTATCCTTCCTAATAGCAAATGCACTGTGCAGTCAAAACAAATGTCTGTGGGGTGGTTTAAATTCGGGAAAAATATTTTCCAGGTCGTTTTCTCTTTTAGCCTATAAGGATAGTAATAAATATGCATGAAGCACACAGCTCCATGTAGGTGACTACTTGGCTCCATACGTTCTTGTTTTTCTTGGGCACAAAGGAAGTGAAGGAGATATGAGAGCAATCTCGGGGGAATGAGCAGTTGTGTTTTCGCACCATCACAAGCTGAAAACCGACACACTAACGATGTAGATTTTAAAATGCTCCAGTTGAAAGTGTATTTCAAGGGGCGCCATCATTATATAAATTACGTGACCATTTTTTACTAATTCATTTGGAATTTGGGGCGCAAATAAGCAAAGCACAGATTACCACAAGAGGGCAGTGAACTTCTCAACAAGCAACAATTTGACAGATACTGATCACTTCTCTAAGCTTGTATTGCCTCACGCCATTTCCAATTGAAATTCATTGTGATACTAAATATAAATGTAAGAGAATTGGACAGTGTGTATATTTAACCAAACTACACAACCTTGTGATACAAATGTCCATTCTTCCTTCTGGGTCAGCAAATGTTCAAGCCAATAATGACTTAAATGTCTAAAATGAGAGAATAGTTCAGAAGTAATGGATGACATGAGGGGAAGAGAAAAGAGAGCAGGAGGAGGTACATAGGGGATTTGGGGAGAGGGAAAGAGTGCGGAGAGAAGACGAGGTAGGTGAGCAGGGTCAGACGGCGGGAGGAAGCTAAGGTTTTTATTTCCTGGCGAGGTGGGACCTCGCATTTACCCCTGAGGTCATTGGTCATTGGCAGGGTCGCTTGAGAGCAGGGAGGGGAGGGGGGGTATGTCTCAATCGTGAAGAAGGGAGAATATCTTTGCAGCAAACAAGACACTGAGACAAGTAATGGGAAGAAGATGGGGAGAGAAAGAAGTGGGAGACCTAGTTTCACTTGGGAGGGGAAAGGTTGGAGGAGGTTGAAGGAGTGATAGTCCTCAAGGGAGGATATATAAAATACGCCAACATAACCCCATAAAGACTAAATTGAATCATTCTACTTTAAAATGAACCACCCTTGATATTGCGCGAAATATATTGAGGTACACATCAAATCATCTTTCATTGGAGAGATGCTCACCCCTAATATACGTACAAACACATTGAATATTGTTAAAGCGGCAAAAAAAAATACTTTTTAGGAATAAAATCTGCTGCGTTTTTTTTATGACCTACTACTAGTGTATGTAATTATAATTTGGAGGTGGTGAACACTCTTTTTCATCTCGCCAAGACAGTGTGCGTAATTCAAATTTAAGCTTCCAACTTTGTGGTAATAGTTTAAAAAGGGTCCTGAAAGGCAGAACAATTCATGAATGTCCGGAGGGAAATTCACATTTCTTCACAGTTCTGGTGTCATTAGTATCATGACTCAAAAAATGCATGGCTCTGGTTTCTAAGACCCACGTTTCTATTTGTTCTTAAGACGGCCAGTCACACGTCCCAGTACGTTACTGGACATCTGTAAGACAGAAGATGATTCAGTCAGCTAAAAATATGAATGGCCTTTCAGCTCCGCCAGCCACATGGATTAACAACTCTTGCAGCTTTTCCACTGGGCTCAAACTCTGCGGCAGCATTGGCGCTGACCCACACTGGTGGAGAGACATCGCGTATCAAAGTGGTCAAGTGTGATCCATCGTTGTCTCTTTTGAAATTCTGCTAAAGACTAGGAAGATAAAAGTTTACTATTTGCAGTGGAAAATGTGCATGCCCTTTCTTTTTTTAGATGTTGCTCATCGTTATTGGTGTGACAATACGATAATGGATCACAGCGAAGTATGAATCTAGTGAGTGATGAGAAATTCCATGTAAAGGCTTATCTATCTGTAGTAATTCCATGAAAAGAGCGCTGAGGGGAAAAACATGCTGTCCCCCTTGCTAATGAAGCTTTCAGCCCTGTGCCACATCCCTACAATGACAGCTGGCAGGGGAGGGGCAGGAACTACATGCCATGAAATAAGAGGGGGGAAAAATTGATTAGCAATTTTCATTTGCTGCAAGCTAAACAAAGGAGCTCTGCCGGCGGAAACTCTCTTGACGTTGTTGGGACAGGAAAGTGATCTTTTGAGACCTCAAGGCATCTATTGTTTAGTTAGAGAGGATGTTGGGGGTGGGGGGGTGTTGGAGAAGGGCAATGGGGATTGGAAATGGGAGGGCTGAGGTGAGAAACCTGTGGGGGAAGCAGGAGAGATGTTAAGGGCAAAAGGGAAAAGAGTGACACGGTGGCAGGTGAGGTTAAAGACTGGAAGGAGTAAAAGAAACAGGCCTCATTGGGAAAATTAAAGCATGGGTGGTTCAACTTTTTCAAGTTTTCCATGATATGTGACATCATTCACGTTCATGCAAAAACTGTAAATTCACATCCAAAAAAACAGTAGTTTAGCAGATAGATAAGAGATATTAAAAATAGACTTTACTGCTAAAGTTAATGTTATAGCGATGTGTTGGAAAGTCACCTTAGCTCAAGCTAACAAACAATACATAACATCATAAGTAGGCCAATTAGTAGTATCAGTTTCCCGGTGTGTGTGTGTGTGTGTGGGGGGGGGGTAATCCTTTAAACAACAGATATTTGAACACAAAACTTGGACTGATTCATGTAGTAGACAGACAATTTAACAATACTCACAAACATGGACTGTATTTTTTATCCTTTCAGAAAAATGACAATTGCAACTTACTGAGAGGTGGCCAAAGTATGCACACCAGAACGAGCAGCACAATGTCTATTTAAGTGAAGCAAAAAACATGGCAAAATCTGTGACGTTGCTTGAGCTTTGAACATGCCCTTTCCGTGTGTACAGTTTAATACATTCTCATCAACAGCAATACCAATATAAATTTCTCTCTCTCTCTCTCTCTCTCTCTCTCTCTCTCTCTCTCTATGCATACGGTCATCATGATGTACAAAGTATAACGAGGGAAAAAAAGACACCCTAATTCATGCAAAACAAATAGAAAACTAGCAGCTGTTAAGTGAGTGAGAGGCGGGGGGAAAATCAACTTTTAAGCAAAACACTAAAGAATTCTAAATTTAATTTTCTGCAAGATTAAACACAATAATGACTAGCTTTATAAAAACCCATAACTAATGGCTTCCAATGAGCTAATCTATAAGCATTGATCTGCTGGGTATCTCACAGACTTGCGGTGCAAAGTGGATAAATGAAAGAGAAAAAGGGGGAGGGATGGATGAGGGGAAAGGAGGATGGGAAAGAAATTACAAGACACACACAACTACATTGAGGGAACAACTTTTTCTTTGCGAACAATAAAGTTATGCTTGTGTTTGCTCATATAGAGTAACAAATATGATAGATAGCAAAGCAAAAGTACGGTTTTATTATTGCCTTGTTTTGATACTGAAATCAGCAAAAACGTTTGGATTAAATGGGCCATATTTTCTCGCTTCTGGCTGATACTGTATCAGATCGATTATTGGTATCGGACTACTCTAGGCTGCAATATCGGGATCAAATCGAAAGTGAAAATGTAGGCTGTGGATCCTGAGGACTGTTCGCCAGTCAACTGCAGATACACGTACATTCCCAAACTCTAAAAGTAAAATGACTTATCCTCTTAAGGCATGTGCTAATCCTGTAGCAGCTGTTTCGTTTTATGCAAAGGAAGAAGAAAACCCCACAACATAGCTGAACAGAATGCAAGGGCGATTTGCAAACTAGCAATATTTTATCTGGCTTATCCTGCACTTGACAACTTTTTTGAGGCTCACTGATGAAGAGCCGAAAGTGGTGGCACATAAGGAGAAGGAAAGCAGGAGGGATGGAGTGAAATGAAACAATCCTCATTTGAGAATGGGCAGAATCTTAAAACCAGAGAGGGTTTCTTGCGTTAATCCCTCAGGGATTAACTTTCTAAATACTCCTATTCAAGACAATTAATTCATGCATATATCACTCGCCGGCTCTTTTCATGTCATTTAAGATGATGGAGGGCGACTCTGTGGGGAGGTCGGATATGTATATGGGCATTAATGCACACGGCAATTTCACTGTGGGATCACGCGGCTACGTAAACCGTGACGCAGCATATGCACACACACGCTGATGTATGCATTGAGATCCTAAAGAGCAAATGAGGCTGCGAGTGTGACGACCGAAAGGGGGGGGCCTCTAAAAAGTTGACTGACTTATTCTGACAGCTGAATACTAATCATGAGATCAACCTCTGGCTAAATCTACAGGATCTCACCGGGGTTTCTGGCTGGGAGAAGCATAAAAAGGATTAGTTGTAAATACAGCAGGCTTAAGGAGAACAGAGAGACAGCAGTGGACAGTCTCAACAACTTGAAACTAAAGGTTGAGAGTCAGAACCAACGGAGACGTGAATCACAATTAACAAATGAACCTTCCAAAGCTGATAACCATTCCGATGTTGCCAACTGTTTGGTCACTAAGTCAAAGCAGGACATTTTTAGAAGACCTCAGTCAGTCAGCTTGTGGACAAAACAACAATAATAATGAAAACAAGGCCGCTATAAATCTGACATTACATTACACAGTCTCACATATTGGCCGACAAAGCTCACAAACGAACCAGTGACACGCTTAAATTATTGAGTGCCTGACCTCAATTGGTTGGCTGGAGCAGGCTCAAGCGCACTGAGCTGACCTAGGCCACTACGATACAGCGCAGTCAAAACATGCTCACCCTGCAGACACGGGTTTATAAAGTCTAAAAATAAGCCGTGGCATCGTAGAGTCACGATGTAAATTCATAAATAAATGCAACTGATTGGACACCTGAATAAATATAGCCACAGACATGCTATCAATGCACACATGCTATAATTTGATCTGCAGACATATTTGCTGAGTCGGCGGCCGTGCTTGTCTCGCCACGAATGATCAAACAAACTGGACACGCGATTCCCACAAGGCCTCATGTGACACGATGCAACCTGGGGATTTTTTAGATGGGGCGTGATGGCATCCGCATTCCCACTGGCCGAACATCAGAGTCCATGTGAAAGGAGAGAAAGTTTGGTTTGGCTGCCAAATGTCATGATGTCAGTCATTTGGCACTGCGTGTGGTAATCTTCCGCTGTAATGACACTTAAAACTCTTTCAGAAATATGAGTAGGTCATTGGCTCCTACTATAGATGTTCATGAGTGTAACCCAACTAGTGCTACGGCATGCTGCGTGGATTATGTCGGATGATGTTACAAATAGTTCAGTGGGACAAGTTTTTTGGCAAACCTCATCCGGTTCAGACACGTCCCTTCAACCACAAACCATGTTTTATATGTTAGCTTTAGAAACACTTAAAAGTAAAGTAAAGTGAGTTTAAACGTACTGTCAAAAGATCAGTAAAAAGTACCAATATGCTTGCTAAAAACTGTTTTGTTTTGGGAGGTTTTCAAATATGTGTTCCAGTCATTCAGATGATGATAATCCGCAAAGGTTGAAAGAGGCAACTGGACTTTTGTTGTTTGAGGAATTTAATTGTTTTTCCCTCATTTTCTGAAAATGATAAACGATAACTTGGGCAATTAGGCTTAAAAGCTAATGATGTGCCTTGTGATTTCCAGCCACATTCAAAGTTGACTATTTCATTTACCAAACATAGGATTCCTCAATTAACTAGGCTGAGCAAATCGTCGCCATCACAATACTTTTATCATAGAGACATTTTTGAGGTCTTGTGATCTCATAGTGATTTCATAGATAAAGACAGCTATAAGGACAAATGTTTGTGTGACCGTTTGGACAAACTGTACCACTCGTGGGATGTTGCACTTTAGATATTCCAGTATGTGAACGTTTTCATCTTGAATGTTTTTTTTTTTTTGCCACAATCCTTGCCATTGCTTAACCTTTTGAAACATTTTCTACAGTCGATTGACATTTGGATTTTTGGAGCAATGGCTCTATGTTGTTTCTGTCCACTTTTGTTGTTTTTCAATGTGTCATAAACTTTAACGTCTCACACTGGCAGAGATGCAGCCAAACACAGTGTCACCAATTTGGCAGGTCAGACCACGAGTAGGAGAACACACAAACGCAAATGAACACACACACACACGTCTTGTAGCGATGCATGTTACTCACTCCGTCCTCCGGCTCTCTTCAGAGTTGCGGTGCAGTTCTCAAGGACGCTGCTGTCTCACATCTCTCGTCACTCTGGCAGAATTTGTCCCTCCCACACTCTCATTTTCATTCTCAGCTACAGAACATTGCCGTCCTGCTCTCCGGTCGTGGATAGCAGCTGAGAAGCAGGGCTCATTCTGGAAAGCCATGGGGCAAGGCTCGCTCTTTCCTCAAGTGTCTGGTAGTACGAGAAGGAGGAAGTGAGACACTGAGAGGGAGGGAGGAAAAAAAAGAGGCGCTGGACCAACTGACCACATGGATGTGCCACTTCAGGACAGCTACCCTCTGAAGAAATCGGGACAAAGTCTCTGCAAGGAAAGAACAAGCGGTTTTAGTGGAGAAGCTTTATACAAAAATGTACATCTTGTCGAAAATACATTACCAGTTAATCTAGGTTGGGAAAGAAGTTAAAAATGAGTTACTTATTATTATGCATCACAAACCAGATTTGCTGTAAATTCAGAAAGTTCAGTCACACAACCATTTATTTAACCAGAAATTAGAAAATGAAACCATTTTTATCATTGAGGTTTTTCTTTAAAAACAAAAACCTGATGTTTGAACTGGGGTGTGTAGATTTTTATATACATTGTGTTAAGTAATTTAAACTAAAACGAGACAGGTCTTTTTTTCTTTCTTTCTTTGTGGGGACTGAAAGGTTACATTGATTCATAACTGGCATGTGCTCAAAAAACTATAATACATAGTTTACAAAGTCAAGGTTTCAATCACCGCAAAGACTGCCTGTCAGCGTTTCTTTAGGGCAACGTTCGGCTTCAATATGATTGGCTGCTTGGAGAGATCACTAAACGAGACGCGTTTTTGAAGTTATTAATGAGAGGCCAAACGCTTTTTTCCCCCATCCTTTTACAAAGAGGGGATGGGCAAGCAGTTACACACACCCAGCAGAGGAAGTTCCATGTTTTACATTTTCAAATGATCACTTCTGTCTAGCATTCCTAAGATATCACAGTGTTCAATTTTCACTTGCCATCAATTCACACTAACTGAACTATTTTTAGAACAGGCCCATGAGCCCACTGACGTGATCTTAAGGGCTGACCTGTTGCTTGTGGCCCCCATGCTGGTGTCCTCTGTAGTTTAGCACAATGTTGAAGCCTTCAGTGCAAATACTCTTGCCTTGCCACAGGGCCAAAGGGAAGCCATGCTTATGCATTTATAAAGAAGCAACAATTGATTTTGCTATGGGAAATGCAACACATCAGCACTGGCTTCACACTCTCGGGATCAATCGGCGTACTTTTACAGAGACATCACCACTGAGTGTTTTTTTTTTCCCCCTCGCACAGTGATAATAGTGTTCACATACAACTTAAGTCAGTCCTGAGCCAAGTATGGCTCTCTGACCAGCTCCAGCAGTCTTTAGGAAGACATTTATTTTATATTGAAAGGAGTCATTTTATTTTGATGTTGTACTGTATGAGGGCGGTACACGTGTGGACAACCTTCCAACATTGTTGTGCTAAATTTAGCAATTTTTCCAACCCCTCGAGTGGCCACTTCAAAAAGTTTAATATTTATATCCTTTAATTATAACAACATCCATCTCCCATACACTGATGAAAACAAAACAATATAATACTAAATACAAACATACTGTTAATACATTCAATCAAGAAGGAACTCAATTGAGGTTGGCACATCGGCATGGTGCTCGACAACCATTCCAGTTTCTCACATGGCCCCTTTGAAAAATTAAATGCCCTCCCTTGACGTTAACAGCTGCTTACCGAGTTGCCAAATGCCTCTGAAGGTCGTACACATGGATGACAAAAGAAAAACTTGCAAAAAAAATGCATTGATAGTAAACTAGCAAAATAAACCACTTTAAAGGATTAATTTGCACAATTTTCCCTTTGGCATTTTGAGTCTTTTTTTCTGATATTATTCCAAAAGACGTCATAGCCTCAACAAATATGAGTAAGGAACATAACGAAAACTAAATCAAGTGTTCACTCGTTATCCAAGTTCAAGTAGTCGTGTGACACATTTCCATCTGTGTGAAGGACGGTTCTTTGAGTAAGTATGAAAATGTGACAAAGTCACTCATAAACATAGTATAAAGAAGAAAAGAAGAGCTCACAGAGGAAAGAGGCTAAAAGTGAGAGTGTGGAGCAGGTAAAGATGGTGGAGGGCAAGGACAGGGGTGTAGGGTGTAAGTCACTCCTGTCCCCATCACCCAGTCCTAATTTACCCGGAACAATCAATCACATGAGGAGGCAGACACTGATAGAGGACTAGCGTGCAACAGGATCCACCTCACACACATCCACACGCACGCATACACCAGGAGACTGAGGCTTGGAATGCAACAGGATCTGTCCGCGCGCACACACTTTTTTTGCTGACTTGAGCAAATAAAGTTTGCAGCTCATATCTGTAGCCTCCACGCTGACTTCTAGCAACTAGGCTGTAGTGTGGACCAAAGTCACCTCCAGTCTGTGAGGTCCACGGCATGAGGTCAGGGCCCACGGGAGATGCTGCGCACGGGAAACTCAGCTGCGCAATATAATATTAGGACAGACACACTGTCACAAAAATAACGCAATAAAAAATATTGAGACAGCAAATGATACCTGTAAGGAAATATAACCTGATTAAAGAATTATATCCATGTCAACACTGAAGCTGAACTTTGGCAGTGACTTATTACAACAGAAACCAACACTGTGAATCTTCAACTCATTTTCTTATTTATGACTAATTTGACTTAAGACTAATTGAAGTAGTGCTTCATTTATCCAGTAAAACATCCTAAAGCGCCGCTCTGTTTGTGCGTTGTCTCCATTATTTATTAGAAAAGGCTGTCACATTTAATTTAAGCCCAGAACAATATTAATGAAAATGGAGCACGGGCAGGTTAGCAGACAAAATAAAATTATCATTGCTTGTAAATAAACAACTTTTACAGTAAAAGTCAAAGTTGGGCAAGATTTGTTTTTCAATTCAATATAGGTTCCACGGTAATCGATTAATCGATGAATAAAGCCCATTTACCTTGAATGTTACAAGGTTTTGATGTGACAGAGGTGTGTAATTCAAAGTCATGTTTACCTCAGCACTGTACGAGTCATTGAGGTTGTAAATTGATGTAAATCTTGCCTTAATTTTGCGCCAGGTTTGCCAATCTCATGCCATTAAACGTATAGCCTGCGTAGCACTTCCATTGATTAACAAAACGACAACAGCGTCAATGTGTCACAATGTGCACTTGAGGTCAGGGACTTATTGCCTAATTTCAACTCGTTCCCCTCCCTCCCGTTGTCTCATACATTCGCTCATTCCGCCCCCCCCGTCTAAATAGATATTGAAGTTTTTCTATTTAGGGCAGAAGGCGTTTAACTTCGTGAAAGGCAGGCAGAGGGCCATCCATCTCGCTATCCACCTCCTGACATCTTTAAATGCTATCGACACACACGGCGAGCATTAACATGCAAAACTGCGCCGCGTGTTTGATTCGATTAGCTCATTGCACGCATTTTGTCGTGCCTTGGTGACGACATTTTGGCTGCGCTCAGACATTTTCACATTGTGACGTTTTAGGTTAAGAGCTAGAAAAAAAATCAGATTTTTTTTCTCTGCGAGTGAGAACCTGTGTGTACTGTATGTGTGTCATTCTGGGTTTTCTGAATGTGACATACAGAATAAATGAATATTTCATTCTTTTTAAAAGATGAGCAATTTTAGTATTTGGACTGGAACAAAATATTGTTTTTAATGTTTTCAGTTGCCTTCACTAAATAAAAAAGTTTTCAATATGGAAAAAAAAGTGCCACATGAAGAAATGGACAAACCCACTTTCAACTCTTACAAAATGTGGCATTTAGGAAGACCATGGTTTAAATTGAACATTTTTAATTTCACTTAATTGTGCTCGACCGCTTCAGATTGTGCAGGTGAACCTAATGTGGTGTCTTGTGGGTGTATTGACACTGACACAGTACGCACGAGTCAAAGAGTTCTGTATCTTTGCTACCACCTAATGCAGCTCTCACACACACTCCCATTGCTTTTGTCTCCAGGTCAAGCCTGGGACTTTTAAGGATGGAAGAATTGCAGCGCCATTGTCAGACTGCCTAGCTTTATCATAAGAGATGTTTGTGATATGCTAATTTAATACATTTTGCCTCATCAATCTAATCACTTCTCACGGATTCCTCAACACACGTGGACGCTGTCAGTTAGCACAATATCATGTTATTCTTGCACGCGAGGAGTGCACGCAGGCCCCCGTGCAGACTTTCCGAACACACACATGTGCACAGCCGCTCACACACGTCTCCAATGCTTTTCATTTTAGTGATGGTTCACTTTAATAATTATGAAAATTAAATCAAATGTAATCAGCGGATTAATGCGAGCGATGAGATAATTCAGCCGCATGGTAATGAGATCAGGGTGGATCATCTATAAATCTCCAGCAAAACGCTGTGAACGAGGCAGGCTGGAAGCTCCCCGGCCCCACGAGATGGGATGTAAAGTCAAGTCACCCTCGTGTCTCGCAAATTAATGCTTAGATCGCTTTCATGCGCTGACAGTAATATTTTGGAGACATATTCATCGCGGCAAGCTTGGTTAGTTAGCCTACCTCGGAGCGTTTTACGATAAGATATGCTAACAGATTTGCATAACCTAAGTATTTTGTATTTTATGTATAAAATGTAATCGTTCTTTACAAAAATACATCATCACGGGTGGTGTACATAATTTATGAGAATAGATCTTTCAAACATTCTAAGTGATTCCAGGTACTGCTGTTTTGGTTAGCAACGTCATTAAATGAGCTCTACAATTGAGAATTTGTTTTACACCGGTTTATGATGATAATCATGGGATTTTTAAAAGTTTAAAGATCCAGAACCACATCCCAAGCAGTGTACCATTACACCATCAGCCACTCTTGCCATCCTTGTCCTTTTTCCATTCCTTCCTTTTATGCCAAAGCTTGTCTTTCCCTTCACTCAGATGGTTCTCCTCGTCCGTCGTCCTTAATCACAGAGTGTGGTGGAATTGATAACCTTCCATTACCATATGTTGCTCCGTGATTAATGTTCTCAGGTCATCCTCGTTGTTTCTCATTCATAGCTCATGTCATGGCCCATAAACGAATACCTAAAAGAGATCCACGAGATGATTCCCACTCCAAGAGGGCACCGTGAGTGCCGACGCTCGGCGTTAATCTTGAAGTCTTAAAGAGGGCTGTTAAGAGTACTGTAAGAAAGTAAAAAGAAGACACGAGAGGAGAGAAAGGGGTCTTCTTTCTATGAGACTGAATGAAATATTTCGTTCCATTCTGTCTGGCCGAGCAGGTGTCAGCGTTCTGCCAAATGGAGTTATTAAGGACATAAATCTGAAGCAAGCGCTGATTTGTTGCATCCATCACCGCATGTATATTAGCTACCCTCATTCTGTTATGAATCTGCTGATAACAAGCGTCAAGTATTGTGCAAGAGATCCACAAGCTCCCAATGCAACACTATTTTCTTTATAATTAAAACATTTGTGGGAGCCAAAGAGCTGTCTTCAGAAATTCAGTCTATAAGTAGTAACTGAAATAAAATACATTTGCACCAACCTCTAACCTAGAGCATAATGATGAGGTATTATGATGGCAACATAGAAAATGCTTGTTCAGGGTCAAGGGCATTTAGTTTGGTTTATTTTCAGCATTGCTTAGGTTATCAGCTGACAGCTGTCAACACACTGAAACGCTCTCACCTCTTCCTCGGTGTCTGACAGGAAGTACAACAGTGAGCAAATAGCCCTCGCAGTCACTCAAACGCTTGCATGCCAAAATTGGACATCTTGCTAATGTCGCTTGGTAGACATGAAGTGTAAACACGAAGGTTCAATGCTAATTATTCAGAGACACGAGTTGACCTCAAAACAATTTTTCACTCACTTCATCCACCCATCCATCCATTTTTGGCACTACTTATTTTTATTAGGGTCATGGAGAAGCTGGCGGCTATCTGACTTGAGACGAGAGGGGGTACGCATCCTGAACTTGGTACCAGCCAATCGCAGGACACAAACTGGATAAACAAACAGCCATTCGCAATCGTATTCACATCTAAAGAGAAGTCAGTCTTCCGATATTCTCCTAAATAGTGTTATGTTTCATTTAGGTGGAATCGGGGTTGGACAGGGGTTAGATGCATACGTGTTTTGGGGTGCATGCGATGGTATTTAATTATTATTTTCCTCCATTTTTCCCCCAAGAGACCAGCCACAATTAAGAGGGAGCACACAATAAATCAATTTACAATACACAGGTAGACAACAGAATGTTTGATTTTTGCAATGTCAATTCTATTCAATATATTCACTGATTCACTGTCAAATGTGTTGTCTTGTTGTCTTTTTATCAGTTTATTGTTACGACTGTCTTCTCACCTGATGAGTGTAGGCATGCACGCATAGTGCAATAAATACAATGTGACAACACACTATCACTGGATTGTGAATGCATAATTGATAAGGCCGTAAATTTGATGTTGTTACTCATATGCTTACACGTGTGAGTTCAGTATTGATTACCAGAAATTGTGTATTGTTGTTATAATAAGATATACGTTTAAAAATCAGGAGGTTAGGTAAGTTAAAATAATTTACTTGGGTTGATTAGTTCCATGTATTTAAATGAGCGCCCTGTAAAGCAGGGCTAAAAAGCTGGGGGCGTATGAATATTTTTAAACAACGTGTGCTTTGTTTTGTTTGGTTAACTTTGCAGAAATTCCATGACAAATTACATTCCAGTTTTAATTTTAAGTGAGTGCGTATATTTCCCAACAGGCCTTCTTTCTTCCGCGGCTTCCCAGAGGACTTAAGTCGACTTCAATCACCAAAGACAATTGAGGTCTAATTAAGCCACTTCTAATTTAAATGTCGGTCTGGAATTTATAATAATATTAGCCTTTACTTACAACGGGCCTACCATGAGACGAGACGCGGAGTGGGTGACTGATGAGACGAACGGCGAGAGAACACAACAAAGACCCGAGTGGGAATGCGCGTGGAAAAACAGCCACTGCAAAGAGGCAAGAATGAGAGGGAGGGAATATGAGAGAACGAGTCAAGTGTGCATAACAATGCGCGTCTATATTTAAATGGTGCAATCGAGTCGCTTGTTGAAACAGAAGCCTTTGACTGGACGGGATGTGCCAGTGAAGGGCCACGCATACATTATGGTGGAGTTGAGATAATTTGTCGACAATTAGCCAAAACAGGCTACGGCGAGAGGCTGATTAGCATGTTGGAGCCAGAGCACCACAGGAATGGAGACGCTGGGGCTTTGAAACCGACATGAATTCAACATGGCTCACACTGGCGTACCTTTCTTTTACCTTCATTTTTCTCGCTGTGTTTTAATATTTATGCAGAGGGTAAATATGAATATGAATGTGCTAGCAAACCAACTTGTTTCTGTGTCGATAACAAGAAGAAAAATGAGAGCCGATGAACACGATCCCGGAGGGGAAAATATCGTGGGCACTTTTAGTTAAATTTCTTGTTGCTTTTTTTCTGTTAGCCGAGAGCCAACACGTCAGAGACCAAAGATTTTTTTTTTTTAATATATCCGACATGGTTTTTGGTTCCACTGAGATTATTTTAATATGGTGTCTTGTTTTATTCAGATCACATGGTGAAAATATTTGTTCAGGTCTATTTCATTTAAATTGACATAAGGGAAGCAAAAGCTGAAAGAATAACTGAAAATGCCTGTCTAGTTAATATGAGCCAAATTTTAAGAATTCCTTTAAAGATGACATAAGGTACTTTTTTTTGTATTCAACATGAAAAAGTTTGCCACACTTTCTACGCTGCACACTCTATACCAAACATGATCGATGCAAATGATCTTTGAACGCCATCCAATGACTCGAGTCCAAGAGTCATGAGGGGGGCCATAAATTAACCTTTGTGTTGCCAAGTGCTCAGTTGTAGCAGAAGGTGGGAAATTGCATGAGGATGAATGATCAGTGTATACAACTCATCCGCTAAGAAGGCTTACAAAGGCAAACGCGGAGACGACATAAATACGTGCTACTATCACAATTGTTAATGGGTCAATTAATCGAGTCATTCATTTTGTCTCGCCATATGCACTCATGGTCATATAAAATATACAGCAAAACATTATATGGAATTATTTCCCAAATCTCCAACACAACATTAATCAACAGCAATGTGACAGCAAACTTCTGGAGCAAAACAATCGCAGCATGCATTTCTTCACCTTTTCTTGCTTCTCTTTGGACCGCAGGCGACGTTTGAAGCTTTATCGTAGGCGCGGCTGTTTCATATCCGCCAGACGAACGCGTTTAATGTCGGAGGGGAAAAGGTAACATCTGAATAATTACGAGGGCGCCAAGCTGCGAACGCAAATTACTGCTACACGGCAACACGTGTATTACACATACACATGGTCGCACTTGCAGGGAGGACTACCCAAATATGACGTGCATGTTAGATTTTGTCCCAGCTCTTTATCTTTAATGCTCGCTATGCTAATAGTAATAACCAGGAGGCTGCCTTCTTAGTTTAACTATTTAATGTATGCCAGAAAGATCAATACACAGCTGTGAAGCCTTCTCTGCAAGATTGTGGGAGAAGGTCTAACCTACTCTTATACTATTCTTGGCCACCCTCCTACAAGGGGACGACTCTGTCTAGCCTGTGTGATAATGTGTGACCTTGCAGTCCTAACTGAGATCAACTAATATGTACAAAGAGTGTCATAGAGAGGGGGAAGCCAGTGAAAGCATGAGAAAGGTCACAGAAAGCTAACGCCATAGCTAACCACATCTGCCAAAGAGGCCCATTCTAACATGCATACAAACTACTCACTCCTTTTATGTCACGGGTGTGGGACTATAGCAATTTGGTTTCACTTTACAATCGTGTACTACTTTGTGTTGGTCGAGCTCATAATTTATCACTAAAGTAACTTAAGATTGTGTCTGTTAAGTGGCAAAATATAAAAAGGGTATGAATACTTTTGCAAGGCACTATGTGTGCGTTTGGTCATACTTTTTACAATTCGTACTTTTTTACGTGTAAAACAGTTTGATTTGAAGAAGGGGATGATTGCATACAGTTTTCAACTATTATAAAACCCTTAATGGGACAATTGAGTTTGGAGGGAAAGCAACTTTAAGGCTCAAGTACGCTGTAGAGCGTCAGACGGGAAACATTTACGACCCCTAACTAGCAGTAAAACACCGGATGTGTCTTTCCAAACAACACGGGCGGTACCTTGTGTTTGTGTGTCACCCGCTTGCTGGTGCCTTTAATCAGGCTGACAGACAGACAATACAATACTCCCCGCCATTTACCTAAAAGGCTGCTCAGTCATCTGTCAGCTCTTTCACATAGTGATGCTTTGGTTCCCTCTTTCTCATTCGCTGAGTGTCAATTAATCTTTCTCCATCCACCCAGCTCGTGCTCCTCCTCTCTCGGGCTCGCTCACTCTCGCACACATCCAGTCGCGCTGTCTGCCGCCGCGTATTCACTGTCCGCTTGCCAGCGTAGTTACGCTGACGGGCCGACAGAC